>NC_140579.1:530300590-531547947 GCF_964204655.1 Triturus cristatus | reverse complement strand
CTGTCACTGCTTTCTCCTTTTCTTTCATAGGGAATGTTGAGTATGTTCTGTCTGCTGAATCCTCTCGCTTTCTATACCATCTATCTTTCCATCTCTCCACATCTCCCCATTTTCTCAGCAAAGCAATCATCTCCTTAATCTGCCCTGTGCGGCCTGCATTATTCAGATTCTCAATGTCCTTATCTGTAAAATCCACTCGGTAAGGCTTTTGTAAAGCTTTTACCTTCTCCATGTCGATCCCCATTTCACTGGCTATTCCTTTCAACCTGTCATGTATGTTCTTTGCTCTCCATGTGATACTTTTGCACAGGAATAGAATCTCCCCTTCCTGATAATTTTTCAGCGTTTCTGTAGGGATTGTTCCTACAATCAGCTCCTCCATTTCCATACGTAGTCTAGCTACATCAATTCCCTCGGATTCCTTTTCTTTCCTCTGCAAAGCTTTCAGCCAATCATTCAAATCTTCCGCAGTTATCCCTGTGGATTTTTCTGCACCCCCTGGTTCTGTCACTCTTTGTGGTTCTAAGATTGATCCTCTGTTCCCTTCCATACAACCAGAGTTCAAACCTGAGTTAGTCTGCACATTCAACTCTCCTCCACATATGGTATGTCTCCACTGATTTTCTCCTGATCTCCACTGATTTTCTCCCGTTCTCATTTCTGTCTGCTCTGGAGGAACAATCAATCTGTTGGCTACATATGGAACTGTCAAACCACTTTCACCAACCCTCTGCTTTTCGAACACAGGCATAACCGGACCTATTGTTACAGGCACCGTAACTGCTTCAAGATTTTTGGTCAATTCTCTGATTTTCTCTGTCAATTCAAATGTGGTTCTTGCCAGTTCTCTGGTCTTTTCATCCTCAATTTCATTCTCCCTTTCTCTTTCTCTTTCTCTCTCTCTTTCCCTTTCTCTCTCTCTTTCCGCAAGAGAACTACTGCTTTCCAACTCAGGGGTCATAACTTCTGTCTTTATAATCCGCAGGGTGTCTCTCATTGGGGTAACTGCTGTTCCTACCTCTGGTTCTCGTCTATACGGGGGTGGTCTTTTGTAGAACATGTCATCTAAGACATCGTCATCAGACTCATTCACCCCATACCTCCTTGTTTCTACATTATGTTCTTTTTCTGTACACTTTCTTCCTTCTGTCTCCTCTGCAGTTCTCACAGGATATAATCCCTCAGTCATGCTGGCATCTTGCCATCTTCTCATCCGATCATGATGAGTTTCGCGATCATACTTTTGCCCGAACATATACCTGTAATTTCCTCCACTCCTCTGCTTTTCTCGCTCATGCACTTCATCTTCCCATTCAGTCAATGCCTCAAACTGCGTTGGCCTAGGCCGAGGCTCTAGGCTCATCATCCTCTCCCGTAAGTTCCTCATTATGGCCAGATTAAATGAGCCATGTTCTGGGAAAGCTAAAACTTCATCCTCTTTAGTATACTTTACCCAGTTGTCTAACCAAATACAGGTATGATACCCATATTTCGCAACCATGAAGGATGCGGGGGTTCTTATCGGAGAAAGTAACTGTCCTTCCCTAGTCACAATATCCTTATCCTTGTCAAACCAGTCCTTAACCTTACTAAACAAGGATTTCTTTTTCTTTTCCTCAGCGTGGTAATACATTTTCTTATTTTTCGCAACCCTTCTGTCTCTTCTACAACTGTACGATCTCCTGTCCAATTGCAGCGCGACTCACACTAACGCACCAATCCTGGAGCGCCTACGTCACTGACTCAGTCCACTAATGCCAGCGCGACTCACACCGACGCACCAATCCTGGAGCATCTACGTCACCCGGTATGTCTCCCAATCCTTGTGCGGCGTACACTAGCACACCAATCACCGTGCTTCCACCGTTCAAACCCACTGTCCAATCACAGCGCAGTCTTCCTGACGTCAGCAGTCGCTGCAGCAGCTTCTGCTCCTGTCTTCTCTCTCTCTCGTCTACCCCTCCTTTACAAAACTACTCGGTAGACTTTGTTTCAACTTCTACGAGTCTGTTAGTTACAACATACAAACATCTCCATTGTCTGCTTCGCTAGCCACAGAACAGCAAAAGACCTTTCCCACGAGAATTCCGCCTTTCCCGAGAGCAGCGCTTACCTCTGCCCTACTACGGAATCGTTACTTCCGTTGATAAAGTAGCACATCCCTCTACTCTACCCTTCTAACAAGCACCAATTAACTGTTCTCTCCGGAATGCTCCTAAGAGTTTCACAATTAACCAGAATGCCTTCTCATTCACGCACTTTCACACCAGAAAATGTAGTACATTCACACAGAATCCTGTCTTTCCCGAGAACAGCGAACAGTCTGTCCTACTACAGAATTATATCACACGTCAACAAAACAGCGCTTACCTCTGCTCTGTCCTTCTAACGAGCTCAGAGAATACCTATTACCTTTCTAGTGATAAGCGTTATCGGAATGCCATAAGGATCCCTGATACCTAAGACCAAAACTTCACAGGTAACCTTTCGCTATCATATACACTTCTCTCACACAGAAAATACGTTTCTAATGGTAACACACGGCGATGCTACCTCATCGAACCCAGACAATGCGACGCGCAACTTCAATTGTCACACGTTTTCCCCTGTCTACATACAAGGCTAACAATCCCGCCTTTTTCCGAGAGCAGCACTCCCTCTGCCCTACTATGGAACTGTCACCGACTTCCTACGTCCCGGAAGCCGTACACACTACACAAAACTCAATACGACTTCAACATTCAGTGTTAGTACAAACATCAATATCAATCAATAATCAATAAGCTTATATACACGCAAATTCACCAGATCAAGACAATAGTTAATCATCATTCTGCTACCAAGAAACTGGTGCAGATCGGAGCTTCCGAATCCCCTCTACTTCCACGAACGGAATGATTTCGCAGTCACACGCGCACACACACATCACACGCTGGTGGGGCCCATAACACCAACATTCATCCTACCACTCTATCCGTGCCATGTATAAGGGGAAACACTTTTCTGTACCTAGCCAATCTGCATATACCTTGAGGTCAATAGCATCAACTAGTTGCTATAGATTTGGTGAAACATCATATTACACTAAATATTCAACAAACATGACAATAAAATAACCACCCGACACAGTAATTCAAACAGAATATTGTTTATCTAAAATTGTAAGAAAAACCAATTAAATGCAAGTTTGTTTCTCTCATATTTACCTATTCTGGCTAAAAGTCGTTTTCTAAGTCAGAACCGGTCCTCAGCAAAATAGTTAGAGTTTCTAGCCGTCATGTAGAGTCACTGTCCTCTCGGTCAGCATCGGGACCTCTGATCATCAGTTCGGGAAGAAGTGGCGCTAGACCTCTCGAGTCTACTCATATTTATACCAAATTTACATTCCAAATGTTGCAATCATATCTTACAAAAACAGTCGAATGGCGGAAATTATGTCGTCTTGGTACATTGGGATACAACGATAGTTTTTCTCACGCATTGATAGTCTCAAATAATGAATAGAAATTAGGAGTCCATAACTAATTCGTTACTTCTACGGATGTCTCTTTAGGATAAAATGTATCTCATTCGTGGGACCATTACAAGTTCATCAGGTCGGTATTCGGATTGGCAACAAATCTTCATGTTCAGGGGCATTTGGCATCTCTCCCAGATTTGTCGTCATGATCATGGCTTTTCAGTTCAATGGGAGGGCAAGGTCGCAGTCAGCGCGAAGCCTCCTTTCAATTTTCATCTACTCAAATGCAGGCTGCGGGTGGTAGCCATTTTCTAGCAGGCCACAATGGTCAACTTAAGTAAAAAGAAACACAAAACATTACTGCATGGAAATGATTATACAGTGTTATTCCCCTGCTAATACCCTTATGTGTATATATTTATCTAGCCGTTTGCGACATCAAAAGCCATTAATGCATGTTAATTATAAGCGCAAAACACAATAACATCACATAAGCAACATCTATTCTGTCAGTTTGCTCACTAACTTAGTTCACTTATTATTTCAGCCATGCAATAGCATTCCCACGTGTAATTCTTCTGTTAATAAGGTTGGTTAGACAAGACTCGACAAATCTTTAGTAATTACTAATTAATCAATAGTACTTTTAATAATAACATATGAAAATGAAACAGGTATTTGGTTTTAACGTAAAAACCCTGCTCCATCACTAGCATGTTGGATGGATCGGCTCTATTGGTACTTTAGCTGTGCAGATCATGCTCATAATTCCCATGCTCTTAATTCCCATGCTTAATTTCTTAATCGCACCTCGTGAGGTTTATGAGGCTGCATTTCACCTCCATCTTAGGGTAAGGCACTTTGATTTGTCGGTCGCGAAACATGCCCTTTAAGCCATAAAATGATTATAAGCTTTGTTGCTTACTGTTTCAGAGGTCTGGCCCGGTCTGGCATGTCTCTGCTGCTCTCTGATGGTGAGTGTGCTCTCCCCTATGGTGGCCTGAGAGGCCGTTGCAGTCCTGATGCTCGTGATGGCCACCACATGCCAGGCCGCAGAGCTAGTGATGGTGGCGGTGACTTCAAGGGGATCAGCGCTCGATCGGCTCTGCGTGAAACCAGGTGAGCTCTTACCAATTTAACACACACTTTGGGCCTCGCACTGTATAATAATAAATTTATTGTTTGAT
Organism: Triturus cristatus; assembly: GCF_964204655.1. Taxonomy (NCBI): domain Eukaryota; kingdom Metazoa; phylum Chordata; class Amphibia; order Caudata; family Salamandridae; genus Triturus; species Triturus cristatus. Next base: position 531,543,300 of record NC_140579.1, on the reverse strand, counting down.
TACTTAGAATCATTATAAAAACAACACAAAACAACCCCCCCCTAAATAAATACCACAGTGAACTAAAACCTTAATATCCAGAGTAAAATCCACATCACTTATCAGTAGGATTCAAGTTAAAAACAATTACATTAATAGCTTTTGGATGGGACGACAGAGGAATAAGAACCCAAAGGGGTGCTGGTGAACTCATTAGACTCAAGTTAATTAAGCTCTCCCTCAAATTGACGTAAAAGTCTGCAGACTAGGTTCATATATTTAGTTCCACGGCAAGCTAGTATCGACGAGGTGCCCTCTAGCCAGCAAATCACCGCTTACCTGCTAGAGCGAATGTTCAGCTCAATGAAAATTGGTTTCAAGAACTTTCTCCTTTGGTCTAAAGTGGCTGTACATGCGCATGTTAGATGGATTAATGTTTCTTTTTTAAAGCCACATAGTCTGCAGGATTCCGTTTTGAATGGCTTTTTCCACTGGGGGTATAAATCCTTAGCCTCATGCACACCTATTCGGAATTTTAAAAAATGGTTTTTAGTTGTGAGCTGAAATGGGCGGATAGGTGCGGTTGTGGCCTCAAGAATCTATATGTATTAATTACTGTCCTCCCATGCCGCCGCTTGGAGAACTCTTGTTTGTCTGCCCATAGGGATTTCTTTTTGGCTGCGCTATTTACTATTTTGCCAAAGCTTCCTCGATCCAGACTTTTGGCCCATGCTGTTTGTAGGGCCAACTCAGCCAGGGACTCTCTCAAAAAACTTCCCCAGGAGTTGGATGTTACATGATCCCCCTGGAGCTTAATTTCTTCCCAACATAGGCTATTTAAAGAGTTCGTATCAGAAGAGCGGAGCATGTGGCACAGTTTAATAAAACAGCTCATTACTCGAAATTTCTGGTGCTGGAGGCCAAATTCCAATCTGACCTGCAAGGGCGAGACAGATTTAGGCAGGTCAAAAACTGCTTTATAGATCTTTGTCTGCAATGTATACAATATGTGCACTTCTTTGCCACGCCATGGAGCCAGGCCGTAGGACAATTTAGGTAGTATTTGGGCTGCCATTACTTTGATTAAATGAGAGAAATTTGGACTGTCCATCTTTTTGCGAAGTAATTTATATGCAAAAATTAAAGAATGTGCCTTTGCTGTTAGAGCCAGTTTGTGATCTTTGTGGGTTGCACCCTGCCCAATTACTACACCCAGGTATTTATATGAGCTGACTTCTTCGACAGTTGCCCCCTTAGCCGACCATTTGAACTTGAGTTTCTTACGATCAAATAGGCAAACAATTTTTGTTTTTTCTTTACTTAACTCCAGTTGTTCCTTATCCAGGTAGGTCACGAGGTTGTTTATTGATTTCTGAAGGCCAATGGGAGTTTGGCTCAGCAGAACTATATCGTCCGCATATTGTAATATGGTGATTGGCTCGTTGACCAGTTTCGGGGGGTGAGACTCTGGTTTTTCAATGTGCGGAGCTAAGTCAGATAAAAACAGATTGAATAGGCTGGGGGCTAAAACGCAGCCTTGTTTTAAGCCGTTTTGCGTCTGGATGCTTGCAGTTGTACTTGACCCATTGCCTAACTTGACTCTTGCCCAGGTGTCCGTGTATTAGGCAATTATGGCGTTGAGCATTGTAGATGGCAAGCCCCAGTCACTAAGTTTTTTCCATAGCTGGCTCCTGCTTACCCTATCAAATGCAGATTTAATGTCTACAAAGCAGGCGAACAATCGGGAATCACTTTTTTGGGCTTTTTCTATTAAGAGAGCAAGGGTTACAAGGGGATGTATGACGTTACAACGCATGCTGTTACAACGCATGCTGTTACAACGAAAGTTTTACAACGCGAGTGCATTGACAACGCAGGACATTACAACGCATGCACTACATCGACTTGCACTAGATGGCGTGCTAACATTAAAAAAGTGTAATTTACTATTCCAACTCCAGTCCACGTAACAGTAGGGAAGGTGTTGGGATAGTAAACTACACTATTTTTAATGTTAGCACGCCATCTAGTGCAAGTTGTAATGTCCTGCGTTGTCAATGCACTCGCGTTGTAACAGTTTCGTTGTAACGGTAGTGCGTTGTAAAAGTTGCGTTGGAAAGGTTGTTCTTCAATTTCCGGGGTTACTATGATCTCCCTTTTTAAAAATGGGGTGGATGATGTTTCCCCTCCAAGAAGCCGGGATGTTAGATTATAAATCCCATTGAAGAGTGGAGCAAGATAGGAGGACCAAAACTCTAGATCATTCTTGAAAAGGCGTTCGGAATTCCGTTGGGGCCAGCCGCTCCCTCGGTTTTAAGTTTCTGTATAATCCCTCTTAATTCTTTCTCGGTTGTCAAGATGTTTGTCCCATTAGTGGAAGGAACTGATTGTAATAAGCTTTCTTCCATCTTTGCTGGAATAAAAGGGACTTGAGTTACTTTTGGATCTTTGGCTTCTCCAGGAGGCCTTCCGTTGGAACCAGTTCCTGCCTTAATATATAGTGAGAGTACATGTTTGGTCTAAATGTCTGCTCCAATTCCTGCTTCTTGCAGCAGTTTCGGGCCGGTTGACAGCTTGTTAATTATACCCCAAAAGTCGCTACTATTAGGCATTTTGCTGGCGGATAATAGTTTAAGCCAAATGGATCCTCTGTGCGCTGTTTTTATCTTCCACAGGTTCGTCCTGAATGTTCGCCTCAATGCGTACAACTTCGTTTGGTCTGTTTTGAATCCCATTTTTTTTGCTTGTAATAGCAGTTTCTGTTCTCTTACAATTGCTCTTTTTTGAATTCTAAGGCCGTGATTAAACCAGGTGTCTTTTCTGTTCACCACACTGGGGGTACGTCCCGAGGAGGCTGAGAATTTGTGAACTAAAAGATGAACCAGACACTCCCAGGATTTAACGCGATCCAACTTGGCTTTGCTGCCCTGGTTAGCCACAAAAACCTTGGCTGTCTCTTGAATGGCCTGGGGTATCACTCCCCGCCATTTTAGTTTTTGAAGATTATATTTTTCTGGGTGATGCACTATAGAATTTATTTTTGGTGCGTGATTGACTTTTTTAAACATGTTTAAAACAAGAGGCAAATGGTCGCTTTCAGCTCTTGGGATGATGTTGAGGTTGTTAATTTGTGGGAGCAGATTATTACTGATAATTATGAAATCTATCGTAGAAGAGATTTTACCGCTTAGAAATGTTGCGGCTGCTGGGATGTCCCCCAAAGCTTTTCCGTTCAAAATTGTTAAATCAAGTGATTCTAGGTTATTTACAAATGCTCTTGTTCCCTGGTTGACTTTTCTTTTACTTCCCCACTGATTGACTAAAAGGTTACTGTTAAGTCTCCAGAGATCAATAATTGACAGTTCTCGAGGCTTCTTTGCATAGAAATTATTAATTTGATTAAAATTGTGTATTTTCCCTTCTGTTTTTTCCTCTCAGGGTGGATGTAAACGTTGATTAATAAAAGATGGCAGTTTGTTTCATTAGACCTCAGGTTACTACTTAATTTGGTCATTTGGATCCAATTGACCCCAGTGTCTAATTTTTCCATTACCCAGTTCCATTTGTGTGAGATGAATGTTGATAGGCCCCCTCTTGGGTGTCCGAGGTGTGAATATCTTTCAGCCATACAATGGTGATCTGAATAACCTGGAATTGAGCTTGTAGCCAAATTCCAGGTTTCCTGAAGCAGAATGATATCATGTTGGATCAGAAATGAGATTGATTCTTGGTCTTGCCCCGTATCGTTAAATCCATGGATATTCCATGAACAAAGCGAAATGTTAAATGTACCAGCAACTTCCGTTTTGTTGATCATCCTCCACTCTGGTTTATTGATTGAGGTTGATTGGTTAGGGATGCTTATTGTTTAATATACCAATCCCTAGGTTCCTGTGGGCACTCCTCGATTAAAGCGGGGCTTTCTCTGGTATCATATCTGTTATTTCTGGGGGGCACTGTTGGTGAATTTTCACGTGCTCCACGTAAACATGTTGGGTGGCTTTTTCCTGATCTGTCTTTTTCAGTTGTTTTTTTGAGAAGAGGATGCGGATACCTTGGGCGTTCAAAAGCCTTTAACGTAATTCCCCATGCTCCGAACGTTCCACTAGTTGATTCTATTTTTTTCACCAGATCCTTTGAAGACCAGGTTGTGAGGGTCTCTTCTATTCCTGACCCAATTATTTTTTTAAACTCAACCGTGATTAGATCACTGGAGCGGATGCCTTTTAATTCTGGGATTTCGTTAAACAGCCTCAAGAGGTTTCCTCTGTTTAGTGCATCTTGTATTCCCTTTGACGAATATTCAGGTATGAATGATATTTTCAGTTCAGACTCGTCCGGTTGAATGTGTTCGGTCTGCGCACAAGGGTCTTTTTCTTTTCTACCACCTTCCGATGTTAAGGTAACTGGGGTGTTATTTTCATGTTGCGGTGCGTGGGCGCGGGGGCCCAAGGATGATGCCCTTATGCTCAAATTCGATGTTCCGGGGCTTTTTTGCGATATATTCCTTTTTTGTGGCTCTCGTTGGTCCTGGTTGAGAAGGTTACATAGGCGGGACTTACCCCTTATCGTTACTGCAATTAGTTTTAGATCCTTTTCAAGCTTATGAGATATTAACTGGACCGGCGTTTTTGCTTGAAAAGAGTTGTCGCTTTCCAGTACTAACTCTTTCTTACTTTCGTCCTGTTGTGAATCGCGTAGTTGGGTACTCCAACCTTTGCCTCTCCTCGGGCTATTACCTCCCGAGGAGTGTGGGGGCTTCTCCTGACCTGGTCCTTTAATACCTCCGATTTGTACTCCTTGAGCTTCAGCCAACGAAGATACTCTGTAAGCAGTTTTTTCCTGATGGTTGAGGTTACTGGCCCCTTGAGTGAATTGAGGAAAAAGTTGAGGTGGGGGGGATTCACTAAGGACCTGTTGCTTTTGATTGGGAAGCTGAAGATCTTCGGGATAATCACTTGCCGAGCAAACCGCCCGGTGCGGGGAAAGAGTGATCTTTTTCTTTTCCCTTGGGGTTTTTGCTATAAAAAGCAGGAAAAATGTTTCCGTTGCTCCGTTAGATGGTTTGTTCAATTTGGGCCGAGCCTTTCTTGCTCGTTTTCTTTCCCTTTTTGTGGGTTTAGCGACCTCCGGTACTTGTTGGACTCGACTCTCCTGGGCATGTGTTAAAATTGGTTCGGACTCGGACTCTGATTTTGCTGTTACGTTATTTGGGTCACCTAATTCTTCAATTGTTTTTTTAGATTGATTTGCACATGTCTCTTGCACAGCGTTGTGTTTGGGGGAGTTTATGTGGAGATTGCTGGAGTAGGATAGTTTTACTGCCCCTAGGATATCTTGTAACATTTCCGGAAGGGTTGCCAGTTTCTCAATGATTGGGCTGCAACAGCAGATAGGCTTGTTTTTGTTTATAAGCGTTTGTTGCTCCGGGTGTTCCCTTCCTGAAAGAAGAGTAGTCATTAGATCTGTTTTGCTGTTTATGCCTGATATATGGGTGGCGATAAGGTTTACGAGATCTATTTGAACGTCCATTTTATCCGACTGAAAATTTAGGACCCTTATGGCTTGTTCAAGGGTCTGGATCAAGGTTTGTGCCCAATGCGAATGTAGATGTTCTTCAGGATGCTGCACGGGGCCTCTAGCTCTAGATGAAAACTACTTTCGGACGAAATTGTTATGGGTAAGGAAAAATTTCGATCTTTTAGTTGTTGTTTAATCGTTGATGAGCAATGACTGATCTCCACTATATCAGATGCCTGAGAGTTTTTTGTGCCTGAAAGGCTTAGCGGTGTAGATGAAGTAAGCTTAGTTCTCCATTGTGTTCTTTTTTCTTTACTAGAGCCTGGGCTAGAGCAAACATTGACCTGACGGTTGGATTCTAATAGTTCCAAGAATTCCGTCAATTTTGAATCGTTTAGGTCGGAAGAAAATTTGTTGCTCGCTGGGCCCAGGAGCACAATATTTCCTGCGGGATCAATTGGGTTTGTTTTTTCCTTTGAGGACCGTATTGTTTTAAGTTGGACTGGTTCTTTGGGACTGCGACATTGTTTGCCGACCGTTAAGGCTGAAGCAGTAGAGACTCCATTCAGGGCCGTTTTAGAAGGAGAGCAGCTAAGGTTAGGGTTTACACGCTCGAAACTTCCCCCAACAGTGGGCTCTGCTGAAACCATTGAATCTGCGACTATGATTGTCTTTGTGACCCTCTCAGTAAGGTTGTTAGTAGATGTTTCGTGATTAGTTGTTAAAGCTGAAGGAGGAGGTATAGTGGCAACCTGATGTACCTGAACTGATGTTGTCGCTGGTTTCCAAGAATCTGAATTGCCCGTCTTTGCACCCGCCAGTGATTCCTTTGATAGTGCGGTGATGGCGGTTTCACTGGTCCACGGAGCAATGGTTTCTAGTTTGTCCGGCTGAATTGGGCTTGGTAACTGAGACAATTCTTTTGAGGGAGCGTAAATTGCCGCCATCGGATCTTTTAAAAAGAAAAATTTCCGAATCCCTGTTTGGTTAATCCGGATTGATGATTGTGGTGTTGTTGGAGAAGCCACCGAGATCAACCTCTCACTTTGACCTACTCCGTTTTCTAATTCTTTGTGTTATAAGTCCTCCTCTATTTCAGAGTTGTTTTTCAAAACTTTAGCCTTTTGCTTTATTTTTTTTCCTTGTTTCTTGCCGAACACCACTTGTCGGACTGTCCCAGATCTCATTTGGGCAACCTTGCCTTTGGCCCGGAAAGGGCTCTATGGCAAGAGACACTCACTAGTGGATACTAGCCGCTGGCACCAAACGCAGGAAGAAGGGTACTGTTAAGCTTGCACGGTTGCTGGCAGGCTGTTGAACCGGTGCGCAGGTGAAAAGAAGTCACAAGCAGAAAGTTTATGGGGGGGGGCATGGCAAGCTGGGAGCAGGTGCAGGAAACAGAGGGAGAGAGAGAAAGTGGGCCCCGAAGCCTGAAACCTGCCCCCTCCGAGCCCCCCCGTTGCTCACCTCGGTTCGGGATGTGGAGTGGGGTGGGAAGCAGGGGGCTGAGATGATTATTGGCGCTAGAACTCCCACTGAGTCTCTCGCCGCGCTCACTGCTGCCGCTACTGAGAGCACCAGGGGCTCCGGGTTCCGTGTCTCCCGCCGCCGCTGTGGTCGTAAAAAGATAGTTTTGGAAACTGCGGCGATTTATTATCTTTATCCTTGGCACGCCGACCAAAAACGCTGACACAACAAGACACGGCCCCCGTGTTCCGTCTCCCGAAGCTATTTGCCGCTATTTGCCTCTGCTGCCGCTCCGGAGCTCCAGGGTCTGCCGGGTCCGTCGCGGTTGAGCAATGCAAGAGCATACGAGGAGCGGGGAGCAGGGGAGCAGGGGGGCAGAGACTAGACGACTGCCACACAACCCGCTCAACCCAGCTCAACCCGGCTCAACTTGTCTCTTCACCTCACTTGCCTCTCGCCTCTTTGCCGGTTCAAACCCGGTTCCAGCCCGGCGATGGTTTCTGCGGCTCGGTTCGCTCTGTTCGTTCTGGCGGCTCAGCTCAGCTCAGGAGAACGATGAATCAGCTGCCTCCAGTTGCCTCCACCGGACGCCGGAATCAGAGAGTTGTTTTCCCCCGGAGGGGGAACTTCGGTCCTCCGCTCCCTGCTGCAGCCACTGCAGCCGGGATGCAACTACCAGCCCCTCCGCTGAACCAGCCACCTTAGGGCAACCACAGAGGGTCCGGGACGGTGGTCCGGGGGCTGGAGGCTTAGATGAGTGAGCCAGACCAGGCTCAGCACGGACCTCAGGCAAACGGTAGTGGCGGCGGCAACAACGAAGTCACGGAACGGACTGCTTCTCCGGGATTCCTTTGGGCCTCTTTTATGATTTTGGCCAGCAGTTGTAGCCCGGATGCCGTCCTGCTGATTGTGATGCTTGTGGTGGCTGTCTTGCATCATGTGCGTAATCTCGTGCTGGCGCCGCGGATCAGAGTACAGGTGGCTTTAAGGGGATCAGCTCTCACTTGCACAATTTGTCATTCTGTTATAATTTGGCAGGCAGTTTGCGACCCGGATTACCATTGAATACTGCTGATTAAGGTGATCGCCACGTGGGAAGGCTCATTATGGCTCCGATGATGCTTCGGTGTCCGGGGCTCGATCGGTTGATTCCAGCTGATCCCAGCTATGTTTGCCTTTAAAATCCCAGTGATTTCATGCGCCGGGATCACTATAGACGTGGATTTTCACTGCATATGTGTCCCATTGAGATGGAGCTAAAGGTTCACGCCACCATCTTCTCTGCTCTCCAAGCCATGTCCCCAATTAAACACTTATTTTATTCTGCTGGAGTAGCGAAGAAAGAGGAGGATGGAGTGTCCTCGTGGGAAGTCGTTGGAGGGCTCACAGCCTGATTGGACATTATAATGCTGAAGTGTCCTTTCCATGTGCTGAGGACTCATGGGAAATGCAGTTTGTTAAGGTTTTGAATTGCTAATGGCTGCTTGATGAATAAAGTGGAGAAAGTGAAGCCTAATCCTTGCCTCTAGGCCTGCCATAGAATCATAACCTTTCCTTTCAAAGTCATACCCCTGCAACCTAACAATACTTAACCTCCGATTGCTCATCTATTAATATCACATGGCCCTCGCTCACTAAATATCACATCTATCCTAATAATTAGATTCACCATATAGGAACTGGAATGTTATCATGGAATGGTTTCCTTAAGATCTCATGACTAATGCCAGTAACCAATAATAACTAAAATGAAACCCCTGGGGCCAGACTTGCGTGCGATCTGGCGTAAACTGCTCCAATGTCTCGGGATAGTAAGTGCTAAATAAACACAATTACTATACAATATATAACCCACACTAATACTAATACAATAGCACTTAGTGGTTGGGTAGTGTATTGTAGTTCACAAAGGCTGCATTAGAGTTACCTTTTACTGCTTGACATTCTTACACCCACATACGAAAAATACCACTAAGGGTAATTTCCATCTCCCACTACTGTACCACTGAACTCATTACCAACTGAAAAGGTGTGAAACAAGTGATGAGATCTGCTACATGCCACTAGCCAATGGAGGACTTTAATTTAGTCCACGCCTGCAAGTCCCATATAGCTACTTACGAAGGACGCTTCTTGACATCTCACAATGACAATCGGATTTGGAATGATATTAACAAAGTCCTTCCCAGCAGACTCCTCCACCATTTCTCTCTTTAACCTATGCCTGCTCAGGACCACCAACGTTAAACAAAATATTTCAGAATGGACAGGCCAGTGTAATAACCAGCTAAGTGACCTTAAAGGGACCTGAAAAGCTGCTCAAAGCTACTAGCTTACTGAAAACAAAACAACTGTGCGCTTGTCTCTCACACTTCTTTATCCATCACACTGCTAAGCACTGTGTCCCATAAGATGATAACTGCACCTTGGTGGTCAACAGGCAGGACACGGAAACAATTCCCACACAGGATCAAAACAAAAACGGTACACTTCCAACCACACACGCTACACAGTGCTGTGTGCTACCCATGCAGGCAAACGCTTTATTGCCCCACAAAAGTCTAGTAAGTGCCATATAAATGTTGCAAAACAATACAATTTGTAATGGCAGACCATAATGCTTTAACATGCATCTTTTTGTAATCAGTAGTCACTGCAGGTGGAATACAAGGGTGAGTGAGCATGTTCAAAACCATGAGTACCGGTCAACAGAGTTCTATATCCTTTAATGAATGGCAAACAAACTTTTATTAATACTCAAAAGTAAGGAATTACAATAAGCTGAAGTATTTCATGTAAAGAGGGTACAGTCTTCACGTGAATCTGGAGTGACATAACATTGGCAAACCTAAACCCCGACTTTGCTAGCAGATGCCTAGGTTTTATGGATGGGTGCCATGTCATGGCAATTATCAATTAGGCAGGCACGTACTTTGGCATAGACAGTGGTTGGGAACGCCACTGTGATATTCATTGAACACCTCAGGTCACTCATGACAGACTAAGGACCATCTCAGACCCTCACAAAAACACAAAACCTACCTAGATATCAAGAATGACAGAGTACTCCAAAAACGTAAAGAGGTGAGCAGCAACTACATTTCCTAAACTTTTTATGGTCAGGAATGAAATAAGGAAGACATTCATCACATCTTCCGAGTCCAGTCCCGTCTTTTTGAGTAGTGAGGACCCACTGAAGGCTGTCAAACCAATCTCTGTATTACAAAAGCTGTGATTGTGACTACAAGTGCAGCAAGTGAAGCAACTCTGTTTCAAATTCTTTGGGGTCAAAGATCAGAGGAAGAGTCTGATTTAAGTTCCATGAGTGTAAAAATACAGGAGCCACCAGTAAGAAACTGTACAAGTCATTAGACGTAACAAAAGAAGGAACGTCAATGGTAACAAGAGACAATCATCAATGAATCATGGGTCATGCTTTTGAGAATCTCATAGCCTACAAATGCATCCACAACTCCGGACCCCAATACCTCAACAAGAGAATCTCCCTCCATGTACCCAAGAGGTGCCTCCGATCTGCCGACCTCCCCGAAATCCTGTGCATCCGCAGAGCCAGAACAGGTGGAAGAACCTTCTCCTACGTCGCAACCAAAACCTGGAACGAGCTCCCGCTCAACATCAGACCCACCCCCTCCATGAACATCTTCAGGAAGACGCTCAAGACCTGGCTCTTCGACTGAACGGAGCTGCATAGTTTACAATTCTTTCATAAAGAGGGTTAAGTCTTGGGCTAATTAATTGTACCTGAGGATTGTGAAAAAGGGAATTTTGTTTTATACTGGCCAGATGGTCAAGATAGCAACATCAGCGAGGAACACCAGTAGCGTTTACATTTAGGTTAGTGTGTACTTCCAAAGGATCCTGTATCTGGCAATAACACCTTGTATACCTGTGAACGGATACAGAAAAATCAAATACCCCTCATTCCCAACACCCACCATCTACTTGGTCATAAAATCCCCATTTCACTGCTTTCTGCAGGTCCTACACTATTGTTACCTTGCTTCTCCATTTGCCTGCCCAACCAGTCCTTCTAAGAGCTCAGGGACCTATTGGATCTTTAGAGTTGATTGATTTACTGACCCCCTTCTTGGCAGGCCTGTTCATTCTGGAATGGATCAGGCTTTGGATTATGCAAGTTTAAAGCTTATCCACTACAAATGTAAAAGGGTTTATAATACATCTCCTTGAACACCAAGTCTATTGACCAATCTGCCATTTAGACAATGTCTTCTAGGTGTGCTCCCACATTGAAAGAGTTTGGTGCCATGGCAACTCCTAACTGGGTGGCACCAAATATGAAAAGGTCAATACTGGCTTCCAATAATATCCATTTAATCCACCTGGTCATGGTAGGAGACAAAACCGGGGCATGAGATGCACCGAGATTAAAAGTTGTCTAGGTCGACAATTTCTGAAGGGAGAGGTTACTTTCTCTTACTCCTTCAGACAATGGACCATACACAATTTCTGGTCTCCAAGCAATGCTGAAAAGCAGATCCATTGAGCTGTAGAATTTGTCATTTTTAAAATCACAAAAGAAGCTCCTTCTGGAGAAAAAAACCTACCTGATAAGACCAGTGCTCAGATGTCAGACAAAAGTTTACAGGAGATCAAACAAAGAAGTAAAACCAATTTGGCTGACAATAGCTTTTTAGAGAAACTGGAATTATCCGGTCAAGACTGAGGGCATCTCAACACTACAGTGATATCCCAAGGGACTGAGTACTTGAGCTGAGGATGAGCAGAGAGCCTCATGCCTCTTACCACCCTGGTAATTAGAGGATGTTTGCCAACTGGTTTGCTATTAATTGGTATATGGCTTGCAGAGATGGCTGATCTGTAAGCATTGATGGTTCTGTACAATAATTCTTCAAAGACCAAGGAAGCCAGCAAATTGATGACATTGGTTATATCTGATTCAACTGGATCAGGTCCTTTTCCATGCACCAGTGAACTTATCTGTTCGAAGATGATTTGTATTACTTGTGCTTGGAAGAGGACCAGGCCTCATCGATGAGCTGCCTAGCCTGTTACAAAAGTCCTGGCCCTTGCCAGCATCTTCAGAAAGTCTCCACACTACCAACCCCAATTGACTCATTGCTACTAGAGGACGTTGATGGCTGTGAGGGTCCAGGACGATATTCAGGAACAGAGGAAGGAGAAGGGGACAACTGCAAGAGAGTTCCAACACATGTGGGTACCAACTATGTGCTCTGCATAGAGGAGAGATCAGGATTAACTTCGGCTGTTTGTTTTCTAGCTTGTATAGCCACCCTCAGAAATTTTGAGAAAGGAGGGAATGCATAATTTAGACCTATCAAAACCTGTTAAATACTGGTCCGGTCTCCAACTGTAAAACAATAGTATTTGGAAAGTTAGCAGAGATGAAAAGAGATCCATTCAACATGAACCCACCTCTCCATTACCATGCAGAACAAAGAAGGTTTGAGTTTACACTCGCTGTTGTCTCTGAGATGGTAAGAATTTCAGTCCACAACCATCCAACCAATGGCTCTTCCTCTACCTTCTTGCCTGGTAGAGGAAGAGCCACTAGAGAGATGTTTTGGATTGGTCAGCAGTGCCAAAAGTCTTTTGCAATCCCTGCCAGAAAGGTGGTTCACATATTCGACCTCTGACACAATGTCAGTCTTTAGCATGATACAACAATGGAAATGGTGTGAGATAAAGGAGTGGATCATAAAGGAGCCTGCCAGTACTTCTTTGAAACTACCCCCTCCCTCATTGTCAGCCTGCTTCATCTCCCAACATAGACGACTTGAGTTTGACTTTGTCACCATGTCTGGAACGAGACTGAAGATGGCCCTCCCATTCCATGCTTGCATGTGATCAAGCCGCCATTGGAGTTCCTGATGAATTTCTCTGTTCAGATGATCTTGATCTGAGTATTACAGGCCTTTCATCAAGTGTGAATCTTGATCTGTTTGAGGGCTCAGTAGTGAAGGGGGCCTAGAAATATAACCTGCATATAGGAATTCATGAGATCCACCTGCGTAGCAAGCCATTGAAGGAAGACAGTTTGCTTTTTAAAGCTCTGCAGGTTTCCTTCTAGATGTCTTATACCTTCTGCATGGGCAAGGATCAGGTTGCAGAGTCAATGGCAAAACCTAAAAAGGTAATTTGTCTGGAGAGCTGTAGATCTGATTTGGAGTTGTTTTTGGCAAAGTCCAAAGAGTTACATGGCGTCTGGAGCCATCAAAAGGATGTTGTTTAAATATACAATCAGTATAATGCCTCTTGCTTATAGGAATTCCATCAATGGCATGAGAACCTTGTTAAAACACCAAGAAGCTGAGGAAAGATCAAAGGGAAGAGCCAAAATGTGTAGGTTGTTTGCTTCCACTGGAATTGAAGGAAGCATTCGGAAGAAGGGAAAATTGGATATACGTTCTACAAGTATAGATGGACCATGAAGTTGCATTCTCATTAGAAGGTCTCTTAGAAGGTTTCTCAACATGTGGACCCCCTCCATTTTAGAATGTCGCGGGCCCAAGTTTTGGACTCCATGCGGTTGTTAACAAGGCTAGAGTTCCCTCTTTTCTTATCTCACAAAAATATATTGCTGAACCCTCTTCTGTGTAGGCAGCAGACGGCAATGGCTTCTTTTTTGAGCAGTGAGATCTCTTGATCTATAAACTGTTGCTTGAGGGCTGAACATTGAATGAGTCTCGGAGGAGTGACCTGGACTGGGGTTGTGCAAAATTCCACATGGAAACCTAGGACTGTTGGCAAAACTCATGTGTCTTATGTGAAGTGTTGCCAGTTGTGTATGAAGAACCTTGTTCTGCCCTCTAGTTTTGGTTGGGAAGGCGGGAGATGCCTTACTTTGGAATTTCTAGATGCTCAATAAAAACCTCCTTGCTGGTAGAGACCTCTGTGTCCTCTTGCTCCTGAGGGTAAGAAAGGGGTGCTTAGCTGGTATCGTTCCAGCCTAAATGACGATGTTGGTGTTTTCAGGAGAAAAGGCAGGATGAGCAGCCCCTACCTCTACCAGGCCTGGTGAAAAGGGTTTGGAGCACCTTTTTTAGGGAAAACTGTGCTTTCCCTAAAGAGAGAAGTGAAGAAAAAATGTCACCTTGATGAACAGATCGACAAATCGGAGGCCTTCGAAGGTGGGCGCTAGAGAGCCCAGAGCAAGATGGCTGCACTTTAGTGCAGCTCTGTGGGCCAGGCAGGACATTTCTTTCTTTATCCCACACATCCACCACAAAAAAAACACCACGCAATTTGGAAAATGCTTTGTAGCATTGATAAGCTGCACTGAGAGGAGATAGACCCTGGGGAAAATATCGCACACTGCCCCGGTCGTTTGCATTGAGTTGCGTCTCGTGCAGAAGCCTGGTGGTGCAGTGGCTGCATTGACGAGTTTCATGGCGATGGACTGGTCGGCCCTCAGCGTCACCATAAGAGGCGGTGCAAGAGACGTCCCATGCGGCCGTGTGCTGCAGCCTTGGGTTGAAACGGATAAGTGGAGCTGAGAAGATTGTTGAGGCTGTGGGACAGAGCCAAGATGGCAGAGCCCGTCGGAAGCTGATGAGGCAAATGGCTGCAGTGGTAATATGCCGGCTTGCTTAGTGGTGCCCTGAAACTATTTGGCTGCTGCTTGAGCGAGAGTTAAGGTGTAAAGACTGTGAGTACCAATGACTCTATCAATAGCTGTGCTCCCTTTCCAGAAATGAAGCCTGCATGATGCATGATGGCCCATTTGCTGTAAGGTGAGTAGCTGAGTGCCCCCATTGCGATAGCAGCTAAAACCCTTGCTGACAAGCTTGGGACATGGGAGCCTGGCTGGTGAATAGCTCTTGTTTCCGCCCTCCTCCCTCCGGGTGGAACACCGAGGAGACACCAACAGGTCAGGCCCGCAGGATCACGTGCTAGGTCCCTGGGCACTCGGGCTGGAGGGCCCAGTAACTTAACTACTCTATACCAATTCCTATATCATTGAGCCTTCCCGAACATTGTCATACGGCACCGAGTTGCGATTTGTTTTGCTATGAGCACTACAGGCACACTGTGATCCTACCTCGCACTGGGGGAGTGCCAGCGAGTTAGTCGCGCCTCCGCCTACTGTGAGGAGTGTAAACCCTTCTTATCCCTTAACACGTGGTGATAAAGATGGCGCTAGCCATCACTGTCCTATAACCTGGCCTCAGTGATCTGGGGAAGTGTGCTGTCCACTGACTGTGAGGCTTTGTGTAAAATGGGAAAGGTAGTCAAACATAAGCCTCAGCTGACTTTTGAGGCCAGATGAAGAACTGGCAAATGCAAGCGCACCCTCTCTGAAGACAGGGAATCTGCAACTGCCCCGCCGGAGGCTCTACATTACGTTATTAACTGTGCAGCATTGTTTGAACTCCATCGATGGAAAAATAGGCAGCTTGAACCTGCGCATGGATCACCCAACGACTAAGCTGGAAAAACACACAACCCGCCTCAATGATGCTGAACACCACATTTCTACAACAGACTATGATGTACGTACAGTAACTAGTAAGTATCTCCAAAAGGAAAAAGTGCTCGCTGTCATCCAAGCAAAGAATGAGGTCTTGGAGGCATGCTCATGGAGAAACAATATACGCATCGTGGCAAGGGATTAACAGAACATCAACTATCAAGGTAATACAACATTTTTTATGCGAATTTCACTGCATTCACTGCAAGCAGGGAGTTTCTTCCAGCAAAAAAAGTCTCCAGCAGGCAGAGATCACTTACTCGATGTTGTATCCTGCCCGACTATGAGTAGAGCACTGTGGTGCACCTAAGATCTTTACCACCGCTAAGGCGGCTATGGAATATATGAGAAAAACTCACACCTCGTAAATGACCGCAGGCTGGAGATGAAGAAAGCACAAGTGGCAACTGAACTTTCAAGATAATTATGCTCCTAAGCATGGTGTATTAGATGTAATGGGAGGCTATGAACCTTCAGGATAACTGGCCTGCACAATTGTATGCCAAAACAGCAAATCACACCTCTGTGCCATTGCAAAATACTTTCAAAATGGCCTCTGTGGCTAACTATTAGACCACATGCTCCGCTATACAGACTGAGGTACTGTGCTCTTTAATGTATTGTATAATGTTCTTGTTGCTGTTTCATGTAGAGCATCCTCCCACCTAGCACAATGTAGACAATTATGGTAGCAACGACCTGCTCTTACCATATGTTTTTCATCTAAGGCGAAGAATGAACGAGCCAGGCGTTCTCCGTTTCTTCTGGGGGTTCCACTGGAACTCTAGGAGCCCCACTATGGGTACTACCTTGATGTTCTCTCCAAATTTTACACCAGCACACGTTAGCATGTGCCTTGGTTTGAGTAGTTGCTTGTTTTAGGGATCCTTGAAAGAATGGGTTGTCTTCAGCATAATTGGGGTGCTGAAGTGCGATGGCGGAGGGATTATGATTAGGGCGGGACTATTTACTAATGTTGCAGAAATTTCAATGCTGTAGTCATCTTGGCGCACACTCCAAGCCTGAACATGTTTTAAATCTCATGGATTACCCACTCAGATAAGGCATGATGCAGACACATAGATATCAATTCCTCATCACATGGAATGTCCGGGGTTAAATAATCCCCAGAAAATTCACCAGGTTATTGCTTATCTCAACTGACATAGAGTTTCAGACGCACTGCTATGAGAGACGCATCTCACTCAGCACACTGAACATAGTGTGGGTGCTCGATGGGCATCTATGCAATTAGCCTCTTCCTATTCATCGTATGCCAGAGGGGGCTCTTGCTAGTCACGATGGGCACTCCTTTTGTGGTTATGCACACAAACATGGACACACAGGGCCGTTACATTAATGTGCAGGGCAATTTTTGTGGCACCATTCTGACACTGGTAACTTTGTATGGGCCCTATAATGACAATCCTGACTTCTACATGCAACTCTGTGCATGATAACTCACTATGCAACCATTGGCTGCTGTGCAGGGAGGTGATTTCAATACATGCCTGGATCCAGTCTTGGATAGATCGAATCTAAATGAACGATATGGTAGACAAGCTGCCAGTGCTACGAAATGGCATGGAGGAGCATGGCTTGTTAGATCTATGGAGTCTAAGTAATCCCACCAGGTGAGAAGGATTGTTTTCCTTTTCGGTGCATAATTCCTGGTCGCAGCTGGACTACTGGCTGGACACTTGTGAGGTCAGTGGTTGGACAGAAACGACCAACCATTTGCAGAGAACTCTATCTGATCATGCACCTGTCAAACTGATGATATTGGTACCTTCTCACACACCAGCACAATTCATGTGGCGTTTCCCAGAACCTGCATTGCTAGATTAAGTATTTAGGGTGATACTGAGAACGGCCATCATAGACTACTTTGAATATAATGTGGGCACAGTAACAGGGGCACATACACTGTGGGAGGCCTTCAAAGTAAACTTGCATGGGCTTTGTATCATCAACCAGGCTGGAATCCTTACGGATATCCGCCAACAGTTAAACATGCTAGAGCTGGGCATACAGGGGCTGGAACAGGAACACGAGAAGACATTAGATCCAGCACTTCTCGCGGCTAATCAGGAAAAAGTGACTGCCTACCAAGAGATGGCAAACTGCAAGGTTACATTTTTATCATGCCGCCATGTAGTGCATGCATACGGCGAAGGGGGGAGACCTGGCCAAGCACTTGCCAACAAATTAAAAACACCATGGGCACCCACACAGGTCGTGAAGATAATAGATGCGATCACAAGTTTATTCCACGCGAACAAAAGAGTCAGATGGTGAGACTGAGGAATATTTAAGTGACATTGCCTCAGCATAGCTGTCATCAGGATAACATCAATACTTGACACAACCCATCATGGATGAGGAAATTCAAGACGTGATCTGTTCACTTCCAAGGGGGAAAACACTAGGAACAGTTGGCCTAACAGGGGAATTCTATAAAGAATTCGGAGACCTACTAGCTCCAGATCAGCTTGAGATGTATGCAGAGGCCTACAAGAATGGCATACTCCCCCCTTCTCTACAGGAGGCTCTACTTGTCACATTGCTTAAACCAGGCAAACAGTCAGAATACTGTGATTTTATAGGCTACTTTCACAAATTTACACTGATTGCAAAATTCTGGCAAAAATACTTGCCTCTAGAATCCAGCCGCTGCTACAAAATTTGGTGTTGCCACTCTACGACACATAATTTGGGTACCACTTTTGCTCTTTTCCACCAACTTGATCCCAACATGGAGGCAGCAGCATTGTTAGAAGCTGCTAAAGCTTTTGACTTTGTAGACTGGGCTTTTATGTTTACTATCTTGCAGAGGATAGGATGCCCCAATGCTTTATCAGATGGATCCATCTACTATACACCAAGTCGACTGAGAGAATACAAAATAACAACAACACAGCAGAACCACTGTTTATCCAAAGAGGGACATGACAAGGCTGCCTTCTGTCCTCGTTGTTGTTCACCCTCGCACTCGAGCTTTTAGCATGTCACAACACTATGCTGACTCAGCGCTGCGCTTACGACAATGACACATTAGCATATCTTTATATGTGGGCAACATGGCCCTATATGTATGAATCACTGCAGACCATTTGGCACCCTTAATCAGAGAATATATTCATTTTGAACAATATGCTGGCTTAAGTTTTAATTGTTCTAAATCAGTTATTATTCCCCTAACGCTGCACACACAGCAGATCCTGCTAGACTTAAATCGCTGGGAATTTGGGTGCACAGGGATCCAGAGGTGGTGATTCAGGAACATTATGGGAGAGCAGTCTCTAAGCTGAAAGATCAAGTAGCCCGATGGATCAGATTACCGTTATCGCTAGCAGATAGAACAATGATCCTAAAAATGATCAATCTCCCATGCTTTTTATTCTAATTCATCAACATTCCCATCATACTGATCCGAGAGGTTGATGCATTTGTACAAAGGCAAAATCATTGGACAAATGAATCTCTATAATCACAGCTTATCAAGCCAGCCTATACATGGCAACCAGAAATCTTTCTTCCTTTTCCAGATGGCTCTATCTAGTTTTATTGTATATTTGACCACGTTTACCCAGTCTATAAAGGTCGGGGAAATATTCTTGAGCCAGCATTTACAGATTTCTCTGCGAGCCAGCAGAACCAGATAAAAAGACAATTTGCTTACATCCCAAGGTAGCAACTCATAATTCGGAAAGATACCAACAAATACCAAAGTTATGCTCACCTGGATTTCACAACTGAACATAGCTTTCATACCTTCCATGACCGCTCCCCAGAATGTAAGTAGCATTGGGTACCTCAAGAACATATGGATATAGTCTGCTTTTTCCTGCTGACACTTCGGGCAGCAGGGACTGGGTCCCCTTGAAAATTTAGACAACCTAAGAGGGGACCAATAAACTCTATGAAGAGAAAAAAGATGGTTCCTCTTTAAATTGGCAGCTGACACATTAGAGTGTAGTAAATCATAAGATACTTGCCAAATATCTTGTGGGCTGAGGTCCGGCAAGTAGTCTCCCCAGAGCTGCAATGGTAAGGTGAAATCTCCATCCGCCATGTCGATCAATAACCAGTAAAGATGTGCTATTTCTTTCTTGTTCCGAGTTTTCATGAGTAATGCTTTCGCCAAATCTTTTGAGATGCCTACCGTTGTGCCGATTGCCTGGCTCCAACTCCTTATTTGTAAGTACTTAAATTTTGATACTTTGCAGTCCGACATATTGTTCAGCTCATCCCAAGATATTAGGGAACCCTCTGGCATTAGTTTCGCCCATCGATCCAGCCCCGCCTCTTTCAAAGGAGTTGCCAATGCGTCTTTAGTCCACTCCGGTGAACCTGGAGATTCCCAAATAGGGGCCAAGGCACTATAATAACTGATTTTCGAAATCTTTCTGACTTTGTACCAAATAGTCACCATATCTCTTAGAGTCTTTAGGCGGACCTTCTTGAAGAAGCGTGGATCTCCAAACTTATACAGGAAAGCTTGGTCAGCTCCTTTTATCTCCC
Source organism: Triturus cristatus (assembly GCF_964204655.1). Classification (NCBI taxonomy): domain Eukaryota; kingdom Metazoa; phylum Chordata; class Amphibia; order Caudata; family Salamandridae; genus Triturus; species Triturus cristatus. The sequence continues at coordinate 531,523,319 of NC_140579.1, read as the reverse complement.
ATAGCATTACTTTAAACATTTTGCCTATGTCTGAATCACCTGGCTGGCACAAGAGCATTTTCCCTGCCCTTGTTAAAAAAACCCATGCATAAAGAATTAAGTCGGGTGCACATAATCCCCCTTTATTTTTCTTCCTTCGTAGTTTTTTCCACAAAATTCTTTTGCCCTTACAGGCCCAGATAAAAGAATTCATTTTGGCTTGTGTTTTCCTTAAAGCCTCCTCCTTAAATGCTAATGGAATATTCTGGAATAAGAATGTGAGTTTAGGTAACAGCATCATTTTCACTAGGTTGACTCTGCCTATTAATGTCAAAGGGAGAAACGCCCAGTTTTTTAAAGAGTCTGCAATTTCTTTATCTACTCTACGTAGATTTGTTTCAGGGATATAGCCGATGTTTTGTGTGATTCTGATGCCCAGATACCTTATCTAATTTTTCAAAATAGGGAGATGCCTGGTTAATCTCATATCCTGAAATATGTCCAAAATGTGAGGCTATATTATATATTATAGGGATAGCTGCTGCGGCATCTGACGTGTATATCATCATATCGTCAGCGTAGAGGGATACTTTATTTTCCCAATTTCTAAACTTGAATGGAATTATACTGGTTGGCTTTCTAATCCTCTCGGATCAGTTTTAAGGTCCATCCAGCTAGAAAAACTGAATTGACTAATCAGGAGAGGTCCTGTGCAAAGTGCTTCCATTAAGATCAGATCAGTAGTTGTAAACTGTTGGCGCTAATATAACGAAAGGGAGGCCGCAGAAAGAAGTAAAGCTGATTCTGGACACATATAATGGCGTGTGAGGACTTTAAAAATATTTTTTTTTTTAAAAAACATGCCCATCATACTGCCTCTTCATTTCTTCAAAACGGTATTCTACCACATGATCTCTCTGGCATGATCCGATGGGTAACCTAGAATCTGATGAGAAGTGCTCAGCTTGTCTTATGCCCAAGGACTTTACTAAATTCAATCCTGCTCTTTGGTCTTTCTCTCAGGATTTTCGACTTTTGCGCACCCTGCCATTTTGGTGTTGGTCTCTGTCATTTTTTCTCTTTTCTTGCTGGACTGCCTTAACCCCCACTCAGGTTCCCTTCTCTCCTCTCACCTTCTCTCACAATCCTTTTCTTGTCCCCCTTTGCCTTTTCTACCCCCTAAGATTTGCCACTTTCTATGTAATGACTGTGCAACAATTGTTTAATTTATTGTAACTTGTAATTTGTTATTTGTGATATTGTTTCCTTGTAACTCGTGTTGTTCCTCTGTAAAGCGTTCTGATACCTCCGGGTCTAGCCAGCGCTATATAAAACTCTAGATAAATGAGCGGATGCAAAGTGCACATGATGTGGAAATATGCGGGCGGACTTTTTACATGTAGCCTGGGCATGCACATTGGTTAATCATTTTTGGAATAAAGTGGCAAATGCTCTGGAGACCATGATATCGGAATCTATTTCCAACACCCCTCAGCGCTGTCTACTTGACCTTGTGATGTTGCTGCAGCATCCCAGTCATAGAGTTGTAGCTGTAGCCTTACTGCTTGCTAAGAGTAGAGTAGCTTTGAATTGGGGGGAATAACGAGCTCTTGAAACTACAACATTGGATAGATGACATTGTGTACTGTAAAGACCAATTGAAAATATATGCGGAGAAGCTGCTCGTATCTTCCCGCCCAAAAGATTTATAGAGTCTGCTTGATGCTTATCTGATGTCTTTGCCTAATACACCATAATGGGATGCGATGTATTGAATACTGTGTCAGGCCATGATAGCAAAGAGGGGTAATGACGTATAGATGTAATGATCTACCTTGCCATGCTGAACTACTCTAATGTGTGTACCATGTTGTGATGCAGCACTCATGATGACAATCTGTGGTATCTTTTTGATGTTACATGAATAAAACTCAATAAAAACTATTTGTTTAAATTAAAAACATAGTAGACATTTAGTGGAATGTCCCACCTTGTTGGTCACTAGCTCACAAAGTTGGGGATCAATTCAGAGTCGAGTGGAATGATGGTGCTCTGAAGAAAGGGCACAATTTGTATTGCCTAAGAGACAAATTGCGCTTTGGGTCTGACTTGCAAGTACATTTGGGTCAATGAGAGAGCCATTTTCCTTAGTAGCTAATGCCAACTTTACGAACTTTGCAAAAGGACCTGACGGATCTAGTTATTTGTCCTGTCAGGATTTCCAGGATCTGTTGATGCCCTTTTAAGGTCCTCAACAATTTGGCCAAAAAAGGTGTAAAGCTGGGGGTCAATATCTGAAGTCAAAGCAACTTTGCCTGGAAGAGCCGGTTGGTGACATTTTGCCTGTAGTCTTTTATGGGCTGCTTTGGAAAAGGCTTTACGCAGTCTCGTTTGGATGTAGGCTGCTGTTCCCGGAGACAGTGTCCACCCTGAAGAATGAGGGCAAATTATGTCTTCCAAGGCAAATGTATCCCTCAACAAAAAAGAATAAGACTGAAAATCAGAAGTTTCCTCGCCTGTTTTGGAATCTTCATGTTTTCTTTTTTTGGGATATGCAATCAATTGCACTTGTCTTCCCCTTCTTCAGCCACTGAGTCCCCATTCAACACATCTAAGTCCTGACAGAATATCTCAATATCTGCATCATCTTCCTGACCCTCATCATCTGCTTCCTGGGCCAGTGAAGCTAAATAAGCCTTTTTTGAGTTGACACTATGAGTGTGGATACCCTTAAAGGCTTAAAGTATCATGGTTTGTTTGATTTGTTTTGATGTATTCAAAGTATATGCATCATTCGAAGGCTTTGTGCTGCTGATATATTTTGAAATATTCCTGTTATAACTGTGCCCATTTGACCTTTGCTTCTCCTGCCTTTCCCCTTTTCCTTGACTCCCTGCTTTTTCTTTTTCCCCCATGGTTCGTTCCCCCTAACTAGAGTAGAATGTTAGAGAATGATGACCGTTGATGATGTGAGACCTTTCATGTGGGACACTTCTGAGCTATATGTTCCTGAGGACTTCAATGGTGAAATAAAGAAGACAGTTTCACTTCAATTAATTTTCCTGTGTCTACTTTACAACAAATTTTTAACAAACAACAACGTCTCAGCTGGAGGTCATTTAAAACATAACAAGTACATAGCCAGTGATGTAAATCACGTAGGGAAGGGGAGGAAAAGTAAGGGGGACCACAAGGAAATGAGAAAAAGGGGGTTTTATATTGTAGGTAGTTATTACAGCACTACAGTACAATAAAGGTACAAATGACCAAAAACACTCAAGTGAGCACTGGGATTGCTAGTGAAAGTGAACGGCGCAGTGACACAAGGGTGAAAGGCAGCATGAACGGCGAAAAAGTAATAAAAAAACAATGTGGTCAAAGAAATTATTTATATACAGTCTAGTTTTTTCAATGAACAAATTGAATTGACCACAGTAATGCCAAAATTCTTTGCTGGGAGTGGTCAACGGCGTTTCAGCCTGATTGATTTCAGGCCATCATCAGGACAATGGTCATAATTTAAATGAGTGCTGGGCGTAGTAAGGGTACGTTCAAAGAGTCCAATCAAAGTTGAAAAACGCGAGCACAGATCAGCGCGTTGTGTGTGTCCAAGGGAAATTTTTGCAGTCAGGGATCACCATCAATTTTGGGCTGCAACTGGGAACAATTGAAGGAGTCCGGGCGCCGGGTATGGGAATCAGATCTTGATAATTAAACAATGCAGATCGGTCCGTGGGTGACTGGATCGGTAGATAGGAATGAATCCGTGTACGACGAGGGGTCGGGCGAGTAAAGCGTCCGCGCCGTGTACAACAAAGGCGACGAGCTACAGCGAGCAGCATCAAGGCTGTGTAGAGGGCAGCTATTCAACGCAGCCTCTGTTCAAGAAATTGGATCCTTGATGTGAGAACTCAAGAATCCTGCAGTTTATTTTACAGACTGTGCCTACCTGCTGAATTCTTTTGTCCCCCTGGGGGAGTAAACCTGTGCTGCCATGAATTTACTGTGAATTGCTGTATGCCCTAGTGCTCGAATGGTCCTACTTGTAAGGATCTAGCAATAGCACTGTGGAATTGTGAACCCTCTTGGCGCTATCTGAAATTTCCAGATACCATTTCATTTAATCACTGAAGAATAAGAATTAATTGTATCGTCATTGTCTGGTGCTATGAGGAACATATAAGAATATAGTGGGCTGTGGGACCTTGCGAATTCTCTCTGTCAGCTCTGTTATGTATTTTAAGAGCACCGTGCTAAGGACATTTGTGCCAGTTCCCCTCATGCATAATGTCTTGTCATGTACTTTAGGATAGTCCCATCATGTACATACCAATTAAATATATTTTGGCCCATCCACACAACATAACGGTTCTACACAAGTGACCTTTTACCTAGTAGCTTACTTGTGTTTCTCCGACATCAGGCTCTCAGTACCCTATCCTAATCCCAGTACCTGACATATATAAACATGTCCCCAGGCACGGCTGATTTATTCTGTATAAGGGTCACCACTTTTTTTATCCTTGGCCAGCAGATAGCTGTGCATGATCATGTTTGTTTAGAAAAGGATTAGCAGAGGATTAGTGAAGGTTTTTAAAACATATCGATTCTACAATTAACCATGGAGTGACCACTTTAGCATAAAAGACCCTCACTCCCCCTTACAGACAGAGCGGTGAATTCCTTCCAGGTTAGACCGAGACTCAGCAGGCTGATCCTTTGACAGGAAGAGACCTGACATCCCTTGTGGGGTGCCATTCTTGATGCAAACACGGGGTCCTTCATTCAGAACCATCAGGTGAGGGGTTTTCACTTCCCCAGGGAATTCTTGGCTCCATTAGGATCTACCCTGACATTTACATACACATGCTTCAGATACATATCTAGGCTAGGTCCATTTAGGTAGGCTATGCATCATAGGAGTACACCAATGCTATTGTTTTATATAATTTGCTTTTAATATTATTAGCACTATGGTAGAAATGTATCTGCTATTTACGATATTGGTGCTAGCGATCACATTTATCTGCTCCTGTCTTTTTATTGTCGCAGCGAATATGTTTCACACTAGACTGACTCTTCACCAATAAATAATTATTGAAACAGTTCAAATCGTCATTCTATGTGTATTCTGAGAAAAGCAAGCACGATTGACTGAGCAAAAGATACCATATTGTTTTCCACGATACCTGAGAAATCAGGGTTGTCATGTTCGGTGGTTGCCAAAAACTACACACACCACTGTAGAATGCGGGGGTGGTACTGGCACCGTAGAGCTAGCTGGTCTAATGGCTGACTCATCCTGTGGGGGTGTCCAGAGTCTTTCTGCACACCAAGCCCTTAGTTTAGGCCATCCAAAACGCATAGGTCCCGGGGGGGCGGGGGGGTGTTCCTAGGAACTACACAACATGGCTTCGCCAATGTTGGTTTGGTTCTTATATAACAGTAAAATCTGAGTAGTTCAGTAGTGCTTTCTCGGAAAGGCCTACTCACACTGTTCAGAGGCGTCTGAAGTGGGAAGGATTATCCACCTCAGCTGAGCAGTAACACCCTGTGTATTGGCTGAAGGTTTAGACAAGCTTGTAAGGATTCAAGATTCCCATATTGTGCAAAACCCTACCTCTTAAAACCTTTACTTTCTTCTCCTTTCAAAGTGACTGAAACTGCGAGTAGCAGTGGAAGTGCGGAAGGAGACAAATTTGCTAACACGCTTAACTCAACAGAAAACTGCAGACAGGCAGTAACTCTGAGATTGTTAGAACATGGCGTACCTGTAACAGGTGGCCATGTTACTTTCGTGATTGAGGCACACGAGTTGTTTGGATCAGAGGTATTCTATTCCTGCGTTAAAATTCCCACCTGCAGATCCACTGACACATTTGTTCCATGAATATATTGAAGTGGAACCACCAGAAGAATACATCCCACACGAGGACATTGAAGTCCCGTTAACTTACCAGCAGCATAAAACGAGGTTTAAAGGCGCCCTAAAACACACAACTTCAGTCGTAAGACACGGTCTGCTCAGCATAGGAGGAGCGACATGGCCAGTATTAGCGACTTACACTCCACATCCTGAGATAGACACACTCCCAGTAGGGGAAGTGCGTACACTTTATGAGGAAATAGTTAGGCTATGCAGACACATTCTCCAATTCGTCATGCGAACACTCAGATTACAACCTGCGAGATCTGCTCCACCTGAACAGTCCAGACCCAGCACACACCAAAAATTAGTCCACAGACACTAAAAGCAATCATGGGTGCGTTCCCTTCAAAAAGGGATCAAGTATGATTCTGGATTGCAAAAAAAAATTCACAGTTGGAAGCAGTATTTCCACATACGGATTCCCAGGAAAAACACAGAATGTTACTAATGTTCCCTCACTTGAGGATTGTACCACATGGGGAACAATCTTTGCTGCAGTCTACATTAGAATACACGGTACCCCGACCATATCAGTTATCCCTGAAGTATTGAAACAGATACAGAATGAGTACGGGGCAGGACCTGCCTGAATTTTGACCAATTCTTGGCATTTATGCAAAGCAACATCAAGGGGGAAGCAGCAGCAGTGGCTATACACCAAAGCTTGAAGGAAACAGCTCCTGCAAATTAGGAGCATGCATTACCAAAAATGATCGAGGAAACCTGTGCTTCTCTAGGTAGAGATAGTTTGGGAGACAAACCAGGGAAACCATAAGTGGTGAGTAGTTCTGATACAGATAACTTAAAGCAAGCACCCCCTCTTCTAAAAAGAAATGGGATAATTTTAATCAATGCAAAAATATAAATAAAGGAAACAATTCACGATCAAGGGGTGGGTCTCCCCAACAGAGTCCTCTGAAAAGAGGTACAGACTTAGGAATTGTGCTAACATTAGGAAACCTGACAGGTATCGGGATACTGATGCACGTTCCTTTCAGGATTCATCAAAAAGCTCGGAGAGGCAAGGACGGTCAGAACAGAAAATTGAAGATCAACCAAAGGGAAAAAGAGAAACACATCGCACTTCAGATTTCATTAACAAACAGGAAGCGCAACATAAAGCAAGGCGACAGTGCCAACTGCTGCCATTGCCGCAATCACTCATTCCCACCTGAGAATAGACGGAGATATACTAGTAGCTATCAATGCCACAAAAAACGGTTCTGCCGTCCTGCCAAAGGTTTTCACTCAAGTACTCCTACAAGTTAAATGCACATAACACACCGTATGCACAAATTCCAGGAGTGAGGGATAGAGTAATACCAAACAAGGATCGCAGATTAGGATTAATACTAGCTGCACACGAAGGTCTGGGTTCAGCACATGCAGAAGTCACTGCAACAATTTTATTACTGAAGCAGCGTTACAAGTGCTCGGGGCTGACAAAACATACAAAGAACTATGTCCTGAAGTGTGATATTTGCCAGCAAATTAAGGGTTCCGCTGTTCATAGGCCACCACAAATACCACTACTGATTTCAGACGGACCTCTCAAATGTGTCTATTTGGGCCACTGCAGCCCCTTAAATTCAGACGGGGCTTGCAAGTACATATTGGTGGCAGTGGATTCATGTTCTAGATTCCTATGGGTTTGGCCCCAGCGCTCGGCTGACGCTTGAACTGGTATAAAGAATTTGCAAGTCATCATGGGGACATACCCAATTGCCACATTACATTCTGACCGTGGTCCAGCGTTTAGCTCTAGGGCTTACAAGGAAGCCATGGAAAGTATGGGTGTGGCCTTGCGGTACTCCTTCCCCTACCACAAGAGGGAAATTTGGTGGTGGAGAGGAAAAACCGGGACCTAAAGCAATCCTTAACAGCAAGGGTAGTAGGAGCGGGTAGTAGTTGGGTCAATCACCTGTATGGGGTCCAGAGGGCACTCAATAATATGCCATGAAAATCCTTGGGAGGCCGTACCCCTTATGAAATCCTGTTTGAGACAAGAATGTGTATATCTGATCTCGATTGCGCCACCAAAAATTGGCAGATGCATAACCATATGAACTGAATGACCGTTTGGCTGTTTTACAGGAACTCAATGAATTCAGGGCATTACAAAGCAAAGAGCAAGTCAAACGCACCACCACTGGGGAAGTGAAACCAGTTCCGGGAAGACCTGCCTGGGTCCCGCAGATTGGGGACCTGGTCAGGGAAAAGATTGTGGACAGAAGAGAATTTGGGCCATCTTATAGAGCACCTGTCCTGGTGGTCGTGGGAACAAGATCAGTACTTCTTTCGCCTCTTGCAGGCAAAAAAGAAAAAAGATTTGTCTCCATTGATCTGATCAAACTGCATCATTTGGCCAATTCTCAATGGTACGCCAGGTGGGGTCCTGAGTACCCGCAGATCTCCTCTAACTGCTATACAGGAAGTTCAGATGGAAAGACTAATAACCTTTCAAGGCTCCACTATACAAAGTGAAGGAGTACCGAATAATGGAGAGCAAATCATTCCAGTTGGAATTGAAAAACATTAAGAAGAAACAATAATGCAAGTTGCAATTTGGCCCAGCAAAGATGTCTACATTAATGTGCCTTCAAATGACACATCTGCCAGCTCTATAAAACCTTCGCAGCTACCAAAGATAGATCGAACTGCGTCTGGCTATTTAATCAATTTCGATGATTTCTCCTCAGATCCAATTGAACCTAATCTAACACCACCCATTTCAAAGAAAAGCACTTTCTACAATTCTATATTTTGCTGAAAAGACTTAGTTAGTGTCACCCTGGTTGTACATTTGGTTTGCAATAGGGGTAGTATACCTGTTAATTTAGATTGGGACAGTGACTGTCTTTGTTATGCTTCTGAACGGACATTACTTCCCAGAACGCTCGGCAGTACAATCAGTGAACTTGGTCCTGAAACCACATACATATATCATCACACCGTGAACAAAGAGACCTGTCCCTTGTGAACATTACAACAATTCCAGTACCTGATGGTATAATTTGGGATAAAGTTTCATATGATGTATTTGGTCCTACTGAACATTTGAAAATTCCATATTTGTTCAAAATTCCTTTAAATAATTTTATTACCCCCGGTACGCACTCGGATGGGACATGGAGACTGTGAATACTATGCTCACAGATTTGGAACAGTCTGCTGCATTTTCATACAGGAAATTGCACGATGATACAACAGACTACGATACCATGTTTGTTACCAGCATTATGATCATAATTTTTTGCATAGAGCAAGTGTACCACGCACTGCTAATGTGTACCATCAATGGGAACAAAAGGTAGTTCTGCCACATTCACACATAAATTTGCATACTTTTCAGGGTTCAATACATCCGACCCAGAATCATTTTACTACAAACTTGCACAAACTAATTCAACTGTATAGAAAATTATGCTAACAAACATAAAGCTGATATATTCAGCACCTTTTTATCTCCCAACTGTCTATACAAGGTTTTGACTACTCGAGAGACACAAAATCCATCTGGGGGACAAGAGAGTGGCAGGTTCAGGGAGCTGAGGCTTTATTCAGAGCTTACCTCATACCATTACAGATGATTCTCCTGAACATAACTGAGCAACAGACTACCTGTTATGGGTTTGCAAAAATCAAAGACCTGAAGACACCAAGCATTCCTTCGCTCACACCTATTGAGGGTATCTCAAATAACACACTAACAAGTGAAGGGACACATGGTACATACACATCATCCTCTCCCGATGGGAAGGGTTGGTTGGTTTGGCCTGTAGACAAGAATATGTGTAATTCAAGATTCAAGGGTACCACCGAAGGGTTTAGTATCCGTAGGCCCGAACCACGCTATGTACACACAGACGACCCAGGGGTAATGACTTCCTATAGTGTCGGGAAGTTGTGCCTAGATTGACTAAAGACCTTAACACTATCACAGGTGATACAACACTTGTCCCTTCTGTCAGACAACATGGATCTTAGGGATTTCTTGTTAGGTCCCAAGAAACCACATTGGAAGCGCTTCTTATACACCATCTATAATGAGGTTTGGAAAGTCTCCCAACAGGATGCTGCAGAGAGACTACGTGAAATCAATAGGATTAACCTAGAAAAGACCTTAGCTGTGGTAGACAATGGCATGACCACACTCTTGTCTCTTATTTATTCACTGGGTAACATTGTGTCCTCGGCTATCGATATAATGGAACAAGATTTGTCTATTCTACAATGTGGGCAATCTCAGCTATGCGCTATTATGCTTCTAAGTTGAACGCTTCAATCATGCGTTCTGGCCACATTCCACGGCAAAACATTAAAGACACAAATCTGATTTCGGCTTACAATCTGACCGACAGACAATCAACCATGGCACGCAGAGATGCGAAGACCACAATGATGCTCATTGAAAAACTGGAGAAGTTACCTTTTACAGTAGCAGAATCACCATCTTCAGAATGGTTAATCCATGGCTATATCACACTGCGAATCACGACATTCCAATTCCAATACTGCCTGAAATATTGGTCAATAGGCAGGTATGAAGCATTGGGCGAAGGGTACATACGAGAAACCTGAGAGTTGCCATACACACATAGGTGCAGGAATAAGGACAAGGAAGTTTTCTTGAGTGGTTCGAACTGTAAAAAGGCTTTAAGTGGGTTTCTAGTGTGTAAAGAAGTGTCGCTGCACGGAGTGTGTAATGTGTCAATAGCACACTTGTCCTGCTACCTGAAGGGTTCCCCAGCTGCTGTAATTAATCCAGTTTATGAGTTACTTTCTAATGGGAGTTACTTGATGCTGTATGACCAAGGCTGTTGTGGTATGTAGCCTGGCATTGCTTATCTAGTGACCATCAACTCCAGGTTTATTTGTTGTAAGCAAGTATTGTTTCCCCCAGCTCGCACAGTTGGGGAGGCACCACTTTGGCCTTCACTGAATGTTTCCAACATAGGGTCTGATTGTCTGAGCAGACTAAAAGACATGCTGTTGCAGCAAAATGTGGCCTTAACTTCAGCTCAAGTGATCTTTGATCTCCAAGTTGCAAGGTCCTCAGCAGAGATACAAACTCTGGTCCGTACAAACTTCCCACTCCATTTCGGAGAAATGGTTGATCATATCTTTAACATGTCTGATATGAGGGAGATAGTACACTTTTTTAAGAGCATTGGATCAGGTCTGTTAACCACCTTTCAAACCATTTTCGGAGTGATTCCATCATTTATGCACTCCGTACTTGGAATCGTTTTTGGAGGCCTTCTTTTGGTCCTGTTTTCAGTAGCTGGCATCCTGATTTTAATCCTATTGCTTCGCAATGGATGTCAACATGACTCGAGACATGGAGAGAAAACTACTGGAGCAAAGTTGTTGTGAGCAATTGATGTTCTCACTAGGTATACCTTGGCTTCGCGAGCTGAGTGAGCATTGGTTCCTGTCTCTCAGACCGGCATGGCTTGACTGCATTCTGCCAGTATTCCGCTGCCTCTTTTGCAGATTCAGACGCGTGTTGGACCTCTGTCTGATTCTTCAATCGGTTGCACCACCAGACATAGACATGCTCCTGGCGCCTTTGCGGGCCCATGTGCACAGTTGTCCACAGCGTATTCCCATGTTGATGATGGCATTCCTAGAGCCTCCATGGGATGCTTCAGCTCCTGTTGGAAAGGAGATCGGCTCCACTACGAATGTGCAGGCATAAGTTCCAGGCACACAGGCATCTAATTCCTCCCCAACGGCTGCCGTGGGAACCAGTAATGACCTCTGCTCACTTGATATCATATTGGAGGAGCTAGAAGGACTGCCTCCTGCAGATGACATGTTCAGTGATGTTGAGTCTTCAGCACAGAAATTTTAAACAATCTGGCCTTTCCTGTGCTGGGAACCGTTTGGGCAATTTTTAAACATGAACCAAATTGAAGGTCAAACTGACTTCTCTACTCTATCTGAATATAATGGCTTTCGAAGTGCTCAGAAAAACAATGAGATTATATTTAAAATATAGAGGACTTTTTATGAACACTTTTCTTGGGAAGAATGCATTCGATATAGACCTTACATTTATGGACATTTTTTGAGGCTTTTAAAGTGCTTTTAGTATGCTTTCATTACAAATGATTTTAGCATTTACTCTGTCGTTACCAAGCTGACCTTGTTGATCTTTTGATGAGGAGTGGGTGTCATGTCCTTTAGGATAGTCCCATCCTGTACATACCGATTAAATACATTTTGTCCCATCCACACGACATAACGGTGACCTTTTACCTAGTAGCTTACTTCCGTCTCTCCGACATCAGGCTCATCAGGCTCTCAGTACCCTATCTTAATCCCTGTACCTGACGCACATAGACATGTCCCCAGGCACGTCAGATATATTCTGTATAAGGGTCACCATTTTTTACATCCATGGCCTACAGCCAGCCGTGCATGATCATGTTTGTTTTGAAAAGGATTAGCAGAGGATTAGCGAATGTTCTCAAAACATATCGATTCTAGAAGAAACCCTAGAGTGACCACTTTAGTATAAAAGACCCTCACTCCCCCTTACAGACAGAGAGGAGAATTCTTTCCAGGTTAGACCGAGACTCAGCAGGCTGATACTTCGACAGGCAGAGACCTGACATCCCTTGCGGGGTGCCATCCTAAATGCAGAGACGGGGTCCTTCATTCAGAACCATCAGGAGAGGGGTTAGCACTTTCCCGGGGGATTCTTGGCTCCAAAGGATCTATCCTGTCATTTACATACTCATGGCTTAACTACATGTATAGGCTAGGTACATTTAGGTAGGCTATGCATCGTAGGAGTACACCAATTCTATTGTTTTATATAATCTGCTTTTATACATCTTATTAGCACTATGGTAGAAATGTATCTGCTATTTACGATATTGGTGCTAGAGATCACATTTGTCTGCTTCTGTCTTTTTATTGTCGCAGCGAATATGTTTCACACTAGACTGGCGCTTGACCACTAAATAATTATTGAAACCGTTCCAATCATCATTCTATGTGTATTCTGAGAAAAGCAATCACGAGGGAAAGATACCATATTGTTTTCCACGAAACCTGATGAATCAGGGTTGTCAAGTTCGTGGTTGCCAGAAACTACACCACTGTAGAATACAGGGGGGTGGTAGTGGCACCGTAGAGCTAGCTGGTCTAACGGCTGACTCCTCATGTGGAGGTGTCCAGAGTCTGTCTGCACACCAAGCCCTCAGTTTAAGTCATCCAGAACGCGCAGGTCCTGGGGGGTCCTAGGAATTACACAACATCCTTAGTATTTCAAAAGAAAGGGAACTTCATATGAAAAGCTTCTATTCCATTCACAATAACTGCAGTGTTTACTGCCATCTGAGGAAACTGGTTGAAATTGCTCATTTCCTGCAGTGGTATGTATGTCACTGTTTCTAAAAGCAGTTTATTCTGTTAGTGACTATATGTTGTATTTCTTTTCTTCTTCATCTTTCCCTTGATCGGATCTGCTGTCCACATTATTTTTATTTTAACCCTTCATAATGGCAGTTGAAAGTATGTTGTAGCCACCTCTCTTCCTGAATGTTGTGAAGAACCTGCGCTGCCATGGAAGCAATGGATGAAAATATTCAGATCATGTTTGATCGCCGAAGTGTCAAAAGTTCTCTCCTGTGCTCAAAGTAAACAACATGTTTTGCTTCGAACGTTTTGAAAATGTACCTGACCCTGTTGCTAAAGAAGTTGAACAAGGTGAGGTTTTCCAGATTGTTTTTAAGAAACTGAAAGACCAATTTGGTGAGAAAGTGAATGTAGTCCAAGAACATCACACATTTTTTGGACGAGCTCAAGGAACAAAATAGAACATAATAAGTTATGTTGGTGTTCTCAGAGCCCTAGCTAACACTTGTGAATTTGGGGATATCTACGACTTACTTGTGACCATATTGCAAGATTTACAAAAAATCCTAAAATGTAGAAGTTATTGGCTGAAAACCCTGATCTTAAAGACACTATTGATATAGCTAAGAGCCCTGTACATTCTGCTTCCTGTGCCAAACAGATAAATATGTTGAACGTCATTAAGGAGTGTAAGAAAGACTCCAACATAGTCCATGACTCCAGTTCAAGTAAACGGAAATCATTAAGTGACTGTCCCAAAAATAAAATGTTTCAGGTGGATAACACCGGACAATTCTCAAACAGTAATTTTTGTTAAGTTAAAAAACGCTTTATATCGGAAATGTGTTAAAAAAGTCACTTTGCCCATATGTGTAAGGATCAAACAGCAAAGCAGATAAACGTTATAGATGATTTGGATAAATGGATTAACAATCTTGTTTTCCAGGTTACAGATAGTACTGAAAATGATAAGTCCACCTAAATGTGAAATTTTACTTGATGATAATGCTGAAGAAGTGTTTGCGGATTCTTGCTTGCCATTGACGGAAAAGTTTGTGATGTGTTCCTCAACAAATAATATTACAACTTTGAAACACCTGCTATCAACCCAAAGGGGTACATTAAGGGCCCTATTTCCCTTATTGAGTAGATAGTTTCGAAGACACATCCACATTTGGGGAGGTGTACATCACGGAATGGGGTTCCAACTTACTTGGATGGAGATACCAAAAGGAGTTAGTGATCAAATTTAGATCCTAATGCTAATGGTCCTGTCCTCTTGGTAGAAATAAGTTTAGGGAGTGAAGATCTATGTGAAGAATTCCCCAGTGTGGTTTCCAATTGGTTAGGTTTGTTATAAAATTATCAGCACAGGAATTAAGAGGACACATCAGAGGATGTTTGTTGGGGAGCAGGTCAGGTTATGAGTCTCTGGGCAAATTTGTGGGGTTTAATTCCATGACCACCTTATCTAAAACAGGCCATTATAAAAGATATCACTAGGCCAGATGTTGAGATCATCAAGCCTCACTACTTTGTTATACTGTACTTAATTTCCAACCCCTTTACCATCTCTTGCAGTAAGCCTCAACCTTGCACGAATGCGACATTTGGTGGGACATGGTTTCAATGTAAATAACTCCATTATCCAAATGGAGTGAAATAGTCTTAAGACTTGAAACATCAACGATAAACAACAGTATCCACCACAGATACTGCCTAGTAACCCCTACCGCCCCATGTCCTAAAGAAAATGTCTCACATTCGACTTCTGCTGTTTCCCATCATACCCATATATTGGAGGGGACTTTGAAAGAGTCACAATACAGGTAGCAAGTGTTGCCAAAAAGACAGTGGACAGGACTCCTAACACTGTGGGTCATTCACTGTGGTGGACAGACACCACCATTAAACCTAATATCTTCTCTTCGATTTGCCATTTACCCAAATATGCTAGAAATAAACACTGATTTATATCAAGGCATTGTAGGACGCTGGGTTTTTGCTGCAGTAACACCCCCACTTTTTGCCAGAATTCTGATGCACTTTGACTTGATGTGCCCTGCGTCCCTGCCAATCAGGTTCCGAGGGCCTGTATTCTTTCCCAAAACTGTCACTTGTACCCCCAAGTGGCACTTGTCTGGCCACATGTAAGTCCCTTGTAAAATGTACCATGGGTACTGTTAGACCAGGCCCTTTTGACAGGTTTTACCCCCAAATGTTTTGCTTTTGGCCTTCTTTTTTTCTGACCCTATGTTTGTTGGCTATAGGATTTTGGGCACTTTACCACTGCTGATCAGTGCAAAAGTGCATATGCTCTCTGTATAAATTGTGATATGATTAGCTATCCATGATTGGCATATTTGATTTACTGGTAAGCCCATAGTAAAGTGCATGGTGTGTGCCAGGGCCTGTAAATCAAATGCTACTTGCAGCACTGGTTGTGCCACCCACATGAGTAGCCCTGCAAATGTAACTCAGACCTACCACTGTAGTGTCTGCATGCACAGTTGTGAACTGCCATGTTGTTCTGGCAAGTGCACTCACTTGCAATGGCCCAAGCCTACCCTTTCCTTACATATAAGGCACACCTATGGTAGGCCCAAGGTACCCTCATGGGCAGGGTGCAGTGTATGTAGAAGGTTGGACGTGTACTAGTAGTGTGACATGTCCTGATAGTGAAAAACAGTGTATTTAATTTTTCAATGTTGAAAGGATATCTGTCCAATAGGCTTATAATGGAGTTGCATGTTTACATTTGTAACTTTCCATAGGGACAAAATATAAAATTCTGTTTGGACTCACTGAACTCAGAATTTATTAACGCACCTTTTGGTAAAGGTGTTTTTTAAATCCTGTGTTTGAAAATGCCACTTTTATAAAGTGAGTATTTTCTTATTTCACCATTCTGTGTGCCTCTAGCTGTTTGTGGATTCAGCTTCTGGTGTGTGGGTGACGGGAGCTGAGATGTGCGTTCACTCTAGACAGTCCCTGAGGGGGGTTGAGATGTGTCCTGCCTTGCCTGGGTGACTCAGCGCAGAACTGAATAGACCTGGTCAGCACTTTAGAGTGGTGGGAGGAATGCTACTTACACCTGAATACGCTTAGTCTTCTTTTGCACAATGCTGTCTCCACCCCCTGTGGTCATGCTGTACCAGTGAATGCAGAACTGGTTTCGACTGGGTTCAGAGACCCTTGCTACAAAGAGATCAAAGTCATTTTGGGGTATAAGCATGTGACCTAAAACCCCATGGATTTACATTACCTCAAGGAACAAGAGGACCCTACCAAGAAGAATAGCTGAAGACGTGTAAGGAGGAGTACTGCACCTTCGCTATGTGCTGTGTGGGGTTGGCCTGCAGTTGCTGCTTCTCTCTATGGTGGAGGAAAAGGACTGACTCTTTTTGCCCTGCTGTGGTATCCTGCTTGTGAAGAATCTCGAAGGGCTTGTGTGTGCTAGCCTCCTGTTAAAAGCCTCAGGAATACAAAAGACTGACAGAAGGACTGGACTGTTCTTCACCTTGTTCTTTCTTCCAATTAAAGCCTGAAGAAGTGCCGTATCTGTAATCCCCAGCTGAGAAAGTGCTGAAGGAATTAACTAGCACGTGATAAACACTTTATTTTGCTGAAATCTACTTCAGAGCGCTGTTGGAGAGCCCCTTTTGTGTGGAGAAACAGGAGGGTAGAGCTGGTTGAGGATGTGCTCTCCTCCTCCCATCTGGCAACCAGTGTGTGTGTGCACCCACGGAGACGTGCAGTAAAAGCACGTGGTGAGTGCTTTTGAGTTTTTTTTGTCAGAGCCCTAGGCGTGGGCCGCCATTTCCAATGCAGCAGGTGCAGAGCACCATACCCAGGATCCGCAGCAGTGCAAGGAACCTGGCCACAGCCCCCAGCTGATTGCCGTAGCAATGAGGGAGCCGCCAGGGCAGCTAACCCTGCCCTCGGAATACCGGAGCAGGGTGGCCGACCTACAAGCAGCCAAGGAGAAGTGGTCCCGTGCTGAGTCCCACCAGCCTTCCTGCACGGAGGGGCCAGGTAGGGTGACCAACTGGCATGGGTGAAAAATACGGATGGTCAGTGTAAAGATTCACGACAAAGGGTCAAAATTCAGGACAAAAATTCAGGACAAAACTTCAGAACAAAAGGTAAGTTTTACAGACACATTAGAGTAGGTCACGCAATAGTATTAAAGTAATAATTAGACAACCACTTAAGTACAAGTCAAAATAAGTTTGTATTAGGTTGAGACAATCGTGCACTTCATAGTTTTTCAGTATGCCCGCAGCTTGCCACCTTAGACGATTCAAAACTGGTATCTCGCTCCAGCAGGTACATTAGTCACCAGACAATGGTGAACCACACCTGACTATAAGTGAGGCCGCTTTTATTGTTGATTGAAAACTACTGGATATTCAAGGAACTTTGCAGTGCCAGCCCCCAGTAACAAAACCACCCCCCTTTCCACCCTCCAAGGGAAACACCCGATGCCCGGTCTGGCCAGTTCGGTCTTGCTACCACCCTCCAATGCTGCCCCTCATCTTCACATAGACTGTCTCTCATGTGTATTTAATTTCTTTTATAGTGTTACTCATCTCAAGTATGTTGGGCAGGGTGTCGGAGTGCGTTACATCACACACACATTATATAGAGACAAAGACTCATATAAACGTGAAAGTCAATGTATAGGAAATGTTACTTAAGAAAATGGGTGCTACAAGGTGTAATCATTTTTGTATCTATCAATCAGTGTTTCACCATTCATTCTGTCCTTCCATCTATGTGCTCATCTACATCCAAACATATTCAACCATTTGCAAACCTATCACCATGTATCCTTCCATCCATCATTACACTCATCCATCCCTCCATCCACCCTTTTACTCATCCATCCATTATTCATTCATTCACCCTTTTGCCCCATCCATCCATACACTCATCCATCCACTCATCCACTCATCCAGCTATTCACTCATCCATCCAGCCATTTACCCTTTCACCCATCCTTTCACTTACTCATCCATCCACCCAGTCACGTATCCTTCCACCCATTCACCCTTTCAGTCATTCATCTTCCCTTTCTCTCTCCATCCCCCTTTCAGTTATCCATCCATCCTTCCACCCACCCATCTACTCATCCATTCATGAATCCATCCATTGACCATATTACTCATCCATCCTTTCACTCATCCATCCATTCTCTCATCCATCCACCCTTTCACTTCTTCACTCATCTCTCCATTCTTTTGTCCATCTACCCCCTTTTGCTCACTCATCAATCCTTACATCCACCCTTTAACTCATCCATCCATCCATCCATCCTTTCT
This sequence comes from Triturus cristatus, assembly GCF_964204655.1. Lineage (NCBI taxonomy): Eukaryota > Metazoa > Chordata > Amphibia > Caudata > Salamandridae > Triturus > Triturus cristatus. The sequence goes on along the minus strand of NC_140579.1, from coordinate 531,504,716 downwards.
CTTCTCAATTCATCAATCCATCCATCCTTTCACTCATCCATCCATTCATTCACTCTCTCATCATCTACCCTTTCTCATCCATCCATCCACTCACCCTTTTACCCATCCATCTACCCTTCCACCCATAAATCCATCTATTGACCTTTTCTCTCATCCATCCTTCCACTCACTCACTCATCCATCCATCCTTTCTTTCATTATCTATCCATTCACCTTCCATTCATCCATTCATCCTTTCACTAATCCATCCAGCCATTCACATATTCGTTCACTTATTTACTCACCCACGTTTTCACATTATGAGGCGAGCCTTTGTCTGCAGAGTTGCAGACAGAAGAGGGCCATCAAGAACTTCACCTCGCTGTAGTTCCTAAAGCAAGGGGTGGGGCCTGGACGTGAGGTGACTGTTACATGGTGTTGTTTCCAGGGCTTTAAGTGGGGTAAAAAAACTGGGGGGTCTCTTCAAAGGGGCCGTTCAATGTAATTAAGGACGTGGCTTAAAACACCTAGGCTAAAAATCTGTGCTTAGCATAGTGTTCCGCCCGACTGGTATGTTGTTTCAGTCATTGCATCCAGATATAATAATACAGCAAGTATCATTACACCAACAACAAGCCAGGACTATTGGCTTTGTCAATGGTTGTTAGTTGCTTAACCCCTTCGACGCTCATGACGGAGCGGTTCCGTCATGAGCGTCGGTTGCGCTGTGCGCATGACGGAACCGCTCCGTTATGGCCCCGCCCGCGCACAGAACCTTCAGCACGGCGCGGAAATCCGCGCCGCGCTGAATGGGTTAAAATAAAAAAGCAGCAACCATGGCTTTGTTGACTATAATATTGAAAATGCGTCAGTTCTAAAATGTTGAGACAGTGAAAGAACTATAACCCGTTCTTTTTAACTTGTTTCACAGGCTTCTTTATATAAACTGTTTTCTCACGTTGCAGCATGGGCATTTTACCTTTTATCCATCTAACAGAATGCCCTGCTGTACACTGATAATAAACACCACCAAAATGCCAATACTCTTCTCTTTTTACTCCATTATTTGTGGAAGGGACACATAAACCAACTTAATGTGACGCCAAAATTCACTTAATTTTCTTTAATTTTTAATTTTAGGTTTCTTTGAAATTAATTATTTCGTTCATATATCAAAACAAGTTTAAACAATCTACACATATCATATTCACAAACCACACCCGCCATTTTTTTACAATTTACAATTTACACATAAAAATCAGATTGTACCTGACCTAAACACAACATTGAAAAAACATAAAAAGACAATTCCTAACAAATTTTGTGACAAAAAACAAAGTACATACCAATGCATTTATACACATATAACACAAATCACCTTTAGCACATTTTAATTTCATTTAATAAATATCACGTTTATACCCAACAGTGCCTTGTTTTAAATGAACCCACTCAAGCGTCGCAGTATATTCCCTTGAATTTTTGAAAAAGGTTATTTCTTGTGCTTGAACATGACTAAGGGTAAATTTCTTTTTGCTGCACTTGTTGGAAAAACTGCGTGGTCAACGCGTTTCGAACCCAACTAAGAATTCACTGGGTTCTCATCAGGACCAATAGCTTTTTCACAAGATCAGCCGATCTTTTATCGTTTTTGTTTTAATGTGTGCATTTCAATTTAAGGATTAATCTGATTAATCCTAGCATACATTGTCTTGTAATCTGGAGATGGGTGAAAAGGTAAAAAAGTCTGAAGTGTGGCTCTGCTGAACACAATCACCATAGTGGAACACACTGCTTCTCCACCTCAGGCAATCACTGTCACTGCCTCAATTTAGGAAGGACCTCAAGACCTGGCTCTTCGACTGAACCACAGCACCTGCAATGAACAAGCAGCTCCTTCCTCCCCCCCCTCAGTGCCTTGAGACCCTTACGGGTGAGTTGTCACGCTTTACAAGCCACCTGATTGATTGATTGAAACACCATATTCCTCTTCTATGCAGGAGAACTGTTCACAAAGGGCTGTTTATTGATTGGATTTCTGATGATATGTCTTGGTATTTCTGTTCTTTTGTGCCCCTGCTGATCTTTGTTAATGGCAGTCAGTGGGTGTTGGACAGCAGGTAGATGAGGAATGTGTGCAGTGAGTTGAGACATGTATGGCTGTTACGGCGTAACTATGCGATAAGAGGGACACAATTTATGTTTTGGGGTAATTCTCTCACAAAATGTCAGAGAGAATCCTTGAAGCACCGACATGCCCCTTCATGCCCACATATAGTAGTCTGCTAACTGGGCATCGCTCTGCATACATGGTTTATTGTCACATCAAACAAAACTGATATTAGCAAAGCCAACAAGTCTAGCCTTTTAGACCTCCTGCTCTAGCCAATGTAATAACAATCGTCATAAAAAGGAAAAGGAGTTATGAGGTCTGTCTTGCATTTTCACTTATAAGCTAGAACTGTTGTGTCAGACCTGGCACCATTGACATGGGTTTCCCCTGTATTTTTGCCTTTGCCTCCTGTGTTTTTCTGTGTGTTGGACTTCGTTTTTGCTGGTCTAGATGCTTTGGGCACTTTGCTACTGCCGTTCAGTGCCAAAGTGCAAGTGCTCCCTTAGTAAATTATTGTTATGAATTGGTGATTCCATTATTGGCATATTTGATTTACTAGTCAGTCTCAAGTACAGTGCACTGTGTGTGCCCGGGGCCTGTAAATCAAATGCTGCTAGTGGGCTTGCAGCACTGCTTGTGCCACCCACATAAGCAGTCTGTAAATGTCACTCAGGCCTACCATTGCAGAGCCTGTGGCAGTCTAGGGCTGCCATGTCGGCTTGGCAAGTGCACCTATTTGCCAGGCCCTAACCTTCCCTTTTCTTACATGTTAGTCACCCCTAAGGTAGGCCCAAAGTACCCCTGAGGGCAGGGTGCAGTGTATGTGAAAGGTAGGACATGCCCTAGTGTGTGTGGCATGTCCTGATAGTGAAATACTGCCAATTTTGTTTTTTTTACTATTTCAAGGCTACCTGTTCCCAAACTATAGAATGGGGAGTTTGCTTATAACATCTTATAAACATAACTACCCCTGGGAACCAGGTAGGAAAATAAAGTTTAATATGCCTGAACTCAGAATGTTAAGATGCATCTTTTAGTGAAGGTGATTTTTACATTCTGTGTTTGAAAATACCACTTCTAGAAAGTAGGTATTTTCTTGCTTAGCCATCCGGTGTGCCTCTGCTAGGATGTGTATTGACTGTGTGGGTGTGGGAGTGGCAGGGGCTGGGGCTGAGAATGTGCAGTGGCTCCATTGAGTCTGATTAGTGAGGGCTGGGCAGAATAGACCTGGACTGCATTTAGAGTAGGGGAGGAGATTTCCTTTCACCTGAATGGGACTGCTCTGCCTGACACAATGCTGTCTCCACCTCCTGCCAGGAAGCCGCAACAAAGGATTTTGCAGAACGAAAAGAGGGGTCCCGACCGCAGACTTTTAGATCACTTCTGGGAAATCAAGAGAAACCTTTGCCGAAGAGCTGGAGAAACTTGAGGAGGAGTACTGCCCCTTTGCTGTGTGCTGTCTGGGATTGGCCTGCAGTGGCTGTTTCGGCCAAGGAAAGGAGAAGAACTTTGCAGTGTGCTGTGTCCCCTGATTGAGGAAGATCTCCAAGGGCTTGAAGAGGAGATTGCCCCCTGTTCACGAGGTCTCAGGAACATCAAAGACCTCACCAAGCTTCTGGGTACTGTCTCTGGAACAGCTGGTTTCAGTTGCCACAGAAGAAAAGGGTAACCGACTTTGTCACCGAGTCTGTCACAGGATTCCTTACCATGGAGGCACCGTAGAAGCACTGCCTCGTTTCGCAACGCAACCCTGGTCTCACCGACTCAGTAACGAGCCTCTGCTTGAACCGCGTCCTGTGGCCTTCGCACTCCGCACCGCTTCGCTACACGCTGCACTAATGTCATCGACTCCGTCGTTGCCTGACCCGAACATCAACCGGCTTCATCGCTGCACCGTGATCTGCCAGCACCGCATCGAGCACTGTCTCACCCATACAGTGCAAGCCTTCATCTCACCAACTCTGTCAAAGAGCCGCTGCCTGCACCAAGCCGTGAGCATGCTGCAACACTTCCATCTCACCTCGCAACCGCGATGGTTGCCCCGGCCGCGTAGGCCGCAACAACAAAAGGTACACATTGCTAGCCTTACCCCTTGAGGATCAGATGTCTTATACCCACTTAAAGGAAGCCTTAATCAGGAGGTATGGGTTGACCCCAGAGTTGTACAGACAGAAATTTAGGAACTGTAAAAACTGGAGTCAAGCACCTGGGTGGAGTACATTTCCTATATTTGCAAAGCACTGGATGGTTGGGTGAAGGGTAGCCAGGTAAGTGGCTTGCAGGGGCGCTCTGATTTGGTTGCATAGGAGCACTTGTCTAGTAGTTGTTTTCCAAAGCTATGCCAGCATTTGATTGACAATAAGCTCACTGGCCCCTGGAAGCTTGCTGTAGAGGCGGACAACTGGGTCAGTACCAGGGTCCACAAAGGTTATGTGGGAGACTCTGCCAAAGATGGGCAGGGTACCCAGCAGAAGAGTGGGGGGGACAAGGGTAAACAGAAGGAGTTCCAAAAAGGGGCCCAAAGTAATTCCTAAGGGAACCAAGGGACGGGTTCCCAGTCTCCCACTGAAAAGAAGCCATGGGTCCCTACAGGTAAACCTCGTCAGAAGGGCCCCAGGACATGTTTTGCTTGTGGTTAGGTAGGCCACTTCATATGGGATCCTAGGTGTCCCAAGAAAGCCACCACTGCACCCAGTGGTGCACAGCCCTGGGTGATTGCTAGTGTAGCCTTGGGGGAGGAGTCTCTTTAGGTCTTTAGGTCCCAAGAGCTAATCTGCCTGATAATACTAAGAAGTACAGGCAGTGGGTGACCATCAATGGCCATAGTGTGGAAGCTCTAAGAGACACTGGAGCCAGTGTGACAGCTGTCAGTTGTCGGCTGGTGTCTGAAGAGCAGGTGGTCCCCAACACATTCTACCCAGTAGTTGAAGCTGACAACTCTCTGAGTGCCTCTGCAAAGTGGCACAGGTTCCCAGTCATGCCTGTTGACTATCTGCTAGGCAACGATTTGGATAGCTCCCCTTGAGAGAAGGTGGAACGGAAGTCTCATTTAGAGATGTTGGGTCTGCCTGAGTGGGTGTGTGTGATCACTTGGTCTATGGCAGCCGATAAGGGCAATCAAGAGGACCTGTAGCCTGAAACAGTGGCCCAGGTGGCTGCCAGGAAGAGAAGAGGCAGGGGCCGCCAGAAACCGGTGCGAAGTTCCCACGGTCCAGGAGGAGGTAAACCTTGAGGGGGATGTCCTGGAACCTACAGGAGACCAAGTGGCCGAACTAGGAGACCTGCCTCAGCTGGCTCAGTGGCAGCAGGAAGGGGGCCCCTCCAGGGAGGGATTCTGCCAGGAGCAGCAGAAATGCCCTTCTCTGATTGGTTTGCGGCAGCAGGCTGCAAACCAGGCAGCAGGTGATCAGTCTGGATCACATTGGATTTACTGGGAGAAAGGTCTCCTGTATAGTAAGCCTAAGGTTGCTGAGCCTGGGTCAGCCCGTGGGCTGGTGGTACCCCATCGCTTCAGAGCCTTCTTACTCGGTCTGGCTCATGATGTGCCATTGGCAGGGCATTTGGGGCAAGACAAGACCTTTAAAAGGCTTTTCACCCACTTTCTTATTGACCCAAATGCGTAAGAACTCTGATACTCATTGTAGGTCTTACCAGACTTGCCAGGGAAGTGGTAATAGTGGGAGGAAGTGCAAGGCTCCTCTCCAACCTTTCCCTGCAGTCAGCACCCCCTTTGAGAGGGTTGGTATTGACATTGTGGGGCCTCTGGATCCCAAGACAGCCATGGACAACAGGTTCATCCTGGTCTTGGTCCACTATGCCACCCGGTACCGGAAGCCATCCCTCTCCAGACAGTGAGGGCCCCTGTGGTGAGTCGTGCATTAATGGGGATTTTCTCCCATGTGGGATTCACCAGAGAGGTGGTATCTGGACGGGGTACCAACTTCATATCCAAGTATATGAAGTCCTTGTTGCAGGAGTGAGGTGTTACCTATAAGATCACCACTCCTTACCACCCCCAAGGTAATGGGCTAGTTGAGAGATTCAACCGGACCCTGAAGGGCATGATTATGAGTCTTGGTGAACCCATGAGGCATAAATGGGACATCCTATTGCCATGCCTTTTGTTTGCTTACAGAGAGGGACAGCAGAAGTCTTTAGGGTTCAGTCCCTTTGAACTCCTGTATGGGCATCCTATAAGAGGACCTCTGAACCTGGTCAAAGAAGGCTGGTAGAAAGCATCCAGTAAACCGCCCCAGGATGTATAGAGCTACATGCTGGCCTTCAGAAACCAAACTAAGTGCTTCAGGCAACTCGCTCAGGTGAATCTGGAAGCCAGCAAGGAGGAGAAGAAAGGGTGTTATGATCAGAATGCCACTCTGATTGAGTTTCAGCCTGGTCAGAAAGTGTAGGTCATGGCCCCAGTGGAGCCCTGTGAGCTCCAAGATAAGTGGATTGGGCCATTTGAGGTGGTAGAGTGCAAGTGTAAAGTCACACATCTGGTGGACTTGCAGTCTCCAAAGAACCCTTTGCGGGTCCTACATGTGAATCACCTTAAGCCCCATTTGGAGAGGTCCAAAGTAGGCATACTCCTGGTGACAGATGCTGGGTTGGAGGAAGAGACTGAACCTCTTTCTGACCTCCTGTCTGCCAAGGAACATGATTGGTCAGTGAACGGTGTACCGCTTTCCCCTGTTTGCTGATCCGCTCCCCCCTGACTCCCGGTGTCACTCAGTGGTGTGTCCATGATGTTGAAATGAAATGAAATGAAATGAAACTTTATTCGGTTATTTACAACCATAAAAGTATACACTTAGCAGCATAACATTCCATAGATAAGCAAGTCAGAATCATACAATGTACAATACATTTCTTAAACCTATAATTCACAACCATAAAAATGCAAGATACAAAATCATCTTAAAATTAAAAAAATCAACTATTCCATTATTGGGTCACACTGACCTTCTAGTATGTCTCACAAATTACTTCTATCCATTAATAACCCATTCTCCCTGAATCTAAAAAGATCTAAATTTCATCAGTGCTCTTTACATTTAAAAAACTCTTTCACTTTGTTTATATATTTCCCAATAGCACAGGCTATATCTAGGTTCTTCATTTCCACTAAAAGGTTTACAGCTTGCAACCTATTTTTAATTACACATTTTTTTTAAATCGGGCCTAAAATCTCTCTTCGTATATCTAAAATCTTAAAACAGTCTAATAATATATGTAAATATATGTAAAATATCACAGGTCGTACCTAAGGTGCAGGTGCATTTTCCATTGCTATTTATCATTAAGATATTTTTACCCCATTGTTCGCATAACAGGGATTTAGCCCAATTCTTAATCTTAACACTTCGCGCCTTAACAGGCAGCTAGGTAACCTGTCGATATAGGGGTAATGTAAATCATTTTTCCATTCTGAGGCCATAAAAGCAACTGAACTTTTCCGTAAGAGGTATTCTTGACCATGGGTTCGGGACGCTTCTATTTCCAATGTCCTAAGTTCTTTCTTGTCTATCTTTAGGTCTAAGTACTGAGGGCACAACTTTAGCTTTAAAACACCATATGCTTGAATAATTGAAGCTCTGGTCTCTCTTGCCCAGATCAACTCACTATTGGCAATTTCATTTTTACTCAGTCAAAAAAGGAGAGGGGGGGACCAGGAGCTCGTTATGGTCCAATGTCCGTGCTCCATTCGTAACAGCTAAATCAATAAGGACATTGTTCCCTGTTGGCGGCGAAACAGAAAATGACGATCACCTCGGGGGACCGTCGGGCATTGCAGCGCCGGCCCGACGAGGAGCAACAACTAGCCCAATGATGAAGCAAGACATCCTTCGGGGTGTGTGAGGGCTCACGAGAGGCTTCACAGAGTCCTCCCCTTCAGGAGTGGATCCTTGAGACTGGGGAAATTCTCTTTGCCTCTTTTCATCCCACCTCTAGTCCCCTCTCCTCTTCTCCCCCCCCCCCCCCTTCCTCCTTCTCCCTATCTTTACACTCTTCCCACCTTTTTCTCCTTTGTTGAGCAGGTGATCGTCATTTTCTGTTTCGCCGCCAACAGGGAACAATGTCCTTATTGATTTAACAATTTCATTTTTACACCACTGTGAGATTTTTTGATCCTCACCTGTTCCTAACCGCTGCCAGAAACGCAATAAAGCCATGCAAGCTGTTATACCCCATGAGGTGATTCCCAATTCTAATCTTACTGCTTGTATCATGGACAATCTAGGCAGCGAGAGCAAACATTTAAGGATATTTCCCTCTTCTTTGCCCCATCCCTTTTTTCCACTTAAATAGTGTACCTCTGCACCATACAAAAATTGTGGGGGGACCATTGCTAAATAGGCTTTTAATACCGGTCTATTAGACATTTCTCCATATACACTATTAAATCTTTTTAGCCCCTTTACAGAGGCCGATGCCCTTATTTTTAATGCGTCAAGATTAACCCTGAAGTGCTACTTCGCGAAGCTACGCAAAGTGCACTTCGCACTACGCGAGCTATGCGTAGCACTTCGCGAACTGCGTAGTACCTTGTTCGCACTGTGCCAGATGTCGTTTTCAATGATTGCACAGTGCGGACAAGCAACCAGCACTGTGCAATCATTGAAAATGGCATCTTGCACAGTGCGAGCTGTAGTTTTCTGCTGCTCGAGTAGATTTTTACTCGAGCGGCAGCTTTCTCAACGCGAACTGGTAGTTTCTCATCGCGAGCGGTCGCGAGCATACGCAACCACTCGCAATGAGAAACCTGACCTCCTCGCGTTGGGAATCTCGCCGGGAGGTTTATTTTCCATGCTCGCGATCGCCAACTTGATGTTGCTGATCGCGAACAAGGGAAAAGTCTCGCCGGGATGTCAATTTGCTTGCTCGCGGTCGCGAGCAAGCAAAAAATGACCACAGCACTACGCAACACTACGCTACGCGTGTTCGCACTGTGCTACGTGCAATTTGCGTAGTGCGAAGTAGTGCGAACTTCGCAAACTACGCAAGCATAGCGTAGTGCTTTGCCCAGGCTTAGTCAAGATGGGTATACCACTGCAGACTGTTCGTGAACCACATTCCCAGATATCTATATTCTGTTACTTTTTCCAGCATTTCCCTGCTCAGATACCAGGAAAACTTTATTTTTCTTCTTGCAAAACATAGGATTTTGGTCTTCTCCATGTTTACCACCAATTTTTTAGTTTGGCAGTATTATGTAAACATGTTTCATTTCCTTTGTAGCCCAATCTCCGTCTGGTCCATGATTACCAGATCATCTGCATATAATAAACAGGAGATATGGTTTCCTCCTAATTTCAGGCTAGCCCCTATGACCTCTCTGAGTTTTCGGGGCAGATCAGCTATAAACAGAGAAAAAAGCAAGGGGGCAAGTACGCACCCCGTCTTAACCCATTACCAATCTGGATCCTCCGGGACAATCCTCCGTTCTCATCCAAGATTATCTGGGCCCAGTTTTCCGTATGCAGGGCTTGTATCAAGGCCAATAAGTCTCCTTGGATATTATACCCTAGCAAGGTTTCCCACAGCTGCTTCCTGACCACCAGATCAAATGCTGCGCGGAAGTCCACAAAGCAGCAGAACAAATTGACCAGAGGGCAAAACAGTGATCAATCGTCGAATGTCCCTCTTTAAATCCACCCTGTTCTGGGGGCACTATCTGTTTTTCATCTGTCCATTCTTTAAGTAATCCCAGGATTACTTTAGCAAATACTTTTTCTCCTATGTCCAGGAGGTTTATTAAACAGTAGTTTTTAGGGGAATTTACATCACCTTTTTTATGTATAGGTCTTACAATGGCCCCTTTCCAACTATCTGGCAGAGCCCCTGTTTTAAGAATCCCCTGGTACATATTTGAAAAAAACTCGGACCACCACTCCAGATTTGTTTTTATAATAACAGCCGGCAAGTTATCTGGGCCGGCGGCTCGAGTTAGTTTTAACCTGTATATTATCTTCTAATATGGCTTGGGGAGAAATGCTCTTTTACTTCTTCCCTTACACCTGGCCATACAATGGTATTTATTTCCTCCACCCTTGGCCACTTCCCGTAGATTTCTTCCAAATAATCCACCCACTTATCCTCCGGCACCGAGCACTGCAAGGTCCCTAAAACCTTATCAGTGCTCTCTTGTACTAATTTCCAGAAACCTCTCACATTTTTTTCTTCAATTACCTCTAATAGCCTCACCGAGCATCTGTCCTTATAGGTTATTTTTTTATCTCTAATGGTTGTTTAAAAATTTGACCTTAATTTCTGAAGATTAAGTAGCAGTTCATCATCATGTCTACCTCTTAGTTTTCTTTCCTTTTGCCTAATGCTGGCTTTTGCTTTACGACAATCCTCATCAAACCATAGCTTGTTATTAGTAAGTAGTTTTTCCTTACTTGCTAACCCAGTTTTAGCACCTTTAATTTTTATACTAAGGCATTCTACCAATTGTCTTATCATACCTTCGTACCAGGTAATATCCTCCTCAAGTGGTGCATTTACAAATGTATGTGTCAACTGGACTGTGCTTAGTTTTTTAAAATGTTTTCTGTAATGCGCGTTGTAAGTCACTTTGGATATTCTACCTGGACTTGGATGGCTCTTTGTCTCTGAGGGGCTCTTTTTGCATACAATTTCATCAGCAATGGGTAATGATCACTACCTTCAACACTTGCTACTTCAAAGTGTTTGATTAGTTCAGAACTCCAAGCCTGTATAAACACATAATCTATCGGACACATTTGATGCCCCACTGTGAAGGTGCGCCCAGCAGGCCGATCCGTATCCATTCTTCCATTTACACACACCAACCCCATAGTGCCCAACAATTGCCCCAGCGCCATATCTTGCGGTGAAATGTTGCAGCTAGGAAACTTAGCAGACTCTATATTATAAGCTCTTAACAAATCTCTACATCATGAATCAGTCTTTAAGGGATTTAGTCTGTGATTAAAATCACCCAATATCAAATGCACATCTTTCGGGTAAGAATCACATAAGTCCTACAAGTCCTTTGTTAAGCATTCCAGGTCCACCTTATAACCTTTTCCCTTCCCCTTCTGGATATACACATTGACAATACATATGCATTCATAACCTGAATTTTTTCCCAAAGTCCACACTCTGCTACCTAACGCCCACTTATATTTAAGTTCGAGGGGTTCTATTTTCCTAGCTATCTTTGTTGAAACTAGCGTCAGCTGACCGCCTGACGGTCTACCAAATATATTCTTTCTTGCTGGTTTTACATGGTGGCTAAAACCTTCTGTAACTAGGGTTTCATCGCACAGCCAAGTCTCCTGTAGACACTCGATTTCAGTGTTCTTTAATAAGTTTTTAAAACTTTCCTGGAGCATTATTCTTTTATAGCCATTAACATTCCAAGTTAGTATAGATAGGCTGTGCGATGACCCTAGCTCCTAATCAATATCGCTCAGGTACCCATTTTCTTCGCAATCCATATATGCAAGCTCTCTATATCTATTCCCAACCAGCACGTCATCATTGACCCACCCTCGGACCTTAGGGGCTATTGTAATTTCAAGATCTTTCTTCTTACCCCATCCGGCGTTGATCATTCTAATTTGCCGGATGCCCAGCCCAGCATGGTTTCTGAGAAAAGAATTCCCCTGGTTATCCGTCATTATTTCCTCTCTTTTTATTATTCTAATGCCTTCTTTTTTCATCTCAGGTTCTGCTTTTTCCAATGCTACTTTTATTAATGCAGAATGAAGTAAAACCTTGGTTACTTCTTCCTCTTTGATGTTTAATTAAAATCCTACTTCTTTAAGATCTTCTGAACTAATATATCGTAGGCTTGGGCATTTTGAGAATGAAGAGAGGAGTTGAGAATGGTTTAGGGGGTTTAATTTCCTAACTCTTTTCCTGCCTTTACCCTGACCTATTGGCTCCAAAAAGAGCCAAAGATCTGCCCATCGTTCTAACTGTAATCCTATTGGGCGTCCAACTACCCTATCTTCCCTTCATTGCCTGTGTACTTCTTCAATCCCGCTCTGCCTGGGGCTCTTGTCCTGATTTGTGTTGCTAGGTCCTACCCCTGATGAGACACCCAACTCTCTTTCTATAGCTACCGCCTTCTTATCCATCGAAGACTTCCTTAAGTTATCATTTACACTCTTAAAGATTCTTTTTCCCTTTGTCCGTTTAGTTTGTGACTCTGAACTACAGGAAGTTTCTCCTATTTCAACAAAACTTATCTTTTTAGATTCACGGGTCAATGCCCTGCCATTTGGTCTTGCCTCAGACTTAACCCCCTTCCCATTGATCTGTCGTCTTAACAGTTGGCCTTTGGGCGGACATATTCCCCCCTTACAAGGCCGCATGGTATATTGTTGTTTATACCTCCTTTCCCTGCATCTTTTTATGATCATAGGGCAACGTGATATATATACCGTAGGTTCCTCCATCAGTGATTGGTTGTTCCTTACATACTCTTCCTCCCCATTGACTTTTGTCTCCTGAGGGACTTCTACTGGTCTTACTAACAAGGGCATTAGTCCTTTTATTTGTGTCAACTCCCCTATAATATTGTTAAACTGCTTGCTTTGTGTCTTTAAAATTTCATTATTTAAAACTGAGACCTCAAGAATACCCTGAAGGGTTTTCTGCACCATCAGCATAACCTCTAACATAGATACACTGGAGGATCCCGTAACCTCCAGGCTATGCAATGAAGGACAGGTTAAATCAGTTTGAACAGCATGGGAATTTTCCAAACTTCCTTTTCCGTTTGAACAATCTATCCTCTGATTAGAATCTACCTCACACCGGGGTTTACTTAGGGGGGCTCCTTCTTCCTCCACCCCATCCGCCTCTTTGTCATAAACAAACAGTGTCCGAAATTGCCTGGGCGAGGAGGATAAGCGTGGTTCCATAGCCGCCTCAACAATATTAAAGTTTGTTTGATTCAGAGATTCCATGCTTAAAGCATGATGTTGACACTGGGGATAGTCCTCCTGTGAAACATAAAATTTACAGAGTAACTGACAGGGTCAAAGCTTGCACCAAGGAGGAGGTCTCCAAAATGTTGGCACTAGGAGTGATTGAGCCATCAAACAGCCCGTGGGCCAGCCCAGTGGTCTTGGTCCCAAAGGCTGCCGCACCCAGTGCCATGCCAGAACTCCAGTTCTGTGTGGGCTTCTGAGGGCTTATTTCAGTCACCAGGACTGATGCACACCCCATCCTCAGAGCTGACAAGCTCATCGATCGGTTGGGAGCTGCCAAGTACCTCAGTACGTTTGACTTAACGTCTGGGTACTGGCGGATTGCCCTAACTGATGGGGCAAAGGAGAGGTCAGCCTTCTCAACATCAGAGGGGCACTACCAGTTCTGGGTGATGCCCTTTGGGTTGAAGAATGCTCCTGCCACATTTCAGAGGTTGGTCAACCAGGTATTGGCTGGACTGGAGGATTTCAGTGCCGCCAACCTGGATGACATCGCAGTGTTCAGTCCCACTTGGGAGTAACATCTGCACCACCTGTGGGGTGTTGAAGGCTCTGCAGAGGGCAGCCCTCACGATCAAGGCAAGCAAGTGCCAGATCGGGCAGGGTTCAGTGGTGTACATAGGACATCAGGTAGGAAGCAGCCAGGTGGCGCCCCTACAGCCTAAGATTGACACCATTCTGGCTTGAGAACATCCCAAGACCCCGACTGAGGTGAGAACCTCTCTAGGTGTCAACGGATATTACAGGAGATTTGTCAAGGGATATGGCACCATTGTTGCCCCCTTGACAGAGCTGACTTCCAGGAAGCAGCCCCAGAAGGTGAACTGGATTGACGCCTGCCAAAAACTTTGGATGCTCTGAAATCAGCCATGTGCACGCCGCCCGCGCTCAAGGCACGCAACTTCTCACAGGTATTCGTGGTGCGGACAGATGCTTCAGAGCATGGTGTGGGGGCTGTGTTCTCACAGATAAATGAGGAGGTTACTTCCACAGAACAGAGGTGGAGTGCGATTGAGTGTGACGCTTTTGCTGTGGTCTGGGCGCTGAAGAAGCTGAGTCCCTACTTGTTTGGAACTTACTTTTGGTTTCAGAAAGACCACAGTCCTGTTAAACTAGAAATGTGCACATTTGCGTATTGCTCAGTGTAAGTTAGCATTCGCTGCGCCATTTTTTTTGCATGCCACTGGAATTAAGCTATCCTGGCTGAAGATGGGTGAAACCCCGAAACCGGTCATAGGATGCTTGTTTCCAGTCCAGGGAGGACCTGTCTTGGCAGTTCGGGCTGAACTGTTCCCATGAGGCACAGGGTCAAGACTGATTTGCATATGGCTGGGTTCAAACTGAAACAGCATAGTGAGCAAAACAATGATGGATTTAGGCCCAGATCTCTGTACTGGGGTGAATGTATGACATTGTTCTGCATTCTGTCCATCAACTGTTGTTTTTGCATTTTCTTTGCAGGCGCAATTTTAGGCTGTTCGAAACCTATCTAGTTTAAATCCAAGAAATGCTCCAGTCACAGTTTCGTTTTTGCCATGTAGATCTGTTCCCATAATAAGCACACTGTTCCTATTAGCGCATACCTTTCTCACCAGATAGAGGCCCTCTCCCACTTGTCTGGTGATGGGCCCGACTTGAACAACCTTGGACTTTGCTACTTTGTGTAAGATATGAGCTTTGAGACTGTTTCTTTTCTGTGAATTCCATTGCCTAGGTGCACCTGCCTGGAAAATTCCAATATGTGAGTGTTTTAGCTCAGATATGAAACATACATAATGTATCTTTATGCTTGTCGATTTCAGTCCCTCTGCTGCATTCCAAGCGACTGGGCAGATTGGGCTCTGATCGAAGTGTACATAATAAACAGTTATTGGTTTGTATTCTCTACTGTCTGACCAACACTTAATTTAGGTATGGAAGGCTGAGAGGTGGTCATTAGTGACCCGGGTGACCCTAATCGATCCACTTCCTTCAGGCCCCTCAGATGTTGATACAGATGTGGGGTAGGAACCCAAAGTTGTTGAGGTGGTCCATTTTCTTACAGGGGATGGACTTCATGATGGAACACCACCCTGGTATAGAACACACCAATGCTGATGGTCTGTGTTTTTAGTGTGTGCTGGACTTCGTTTTTGCTGGTCTAGATGCTTTGGGCACTTTACCACTGCTTTTCAGTGCCAAAGTGCAAGTGCTCCCTTTGTAAATTGTTATGGATTGGTGATTCCATGATTGACATATTTGATTTACTAGTCAGTCCCTAATAGAGTGCACTGTGTGTGCTCAGGGCCTGTAAATCAAATGCTGCTAGTGGGCTTGCAGCACTGATTGTGCCACCCACATAAGCAACCTGTAAATGTAACACAGGCATGTCATTGCAGAGCCTGTGGGCAGTCTAGGGCTGCCATGTCGACTTGGCAAGATCACCCACTTGCCAGGCCCTAACCTTCCCTTTTCTTACATGTTAGTCACCCCTAAGGTAGGCCCGAGGTACCACTGTGGGAAGGGTGTAGTGTATGTGAAAGGTAGGACATGTCCTGGTGTGTGTGGCATGTCCTGATAGTGAAATACTGCCAATGTTGTTTTTCACGATTGCAAGGCTATCTGTTCCCGTAGGATAGAATGGGAAGTTTGCTTATAACATCTTATAAACATAACTACCCCTGGAAACCAGGTAAGAAAACAAAGTTTGATATGCCTGAACTTAGAATCTTAAAATGCATCTTTTAGTGAAGGTGATTTTTACATTCTGTGTTTGAAAATACTACTTTTAGAAAGTGGGTATTTTCTTTCTTAGCCATCCAGTGTGCCTGTGCTAGGATGTCTATTGACTGTCTGGGTTTGGGAGTGGCAAGGGCTGGGGATGTGAGGTGGCTCCAGAGAGTCTGATGAGTCAGGGCTGGGCTGAATAGACCTGGCCTGCATTTAGAGTAGGGGGAGGAGATTTCCTTTCACCTGAATGGGCCTGATCTGCCTGACACAATGCCGTCTCCATCTTCTGCCAGGAGGCTTTACCAGAGAGGAGAGAACTGGTTTTTACTGAGCACAGGGCTTCTCTGCCATTTGAGAACAAAGGATTTTGCTGTATAAAGACTTTTAGATCACTTCTGGGAAATCAAGAGAAACCTTTGCTAATGAGAAGAGCTGGAGAAACTGGAGAATGAGTACTGCCCCTTTGCTGTGTGCTGTCTGGAGGTTGGCCTACAGTGGCTGTTTCTGCGAAGGAAAGGAGAAGGACTTTGCTGTGTGCTGTGTCCCCTGCTTGAGGAAGATCTCCAAGGGCTTGAAGTAGAGCTTGCCCCCTGTTCACGAGCTCGCAGGAACAGCAAAGACCTCACCAAGCTTCTGGGCACATTCTCTGGAACCGCTGGTTCCAGTTGCCATAGAAGAAAAGGGCAACTGACTCTGTCACCGAGTTTGTCGCAGGATTCTTTGTGCTGAAGGCACTGTAGAGAGGACTGCCTTATTTTGCAATGCAACCCTGGTCTCACCGACTCCGTCAACGAGCTGCTGCATGCACCGTGTCCTGTGTGCACCGCAGTCTGCACCACTTCGCTACACACTGCACTGACATCATCGCCCCGTCACTGCCCGACCCCAATATTAACCTGGTCCGTCGCCGCACCATGACCTGCCAGCACTGCATCGAGCAAGCCTTTATCTCACCGACTCAATCAACGAGCCATGAGGACAACGTATGCTGTAACGCTTCCATCTCAGCTTGAAACTCACATCGCTGTGTTGGCCACAACAACAAAAGGTACTGTTTCTGAGTCTGTCGACGCTTTTGCTACCCCGTATCAACGCGGTTGGCTGGAATTGTTAGACTCTGTCGTATTCGGTATCACGGTAGCCCCGAATGGAGCTACAGGGTTGGAGGAACCGTATTTTCATATTTTTCCTCCAATTTAAAGGTTACTGTGCACATTAACTATTTTCAAGAGTATTGTATGTTGCATTTTTGTTGTTTTTGGTCTTGCTGGTTTATATAAAGATAACATATTTTTCGAAACTGGTGTGGTGTCCATTTGTAGTGTTTTCACTGTGTTACAGTATGCATGCACTGATGCTTTACACACTGCCTCTGAGATAAGCCTGTCTGCTCGTGCCAAGCTACCAAGGGGGTGAGCAGGGGTTATTTTAGAAGTGTATCCCCCTTACCCTGACTAGGAAGAAGGGTCCCTACTTGAACAAATGTGCAAACCTCTGCCAACTGGAGACCCCCATTCCTAACATGTTGCTTTTGTTTGTTAGAAATGTTTTCTCTTCCTTAATTTATATGGATGCCTATGCTGCCACAGTATTGCATTTTGATTGGCATTGTATAATTTGAACAATAAAAATCACGTTGCCAGAATGTGCCAGTATGAGCATGGATGTGGTGTTATTCCTAGGCTCTGATAAAGGAATGCTTTTTTAGAGCACATGGCTACATCAAGTGTGTCCTAGCACTAAACACGACAACTCAGGAAAGTTGAAGCATTAATCAGTAAATAGGCGAGTTTAAAAAAAAAATCAGAAATCTGTCTCATTTGTGGTGTCTCTGATTAGGAGGGAGCTCATTCCAGAGAGAGGCTACGAGAAAGGAGAGTAAGGACCCCTGAGGAACCCCACAACAAAGGGACTTCACCTCTGTACGGAACGGTCTCACCAGGTCCCACCAATAGCAGCAAGTAGGATCTTGTGCAAGACTGTGTTGAACCCTGCTGAAAGGTGCAAAAGAACCAACGCAATGTTATTTCCAAGGTCAAGGTTCCACTTTATTAGCTCGGAGATTTCCAGTAGTGCTGTTTATGTGCTATGATAAGATCTAAAGCCTGATTGTGAGGTATGCTGCACCTTGGAGAATTCCATAAAATCTAGTAGCTGTGTATTTACTACTTTCTCCAAGATTTGTGAAGGAGCTGAAAGCAGGGAAATAGGGTGGAAGTTGGCTATTAATGTTGTGTCAGCACTGGCCATTTTTTGTAGGGGCGCCATGTAAGTTTTCTTACCCCCAGGTCCCTTATGTCCTCGTCCTATTCATTAACAAAGTGGAGATAACCATCTCCCGACAGAAAAAAAGACAAGAGGAATGCTGGGACCCTAATACTGCCCCTCCCACCGGGAGTACATAAGCAGTACTTACTCAGCATCCCACCTGTTGTTTTTTTCTGTCTGTCAACAGAATGGACATAGATGTGCTGGAGCTGCTCCTGTTGGGCTGGAGTGGTGGTGCTTCCTTCCTCCCCCGCCCGGCTGCATGGCTGTGCGGGCGCACGGTTTTCTGGGTTGTCTTCTGGCCTGTCGGGCTTGCTGGGAGTCTGCCGCAGTTGGAGACGGTTTCCTGCCTGCCCTCCTGGCCGTTTGCGGCTGGGGCTTGTTCTCGCAGTTTCTTCCGGGTCGCAGGCTCGTCTTCCTGAGCCTGGCCGGGTGAGGCGTGCTGTGCTTGGAGTGTCCTGGCCGGTCTCCTGGAGTGTGGGAGCGATTGGGGTGGGGGCCTTGTTCCTGGGGTTGGTCCCCACTCCGTTTGAGTACTGCTTGCAGGTTTTTTTCTTTGCCCATTTTTACTGCTGCTGCTGGGAGATGGCGTCAGGGTGCCGTGTCTGTGGTTTCCCTTTCAGTGCCTCCGATGCTGTTCGAAACGGCTGTTGCCTGGCTGTTTCCTTCGCGGGCCGTGGCTTGCGGGCTGGTGTCTGCAGCTGCTTTCCTTTGGCACAGAAGCGGAGATGTGGCTCAGTGGTGGTGAGTTTTCTTTGCATGTCTGCGGCCGTGGGTTTGGTCCCCGGTGTCTCGAGGAGTCAAAACAGGCCTGGAGTCCCGGATTCGGCTCCTGGACTGTGTGCTTGGCTCCATGTGTTTCTGGCCACGGCTCACTGGGATGCGTGTCAGACTCCCCCGGCGGGAGTGGGGCAGCTTCTGTCGCATTGCTGAGGGTTTGGGAGGCCTATGCTCACTTCACGGATGGTTGGTGAGGGTGCTGTTTTGTCCCCAGGCACGTTTTGTCCTCTCTTCCCTTACCATTCCTGTGCTCCCTCGCACCCTCCCTGTGGCATGTTGGACTGGGATGGGTGTGTCAGGGGCGGTGGCATCTTCTTGGTGGCACTCAGGGTGTTTTGGCGGTGCTGGTGCGGATGCATTGCTATTTGTCCTTGTCTGTCTCACTTCCTTTACGTTGGCCTGTGGGGTTGGCCGCTTATGGCGTGGCCCCGGTCCACCCGCCCCTGTCCCACTGTGAGGCAGCGGTTCTCTCTTTTTTCCTGCCCTTGGTGGTGTTCCGGGGGTAGCGCTGCCTGGTGCATTCCTTTGGGGGCGTGGTCCTGGTCTTTGGGGTTCGCTGGCATCCCTGCTCTCATGCCTGCTAGTTGTGCGAGCCTGCCGTGTTAGGGGTGCTGTGTTTGGTGCTGGGGCCACAGCTCTGGTGGGCTGCCTGTGTGTTCCTGTGGGTTGCTTCTTGCCTCCCTCCCTGTCCTCCTGGGTTCGGTTCCCATGTTGGGCATCGGTTTTTTCCAGGGTATGGCCCCCCTGGGTCTTTGCCCATGGTCCTCTTGTCCCTCCTCTCTGCTGCACTGGTGCTTGCCCTCTCCGGTGCCACTGGTTCTCCCGGGGTCTGCCCCGCTTTTTTTGGCTGGTCCGGCGCAGTCCTGCTCCTTGGGTTGTGACTGGTGCTCTTGCTGGGGTCTGGTATTGGGTGCGTTGGGTCCGCGGTGGGGTGCGGTCCCTCTCCTGGTTCCTGTGTGACACACCTGGTTCCTCTCGGGGATTCCGGGTGCCGGGCCTGGGGCTCTGTGCAGAGCTCTGGCCACGGTGCCTACTGTCCGGTTTGAGGCTCTGGGCTGCCATCGTCCCATTCTGGGTGCTGGCCTCCCTGTGTTTCTGGGTTTGGCGCTACGTCTTTCCCTGGTGCTGCCTCCTTTGCGGCTCTCCTGTTCTCCTTCCGCCAGTCTGGGGCTGCCGGTGTTGTCCCGGTTGCTCCTGTGTGCTTGCTTTGCTTCCTGGGGTCTGGCGGGCTGTTGCGGCCTCCGGCTTCTGGCCTCTTCCATGCTGGTTGCTGTTGTCTCTGGTTGCTCCTGGCTCTGGTGCTCTCTTTGAGTTGTTCCTGGCTTCTGGGGTTTCCTTGGGGTCATCCTTGTGTTCCCCTGCTTCTTCTGGGTCCCAGCTGTCTTTCCGGTGCCGCCTGTTGGACCTGGCCCTTTTTGCAGGGTCATCCCTAAACTTTTTGCCTTCCTCCTGTATTCTCTCTGACCTGTTGTTGGCTGTTTTATGACTCTGGGCACCTTACCACTGCTGATCAGTGCTAAGGTGCATATGCTCTCCCTTATGAAAAATGTATACATTGATTGGTGTCCATGTTTGGCTTATTTGGTTTACTATCAGCCCCTGGTAAAGTGCACCAGGAGTGCCAGGGCTTGTAAACACAAATGCTGCTGGTGGGCTTGCAGCACTGGTTGTGCCACCCACAGAAGCGGCCTAGTAAAATGTGTCTAGGGTCTGCCACTGCAGAACCTGCGTGCAGTCTGGTACTGTCGCGCTGGCTGCGCAAGTGCACCCACTTGCCAGTCCCTAAACCTTCTCTTAACTACATATTAGTCACCCCTCTGGTAGGCCCAAGGGCAGGGTGCATTGTAGGCATAAGGTAGGACATGCCCTGACGTGTGTGACATGTCTTAATAGTGAATTACAGCCATTTTCGTTTTTCACTATTGAAGGCTACCTGCTCTCCATAGGCCAGAATGGGCTGCTGGAATTACTACACGCTGTAATCCCAGTGGACTCATAGAGCATGGTAGAAAGTCAAGTTTAGTATGCCTGAACTCAGAATAATAAAATACTTCTTTTAGTAAAGTTTAATGTAATATCCTGTGTTTGTAAATACTACTTTTAGAAAGTTAGTATTTACTGACCTGGCCATTTCAGTCCGCCTCTGCTGTGTGTGTGTGTGTGTGTGTGCTGCCTAGTTTCAGTGGGGAGCGGGGCTGGGGAATTCCAGGAGACAGGCTGGCTGCCAGGTGGTGGGTAGAGAGATTACACCAGGATGGGTGGGAGGAGTATACCTTGACTCTGAATAGACCTGTGCTCTGCCACCACAATGCCGGCTCCGCCCCCTGTGGAGCTGCTGATGTCTCTGCCCTGCTGCTGAAAGGAAAGAGCAGAGTCACCACAACAAAGTGCTCCAAAACCGGACTGAGCCAGGCCCAGGCCCCCTGGCGACAAAGAACAAAAGAATTGCTGTATAAAAGAAGGAGCCCTGCTCCTAAGAAATCAGATTCTGTTTGCGCCAAGAAGAAACTCTGCCTGAAGAGAAGGACCTGGGAAAGCTGCATGGAGGAGTACTGTCTCTAAGCCTGAGAGACTGGCCTGTGGTGGGTGCCTTGCTGCTGAAGGAGAGGAGGAAAAGACTGAAAGACTTTGAATTCAACTTGTGCTTCACAAACAATCTCCAAGGGCTTGCGTGTGAACTTGCCCCCTGAACTGCGCCCCAGGAACAGTGGGTGCTACCTTTCCCTGGAAGAAGAGGAAGCTGCTGTGGGTGACCCTGCAACCCTGACCCCAGAGAACCTGTGTGCCCCCATCTCGCTAAGCACCGCGACCTCTGGCTGCCCGGGCTGCTGTGAGCACCGTGACGACCAGCCCGCCTGGTCTGACCAAAGCAAGCAACTGCCCCCTAGAGCCGTAGCTCGCAACGTGAAGGGAGACGACCTGCGTCCAAGCGCCGAGCCTCTGCGACCCTGAGCCGCCGAGACCACTGTAAGGACCCAAGGTGCACTGTTCGCTGATCCTGGTGTCAGCCGACAGCACAACGCGCTGAGAATCACCCCCGGGACGGCCCCTCCTCCTCCTCACCTCCGTGGTGTGCTGAGACGTCCCCGAGCGCCCCACGAAGCATCGCCGTCCACTGAAGAGCCGGGACTGCAACGCGACGTGGGACGCCCTTTGCGGGACTGCTGAGGCCGCCACGAACTTCCTACCAAGATTCAAGGTACTGTGCAGTGAAAGCGCCCCTGTACTAACCGTACTTGCCTTTGTACGGTCCGTACCAACACTGGCGTTGCGCTACGCTCTTCTCGCGTGAAGCGTGAGCTTTAGTACGGGTCGCACCAGCTGATCGAAGCGTCCCAGCGAAGGTACGGTCCGTACCGTTGGAAATATATAGACGTTGCTCACTCGGGAAGCGTGAGAAACGGCACAACGCATCTAAAAACTCGTACGGAGCGTACGCAAGGCACTACGAAGCGCACAGACCTCAAATAAGTATATTTTGAGCCAAACATTGCCATTTAAAGAACTGTGGACTGCTGAAAAGTATTACAAGTAACTGGAACCTACATTGAAGTGAAGAACTGTATTTTTAAAGCCTGCTTGAAGAAACCTTTTTATATAAAGAGTCTATTTTTACAAAAATACAGTCTTGTGTCTCTGTGTGGTGGGTTGGTGGTTGTTGTGTGGGACATCTAGAATGTTTAACCTAATGCCCTCTGGAATCTAGCCTGACTGCTTGCGCCACGTTACCTAGAGGGTGAGCAGGGGTTATTTTCGCAGAGTAATCCTTCGCCCTGACTTAGAGGAAAGGATCCCTGTTTGTTGCAAGTGCATACCTGCGCCAACCAGAGACCCCGGGTTCTAACACCGCCCCTCCTGGTTCTGCCTCCGGTTCTGCTCAGTCTGGTTGGGTGTCTGGCGGGCCTATGGGATGATGTGGCTTGCTTTGTTTTTCTGGCCTGCGGCCTTCCCCTCCCTGGGCTTTGGCTAGTGTGGTTGGGCTCCTACTCTTCCTTTTACTTGCTTTCCCTCCCAGGGTTGTGTCCCTGAGGCGGTTCGCCTGTTTGGCTCTGGGGTTCTTGCCGCTGCTGCTGTGACCTTGGCATTGACGCCTGTTTTTCCCTCTTCTGGCCTGTGGTTCTCTCTGTTGGGGGTCTGTCTGGGCTCTGGGTGTTTTTGCTCCCTGAGGGGTCCTGGTCTTGTTTGTTACCCGTGGTGGGTGCCTGGCTGGGGGTCCGTTGGGCGGTTTTCTGTGCCTGTTGGTTGCCTTCTTCAGGCCTGCGTGCTTGCCTGTGCTCTTCTTGGGTGTCCTGGCTTGGGGCTCGGTTGGTCTTGGGCTGTGTCTGGCTGTGTCCTTCTGCGTTTGCTACGGCCGGCGGTTCTCTTCCTGGACCTGGTTGGGTGTCCGTGTTTCTGCTTGGTCCTGGGGTTTCCGGTGGGTGCTGATGGGCTTTGGGTTCCCCTGTTTCCCCGGGGCTCCTTCTTCGTTGGCCCTCTTCCATGTTTCCCCTGGGCTGCGGCTGCCTTGTTCAACTCTGTGCGGGGTCCGGCTGTTGAGTGATTCTGGGTTGGCGGGTCTGCCATGCTAGTCCTGGTCTGCCAGTTTCCTGGGGGTTTGCTGTGGCTTCTGGGTGTGCCTTCTTGGTTTTTCTGGTTCTGCTGTGGATTCTCTGCTGGCTCTTTCGTGTGTTTGACTGGGCCTTCCCGGTTCTTTGCTGGGTCTGCTGTTTTGGTTTGCTCTTGCCTTGTCTTGCTCCCCGGGCTCTGCTTCCGGTGGGTGTCTGTTTGGGGTGCCCCCCCTCTCTGGTTGGGGTGCAGTTTGGTGGGTTCGTTTTGCCTCTGTGGGGTTCGCTCTCCTGGCTGGCGCTTGTCCAGGGTCTGCTGTTGCCTAGCCCTCTGCCTTCTCTGTTGCCTCCGGTTTCCGCTTGGGCGTTTTTCTCTGTTGTGTTTCCTCTTCCGGCCTCCTGTGTGGTTCGGCGGTGGTGTGCTGGGGGTCTCGGTCGGACTCCCTGTCTTTGGCTTCGGCCTGGGCTCGGTGTGGGCTCCTTCTGGGGCTTGTTGCCTGGGGGTCCTTTTGCGTTGGAAGGTTGTTTGGCTTCTGTCCTGTCTTCCTGGTTGCCTTGTGCTTTGTTGCCCTGGTTCTGGCCATTTTCTGCTGTCGCCTTTCCGGCGTTGGCTGGGGTCTGGCCTGGTGGGTTCTGGTCGGGGTGCTGTGCGCCCTGGGGCCTTTCCTCTGCTCCTGCCCTTGCTGCATGCTGGACCTGTGTGTTGGGTGCCTGTGCGGTCCTTTGGCTTCTGCCCCGGCTTTGGTCCTCTCTGGTCCTCAGCCCTGTTGGCTAGTGTTCTTGTCTGCCCGCTGGGGTGCAGCTGGTTCGTGCCTGGTTGGTTCCTAGTTTGGGGTCTGTCGGGGGTTCCCGGTTGGCATGGGTTTGTGCCCTGACTTGTTTTTCTTTCCTTCCCTTTAAGGTTGGGGTTTGGGGTTGTGGCCGTTGGCCCTGTCCCCCGTCCTGGCTGTGCCGGTTCGGTTAGGATGTGTCCCGTCATTTGCTCTCCCCGGTTGTTTGGTTGTCTGTCTGTGGGGTCTTTTCTGGGGTCGTCTTTGGCCTGGGGTCTTTGGGTTGGCCTCCTCTGCCCCTGTTGCTGTGCCCTGGTTCTTTTTTCGGCCTCCCTCCCTGTGGGTGCTTTGCCTCTTGGGGCTGCTAGTTTTTGGCTCCTTTCTGGTCCTTTTCTGTTGGTTGGGGTCTGGCTCCTGGTCGGTTTTTGGCCTCTCGCTGCGGCTCCTCCCTCTGGCCTGTGGTGGTCTTTGGCGGTCCTGGTGGTGCTGTCCTTCTTCCTGGGGCATGGGCCTCCTCTGCGGGTTGGGTTCGTCCTCTGGTCTCTCTGGGGGTCGGTTTGTTCGGTTGGTATGGTGGCCCTGTGTCTGGTCTGTGCTTCCTTCCTTGTGGCTCTCTCCTTGTGTCTGGGCCCTGTTGTCTGGCCTTATCTTCTTTGTTTGGCCTTCTCCGGGTTGGGCAGGGTTGCTCGGTGTCTGTGCGGCTGCCGGGTCCAGGGTGCCTTCCTGGTGGTTCTGGGCTGGTCCTCCTTGTCCGGTGGTTTCCCTTGGTCGTGTCCTTTGTGTTTTGGCCTGGTTGCTTTGTCTCCAGCTTTTTCTGGTTGGGGGCCTCCTTGTTGTGGCTCTGGCCTTCTGTTTTTTCTTGGTGGTTTCCGGTCCTTGTTGGTGTCCCTGCAGTCATGTTCTGGGATACTGGCCGGTTGCTTCCAGCGATTCCACCCTCCTTTCTGTGCTCCCTTGGGTTACAGCGATTGGTATGGTTTCCTGGGTGCGCTTGTGGGTTCGGAAGGCCAGTTTTCTGCTTTGGTATTCTCCACTTTGTAAATGAATGGGACGATGACATAAGGTACCTGGGGGTAATGCTCTATTACTTACCAGTAATCTTCATTACTCCAGGTCCTGTTGTCCTCGTCCCATTTATACGCCCCACCATCCCTCCCCGGCGGCCGGCCTTCCTCTGGGGGCTTGGTTGTACAGGGGGGATGCTGGGTAAGTACTGCTTATGTACTCCCGGTGGGAGGGGCAGTATTAGGGTCCCAGCATTCCTCTTGTCTTTTTTTCTGTCGGGAGATGGTTATCTCCACTTTGTAAATGAATGGGACGAGGACAACGGGACCCGGAGTAATGAAGATTACCAGTAAGTAATAGAGCATTCCAGGAGCTAGGCACAACTCCTGTGTGTAGGGATACAGACAACAGTGTCAGAGAGAAAGGACAGATTATATCTGTGATCTGATGCAAAATATGAGGGAGGAAAAGGGTCTGAGGGAGAGCCCTGATTTACATCTCTGGAAGCACTCTTTGAGGTTATCCTCCGAGGGAGGAAGGAAGCAAGTAAGCTGCCTGCTACATTCATTCACTGATTACAATGTTTTCATGCACCCGTCTCACCATCCTGGCAGTGTTTTCTTTTGCACATCTGACATGATGTATTTCTCCTACAAAATAAAATTGTACCACCATTCCTCACTTTACAGGGAAACTTTTACCTTTTCTCTCGCTTATGCATTTAGAATGCACCTCTCTTTCCCTTCAACCTTCTGCAGGTCTCTTCTGTATACAGCCTACTCTAAATCTCATGTCTGTCTGTCTTAATCTCTCTTTTTTAACCATATCACTGCAACCTAACAATATCGATTAACTCTAGCAAGCACTTGCTTCTCACATGGCCCCCGCTAATGATCTCACCTGTCATTAATTTACCGAAAAGAAACTACAGTAAACACATAGATGGTTTCCTTCAGCGAACAGGACTCATCCCAATAACCAATTGACTGACCACTACTTGCCATAAAGCACTTCAACAACTCATCAGGGGTAGTAAGTGCTATATAAATGGAATTTCATTTCAATTCAAGAAGGCAGCAACTGAGCAATCCTCCCTCATACAAAATACATACGACAAAGGCAGCAGATTTCTAAGCCTCGATGGCCCCAAATAAGCAACCCACATGAAGAAGCAATACAAGCTTACAGAAGTGTGACAGGGTGCAGCCCAGAAAACCCCCACTACAAAATAGGAAGAGCATGGGAAGTAGCCTTGCAACAACAACCCCTGTGCAAAACATAATACAAAGCAGTTGTGAGGCCTCACTCAAACCAACCCAGTGAAGTATTGGCTGCAACTAACCCAAACTTCCATGGCTACCAGGTATACACATATCTCTCATACATACACACAAGTACACAAACTCATGGAAGTATACCAATACACAAATAGATACATACGCACATGAATTCAGGGACACACTTGAGTGCTATCACATAAATGCAATGACAATGTGTTGACTTTGTTTCACTGCGCAGCCACTGATCTGCTGTGTTAAGCTGCGCTGTCTCGTGGGAGATAAAGGCGTCTCTATATTTTCTTAAAGTATGTTCCTAAGCAAAGAATGCGGGGTACGTCAGGGCTGCTGACTTTGGAAATCGGGAAACAGGTTCGAGTTCCAGCATGGGCTCAATATCCTGTAATCTTAGAAACATCGCCTAATCTCCCCGTGCCTAATACATGAATGTGACCTCATGTAATGTAACTGGTACAGAAAGTTCACCAATGCCCTTGGAGTTCATGCTACGTATAAAAAAAAAAAAATAAGCACACAAGCTAAACAGTAGTGGAGCGTAGGTGTGACAGAAGCACACAGTGCTTGAGAGTGTGGTGGTGTTTTTCCTATTTTTATATTTTTGGGAATAAATAATAATAATGAATAATGATTTTATAATAGATACACTATGCAAATGCTGAATTAACATAATTATATCTAAAACAATTTTATTATAATAAATAGAAGTGTGTTTATTAATGTCATTTATTTGTGCCACATTTATTTAGAAACACTATAACACAATATATTATTATTTGCTAATGTGGATGCTGTTCTGAGGTTGATTAGCCAATTCACTTCTCTTCTTCCCCCTCCCATCTCATCCCCTGCACATATTTTCTCCTCACAAACTCTGCAGAAGTGAAGACAAGCTGATGTAATGTATTTTGTTTGTGTGTGTGTATGTGTGTGTGTTTTGCCTCCTTCCGCGAGTGTCACAGAAACGGCACCCATGCCCCAAGACAACCAACAAAACTGTCACTGCAGCCGTGGCTTATAGCTGCCTGGTTTTCAATGCCCTCCATTAAGCAGCCCTGGATTCTCCTCCTCCCTTGCAGTGCTGGCAAAGTGTGGCCCAAGCATGATTTGCCTGTGTGACATTCAAGTGGACTTCGATGTTGCACAGGCTAGGGATCTGCGCTGTGCTCCGTGGCCAACATAAGTCAGCTCATGAATTCAGCATAAAACCATCTGCTTCTCTTCTAATTTTGTCATGACTGGTAAATATATTATGAATGAAGGAACAGGCTGGATTATCACTATAACAATTTAAGCACCAAAATGTTTCAATGCCTGTATATGATTTTACACTCTCCAAGCTACTTTGATGCTTTATCGACTTTGGGGACCACAGAAAGCCTTAGTCTATGAAACACTCCATACATGATAATTATTAGGCCTGGGACAAAATTCCGTTCCGCTCGTGGAAATTGCGATAATTTGGCATTTTCGCGTTCCGCGGAAAGCGTGAAAATGTCAAAATTTTCGCAATCCGCATCTTACCGGTAATTTTTTCTTCCTCGCGCTGTAAAAAAATACATTCTCGCGAGCGCACGATCGATTTACCTCAATCCCCGCGTTCGCCAACAAGTTTTCCCGACCCGGTCGCATTCTCCACGAGATGTTGGATTGTTGGTAGCCATTTTGCGCTGTCTCGCGACAGTTCGCGCCCGCATTAATGTCATTTGTCGCGTGATCACGTCATTTGTTGCGTGATCACGTCTTTCTTCTCGCGATCATGCACCGCGAGAGTATGAGAAGATTGAGATCTCGAACACGTCATTCTCCACCGCGAGCGAGAGCGTGAGGATGCGGGCACGTCTAATCGAACGCGAAAAGGAGAAAGAGACCCCGAACACGTCATATCCAACGCGACAGGGAGCGAGAGAACGCGATCAAGTCATTTTGGACACGCCATCGACATCCGGCGGAAGTAATGTGAAACTTGAGAACTCGAACATGTAAAATTTTCAATTTGGAGAAGAATATCAGCTCTAGCAGCATGAAACCTTCGGCAAATGATGATTTGGGATGAAAACAACTCCTCAGATTGACATTTGGTTGTCCTTTTTTGTGCAAGGAGTCCTTTTTTTAAAAGGTGGGAGAGGGAGGAAGTGCCACAGAATCTCCAACTTCCTGTTCCTGTCCAGCAGGCTCCTCCCAGTGCTTTGTCCATCTCCTGCTCATTCTGCCTTTGGATTTTGAGCTGGAAAGATCACTCTCTTTGTCT
The DNA here is from genome assembly GCF_964204655.1 of Triturus cristatus. Lineage (NCBI taxonomy): Eukaryota > Metazoa > Chordata > Amphibia > Caudata > Salamandridae > Triturus > Triturus cristatus. The sequence goes on along the minus strand of NC_140579.1, from coordinate 531,476,032 downwards.
GCTGCATCATTGCAATTGGATTTGAGGATTTTTTAATTGGATATTTTACAAGTAAGTGGTTGTTGTGTCTGTTTGATTGTGGGCATTGCAGTTGTTGTAACTACAATTTATTTTTGGTAGCTATCATCATTCCTTTTTTTAAAAATGTTGTGGGTAGTAGTAGTCAGTAGTAGGCCCGAGCTAGTCATGTCCTCATGGGTGTGTGCATGATGAAGCAACTGTTCCTTTGGTGTTTTTTCAAATGTATTTCATTTTCAAGCATCATTTATGGCCTGGATGGCATTGGATTTAGTTGGGAAATGTGTTTTTTTGGGGTGGGCTTTCTGATGTTGTTGGGCCTGGCCATGTGGCTGGTGGCCATTTTTTAGCCTTGGCCTGCAAGCTTGCCAGGCCTTGTCTGCCAACATGCGTGCTTTCATTCAGTAGGATCAGAGCAGGTAGTCACAGCTTTATTAATCAAGTGTTTTCTGTGTGGTCTGTTGAATTTAGACATCATTTAGGGCATGGATGGCATTGGATTGAGTTGGGGAAGCGTGTTTTTTTGGGGTGGGCTTTCTGATGTTGTTGGGCTTGGCCATGTGGCTGGTGGCCATTTTGAAGCCTAGGCCTGCAAGCTTGCCTGGCCTTGTCTGCCAACAGGCCTGCTTTCATCCAGTAGGATCAGAGCAGGTAGCCACAGCTTTACAATCAAGTGTTTCTGTGTGGTCTGTTGAATTTAGACATCATTTAGGGCATGGATGGCATTGGATTGTGTCGGCAAGTGTGTTTTTTTGGAGTGGGCTTTCTGGTGTTGGTTCTCTTAAAGACATGCTTTTGTTGTGTGTGTCTGGTGTGTGTTGGTGTGCAATGCATGCACCCTGCAGACCTTTTTGGGGCCTGTGAATGTTCGTATTTGCATTTTGTTGCATTAACAAGGCAGAGAAGTGTGCTTTAGCATGCATCCTTTACCTGGCTTTTATAGGCCTTTTGTCAGCTCCTGGTGTTTCCCAGGCCCCCTGTTTTATTAATCAAGTGTTTTCTGTGTGGTCTGTTGAATTTAGACATCATTTAGGGCATGGATGGCATTGGATTGAGTTGGGGAAGTGTGTTTTTTGGAGGTGGGCTTTCTGATGTTGTTGGGCCTGGCCATGTGGCTGGTGGCCATTTTGAAGCCTAGGCCTGCAAGCTTGCCTGGCCTTGTCTGCCAACAGGCCTGCTTTCATCGTATTTGCATTTTGTTGCTTTAAAAATGCAGAGCAGTGTGCTTTAGCATGCATCATTTACCTGGCTTTTATAGGCCTTTTGTCAGCTCCTGGTGTTTCCCAGGCCCCCTGCTTGTTTGTGATTTGTGACTGTCCATGTGGCTGGTGGTCTTTTTTGTGTTGGGAGTTATTAGTGTCCTGCTTTTGCCATATAGGCCTGCATGGTTTTCCTATTGGCTTACTGCTTCCATCCATCTACCCCCTTTGCCAGCAGCAGCTCCATGGATGCTGAGATGCTCAAATAATTTAATGGCAAATAGGGTCCACCCCACTTCCATTACATTTTTATTTTGGTGGTGCTTATTAACTTTCCTATCCTTCCTGAGAGTGTAGTGTGTGACTGTACACAGTAGTATAACATAGCCCTTGTTGAAAAAAAGTCATAAATGGCTAGACTATATCTTTTGTTTGCACTAGTACAGTAGTAAGTAACTGAACCACAACAACAAATGCAACATTTCACTGATGTTCTTCTCCTGGCTTATTTGCTTTTAGGTGCACAAAAAGCCAGAGGAGGAGGTGTCATCAGCATCACCCGGCTACCCATTGTACTGCCATCCAGACAGAAGTCCTGCTGCGCATCACATCCACGTGTGACCAGAACTTCTTGTGCATCTGCATCCTGCCTGACATCTGAAGAAGATGGCCCCAAAGAAAGGTACCAGGTCCAGTACCAAGAAAGTTGCCGGTGAGAAGAAGGAACAGAAAAAGGAAGTGCCATTAACCACGACTGGTGTGCCGGCCAATGTTTTTTTTGGCCCCAAAAAAGTTACGCCTGCAGCAGCGTTGTCTGGGAACCAAGCTGGGAGCAGCACCTCAGCTCCAGCGGTCCAACCCCACCAACCTAGGCCCAAGGGCTTTAGTGTCGCAGAGGTAGCCAGTCTACTAACGAGCAGCGATGTTGAAATGTCATTATCGCAAAGTAGTACACAATCAACGCAGGCAGAAACTCAGCAGATAAGTGTGCAGCCGCAACAAGAACAGCAGCAGCCGCAACAAGAACAGCAGCCGCCGCAACATGAACAGCAGCAGCCGCAACAAGAACAGCAGCGGCAGCAACAAGAACAGCAGCGGCCGCAACAAGAACAGCAGCAGCCACAACAAGAACAGCAGCAGCCGCAACTAGAACAGCAGCAGCCGCAACAACAGCCCACCATAGTAGTTGTTGCTCCTGACGTAGGGGCATTTCAGGAAATTGAGCTTCCTGCAGACAAAGTGGAGCAAACCACTGTTTCATAAGATCTATTGTCTTCCAGACCACCAGCAAGGAAAAGGAGGCTTAGTCCATCATCTTCTTCTTCAAGCCCCGCTTCTGATGATCGTGATGCCACTTGGCATCCACCAGCTCAGTCTGAGAGTGATGCACGCCACAAGACAATGCTTCTGAAAAGGAAGGTCCCAGAAAAACTTAGAGTTATGGAGGTAGATGTAGAAGAGGGGGGTGATGTTGATGAAGATGAGCCAGTCATCACGCACATCACTCCCGCCCCAAAGGGATTGGAGACCAACATTCTCACCCTATCCAGAAAGGCTGCTACTGAGCGGGATGTATCACGGATATTACCAACACAGGTTACACCACCACTACCTCCAGCTGCCATATTTTCCAAGGCCCGGCAGGGACCTACATCCAGCTCAACCATCTCAGTAGGTAGTGGTAGTAAAAGTCACAGTGTAGCTGCACAGGGTCACATTCCAATTACACCCTCCAGTTCATCTGGTATTGAAAGTGGCACATCCAGCAGTGCCAGAAAGTTCTCCCCCCCAGTTTGGGACTTCTTTTCTGTTAGCACCAAGGAGGAGAACGTTGCTATATGCTCAATTTGTCGACAAGGTGTTCGGCGGGGTAAGCTTGGTACAAACTATGGTACCGGAGGCCAAGCAAGTCATCTCAGAATACACCACACTATCGTGTGGGAGAATCACCTACTTCAGTTAAAAGAAAGTAGAAAAACTCAACCCATTGAAGTTGGTCAGGAAGAATCAGGGAGCGATATTATTGCGGTGGAAGGTGAAGAAGAGGGAGGCATTTCTAGTCCTGTCCCCAGTAGTGCAGTGGTACCGCCCACATCCTCCTCAGTAACATCTGAGTGGCACCGCGGTAAGAGCCATACTCAGAGTCAGGCTGAGACACCAAGGCGACCGAGTACCGCAATGAGACAAACTGTGTCGTTGAGCCTAAGTGCGTTAATGAAAACAACAGCACCACAAAGGAAAGTAATCCAGCCTACCATTGAGAGCATGCTTAGGCTGGAGGGGCAGTTCAAACGCAACCACCCAACGGCACGTTTGTACAATGCGAAGCTGGCTACAATTTTAGCGCTGGACCTTCTCCCTTTTTCATTTGTGGAAGGGGTGGGTTTCTTTGAATTTGTGTCAGCCATCTGCCCTAAATGGAAGGTTCCCAGCCGGTCCTATTTCGCAAGAATTGCTGTTCCGGCACTACATCATGATGTGCTGGAATTGGTTGGACAAGCTTTGCAGCAGAGTGCTGTTCACAATATTCACCTGACAACAGACATGTGGACCAGTTGCCAAGCCACATATTACATGTGCATCACTGCACACTGGGTCTCTTTTGTGGGGGTTAGAGATAAGCTATCTGCACGAGGTGCTGTTGACACAGCTGTGATTTTTAAAGGTACTCGGAAACATGCAACTGTAGCCATGTTCGCCATGGAGAAATCTCATACGGCTTTAAACCGTAGAGTTTCGCAGCAAGGTTTTTGAATGGCTGCACCCAAGAGGGCTTAGTATTGGTTTTGTTGCCACAGACAATGGCAGTAATGTACTTAAGGCCATGGATCTTGGTTCCTATTTCAGGGTTCCGTGTTTGGCGCACTGCATAAACATTATAGTTCAAGACTTTCTGAAAAAAGAACCCATAATCAGCAACTTACTGGCCATCTGCCGAAGAATATGCACTCATTTCAGCCATTCTTTTAAAGCTCGGAAGCAGCTGAGGATCATCCACCGTGAATATAGGATGCCAGTCAAAGCACTCATCCAGGAGGTGGCAACACATTGGAACTCAACGTATTACATGCTTGATCGTCTGTTTGAGCAGTACAGGCCACTCCACGAATATGTCTGGAAAAGAGGGGATGCTACTGTTAAAGGCATGAACCTTGAGATGGAGCAATGGAGCCAAATTAAATGCCTGACTGAGATGCTTCGTCCTTTTGAGGTCTTCACACGTGAAGTCAGCAAGGAGGACTGTACAATGGGCCAAGCTATCCCATTATTGCAAATGTTAGAGCATCAGCTGAAGAAGGTGTCTGAATCATACAAAGGTGTAGAGGACAAAAGGGAAGCCTATGACTTGGTGGAGAGCCCGTCGCTTAGCTGAAAATACAAGGATAGAAAATAAAATGTTGTCACAAGAACATTACATTTGTGCCACAATTCTGGATCCACGTGCAAATTTTGGCCTGAAGACATTCTTTGCTTTTTCAGAGATTGATGTTGCCCGCCACAAAACTTGTATAGCTGAGGCAGCCAGTAAGTTGGAAAACGAACGGCTGCTAATTAAAAGCCCGCAAGATCAACCCACAAGAAATACTGCAGCAGGGCATGCAGGATCAAGTGCAACTTCGTCGGCTGAGGGCAGTGCGTTTGGATCACAACACTCACCATCACTATCGACAACAGGAACACTAACTGGATCATTAGGCCCAGTAGAATCGTTAGACGATTGGTATGTACAGTTAGGCATTAATAAGCACAGTGCTGATGCACAGAGAAAAGAGCCCGAAAGCTTACCAGCAGCACCCCTGAACATTGAGCGGATGGTCCAGGCCTATCTGGACGACCCAACAGAGGTGTACATTGATCAAACCCCATTGCTGTATTGGTATAGGAAAAGGTCTGAATGGCCACTGCTCAGCAGGCTGGCGATAAGCTATCTGGCTTGCCCTGTCGCAAGTGTAACATTGAGAAGGACCAGTCTCTCGCCCAAAAACGTGGAGAGGTTAACAATGATCAAAATGAATCAGCACTTCATACCACCGAATTACACAATACATGAAGCAATGGAGGAAGATGAGGACAGCGGCTCAGGTGACGGAAGTAGTGTGTCCCATGATTACCTACTACTGGCTGAACCCCCAGAGTTTGAGGACGAGCTATACTTCCCTGACAATTAGGCTTGCACTTACTGTCTTCCTCTCTTTTTTTCCCCTTTATTTGTGTGTCTGTCGTTCCGGTTACAAACTTGTGAATCACAACAAATCCATTACCACCGTCTTCTACTCTTCTTATTTAATGTACAAGTTTCAGGTGTCTGCAATTTGACAGTACAGTCCTCCGAATCCAGCTCCTCCGCTCCATCATACTGAATCTCCCGCCCAAATCCATTGCCCTCATGAATGATGATTGGATGATGGGAAACAGAACAAAAAATTAAAACTTTCCTAGTCCCGCCAAAAGAAGTGGAGCATGAATCAGATGACTACTATAGCTATCCTCCTTTCAGAGCCGAGAGAGACTGCCCATGAACTGAAAATGAGATGGAACAGGTAATGATTGATGCCATGCATTGGACGCAGAGTCGCAGACTGAGTGATTTTGTTGTGTTTGTTGTGCATGAAGTTATGGCATTGTGCACTAATCATCTTTCTACAGTACACATTAAACTTAACTCAAGGTGAATTTTCCCCTTCTTGCAAATAAGAAATGTGTACTTCACCATCAGCTTGATACATTGCTTTTAATTCAATACAGGAAGGGGACTCAATCTGCGCACTGAGTATGATTGACAATAGCACCGTCCATGATGATGATGGCGAAAAAGACGGCCCGTTAACTTAAGATGAGAAGGAACAGGTAATGACAATTAATGGCATGCATTGGACACCTGACTCTGAGCGATTGGTGTTTGTGTTTTCGTTGTTTGTTTGTTGTGCAAGAAGTGAAGTCAAAGTGCACTAGAAGTCTTACTGTACACACTAAAGAGTGACTCAAATCAATAATATTTCTACTCTTGTTGTGTAATAACAAAATTTTACTTCTACTTCAGGCCGATCTTCACAGTCAGTCAGTACAAGCATCGGAGATAATTGATGGAATAATAACAAGTCAGGAGGACGTTTCATGAGTGGCATAAAACTTAAAAGCCTAAAGGTAAACACGTCAACAACAACCACAGCAGACCCAAATGTCTGTGTAGAAGTGGAGTCGAGTGTAGCGGTGGGATGACTGCGGTGCATTGATTTACTAACTTAAACTGTAAAATGCTATGTTTGGAATGGATAATGTGCTTTGCCTATGTCCAACTCTTTAACCCCTTCAGTGCCCATGACGAGATAGTCTCGTCATGGAGCGCGGTTGCGCTGTGCCCATGATGAGACTATCTCGTCATGAACCCCGCCCGCTAATGCAATGGCCGGCACAGGGCGGGGAAAGGGCGGGGCACTGAAGAGGTTAAAAAAAAAAAAAGTACTCTAAACGTAGGATGTGCTACTGCTAAGCAACGTGCCGTCAGGCCTGTCACTGTGGGCCTTCTCTCTCCTGTTATTGTTGAAGATCAATGCTGGAAACAGACTAGAGTAGAGATGATGCATACATGCCACCTCGGAAAGTGTTCTTGTTGCACTACACCATAACTTGTGCATTTGTTTCAAATTTGTTTCTCAATATCCCCTTTGTTTTTCCATCTACAATTACAGGCCGGGCCTTGCCCTATACTTGGGAAAACATTACAATGCACACTTACCTTAACAAGAAATCATCATTTTTTTTCCAGCTGGGCAGTGCCGAGTGGCGACACCCAAGATTGATGGACGAGAGGACCAAGAGGAATGCCGAGATGCAAATCCAGTCCACATTTATGACCAGGATAACACAGTAACAGTATCAACTTTCATCTTCTTTTAAATAATTTGATCTGTTTGTGTCTTACACAGTCAGCCAATTGTTAGAATCCGGGGTCTCTGGCTGGCGCAGGTATGCACTTGCGACAAGCAGGGACCCTTTCCTCTAAGTCAGGGCATAGGATTACCTCCTTAAAAATAACCCCTGCTCACCCTCTAGGTAACGTGGCGCGAGCAGTCAGGATAGATTCCAGAAGGCATTAGGTTAAGCATTCAAAGTGTCCAACACAATAACCACCAACCCACCACACAGAGACACAAGACTGTATTTATGTAAAAATCTTTATATAAAAGATTTCTCTAAGCAGGCTTTCAAAAATACAGGTCTTCACTTAAATGAGGTTCCAGTTACTTTCAATGCTTTTAGGCAGTCCACAGTTCTTAAAATGGCACTTTTCAACTTAAAATAGGCTTCTTTGGTGTCTGTGTGCTTCGTAGCGTCTTTGGTACGCTTCGTACAAGGTTTTGAACGTGCCTTGCCATTTCTCACGCTTCCCGCGTGAGCAACGTCCTATATATTCAAATGGAGTACGGACCGTACCTTCACGGGGGCCTCGCACAGCTGATACGAAGGGTGCCGAAGCTCACGCTTCACGCGTGACCAGCGTAGCGGTACGGCAGCGACAGTACGGCCCGAACAAAGCAACGGACTTGTCGTACTAGCGCGTGCAGCTCACAGTACCTTTGTTCTTTGGGGGAAATCGTCGTCACAGCCTCAGGGGTCCACAGAGGAGTGTCCCACGTCGCGTTGTCGTCCCTCCTGGTCAATGGGCGGCGATACTTCGTGGGGCACTTCAGAACGCTCCCAGGCACACAACGAGGTCGGCAGAAGGAGGGGGCAGCCGGGGGTGATTTCTAGCACGTCACAGCGCTGTCGGCTTCGCTCAGGGGATGAACAGTGCGTCGCAGGTCCTTACAGGAGCTTCCACGGCCAGGGGGGTCGCAGAGGCTCGGCGCTTGGAGCCTGATCAGTTTCTTCTTTACTGTGTGAGCTACGGCTCGGGGGGCAGTTGCTTGCTGTGCTCGGGCCAGGCAGGCCTTTACTGTGCTCACAATAGTCCCGGTGGCAGAAGTCGCGGTGCTCAGATGAGGGGCACACAGGTTCGCTGAGGTCAGCGGTTTGCAGAATCACTTCCAGCAGCTTCTCTTCTTCTTGGGGAAAGGTAGCGCCCACTGTTCCTGGGGCGCAGTTCAGGGGGCAAGTTCACAAGAAAGCCCTTGGAGATTGTTTGTAAGCACAAGGTGAATTCAAAGTCTTTCAGTCTTTTCCTCCTCTCCTTCAGCAGCAAGGCACCCACCACAGGCCAGTCTCTCAGGCTTAGAGACAGTACTCCTCCATGCAGCTTTCCCAGGTCCTTCTCTTCGGGCAGAGGTTCTTCTTGGTGCAAACAGGATCTGATTTCTTAGGAGCAGGGCCTGGGCCTGGCTCAGTCCGGTTTTGGAGCACTTTGTTGTGGTGACTCTGCTCTTTCCTTCCAGCAGCAGGGCAGGGACATCAGCCGCTCCACAGGTGGCGGAGCCGGCATTGTGGTGGCAGAGCACAGGTCTACTCAGAGTCAAGGTGTCCTCCTCCCGCTGGGATTATAGCGTGTAATAATTCCAGCAGCCCATTCTGGCCTATGGAGAGCAGGTAGCCTTCAATAGTGAAAAACAAAAATGGCTGTAATTCACTATTAAGACATGCCACACACATCAGGGCATTTACTACCTTATGCCTACAATGCACCCTGCCCTTGGTCCTACCAGAGGGGTGACTAATATGTAGTTAAGGGAAGGTTTAGGGACTGGCAAGTGGGCGCACTTGCGCAGTCAGCGCGACAGTACCACACCGCGCGCAGGTTCTGCAGTGGCAGACCCTAGACACATTTTACTAGGCCGCTTCTGTGGGTGGCACAACCAGTGCTGCAAGCCCACCAGCAGCATTTGTATTTACAAGCCCTGGCACTCCTGGTGCACTTTACTAGGGGCTGATAGTAAACCAAATAAGCCAAACATGGACATAAATCAATGTATACATTTTTCAAAGGGAGAGCATATGCACCTTAGCACTGATCAGCAGTGGTAAGGTGCCCAGAGTCATAAAACAGCCAACAACAGGTCAGAAAAAATACAGGAGGAAGGCAAAAAGTTTAGGGATGACCCAGCAAAAAGGGCCAAGTCCAACACAACCCCCTTCCAGCCAAAACTCAGGGTAGACCAATCACCACCGTGATGGTCTTCCCTGCTTGGGGCGATAGAACAAGGACCTGGCCCGCAACTGCAGGGGCAGACTCCAGTTCTACGCCAATCAAAACCTATTGGACTTCCTCTGTCCATACTCTCAGGGCCCACCAAGCCAATCCATGGGGAACCCTTCTCCTCACCTGTGGACACCACCTGGGCAGCACCTAACCTTAACTGGCCCACAGGTGTGTCCCAACAGACAGACAGCAAAATGTTACAGTGGCCACTGACAGTAGTCAGGGATGAGACCCAGGCCGTATGCCTCCCAGGGCTCTCAAACCTCTGTGGCGCCAGGGAGTGGGGGGCAGTAGCCCCAGGTGCTTGGCACCCTTTGTCCATTCTCCCTCCTGTCAGGTGAGGTATGACATCCTGGCACTGACCCACCAGCCCCAGGACTGTACCCGGCGGCTGGACCAAAGACTGGGGTGGCCTCTCCCACACCCGGTCCTCCTCCTTGGGGCTCTGTACCCTCCCACCTGGAGTGGTACCCCCTTCCAGAATTGCCAGGGCACCTGGGGCAGGTGTCCTGCGCAATTCGCCCACCAGTTCAGGGGTTCTATCCTGCAACTGGGCGTCCAGGTCAGGGGGGACACCCTGAACCTGGCCCTCCAACCTAGGGTCTAAACCCTTCAGTTGAGCCGGGGTCAGAGGCGAGGACTCCCTCCCTCTGCACCCCCTTCCAGATGGCTGTACCCTCCCAGCTGGAGTGGTACCCATAGAAGCAACCTGGGTCAGGACAATGATTACAGTGGTCCCACCCTCCAGGTCAGACAACCCCTGACCCTGGCTTCCCAACCCTGGGACCAACCCATGCGGTTGAACGCTCGCCTGGCACACCAGGACTTCCCGGGGAGCACGCATGCCCCCCCTGAGGGTGACACATAACTCATGTGTCGTGTGACAGTCTGCCTGGCGCTGATCTCCCGACCCCTGTCCATCTGACAGTGCCTGAAGATCCCCCAGGACAGAAGTGGTGTCACCATGGTCATTCACTGGTGACGCAGCCCTTCTGGCTGGCCCCTGACCCACTGGTTCTACCACTGGGGACTCTTTCCCCCTCTCACCCCTCAATCTGGACCTCTGCACCCTCCCAACTGGAGCGGTACTGCCAGACACTAGAACTGAGGGAGGCTTGCCTACAGACACTCCCCGTTCACCAGACACTAGGGGATCCCGCACAACGGGCAGCCCCTCAGGACAGACTAGGCTCCCCACCTGGTGTTCCCCTAAAGAACCATCCAAGCTCTGAGACTGAGGTTGGGCACTACCGGGACATAACCCCTTCTCACTCCTCCCCCTTAAAGACAGGACGTGAGGCCCTACACCCCTCTCACTACTACAGGACCTAGTTGGGCTACTCTGAGCCACTTCCACCACACTGGGTTTGAAGATACCTGGACCACTCCTCTTGGGATCACTCCCCAATGCCTTTCCAGACCCTCTGGACTCCACCAAAAGGTCTGCCTCCAATGTGAGCTCCCTGCGGTCAGAGAACTCACTCTCCCACAGGTGTTGGCATAGCTCTGGAAAACAGGAACTTACAATATGCTCTCCCACAATTGGATCACACAGCCCCCTAGCAGGGTTAACCAAATTATCCTTCACCTCACCATCCAGTGCCTCGCACACGTACTCCACACCACTCTCCTGAGACTGGCAAGACAGTATCTGACTGTCTCTGTCACACAACCCACACTCTTCTGGGCGGTCTTCACACTCACCCACCAGGACTTCAATTTTGGGCGAACCCCTCTCCCTGCACCTCTCAGCTAGAGTCAGTAGAGTGTCCCTCCCACCACTAGGACCATGAACCCCTGCGCCAGTTACCCTATTCCCTTCAGGGATACTGCTCACTACTGGAGCTACCTCATGCCCTTGAACCTCCTGGTGTATGTTAACCCCCTCCTTCAAGTCAGGCGCCACATCTCTGGGTGTGCGTACTACTCTCTCAGCACTATAAAATTCAATATTGCTGCCACCATCTGAGCTGGATTCCTCCTCCCACTCAGAAAAGCTCAATCTACGAGCTACGCACATTTCTTGTTGCTGGGCTGAGACACTCATGGCCTCAAGCCTCTCGAGCTCCAGACCATATTTCCTCATTATGAAGTCATGCTCCATTCTTCTTTTTTTAAGAGCCATTTTCTTGCTCTCTAGCTCCAATTGGCCATTTATTTCCAGCTCTGCCAACTTCAATTCATGATCCCTGGTGGCCTGTCTGTCTGCCAGCTCCTCTGGCGACAGGCCTCTGCCAAAACTATGAACGCTCTCTGCTGGTTTCAATGGTGTAACTTCCTTAGTTGCACCCCTTGATTCAATCCAGGCTTTCAGCGGTTTGTAGAGATCTGATTTGTTCTTGCATCCTGCATGTGGAACCTTTAGCTTCCTGCAGAAGTGCTTGAGTTCAGTTTTCTTGTAGCTATCCAGTTTTGACTCATCCCATTCAATTCCTACTATGCTGTTTGGGCCCGGCATGACTCCAAACACAAGGGATCTTCTTTCTTAGCAAGCAAAAATAAAAAGTTCTGTGGCTTAAGCTACTGGACTGTCCTCACTGTGCAATGGCTAGTAATCACTGCGCAGACACCAAAAATGCAAATCCGTAAATCCTCACCGCTGCCACCAATGTTAGAATCCGGGGTCTCTGGTTGGCGCAGGTATGCACTTGCGACAAGCAGGGACCCTTTCCTCTAAGTCAGAGCGTAGGGTTAAAAATAACCCCTGCTCACCCTCTAGGTAACGTGGTGCGAGCAGTCAGGCTAGATTCCAGATAACCACCAACCCACCACACAGAGACACAAGACTGTATTTATGTAAAAATAAAGTTCTTTATATAAAAAATTTCTCTAAGCAGGCTGTCAAAAATACAGGTCTTCACTTAAATGAGGTTCCAGTTACTTTCAATGCTTTTAGGTAGTCCACAGTTCTTAAAATGGCACTTTTCAACTTAAAATAGGCTTCTTTGGTGTCTGTGCGCTTCGTAGCGCCTTTGGTACGCTTCGTACGAGGTTTTGAACGTACCTTGCCGTTTCTCACGCATCCCGCGTGAGCAACGTCCTATATATTCAATGGAGTACGGACCGTACCTTCACGGGGGCCTCGCACAGCTGATACGAAGGGTGCCAAAGCTCACGCTTCACGCGTGAACAGCGTAGCGGCACGGCAGCGCCAGTACGGCCCGAACAAAGCGACGGACGGGTCGTACTAGCGCGCGCAGCTCACAGTACCTTTGTTCTTTGGGGGAAATCGTCGTCACAGCCTCAGGGGTCCACAGAGAAGTGTCCCACGTCGTGTTGTCGTCCCTCCTGGTCAGTGGGCGGCGATGCTTCGTGGGGCACTTCGGAACTCTCCCAGGCACACAACGAGGTCGGCAGAAGGAGGGGCCGGCCGGGGGTGATTTCTAGCGCGTCGCAGCGCTGTCGGCTTCGCTCAGGGGATGAACAGTGCGTCGCAGCTCCTTACAGGAGCTTCCACGGCCAGGGGGGTCGCAGAGGCTCGGCGCTTGGATCCTGATCAGTTTCTTCTTTGCTGTGCGAGCTACGGCTTGCGGGGCAGTTGCTTGCTGTGCTCGGGCCAGGCAGGCCTTTACTGTGGTCACAATAGTCCCGGTGGCAGAAGTCGCGGTGCTCAGATGAGGGGCACACAGGTTCGCTGTGGTCAGCGGTTTGCAGAATCACTTCCAGCAGCTTCTCTTCTTCTTGGGGAAAGGTAGCGCCCACTGTTCCTGGGGCGCAGTTCAGGGGGCAAGTTCACAAGCAAGCCCTTGGAGACTGTTTGTAAGCACAAGGTGAATTCAAAGTCTTTCAGTCTTTTCCTCCTCTCCTTCAGCAGCAAGGCACCCACCACAGGCCAGTCTCTCAGGCTTAGAGACAGTACTCCTCCATGCAGCTTTCCCAGGTCCTTCTCTTCGGGCAGAGGTTCTTCTTGGCGCAAACGGGATCTGATTTCTTAGGAGCAGGGCTCCTTCTTTTATACACAGTTTCTTTTGTTCTTTGTCGCCAGGGGGCCTGGGCCTGGCTCAGTCCGGTTTTGGAGCAGTTTGTTGTGGTGACTGTGCTCTTTCCTTCCAGCAGCAGGGCAGGGACATCAGCCGCTCCACAGGGGGCGGAGCCGGCATTATGGTGGCAGAGCACAGGTCTATTCAGAGTCAAGGTGTACTCCTCCCACCCATCCTGGTGTAAAATCTCTACCCACCACCTGGCAGCCAGCCTGTCTCCTGGAATTCCCCAGCACTGCCCCTCACTGAAACTAGGCAGCACACACACACAAAGCAGAGGCGGACTGAAATGGCTAAGCAAGTAAATACTAACTTTCTAAAAGTAGTATTTACAAACACAGGATATTAAAATAAACTTTACTAAAATAAGTATTTTATTATTCTGAGTTCAGGCATACTAAACTTGACTTTCTTCTCTCTGAGTCCGCTGGGATTATAGCGTGTAATAATTCCAGCAGCCCATTCTGGCCTATGGAGAGCAGGTAGCCTTCAATAGTGAAAAACGAAAATGGCTGTAATTCACTATTAAGACATGCCACACACATCAGGGCATGTCCTACCTTATGCCTACAATGCACCCTGCCCTTGGTCCTACCAGAGGGGTGACTAATATGTAGTTAAGGGAAGGTTTAGGGACTGGCAAGTGGGTGCACTTGCGCAGTCAGCGCGACAGTACCAGACTGCGCGCAGGTTCTGCAGTGGCAGACCCTAGACACATTTTACTAGGCCTCTTCTGTGGGTGGCACAACCAGTGCTGCAAGCCCACCAGCAGCATTTGTATTTACAAGCCCTGGCACTCCTGGTGCACTTTACTAGGGGCTGATAGTAAACCAAATAAGCCAAACATGGACACCAATCAATGTATACATTTTTCAAAGGGAGAGCATATGCACCTTAGCACTGATCAGCAGTGGTAAGGTGCCCAGAGTCATAAAACAGCCAACAACAGGTCAGAAAAAATACAGGAGGAAGGCAAAAAGTTTAGGGATGACCCTGCAAAAAGGGCCAAGTCCAACACCAATTATTTAAATCAAACACTGGCTATGGGTGGGCCTGCACCAGCAAGGAAACAGTGTGATGTAAAACAGTAACCCCACCTACAAAACATTAACAACTTTGCATGTAACGTAGAAAAATATATTTAATTGACCCTAACAAAAATAAACTAGAAACCCACAAAAGCTGACCCACCCCCCTCCCTAACCCCAACCAATGTCCGTAAGAAAGTCCAGAAAATACTAGTCCAAAAAGCAAAAACCCAACGCCCAAACCAGTTCCCACCCACCCAAACAAGAATTAAAAAAGGGGCAGAAGACAGGGACTAAGGTGTGGGGCGGGATTGCAGGAGGACACGCATCTGCTCCTCTAAACGGGCGACGCGGCGTCTGAGGGTGCGGCATTTGCAGCCACAGTGGGAGGGCACCAGAGATGGCATTGCGGTGGCGGCCAGACGGTGGCGCCGTACCGCTGGAGGGCGGTGGCTGGGGCCCGGGGCACTGGAGGAGGCTTCAAGTGCTGCTGCAGTCTCCTTCTCCTCCTCTGCCAAGACCACCAGCCGCCGATATTCCTGCTGGATTGCCTCCAGCTTCCGGCGCCGTGCCTTGGCAGCCAACAACTTCCGATTGACTTTGGAAGGAGTCGCTGTGTATCAAAAAGAAAAAATCAAGACAATTGTAAAATATACTCTTAGAAAAACAGTAAGACAAGTTAATTATACACATAGTGGCATGGTAGAGTAGCACTATAAAGCACAGTACATAACATTTTAAATCACGCCCGTCCTTCTTCCTTCCACCCGTCTTTCACTTTTTAGTTGAACAGTGCATCAATTGCTCTTCTCCATAAAACTTTCAAAGCGGAGTTAAAATCAGATAGATGAGGCCATTGGTTACTCAATACTCCCGCCCCTATGCCAATTAAAGGGTGTCTAGTCTAGCTCACTCTTCAAACTCACAACAACTCATAGTTACTTAGGACATCGGATGGCGGGCGCACTTTGTCCACCCGCCATCCTCATGCTAAAAAGGGTGGGGGTCCCGTGGGGACAATTAGGAGGATGCGCCCGGCACAGTGGCGGGCGCATCCTGTTTTTTTTACATTCGGGGTGGGCGGTGCCGAAAGCAATGCTAAAAATACATGTGCTTTTCCAAGCACAACATGACAGGCCCCGCGCAGAGCCTGTCACGTTTTGCTTTGAAAGGCAGGGGGTACCATAGCATAGGTACCCTCCATGGGGGCTCCCAAACATACTCTGCATGCCTTTCCGTGGCGGCCAGCAATGCCGCCACGCAAAGGCATTCCAAAATGCAGATTATATGGCTGGCGGTGTGTTCAGAGGCACACCTCCACCATATTCAACCCTTTTCCGCCTGGTCAACATGTGGGGGGTCTGACTCTTTTCTACAGGGATGGCGGGAGGTTTGCCCCTGCGGGGTCGGCGGTGACTACTACCAGCCTGGCGGGAGCAATCCGCCCGCCATCCTAATGGGGCCCTAAGTCTCAACAGTACAGTATACATACAGTACACCCTTGCAGTAAGTGTACTGTCAAGAATAGTTAAGGATTATGAATCTAACTTACCACCGCCCGCTCTGGTGCTGGCACTCACCCTACTGCTCTATCGTCGGTATCGGCAGCAACTGCCGCATCCTCTCCCTCCGCGTCGCCTTCGCTGGCCCCGGCAATGGTGGTCGGTAGTGCTCCTAGAAAACATTACACATTTATTAGGCGTCATATACACCTCCCCCTATTGGTCAGTAGCAAGATTGAAAAATGAGTTAATAGTATACAACATACATCACTAGTACAAATCAGGTAGTAGTAGAGTAGACACTAATAGTTATATATGGTCCCCCCTAGGGTCATTCTAGCCTTTGCTTAGTTAGCCCGAGCCATGCAACCATTTTACCTTTGTGTCTTTTATTTTTGCACATGTGACGTTACCTTGCCGCTTTTTGTATAAGACACCTTTGAGCCCACATGACCTGCCTCACACTGCTACTGTCTACTCGCTGAGTACAAGCGGTCAACAAAAACATTAACAAGCCACTTTTTTATGAAGTACTGGTGTACTGTTAGTCCATATTGCTTATCCATAAATGCTACACTTTTGGCACGGCTGAGAAATGCTTGGAAGTTGCAATATACTAACGTGCACCATTTCATTTTTCGCATTACAGACGGAAGATTCCCTTCTACGAACCAGAGCTTTGCAGAGCTTATGAATGATGCAACAACTACCAGTACTAGGTTCTTCTAAGGTAAGGGGTCCCTTCACTCAGAGATCTTCATGTATAAATTTATATAAACTAAATTCCTAGGGGATGGTGGTGCTGCCTTCCACCACTGTTCAGTTATCATGATTTAATTCCCAAAAGTAAGTGTAACGATGTTTATTCTTGTAATGTTATTGATTTTCGAGTTGGTGCTTCATTATATAATAGAACAATGTACAGAGCTTCTCAATTCAAAATAAACATTTTGAACTTACATAGACTTGGTGGTATTTGGTGTGGATTTACACGAGTGAGCAAATTAAAGGAAGAGTGTGCATGTGCATTGCTTCCACGACTGAGAGGTTGGGTGTGTTATGTTCTAGGTTGTCTACTTGTAGGGTATCTTGGAGGGAGGGTTCGGAGACCTAATAGTTATGACAAGACAGTACTATAGCCGGGCAGGGGATTGTGGTGGGTTCTGAATTTCTGATTGAGGTGTGTGAGGAAGGTCCAACCTACCATCAACAACATCCTATTTTCTTGTGCAAAGGTCTGAATGTGCGAGATCCCTACAACAGTAGTAGTATGTCCTATAGGCTATCATATCAAAATAGTAATAAATCTGGTTGGGCATTTGTTGCTGTGAATTCTCAAAGCCTCAAGATTAACAAAGACTCAAGATCAATAAAACTAGAAGTAGTACAAGAGGACGAACCAAAGGACTGGACTCAATGGCTAGAGCTAATGGTGAATCTGAGTTTGATTTACAACCTTTCAAATAAAGAGTGGCACTGGCCAACTGGGCAAGCTTAGCTACTACAGTACAGACAGACTGATAGTAGTAGTAGTACAGAGAGTCATCATAGCAGAGGCAGGGATAACAAGATTTTTGAAACTGTACAGATCGAAGGATAATTGTTGGTAAAAAATAGCATTGGGAAACTGAAACAATAGTTTGTGAAAAATATGGTGCAGTAAAAGTTATGGAATAAGAAATATTATTAAAAACAAGAAGACTTACTGGAGCCAGCAGAGGAGCCCTCGTTGGTGTCCTCCTTGTGGTGGTGTTCTCCCGCCGACTACCCACTCCCTGTCTGCCTGCCCCTGGGTCCTGATGAACAGGAAAGATATAAGAAAGAGACAAACATTGATGGATGGTGTCAAACAAATACAATATGTTTAAAGAACGGTCAAAAAACACTTATGTGAACAACAATTGCAATAACTAAATTGACCGATCTCATCTGGTAAACAAGTAGTATCGGGGGATTCGCGGATCGACTACTTAAGTTACTATTTATCAACAGTAATCCAGTCTTCCATTCTGATTCCAGAATACTAAGTTGCAACTAAGCCTAAGTACGACGTACCACCCGACCTAGCCCACCTTTTCCAGGCGTGCCAATTGTACATTAAGTATGCATTTCCACTTCTTTTAGTCCTTAACAATGCATATGGTCAAATGGAGAACACATGACTACATTTTTTGTATACACCAAATTTTGGGTTGATTGATTGATGCTGATGTTCTGCTAGTGCTAAGACAATTACCACCACTCATTGAACAAACTAGAAAAGGTTCTAATAAAGACTGGCATACTAGCAGCACGTGACGTAACTGAGGGGGCATCATGCATACCACAAAAAAATTACAAACTCATACAAAGTACCTAAACCTAAGTATCAATCCGCCCCTATCTCTTAGTGACAGGACAAAGTAAGGACTAGAGTCACTGTAGCATTACGTAACTTAATTTCTCTAAAATAAACTCTTAGAGAATCACGCTGAGCGAGCGCAAACGCAAAGTTGCAAACAAGTAAGATTAGTAGTAGCGCAGAGGAGCACCTGTGTCATAACAATTGCAGAAGACTTTTAACCCCTTCTGTGCCCATGACGAGCTGGACTCGTCATGGAGCACTGTCGCGCTGTGCCCATGACGAGTCCAGCTCGTCATGAGGCATTCCCTGGGGAATCCCTCTGGTGCGGGCACCAGAGGGATTCCCTTTTACTGAAAATAGCCTCGGGAGCTGGGGAAGAGCTTCCCAAGCTCCCGAGGCCCTCCCTGCTTTCAGTGTAATGACGATCGGCGCACACTGAAACTGAAACTGAAACTGAAATGAGCAAAGAGGCTCATTTCAGTTTCACTTTGTACGTGCTCAGGGGGCTATCTCAGCCCCCTGAGCACGTAGAAAGATGGGAGAGGTATCGTTGGAAAGGGGAGAATCTCCCCTTTCCAATGGTACCACTCACTTGGGGATCGCCACCGGAGGGCGATCCCCAAGCAGGGATCCACCCACTAGACACCAGGGAGGGGGGAGCGGCCCCTTGGGCAAGGGCCTTTGCTCCCCCCAAATAATTTTGGCCTAATTTAGTCTTTTTGCCCCCCCTGGGGGGCAGATGGGGGTAGTAGACCCCAATCTGCACCCCCGGGGGGGCAAAAAGCCCACTAGACACCAGGGAATTTAAAAAAAAAAAAAATAGGGGTGGGGGCTGCCCAAAATGGGCAGGCCCATGCCCCCACCCCACCCCAGCCCCCAATTATCACAGTCTTTCTGCCCCCCCGGGGGGAATATGGGGCATTGGCCCCTAATCTGCCCCATCGGGGGGGGGGGCAGAAAGCCCACTATACACCAGGGATTTCTTTTCATATTTTTTTTAGGGTGGGGGCTGCCCAAAACGGGCAGGCCCATGCCCCCACCCCACCCCCCAATTATCACAGTCTTTCTGCCCCCCCGGGGGCAGATGGGGCATTGGCCCCTAATCTGCCCCTTCGGGGGGGGCAGAAAGCCCACTATACATCAGGGATTTGTTTTCAGGTTTTTTTTAGGATGGGGGCTGCCCGAAACGGGCACGCCAATGCCCCCACCCACCCACCACCATTGCAGCCTTTCTGCCCCCCCAGGAGGCAGATGGGAGCTGTAGCCCCCAATCTGGCCCCCCCCTGGGGGCGCAGAATGCCCACTAGAAACCATGGATTTTTTTGTTTTATTAGTGTAGGGGTAGGGGCTCCCCAAAATGGGCATGTCAATACCCCACCCCACCCCAGAGAAATTCCAGTCTTTCTGCCCCCCGGGAGGGCAGATGCTGGAAAGTGGCCCCTGATCTGCCCCCTGGGGGGGCACGAAGCCCACTAGGCGCCAGCTAGTACGCAGGCTTTTCTTATGCGTGGGGGGTGGGGGCTGCCCAAAATGGTCATAACAATGCCCCCACCCCCACAAAAAATAGCCACAGTCTTTCTGCCCCTTTAGGGGCATATCAGGATGAAACCCCCTTCTCCGATTCCCCCCCAGGGCGGCAGAAAGCCCACTGGGCTCCGAATTATTTTTAGCAATGTGCATACCTGTAGGTTTTGGGCACTAGCGCAGTTGGCACGTAGACAAACCTAACAAACCTGTACATTTTTTAAAACTAGACACCGAGGGGAATCCTGGATGGGGTGACTTCACAGGCTCTCACCAGGTTCTGTTACCCAGAATCCATTGCAAACCTAAAAATGTGTCCAAAATAACACATTTTCCTCACATTTCTGTGGTGGAAAGTTCTGGAATCTGCGTGGGTCCAAAAAATTCCACCCACCCTGCGTTCCCCAAAGTCTTCAGAGAAAAATGGTACCTCACTTGCGTGGGTAGGCCTAGTGCCTGCGTCAGGCAAGGGCCCAAAACCTATTAAGGAGACATCAAAATTACCTATCACAAAACAACCTGGTTTTGCAAAGGGGGTCCCATGAGTTTTTGGCCCCGGGCTTGGCGGCCATCTAGGGAAACCTACCAAACCCACACATTTCTGAAAACTAGACACCCAGGGGATTCCAGGTAGGTATGGCTTGTGTGGATCCCCCAATGTTTCCTTACCCAGAATGCCCAGCACCGGGCCAAAAACCCAGGTGATCCCCCTTGCAAAACCAGGTCGTTTTGAGGTAGGCAATTTTCATGTCGCCTCAATACGTTTTGGGCCCTTGCCTGTCGTGGGTACTTGGGCCTCCCACACGAGTGAGGCACCGTTTTTATCTGGAGACCCGGGGGAATGCTGGGTGGTAGGAAATGTGTGTCAGCCCGGTGATGCCACAACTTTCCCACACAAAAATGTGTGAAAAAGGTGATGTTTTCAGCTAAATTTGAGGTTTGCAGGGCATTCTGGGTAAGGAAAGTTTGGAGGATCCACGCAAGCCATACCTCCCTGGAATCCCCCGGGTGTCTAGTTTTCAGAAATGTGTGGGTTTGGTAGGGTCCCCTAGGTGGCCGCAGAGCACCGTGCCAAAAACCCAGGTGACCCCCCTTGCAAAACCAGGTCGTTTTGAGGTAGGCAATTTTCATGTCGCCTCAATACGTTTTGTGTCCTTGCCTGTTGCGGGTACTTGGGCCTCCCACACGAGTGAGGCACCGTTTTTATCGGGAGACCCGGGGGAACGCTGGGTGGTAGGAAATTTGTATCAGCCCGGTGATGCCACAAATTTCACACACAAAAATGTGTGAAAAATGTGCTTTTTTCAGGTAAATTTGAGGTTTGCAAGGCATTCTGGGTAAGGAAACGTTGGGGGATCCACGCAAACCATACCTCCCTGGAATCCCCCAGGTGTCTAGTTTTCATAAATGTGTGGGTTTGGTAGGTTCCCCTAGGAGGCCGCCGAGCAGCGGGCCAAAAACCCAGGTGACTCCCCTTGCAAAACCAGGTAGTTTTGAGGTAAGCAATCTTCATGTCGCCTCACTACGTTGTGGGCCCTTGCCTGTCGCGGGTACTTGGGCCTCCCACACGAGTGAGGCACCGTTTTTATCGGAAGAACCGGGGGAACGCTGGGTGGTAGGAAATTTGTGTCAGCCTGGTGATGCCACAACTTTCCCACTCAAAAATGTGTGAAAAATGTGTTTTTTTCAGCTAAATTTGAGGTTTGCAGGGCATTCTGGGTAAGGAAACGTTGGGGGATCCACACAAGCCATACCTCCCTGGAATCCCCTGGGTGTCTAGTTTTCAGAAATGTGTGGGTTTGGTAGGTTTCCCTAGGTGCCGGCAGAGCTAGGGTTCAAAAACTACAGCTAGGCACTTTGCCAAAAAAGGTTCATTTTTCACTGCGAAATTGAGGTGTGTCCACGATGCGTTTTGCGCCGTTTCCTGTCGCGGACACTAGGCCGACCCACACAAGTGAGGTACCATTTTTATCGGAAGACTTTGGGGAACATGGGGTGGGTGGAAATTTGTGGATCCACGCAGATTCCAGAACTTTCCACCACAGAAATGTGGTGAAAATGTGTTTTATGTCAATTTTTTAGGTTTGCAAGGGATTATGGGTAGCAGAACCTGGTGGGAGGCAGTCAAGTCACCCCATCCTGGATTCCTCTGGGTGTCTAGTTTTCAAAAATGTATAGGTTTGCTAGGTTTCCCTAGGTGCCGGCAGAGCTATGGTTCAAAAACTATAGCTAGGCACTTTGCCAAAAAAGGGTCATTTTTCACAGCGAAATTGAGGTGTGTCCACGTTGCGTTTTGCGCCGTTTCCTGTCACGGGCACTAGGCCGACCCACACAAGTGAGGTACCATTTTTCTCCGAAGACTTTGGGGGACGCGGGGTGGGTGGAAATTTGTGGATCCACGCAGATTCCAGAACTTTCCACCAGAGAAATGTGGAGAAAATGTGTTTTTTTGGGTAATTCTTTAGGTTTACAAGGGATTCTGGGTAACAGAACCTGGTGGGAGGCAGTCAAGTCACCCATCCTGGATTCCCCTGGGTGTCTAGTTTTCAAAAATGTATAGGTTTGCTAGTTTTCCCTAGGTGACGGCAGAGCTATGGTTCAAAAACTACAGCTAGGCACTTTGCCTAAAAAGGGTCATTTTTCGCAACAAAATTGAGGTGTGTTCACGTTACGTTTTGCGCCGTTTCCTGTCGCGGGCACTAGGCTGACCCACACAAGTGAGGTACCATTTTTCTCGGAAGACTTTGGGGAACACGGGGTGGGTGAAAATTTGTGGATCCACGCAGATTCCAGAACTTTCCACCAGAGAAATGTGGGGAAAATGCGTTTCTTTGGCAATTTTTTAGGTTTGCAAGGGATTCTGGGTAACAGAACCTGGTGGGAGGCAGTCAAGTCACCCCATCCTGGATTCCCCTGGGTGTTTAGTTTTCAAAAATGTATAGGTTCTCTAGGTTTCCCTAGGTGCCGGCAGAGCTATGGTTCAAAAACTACAGCTAGGCACTTTTCCAAAAAAGGGTCATTTTTCGCTACGAAATTGAGGTGTGTCCACCTTACGTGTTGCGCCGTTTCCTGTCGCGGGCACTAGGCTGACCCACACAAGTGAGGTACCATTTTTCTCGGAAGACTTTGGGGAACGCGGGGTGGGTGGAAATTTGTGGATCCACGCAGATTCCAGAACTTTCCACCAGAGAAATGTGGGGAAAAGATGTTTATTTGGGCAATTTTTTAGGTTTGCAAGGGATTCTGGGTAACAGACCCTGGTGGGAGGCAGTCAAGTCACCCCATACTGGATTCCCCTGGGTGTCTAGTTTTCAAAAATGTATAGGTTTGCTAGGTTTCCCCAGGTGCCGGTAGAGCTAGGGTTAAAAAACTACAGCTAGGCACTTTGCTAAAAAAGGGTAATTTTGCATTGTTAAAATGTGGTGTGTTCACGTTGGGTTTTGAGCCATTTCCTGCCGTGGGCACTATGCCTACCCCTACAAGTGAGGTATCATTTTTATCGGGAGACTTAGGGTAATTCAGATTTGTAAAGGAACTGTTATTACCTATTGACTTTTGATGTATTTCAGCCTTCCAAATGAAAGCCATTGTGTAAAAAAGAAGTCATTCTAAAAAATGACTGATAATTCTCATGCTAGTATGAGTATCCCAATTTCGGAAATGTGCAAATATCTACTGTTTCTAAACTCTATATTTTGTTCCCTTTTCAGAAATACATAGGTGTCTTTCATACCGATTTTTCCATGTACACATTTTTACAGAATAATTACTATATACCCGGTACATAATAAAAAACCATTGAAAGTTGCTGCTCAGTTTTTGGCTCTGGGTTCGTCGGGTTCTTGGTGAACCTACAAGTCCTATATATCCCCACAACCAATAATATTCAGCGGATGTAACGGTATATTGCTTTCAAAGAGCTGGCAAAATTAGAAGAAGTTACAGGTGAAAACGTTGACACAAAAGGTGCTTTTTTTCAACAAATTTTCAATTTATCCTATATTTAACTGTTAGTTTCTATAAAGAAACCTTGATGGATCTACACAAATTACCCCTTGCTGAATTCAGAATTTTGTCTACTTCTCTAAAATGTATAGCTTTCCAGGATCCATTATTGCTTTTGTACCCATTTCTACCATTAACTGGAAGGAGGTTGAAAGCACAAAAAATAGCAAAAATAGGTTATGTCCCAGAAAAATGCCAAAACTCTGGTATCCCCTAAAAGCTGGGAAAATTGTGATTTCAGCCCCACAAACCCTTTTTTGATAACATTTGCAGGGAAAAACCCAGATGCTTTCATTTGCAGCCCATTTTTCCCATTTTCCCCAAAAAAACCTACATTTTGCTGTATTTTGGCTCATTTCTGTGACCCCTCCAGGGGAATCCACAAACCCTGACTACCTTCAGAATCCCCATGATGTTGGAAGAAAAGGACGCAAATTTGGCGTGGATACCTTATGTGGTCAAAAAGTTACAGGGGCCTCAGCTCGCACTTCCCCAAATAGCCAATAAAGGGCGTGGCACAGGAGGGGGAAAAGGCCTGGCAGCGAAGGGGTTAAACGTAATTAACCTGGAATGTAAGCAGCAACATTCTAGCTGGTTGGAAGAAAAAAAAGATATTCGCAATATAACACAGAGCAGAAGAACAGACACAAAGTAGTAAGAATTAAATAGTTACTCACCAAAACCCGGGACCTCCACTCCTAGCAGGTCCAGCAGGTCCTGCTCACGGTCCAGGATGTCGGACCACCGGTGCGTCAACTGAGCAAGTACATAGCTTTAGAAAATTAAACAGCTTTAACTGGAATTGTAAAACGTTCTAATAAGCTTTATTAGTCACAGCTGCAGGTAAATGTAAAGGATTAGGATCATTTGTGGAGTGTGAGACAACTCCATAAAGGGTCTCTCATGTCGTTATGTTTTGGGCCATGCTGTAATGGAATGGCATTCTGTGCCATGTCTGTCAAAATAAATTGGAAACATTCAAACATTTGGGATCTTTAACCCTATATGTTAGTCCTGCATCTAAGCCAGTTTTAGCACGAAGAGCCTCATGTTGCAAAATCACAAGATTATCATCATGTGCAAAACCTTTTTTATAAGTTGGAAATTTCCTTAGAATAATAAAAAGACTTCTGCAATTGTTTCTGAATTGCAAATAGGAGGGTTCATGAAAGGGTTTTCTCCATCCCCTTTCCATTCGAAAGGGAATTTATCGATAGTTTGTGACTGCAATTGCTTTTGCAAACCACTGATGAGCTAACAGTCCCTGAGCTGAGGGGCTTACTAATTTGTAAAGGGGAAAGGGTCCCCTTAGGGCAGGATGTTGGCAGCCTCAGGGGGAGCGAGAAGTTTTCCAAAAACTGCCGGTCAAACAGTGCAGAATCTCTACTATTTAGACAATGACCTGGAAAATAGTAAAGAGTTTTTGCAATTTGCATGGCTGCCAGCTAAAAGGTGCTGAATCTCTACTGCTTAGCCAGGGGCTGGGTAAATAGTGAAGTGTATCTGCTATTTGCATGGCTGCTAGCCTAACAGTGCAGAATCACTACTTTTCAGACAGTAGCATGGTAAATATTTCTGTTTTCCTGCAATTTGCACAGCTGTCAGAAGAACAGTGGCCAAACAGTGTAGAGTTTCTATTATTTAGTCAGCGGCCGTGTAAATAATGAAGTTTTCTACTATTTGCATGGCTGCCAGATGATTAGTGAACAATCTCTACAACTTAGCCAGTGGCTGGGTAAATAGTGACGTTTTTGTACCATTTGCACAGCCGTTGGCTAAACAGTGCAGAACCTCTATTATTCAGCCAGTGGGCAGGTAAATAATTAAGTTTCTCTACTATTTAGCAAGTGGGTGAGTAAAATCAGAAGAAAAAAAATCACTATTTTCCTGACGGCCGGATAAATAACAAAGTTTCTCTACTATTTAGCAGGTGGGTGAGTAAAATCTGAGAAGAAATTCCCGATTTTGCTGGCAGCCGTGTAAATAGCTGCTACCTAACTATAATGATGGCTATAATAATAACAATACATGTTAAGATTTTTATTTATATGATATTTCCTTCGTAAACTTTATCTCCTAATGGCTGCAAATATGAGGTATTTTAATACATGAATAAAATGGTACTTATTGTATTGACCTCTGAAAGATGACATATTGATTTTCGTCTGTCAGTGATGAAAACACATAGCTATATAAACTTGTGATAGCCATGTTCAGCTGGTATCTCCGCAGCATGCACAAAACCCACTAGGTTGTCATACACTTTTATACTGAAATAAAGGAAATTTAAGTTTAAAAGTGCAGCTGGACTCCTGTAACTAGAAACGTCGACCAGCTCTCCATTTTAAAACCAGTATTCTTAAACAGTGAGCCTCTTGAGTTTTGTTGCCAGAGGGGCAATTTTAGACGCCCATTCAAAGGCCCCTCAAAGTGAATCCACATGTAGGGGTATATAACTGAGGTCTACTTGGCAAGCATTGTGGTGAATACCATTACCCGTCTATCAGTGCTGCTAAGGTATGTCTTGAGGAGGTGGTGTTGTGAGTAGCGTCCTGGAAAGGCACCCACTTACACTGTGGCTACGCACCACGTTTTTATTTGCAAAATTTACATACATAATATGGTTGCATGACAAACTTTCGATGTGGGTATTGTTGAGCTGGAATGATATCAAACCCACTACATCCACTGCCACTTAATCATTAATCTCAGCATTTAAATAATGTGTTATCTCCACATCTACTTCCTGAGAACACCTTGCCTGGTAGTGTTCAGGTCGATGTGGTTATGTTATTATCTTGTGATGCAACGCATGTGCTTTAATGTAGGCAAAACATGTAACAGAACTCTTTAGCTTAAGGTTTGCGCAGTTACTGTTTTTTCAAAATCGCTACTCCTTTGTCAGTAAGAAATTGGTGTCAGGAGTTTAATGAGCTGAAATGCAAGCCAAATTGTGCATTTTTAAGTTATTCAAACGGACATATTTTGTAGGGTCAAAATTGTTAGACTTCCAAAACTTGACATAAATCGCAATTATCACAATGTGCAAATTCGTATAATACAAGGATTTTTTTTACCAGAATTATCACTTGTGACCTTCAGGTTACACAATAAACCCTACAAAGAAAATATTAATATCACATTAACCATACCACATTTAGTACAAATGTGTGACCTACACTTTACACGTAAGGATTACCAGTAGCCACATTAACCTTTTCATTTATTTTATTTTGATCTTTCCAGCAAGTGCATTAATCATATACACTGTCATTCCTGTGTGCACCATAAACAAAGCAACAGTGGCGCATGCACTACTTTGCATTGCGTGTTTCCTGAGATCCTTTCAGTGACACGCACACTCTAATTATCCCAGCGTGTTACATGTGACATCACAGTGACATGCACACTTGCTGATTGGCGTTCCTTGTAAGGGTCTCTCCTTGCGTGCATTATAAATATAGCATCAGTGGCACGCACACTAAATCACATGGCGTGTTTTCTAAAAAAAAAATCTGTGCCACGCACACTAGTGTTAAATCAGTGTGTGTCATATGCTATTCCAGTGACACGCACACTTGATGGGTGTGGATTTCTTCACGTCAATTGCATGCTTCAGCGTGATCTGCTTGCAACACCTCAGTGGCACGCACAGTTTTGCAAAAGCGTGTTGTTATATGCTATTCCAGTGACACGCACACTTGATGGGTGTGGATCTCTTCACGTCAATTGCGTGCTTCAGAGTGATATGCTTGCGACACCTCAGTGGCACGCACACTTTTGCAAATTGTGGTTCATACTGAATAGTGTATTATTCTATTGTCACGCATATTTGATGTTGGTGAATTCTACAAGATACTTACTTAAAACATTTTAAAACTTTTATTATTGATATCTTTCACTTATTTTATGGTATTGTTGAATACATTCATTTGCACTTGTGATTTAAGTTATACTTTGCAAAATGCAGAATGTTACAGTGGCTCCTTTCTTTTTTATCCAGTCCTGGAACGCCACCCATACAATGGAAAAAGTGGAAAGTAGTTTTTGAAAGGTATGCTAGGGTTTGTGGTCCTTCTCTTAGCGCTGAAAGGAAGTCCTCTTTGATCCTTCATTGTTTAGGGTCTGAAGGACAAGATGTATTTGACTTTTTACCCGATCTTCCTTCCACAGAAGCCAGAGACTTGAATGACTATGAAATCTGTATAAAAAAACTTGATAAACACTACCTTCCCAAAGTAAGTATGATAGTAGAAAGATATCAATTTGCAAAGCGTATGCAGAGAACGGATGGGACAATTGAGGGGTATGTGACTCATTTAAGAAAACTCGCTTCGTTATGTAAATTTGAGAATCTCACTGATGAGCGCATCCAGGATCAATTTATGTTCGGGTGCAGTATTGAAAAGGTCAGAAAGGAATTGTGGCTGAGAGACGAGCCCACTCTCAATGAGGTCTTAACATTTGCTAAGCAAATAGAGCATTCTCTTAAATGTGTAGCTGTCATAAAAAAAGATTCTGAGAAGGATCTTAAGGTACATGTGGTTAAAGACACGACTGAAAAGAAAATAATAAAGGATAAGAAAGAAGATGTTAAAACATGGACAGAGACAAAGTGTTACAGGGCTGGCAAAGCTGGGCATCTTGCCAATGATAAAAAGTGTCCAGCACTTAATCAAACTTGCTCTAAATGTAAGATAAAGGGATAATTTACAGCATTTTGTAAAACTAGACCTAAACCTAGGGTTAAGGAAGTGGAAGTTTATATGAAGGTGCTACGGGTGGATCAAGCTCAGAAGATTTTGAATGTGGACAGATAATAATTCAGGTTGAAAATAAAACCACTAACACATCTTGTCCTTTTGATGAGATTATAGTTGAAGGGGAAAGGACCAGGGTTTTATTTGACTCTGGTGCTAAAATCACTATTATCGCGAATCAAATTTATAATAAAATGTTAAAGGAAAAAATAACTTTAATGAAACCAGACATTATTCCCTTAGCATACGGTGGCGAGCCTATTAAACTACAAGGATATTTTGTGGGGCTCATAGAATATAGGGACAGATTGGTCTCTGGGAAAATTTATGTGTCAAAGAAAGGAGACAGTATAATCAGCTGCATACACCAAGGTGATCTGGGGGTATTTCTGGATCCTAATGCTGAACCACCTATACAAGTTAGAGATAGAGTTCATTCGGTGGAAAAACATAGCGATAATGAATTTGTGTGCAATTTAAAAACAGAATTTCCTGATATTTTTAAAGAAAATTTAGGATGTTTAAAGGGTTATCGGCATAAAATTCAGTTAAAGAGAGATGCCATACCTGTGTATTGTAAATTTAGGAATGCGCCCCTCTCTGTTAGGGAAGACATGAAAAAAGAGATATCAAAACTGAAGGATTGGGGAATTATAGAAGAAGTTGAGGGTTCAGAATGGTTGGCTCCAGTTGTAGCCGCACGCAAACCCAATGGGGATTTACGTCTCTGCATTGATTTGAGACAGCTTAACAAATATGTTGTAGTAGATCAATACCCTTTACCAAATATTACTGAATTGTTGGAGTTACTTGATGTTGCAAAGGTTTTCAGCACAATCGATCTTACATCTGCTTACCATCAGATTGAGTTAGAGGAATCGTGCAGAAACTATACATCTTTTATTACACCTTTTGGCACGGTTAGATTTATAAGGATGCCGTTTGGGTTGGTGTCTGCTTCATCTGTGTTTCAACGTGTGATGGAAAGGGTGCTTAAGGGTCTTCCTGGTGTATGTATATATCAAGATGATATTCTGATTTATGCTAAGGACATGGCTGAGCATGATTTAAGACTTAAATCTGTATTGAAGAGTCTGTGCAAGCATAATCTCACTGTCAAAGCGGAGAAGTGCAAATTTAGATCTAACTCAATTAATTACTTGGGACATAACATAACTGGTGAAGGAGTTGAGCCCAAAGCTGATGTGATCAACACCATCATGAAAATGTGTTTACCTTCAAATAAGGCTGAATTAATGATATTTTTAGGCATGATTGAATATCATGTAAAATTTGTGATGGGTTTTGCAGATGCTACTGTCAATATGAGACGTTTGTTACGCAAAGGTGAAGATTTTGTGTGGTCTGATCTCTGTGAGAAAGAATTTATTGACATCAAAGAAAAGCTTAATCAGGCACCTTCTCTTAGAAGCTTTAATCCTGCAATCAAACCCATTCTAGTTACAGATGCCAGTGAGAAGGGGTTAGGAGCTGTGTTACAACAACGTGGTCCTACCGGCATGCAAACTATAATGTTCTTGTCATGGAGTTTGAGGGATCCTGAAACTTGTTACTCTGTCATGGAAAAGGAGTCACTGGCAGTGTTTTGGGCAATAAAAAAACTAAAAAAATGCCTTTGGGGTTTAGACTTTGAAGTACACAAGGACCACAAACCTTTGGTGGAAATTTTTAGTAAAAAGGGATTAGATTTAATTTTTAGTTGAATAACTAAATGGATCATTGGTTTACAAGAATATACCTTTATACATTCCTGGAATTGACAATGGGGTAGCTGATGTGTTGTCACGTTTAGTTATCAATGATTATACACAAGAGGATGGTTCTGACGATGATGATGAATGGGTGTGCGTTGTGGACCATGATATTATTTCTGAGAAAAGGTGGTGTGATGAGTTGGCTCTTGATGCAACTCTGTGTGAAGTAATGTCTCTAGTTAAAAAAGGATGGAATAGTAATAAGGATGGATCAGAATTCACAAAACCATTTTGGGTCATACTTAATGAGCTATCTGTAGAGAATGGATTTTTGTTTCGTGGCACAAAATTAATTCCACCCAACAGTCTTAGAAAGGAATTGGTTGATCTGGTACTTTCCTTTCATTCTGGTCTATCCAAGAGCAAAGAAAGATTACGGATGTCATATTGGTGGCCCGGGATGGATGAAACGGTGGAACGTGTTATAAGAGATTGCATTCCATGCACCCTGAGCAATAAATCTAAGTGTTCAAATATACAACCCATGGTTTTAGGAAGGCGTCCTAGTGGGCCTTGGCAAGACATTGCTTTAGACATTGTTGGGCCCATACATGGTAAAGGGACACAGATATATGTATTGGTTGTCATTGACATGTATTTAAGATGGCCTGAGATTTGCTTTTTATCTGTTGTCAATTCTAATAATGTTATTCAATTCAATTTATTTTATTATGTTTTGGCACTCCAAAGAGGGCCACACAAACAAAATACACAAAATACATGTACATATTCCATCATAAAAAGAAAAAGATAAACAGTTACAACACTCTCCATCAAAAAGGACATACTACGACACAGTCCTCCTTATTTCATCAATAAATATCTAAAAAACCTTTAAAAAAGTTAAAAATATTGAAGCAAAACATTTCATTAGGAGGAGTATATAAAGCCTTTAAAAAAGAATTTGCATCAAGAATTCCCAATTGTAAACAAATTGATCGTAGCCACTTTAAACGAAGTGAGCGCAATGCAGGACAAATAAACAATACATGAGTACAATCCTGTGCGGACATATTACAAAAATTACATAGGGGTGAAGATCCATACCATTTAGCCAAGAGAGAATTAAGCGGCAATAGATCTTGCCTCAAAAGAAACCAAAATCTCTGAATGCCGTGTGATAAATTCCAAAATACATAAGGTTGAGCAAGCTTCCTAGAATATGTGTTAAACAGAAGGACGCTTCGCTTCTTGGCTGTCATGGATTCTTTATCCCTCATGAAGCAAAAAGTCCAGGAAGCCTGTTTCAAAAGAGATTTTAGTTGGGAAGGAGAAATAGTAAAAATGGAACTCTCATCTAATTCAAGGAGCGCCACAGCCTTTCTGAAATTCTTAACAATTTGAGAGTGCTCTTTAAAACTTCCCAATAATTCTCTCTTGAGAAGGGATCTCAGAGTCCCCATTTCTCCTCTGGCGAGGCTGGCGACCCAACGTACTAATGCAGACAGGGCCTGTACCCAACTGCTACGCAGACCAAATTCAAGTCTAAGAGCAGCTGTAGAGCAAGCAGAATTCAGAGTGGTTAAAGACCTTAATAATTTTCCTTCAATCATATGAAGGAAGCCCCAGTGTTTTAAATCGACCAATTCTATTCCATATAGGAGGGTAGAAGGGATTTTTGCCTTATAAACCTCTAGTAAAAAAGCAAAGTGTCTTCTCCCTGTGGCGGAATAAAGAGCACTCAAGCTTTTGCCTTGAGACAGGGCTTTACGAGAGTTGTTATCAATGTGCTGCCTCTCGCTCAGGTTTGCAGAAACAATTCTTCCTAAAAAGGTATATGATTTAACCACTTCCAATTTCTGCCCACCTACTGACCAGCCATAATTCTCGGATTTAGATTTTTTCCTCCCCGTAATGCACATAACTTTACTTTTTGAGGCATTTATCCTCAAGAAGTGGGACTCAGCAAAATCATGTAAAGCCTGCAGACGATTAGCTAAACCTTTGGGAGTTAGATCTAGGATTAAAATATCGTCAGCATATAAAAGGCAGGCTATAGGATAACCCCCCACTACCGGGGCAATGCCGACACAAGATGCAAGTGAAGTTGGAAGATCAGCAATATACAGGGAGAACAACAGATGAGCCAGAAGACAACCTTGTTTTAAACCATTAGTGGAGGGAATAGCCCGCGAGAGGCCCCTTTCTCCACCCTGTAACACTCGACACCAAGTGTCCGAATGTAGAGATCGTACTAGGTCTAATAGAAGAGAGGGCATGCCTAATATAGCTAGCTTTCTCCACAGCAAAGGACGATCCACTTTATCAAATGCTGTGGAGAAATCAATAAAAGCCGCATAGACTCCTCCGCCCCGAACTCTTACATATTTATCCAGCATAACCTGCAGGGCTGTAAGGTTATCCAAAGTACTATGCCCTTTGCGGAAGCCCGTTTGTTCAAGAGGTAAAATCTGGTTCGCCTCGACCCAATCAGTAATTAGAGCTAGAAGGCATTTGGAAAAAACGTTTCCAATAGCATCAAGAAGGGCTATCTGACGATAGTTCATTGGATTATTCCTATCGCCCTTCTTGAACAGGGGAACCAAAATGCTCCCCTTCCAAGAGGATGGCACAATCTTACTGGAAAAGCAAGCTCTAAATAGAGGAAAGAGAATTTTACTCCATAAAACAGGGTCTAACTTTAGTATCAAAATGGGAAGTTCATCGGGCCCCATAGCTCCAGAGGAGCGCATATCCTTAATGGCCATTTCAATGGTTTTCTCTGAGGGGGCTTCAATAGGAAGCTCAACATCTCTAGGAGCTCCTAAGGAGCATTCACATTCAAATGCTACGCCATTCTCAGCATAAAGGTCAGAGATAAACGACACCCATAATGTTATTCAATGTTTGAAAGGTTTGTTTGCTAGAGAAGGTTTATCTGTATCCATTTTGACAGACAATGGTGTACAATTAATTTCTAAGGAGATGGAAGAATTTGTTCTCTTTACCGTCCCGAGGCAAATGGGATGGTTGAGAGATTCAACAAAGTTCTTAAGGAAACCATTGTTTTAGCTAAATCTCTGACTCTAGAGTGGAAAAAAGAGGTAATGATGAAGGTAGAGGATTATAGATTATCTCCACCTTCAACGACCGGAAAAACACCCTTCTTATTATTTTGTGGTAGAGTGCCAAAGAAATGTGTAGAACCATATTGGGTTAATAAGTATGAATTGGAAAAGGGGAAAGAGAGTGTGTGTGATAAATCTTTAGTACAAAGAATGGAAGAATAAAAAGCCAGGCAGAGGAAAAATACTTTGATGTCAAGAAAGCTGTAAAGAAAACTGAAGTAAAAGTAGGTGATTGGATTATGATTAAGCGCCCTGGTATGGTAGGAATCTCTTTATCTAAATGTATTAAACCCATCAAAGTTATTAAGATTTTTAAAAATGCAATACAAACGCAAGATCATCGCATTTGGAAACTAAGTAGAGTGGTGGTAGTTAAAGGTAATCTTGATGGTGATAGAAAGGTTGATTCATCGAATGAAGATCGTACGTCCATTAGTCCCAAGCTCATTGTGGATAAAGCGTCTAAGAATTTTAGAAGTTCATCCAGGGTAATTAAGCAACCTGGATATCTCTCTGACTTTGTTTAAATATTAATGCTTTGTGTATAGATATATATTTTTATATTAAGTTGTAAGGAAGGGAGATGTGTGGTATTTCACCTCTCTAGTTATCTCAGCATGCTATCTTATGAATGCCTTATGTTATATCAAGTTGGAATCCTATGCATTTCATGATGTTCTAGGCATGAGAAGGTTCTGTATTTTATCAGTTATTGCTGTTGCCTGCTTGCTGATGGATGGGATCTTTCTCTTGGAATAAACATCTTGGAAATAGCATTCCTGTGTCCTGAGTTTATTCCCCAGGAATGTTTCAACCTGCCTGCATTCTTGGCATAGATGTTATCAAAAAGGTCGGCCTCTCTGAGAGACCTTCTTCCCCCTACTGAGCTCAGTATCCTTCAGCTGTTGGTGGGACTCCTTAACTGTTACTTAATGGAGGGCCACGTTCCACAGGCATGGAAGCATACCTTGGTTTGGCCTCTCTTGAAGAAATCTAACTTGGACCCTGACAACTGGGGCAACTATAGACCAGTGTCAATGCTTCCTATCATGGCTAAAATAATGGACAAGCATGTTAAATAGACAACTTTACAGTTTTTTTTAGGCCCAGGGCCATTCTAGGAGTCACAGAACATGTCAGATGGCTTCCGAATAGAGGCGAGATGGCCACATTGATCATTCTTGCTCTCAGCATGGCATTCAATACTGTCTCATGTGATTCTCCTGGAATGATTGGTGGTTATGAGAATCCAAGGCAGAGCTCTTTCCTGGATGACATCCTTTTTAAAGGAGCGTTCATTTCAGGTGATCTCAGCCGTTGCCTCCTCTGAGCAACACACCCTTAATTCAGGAGTCCCCTAAGGTTCAGCCCTAAGTCTGGCACTATTTAACATCTATGTGCGGCCACTGGCATACTTAGTGGAAAGTTGCAGACTCACTTTATTTCCATATGCAGATGAGATGCAGAGTATTTTCTCCCTGTCATGTCCTTGGAATTACAAATCCGAGGCATTGAACTCATGTTTGGGTGTGGTTGCGGAGTGGATGAACAACCATTCACTAAAAATGAATGGAGACAAGACTGAGGGACTGACTCTGGGAAAGGATCCATCAATGTGGAGTTCTCCACACTGACCAGAAACCCTGGGTCCCTTACCAGAGCAAGTTACCAAGGTTAAGAACCTTGGTTTCTTATTGGTCCAGGAGCTATCCATGACACCGTAGGTGTCAAAGGTGGTGGCCACCTGTTTCGTCATCCTAAAATGGCTGCAGAATATTCTCTGGCTTCTTCAATTCTCCACTCAAAGGACGGTAATCCAGGCACTTATTAGTTTAAGACTAAACTAGGGTGCTTTATCTGAGAGTGGATAAACCGTCCATCATATGGTTACAAATGGTCCAGAATTTGGCAGCCAGAATGCTGTATAGACTCCCGAAAAGCACCTCAACCTCGCACCTTCTTTGCAAACTCCATAGGCTTAGGTTGGAGAGAAAAATTCATTTCAAAACCTTGTGCTACATGCACAGAGTAAGATTAGAGGCTGACCAGAATTATCTTCACGAATTTGCTCGACCATATCACCCGCATGTCCCTTGTGCTCTAGCAGACTTTCACTTTGCAAGATTCCTAGAGTGAAATGTGCTACCATTTGAGGCCGATCTTTCACACACCAAGGTCCTAAGTTGTGGAACGTTCTCCCAGAATCTCTGAGAGGCTGTTCCTCATTCACGATCATTTGCAAACAACTGAGCACCTGGCTGTATTAAGATAGTGTGACTTGGATAAGACGCAACCTATCGTGCCGGAAAACCCCTAATGAGTAGCTGCACGCTATATATAATGTCATTACAAAAAAATGGCTTTCTTTCTTCCTCCTCGATTCCTCCTTCTCTCTCCTTACTTTTTTTATTCTGCCCCTTCCTTTCTTTCTTACTTTCCACACACCCTTCCTTTTTCCTCCTGTAACACCCACTCTTTCTATTTCTCTCCACCTCATTTGCTTTTTCCCCTCCCTTCCTCTTTCTCCCTCACCTTTTTTCCTCAATTACCCCCTTCAATCCTTCCTCCCACATCCTTCATTTGTCCCTCTTCCTTCCTTTCTACTTTACTTCCTATATCCCTTTCCTTTCGCCCCCTTACCACCCAGTCTTCCTTTTCCCTCTGCCTCCCTTCTGCTCTTTTCCCCCTCCCTTCCTCTTTCTTTCTCACCATTTGTTCATGTACACCTTGTTTCTCTCTCCTTTCCTACTATGCTATCTTCCTGCATTCTTTTTCCTCCTTCTTCTTTCTCCCTTTCAATTAATCAATCAACAGGAGATAGTAAGGCCAGTTGTACAACATGGAGGCTAGATACTGCCAAAAAGCCCAGTTTTGGCGCAGGGTGGCTGTGTTGTTCCAGAGTTTGGCAGTGAGAACAGTAAACAAACAGCCCCAACAGCTGGACTTAAAGAACTTAGGGATTCGTAGGAGGCGGCTGTTGTTAGATCTAAGTACCCTCTCTTGGGTGTATGGAACCAGTCTGTTTGTGGAGTAGCATGGGACCTCTCCATGGAAAGCTCTGAATTCCACTGTCAGAGCTTTACAGTTAATGCGCTGTTCAGCTGGAAGTCAGTGCAAATGTTTCAGGTGAGGAGAAATGTCATGGTGACGTGGGACTCTTCTAATTAATCTTGCTGCTGAATTCTGGATAACCTGGAGTCTCCATATCAAAAATGCAGGGAGACCAAGGTAGAAGCTGTTTCAAACAGTCCAGGTGAGAGGTGGTTAAAGCATGGACTACTGTTTTTCCTGTCATCCTGTAAAGCACATGAAGAAATGTTATATAAGTTTCAGCTTCATGAAAGAAACCACTGCGATTTGCTTGATTTGGGAGGCAACGGAGAGCAAGGAATTAAATGTGATTACCAGGTTGCGTAGTGACGAAAGGGGGTTACCTGCACACATTGCTAAGTTAGCATAGGTAATAGATGCTTAGCTGCCATTCTGCCCCTTTTGCACACAACACTACATGGCTCTGTTCTCGTATATACTTTTACTGGCGCTGCTTCACATGAAAACCGTCTACCTTTCACAGATTCAGCTGTACACTGTGCTTTGTGTCTGCACAGCGTGTTAAAGGTCGAATAACAATGTATGCTGTTGATGTTGATTCACATTGGTCAGCCCCACGCACATAGACATAACATGAGGTACAGTGGCCCAACTGAAACTCGGGTGCTTTTAATATGATATTACATGTATGAGGAGGCACTTGGAGAAAACCTTTCCAACATAGACGAGCTGTGCTGATCTGGGGATGTGATTCATTGCATCTGATCTCGTATGTATGGGGTTCCCCATCAAAGCCCAGAGGTCTTCTATAATTATTCTAAACTAGCTTATGAGCATGGGGAGGGTGGAAAAGGGTACTATAGTTCTGTCTCCTACTGTCATTATAATATGATTTCCCCTTTTGTGCTTTATGGAATTGTAACAATGCTTAAAATATTGTTTTTATGCATTATGCTGCTAGTATTGGCAAGAGTACTGCACCTTAGAGCACGTTAGTTAAAAATAAAAATGTTAAACCATACAGTGTCTCTGATTACTCACGTTGTGGACAGGTATGTGTGTGAACGAAAGGGTGTTCTTGTTTCCCACTATTCCTGAGAGTTTACTAAGTCGTATGTTCTAGGACGTCTAATCATTGGTAGCTTTGCTGTAGTACGGAGAACGAATGAGACACTGATGCTAGTCGGATTGGGGTTCTGAGTACTGAGGTGGCTTTTTTGGTACACAACAATACACCGAGATCCTGGTTTCCTGCGCATAGTTCTGTGCATGAGCAAAATCCCTGCAACATGGCGCACCTAACGTTTGGTCGGGTACCTATTTACGAGACGCTTACGTAGTGCTTCTACTGGTCCCCAATACCTCACTACTGTTTTCCGGATAAACAGCTGTGACGGCATAACCTACCTGTATTGATACTTTATAGGTCTTTTCAAGCTTGATACAATAAAAAGGTTTTCTTTATCCTATGAAATACAACCCTTGTTGCGCTGCCGCTGTAAGTTGTTATACTTTACTTAATCTTAATGGCCGATGTTGATATTGCGGCACATAGCCGTGCACCACTCTGTCGTCATTTGACAGACTATGGGGTGCCTGACGCGGGCATCACATTTATCTTTGTGGTAGGAGCTAATGCGGCTTTCCACTTTGAGGTATTTTACTCTTGGGTTACATTCGGGGCAGTGAACGGAGATGATAGATTGTTCCATAAATATACTCCCACTGTGGTACCTGTGGCATATCGGCCATATACAACTCTTGAAGTTCCGATTTTGGCGTGACAGCATCATATTTGGTTTAATGATGCCCTCCCCCACTCCATGACTCTGGTCCGATTAGGCCCTTTGTCGATTCCAGGGGCCACTTGGCCAGTTTTGGCCGGGTACACACCACATCCATGTTATCTAGCAGCCACTGTGGAAGAAGTGGGTGTATTGCACACCTCGTTAATTGAGGTACATAGGGCACTAGTACAATACATTTCCTGGAACCTCCAGGTGGGACCGCCTGGAGCTGCGGCGCAACCAGCTGGCCCGGCCGGGATGTGGATTAGTCCCGTCATGGTTAATTCGGTTATGGGCAAGCAACCACAGAATAAGGATGATTTACCTTACTGGCTTGCTGAGAAATTTGACCAGCTGGAAGCGGTATTTCCTAATACTACTCCTGTGGAAAAACACAGGATCTTAACACTTAGTTTGCAGAAAGACTTGATACCAGAGGTAACTGATTGTGAGAATTGGGGTAAAGTCTTCGCAGCAGTATATGCGAAGTGTTTTGGCACGCCCTCCATGACTGTGTTGCCCTCCATGATTAAGCGTGTTCAGGATGAGCATGGCCCGGAGGCGGCAGTGGAATTGGGGATGAGACTAGTCAGAGTGTTTGACGTAGTTGCTGATCTCATCCTTCCTAAGGTCAAGGAAGATGCAGTTAACTTTCATGTGTCTAATGCTTTGCGTCTTGTCCCGGAGGTGGACAAACCCAGCGAGTTACCAAACATTATTGCAAATGCTTATAAGACCATTGGCCGCAACAGTTTGGGTGTCAAACCTCTTACTAAAATACCGGCACGACAGCAAACTCAGACGGCGCAGTCTACTAAAGACAACCGTCCTAATTTTCCTAAAATAAATTGGAAAAATAAAAAGCAGGGGAAGCAACAACAGAAACAAGGGTCACGTGCCTCGTCACCGGTACCCGAGTCTTCTGAGTGCACTTATGATTTGAGCGACCGCGTGAAAAATTAGGTTTCCTGACAGATTTCAGGTTCCTGATCAGCATTCTCCTCATTCTTCACAGGAAACATCAGGCTCAGAAGCCCGTGGAGGTGACCGCCAAGATCGCGGCAGAGGTTGAGGTGCCCAGCAAGGACGCGAGCAACCTGGTCAGACGGCAAAGACAAGCAGGACGATTTTCCTCATCAGCACCCTCTGTTTCAGAAAAAGAAAGTTGCTGCTTTAACAGCGAGATATGCCACAGATGGTGAGGACCCGCCTTCGGAACCTAACATGGGCGGTAAAGCTGCTAGACAGCGCAGCGGAGGTTACAATAGTGCGGCAAGTACTGCGTCCATTTTTGGAGGCGACAGCAACTGACACTTTCATCACAGTGGAAACTGCTGACACCCGAGTGGATCCCCCTGACAGATTATATGAAATTGTATTTCTAATTGAAGGTAATATACAAGGTGTTGTTAAAGGGATATTTTGGGAGAACCTGACTTCTTCGTATGACATCTTGTTAGCTGAGGCAGATTGGCCCCCACCTTTTGTTATAGCCGCTCCGCGGGGGGAGGAGGTAATCCTCCCTAATTTTTCGCATAACTTTGCCAAAGATCAAGTAATGGCTTTTTGCGAAGGAGTGGGCTTTGGTGCTTGCACCAGCACTGTACCGTACTCAAGTGTGCTGGGATAAAACCTCTCCGCCTCATGAGATACCATTGCGGTCTATGCCTCAGCCACACCCCAATATCCCATAAGGCGACAAGCTAAAGCTCCGTGTCTGAAATTCTTAACCAGTTAGAGTATCAGGGAGTGATTGAGACATGTGTGTCACCAATGAATAACCCTCTCTTTACTGTGACCAAGCCAGATGGGTCATACCGCTTAACTCTGGATTACCGACATTTGAACTCTCATTGTCGTAACTGTGCGGTTCAGAGTACCCACAGCTTTGGTCTAGTAGACAGTCTTGTGAGTAATACCCTTGACATTTCCAATGGCTTTTTTAACCACAACCTGTCCTCTATAAGTAGTCAATGGACAGCATTTACCCTGGGCGGCAAGCATAAACAATTTGCAAGATTAGCCATGGGATACAAAAATAGTCCAGGTGTTTTTGCCGCTCGTGTTGTCTCTTTGTTAGACGACATCGACCCTGATGCGTACTCGTACGCTGATGATATTTATCTCATGGACGATGAATTATGGCCGCATCTTTGTCGCGTGGACCACATCATAATTTTGTTTGCGGACTACGGTTACAAATTTAACTTTGCAAAATCACACATTGCAGATCGCACATTGTTGTTTCTGGGCTATGAGCTCAATAATGAAGGTAGAGGCTTGGCGCCTCACTTCTTGGAGAAATGCGCACATTTGCGGTCTCCTACATCACAGAAAAAATTGCAATCTTTGCTGGAATTTTTAAACTTCGGGTGGACATACATACCCGATTATGCCCAGTGTATCCAGCCGCTATATACCTTGATGCCACCTACATTTACAAAAGCCTGCTGGCTTCCGGAACATTCAACTATTTTGCAATCCTTGCAATCTGATCTTCTTGAATCTAAATACTTGTTAACACATGAATACCACACAAACCTGGTGATAAGAATTGTGCCAGGAGCAGTGGGTTTTACCTACTTGACGTTTAATGAAGGTGACACAGTACCTATTGCTTACAAGTCACATTTGTACACTTCGGCTGAACTGCGTTTTTCAACGGTTGAAAAAGTATTAACAGCAGTCCAGATGGCGATCCTGAAGGAACGCAAACTGGCACAAGGGAAACACATGATGGTTGTAATACCATATCCTGCTCTTGAAGCAGAGACGAAAGCCAGTGTACCTAGTTCCAAAGCTTTACATCCGCGTTGGATACAATGGGCTACTTCTTTGACATCTACGTATGTCACCTATATTTTTGGCTCCT
This sequence comes from Triturus cristatus, assembly GCF_964204655.1. Lineage (NCBI taxonomy): Eukaryota > Metazoa > Chordata > Amphibia > Caudata > Salamandridae > Triturus > Triturus cristatus. The sequence goes on along the minus strand of NC_140579.1, from coordinate 531,434,985 downwards.
CGTTGCAAACACAGGAGTTTCTACAGTATGAATTCGTTCATCCTGCTCCTCTGTCGATGTGACCGCTCGAGGACTACCATTGTATCATTTACACCGACGGTTCTGTGCAACCGGCGACCGGATCTCAACATTTTTACTCGGCAGCATGCGCTATAGTGGCAGGTACCATTGTAAACGGTGAGTTCAAGTCCAGTGTCGTGCACACGCCGGCACTAGGGGACTGTACAGCCCAGTTAGCCGAGCTGCATGTTCTGATGCTTGTACTGGAGTTTGCGGATCCTAATGTGACTACATTGATTGTAAGTGACTCTTACTACTGTGTTCAGTCTTTTAACGACAACTTATTTTTTTGGTCCCAGAATGATTATTGTGATTCTAAAGGCAGCACAATCAAGCACAAAATGCTTTGGGTTCGAGTAGCAGAGCTTAAAGAACGTCTGCCTCTCACACATGTAATTCATACATTAGGCCACCAGCGCGTAGGAGTACACGCGGTCGGTAACAGTTTGGCTGACGAAGCAGCTAAAACAGCAGTCGCTACATACTCAGTTGCAGCAGTTACAAGATCCATGACTAAGATTGATGATGACATCATGGTGGCTATAGCTGCTACAGAGAAAGGAGGAAAATACCCACAAGGTTTCCCTTCCAAATACTCTTCTCATTTAAGTCCCGATAAAGTTCCCTATGTGAGAATTAATGACGTTGGTGACAGGTTGATTCCCAACGAGGACCGCAGACAGCTTTGATAACAGCCACGCGCTAAGGCATGGCCTCGGCTCATGCTGGCGTTTCGGTGACTGTCTCTATCTTTCAACAGCGTTATTGGTGGCGTGGATTGTATAAATAGATTCGTAATTATGTGCTTTCGTGTGACATTTGTCAGCAGATTAAACCTTCAACAGTAGCATTCCCGCCACAAACACAGCTGTGCATTTCTAATAAGCCATTCGGTTGTGTTTATTTAGATCACTGCGGTCCATTTTCTTCAGATACTGCGTATAAGTTTATCTTAGTTGCAGTTGGTTCGTGCACATGTTTTCTTTGGGTTTGGCCAAAACGCCGTGCTGACGCACAAACTGTCATCAGGGATTTGCTTGTCTTTGTGGGAATTTTTGCATGTGGCACCTTTCATTCTGATCAGGGTCCCACGTTCGCCTCTAAGGCGTACAAGGATGCCATGAGATCTTTGGGGGTGCAAGTCAAATTTTCGTCTCCATTCAGGCCTGATGGCAATTCAGTTGTGGAGCGAATGAACTGTGACTTAAAGCAATCCCTGACGGCTAGAGTTATAGGTACTGGCAGGAACTGGTTCGCCCATTTGTATAGCATACAACGTGAACTAAATAATCTCCCTTGAAGATCTCTGGGTGGGCGGACCCCATACAAAATGCTCTTTGGCATTGGCATGAAGATGTTTGTGCCAGACCTTGACGGTCTAGACATTGCGGCGACTGCCACATACTTTGACTTAGATAATCATTCTGATGTATTACAGAAACTACAGGAGACTCGAGACAGTCTTGCAAAGGAACATTTACCCTCTGCCACTGAAGAGGCGCGGCAGATCCCGGTAGTTGGCTGGCTGGCCAAGATCGGTGACCTGGTCCGTGAGAAGGTGGAGAACAAGAAAGAATTTGGCCCCTCTTATCGTGCACCTGTCCCAGTGCTTGACCTGAAGGGTACTCGTACAGTCATTTTACCACCACTTCCTGGTCGCAAAGGTAACAGATACATCTCAGTGGACAATGTCAAACTACAACACCTGGCCGATTCTACATAGTATGACACCTGCAGCTTCGTGCCCAGTCATATCCAGGAATACAGTTGTGGCCACTTCTAACATCAGGCCTGAAACTGCTAGAGAGAAGACCGCTGTTGCCAATCCTTTACTGGACCCTCCAGCTTGCAGTCTACAAGAAGAAACTGAATATACGTATCCTACTTCATTGCCTGGTTTGCGAGAAAACACCCTTAAACAGTCACGTTTCTCTTTTGACTCTAACTCCACATCATCGAGTCCCCCATTAAAATTTTCAATTTTTGTCACTTGGTTTAAACGAAACTATTTGGTTCCACCTTGGACATATATCTGGTTAGTGCTCATTGCCATTTTTGTGTTCATGTCGATTGGATTTGTGACAGTTTGTTTCCTTTTGATCAATGGTCACTACCTCGCTGAACACTCTGCTATAAAAGTAATTGATGGAACTTTGGCACTGCACTCCTCTTCCCACATCATGAAGAGGGACCAGACTTTTGTGAACATCTCTGCCTGGCCTGTGGCGGGTGGAATCATTTGGGATTCGGTGAACTTTCAAATTCATGGCCCCACCGAGGTGGTTAATGTTCCAAATGTACTTCGTGTTTCTTTGGGGGATGTAGTAAAACATAACATACGCCTTGATGATTGGGATGTACAAGCCGTTCAATCTTTATGTTCTGATTTAAAGTATTATGCTGCATTTGATGCTGAGGATTTGTTTTTAAATACTGCAAATTATGTTGATTTATACTGTTACCAGCACTATGGCCGTCATTATCTGCATAAAGCTAACACCTTTAGAACTGTTCAAAATTATACTCAGTGGGAACATTGCCCGGCTCCCATTGAAGGCATTTCACAGATTTTAATAAATGTAATCGTGATTCAATTTATTTTAAATTGAATACTACATCCAATTCTAAATTCATGCTAACCCACACGAAATTAGTGTATTCCAAATTGTTTATTGATGACTTGGCAGTGGGTGGCTATGACCTGTGGAAAGATACAGTTGACCTTAAGTATGTTTGGGGCTCTAAATGCTGGCAGGTGCAAGGCTCTGAAGCATAGCATCGTGTGTGCCTAATTCCAATCCAAATCCTGTTTTTAAATAGTTCAATTTATCAGACAACCTGTTTTGGTTTAGCAACGTTAAAACAAATGAATGCTCCTAAAATACCTGCTGTAGCTCGTTATGAAAACTGGAACAATCATACTGATTTGACCATTGAAGATTTGCAAACGTTGCTTACAAATGATACGTTTAATAGTCTGGACCCCCTGGGTTGGTTGGTTTGGCAAACAAGTTCTGATTCTTGCCAATACCGTTTTCTAGGCAAGGCCCCGGGGTACACTCGGGATAAACCTGACCCACGTTTTTCTGGCTCCCATTCAGTTACTACTTATTCAGTAGGAAAATTATGTCAAAATTGGTTACAACACTCGACCCTGACCTCTGTAAACCATCATTTATCTTTATTGTCAGGTGACATTGACTTAACAGATTTTTAAAAAAGGGCCTGCTGGAACAAGATCACAAAGATTCCTTTATGCCACTTACAATGAAATCTGGAAGCTGTCCCAAATTGAAGCTGCTTCGCGTCTAAGGGCAATAGACCAAGCAAATTTAGAAAAAGTGCTTACTGTTGTTGATAATAGTATTAACACTCTTTCTTCCTGCATTTATACATTAGACAATATTGTTTCCTCTGTGGTGGTTATATCATGGTCAGAATCAATTGCGTTTCATTATGCAGTTTGCATGAACATTGTAAACTTTCAAAATAGGGAAAGTTCCATGAGATTACATGAATATTTCATCTTTATTTTCCCCGTTTAACTTGACAGATAAACAACAGTTTATGTCCATGAAGAATTCCGCATACACTTTGTTACATATTGAAAAGTTAGAACCTTTGCCTTTTTCTGTGGCTGAAACTAATTCAGCAGTGTGGCTCATCCATGGGGTAATAGCTCTACTGTTTTCTTTATTTAAATTTACTTCATTTTTTTTTTTTTTTTTTTAAATCTGTTTTTATTGTTTTAAAGTAAACAAAAAACATTCTTTGGCATGTGACACAATAGGCAAGCAGAGAGTTGATAGCATAGGCAAGGGAGCGCCCCGCAATAGAACCCCCAACCCCTGCGCCAGGACTTGCAATCAGTCTTGCGTGCGAGCGCCGCCCTCAGCGGAGCCAACCACAGTCTCGTTGTATTTAAATTTACTTCATGTATGAAACATTATTCCTTGTGCCGCTATGAGCCTTTAGGTACTGCTTTTCTTCACGAGGTGTGGTCTTTACAATTCACATACAGATGCTTGCGGGATGACTCAGAGGTGTATCTCACTGGGGAATCGTGTGATTCTTCACTTGATCATTCTCTTGTCTGTAAGAACATACAACTGCACGGCGCATGTAAAATTTCTGCACCGAATTTAGCGTGGGTGTTGAAGGGTCATCCAGTACCATCTATCACACCAACATTTACCCTGCTTGCTAACGGTAGTTATTTGCTTTTGGATAATGAAGATTGCTGCGGCATGCTTGCTGGCATACCTTACATTGTAACAGTATCACAACGTGCGGTTTGCTGTAAAAATGTGCTGTTCCCACCCCCACATGGGAAGCTCCACATCTCAATTTGGCCTTCCATTCAGTTCAACAAATTGAGCAGAATAAGAGCATTATTGTCCCAAAAAGAAGTTGTTCTCACATCTGCCTGTGAGACTTTCGCCCTTCACATGGCTAACACCCGCACTGATGTACAGGCGCTTCCTAATACCAACCACTAGATTTCGGTGCTTTGATTCATACCATTTTCAATGCCTCTACTACTGAAGGCTTAGCACATTTTTTTTAAATTGTGGGTTCTGGCCTTGTGACCTCTTTCCAAACTATATTTGGTGTCATAACTGCATTTTTTCTTTCTTTTTTTTCCAGTGTCTTCGGCGGTTTACCTCTAATAGTTGCATTAGCTGCTGGGGTTCTGCTGTTGATTTGCCTGCTCTAGAATGGCGGCTCCATCTGTGGCCCCAAACAGCCGAGACCGGCTTCTGCTGCTTCGTAGTCGTATACTTGAATGCTACGGTACTCTGCCACTGGCCAGCGTGGCTTATGGATTATCCTTTAGTTTTGCATGCAACCAGTCTTCCACTGCCTGGAATATTCATTTGAATGGGCATTGGATCTTTGCCTCTCCAATACGGTATCTCCTGCCCTGGACTACGACATGCTAATGAGTCCTCTAGTGACGCATGAGCTGGAATGTTCGGGTGTTGGGATTATGGACTGCGCTGCTGCGCATGGAGTATTGGCTGAATGGGATATCTATGCAGCTGCACATGATTTCCTACAACAAAGTTTCCTAGAGGGACACGCAAGTTGCCCACTGATGGTGTTAGAAGCACCCGTTGTTGAGGAACATGTCTGTTCATTCTCTTTGCTTGAATGGATGTCTACTCTCTTTTCTGACGAGAACAATGACTTCCTCTTGGAGGCTGTTGCAACTTACTGCTCGTACACTCTGATGGATTAACCTTGCTGACTTCCATCACCTGCTGGATATTTTTTCTTTTTTACTTTTTTCCTATTGTTATTTTTTTTAAACATGTTTTTATGTCACTTTTGCTGGTGCTGCTTCACATGAAAACCGTCTACCTTTCACACATTCAGCTGTACACTGTGCTTTCTGTCTGCACAGCGTGTTCAAGGTCAAATAACAATGTATTCTATTGATTCACTTTGGTTAGCCCCACGCACATAGACATAACATGAGGCACAGTGGCCCAACTGAAACTCGGGTGCTGTTAATATGGCATGAGGAGACACATGCATGAGGAGGCATTCGGAGAAAACCTTTCCAACATTGACGAGCTGTGCTGATCTGGGGGATGTGATTCATTGCATCTGATCTCGTATGTATGGGGTTCCCCGTCAAAGCCCAGAGGTCTTCTATAATTATTCTAAACTAGCTTATGAGCACAGGGAGGGTGGAAAAAGGCACTATAGTTCTGTCTCCCACTGTCATTATAATATGATTTCCCCTTTTGTGCTTTATGGAATTGTAACAATGCTTAATATATTGTTTTTATGCATTATGCTGCTAGTATTGGCAAGAGTACTGCACCTTAGAAGAGCACGTTAGTTAAAAATAAACATTTTAAGCTATACAGTGTCTCTGATTACTCACGTTGTGGACAGGTATGAGTGTGAACAAAAGAGTGTTCTTGTTTCCCACTATTCCTGAGAGTTTACTAAGTTGCATGTTCTAGGACGTCTGATCATTGGTAGCTTCTCTGTAGTACGGAGAACGAATGAGACACTGATGCTAGTCGGATTGGGGTTCTGAGTACTGAGGTGACTTTTTTGGTACACAACAATACACCGAGGTCCTGGGTTCCTGCGCATAGTTCTGTGCATGAGCAGAATCCCTCAAACAGTTTCTAGCCAAAGAGGTAGGAATAGGAGGAGTGTTAAGTTCATCAGGCCATCAAAAAGATGGTGGCGGAGGTCCACTCTGATTGAAAACCAAGACATCTGTTTTATTGGAATTAAGGTTTAGCCAGTTTACCTCCATCGAGGCCGCAACTTCTCTGAGACATTCTTTAAAATATAGAAAGCTGCCACGGTGTTATCTTGGAAGGAGACCAGCAACTGGGTATCGTCAGGGTACGAGTCAACCATAACACCCCAATATTCTACGAGATCAGCCAAAGGGGGGAGGTAGAGATGAAACAAAAGCAGACTAAGGGCAGAACCTTGCGCACACCACATACCCGGGGTTTGGTGAGAAAAATGTGGGTGTAACCACTGGGATCTGCCCTTCAAGAAGGATTTGAACCACAAAAGAGCTTTGCCCTGGATGCCCAGCATGCTTAGTCTGCTCAGCAGAATAGAATGTGATACAGTGTTGAATGCTGCCGACAAATCAAGAAGCAACACCATGACTGGTGTGTTCTTATCTAAATTCTCTCTGACATACTCGGTCACCTCCAAAAGGGCTTTCTCCATACTAAAAACTTTGCGGAAGCCTGACTGAGAGTCATGAAGAATAGAATTGGCCTCCACAAAGGTGGACAGTTGCATGTTGACCAATTTCTCCAAATTGTTTTGCAGGTGCCGGTAGGAGAGGTATAGGCCTCCTGTTGCTCAACACACTTGTGTCAGCATTAGGCTTTTTTTTTTAGGAGAGGCAGAAGAGTTGCGTGTTTCCAACATGATTGAAAAACTCCAGATGTAAGCGAGACATTCCAGAATTTGTTAAGCAAAGGATTGCAATGAAGTGCCATAAGTCTGAAGATATGCGGGGCATGTATCATCTGGAGCACCGGACTTAGACTTTATGAGCGTTGCTCTGAGATAGGGGCAAATTTGTAGAAGTAAAGTTTGACACCAAAGGAAGGCCCAGCGGTGGTATCTGACTTCCTGGTACCTGCTGCGTTGGTGACTAAACCTTCTCTCCAAGGCTCAGCAAAAAGAGGATTGCAACTTATGGATCTTCTCGTTGAAGAAGACAGAGAGCTTGTCGCATAGTTCAACCAAGGGGATGATAGAATTCTTAGTCCCTTGAGGGTAGATAAACAAGTTCACAATTTTGAACACCTCCTTAGAGGAATTTGCAGCCGTCTTGACATGAAGAGCAAAATGTTCTTTCATGGCAGTGCATGTTTTTTTGCAAAAACTCCTCATTCATGCCTCTTTTTCCCTCCTCCTTCCTTCCTCTTCATTTTTTCCTTCCTTCATCTTTCCCCATCACCTGTACATCCTCTTTCACCCGCCCCCTTCCTTGCTATCTCCCTTCGTTAATTCATTTCCTCATCCTTCCTTCATTTCTCCCACCTACTTCCTTCCTCTCACCCTGCCCATCCTTCCATTACCCCTCCCTTCCTCTCCCTGTTTTTCTTTCACCCTCTTTATTTCTTCCACTTTCTCCCTTCCCTCCTTTCTTTCTCCCTCCCTTTCCTCCCTTGTTTTCTGCCTCCCTTCCTTTACACATTCTCCCTTCCATCCTTTATATAGTCTCCTTTATATTTCCTCTTCCCCTTTGTTTCTTCCTTCCTCCTTCTCCCTCCTTTATTATTGTCCTCCCTACCTCCTTCCCTATGTCCCTTTTGTACCTTGCTCCCTCCCCATCCCCTTTTCTCCCTCCCTCCTTGGCCATTCTTTCTTCCTTTCTTCCTCTTCCTTTCCTCCTTTCTTCTGCTTTCTACCCCCTCCTTCCCTATCTTTCTTTCTTTTTTCCTTCACACACCTTTTTTCCTCCTCCCCTTTCTTCCTTCCTATTTCTCCCTCTCTCCCCTTCTTGCTTCCTTTCCTCTTTCCTTTCTCCTTCCCCTTACTTTCGTCACCATCCTTCCTCCTCTTCCTACCTTCCTCTTTCTCCCTCCTCCTTCTTTCATTTGTTCTTTTTCCCTTCCCCCACCTTCATCTTTCTCATTGCCTTCTACGAGTCATCTCCTTCCTTCCCTAGCTCCCACCTTCCGCTTAATGCCCTTTACTTCTTTATTACAATTCCTTGTGGATTATCCTTTCAGAATTTCCTTTTCTTCCTCCTTTATTTGGGTCTCGCTACAGACAGCTCCATTGTTTGGGAATGTTCTAATATCAGCAATACAAACAGTACACAGGTGCATGCTCCTTTGCAGATTTTGCCTATTTTAAGGCCTTTGACAAACGGTTACATTTTTTTGTCAGTTTTAGGTGAAAACAGTAAAGACGAAATGTAGATCATTTTTTATGAAGTTGTAGAGTTATGTGTGTTAATTTACAAATTAAAATAGCACCAATCAAACCCCGCATTTTTTACCACCATACCGCAGTTTCAGCCACTGCCCACAGAGGAACATTAAAGAGACTAATCATGTTGGCTCAAATTAAGTTAGCACAGAAAGGATTTCAGAATGGTCCACATATGGCAAATCCAGGATATGGTTCTGGTGTTGGTGCAGGGATTCAGGTAGTTGGCTATCAAGGTGGTGGACAGATGATGCAGAATGCAATTGGCATTCCGCAGGGTGGAGGGCGAGGAATGTCTGTGAAACAGAATTCAGGAGGGTTGGACATAGCTATGTTGAAATATACTTTTCTGTGTCACTGATGTAACAAGGTGTGCCACTGGAAGCAAGAATGTAGGCTAAATTCCAACCAAATGTAAATTGATGATCAAATGTCATATATGAATGTGATGCCCTAAAGACCCTAAAATGCTGATATGCCCCAAGCCCAAGTGATTCAGCAAAATATAGCTAACCCAAGGTTTAATAAAAATCCAAACCCATAGTTCAGTAAAACCTTCTTTCGAGCCCTGACATTTTACAACAGTTTCAGCGCTTCAGCAGTTTCAGAGACCCAGGTTCTGATCAATCACAAGGATGGTGCCTAGAGGGGAGGAATATTGCATGCTGGGCGCAGTCTTTGAGGTGAACCACAGTGGCCTGTATGTGGATTGAAAGGTGAATGGACACTGTGTCATTTTCTTTACATATGTGCTACCCACTCTACTGTTAAACTGTAGAAGTGCCAAACCTACTCCTCTCAGGAGAACAAGTCTAAGTTGCACTTATTTTAAATGAATAAATTGTGAACCTTATTTCAGCCAAGGTCCCTGTGAAGATAGGCCCTTTTAAAGAGGACTATCAGTTTGTAATATGTGATTCAGGCTGAGCACATAAGAATCAACGGCTGGGTTGTTCCTGGTTCTGATAAAAGAAGGCTTTCCCCCAGACTTTAAGCACTCTGTTAAGAACTTTGTGAAGGGGACTTCCGGGATTAAACTGGCAAAGATATTGGCCTAAATAAAGATGTCAAACCTGTGAGAATAACAAGCAAAACAATTGCAGAGAATCCCCAAATGTCCCAGTACAAATGCTCATCAGAGGCAGTGGCTGAAATTACCCCTGTGATTGAATCCATGCTAGAGCAAGCCATTTTAAAAGAGAAACTAGGGAGACACTGCTTTTCACCTATAATTGGTTTGCTAAAGCCAAAGAAGCAGTAGAGAATTATTCAAGACCTTTGAAAGGTCAATACCATTGTTGTTCCATGTTGTCCTGTGGTACCAAATCCTGCTATTATACTTTTTCAAATACCCTATGATGCTGAGTTGTTCACAGTCATTGACATGAGTCAAGCATTCTTCTCTATTCCTTTACATGAGGATAGTCATGGTGCCGAGTTCCACTGGGGTATACAGAAATCCCCTCAATCTTTTATCAGATACTGAAGAGGAACCTGGAGAGCTTTCAGTTGCCATGTAACTCAGTCCTCATCCAGTACATAGATGACCTATTGGTGGCATCGACAATACAAGATGCATGCAGACAAGACACAATTGCCCTGTTGAATTATTTATCAGAAAACTGTTGTTCCATGGCATGGTGTTCCCCCTAACACTTTTACCTTCAGACCTCCTGCTTTTGCTGACTTTGTTTTTTCTGGCCTTAGGACTCTGCTCACTTTACCACTGCTACCCAGTGCTAAAATGCTTGTTCTCTCTCCTTAAAACATGTTAAATTGGCTTTTACCCAATTGGCATATTTAATTTATTTGTGCTTCCCTAGTAAAGTGTAAAATGGCACTACTTTTGCCCAGGGCCAGTAAATTAATCGCAACTCATGGACCTGCAGCACTGGTTGTGCCACCTTCTTAAGTAGCACTTTAAACATGTCTCTGGGCTGCCATTGCAGTCTGTGTGTGTGTGTGCAGTTTTAAACTGCCATTTTGACCTGGCAAAGTAAACCTTTTGCCAGGCATATACTTTCATTTTCAATACATATGCCACCCCCACGGTAGGCCCTGGACAGCCCAGGAGGCAGGGTGCAATGTATTTAAAAAGTTGGACATGTACCTTTAATTTTTTTTATGTCTTAGTAGTGAAAAACTCCTAAAGTTGTTTTTCACTAATGCAAGGCATACCTCTCCCATAGGATAACACTGGAGTTATCTCATTACATTTTATTACATTTTCTTGCCTTAGCCATTTGGTGCCTGCAACCTGTCTCTGAGTCATATGCCTGGGTGTGGGTGTCAGTTGGGCTTTGTGTATTCCTGCTGGACAGCCACATACATTGAGGAGCTTAGGTGTGAGTGTATTGGCCATCACTGGCAGGATGTGTCCTGTCTCCACTTCCCCTGTAGTTATTCTGGAGCCAAGGCCAGGAAGACAGGGCACCTGTTCATTTCAAATACATGCCTCTAGAAGCTTCTATCTACTTCAGAGGCAGAACTGGATATAAATATTGTTTCTTAGACACTAGGGTCCTGATTAAGGGTGGGCGGAATTTGCGATATTAACTTTTGCAAATTATCGCGAAATTGCTCAAAATCTCCGAGAGCACGCGGAACTTTCGCAAATATGCGGAGATTGCTTTTCCCGCCCGTTCGCGATGTGTTTTTGCGTGCTCGCGGGGAAATATAACTCCAACTTGCCCATGCGGTCGCTAATGGGCGCGGCCATCTTGCTTGCGATGCTTATTTCCTGTTCCGGGTCGAATGACGTGTTCGCAATCGCAAACTCTCGCGGGATAGCGCGACCAGCTACCAACAATCCAATATCTCGTGACGCACGCAAACGGATAGGAAAACTCGTCGGGGAATGCAGGGACCCGGTAAGTCACGATCGCACACGCGAGAACGCATTTTTAAAGTGCGAACAAGTAAAATACTTCCCTTTTGTGGCAGATTGCGAAGGTTTTGACATTCTCGCGCTCTCCGCGGAATGCAAATATGTCAAAATATCACAAATTCCAGGAGCAGAACAAAATTTACCGCCCAGGCCTAGACCTGATTATGCATTCCAGCGGTGCGAGAGTGGGAGAGCTGCCCCCGCCATGGTCTTGCACCGCTGAGACTCACTGCCTCCCAGATCACAACTTAAAAGTTGTCTAGCGGGTGGCCAGCATGGCGGTCCTGCTGTGGTGCCTCTTTCAAAGACGGCGGCGCCCTTTTCAACAAGGTTCCTGAACGGCATGGAGTGTAAAGTCCTGGCCGTGCAGGAACTGGTGTTCCAAAAGACAGAGATTATGCTGCTAGGAAAACACAACATCTTTACTCCCAAATGGTGGTGGCCAACTGACACAGCCCCCCCCGCCCCCCCTCCAAATACAGTGGACACCTTTCATCAGCAGTGGCAGGCTCCTGCTTTCGTTGGATCAAAACATAAAAAAAAATATTTTTTTAAACTTTGATCTCCTTCCAGAGATAGCGCGAAAGACTGTGGCAGTAGCATTAATCTTATCGCAACTGGACTACTGCAACAGTCTTTTGCAGGAATAAAGAAGGCCACTCTGAAATAGATACAGACTGTGCAAAATGCAGCAGCCCGACTTGTACTGAAACTGCCAAGGGGGGCCTCGGCTTCGGTGGCCCTCCACACCCTTCACTGGTTGCCTATACTTAAAAGGGTACTTTTTAAGATCCTTGTTATAATCTTCAGATCAGTGAAGCAAACTGGACCCAAATATCTTAGGTTACGAAGCAACGTTCCTTAAGATCCTCCAAGGAAAATTTGTTAGTACCTCCCCAGTTCCGCCTGACGTCCAGAGGAGGAAAATCAATGGTGGTCCTGGGAACAAAAGCATGGAACCACTTGCCCAGTCTTCTGAGACTCACTCAGTCAGAAGTCATCTTTAAGAAAAGACTGAAAACGTGGATCTTCGCAGTCCCATATAGCCTAGCTTTATCCCTCATCTGATTATGGTACAAACAGAGACCTTTCTCCTTTACACTTCGTCCACCCGCCACTTAGCACCAAGAAGCTCCTTTGGAGTGAAAGTTGCACTCTACAAGTGTCCTCATTCATTCATTCATGCACACAAGAGGGCACATTTCATGGACCCCTGTGCGCATCCACATGGCGTGAGGCACTTTCCTCTCTGCCACGGTGTTTATGGAGTAGAAACCTCCATGATACCACCGGCAAAGAGGAAACTAGTCATATGTTTGGCGGGACTAGTCCTGCCAAGCATATTGCTGCCTCTACCCCGCCACGCCTCTGTCAGGAAACGGCGGTTCCATTGTGTCGGTGATGGTCCAAAGGGCAGCCTGACCACCCAACTAGTAAATCCGCGGTTGGACTGCCAGAGCGGCGATGGCTGTACCACCACGCCACCACATGTCTAGCAGTCCTCAGACAGCCAGACTTGTAATTGGGTCCTTATTTTTCAATACTCGTCTGGACCTGTGGATACTCTGCCAGGAAGAAGGACTGCTGTGCTGCTGAAATGACTGCCACACTGCTGGAATGCTGATGTGCAGGACTGCTGCCCTGTTGACCTGCTGCTCTCTTACCAAATTGAGAAGGACTGGAACTGGACCTCTTAAACCCAGCACTCAAAGTGACTCCAAGCAAGGGCTAGTTGACTGGTCTTCCAATCTAAAGCCCAGGGACACGACAGATGTCCAACAACCTTGCACCTGGACTCTGCCATCTGTTACTCTACCCTGCCACATCCTGGCACCTCAGCCCTTGACCCTTAAGTTGTTCTGCCAGTCTGTGGATGCAGCAGAAAAGATGCATCTACTCTGCTGCGAGGCGTAAACCAGTGCAGCACCGCTGTTGCTGCGTGGATTGGAACTATCGCAAAGACCCACATGGCATTACAGCCCATCAAAACTACTGCTACGTGACGCATCCTCGGTGCTGGTCCTCACATCCCTAGTTGATGACAGCCTCGACAATTACACTGGATGCCGCACTGCAGCCTTGCAACTCTTCAGAACTGTCTTATTGCCCTGACTGCGCGCTGTATATACCGCACAAAACTTTGCATTGCAAGTCCCGTCGATGGGATCAGTGAAAATGATGCATGAATTTGACTGCACGATGCATGTTCGATGCGAATCCTCGCAACGCTCCGTGAACCAGGATCCAAGGAACTTTGGGCCAGATGTATGAAGACCCCATTTTACGAATCCTTGTGATTCTGAAGTAGGAAATCGCAAAACGGCATGCATCAAAGTGTTCTAAACACTTTCTGCAATTTCTTGGGGTTTGCACATGACCTACCTCATGAATATTAATGAGGTAGGTCGCAGTCTGCGACCCCCTAGGAATCGCAAAAATCACAGTGATGGTGGCCTGCTGGGGTCATCAGACCACCATGTCCGTGACTGCATTAGAATAAAGCAATCTTTTTATTTGTAAAGCGGCCGTTTACCTTAAAGGAAAACGGGATGCTTTACAACAAAAAAAAAAGAAAGTTTTTCCTTTTATTTTTTAAGAGCAGGCAGTGGTCCGTGGGACCACTGCCTGCACTTAAAAAATGCTTTTACAAAAATTCACAAAGGGAAGGACGTCCCTTGGGGACCCCTTCCCATTTGCGAATGTGTTACCACCAACTTAAAGTAGGTGGTAAAATGCAAATGTTTCACGACCGCATTTTGGTCAGAAAACATTCATGCATACCGATTCGGTATTACGAAGGGAAACCCTAAACACGTCCCTTCCTACTACAGAATTGCAAACCCAAATTGCGATTCGGTAACATGTTACGAAACCGCAATTTGGGTTTGATACATTTGAAAACCCTTTTTGGCGCTCGCAAACGGGCCGATTCTGCGAATCGGCCCGGTTGCGAACGCAAAAATGGTTGCTGCATCTTGCCCTTTGCTAATTTGGTCCTTGTAGCCGGCCCACACTCCAACACGGTTGCCCTGAACTAGTTAATGTGTCCCGGTCTGGCACAACCAGATATCCACAGTTGGTGCTTTTTGACGCAATTTTCACTAAAATATTTAAAATTTAAAATTGCATATTTCCCATTCTACTGATTGGATTTTTGTTATTTTGATCTTCTTTTATTTATTACAAGATGTTCTAGTTTGCTAACTTGGGGGCTCATTACGATGGCGGGTGAACCTGAGTCCAGTCATGCGGCGGTCCCACCACACATATTAGGAAATGCCCGTCATTATGGTGGGCGCATCCCAGGACTTTAACATGCAGACGCTGCTGCTGGCTTCAGCACCGTTAGCAATGTCATTATGGCACGCACTGCATTTCCCTGCACTATGTGGCAGGCACCAAGCGGTGCCTGCCACTTAGTGCTGGGAAATGTTGGGGGGTACCATTGGTACCCCCTCAGTGCACCACCCCCAAACACAGAGGGGGCCCGCAACGGGCCCCCAAATCCAATCACCGCCAGCCTTAACCGCCATGGAAAGGCTGGCTGTAGCCAGCATTGTAATCTGGCGGACAGTGCCTGCTAGGCACCGCCACCATTTACAATGCCCTTTCTGCTCTCTGCCAGACAATCTTAATGATTACCTGTGGCGGAAGCATGGTGGGCAGTCCTAGCGCCCGCCACGCTTGCGGAACGATTCCCCCTGCCACCGTAATGTGGTGGGGGGAAATTGCCAGCCAGATGGCGGAGGGACCGCCACCACACGGCTGGTGGTGGCGGGGCCTCAGCCATCCTGATGAGCACCTTGGTGTGGAGTCAGTCCTGTTGTGTGGTGTTCTCACTTTATTACTGCTTGAAGTGTTGGATAAATACTTTACAACAGACAAACGAATATTAGCTCGCTACCATACCAAGTTGTCATAAGTGTCTTCCACACATGTTTCAGACAAACCAGTAGGTTCTTTAAAAGAACCCTCACCCACCAACCTAGCTGGTGGCATGCTTCATCACTGGGTTCCCACCTCAGATGCCTAGTGCACCTAGAGTGTGCTATGATGCCTGATTAGAGTGAAGCTGGTTTTTTTGTGTGACGCAGTAAATTTCTGAACAAATTAAAACTACCTTAAGGGAATCCATCCCATAGGGACTTTTGATCGTGGAGCCCTTGGGTAGGGTTAAAAACAGTGATGGTGGATGTGCAGTGAGGAAATAATGGTCCCTCACATCCTAATGTAGGTCGTGTTAAGTTGACATGTTTCACCTAATGTTGCATGCTGTATGAGACGCAGTGGCACGCGGTGCCTGCCACTTAGTGCTGGGAAATGTTGGGGGGTACCATTGGTACCCCCTCAGTGCACCACCCCCCAAACACAGAGGGGGCCCTCAACGGGCCCCAAATCCAATCACCGCCAGCCTTAACCGCCATGGAAAGGCTGGCTGTAGCCAGCATTGTAATCTGGCGGACAGTGCCTGCTAGGCACCGCCACCATTTACAATGCCCTTTCTGCTCTCTGCCAGACAATCTTAATGATTACCTGTGGTGGAAGCATGGTGGGCAGACCTAGCGCCCGCCACGCTTGCGGAACGATTCCCCCTGCCATCGTAATGTGGTGGGGGGAAATTGCCAGCCAGATGGCGGAGGGACCGCCACCACACGGCTGGTGGTGGCGGGGCCTCAGCCATCCTAAGTGTCTTCCACACATGTTTCAGACAAACCAGTAGGTTCTTTAAAAGAACCTTCACCCACCAACCTAGCTGGTGGCATGCTTCATCACTGGGTTCCCACCTCAGATGCCTAGTGCACCTAGAGTGTGCTATGATGCCTGATTAGAGTGAAGCTGGTTTTTTTTGTGTGACGCAGTAAATTTCTGAACAAATTAAAACTACCTTAAGGGAATCCATCCCATAGGGACTTTTGATCGTGGAGCCCTTGGGTAGGGTTAAAAACAGTGATGGTGGATGTGCAGTGAGGAAATAATGGTCCTTCACATCCTAATGTAGGTCGTGTTAAGTTGACATGTTTCACCTAATGTTGCATGCTGTATGAGACGCAGTGGCTTTCTTCAGGACCAAGCTAACTTCTAGGAATCTCCTAGTCAGTAGACGTATGCACGCTAAGGCAAGCGTAAATTGTGTGAAGTGATTCGTGACTTACGATTTTCACCAATATGGGCCAAACATTCCTCTCTCAGGAGCTCCAGCTCCTTCTCAGTAAACATTACTTTGGGCATTCTATACTCTGAGTACTTGCTCCCATCTTCTGTGACCATGGTCTTCTCCTGGGATGGTGTTATTCAACGGCAGTGGTGAGTCCTTGTTCCCATCGTCTGTGGCCATGGTCATCTCCTGGGATGGTGTTATTCAGTGGCAGTGATGATGCTGGAGAACTCCTTACTTCCAGCATATGCCTCGGGTTGTAGCCACATCCTATATTTATAAACTTCCTGGTCTGACATCATCGTTCTGCATCGAGAAAGCATAGTTTCCTATTTTGCAATCTCTTATTATTTCCAAATAGCGAAAACGAATGTGAATCTGTAGTAATCGCTATTAGGAAATCGCAGTTTAACATACTTTCCGTTTTGCAATTCTCAAATATCAATTTCTACGGATTCACTATTTGTGAATCACAATTTCCGAATTTTGTACATATGGGCCTACAAGTCAGTCCGCGACAAGTGCTGAGCCTATGGTGAATGAGCCAAGCGCAGCTACTGTGAACCAAGAAGAAACTATCTGCACCTACCGGAATGTGGCCTAACGGCTAGGGCGGTCGACCTCGGAGCGGGGGAACCGGGTTCGAGTCTCGGCGGGGACACTCACCATTCTTTAATTCTGGGCAAATCATTTAATCTCTCTGTGCCTAACATAAATGGATGTGTCTGTCTGTAACGTAACTGGTGCTCATGTAAAGCGCTCGGATACCTTTGTGTCTAGTTTAAGCTATATAAATCTTCACACACAAAAAATACCCCCATTTAACTATTACGTAGTGTCCTGCAGCCTAATTCTTAGCCTTCTTTATCAGAAAGGTCACTTTGAGTATTTTTTTTTTTTATGCACTTTTAGATGATGTGCCTGGGTATTATTATTATAATAAAGTTTTATAGAGTGCATATCTACCTGACAGGGTTTCCCAGTGCTAAGCACGTGTAGGGAAAGCATTAGAACGGTACAGCAAAATTAGATTTTTTTCAAAAAGCACTGAAGATTTAACAAATTTTTATAGAAGCAGGTAGTGCGTTCCACAATTTAGGACCCAGATAAGAGAAAGATCGACCACCCTGTTGAGTTCTCCAGATTATGGGTATTACTCAGTAATTACTATTGTTTGATTGGAGAGAACGGCTGGAACCGAAGGGTGTCAACAAAAATCTGGGATACGATGGACCTGAGTTTGACATAGCTTTGTGCATATTGCACATGCTTTGAACTGGATTTACTTTTCCACCAGAAACCAGTGGAGGTCTCGAAGAAGATTGGACATAGAATAATTTTTGGTGAGATGGAATAACAATCTAGTGGCTGCACTGCATTCTGGACAATCAACAGATGTCTGAGTGAGGTTTTGGAGGCGCCAAGGTAAAGAATGTTACTGTAGTTTAATCTAAACAGAAACAAAGCCTGTGTTACCGTTCACTGGGTATGAACAGGCAGTAACCAAAGTATATTCCAAAGCCACCATAAAACATCAAAACAGTTGGAGGCTACCTTCAAAATCTGATGATTCATTAAGAGCTTGTCATTTAGCAAAAAACCCAAGTTTTTAACCAGATAAACAATGACTGGTGTAGTACCAAGGGCATTAGGCCAGTGATGAGATCCCCAAAGATGAGGGTTGTTGCCCACTAACAAAACTTCTGTCTTGTCTCAATTTAATTTAAGGTAGCCACCTTCAAAAGACAAATGTTCACAGTGTCAGAGCTGCGATCATCCGTAGATGAAAGAGAAAAGATAATCTAGGTATCATCTGTATAAATAAAAAGAGAGAGAGCACAAGGTTCCACAATGTCTGCCAGAGGACGTATATAAATGGTAAATAGCATAGGGCTGACAACCGACCCCTGGGGTACACTTGAGGGTAGAGGATAGAAGCTGGAGTTGTGGTTTGTGTTGAAGATCTGAAAAGTCCAATCTTGCACAAATGAATCTAGCTAGGGCAAGATCAAGTCTCGAACAACCATAGCCTCAAGTTTTTGCAAAATTGGCTGGTGCGATACAGAGTCAAATGCGGCACTGAAATTAAGTAAAATCAACAGTGCTGTGACACCTCTCTCAAGATGGAGTCAGAACTGTTCTGTAACTCACAGCAAGGTGGATTTCATGCTGTGATCAGCCCTAAAACCAGATTAAGAAGGGTGAAGAAGATCCTTTATTTCAACAAACTGAGAAATTTGTTAGTTTTAGTGCTTCGCCAGGATTTCTGAGAATAATGGTAGAAGCTAAATTGGTCTATAGTTAGACTAATTAAGGAGATGGAGATGTGGCTTCTTAAAGAGGGGCTTTAGGCAGTTGGCCTTCTAAAAGTGAGAAGTTGAGAATAGAAATCACCTTTGCAGAAGGTCAGGGCATAACTTACTAAAATAGGTGGGTGGGAGAGGGTCTAGTGTTGAACCAGATTTTTTGAGTTCAATGGGCAAAAAGTGTCCGAAGGGGACCCAGATGGAACTCCATTGCTAGCGTGCATTTGAATGCAGACTGACGCAGTGCAAGTAGTTCTACTTTCCGATTGTAGCTGGTGGCAGATAGTCATAAACATAGAAGATAAAGAAGTCTGAATATCCACCATTTTTTTGCAAAAGAACCAGCCAGTTCCTCACATTTCAACTGTGAGACAGATAGGGATAGAGAGACCTTCAGAGGGTCTGATAGATCCTTGACCACTCGAAATAGCATTTTTGGACTGTTTTGTGCCATAGTAATTTTATGAGAATAAAAAATAGCTCAGCGGACCTGCAGGCCTTTTGATATTCTTTGAGGGGCAGTCTATATTTCCTTTCATGTATTTATTTTTTCAGAGATTTTTTTTTAGCACTGGCATGACCCGAGGGTATCAGAGAGCTTTACAGCAATGTTACAACAGTTATCAGTCGATTACAGTACAATAAGAATACATTTTTTGAGAGTCAATGTAGGAGAGTAGGGTCTGCTTTCTATGTTCACCCCCACTTTTTGCTTTTGCTTTACTGGTTTTCGACTTAGATGTGGCTGTGGGCCTGCTAATCAGACCCACAGCCCTGCTGTTCTCTCTCTAAATTAATACTATGTACTTTAGGTGCATAACCCATCTGGATAGGATCACCTTATTGGCCCCTGTACAGTGTACCCTAGGTACCCAGGGCATAGGTGTACCCTAGGCCTACCCGGGGCTGCAGCATGTATTATGCCACCCCTGGCCTGGCCTTCCATTTTGACACAACTGGCTGATCACTCAGCTGGGGCAAGGTCGTGTAATCACCCCTTGCTTAGGTGTAGTATTCCTATACCTAGCTTACATATAGACACATGTGTACCTATCAGTCACTCCTATGGCAGGCCTTAACAATCCTGGAGGCAGAGTGCTTGGTAACATGTGAGATGGTGCTCTAGCATGAGCTGAGCCTGTCTGCAGCTTTCGGAACCATGTCCTTATAGCTGTTCTATGATATAGCCTACCATATACTCTTAAAGTGCCTTATAATCTTAAACGGTTATGGTAACTATGGTTTGGCTTTATCGAAACATGTCGTGTAAGGTGTCTAACACTGTGGAATAATACCCCCATACCATTTCTGGACATGAGGATATCATTCCCCCCTTCTAGAGGGAAAGACATGTTAAAATCATACTTCACTGTTAGCCTCTGACCAAAGCCTCAGCATCACAAAATGGATGCTGCTGCCACGTCACAAGTCTGACCTCCTGCTGCTGGGAGTGATCCCAGCCAGGGAGGCCTGGACAATAGGTTTCCTTCTTGGGGAGGTGCTAGCACCTCCCCAGACAGCCTTTAGTGTATTGGGGCAGGGTGGGCTGAAAGGAATGAGACATGCCTGGGGCACACAAGGTGTTCCTTGCATAGTCCAGTTCAAACCGGCGCTGGGGCACTCCAGCCCCAGCTCTGGCGCGAAACTGGACAAAGGGAAGTGGGTGTAACCACCCCCTCCCAGGTCCCACCCATAAGGCGTGACCTAGCAGGTATCCCAGCCCCCCAGATTAGTATAAGAGTGGGAGTTGGGCCTCAAGACTTTAGATTATCCTGAACCTGCAAACTTGAACAGAAACTCTGGACCTTCGACATTCGACGAAAGAAGAAGACTGAAGAATCTCCCTTGTGGCCAAGGAGTGGCTACCCTGTGCAAACAGGCACCATCAAGAGACTACCCTTTGCTTTGCCCAAGTTCTACGAGGAACCGACTGCAGAGCCCGACCAGAGCCTTGACTTCCAGACTTCTCCGACCCTGATCCACATCCACAGCAGAGCTGAGATCCGTGGAGGCGACGAGAGACGTGGGACCGGCTACCTGGGAAAAGTGGCTAGTATCTTCAAGCGCAGCTTCTGAGGCACCCTCGAAGTTGTGCACTGGGGATTGAGAAGCCCCAACCCCAAGCACCATCTGCACCGAAGATCAGCCCCCCCCACACTCCACGAGTCCTGCGTGGGGCCCTTCTGCATTTTCCTGCTTGCCGCATCTGTCCGGTTGCTTGCCCGCTGGCTAGTGGCCTTTGTGACGACGCATCCTGAAATCTTCACCGCTGGTTTGGCTCCTCCAGACTGGCTCCTGCTTCTTTGAAAAAGAGAAGCACCCCAGACCTTCCTGGTCTGCACCAGAAGCAAGTCCTCCATTCTTCGTGGGTTCCGCTTGCCAAGGCTTGGTGAGTCCTAGTCCAACTTCGACGCCACCGACAGCAAGAGCCTTTGTGGGACAGCTCGCCTCCTGGTCCTGGTCGTCCTCGACGCCTCCTGGTCCTCGTGGCTGCAGCGACAAGCTTCACCTTCACCTGCAATCTTCACGACATCGCCTGGTTCCTTCCTGGTTCCACGTGGTCACTGGCTAGTGACCTTGACTCTGTCCCTTCTGCTTGCAGGTCTCCTCTCTTCTTGATCCCAGCCTTGGGATCCACCGGACACTCTTCACTGACTGCCTGTCAGCATCTTTCTTCAGGCATCCATAGGAGTCGACGACGAAACCCGACGCAAATTCACCCCTATGCACCCGCAGCCTGTGGGCTAGGTAACTTGGGTACTCCGGTGCTCATCAGGATTGTGACTATCCTAGTGTCTAGTTTTCCAGTCTCGACTTCCTAGCTACTCCGGAAGTGTCCTAAATCTATCTATTTCTAAACTGTACTATTGCTAGTGACTTTTACGCATTACGCGTGAGTGTTTCCACTCTGCACCTGAATCCCGTGGGCCTCCCACTTCCTAACCTTTGGTAGTATAGTGTAGCCCCAGCGATTCCCTAGGCCTAGGCCTATCCTATTTCCGTGACAGTGGTCCTTATACCACTTACTTAGTATATGGTTTGCGTGGCCCCTAGGGCCTAACTGTATTACTTACCTGTGTGACTTAATGTATGCTTAAATAAGACTGTGTTGTACTTACCTCTAATCTCATAAAGAGTGCTGAGGGTTTGACTAGAATAAATACACTTTATTTTATATATATATCTGTTGTGGTGTCCTTTCATTTGGTATTCAAGGGATTATATATGGTATCATAGCTGGCTTCACATGCCATTCAGAGTTTAGCCTAAGACTGCTCTTGTCCATGCTACCACTAGGATAGCTGGTCTATAAGGTTGACTTTACAACCAATCACCATAAGGGTATTTGGACTGATATAAGGTGTACACTAGAACTAGTGACATCATACATCAGGCCAACTTCTCACATTGGTGAGCAGCGGTTGGGATCTGAGCTTGCTGTTGTAATACCATTGTAATCTTAAGATACTAAATTGAAAGATCACACAGATATTGTCTAGGTACATATAACATAGATTATAATACTTAAGTCCTACTGGACTTAGTAGTTGTAGGTTGAAGGGAGTAACACACCCTGACTACAACTACCAGAGAGGTTTAGTAGAAACAACTAGTGTAGGTAGGTGCACACACCACACCCTCACTAGATCATGTCTCTGGGAGGAGATCAAGTAGATGCTCTCTCAGGAGGGTCAGGTCTGCAGAAGACCCCCTCTAGATATGGTACCCTAACATTCCAGGAGATGTGACAATTGTGTACCTCCAGAGGAATAAAACAGGGTGCAAACCCTACCCTCCTTCAGTTAAGACAACTCCTAGAGGAGTATGATGCTCTTAAAGCCTCACAGGCAGGTACCCTAGGTACAAAGGAGGGTCTACCCACCACAGATGAGTCAGATGGGACTTCAGATGAAGAGGTAGACAGCCAGGGCCAAGTAGGAAGACTTAGCCAGGCTAACCTAAGCTTACATGGGAGTTTGCATGGGGTCCCCCCATACAGACCCCCAAGTGGGCTTACACAGAGAAGCAGGAGGGACAGATCCCCTTCAAGGGAATCCATCCACTCCCATGTCTCTAGCATCTCTAGTGTTTCCTCTCACAGGGGAATGACTAGGGTTTCCTCCCCGACTATCTTTGTTGGTCAGTCATCCATGTCAAGATTACTAAATCTATTGTGGGTGGGAAAATAGTCGAGGCATGGTTGCCTGAAGTGGGGGATTACACTTGGGACTCTGGGGGCCTGATTTCTTGCCCTTCTGAACAATAATTCCCATTGATCCTCTCCCAATTCACAATTAGGAATTGGATAGAAAAAGGACAGAGGGAGAGAGTGTATTGATGACCCTTGTGCCTGATGTAACCAGCTACATATGTGAGAGACTGTGAGGGGATCTCTAAAGTTGATCACAGCACAGTCACCTTGGAATTACTTCCTAGTGTTTCCTATCCAAGGGATTCGCCTCACCATCAACACCTCACTGTGTACTCCTTCTGGTAAGGGCCTGTTTGTGGAGAGCCAGTGAATTACCTTGTTCTTCAAGGCCCCCGGTGCTTCTCGAGTAGAGGGATTTAATTCTGGGATGCCAGCTAAAATTACAGTGTATGGTATTGCTTCTGGTGGCAAGTCAATGGTTCTATAATTTGGGTCTTTCCCATTGATGCCCAAAGGGGATGCTACTGTCTTTGCTTGGTAACTTGAACCATTAGCCTTCTTTGTGAGATTAAGATTTGAAAGCTCAGGGGAGACAATAGTAGTTGGCTGTTACGGTTGTGTAGGTTGAGAAGTCGAACAGGCAGCCTCACCTAGGGACTCAGATGTAAGAGTATTTACAATACCAAGTGATTTGTTGCATGGGATCTGGGTGGATATGTTAGAACCCTCAGCTACTTGTATAATATCCTTCTGGCGATACACTAGAGCTGTTTCTATCTTTGCTAAACAACTTACAATGGGATTGAGTAAATCCCTCAGTAGTGCACCAATATTCAATAATGTAAGGCCCTCCTCTCTTGGTGCGGCATTTAGACTCAAGTTTTCTTGGGGCAGAATGTTAGAAAGTGGAAACCCTTGTTTTTGGGATCTGCTCTTGGCCTTTTTAGCCGTTCCAGCTGTGTTGGTCTCCTGAATGGGGGTACGTTTGGTACTCTTAACTTTACGCCCTCCTGTAATTTGTACCCCCCTTTTTGTTTTTGGAATTGCTCCCTCCCTAGCATATACAGGTGTTAAGTCGTACTGGGCGGTAGGATTGGTAATTAGCTCACTATTAGATATACAAGATTCAACATTAGTGGCTGGTATAGGTACAATAGGTGGAATAGGTGGAGGGAGGGGTAATAAACTGAGATCGGTATGAGAGAAATCGCATTCAGTTGATGAAATACTAGAATTACCAAGTACCACATGCTCAGGTGTTTTACTCAGTATTGCGTTTGACCCCTCCCCTTCCATCAATATGCCACTAGGTGGAGGGTCAGGGGATATAACATGTTGAAGGGGGCCCAAAGAAGATCTTCTAACCCATTCCAGTTCTTGGGAGATGCGCCTTTCTAGTGTGGTAATTTCATCTATGAGAAGGGACCCAGCCTTGACAAAATATGTGTCCAATGTACCTTTAGGGGCCCCCAGGGCCGACGATGTTTTACTCCTAGTTGTACTTGCAGACATCCTCGTCTAATCAGTTTTGCGGTTGATGCTGGTCGACCCGAAAGCGGGAAGATAATCCTCCTCCTTCCTCGTCCGTCCTCAAACGGCCTCAAACGGCCCGCTCTTTGCCCGGCCTTCGCACCGGGCTTCGTCCCGCACGCGTTCCGCTAATGCGAGGGGCACGAGAAACTCTAAAATAGGGGAAGTGGGAGGGAAGAGGCACCAGCTGCACAGATGGTCGTGAATCCGCGAATCAGGCTGGTCCTCGCAGTCCGACCCAGTGGTAACGAAGGCAGTCTCTCTCTGCAGAAAACAGACGGGATGTAGAACAGAGCACCAAAGTCCCAAAGTTCAGCCAATCCTTAAATGCAGGCGAGCGGCTCCCGCGAAGCGGGGGCTGCGAGTCGTTATCGCGCTGTTAGAGGGAGTGGGAGGGAAGAGGCACCAGCTGCGCAGATGGTCGTGAATGCGCGAAGCAGGCTGGTCCTCGCAGTCCGACCCAGTGGTAACGAAGGCAGTCTCTCCCTGCAGAAAACAAACGGTATGTAGAACAGAGCAAAAAATTCTGACATGCAGACTGAAACATGCACTTTCAATACCAGCAGCAGTTTTCCCTGGTGAGCAGTAGCTTTACTACAGTGATCTAATGAGCAAAAAGAGTGCTAACATTCTGAATTTATGGCAAATGTGTGACACATCTGAATGCCTTTGGAATCAAAGTAAAAAACTGAAAGTATTTCCTACTGAGGAGACTGCAGTAAATGAGGAAATTAAGAAACTTCATAACAAATAAGTCTGCCAAGATGGCCACCAGAGACAAAAGAGCCCAAATGTAGCCCAAATATCACCCAGATGTAGCCCAAGTATAGCCCAATGACAGATTGTCCCAGAGTGTTCTTAAAAACAACTAGAGCGCTTACTGTCTTCATTATGACAAAAGTATGGCACACCTGAAGCCATCTTGATTGGAATAAACTGGTAACACTTAAAACATTTAATTTAAAAAGGAACACAATGAGGGGGTTCATTTTGCCATAGAAATTATGATTAATGCTGAAGAAAGAAAATGAGGGCACATTTTGAGTGACTTCTCAAATCCTCTTCTATTTCATTAAAAAATTCTGACATGCAGACTGAAACATTCACTTTTAATACCAGGAGCAGACTTCCATGGTGAACAGTAGTTTTACTACAGTGATCTAATGAGCAACTAGAGTGCTAACATTCAGAATTTATGGCAAATGTGTGACATATCTGAATACCTTCATGATGGAATCAAAGTAAAAAACTGAAAGCATTTCCTACTGAGGAGACTGCAGTACATGAGGAAATTAGGAAACTTCATAACAAATAAATCTCCCAAGATGGCCACCGGAGACAAAAGAGCCCAAATGTAGCCCAAAATCACCCAGATGTAGCCCAAATATAGCCCAATGACAGAAGTGTGCAAAACACTTATTATTTTGTGTTTTTGCAGTGTTATATAGTGCAGACTTGTCAGGTATTGGAGTGCTTTACATGAGCATTGGTTACATCACACAAGAACAAATTCATTTTGGTTGTAGACATGGGGAGACTAAGTGATTTGACCAGAATCACAGAATGTCGAGCTGAAGCAGAAACTCCAACCTGGTTCCCCAGTTGCAAAGTCTGCAGTTCTGGAAGTAACACCACATCCTCTCCCCTAAGTGCAACATTTAATCAAGTGGTCAACTGGATAAAAAAACATAAAGGTAACAAATAATTTAAAAGTGCTTTCTCGCTATTTGAAAACTCAGAAAATATGTCCTTATTTTAGTCTTTTAGAGCACTAACCATAATGTTGATGCCAATAAGACCCTCTCATATATGTAATTTCTAAAGGAAATGCTCTAGGTATTACAGTTTTGATTACATCAAGATGACGTCAGGCGTTCCACACTTTTGTAATAAATATAGAATGTTAGCAATCTAGTTGTTCATTAGATACTGTTGAGAGGCAGAGGCCTCTCAACTCTGAAAATTGAAGGCAGGTAGGAGGGTGCAAAGGCAACAATTCAACCACACTGAGCAGGCAGGAAGGGCCGTGGCAGCACAACAGACTATGGAGGGCAGTGGAAAGGGGGGCAGGGGCAACAAACCAACAATACAGGACTTGCAAGAGAGGCTGTGGCAATGTAATAGACCATTGTGGGCAGAAGGAAGAGGCAATAGTAGTACAACCATACATGCCAACAGACCCGATTCAGCCAGGAAACGTCCAATGTTTTTAAGCTCAAATGGGTTTTATTTTATCTGTCTCCTGTCTACAATCTCCTCTTTTTCAATGTAACTCAAAGGGGAAAATCAATACCCCAGTTTTTTTTCAAAATCTCCCTCTTACCAAGTTCTAAATGTTCGCAAGTATGGTACATTGGATCATGGAAGGAAATGGGGTAGGGACATGGACTTGGATAACAGAGGACAGGAGGGACATGGAGAGGTGCACCAAACTTACCGTGCAGGGCAGGCATCAGGGTTTGCAGCAGCACAATACACCACACAGGGCATGCGGGACGGGAGTGCAGCACAACAATCCATAGAAAGCAAGAGGGAGGGGACAGGACCATGCACATGGACAACAGAGAACAGAGAGGCAAGAGGCAGGACCATAATGGATAGACAGGAGAGAAAGCTGCAGCATAACAGACCATAAAGGGCAGGAGGGATGGATCAGGGGCATTACAATGGAACAGACAAGCCAGGAGGGAGGGAGTAGGGGTCTGCACATGTAAACAGAGGGCTGGGGGCAAGGGGGCAGGGCAGGAGCAGCAAGATAGCCATGGAGGTCAGGCAGGATGGGCACTAGAAGCAAGACACACCATGAAGAGCAACAGTGAGACTGTGATGGCATACACACAGACCATGGAGGGAAGGTGGGAGGGGTTCAGGGGCAGCTAACTGACCACACAGGGAAGGTGGGAGGGGCCATGGCAACACAGAAGACCATGCATGGCAAGTGGGAGGGTTAGTGGTAGCACAATGGCTATGATGGGCAAGAAGGAGGGTGCAGGGGCATGCACAAAGGACGATGGAGGATAGAAGGGAGGGTCAGGACCTGTGCACAGACAAGAACGTTCAGGGGAAGGGGCCTCACAACAGACCGCACGGGGCAGGCAGGAGGAGCAGTTGCAGCACAACAGACCAGGGAGGGCAGAAGGGTGTGGCAGTACAATGGACCATGTAGGACAGGAGGAAGAGGATAGGGGCATGGCATGTGGACAGGCAGGGTGGAGGTGGCAGGGACAGGTTACAGTCATCTGACAATGCTAGGCAGGTGGGAGGGGAGTGGCAGCTCAACAGAACACTCAGAGTAGATAGGAGTGGCAGGTCCATGGAACATGGTGGGCAAAAAGGATGGAGCAGGGGCATGCACAAAGACATCGGAGGGCAGGGGGAAGGAGAATAGGGTGAGCAAGCTAAGCACAGAGTTTAAGCAGGAGGTCAATGATGGGGCATAGAATTGGGCAATGGAGGGCAGGAGGAGTGGACTGGTACATCATACTAAATTGAGGGCAGTGGCAGCACATCAGACCATGCATGGCAGGAGGGAGGAGGCTAGTCCATGGATTCACACAACAGAGGATAGGGAGGAGGGGGATGGGGCAGCAAGCTAACTGTTCAGAGAAGGCAGGTATTAGGAACTTTATTGTTTTTAAAACGTGTGTCTGTGCGAACTACTTAAAATATGAACAAGTATGCAGCATAATCTCACTTTTATTCAGGAAGAAGAGGACGTTTGTGACTGTGACTCTGGGCTCACTTGGCAGAAACACCCCCTGACCCTCCACCCCCTATCGCAAAATGTAATGCCCGTGAAAAGGGTAGGTGAACACAGTGTTATATAGAACATAGTCATGAGTGCACGATTGAAAATGAAAACTAGATATAGTGTATGGTATAAACTATGCACCAAAAAGTGTGATATAAGATGAACCTGGCGTGAAATATAATATGCAATACATTGTGCGCAATGACAGATTCATTGGAGAGCGCGAGATAGCACAGGCACTAGCGCGTGCTATGCGATATCCGCCTTGGAGTGTAATATGCACAGGGCAGTGTTGTGTAACCTAACTAGTCCCTAAAGTTGTAATATAAAATATGTGCTGGGGAGTGTAACGTTGCATATGCACTGTGACAAAGATATGGATCCCAGATTGTAATATGTATGGCATAGCGCTGTGCGTTATAACATACACATCGAGGAAGGAACGTTAGATGGGGCAATATAGCCCGTGCAAAGGCAAGTGTGGCATGACATATTCACGGGGTGGTGTTACAGTGCACATGGGCTAGAGAGTGTCATAGCATATGCACTAGCTAGTGGAATACAACACAGAGGTGTGTGGCACTCAGCAGGCAATGGTGGGTGTAACACAGCATTGGGCTTTGCCAGGAGCGCGCTGTGACTCTCAAGTGATGTTCGTCCCCTTTCCAGAGAGTAAAATAAAAAGTATTACACATCCGGCAGTGGATGTGTGTTTTATTAACCGTGAGGGGGGTTTCTTGCATAGTTTTGGTCGAATTTTTGTCGAATCCCCTTTGAATGGCTTGGTGTGCATGTGTATTAAATGTGCCCGTCAATAGCTACCCATGTTTGTATAAATAAACGACAAGGGTGTCTACCGAGATTAGGCACGGTAGGGCATCAGACATGTCAGAGCTTCACTAGTGGTGTAAATACATTCCACGTGGATTCATTGTATGCATAGTCGCCTTTTAATGAATATCACGCAAATCGTCATGGTGATAGGTACGTACGGTTTGTCCAGCATGTCCTAGGTGTGTCTATAAATATATATTTTTTAAAAATAATAAAAAACAGTGGCCGGCCCTGGGGATTGGGGTCAAAAAAATATAATTAGGAGACAGGCCCTGGGGGATGGAGTCATCAGGGCCAATAAATTAGAATAAGAAGGGGAACCACACAGCCCCCCTTCTTAAAAAATTAAAATAAATAAAAGACTGGCATCGTGCCGGAGGCCACGCCCCCTCCTTGCAGCACTCTGCAAACGCGCCCCCTGGCCAGTTGTAAGCTGGGGAATTAATTCCTCTTCAATACTGAGGGTCCCTGAGGACCAACTAGCCCAACAGGCATCTCCAGTATGCACCAGGGAGCTGCACTGCAGACAGGTGTTCTGAGGCCAAGCCCCTTTTTACACCTCTCTGCAACGCAGCTCTGTGGCGCTTACTGGAGGTACCTAGTGGTCTAGTTTGACCCTAGGGACCCTTAGGATTCAAGGGGACTTAATCTCTCAACTTAGAACAGCCACAGGGCGCGTTTACACAGTGGGGAAGGGAGGGGACGGGGCCTGAGGTGACGTGTGCAAACACGCACTATGGCACGTTTTAAATTGGGGATATAATTTTCCTTCAATACTGAGGGCCCCTTGGGGCTAACTAGCCAACCAAGTGCTTCCAGTAAGCGCCACTGAGCTGCATTGCAGAGAGGTGGTCCAGGCCGTGCCACTTTTTACACCTCTCTGCAACGCAGCTCTGTGGCACTTACTGGAGGTACCTAGTGGGCTAGTTGGACCCTAGGGACCCTCAGGATTCAAATGAACTTAATCTCCCAACTAAAAACGGACACAGGGCGTGTTTACACAGTGGTGAAGGGAGGGGACGGGGCCTGAGTTAACGTGTGCAAAAACGCCCTGTGGCCTGTTTTAAGAGGTAGTTTTAATCCCCCTGCCCTATTATATACTAGGGGCTTACAGAGGAGGTCATGCTAATCACAGGGGGACCCCAACGCATAATGTTCCCTAGTGTATGTAGGTGTTTTCACCGTATTCTAAGTGTCTTTTAACATAGCACTGGCTCTAGGACTGGTTAGTCAGACTCAGTTACCACCAGTATCCGTCTGAAAAAGTTGAGGGTACAGGATGATTTTGCAACAAGGCTTCTTTCTGCTCTTCTTTTTGTTCTTTCTGCACGTTATCCTTCTTCCTGCACTTTTCTTCATCTTTGAGGACTTCTGTTGCTTCTTTCTGCACTTCTTTTTTTTCTTTCTGTGCATTTTTTCTTCTTTCTTCACATGTCCTATCTCTGTAGGCATAGTTAGAAATTAGCATTTAAAAAACCTTTGAAATTCACAGAAAAAACCATAGGTTTCAGGCACGTTATAGTTAGGAATTAGCATTTAAAAAACCTCAGAAATTCACTGAAAAAACCATAGGTTTCAGGGGTGTTATAGTTAGCTGGACTTTTCACTTGTACAAAACCATTGAAATTCCCCCATTATAGTTAGTTCAGCTAACTATAACTCGCGCGCCCGCAATGCACTGCTGATGACGTCACATCTTACATCACTCATGACATGGTCAGTGACATCACTCATGACATCACTGATGACATCTCAAATGACATCACTGATGACATCATCCTTGTGATAGAGTGGCAGACCTCCTCTCACCCTAATATAACCTTTGATAACCACATTCAAAAATAGAGACTAAACTTTTCAAAACAATGGACATACCAATACCAGTTACACCAACCTCTTCAGTAATTCTAAGATCCACATACACATCCACTCATTCACCAACAGTCCTATACAGTCACTCATACATGTATTCACTCATCATATGTACTCATACACCTATACATCCTGTTACACAATGCCACTCATCCATAGAGTTACTCACACACATAGTCACTCATGCTAATAAAGAATCAAACATACATTTATTTGCATATACAGTTATACACACACCACCACTCTTACTTCTACGGAAACTTACACATACTTAGTCTTTTAACCAATCACTTATAGAAACACATACAGGAACTCTTTCAATCTCTCACTCTCACATATACTCACTTATATACACCAATAGTCACATATACTAGTTTAAAACATATGTAGTTACTCATAAAGACACTATTGAGACAGTCATTCACTCACTAACACACCCATACACACACTCATCCACCCATACAGTCCTGCACACATGCTGTCTTCAACACATACAAAGAGTGAGTCACTCATTCATGCACCTATGCACTACGTAATACCCCCCACCGAACCATGCAGACACTCAGACTGATACTCAAAAAACCAACTAATAACCTATATAGACACCCATGTAGCTACTCACCAACCCATGCAGCCACTTATACACAAAGTGAGAGACTGATACAGATATTTACATATTTAAACATTACTCACTAAGCCATGTATTCACTACGATACACTTAATCAGTCAGTTACACTGTGGTAAATAAAAATTCCTTTACCGGGACTGAATTTGATACAGAAACATTATAAAATAGCTCAGTAAAATGAGAGGCAGAATCCGTGATATTAGAGTTTCGGAATGGGCTTTATTCCAATAATCGATTATAATCGGATGCTTCAAGTTCCATCACCACGGGGGTTCAGGAAGTGAAGTACATACTTTATTGACAAGAAGTAACTTTTATAGTACATACATTATAATGAAGTGAATACAGTAGGCGTAACAATTGATAAGGACATTGACGTTTGGTCTGCGTAACCGAAAATGGGTGTAATAATGAGTAAAAAGGAACATGATTGGTTATGATGTAATACATAGGTGGATCTATAAGATAATACTTGGCATAGATGCGCGCGCAGCAGTATGACGTATAATTGACGTGTAACTAGGGGGTGACGGGGACTTGACATTTAGCTCTATATGTGGAGACGAGAAGTCTGGGGGGTCAAGTCAACCTAATCCCAAATCATATCTAACATCCTATGTTTAAAGAACTATGTTATCCATAAAAGAGGGACTCTCGGACAGAATCTATTCTATACTGACTGTGCGTGCGTGTACAAGCGTCTAAGTGTCTACACTGAATGCGAGGGGGTAGGAATATTCCATGGTAACAGGGCTATGAATTACTTGCATGAGGACAGAGAAGATGGGCCTTTTTGCTTGGTAACTGGAAGAATGTTTACTTAAACTACTAGGCAGGAATGCATCGGCTGAGGGGGAGGCAGATAATTCGAAGGTGAAATACAGTTCTTGGCAGAGAGTAGGCTGATGTCAGGCTTCGTGAGCCGCGCAGAGAATGAGACAAAGTTCATGGTCACAGATGCAGGCTCGGACTGGAGCTTTCAGAGGCAGAAGGCAAGAGGAGTTTTGATGACAGAATCAGGGCCTACTTGCCTGGACTGTAAAGTGGCATAAGTGAACCATATAAAGCCGATGGCCTTTCATATTTAGGAATGGGATATCCGGCCTATACATGGCGGATCTGTCAAAGGACATGTTGACGGTGGACGCACATGTATTTGCGTCTTCATAACTGGAACTGGAGGGAACATACATGTACTTGTGACATGCACATGGAACCGTTGGGGTCCAAGATAGGGGACATAACTGACCAGAAAAATCCATATTTCCACATTCCCTCCTTGTCCCCTACTTGCCCTTCAAGAGATATCAATCTTCATCAATCCATTGATCTGTTCATATAGCATCATTTGTTCTTCTTTCTTCTTCCGGGATCTTGAATGAAAATCTTGATGTCGAATGCACGATGTGGCACACAGACCACAAATTGCTGGTCCACATTGTAGACATAGACAGCAACTGAATAGTATGAGAAGGCCAATACCTAGGAAGGATAAAACTCTCCATCCCCAGGCTGATACCGCATTCCAAAACCAACTGGACCAAGTCCAAGTGCCTGGGTTCTGGTGTATCTGGCTTACAATCTTATGAAGGCGAGTGATGGCTTTATATACAGATGGCGAATTTTCTGGTATGAATACGCAGCAGCTTGATCCGATGACCCTACAAGCTCCGCCCCTATCAGCCAGGATGACGTCAAGGACAAGACGATTTTGAAGCACAACAATCCGCATAGCAGACTGCTCTTCCGTTAAATTGCCTAAGGCGGAAATAGTCTCATTCACTACTGCTTCAAGGGTTCTAGTTAATCTACGTATCAGCTTACTATTAGTAACAGTACCTATATAGGGAAAGATGCCTTTATTAAAATCTACATACTTGTCCCATGCCGTCTCAGTGTAATCGACAATGGGGAGATCTCTCCGTTCTCTGTTGTGTACTAAATGAATATTTCTGTAATAATCAGGAGGAGCTAGGAAAACAGGTGGCAAAAGGAATGCAATGTAGCAGGTACCATCCCAATCTAGAGGTAGACGCATATATGCAGTCTGACCACATATAAAGTAGGAGTGGCGAGAAGCTCTAAATGAGGATTTTCCTTGATCACTGAATTCTACTATAGTAGTGCATTTACTATGGCCCATATGTTTGGAACCAACCTTTCTTACACATAATTCACCCCTCGCTGGGAATACTGACATGGTGGGTAAGACTAGTTCAATTTCAGATACGACATTTAGAATCATGAGATTAGGTGTAAAATTACCTAATCCATATACTTCATTTTCTAGATCAGTTCCTGTTCTTTTGGGGCGACCCTCCTTGTCAGGGTAACAGACCTTGAGTAAAGCTAGGTTCAGATTTCCCCATACCCAATGATCTTGGTAAACTGCTGTGTCTGAGTCTATGGAATTAATTAAGCTAAACCATGCTCCACAGGAGCCATTATGTGTAAATGGATGTGGAAAGAAAGGCAGGACTCCTTCATAATTCTGATAGGGAGGGAGTCGGCCACACACCCAACAATTGGTGGCATTACTAGTCTGATGGGAATGATGTAACATACTAATGAAAGTGTTATTGCACAGCGCAAGTCTATAAGACAATTCATGCGGAGGTAAGTCACTAAAAGAATGTTCAGCAGCAACATTATAAACATGTCTAGAAATAGGGTAATATATGTGCAACAACATACTTGTAATAATTATTAAAAGACTCAATAAAAACAAAATTAATAATGTCACTATGCAGTGGCTACGCAGTGATTTACAATACGCCTGTCGTTTCAACATTTTTCGGGTATTTTCTCTACTCAGGTCCAAGGGATACATGTCAGAGACAATTCAACCGCTTCACCTTGGAGAGGACTTAAACAATCAAATTGCTCGACTGGTTGGGCCTAAGCTTTAGTTTGTAATTTTCAGATTTGTTAGGTTCAACAAAAGGGAGTTTTGTATCAGTCTGTGAGGGAGTGCAGGGCACAATGTCTATATCCGAAGATAGTCCATGAAATTTCTTGATGTGGCTTGAATGAATCCAGCCCTTGCGGCCCTCGATCTTCACGGCTGTTCTTGTGGTCAACAGGACCAACTTGGGTGCTTTCCACCTGGGCTCCAGCTGAGTCTTTCGGTCGAAATTCCTCACAAAGACAAGATTACCCGGAACAACGTCATGGGGTTTCACCTCAGTGTTGTCGGGAAAGGCTGCAGCTACCTGTGAACGAGAAGATTGTAGTGCAGACATCAAGGAAGCCAAGTAATCTGTCAGCATATTACAGTCAATATCAGTTATTTTGCGTGGTATAGGCGTCCCCCACATATTCGGTGGTCTACCGAAGATCACCTCATACGGGGATAGCCCTGTTCGAGAGTGTGCTACCATTCTCATGTAAAAGAGTGCAACTGGTAACGCTACTACCCAGTCGACACCTTTCTCTCTGCATATTTTGGACATTCTAATTTTCAGTATCTGGTTATGTCTTTCTACGAGACCTGCTGCCTCAGGATGTCGGACACAGTGGAATTTCCACTGATATCCTAACAGAAGTGAAACGTGTTTTATTAATTCGGATGAGAACGGCTGGCCGTTATCTGAGTAAACAGCACGTGGTAAACCGTATCGTGGGAAGAATTCTCGAACCAACTGTTTGGCAGTAGTCGGGGCAGTGTAATCTGAAACCGGGTATGCCTCCGTCCAACGGGACAGAGCGCAAACAACTACGAGAACATATTTGAATCCTCTGCATCGTTCCATCTGGATATAATCCATCTGGAGTACTTCAAAAGGATGATTAGGGGTATGAAATCCACCCTGTTCTACGGGAACGCCTTTTCCTGGGTTGAACTGACAACAGATCATACAGGTACGGACCTTTTGTTTTGCTGCTGCTCGTAAATGTTTATTGAACCAAATGTGTTGAATGCTGTCTAGCATAGCTTTTTCTCCTAAATGTGCTGGACTATGTATAGTGTTAATTATGACTTGGACCATTGAATCAGGAAGGAACCATACAGACCTTTCCTTCATCATCCATCCTTGGTCCGTTTGGATCCCTCCTAATTCAGTCCATTTCTTTATTTCGTCTGGTGTAGCATGTGTCTGTATGTCAATTACGTCAAGAGTAGGATCTTTAACTGTCATACAATGTGTCGGTGTCGGGACTATTGTCTTTGTCATATCGGGGGTTTGAGTTTGAGCAATCAGTTTAGCTGTTCTGTCGGCTAGATCATTGCCTTGGGAAATGATATCAGTAACCTTTGTATGGGCCTTACATTTCATAATTGATATTTCAGTGGGTAGATGTATTGCATCTAATAATGCATGAATGAGGGGTCCGTGCTGAATGTGGGCACCGTGGGAAGTTAAATAACCTCTCTCTCGCCACAGCACGCCGAAGTCATGTACAACTCCGAATGCATAACGTGAGTCAGTGTATATGTTGACTTTTTTATTCATGGCTTGAATACAGGCTTGTGTCAGAGCGATAAGTTCTGCGGCTTGAGCTGACAAAGTAGTTATACGATTAGTTTCAATGACCTCAGTATCTGTTGTGACTGCGTAGGCGGCTACTAACTCTCCTGTACTTGTTCTCATGCATGAACCATCTACATACAAGGTCAGGTCTGGATCTGACAATGGGACATCGGTTAAGTCTTGTCTGGGTTTTGTTGTTATTGTAATAACTTCAATACAGTCATGGGCTAGTGGGTCTGTTCCGACTACTGGTAAAAGTGTGGCAGGATTCAATGTGTTACAGCGTCTGATTTCTATATGTGGCTGAAACAATGTAAGCTCGTATCCTGTAAGTCGCGCTACAGTCAAGTGTTGTGTTTGCGTTCTATTTACAAGAACCTCTACTGCATGTGGTACTTGAACTGTCAATGGATGTCCTAACACTATGGCATCGCTTTGTCTGATTGCTAAAGCTGTTGCTGCTACTGATTTTAGGCATGCAGGCAAAGCCTGAGCTACGGGATCTAATGTACTAGAAAAATAAGCACATGGTTTGTGTGCTCCTGCTTGTTCCTGTGTGAGTACTGACAAGGCCGTACCTTCGCGTTCTGTAACAAAGAGTGTAAACTGTTTTCTGTAACATGGCGTTGCTAAAACGGGTGCTTGACATAAAGCTTTCTTTAAGCTTTCAAAAGCTTGTGTGTGTTCCTGAGTCCAAGGGAGAACAGTCGGTGTGGCTGCCTCCTGTGTTGTCAATTGAATGAGTGGTTTTGCTAGAAATGCATACTGAGGGATCCACTGTCTACAATATGAAGTGAGGCCTATGAAAGCCCGCACCTCCTTTTGTGTCTTGGGTATTGACATGTTAGCAATTAACTGAATGCGGTCGGGTGTAAGCTGCCTTCCCTCCTTGGACAGCGAGTGACCAAGATAAACAATTCGCTGGACACAGAATTGCAGCTTAGAAGGGGACACCTTGTGCCCCTTTTCGGCTAGAAATTGTAAAACTGTCAGTGATGCTTTCTCACATTCGGGTTCGCTTCTAGCGGTGATCAGCAGATCATCGACATATTGAAGCAGGGCAGTGTTAACCGGCATGTGGATACTGTCAAGTTCTCGTTTCAGTGCTTGGCTATAGATGCTGGGGCTTTCTGTAAATCCTTGAGGTGCGCGGGTGAATTTAAAGCTACGCCCATTTAAACTAAATCCGAACAAATATTGGCTTTCCGGATCTATTGGGACGCTGAAAAAGGCATTTTTGAGATCAATTACAGTAAAGAATGTTGCTTCGGAATCAATAGCTGTCAATAATGACGAGATATCTGGGACCACAGGAAATTGTGGCACAATACATTTGTTTAACTCGCGCAGATCAATAACCAATCGATATACTGGCGGAGCTGTAGGATCTGTTCGTTTAAGAATCGGAATTATCGGTGAATTACATACATTGGAGTCTGTTTCTACAACTACTCCTTGGGCAATAAGCTCGTCAATGATTTGTAGTAAAGCCGTTACAGCATCTGGTGGTAACTTGTATTGTCGCATTCGTGGTAGCACCACTCCTGCCTTTAGTGTGACTCGATATGGTGTAATATTCATGCAACCAACATCAGTAGGGCCTTGTGCCCATAGATGTGTAGGTAAAGTCTGCAGTCGGGGATCCATGTCTCTAGATACATAGTGACCTTTAAAATCACGTAAAAACAACCTTACTCCTTCCGGAGAACAACATATTATGGCTCCTAGGGCTTTCAACGTTTTTATTCCTAACAAGTTTTCTGGACATGATTTAGTAAGCAATAAATCTGTAGTTCGGGTCAGAGGTCCTATCGTAAGTGGAAGAGGCTGTGACACTTCATTAACAATAGGTTTTCCTGAAAAACCAAGGGAAATATTCTGTGAGCCTGAGAGGGGTGCCCCTGGGACTTCACTTCGTCTTATAGTTGTTCGACTTGCCCCTGTATCGAGTAAAAATTTTCTATCTTGACCTAATAATTCACTATGTACATAAGGTCCTTCTTGATCTACAGGAATCTCGATAAGGGGTAAGTCAACTTCCCTCTCTAGGCTAGTTCATGCGTAACGTTGATACTCCGGATATTCATACTGTGCAGTCTGATACATTTGTCGTGTTGTTGTCTGTGTGGCAGCAACAGGCAACGGTGGTGCAGCTGGCACAAACTGTATTGGCTGTTGTGCGGCTGGCATGGCCTGGGCATGCTGCGTAGCTCCTTGTTCATTCTGATCTTGTCTTAGTGGCCGTGATCTTTCTTGTGTTTTACCTATGGCGATATTATGTTTTAGCACTGGACAATCGTGTACGTAATGACCTGGCTTTTTACAATAATTGCATGTCCCTTTTACAGGTCCTGCTGAATCGGAATGTGTCATACCCTTTTTATGTCCTTCAGCTGGAACTGTCTGGGAAACTAGCATTTTCATTTTCGTGTCTTTCATGCGTCTGTGTTCATGTTCTTGTTCCTCTTTAATTCTATTGTGGTGGTACTGTAACATTTGTAACATTTGTGTTGGAGTGTTACCTTGCCAGGTACTCTCGAATTTTAATACTCTATTCTTTACTGGGGGCAGGGCATTTTCCACTAATTTTGTTACAAACAGATGCGGGTATGATTCGCTACTTGCTTTTATGCCACTATTTATACCAAAACATTTCTCGAATCGGGCATAGTAATCGCTAGTGTCTTCATCTTGCTTCTGTTTACAGGCTGAAATTGTACCCCAATCTTCCTTTTTCGTAGTTAATAAACGTGGCAGTACCTGTACTAGTAGACCTGGTAGTGCTTTAGTTTTGTCCCCAAGCCCCGAACCTGGACCTCGGGCCCTTTCTTCTGCTTCTAATGCTGACCATTCTATCTTTTGATCACCTACCTCCCACTCTTTTTCCTTGAGTTTCTCATAAATGCCAGCAGGCATCAACACCTTTAATATTGTCATAATGTCGGGGTAGGTATACTCTCCCATGAGTAACATGTCTTTAATTTCTCGGTGAAAACCCGCTGGGTCCTTGTCATGACTGGGTACTACTTTCTTCATTTCTAACAATTCTATTTTCGATATAGGCGTATATACAAATACACGTTTAAACTGATTGTCCTCGCCTTTTATTGGGTGTACTTCTCGTAAGGGATTCTGTCTATCCAGGTGATACGTCGTTCTTTCCTTGACAGGCAATGAGACATGCTCTGAGCATACAAAAAGAATATACTGCTTTCTAGATACTAGAATTTCTTTAATTAATTTGGTACCTGGACCTCTCCATTTATTCATAAGCAATTCAGTCAATATGTCAGGTAAGGGACCAGGGTCCGAATGCTGACTCTGATATAGTATAATGAGTTGTTGAATCATATAAATCCCAGCTAACCTCTGCTCATCTGGGGTGAGATTCAAAAATGTGCGTACTACTGTCTCATCACTATATTTTCCGGGACTGTCCACCCAATGAACAGCTGCCCTCGCTAAATCTTGTTCATCCATAGAATCGAGAAAATGATAACCCCTTCGTTCTCGGAGTAGTTTGTCGGCGGTTTGGAACGAATGCTCGTTAGACCTTATGTTAATTATAGGTATTTGGAAATTCCTGTCATTATCTGGACATATTGGACGTATTGGGTCAGTATGACATCTAGTCTGATTCCTATTACAAGATCTTCCTCTACCTACATAGGCTATGGTGTCTGACTGTCCGGCGGGCAGTCCTGACCCTTCTTCCTTGCTTTGCTCGAACTCGTCTGTCTCTAATCTCTCTTCGTGTAGGCGTTCTATTTCTTTACGGATCTTTCGGCACATGGCTATTATACAATTTTGCTTATCGTGTCTCCCTTCTGATATATTCTGGCTCCATTTTGTA
The DNA here is from genome assembly GCF_964204655.1 of Triturus cristatus. Taxonomy (NCBI): domain Eukaryota; kingdom Metazoa; phylum Chordata; class Amphibia; order Caudata; family Salamandridae; genus Triturus; species Triturus cristatus. The sequence continues at coordinate 531,395,041 of NC_140579.1, read as the reverse complement.
AGAATTTTCATTGCTTCCGGATCTACCCCCGGTCGGTCTTAATTTCTGATCACACAGTTTATGAGGAAACGCAACAGTTCCCCCTGTATCTCTACTTTCTGGTATTCCATAGCTCTGTTAATACATTCTGGATCTCGCCCTGTTTGAACAAAATGATATATTTTATCTAGATACGCAGTCATTCCTGGTAGCTTCGCTAAATACCCTGCGGCTCGTCTGATACGTAATGATGCCAGGATCATTTCGTCCTCTTTACCGAGCACCGGGTCATATCTACAATCTATAAGAAGTTCCTTAAGCGTACGATCACTTACGAATTTGGGTGTACGTGAATGCGCTGACTCTTGGAAAATAAGTTTATTTATTCTAGGTGGCGTAGAAAAAATATTGGTAGCACCTCCCGTGGCCCCGTCTGGGGCGTCGGGTGTGAAAGGATTCGTCGAACGTGACACAGCAACTATAGGTGTGGACTCAGCTATAGAAGTACCTGTAGGAACAGATGCAGAAACAGATGTGCTTGCCGGAACTTGTGACTCGATTTGTTGCTGCAGGGATACGGGTGCTGGATCTTGGCGTTGGACCTCCCTGGTATGCGGTCTACGTGGGGCGGAATTAGCATACTCGGGAGCTGCGTCATCTAAATATGAGGAAAGAAAAACATCTTCTGCGGTTCTAGGATGCCCCTTAGGATGTACCTTGATTGGGAATAATGGGGGTGGCAAGTCTTTCGGTATCTCTGGAGTAGCCTTAGGTAATCCTTCGGCCAGAAGGGGATACATACCATTCATAAGGGCATTTCTTTGTCTGTCTACTTGTTCTGATTTCACTCGGATACCTTCCTCAATTAATAGATTTTCTTGAATTTTGTTTGAACTCTCTTTACTCTTCTCTTCCTGTCTACGTGCTTTTTCCGTACGTCTATGAGATTCTTTACGCCATAACTCAACGGCGTCTTTCTGTGACTGTCTGACTTTCCTTTTCCATAACTCTTCCTCGACCTTCATGATGCACTCTGCATCCCAGGTCCCCGCTGTGGGCCACCTCTGACTTTCTGGTAATCCCTTGGTATAGTCTACCCATAAATCAAGAAATAGTATAGCGTCTAAGCCATGTTTGTGATACATAAAGTGCCCTGGAGTGTCCCTAGGAGGAATAGGGACGGCTTCTTCGAGAACCCCTTTTCTGGTAGTGATCTGTCTTAATTTCGAAAAGAGCGGCATATTGAGAACTGACCTTATACTTGATTTTGACCTGATACTTGAATTTGAACAGACTTAATACAATAAACACGATAATGAACAGTCATTCATACCACGATATACAGAACATACTTAAACACTTTAAACATTTAACATTAAACCTTTAACTGAAACAACAATGATGATCGTCTGCATAACTAATCACCAAGCTTAATTCTCGACAATAACTAGACAATAACTAGATACTTCGGAATACTTCGGAATACTTGATATACTGCTAAACAGTACAGATACACTGCTAAAACAGTGCAGACCGGATTTGTGTACCCAAACCCGTCTTGACCGGCACAACCTATGTGCACGTCAGAAATGCCTCCCCAGCAATGGTACTCACCGGGTAGCTTCGGAAACGGAAGGCCTCAGTAACTTGAACTTGAACCGGACTGGACTCGACTCGACTCGACTCGTCGGACACTGGGCTTGACTTCGGACTGGTGGGTCTCTGTATACCTCGGATCTTGCTCTCTCAGCTAGGCTCTGGTCGGGATACTTCGCACTTCTCACCGCCTCGTCTGGGTGTTGATCGCAGTCTCAGTCGCCCCCGCTTGACCGGAGGGAGATACAGGAAATCCTGCTGGTACGCGTTATTGTCCGTCCAGCTGTGGCAGGAGACCGGGCCTGCAACGCACCGCCGGCGCGTGAGATGAGAAAGTGTCCCTGTTCGGGCGCCATCATGTGGTAAATAAAAATTCCTTTACCGGGACTGAATTTGATACAGAAACATTATAAAATAGCTCAGTAAAATGAGAGGCAGAATCTGTGATATTAGAGTTTCGGAATGGGCTTTATTCCAATAATCGATTATAATCGGATGCTTCAAGTTCCATCACCACGGGGGTTCAGGAAGTGAAGTACATACTTTATTGACAAGAAGTAACTTTTATAGTACATACATTATAATGAAGTGAATACAGTAGGCGTAACAATTGATAAGGACATTGACGTTTGGTCTGCGTAACCGAAAATGGGTGTAATAATGAGTAAAAAGGAACATGATTGGTTATGATGTAATACATAGGTGGATCTATAAGATAATACTTGGCATAGATGCGCGCGCAGCAGTATGACGTATAATTGACGTGTAACTAGGGGGTGACGGGGACTTGACATTTAGCTCTATATGTGGAGACGAGAAGTCTGGGGGGTCAAGTCAACCTAATCCCAAATCATATCTAACATCCTATGTTTAAAGAACTATGTTATCCATAAAAGAGGGACTCTCGGACAGAATCTATTCTATACTGACTGTGCGTGCGTGTACAAGCGTCTAAGTGTCTACACTGAATGCGAGGGGGTAGGAATATTCCATGGTAACAGGGCTATGAATTACTTGCATGAGGACAGAGAAGATGGGCCTTTTTGCTTGGTAACTGGAAGAATGTTTACTTAAACTACTAGGCAGGAATGCATCGGCTGAGGGGGAGGCAGATAATTCGAAGGTGAAATACAGTTCTTGGCAGAGAGTAGGCTGATGTCAGGCTTCGTGAGCCGCGCAGAGAATGAGACAAAGTTCATGGTCACAGATGCAGGCTCGGACTGGAGCTTTCAGAGGCAGAAGGCAAGAGGAGTTTTGATGACAGAATCAGGGCTGAATTGCCTGGACTGTAAAGTGGCATAAGTGAACCATATAAAGCCGATGGCCTTTCATATTTAGGAATGGGATATCCGGCCTATACATGGCGGATCTGTCAAAGGACATGTTGACGGTGGACGCACATGTATTTGCGTCTTCATAACTGGAACTGGAGGGAACATACATGTACTTGTGACATGCACATGGAACCGTTGGGGTCCAAGATAGGGGACATAACTGACCAGAAAAATCCATATTTCCACAACACAATCAATTTTTCAAAAACAAATCATCCCTTTAGACACTTATATACCCATTTATTCTTCCATCGACCTTGAGATATACATATATAAAACATATTTAATTTTCAGAAAAACACACATTCACTGGATGATGTCATCAGGGATGTCATTTGAGATCTCTATCACAAGGATGATGTCATCAGTGATGTCACTGACCATGTCATGAGTGATGTAATATGTGACGTCATCAGCAGTGCATTTCGGGCGCGCGAGTTATAGTTAGCTGAACTAACTATAACGGGGGCATTTCAATGGTTTTGTACAAGTGAAAAGTCCAGCTAACTATAACACCCCTGAAACCTATGGTTTTTTCAGTGAATATATATATATATATCCATATATATATCCACTGGCGGTCGCCAGTAGATAGTTATAGTTAGGACCGAGTTCCCATAGGAAATCAGAAAATTCTATTTTGAATAACTTTGGCGCCGGTTGACTTATCTTCGTGAAATTTTCAAAACTAATGGGGCACTCCGCTCAGCTCTGACCCTGAAAGTCTCGGGGTGATTCCTCAAGCAGGGGCTGAGAAAAAGAGGGGGGTCCCAAAATGCGTTTTCCCCATGCATTTTCCCATAGGACCTTTAGTCGAAGGTACAGCCCGAACGGCTGAACAGAATTACTTGAAATTTGGCAAAGAGGTAGTCCTCAGGTCAGGCATGTGCCTTTTGCTTAAATGGTGTAAATCCGTTCAGTAGTTCCTGAGAAAATCAAAAGTAAAATCACATATATATCTGGCCGGACCACACATCTCATCGTGAGATCTGATTGGCTGTCAGCACTTCATCCAAGAAGTGTTGGCAGCCATTCTAGGGACCAATATACATGATAGCACCTCATTAAAAAGCATTGCAGTTAATAGAAGGTTTTAAGACTTTAGTTACATTATAATCATGTGTTGATGGTACCATACTCATTTTAGAAATTGTGGTGTGTTCTAAGGTGATTTTACCATGTTAAAAAGCCTTCTGCTGTGATATCATGAATCATGTTTGAGAGAAAACTATTTTCTCCTGCTTTTCCCACAGAGGTTTGGAAGATGATCTATAAGCTAACTGAGAGCATATTTTCTGTAAATTCACATTATCTTCTCAGTTATGTGAGAATGAAGTCTGACATTCTCAGTAAAACATGTACATCCAACAAGGGCAGAGACTGTCAGTTGATTCCTTTGTGTTCTACTACAACTAGAGCGCTAACAGTCCTACTTATGACAAACGTATGGCACACCTGAAGCCATCTTGGTTGGAATAAAGTGGTAATTCTTAAAACATTTAATTTAAAAAGGAACAAAATGAGGGGGTTCATTTTGCCATAGAAAGTATGATTAGTGCTGCAGAAAGAAAAATTAGGGCACATTTTGAGTGACTTCTCAAATCCTCTTCTATTTCATTAAAACATTCTGATATGCAGACTGAAACATGCACTTTCAATACCAGCAGCAGACTTCCCTGGTGAGCAGTAGCTTTACTACAGTGATCTAATAAGCTAACATTCTAATTTTATGTCAAATTTGTGACACATCTAAATGCCTTCTTGATGGAATCAAAGTAAAAAACTGAAAGTATTTCCTACTGAGGAGACTGTAGTAAATGAGGAAATTAGGAAACATCATAACAAATAAGTCTCCCAAGATTGCCACCAGAGACAAAAGAGCCCAAATGTAGCCCAAATAACACCCAGATGTAGCCCAAGTATAGCCCAATGACAGAATGTCCCAGAGTGTTCTAACGAACAACTAGAGCACTAACAGTCTTACTTATGACAAAAGTATGGCACACCTGAAGCCATCTTGAATGGAATAAGGTAGCAACACTTAAAACATTTAATTTACAAAGGAACACAATGAGGGGATTAATTTTGCCATAGAAATTATGATTAGTGTTGCAGAAAGAAAAATTAGGGCTTATTTTGACTTCTCAAATCCTCTTCTATGTCATAAAAAAATTCTGACATGCAGACTGAAACATGCACTTTGAATACCAGCAGCAGACTTCCCTGGTGAGCAGTAGCTTTACTGCAGTGATCTAATGAGCAACTAGAGTGCTAACATTCAGAATTTATGGCAAATGTGTGACATATCTGAATACCTTCTTGATGGAATCAAAGTAAAAAACTGAAAGTATTTCCCACTGAGGAGACTGCAGTAAATGAGGAAATTAGGAAACTTCATAACAAATAAATCTCCCAAGATGGCCACCAGACACAAAAGAGCCTAAATGCAGCACAAATATCACCCAGATGTAGCCCACATGTAGCCCAATGACAGAAGTGTGCAAAACACTTATTTTTTGTGTATTTGCAGTTTTATATAGTGTAGACTTGTCAGGTATTGGAATGCTTTACATGAGCATTGGTTACCTCACGCAAGATCAAATTCATTTTGGTTGTAGACATGGGGAGATTAAGTGATTTGACCACAATCACGGAATGTCGAGCTGAAGCAGAAACTCCAACCTGGTTCCCCAGTTGCAAAGTCTGCAGCTCTGGAAGTAACACCACATCCTCTCGCCAAGGTGCAATATTTAATCAAGTGGTCAACTGGATAAAAAAACATAAAGATTACAAATAATTTAAAAGTTCTTTGTCGCTATTTGAAACCTCAGAAAATATGTCCTCATTTTAGTTTTTTAGAGCACTAACCATAATTTTGATGCAAATAAGACCCTCTCATATATGTAATTTCTAAAGGAAATACTCTAGGTATTACAGTTTTGATTACATGAAGATGACGTCAGGCGTTCCACACTTTTGTAATAAATATAGAATGTTAGCAATCTAGTTGTTCATTGGGATACTGTTGAGAGGCAGAGGCCAGGGGCACGGACTCTGAAAATTGAAGTCAGGTAGGAGAGTGCAGAGGCAACAATTTGACCACACTGGGCAGTCAGGAAGGGCAGTGGCAGCACAACAGACTATGGAGGGCAGTGGAAAGGGGGGCAGGGGCAACAAACCAACAATACAGGACTGGCAAGAGAGGCTGTGGCAATATAATAGACCATTGTGGGAAGAAGGAAGAGGCAGTGGTAGTGCAACCATACATGCCAACAGACTAGTTTCAGCCAGGAAACGTCCAATGTTTTTAAGCTCAAATGGGCTTTATTTGATCTGTCTCCTGTCTACAATCTCCTCTTTTTCAATGTAACTCAAAGGGGAAAATCAATACCCCAGTTTTTTTTCAAAATCTCCCTCTTACCAAGTTCAAAATGTTGTATGGTACATTGGATCATGGTAGGCAGGAGGAAGTGGGGTAGGGACATGGACTTGGATAACAGAGGACAGGAGGGACATGGAGAGGTGCACCAAACTGACCCTACAGGGCAGGCATCAGGGTTTGCAGCAGCACAATACACCACGCAGCGCATGCGGGACGGGAGTGCAGCACAGCAACCCATAGAAAGCACTAGGGAGGGGACAGGACCATGCACATGGACAACAGAGAGCAGATGGGAAAGAGGCAATGGTAGCTAGCTGACCATAATGGACAAACAGGAGAGAAAGCTGCAGCATAACAGACCATAAAGGGCAGGAGGGACGGATCAGGGGCATTACAATGGAACAGACAAGCCAGGAGGGAGGGAATAGGGGGTCTGCACATGGAAACAGAGGGCTGGGGGCAAGGTGGCAGGGCAGGAGCAGCAAGATAGCCATGGAGGTCAGGCAGGATGGGCACTAGAAGCAAGACACACCATGGAGAGCAATAATGAGACTATGGTGACATGCACACAGACCATGGAGGGAAGGTGGGAGGGGGTCAGGGGCAGCTAGCTGACCACACAGGGAAGGTGGAAGGGGCCATGGCAGCACAGAAGACCATGCATATCAAGCGGGAGGGTTAGTGGCAGCACAATGGCTCTGAAGGGCAAGAAGGAGGGAGCAGGGGCATGCACAAAGGACCATGGAGGATAGAAGGGAGGGTCAGGACCTGGGCACAGACAAGAGAGTTCAGGGGAAGGGGCCTCACAACAGACCGCGCGGGGCAGGCAGGAGGAGCAGTTGCAGCACAACCGATCAGGGAGGGCAGAAGGGTGTGACAGTAAAATGGACCATGGAGGACAGGAGGAAGGGGATAGGGGCATGGCATGTGGACATACAGGGTGGAGGTTGCAGGGACAGGTTACAGTCATCTGACAATGCTAGGCAGGTGGGAGGGGAGTGGCAGCTCAACAGAACACTCAGAGTAGATAGGAGTGGCAGGTCCATGGAACATAGTGGGCAAAAAGGATGGAGCAGGGGCATGCACAAAGACATCGGAGGGCAGGGGGAAGGAGAATAGGGGCAGCAAGCTAAGCACAGAGGCTAAGCAGGAGGTGAATGATGGGCCATAGAATTGGGCAATGGAGGGCAGGAGGAGTGGACTGGTACATCCTGCTAAATGGAGGGCAGTGGCAGCACATAAGACTATGCATGGCAGGAGGGAAGAGGCGAGTCCATGGATTCAGACAACAGAGGATAGGGAGGAGGTGGATGGGGCAGCAAGCTAACTGTTCAGAGAAGGTGGGTATTAGGAACTTTATTGTTTTTAAAATGTGTGTCTGTGCGAACTACTTAAAATATGAACAAGTATGCAGCATAATCTCACTTTTATTCAGGAAGAAGAGGACGTTTGTGACTGTGACTCCGGGTTCACTTGGCAGAAACACCCCCTGACCCTCCACCCCCATCGCAAAATGTAATGCCCGTGAAAAGGGTAGGTGGACGCAGTGTTATATAGAACATAGTCCTGAGAGCACGATTGAAAATGAAAACTAGATGTAGTATATGGTATAAACTATGCACCAAAAAGTGTGATATAAGATGAACCGGGGCATGAAATATAATATGCAATACATTGTGCGCAATGACAGATTCATTGGAGAGCGCGAGATAGCACAGGCACTAGCGCGTGCTATGCGATATGCGCCTTGGAGTGTAATATGCACAGGGCAGAGTTGTGTAACATAACTATGGGGCAATATAACCTGTGCAAAGGCAAGTGTGGCATGACATATTCAGGGGGTGGTGTTACAGTGCACATGGGCTAGAGAGTGTCATAGCATACGCACTAGCTGGTGGAATACAACACAGAGGTGTGAGGCAATCGGCGGGCACTGGTGGGTGTAACACAGCATTGGGCTCAGCCAGGAGCACGCTGTGACTCTCAAGTGAGGTTCGTCTCCTTTCCAGAGAGTAAAATAAAAAGTATTACACATCCAGCGGTGGATGTGTTTTTTATTAACCGTGAGGGGGGTTTCTTGCATAGTTTGGTCGAATTTTTGTCGAATCCCCTTTGAATGGCTTGGTGTGCGTGTATATTCAATGTGCCTGTCAATAGCTACCCATGTTTGTATAAATAAATGACAAGGGTGTCTACTTGGAGAGTACCCACCGGCGGGGGCGCCGGGATTTGGCACGGTAGGGCGTCAGACACGTCAGAGCTTTACTAGCAGTGTAAATACATTCCATGTGGATTCGTTCTATGCATAGTCGCCTTTTAATGAATATCACGCAAATCGTCATGGTGATAGGTACATACGGTTTGTCCAGCATGTCCTAGGTGTTTTAATAATAAAAAACAAAGGCCGGCCCCGGGGGATGGGGTCCCCGGAGCCATAAGTGGCCTGAGGAGGGGGGCAACGCAACCCCCTCCTAAAGAATTTAAATCAAAAAAAGGCCATGACCCGGGGGTTGGGGTCCCCGGGGCCGATTAAGGCCTTGGGAGGGCCAAATTAATTTTTTTCAACAAAAAAAATTAGGGTGCAGGTCCTGGGGGATGGGGTCCCCAGGGCCAGTAAATTAGAAAAAGAAGGAGGGCCACACAGCCCTCCTTTTAAAAAAAATTAAATAAATAAAAGACCGGCATCGCGCTGGAGGCCACGCCCCCAACTTGCAGCACTCTGCAAACGCGCCCCCTGGCCAGTTGTAAGATGGGGAATTAATTCTCCTTCAATACTGAGGGTCCCTGAGGGCCAACTAGCCCAACAGGTATCTCCAGTGTGCACCAGGGAGCTGCGTTGCAGACAGGTGTTCTGAGGCCATGCCCCTTTTTACACCTCTATGCAACACAGCTCTGTGGCGCTTACTGGAGGTACCTAGTGGGCTAGTTTGCCCCTAGGGACCCTTAGGATTCAAGGGGACTTAATCTCTCAACTTAGAACGGCCACAGGGCGCGTTTACACAGTGGTGAAGGGAGGGGACGGGGCCTGAGGTGACGTGTGCAAACACGCCCTGTGGCGCGTTTTAAGTTGGGGAAATAATTCCCTTTCAATCCTGAGGGACCCTGGGGGCCATCTAGCCCACCAGGTGCTTCCAGTAAGTGCCACTGCTCTGCGTTGCAGAGAGGTGGTGCAGGCCGTGTCCCTTTTTACACCTCTCTGCAATGGCGCTTACTGGACGTACCTAGTGGGCTATTTTACCCCTAGGGATCCTCAGGATTCAAGGGGACTTAATCTCCCAACTTAAAAAACGGCCACAGGGCATGTTTACACAGTGGTGAAGGGAGGAGACGGGGCCTGAGTTAACATGTGCAAACAAGCCCTGTGGCGCGTTTTAAGTTGGGGAAATAATTCCCCTTCAATACTGAGGGCCCCTTGGGGCTAACTAGCCCACCAGGTGCTTCCAGTAAGTGCCACTGAGCTGCGTTGCAGAGAGGTGGTCCAGGCCGTGCCACTTTTTACACCTCTCTGCAACGCAGCTCTGTGGCGCATACTGGAGGTACCTAGTGGGCTAGTTGGACCCTAGGGACCCTCAGGATTCAAATGAACTTAATCTCCCAACTAAAAATGGCCACAGGGGGTGTTTACACAGTGGTGAAGGGAGGGGACGGGGCCTGAGTTAACGTGTGCAAACAAGCCCTGTGGCGCGTTTTAAGTTGGGGAAATAATTCCCCTTCAAACCTGAGGGACCCTGGGGGCCAACTAGCCCACCAGGTGCTTCCAGTAAGCACCACTCCGCTGCGTTGCAGAGGTGGTCTAGGCCGTGCCCCTTTTGACATCTCTCTGCAACGCAGCTCTGTGGCGCTTACTGGAGGTACCTAGTGGTCTAGTTGGACCCTAGGGACCCTCAGGATTCAAGGGGACTTAATCTCCCAACTTAAAACAGCCACAGGGCGTGTTTACACAGTGGGGAAGTGAGGGGACGGGGCCTGAGGTGACGTGTGCAAACACGCCCTGTGGCGCGTTTTAAGAGGTAGTTTTAATCCCCTGCCCTATTATATACTAGGGGCTTACAGAGGAGGTCATGCTGATCACAGGGAGACCCCAACACACAGTGTTCCCTAGTGTATGTAGGTGTTTTCACTGTATTCTGAGTGTCTTTTAACATAGCACTGGCTCTAGGACTGGTTAGTCAGACTCAGTTACCACTAAGGGTGGGCGTAGTTCGCGAAGTAGCACTTCGCGAAGCTACGCAAAGTGAAGTTCGCACTACGCGAGCTACGCGTAGCACTTCGCGAACTGCGTAGTAACATGTTCGCACTGTGCAAGATGTTGTTTTCAATGATTGCACAGTGCGGACAAGCAACCGGCACTGTGCAATCATTGAAAATGGCATCTTGCACAGTGCGAGCTGTAGTTTTCTGCTGCTCGAGTAAATTTTTACTCGAGCGGCAGCTTTCTCAACGCGAACTGGTAGTTTCTCATCGCGAGCGGTCGCGAGCATACGCAACCCCTCGCAATGAGAAACCTGACCTCCTCGCGTTGGGAATCTCGCCGGGAGGTTTATTTTCCATGCTCGCGATCGCGAACAAGGAAAAAGTCTCGCCGGGATGTCATTTTGCTTGCTCGCGGTCGCCAACTTGACGTTGAGGACCGCGAGCAAGCAAAAAATGACCGCAGCACTACGCAACACTACGCTACGCGTGTTCGCACTGTGCTACGTGCAGTTCGCGTAGTGCGAAGTAGCGCGAACTTCGCAAACTACGCGAGCGTAGCGTAGTGCTTCGCCCAGGCCTAGTTACCACCTGTATCCGTCTGAAAAAGTTGAGGGTACAGGATGATTTTGCAACAAGGCCTCTTTCTGCTCTTCTGTTTGTTCTTTCTGCACGTTATCCTTCTTCCTGCACTTTTCTTCGTCTTTGAGGACTTCTGTTGCTTCTTTCTGCATTTCTTTTTTTTCTTTCTGTGCGTTTTTTCTTCTTTCTTCACATGTCCTATCTCTGTAGGCATAGTTAGAAATTAGCATTTAACAAACCTTTGAAATTTACTGAAAAAACCATAGGTTTCAGGCACGTTATAGTTAGGAATTAGCATTTAAAAAACTTAGAAATTCACTGAAAAAACCATAGGTTTCAGGGGTGTTATAGTTAGCTGGACTTTTCACTCGTACAAAACCATTGAAATTCCCCCATTATAGTTAGTTCAGCTAACTATAACTCGCACGCCCGCAACGCACTGCTGATGACGTCACATATTACATCACTCATGACATGGTCAGTGACATCACTGATGACATCTGAAATGACATCACTAATGACATCACTGGTGACATCATCCTTGGGATAGAGTGGCAGACCTCCTCTTCCCCTAATATAACCTTTGATACGCACATTCAAAAATAGAAACTACAATGTTCAAAACAATGGACATACCAATACCAGTTACCACAACCTATTCAGTAATTCTAAGACCCACATACACATCCACTCATTCACCAACAGTCCTATACAGTCACTCATACATGTACTCACTAATCATATGTACTCACACACATATACATCCTGTTACACAATGCCACTCATCCATAGAGTTACTCACACACATAGTCACTCATGCTAATAAAGAATCAAACATCCATATACTTGCATATACAGTTATACACACACCACCACACTTACTTCTACAGAAACTTACACATACTTAGTCTTTTAAACAATCACTTATAGAAACACATACTTATTCATACAGGAACTCTTTCAATCTCTCACTCTCACATATACTGACTTATATACACCAATAGTCACATATACTAGTTTAAAACATATGTAGTTACTCATAAAGACACTATTGAGACAATCTATCACTCACTAACACACCCATGCACACACTCATCCACCCATACAGTCCTGCACACATGCTGTCTTCAACACATACAAACACTGAGTCACTCATTCATGCACCTACGCACTACGTAATACCCCCCACCGAACCATACAGACACTCAGACACTCATACTGATACTCAAAAAAACAACTAATAACCTATATAGACACTCATGTAGCTACTTACCAACCCATGTGTGTTATAGTTAGCTGGACATTTACCTCGTACAAAACCCTAGAAATTCCCCCATTATAGTTAGTTCAGCTAACTATAACTTGCGCGCCCCCGCAATGCACTGCTGATGACGTTACATATTACATCACTCATGACATGGTCAGTGACATCACTGATGACATCACTGATGACATCTCAAATGACATCACTGATGACATCACTGATGACGTCATCCAGTGAGTCTGTGTTTCTGTAGAGTTTTAATATGTTTAATATATATAGGGAAAGACCTATGGAAGAATGAGTGGGTGTATAAGTGTGTGAATGGATGATTTTCTAGGTGTGTGACTGACTCTATAAGTGAGTCATTAAATGTATCTTACTGCAGACTAGTGACTAAACAGTGTGAATGTCTGTAGCTGTCTGTCTGTTGGTGTATAAGTGGCTGCATGGTTTTGTGAATAGCTATATGAGTGTCTATATGGGTTATTGATTGGTTGTCTGAGTATCTGTATGGGTGCCTGAGTGTTTGTGTGGGTAGGGTGTGTGTGACTCTGTGCATAGATGTGTCAGTGGGTGATTCTATGGGTGCATGGTTTTAAGAGTGCATCTGTGATGGACTGTATGGTTGGGTGAGTGTATGTATGGGTGTGTTAGTGATTGAATGTATATCTCAGTGGTACATGTGTGAGTAACAACATATGTGAAAGGCAGGGTATATGTGTGTAAGAGTATATAACTGGGTATATGTGAGAGTGTGTGATTGTGAGAGTGGCTGTATGGATGAGTGTGTGCTTGTATCAGTAATTGTATAAGAGCGTAAGAATGTGGTAGTATTTTTATGAGTACGTGAACTTGTGTGTGTATAACTGTATAGGTGAGTAAATTGGAGTGTGATTAATTATTTGCATGATTGACTAGGTGTGTGAGTTTGTCTATGGATGACTGGCGGTGTCTGAGTGTCTATATAGGTGTATAAATGCATATGATAGTCCTGTACTGAGTGACTGTAAGTATGAGTGACTCTACAGGTGAGTGAGAGGAGGTGTGTGTAGACCTAAGAGTCAATGAGTGGGTATGTAGTTATTGGTATTGGAGTATCTATGGTTTTGAGAATGGCCGTCTGAAATTTTGAGTCGGTGTATCAAAGGTTATATTAGGGTGTGAGAAGATGCACTAATTTATTACATGGATGATGTCATCAGTGATGTCATCAGTGATGTCATTTGAGATGTCATCAGTGATGTCACTGACCATATCATGAGTGATGTAATATGTGACATCATCAGCAGTGCATTGCGGGGGCGTGCGAGTTATAGTTAGCTGAACTAACTATAACGGGGGAATTTCTAGGGTTTTGTATGAGGGAAATGTCCAGCTAACTATAACACCCCTGAAACCTATGGTTTTTTTAAAATACTTTTTTATCACCTTTTTCTTAAACTTATTTTTTCAATTAATCCTTTTAAAAATTAAAAATATTATTTGTTTTTATTGGGTTTTTAAAAAAAAATTGTTAATGTTTTAAAATATAGTTTTATATTTTTGTAAATATTTTTTAAACTATATTTTCAAAACTTTCTTTTTTATTTATTTTTCCATTTTTTGGGGATCCGCGCACCCAACACGTTAGGAACTGCGCACCCAGCGCGCATTTTGCCGTTTAAAAAAAAATAAAAAGGGGGCCCCAGGGGGTCCTTCTGGGACCCCCTAAGCAACACCAGAGGGTCAGAGTATTTCTACCCTGTCCCCTTTACATCTTTCACACACTTATTTACCTTACTTAATCAGCCTCGCTTCTACCGAGGCACAAAATGGCTGCCAACAGTTCCTGGTTTCGAATGTAGACAGACACTTGACAGCCAATTAGCATTCAGCGCGTGATCGGGAGGGTGCGCGCTCGGTTCGAGGAGGGTGCACTTAGGGTGCGCGGATCCTCCGAGGCCATAGATATATCTATCTTTTTTACACTAATTTTCTCAGGAACTACTGAACGGATTTACACCATTTATGCAAAAGGCACGAGTCTGAACTGAGGACTACCTCTTTGCCAAATTTGGTGTAATTCCGTTCAGCAGTTCGGGCTGTAGCTGCGTCAACAGGTCCTATGGGAAATTGCATGGGAAACACGCGTTTTGGGACCTCCCTTTTTTCTCGGCCCTAGCTTGACGTATCACCACGAAACTTTCAGGATAGGAACGGACCGGAGTTGGCCAAAAGTTTGGAAAATTTCACAAAGATTCGTCAACCGGCGCCAGACTTATTGGGAATAGAATGTTGCAGATTTCCTATGGAAAATAGGTCCTAACTATAACTACCTACTGGCGACCGCCAGTAGGTAATATCCATCCATATATATATATATATATATATATATATATATATATATATATATATATATATATATATCCCTATATATCCATATATATATATCCATATATATCCATATATCCCAGTGGCGGTCGCCACTGGTTAGGTTAGATTTTATATACAAAGAACATTTTGGTGCCGATTCTGATCCTGTAAAACCCGGGTACGAATGGTCGTACGGAGCGTTTTCTCCATACGACTCGTACCCAGGAATTCCACCGTACAAACCAGCAAGTACGATTTGTACAGAAATACCATTTCCGTACGAATCGTAAAAAACACCGTACGGTTAAAAAAGACATACAATTCTGATCCTGGACAGCACGTACATGACGTCCGCACGGAGTCAGGCAGCGTTTTACAGACCAGCAAGTACGATTCGTACCTACAGCACTCTGCACGGCTATATTTTTACGGGAGCCAAAAAGTGACGGAAAAGCTAAGTACGCTGCGATGCATGAGGAAAACGGGAACCGCTACACGACATACACGCCATCACCAACATCGTACGTGTCATCATGTACAGTGCGAACCCCAACATTGCATATGTACGGACCATACCCCCCACCCCCGTATGTACGGACTGTACCCCCCACCCCCGTATGTACGGACCGTGCCCCCCACCCGTGTATGTCCGCACCGTACCCCAGGCGTACCCCCCACCCGTGTATGTCTGCACCGTACCCCAGGTGTACCCCCACCCGAGTATGTCCACACCGTACCCCAGGCATACCCCAATCCTCGCGTATGTACGGTTCGTACATACGCGAGGATTGGGGTACGCCTGGGGTACGGTGTGGACATACGCAGTTGGGGGGTACGCCTGGGGTACGGTGCAGACATACGTGGGTGGGGGTACACCTGGGGTACGGTGCGGACATACGCGGGTGGGGGGTATGCCTGGGGTACGGTGGGGACATACGCGGGTCGGGAGTACGCCTGGGGTACGGTGCGGACATACGCGGGTGGGGGGTACGGTGCAGACGTACGCGGTGGGGGGTACGCCTGGGGTACGGTGCGGACATACGTGGGTGGGGGGTATGGTCCGTACATACGGGGGGTGGGGGGTACGGTCCATACATACGGGGGGTGGGGGGTATGGTCCATACATACAGGGTGGGGGGTACGGTCCGTACATACGGGGGTGGGGGGTACGGTGCGGACGTACGCGGGAGGGGTGGGAGCCTGGGGGGTCATACGCCTCATACCCCGGGCACAAGAGTACTCGGGATAGGGGTCTAACAAAGTTCGCTCCGTACGGGGCCTTTTCCATGCGCTTGTGATTTCGGACGGGCGGTACGGATAGTACTTGCGCGCTCGGACTTCAGTTTTACGAGTTGTAAGTAAAACTGTCCGAGGACGTCTCGTAGACTTTTCCCGAGGCGATTCGTATGTATTTTTCACATACGAATCGTACTTCAAAGTTTGTACGGGACTTGTACGATTCGTACCTAAAAACATACGGATACGAGTCGTACGGGAAAAAAAAATCCAGGATCGGAATCGACCCCTTTATGTTTCACTAATAAATTTGGCGGCGTGTGACAAATCATCAAAAGATGTCCCAAAGAAAAGTACATCCACCTTAGCTTCTACCTGGAAAGTTAGTTTTGTATCAAATTCTGTTTATTGGATTTTAGTTTGAGAGTGGTACAGAAATGCAGTACACATGCAACAGTTGTCAAATGCAAGTCAAGAGTTACAGATCTCACATGTAGGTTACAGTTTGTTCACAAGGTCTGTGGCATAGAAAAGTAATGAATCGATAAAATCAAATCTTGTTGCATACCTAACAAACCAACAAAACCGTGATGCCATGGTGCAAATAATAATGCGTTCCAGCACCAACACCCTCCAAAGCCTTGCGTGCCATTGAGTTAAGGAAGGTGACTCTTGTTTTTTCCATGCAGCAGCTACTGACATTTTAGCAGCCCCCAGACATAGCCACATAACAGACCTATCACTCTGTGTTTGGAGTTTCAGGATTGGGTCTCTCACCCCCAGCAAGGTGTATTCCAGGGATATTGGAATTGGGTAGCCTAGAATGAGTTTAACTTGGGACAAAATCTTTTTCCAAAAGGGCTGTATGGAGGTACAGTCCCACCAAATATGTCGAAAGTCGCCCAGCAGACCACATCCCTGCCAGCACCTATCCAAAGTGCTAGGGAAGATCTTGTGTAGTTTCTGAGGGTATAGGTACCAATCATACATGATCTTGTAGTGTGCCTCCCTTAGATACATCAAGTGGTTACATTTCACTATATACCTACTTAGATGCTCCCGTTGTTTGACCGCTAGTAGGGTATTCAAGAGTGCATCCCAAAAGCGTTTATAACGCAGGGTCGATCTGGGACTCAGAGCTTGTATGAGGGCATACAGACAGGAAATGCATCTCTTGGAGGTGGGCCCCGATTGGGCAAACTTCTCGATGGGGAGCAGATCCCTGGTGATGGCCAGCCTCACCAAGGGCTGCTGTACCCAATGTTTAAGCTGCAAATAATGGTATTCCTCCTTAGCAGTCAGCGCGAATTGTTTCTTGCATTCGTGGAAGGTGAGAAGCTTGCCTTTGTTAAATAAATGGGAAATCATGTGACATCCTCCTTCCCTCCAAGCCTCAAAGGGACCCTCGTGAAGTGCAGGGGGGAAGGCAGCATTAAAATGTATGGGGGTGTATGGGGAAGGAAAGGTTGTTGGCTGTAATCTCCTAGTAAGAACATTCCATACCCGTAGTGTGGTGGATGTGGGTGTGCTGATGTAGGCGTTGGGTGGTCTGTCATGTTTTGGCTTCCATAGTAGATCCCAAATGGTGCGACCGGTTATTTTTCTGTCTATATGAAGCCAGTGCTTCTCTGAGGCCCGCAGCGACCACTGCGTGATGACCCGCAGCTGAGCTGCCCTGTAGTGTCCCTGAAAATCCGGCAATGCCAGGCCCCCTTCCCTACGTGGCTGTATGAGCAGATGGAGGGGCAAGCGAGCCGTTTTCCCCAACCAGATAAATTTAGTAAGCATTTGTCGCAACTCCCGAAAGAGACCCACCTCCACCAGAATGGGTAACCCCTGAAAGAGGTAAAGCAAGCGGGGAAGTGCATTCATATTAATAGCATTAATCCTGCCCAGCCAGGAAATGCCTGCAGCGCTCCATTTACCCAGGTCAATTTTAAACTGGCGAAGAAGGGAAGGGAAATTGGCCCTG
Organism: Triturus cristatus; assembly: GCF_964204655.1. Classification (NCBI taxonomy): domain Eukaryota; kingdom Metazoa; phylum Chordata; class Amphibia; order Caudata; family Salamandridae; genus Triturus; species Triturus cristatus. Next base: position 531,377,153 of record NC_140579.1, on the reverse strand, counting down.
TAGTAATCTGAGATACGGGGAGTGAGCTTGACACCCAAATATGTAATTTCCTTAGCTGTGCGACTAAAAGGTGATGCGCCTTCTACCCGCCGCCATTCTTCTTTGGAAAGAGACAGATTCAATAAAAAGGATTTGGCCAGTTTGATCCTAAACCCCGCCGCCGCTCAAACAACATGAACTCCCCCTGGATAGCCAGAAGAGAGATCAATGGTTCTGTGACTGGAAGAAGCACATCGTCGGCAGAGAGCGATATTTTATGGTCATCTGTGCCAAAGCGTATACCCCGAATGTCCGGCTTTTCTTTAATTTTATGCACTAGGGGTTCTATACTTAGGGCGAAAAGGAGGGGGGACAACGGACATCCCTGCCTCGTTCCACGTGCCAAGCCAAAGGGGAAGAAGCAGCACCATTGACCAGGACCCAAGAGCTAGGAGAGTGATAATTGGCATGAATCATCCCTATAAAGGTCTCATTAAATCCAAAGCGCTGAAGCACCCTAAACAAAAAGGTCCATTCCACGCGGTCAAATGCTTTCTCCGCATCTAGCAAGAGAAGAGCAGCTGGGATGTCCTTCTTCTGGGCCTTTTCATTTAGATGGATGATGTGCTGCAAATTATAGTGAGTCTGCCGTCCCAAAATAAAACCTTTTTGGTCCGGATCAATAAGGCCAGGGAGCACAGATTTGAGGTGAGTGGCCAGGATCTTGGAGTAGATCTTGGCATCTAGGTTCAAAAGAGCTATTGGGCGATAAGAGGAACAAGCTGTGGGGTCCTTACCGGCTTTGGTAATTACTGCAACAATCGCCTCACCCATGGTGTGGGTTACCTGTTGCGTGGAGGCAATTGCATTAAATAAAATTGTTAAAAAGGGGACCAGCTCCGGTGCAAAGGTACGGTAGAAGTGTGCCGCAAAACTGTCCGGCCCCGGTGCCTTTTGGAGTTTAAGTACATCAATCGCCTTCTGGACTTCCTCGGAGGTTATGGGTTTCGCCAAGTCTTCATTTATGCTAGCCGGGACCTGTGGGAGGTCTAAGGGATCTAAGTACCCCATTTGGTCTTGCTCCCGTGGGAGTTCCGAAGTATAGAGAGCACGGTAAAACTTCTCGAAGGCCTGCGCTTTCTCCTCCTCTGTCTTATATGTGACACCCGCATCATCTATGATAAGTTTTATATATTCCCTTTCCTGTTTGGCCCGTAGTTGACGTGCTAGCAGAGACCCCACCTTGTTTTCTCCCTCATATCCCCTGGACTGGAGGCGTAGGATGGTTTTTTCCACCCTATTAGTATATATGGCCTGTAGCTCCCCTTTGAGGGCTGTGACTTTCCTCAGCGCCTGGACCGATGGGTTAGCCTTTTGTACCTGCTCTGCGGACAATAACTCCTGTCCTACCATGAGACGCTCCTCACGTTGCTGTGTTCCCGGGGTAGCAGCCAACTCGATGTAATTACCTCGGACCACCGCTTTCAGGGCATCCCAGGAAATGGCATGGGAAGTAAGCTCAGGGTCATTCTGCTCAAAGAACTCCTTAATAGTTTGCCTTAGGTCCTCACGGAGTAATCTATCCCTGCAGAGGAAGTTGGGAAAATACCAGCGTGCATGTTTTGGACGGGCATATCGGGTGGAAGTGTTTTTGCAGCACCGAGGCGAGCAGAGATTGGCTCACAAAGATGTGATCAATGCGGGAATATGTTCTGTGGGAGTGGGAGAAGAAGGAGTAGTCATGAAGGGTGTGTTTAGTATCTCTCCATGCGTCCACCAGACACAGGAGTTGGAGTTGTGACTTAAGTGCTATGCCAAAAATCCCACCCGCCGTCCTATATGGATGAGTCGTGTCCAGCCCCATGTCCCATACGAGGTTGAAGTCACCCAAGAGGAGTATGTCCCCCTATGCAAAGTTCTCCAAGGCCATAAGGAAGGAGAGTGTAAAGTCCTGTTGACCCGCATTTGGAGCATAAATAACTGCAAAGGTGCACTGCCGACCCCTCAGGTCCCCCCGAACCACAGCGTACCTCCCTGCTTTGTCAGCTTTGGTGTCCTGCGCCTGAAACGAGACCCCCTGTGGAAAAGTAGAGCCACCCCGTTCTGTTTTAAGGCTTGGGAAGATCGGAATATAAGAGGATGAGCTTTATGAGTCAAACGATGTTCCTCAGATTTTTTGAGATGTGTTTCTTGAAGGGCCGCCACTTGGACATTATGGTCAAGCACGTATATCCAAAAGCGTTGTCTCTTGTTAGGGGAGTTTAGACCCCGGGCTTTCCAAGTTAAAGTCCCGACAGCCATAGATATCCGGATGGAAATATGTCCCCCTCGTGAGGTCCTCTGTAAGAACTGAGCTTTGTACCTCCCTCCTCCCCCCACCCCAGCACAAAAACAATACAAAAAAGGCACCATGGCAGCCAACTAAGATAACAAAACAGAACAAACAATAAGATTGAGTGTGGAGAATCCCCCTCCCAGAGGGGAACCTCATTACTAGAACAAACTCGAGGAACGTAACCATTTCCATTCCCCTAGCCCCCACAACAATAATTTTTAAGGCATAAGCTGTGTGAACGTATACAGCCAGCAAGTGACTATCGGTGGCATAATCACCTTGCATGAGCTACTTAAGTCTTTTAGCTCTGGCAGCGTCACAAATGTCCAGGAGAGTGCAAGTCCTGCGCTCCAACCACCCTCCCACTGGAATCTCTTTACCGCAGTAGAGACAGGCCTCTCTACACATCGACTGCAAGTCCTCCGCTCCACTCACCTCTCCATAATGGTGAGTGATTGTCCCTCTGCGGTGGGGGTATAGAGTATCTTGTAGTTCGAGAACGTGTCAGGCCGGAGTCCCTCCAGCTACGGTACTCCCAAAGACAAGATAAGAGCAAGTTCTCTGCTTTATTCAGTCTCTCATGAACACTCTCATGCTTGGGGGAATTTTGCTCCAACTGGAACCAATCTCCATACCCTCGGGGCTCGTTGTACTCAGGGCTCAGACTGGAGTTTTCTTGCCCCCCCTTTCCCATTCTTCTCCACTGGCCTCCTCCTTGCCTCTCATGCTGTCGTGCCCCCTCGGTGTCCCAGGAAGACGGTGCTCCAGCAGCCAAGGAGCTCTCTATTCCTAGCATGCCTGCCACCTCCGACAACTCCGCGCAGTGGAAATGCTGGTTGTTCCATTGGAAGGCAATCCCGAAGGGATATGACCAGCGATATCTGATTTTCTTTTCCCTTAGAAACTCGGTGATCGGGCGGAATTGTTGGCGTTGCAGGAGTGTGGCCTGGGCTACATCTTGGTAGAGTGTGCAGGGGCGTTTTGGAAGGTGATCTTATCAGTGACCCTCCCCTTTTGTAGGACCAGTTCCTTAACCTTGAATGAGCTGAACTTTGCCAGCATGTCCCAGGGTCGCCGGTTCTCTCCAGGAAGCTGCGGTCCCACCTCAGGGCCGTCCTCCCCCAGGGCTGAGGAGAAGAGGCCCACCTTGAATGCCGCCAGATCCGGGCCTTCACAATCTTCTTTCAATCCTCGGACGTGAATGTTGTCCCGGCGGGAGTGATTTTCTAAGTCCTCACACTTGAGCAAGAAAGCACGCAATTGGCTGCTCAGGTCCACAGAGACTTCTTCCAGGGGTTTGATACGATCGGCCAGCTCCTGATACTTCACTTTAAAATCCAGCATCCGCGTGTCCACCAAGTCGAAATCTGCCTGTAGGGTCACCAGCTTCTCCCTCATATCTACGCGGAATGAGTCAAAGGAGGCATCCATATCGGCTTTAATGTCAGCACGGAGCTCCTGTTTGAGCTCCCGCAGGGAAGCCATGAGGTCCTCTCTGGTTAGCGCCATTGTTCCTGTCGATGGTGACACCTCCTCTCCAACCGCCTCTGCGCCTGCAGTGGCTTGGTAGCTCGAGACCTTGTTGTTGGGACCCAGTTGTGGGTCAGCTCCTGGCCGTCCCTCCGTTCATGCAAAAGCAAGGCGAACTCTCTGCCAATGCGTGGATTCCCGCTTTTGCGTCTCCACTCTCTCAGGGGGTTTCCCGTGCTTCTGACTCAGCGACTATGAGGGCTGTTCGTTGGCCACACCGGTCGGCTCACAAGTGATGTCCCTCCTAAGTGGTGCACGAATCGGTGGGCCAGATTGTGCTCCAGACTAGTTGCTGCTTGGTACTTGGACCTCCCGCAGGGCTCCGCGATACATGCGCCCTCCTTCCAGCTTTGCTGCAGCACCGTGGATTTGCCCTATATCCTGTGTGTGATATGGCGGCCATCTTAAAGTCAGGCACCAGGTAGCTCGTAGTGAATAATAGTGGCTACTTGATCTCCCTCGCAGCCCTCGTTGCTTTGCAAGCCCCCACTCCGCAGTTGACAGAGGACTCACCCTGCTTGCCTGTCCCCCCTGCCGGTGGTGATATCCAAGAGCGGTTAGGTTCCTGGGGGGGTCCAGTATTCCGTGTGGCGCCAAGCCGTGGTTCCCAGTGCCTCTGCCACCCTGTGTGCCCACCGTCACGTCGTACTTGGGGGACCCCTACTCGCACCTCTCACCCAGTGGATTGAAGAGGCCTCGCAGGATGTTGTGGGATCAGTCGGCTGGCAGGCTGACAAAGCAATGCCTGGCGAGCCCCCCAAGGCGCAGCGCATCCCCGTGGCCCGTCTGAACTCCCACAATGTCTCTTCCTGATTGGGGGGCCCGCAGGACTGCAAGCAGGGGGTCAATGTACCTTCCGATGCCCTCGCTCACACTGCACCATAGATCCGACAGGGGAACCCTCCATCTTGTGTTGTCTGGGCCCCGGGTCCAGGGACTCTGTCCGCCACCTCCGATCCCCCGTGGGGTTGAAAAATCCCTTATTTGCAGTGGTCGCTTCTCCTGTCGGTCAACTCTAACGCGTGGGGTCCCAGGCCTCAGACACTATAGGCACCGGAGCTCGCCTCAGGGAGAGCTGCCATTTTCTCCGCTCTCAGCTCCGATCGGCTCAGATCTCCGGGGCTTCATATCCACGGCGCAGGAGGAATTCCGGGGTGCAGGGCAGTCCCCTGTCATTACCCCATCTTTGGCCACATCGTGGAGTGGGCAGGATGCCTGAATAAATACCTTATGCGCAGTAATCCACGGGGCCTGGGACGGAGCCGATCGGATTCACGTCCGATCGGCCATGTTAGTTGGCCACGCCCCTGGAAAATTAGTTTTGCACTGATCCATCAATCGGAAAGAGGGGTCCCGAAACATCGATTTCCCATGTTAATTCCCATAGGAAACTTTGCTCTCTGATATAGAAACAATGTCACAATGGAAATACAGCAGATTTGGCAAAAAGTTTGAACTTTACTCAGATAGCGTTCTTTTGTGATTTGGTTGAAATCCACTTAGCTGTTTTTGAGAAAGTTGCATTTAAAGTGGTACTTGGTTTGGGTGTGATGGGACTAAAAATGTAGGTATATCTGGATAGTTGGTATACAGATTTACTCTGATTGTCCACTTTAAAGGGGACTAGTCAGTCCTGATTGGCTGGCCACACCCAGAACAATATTTTGTTGCAGCCATTGCAGGTCTGAGGGACATGATTCCTGTGTCCTGAAAATTAATGGAAATGATGATCCTCTGTTAGTATTTGATGATCCATGTTTGGGAGAAATTGTTTCTACCATGATTTTCTAATTTAAGTTATGGAAGGATCTCCAAAAGTTAAAATTAGAGCACATTTTCACAGTATGAACACGTACCTCCAACACTAGCATCAACCTCTCTGTTAAGTCCCTAGTAATCAACAGTTGCTTTACCACAAAATCAGCAATTAGGGTGCTAGCATTCTGAATTTATGACAAACATTTGGCACACCAGAATGCTATCTCGATAGATTCAAAGTTGTAAAACTGAAAGCAGTTCTTACAGAGGACACTGCAATAAACAAAGAAATGAAGGGTTTCTCTTTGTCATAAATAGATTATAGTTAGGCCTCTAGAAAGCTAAAATAAGGTCACGCTGTCTGTGAGTTCCCGTATATCTTCCTAATCCATTTCAGAAAAACATTCTGACATGCAAAATGAAACATGTACTTCCAACACCAGCATAAATCTGTCAGTTAACTTCTCAATAAGCAACTGCCGTGTTATCACAAATTTCTAATGCACAACCAGAGAGCTAATATTTTGTACTCAAGAGAGTGGCACTCCTGAATACCGGTTAGTTAGAATAGGACTTAGTGAATTTAAAACCTTTCCTGAAGAGCAAGCAGAACTAAATTAGCGTTGAGATTTTATTGTAACATGAAACCAGAGATTTATAAAATGTGAGGGGCTATGAAGGTGTTTAGTAATTTGAGGCACAACGTTTTTTTAAAGTGGCAACAATGTGTTGAAGAGAGAGATGTCTACATAACTACAATGAGGCATAACATATTCTTAAAGTGGCAACAAATTGTTGAAGAGAGAGATGTCTACATAAGTACAGCATCCCCTTTCCACATCTGTTTACATAGTCTACTAAACTTCTCAATCACTTAACAAAACAGCTCCTTTTTAGTAACATTTTAGCAGATATACACATATATCTTTATGTACATTCATTAAAAATAGAAAATTACTTTATACATAGGTATGCTAATAAGACTATATGATCCTGACGCGTTAAAAAAATAGCAATTTACTTTAAAAAAGTTCAAGTGATAATATAGTTAGGTTTTTAATTGAAGTTAAAAACAAATGTTTAAATGCCAAAATGCCTCTGAAATTCAACAACTGTAATTTACTAAGCTAAAAATAACTAGCGCCCTGCCATACACTGTCTCTTATCTCACATATTATATTACTCGTAACATGCTAAATAACATATTTGAGCAGAGTATCAGTTTTAGAAACCCAAATTGCTGGAGAAAAATTGAAAATACTTTATACATAGGTATGCTAATAAGACTATATGATCCTGACGCGTTAAAAAAATAGCAATTTACTTTAAAAAAGTTCAAGTGATAATATAGTTAGGTTTTTAATTGAAGGTAAAAACAAATGTTTAAATGCCAAAATGCCTCTGAAATTCAACAACTGTAATTTACTAAGCTAAAAATAACTAGCGCCCTGCCATACACTGTCTCTTATCTCACATATTATATTACTCGTAACATGCTAAATAACATATTTGAGCAGAGTATCAGTTTTAGAAACCCAAATTGCTGGAGAAAAACTGACCATGTTAATTAAGATCCCGACTAAAACAGACAGTGTTTTAACACCAGCAGGAAAACATGGTGAAACATTTATGGCTGGCAATATACTGCCAAAATAATGCAAGCCATACATCTACACAGATTACCCGATTCTTCTACAATGCTTCAGCAAAGTGTTGCAATAATAGGATTGCCATGTTTTCTTGTCCATTACATTTGAACCCTGCCCTTTTACACACCTTTGCTTCACACCAAGATCAGCTAAGGTGTATTTCTGGGAATCAATGTGATAGTACAACAGCTAATCTAGAGAGCAAAGTCCACAGATAAGACACATTGCGCATATCTTAAGCAAGGTAGCAATTTCAACATCCAGACTTATTTAGGTATGTACAATGTGCAATACACAAAGAGAGCTCTCACTCTTACACTCTCTGGAGCACTACTCTTCTTTTATGGGATTGTTAGAAATTGGGTTTTTGGTTTGCCGAGGTATGGACCGTGTCCAAGCAGGAACCACAGTTTTAGACAGGGTAAGTAAGATACACACTAAACGTTAACCTGTGCCCACCCTTTGGCAGCACAAAGAAGTCAGGCTAAACTTGAGAGGCAATGTGTAATGCATTTGTGCAACACAACCCACACTAACACAAAAAAAACACCGCAAAAAGACCACATACAAGCTTAAAAAAAAATTAGATTGTTAGAAATAAATACAGACCAAAAAGTCAAAAATCCAATAAGTGGAAGTCGAGATATGAATTTTTAAAGAATAAAAAGACTTCTAGTGCTTAGAAACATTAAGCGCCAATGGGAGGTTTCTGGTAGTGCTGGACAGGGGCAAAGTCAACAATTCAGGCCGACTGTATTGGAGCGCAGGCCGGGTACAGGAGCCATGCAGACCCGGTGAACAGAATACCCTGATTCTGGTTGCAACAGTGAAATGCAGAGTGCAGACGAGCGATGCATTGATGTTGGGCCAGCAGTCAAGATGATGCGTCCATTTTCTTCACACAGTGATGACGATGCGTCAGTTCCATAGACAAAGCGCTGAGCCGAAAGACGTTGTTTCCAAAAGCGATGCGCCGGGTTTCTCCATGCAGTCGAGGGGATAAGTAGATCTCTCCACACTGCAATGGGCTCTCAGGGCGATGCGTTGGTTCCGAAAGCAATGCACCATTCTTCTCCCGCAACATGGTTGATGCGATGGTTCTGCTACACGCAGACTGTAGATGCGTCAATTTCCCTGGTGCAAGTATCTGGGCAGGCACAGGAGCAGGGGTAAAGACTTTGATAGCAACAGGAGGCAGGCCAACAAGCTCTTGGAGAGCACTCTGGGTTCAAGGTAGAGCCCAGCCCTCTCTCAAAAGGGGCAGAGGGCAATAGGCAGTAGGGAAACACAGCAGAAGAGCAGTTCTTCCAGAGCAGAAGCCCAGCAGAGTGACAGTCCTTGTAGCAGCACAGCAGTTGTTCTGACAGTGGTTATTTACAGGTCCAGAAGTGTCTGATTTAGTGGGGTCAGAGACTCAGTAATTATATCCCATGTGTGCCTTTGAAGTGGGGGTGACTTCAAAAAAAGGTCTTTGAAGTGCACAGAAGCCCTTTCTTCCCAGCACTGGCTCGAGACTACCCGTGGGGGGTAATTAATCCTTTGTGTGGGGACAGAGCACTGTCTATTCAGGAGTAAATGTCAGCCAGTCCTTCCCTCCCTTCCTGCCCAGGAAGGACCATCAGAATGTAGATAAGTACTCAGACACACCTAACCTTCCTGTATTTGTGGTTGTCTAAAGGGAATGCACAAAGTGTAGCTGTCACCCATCCCATACATGTATTGGAGACAGACAGAACAGTAGGCACACAGAACAGTCAGAGCAGAGAAATGTCTACTTTCTAAAAGTGCCATGTCTAAAATAGTAATGTCGAATCGAACTTTACCAGTAAATAGGATTTGTCATCACCATTCCAAAGAAATAAAACATGAGACAGCTATTCCTTTCTAATCAGGAATTACAGCTTAAAAGTGTATTAAGGAATTCCCAATGTTCACCTACGAGAGGAGTAGGCCTCACGGTATTGAAAAATCAATTTGGCATTTTTCCCTACCAAGACATGCAGAACTTAAAATGTCATGTCCTTCCTTTTACTCACACAGCACCCTGCCCTATAGGCTACTTAAGGCCTACTTTAAGTGTGACGTATGTCTAATTACAGGGGAGTTTAGGGCTTTGCAAATGGTTTTAAATCCAAAGAGCAGTCGGGTCGTGCACAGACCTGGCAAGTGGTAAAAATGGAAAATTTGTTGGGTGCCAATGAGGTATCACTCTCGTAACCCTGGGAGTGTGAAAAGACAAAGTGATTCTCATGCGTTGGCTGGACACAGATGCAATGATGCCATCAAACAAAAGCCGAAAGAGGACCCTGCCAATAAAGGGCTTTTGTTTGATGGCATTATCACTCATTGTAAATGTTTAGTTACATATTTGTATCTCTTTGTTTAGATTCCCCTGATGAAGGGCCAGATGGGCCCGAAATGCATTGGGATCATGTTAATCAGATGATATGGAGTGTACATAATATCATCATCATTGCATCTTAAGCGCATGAAGCACTTTGAAAAAATCTTCGTTCATTAAATTCTGACTCTAAGCATCTACTGCATCCCTACTCAATGTAGCGTTCAGATTGTTTAAAACGTCTTCAGCATATGCTTGAAATGGTGTGCCCAGAGGGACGTTGCCTGTGTCCAGCCAACGCATGAAAATCACTTTGTCTTTTCACACTCCCAGGGTTACGAGAGTGATACCTCATTGGCACCCAACAAATTTTCCATTTTTACCACTTGCCAGGTCTGTGCACGACCCGACTGCTCTTTGGATCTTCAAACTTTTTCTAACCCACTGGTTCGTAGCACGACCCCTTCAGAGCTGAGTAAAATGGCTTATGATGACATCACACGTCTGACAGACCTACGGGCCGACACATTTGCCTTTGCAGATGATGACGCCTCTAAGATTTATGCACTCATCAATGAGGAGAGTACGCCATTAATTAACAAAAGAAACAAAGAAAACAGCTTACGCCAACTTCTCTATCTCAGCAAACGTGAGATTAATCAGAGACTCCATGCCAGCACATTGATCAGATATCACCGAGCCCAGCGGATTCCGAGAGGCCTGCGAGTACCACTGAAACCCTTACTATGCAGAAACAGTCCAAAATTCGTGGAACGCTGGTATGCCATTTTGAACAAATTTTCGTTGGACCTGATCTTACTAATTATTGAAGAGTTATCTAGAGTCTTGGAAGAACTCAACAAAGACATTGCCCAGACCAAAACAGAACTCCAAGAGCTAATCGCATCGGAGGATTGGGACAAAACTTTGGAAGATATCAATATACAACTTAATAGATACACTGAAGAAATCAGCGAACGGAAAATCCGTAAGTACAAACGAGACACCCTTGATTATAAGCTAGGGAGGTATACTCCTGGGCAGAGGTTTATGCAAGACGACGACAGAACAAACCCTCCAATCTTAACACTGAGACAGACACGTCATCCTCGGATAGTGAAAGACGCACGACGAGCCAACCTATGGCAACCACACAATCAGTGAACACTGCCCCGATTCAATCCGATACCAACGTTCCTTTTTTAGAGATAGGCCAAAAAGACCAACTAGACCCAGGAGGGGCAAAAGACGTCCCACCAACCATGCCCAGCCCGAAGTCTCAACCAGCGCTAGGTCGACGGAACAAAGGGAAGAAACCATGAATCCTGAGCAATTAGTTATTAATATCTCCAAGTACCAACTAACAGAGATGGATATCCGAACATTACAAAAAGGCACTTCGTTCGTACCGACTTACCACACGAACAAATTGGAATTGGATATTTGCCTGTTTAAATTCATGCGCAACCTTCGGCTGCGACATTTTTTTGAAAACGTGGTACAATCCGAGTACAAGTCTGAATCTCAGCTACTTAAACATCTTCGCCCTAAGAGCACTTTCCAAGCACCCATTTCTCATAAGACTTTGGACCTTTTTGAGAACTTGGTAAAAAATGACATACTTTCCTTCAACTTTAGGAAACGTTCCAAACTTCAAAATCTCACCAACAAGGAGCGAGCAATCTTGGACAATTTGGCTGGCAATCGGAATATCACCTGTCAAAAGGCTGATAAGGGCGGCGCCCTAGTCATAATGGACACAACCTTCTACCAGACTCAAGTAGATCTACATGTAAATGACAGCAACACATATATGATTTTATCTCAAGATCCCACAGCCAGTTTTTCTAATCTACTACAAACCATCGTTGATAAGGCTGTGGAAAACGGGACCATCGATGAGAAAACCAAGAGATTTTTGATCTCTAAGCATCCCAGAACACCCACCCTCCACATGGTACCTAAGATTCATAAGAACCTTATGAATCCCCCACTACGTCCAATAGTATCCACAAGAGGTAGTATTCACGAAACAATTGGTAAGTTCTTGGACGTTCATCTTCAACAGTTTGTTTCACGTATGAACACATACGTTAAGGACACCACGGATTTTTTAATCAAAATCAATCAGGTTACACTGCCCAATGATGAAGAAGTGTTGCTGTGCACCATTGATGTCAAGTCACTCTATACCACAATTCCTCATGACCTAGGGATTGAAGCAATTGAAGAAGTACTACTTCATTCTGATCTGAATCATGATTTACAAGTGTTCTTGATGGAACTTCTTACCTTCACATTGTATCAGAGTTACTTCAAATGGAATAACAATTTTTATCTACAGCTCACCGGTACATCGATGGGCAATTGTGCCGGGCCCACCTACGCGAATCTGTTCATGCACGCATTTGAAAACAAATTCATTTTAAGTTTGGACACATGGAAGGAACATGCACGCCTGTTTCTGCGTTACATTGATGACATTTTCGTCTTATGGTTTGGCACACTAGATTATCTCAAGACAGCCTTGACAAACTTAAATCAGACCAATGATCGTATTCAATTTACTTTCAATTTCCATGATACATCTATAACATATTTGGATGTCCAGCTGACAATACGAGACAACCAACTCACCACTACCTTGTTTAGGAAAAACACTGATCGTAACAACCTTTTACATTACACCAGTTTTCATCAACCGGCATTGAAGAATCATTTACCATTGTTTAATATTCCTCGTTGGCAATCAGCTAAGAAAGCCCTTAAGGAGCTTCATTGGCTCCCAATGACTGCCAGAGCTCAGTTTAAGGCGATGTGCATAGTGCACAAATCTTTTCATCGAACAGGCCCTGCCATCTTGTTCCCCTTTGTAGTGCCTTACGTCCCTTCCAGAGCCCTTCGTTCCGGCTCACTGCACTTAGTAACTCCAACAAAGGTTATCAAAGCCCGTTGGGGCGGTCGCTCCTTCTCACACTCTGCCGCAAAACTATGGAATTCCCTTCCTGTGAGTATTAGACAGATCAACAATAGGATGGCATTCAGGAAAGTCCTAAAAACCCATTTGTTTGCGAAAGCGTGCTAATGTACCTTGGAGCTCGTCATAGTAATTGCTGAAGCGCGACGAGGCCTCCAGGTAGTTACGCGCTATATAAATATAATTTTTCATTTCATTTCATTTCATTTCATTCTCACAACTACTTCGGGTAAAAAGAATTGTGTCAGATCATTCAGAATCACAAGATCAAATTCAGGCCATGGCACACCGTTTCACCAACCGTGGGTACCCTCAGGAGGTAGTTTCCAACGCCATCACAAAAGTGGTCAACACACCACGTGAAAGGTTGTTACAACCCACTGTACGCAAAGAACAGCATCGCATGGTAATGGTCTCCCGGTTTTCCACCATGAGCCAAAAGTTCAAACAATCCATCAGAAAACATTGGCCAATGTTGACTGTTGAAACCGATTTCAATGGCATTTTCAGCAACCCACCGATGTTTGCATACACCAGGAGCAAAAACATTCAAGAGTTAATCCGACCTAAGATTGAAGCATCCACCACACCATTTCGGGGAACAGTCCCCTGTCTAAACTGCAGTAACTGCAATAGTATCATCAAGGGTAACTCAGTTGCACATCCAATGAGAGGTACTCCGATCAAACTACATGTCAATGCCACTTGTGACACCAACAACGTCATTTATCTATTGAAATGCCCTTGCGGCCTGGTATATGTTGGCAAAACCATAAGAAAGATCAAGACACGTATACTTGAGCACAAAAGCAACATACGCATTGGCAATTTGAAATCAACAGTGGCTACGCATTTTCTTGAAAAACAACATAACACTGCGCAATTGAAATTTCTGGTCCTGGAAATTGTGACAAAGATGGAAGGCAGAGACAATGACACTTTCTTACAGCAACGTGAGAATTATTGGATTTACAAACTGGACTCTCTGAAACCCAAGGGTCTCAATGACCGCTTGGAATTCGCTTGTTACCTACGAACCAGGATACTATCATGTGCATGCTTGTATTTCTTTACTTCATCATTTTTCATCTTTATTGTTTATCTCTCCCCCATATCTTTGCTTTTTTATCTTTTCTTTTTATCTTTTCTTGCATCATTCATCAAGCATGGTGGGATCATGTTTATGTAATATGTTATGACTTTTTCCCATTAATATCGCTCCTTCACTACCCCTTGCAACATGGCGCCGATAATTCCTGGTGGTGTAAGACATCTGTGCGGTCTAACAAACTCACATCACTTCCGGTCCGCAAGGGCTCTTTCCTTTTTAAATACGTGCTTTATTTTTAGTAGCAACACGCTCAACACGAGACCGTTGATCGGCACCGCTGTATTAAACAGCACGAAATGCTGAACTACCAGCACGAGGTAAATGCATGTTTTAACCGGAGCACTTGTGCGTTTAGTTGTTTTCACCATAGTTCATGCTTTACGAATAGTTAACAGCACTCGTTTAACTCTTCCGCCCGTAGTTTGTATACGGACAACTTGCACATGACGCGTAGACGTTGCAAACACTTTTTTCCTTGTCCTTCCGGTATTTTAACGATCACTGAACACGGTTCTGTTTATGACCACTGATTTTTCTCTCACCATCGGCAACTCACCTTTTATGGGTTTTTTCAATCACTGCAACTCGAGTAATTCACCCTCATTCTACACGGCACATTTTTATTGTTTTTATCCATCTTATCGCATGACAGTGTGGCCATTATAGTATCTTAGTATTTATTGTTACTTTATTGGCAGGGTCCTCTTTCGGCTTTTGTTTGATGGCATTATCACTCATTGTAAATGTTTAGTTACATATTTGTATCTCTTTGTTTAGATTCCCCTGATGAAGGGCCAGATGGGCCCGAAATGCATTGGGATCATGTTAATCAGATGATATGGAGTGTACATAATATCATCATCATTGCATCTTAAGCGCATGAAGCACTTTGAAAAAATCTTCGTTCATTAAATTCTGACTCTAAGCATCTACTGCATCCCTACTCAATGTAGCGTTCAGATTGTTTAAAACGTCCTCAGCATATGCTTGAAATGGTGTGCCCAGAGGGACGTTGCCTGTGTCCAGCCAACGCATGAGAATCAAATGGTTTTAAATGCCAAGTTGAAGTGGCAGTAAAACTGCACTCAAAGGCTCTGCAATGGCGGGTCCTGAGACATGTTTAACGGGCTACTTGTATGGGTGGCACAATCAGTGCTGCAGGCTGACTAGTAGCATTTCATTTACAGGCTGTGAGTATATGGTATACCACTTGACAAGGGACTCATAAGTAAATTAAATAAGCCAATGGTCCATACACCAAGGTTACCACATTTGAGGGAGAGAGAGCACATGCACTTTAGCAATGGTTAGCATTGTAAAGTGCTCAGGGTCCCAAAGCTAACACAAAAAAGGTCAGAAAAAGAGGCAGAAGAAGGCAAAATATTTGGGGTGATCCTTCAGAAAGGACCATTTTCCAACAGGGGTCTTACAAGTAATACCAAGTGGTGAGCTGTGCACTTTCACTGGTGCCCAAGAGTCAGTGGACAAATTCACTGGTGTCAAAATCCAAAAATCAGTGGGCTACCTATAGGGGACAGTGGCTGGCTAGGGTCAGGTTGGTAGGGTGCTTCAAAGGGTGGGTGGTCTGTATCTTGAAATGTATCAATCACAGCAAAATGTGTCATATGGCAGAGGCACCCACTGGTCTGGGGTCATCCACAGAGGTGATCAGAATAGCTAGGAAGATGATGCCAAGGATTCCAGAATCAATACAGTGTTTTCCAGCTGACTGCATTGAACCCCAGGGAGGGCTCAAGCTGACTCCCCAGAACCTTTGGGCCAGATGTACGAAACTCTTATTTTGCGTTTCCTAAATAGCGATTCTGTAGGAATTGCTATTTAGAAAATGCCAAATATATGTACAAAACTTGCTATTTCCTAATAGCGATTCCTACAGAGTAGGAATCGCTATTCGGAAATCAAGAATAGGAAATGCTATTGCATGCCCACCTATGGGCCAAATGGGAAATGGTTTGCATTTCCTAAATAGGAAATCGTAATTTAGGAAATCCAGTCCTATGGGTGCCTCTAGGCTTAAGGCCCCCCTGGAGGAACCCCGAAGTTCGTAGTGCACATGTAAGTGCACATATGCCCTAGGGGGCATATGTGCGCTTCATGTCACACTAAAAAATGCATTTTTAAATGAATTAATTTTGATGCACATGGTTACAATTGACTTTGAGTCGATGGTAATAGCATTTCCTAAATGCACAATTTGCATTTAGGAAGGTCTTTGTACCTGTGCTTTAGGAATCGCTAATAGATAATCCCTATTTGCGCTTCCTAATTCACTGTCGCAATTTGCGATTTATACCTGGTAGAAATCACCAATTGCGGCAGTTTATGGCCTTTGTACATATGAAAATGCTGTTTTGCATTTCTTAACTAGCTGAAATTGCAATTCGGCCTGTTCAGAAATGCAAAAAGCTTTCGTACATCTGGCCCTTGGATAGTTAAGTACAAACGCACCAGGGGCAGTGTACATGTTGGAAATAGAGCAGTTTCACAATTCTCAAAAAGTGAAGGCGATTGAGGGTCTCTTGGAAACAGATTTTGGTGTGCTCAGTCTAGCTTTCAACAGCTGGGTTTAGGGTGCATGAAGCAGATCATGCCTCATGGAAAGCACATTCCAGAAGGCGGGTAGAGCTCCCTCTTCCACAACTTCAGCGCGGCAGCTCTACAGATGCCTTCCAGACTAGCCCCGATCTGGAGGGAGAATGTAGATGTGGAAGCAGTCCTACTCGTGGCTCTTTCATTTTCTTCCACACTATGCTGGTGTACAGCTCCTCCCTTTTTTCAGAGCATAAAACTGAGTGGTCAGTAGTTATCTTCCTCTGATGGTCATGCCTCACCAGTGAGTTTGTTTGCACCTTTCATTTCCTCATTGGCCAATCAAATCCTGGGGGCATGGCGCTGGTGTGATCAACTCATTCCCAGATCATACAGACCGCTGCACCATTTGAGCCTGGCTTGAGCCGGTTTAGTTAAAATCCAGAATGGCTGCAGCCCCGAGGCCATTTCGACATAAATGCAGGTCTACAACAGGAAAGAGAGAGTGGTAGACTGCACTCAAGCAGGGGAACAACTTCAAAGTGGCTTTGGTGGGCAAACTCCCTCACCCATTAAGACAACTGGTTTTGGGGAAAGAGAATAACATGGAAGTTAAAATGCCCAAGTCGGTGGCCCAGGGGCCAGCAATGCAGCACACTCATGTGGAGTTAAATGAGAACCTATGACATTTGCTTGCATCTTGTAAAGGACATTATGGGCCAGATGTATCAAACATTTTTTGACTTTGCAAATGGCCTATTCGCAGAATCTGCCCGATTGCGAACACAAATAAATGCTTTTCAGATGTAGCAAACCCTTTTTTTGTGATTCTCAAAATGGGTTTGCAATTCACTATTTGGAAGGGGCGTGTCTAGGGCGTCCCTTCCAAATAGCGAATCCTAATGGTATGCAGGGCCGGACTGGGAACCAAAACAGGCCCTGGCAAAGTGGTCGGCTGCCCCACCGCGGGGGGTTGGGGGTGTCGCCGAGCTCTTTGCCAGGGCTGGTTTTCGAACGATTTTGTTACAGGGCCGATAACGACCCTGTAACAAGAGCGGCCCCCAGGGGCCCAAAACCGTCCCCCACCCGTGCGGCACAGAGGGGGATTGCTCGGTGCCCGCTACGGGCAGTCCGGCCCTGATGGTATGTATGAATGTTTTGTGACCGTGAATGCAGTTGCAAAACATTCGCATTTTACCACCTACTTCAAGTAGGTACTAACCCATTCGTAAATGGTCCCCTTCCCCTCTGTGAATGTTTGTAAAAGCATTTTTTAAGAGCAGGCAGTGGTCCCAATGACCACTGCCTGATCTTATAAAATGAAAAGCAAAACTTTTCATTTTTCTCTTTGTAAAGCATCTTGTTTTCCTTTAAGGAAAACGACTGCTTTACAAAACCAAAATATTGCTTTATTTAAAAGCAATCAGAGACATGGTGGTCTGTTGATCTCAGAAGGCCACCATCCCTGTGATTTTTGCGATTCCTTATGGATCCCAAATTGCGACCTACCTCATTAATATTCATTAGATAGGTCATTTGCGACCCATTAGGAATTGCAGAAAGTGTTTAAAACACTTTCATGCATGCCGTTTTGCGATTTCCTAATTGCGAATCACCAGGTTTCGCAATTAGGAAATCGCAAAACTGATTATTGATGCATTTGGCCCATAATCTCCCTGTGCCTAAAAAAATTGAATGTGTCCTCATGTAACGCAACTGGTGCTCATGTAAAGCGCTCTGATACCAGATACCTTCGGGTCAAGTTTGCGCTATATATAACTCCATTAAAAAAAATGGATGTTTGCGATTTTCTAATAACGGATCGCAAAGATTTGCTATTAGGAACTCGCAAATGGAAATCTATGTACATGTTGCCACAAATATTTAAGGTTCTCTTTTTTTGAGATTGCTTTTTGTATTTCTTAAATTGTGAATCTCATTTACCGTCTTGAAGATTGGATGCACTCACAATTTGCAAGTGGTCGCAAAAATAGCAAATTGCACGTACAAATTAACACCAGCTTGAAGCAGGCACTAGGCAGTCACAAGGTATAAAAGCTCATTCAAAATACATTCCATTCAGGGCCAGCTATAGGGCGGTGCGACCAGTGCCACCAGACCGGCTGCTGACTTCACATGGGGGAGCCTGTTTGCTTAAAAACACCTGCTGCTGTGTTCCTGGCCTCCAGCAATTTTCAGTCAACAATTCAAATATCAAGAAATATCCAGCGATTAATGTTCTTCCTGGCAAGATCAGAGTTTTGTCTAGTAGAAGTTTTGACTCATGAAAGTTATGAAGGTAGCGCAGAGGGTTAATATGCCTGCTGCAAAGAACATGTACCATGCAGATAGCAAAGTGAATATAATGTAAACAGGTCAGTGGGTTACTGCTTTTGTCAGAGACTTCCTTTTGTTAGTTGCAGTTTACAGTGAGCTATTAACTGTCATCAAATAACTGGTGCAGACTTCAAGGTATAAATTAGAGGGTATGGATTTTTCCCCCAGACTTTCTTTATAGTGATGTTTCAAAAGGGGTTCATGTGGGTACAAATCAGTTCTCGTTATTAAAGAGAGCCCCAATCCATTGTGTTACATTTTAAATTCAGTTTGTGCTTCTCCAGACTAAGTACTCTCCAACTACCTGTATGGATAATATGTGAATCCACCCCTTGTTGTCCTCTGTCTTATGTAACATTTACAATACACTGATTTACACACCTATGATTGATTGTCTCTGTGTAATGTGTGAGTTATCTAAAGTGCTCTGACACCGTTTACTTTTATGAGTGACGCTATAAAATTAATTAAATGCATCGAGATAGAGGTTATGGAGCCTGTTAAAGGGTGGAGGGGAGGGAATCCATGGCGGAGGTGGTCATGGGGTGTGCGAAAAAAACATTGTCGCATTGGGCGCCACCAGTGCTAAAGCCGGCCCTGATTCCATTCTTTCACAAAGGCAGCACTGTGTGGAATGACGAGGAAGATTCGCTTTATAGGGGCCCAGCGGAGGAGGAGAAGAGCAAAGGTTTACTAATGTGATTAAAGAGATGAGGAGAATAAAGTAGGTAAAGGTTTAGTAAGGAATTGATTTTAAGTTTAATTTCTAAGTTGGAGATTGTTATATAAAGGTCGACTCAGAGTAGTGTGGCTATCCCTGCATATATTCATATTTATGTAGCTATGACCTCCTTGCATCTGGGTGCTCAGTAGCAGTTGTCAGAGGCATATTGCAGAGTGCTCTTTCTAAAATATTCTGGAATTTTCAAGTCGCAATGTTAGGCAGATAATGGCCATACTTATTTTTCTTATACCCTAGCTGAATTTCAAGCCACAAACATGCTTCTTGTTGTTTTACAAATTTCCCAAACTTCCTCATTTTTCCATCATGAAAATCAAAATATATCTATAGCAATAGGAAGTGTCACCACTCCCTAACCATCTAAGTATTTCACTTTTATATTTCTTTTGGTGAGGGTGGATAGTGCTTACGATCTTGGATTTTTACACCTTGTTTTCACCCAAGATCGCCTAGAGAAAGGAGGTACAATAATGAATACAAGCAAATAAGATCTGTTATAAAAAGAACATTCTATTGTAAGAGGGACTTTCTTGTCTTCAAAAGTCCTGTGGTGCATTGGCGTATAACCCTGCAATGTGTTGTACAATTATTGTTACATATGCAGTGCTAGACGGCACTGCAGGTAAGAGAGGTGTTCCGAAATAGTCTCTGATGACTCTGACAATGATAATCCAAATTGTATTAGACAGCCATCCACTGAACATGATGCTACCATAGTTGCTGAAGGTTGATAATGAATTTGATGCAACTGAAAATTATTTTTGAGATAAAAAACATTTTAAATGTTCTTACATAATGCTTATTTTTGAACTATTATATTTGTTACCATAAACAATAACACAAAGACCTAAACCCCTCCATCACCCACTCAAAAGGGAACCTGCACCACCTTACACAGGCACTCAGAGTTCTCTGCATCAACTACAGTGTAAAGTACATTGGGACTGACCTGCTCCTCAGACACCCATTGACACCTGACAGATGTCACATTGGCTCCTGTGACCCTCAGAGCTTCCACCCTCCTCCTATTGATGGTCATCCACTGCAGGTGCTTTTTAGTGTTATCTGGCAGGCATGTTTCCTGGACCATCTCTCTATCTCCTAAAGAGATAAGGGTCATCAAAGCTGGTTGCCTACCCTCACTAGTAACCAACTCTTCCCCCGGCACTACACTAACTAACCCTGGTGACGGTGCACCAGTGGGTGCTGTTAGTGCCGTAGGGCACTTGGGATCATTCTGCATGTGACCCTTCCGATCACATGCATAACACTTGTGGGGACCCCAGGTGTTTGGCCTACCCCAGGGGGATACATGGCTTCTTACCACTGGGGGGTTGGGAATCTTTACCCTGGGAACTATTTTGGGGCCCTTTTGAGAATCCTTTTGGTTACCCTTGTCCCCCACACTCTTCTGCCGGGGACGCTGCCCTACCTTGGCTGGGTTTCTCACATACCCCTTTTGGACCCTGGTAATCGTCCAGCTGTCTGCCTCCTGAGCAAGCTTCCTGGGGTCAGTCAGCTTACTATCCATCAGATGCTGGTGGAGTAAGTATTTGTACTCAAAACACACAAGAATATAGTGAAAACACCATTAATAGACAACATACCAGTTTAGAAAAATAAAGTATCTTTATCTAAACTCAACAAGACCAAACAAGACTAAAACAACAAAAAATCCAACATATAGGTAATAGAATAGCACATAAAAACAGATATTTCCAAAATAAAGCTTGTAGAAAACAAATAGCTCCCCCGGGGCTATTATGACGTCGTGACAGCAATAAATCGAAAGTACGGTGCCAGCAGCGAGGTGCACGGTGTCAGGCATGGAGTCACACAGACTCCCAAACGTTGCCTTGGAAAGAAAGGCTATGATGATGCACGGCATCGTGGAGGTGCGGAGTCAGTGCTGAGGTCGAGGCCGGCTCCTTGGCTGCCACGGGGGAGGCGAGGCATTGTGTCCCCGAGGAGGCAACATGTCAAATCCAGGACAGGGGAAGTCGGTTGCGTCTGCGGTGAGGTATCATTTCTGGTGAGGCAATAACAGGATGCAGGCGCAGCCGGTGACGGAGTCAGTGCGAGCGCTGGCTTAGAGAATGCCAATAACTGCATGCGTCGAAGGGCGTCAGGCCTGCGGTGCAGGGCGGGCAGTGGATCGTGCACTTCATGAGCGGTGCCCCTGACCTCGGTGCAGGTCGAAAATCATAGGGGTGTTACTGACGGCGTCATAGATTGTATTTCTTGCTTTTCTTAGGTTTCTTCCAACTCCCAACAGCAGGAACACCCTCTAGAGGCCCCAAACTGGAACCGGTACCTCCTGGCAGGTCAGAAATTTCAGCAGTAGAGTTCAAGGGAGATGAGGGTGAAGTCTTTGTGTCCCTAAGATGTCAAAACAGGAGCCCAGCACACACAAGCGCTTGGAGATTCTTCTTCAAGCAGGTTTCTCAGCAAAAGTTTTAGCCTTTGTCCATTTCCTTGGCCAAAGTAGCAACTGCAGGCCAACCGCACACAGCAAACAGCAAAGGGGATGTACTCATCCTCACAGCTCTCCAGCTCTTCTCCTTGGCAAAGGTTCTTCTTGAGTCCTGAAGTGATCTAAAGTTCTGAGGCTTAAGGTCCACTACATATGCCCCATTTTGTCTTTGTTCTTCTTTGTGCCAGGGTCCCTGAGCCCTGTCCAAACCAATTCTGTCCTCACAGGCACAGTATGACCACAGGGGGTAGAGACAGCATTGTGCAAGGGAGACAGGCTCTGTTCAGGTGCAAGGAAAACTCCTCTCACTACTCTAAATGCAACCAAGGACTATTCAGCTCTGCTCTGAGTCATCCGGGAATGGCCAGGCACACCTCAACCCCCCTCAGTGGCTGTCTACAGTGAATGCACATACCCAGCCCCTGTCACTCCAGACAGTCAATCCACAAACAGGCAGAGACACACAAAATGGATAAATGAGAAAATGCCTACTTTATAAAAGTGGGATTTTCAAACACACGATTTAAAAACCATCTTTACTAAAAGATGTGTTATTAAATTCTGAGTTCAGAGAGCCTCTATCTTGTCCCAATGGGAATTTATACTTGTAACATGTTACATAGTATCTCCCATTCTATCCTATAAGACAGATAGCCTGTTAATAGCAAATAACGAAATTGGCAGTATTTCACTATCAGGACATGTCACACACACCAGTATATGTCCTACAGCATCAAAAATACGGAAGGTAGAGGCAAATTGTCTGGGGAAATCACGCCAAAGATGCCAAGTCTAGCATCCTCACTCTGGTCTCTTCTTCAATCATGACGTCTAGGGCCCCAGCCAACTACCCTAACCAATCCTGGCTGCTCTCATGCTGTCAACCAGCATAAGAGTAGCACAAGGATTGGAGGGAGCAGCCTTTATCAGTGCTCACAAAAGCACTGGAGGCTATTGCTTTATCTAACCCAGCTGTCTCAATACAGCTTGGTTAGATAGGTTTAAAGTGCGCATGTGTGGCTGGCCGTCGCAAGACAGCTGACCAAAAAGTCATGCACTTTAAGCAAGTGCAAAGGCAGTCCACTCTCCTCCCTGCTGCTGCCGTTGAGCACGCACGCCCCATCCTGACACTCCGTTAGGGACGGGGTGGCGAAAAATAAAATGCCAATGAATTAACTTCATTACCATTTTGTTTTTCATCTCTGTGGCAGGCACTTCAGTGGGGCGACATTCCTCCGCAATAACGGAGGAGCTGCCCCTGCTCTATTGGTATGTTTTCTTCTAATGCAGAACAGGCCTGGAGTCTCAGCAATGTCCCAATATAGGCGGATTTCTAGATGTAACTGTAGCAACATAGTGTTCATTTTTTCCATATGTCCATCATCTCTAGTTTTTTGTATAAGAATTGTTTTTATTTTTCATATGTGCCAAACAAAACCTCCTTCACAGACAAAAACAGAAGACATAGAAGATCTGGATGTTACTGAATATGGGATCATCGAAACTTCGTTCCGCGTGCCAAGCCAAAAGAGGGGGAAGCAGCGCCATTGACCAGGATCCGAGAGCTAGGAGAGGGATAATTGGCCCGAATCATCCCTATAAAGGTGTCGTTAAATCCAAAGCACTGAAGCACCCAAAACAAAAAGGTCCATTCCACGCGGTCAAATGCTTTCTCCGTGAAAGGAGGCCTGTAAGCTGAGCATTACAACTATACAGACACAAGAGGTCTATGGTTTGAACTCTGGTTCTGAGATCTACTTCAATGTCACGTGACTCGATTTTGCATAATGCTGAAAGATGCTACCGGAATAGTGATGAGCTGTAGAGTGAACCAGCCAACTCATTCTGGAGAGTCAACTGGGCATTTAAACTTATTAAGAGCTATAAGCAATGGGGATGATTTATGTTTTGGGGAATGCAGGGTTGAAAGTTTATGTTGCAATAGTCACAAGCCATCCTCTCAATTCTATAGAATCTACAGTAAATATCCAGTGATGATACCCAAACCTATCAGTCCACTGTTGTCTTTAGAGGTCTCTGCTGCCAGAGCTTTACCTCACTATTAACTCAGAAACTGTGTGATATACAACAGCCCATCAAACACCAATTAACCATCTCTAAAGAACAATACAGAAAATCTGTATATCGAAGTCAACGGCACATTGACCATGTGCCATCCTGCTTCTCATTTCATCATTCTGACACACTCAGTATATTTCCCTGCACAGATGGCCTGTGTCACAGGTTCAAGGACAGGTAATTTTGATGTTGCTCTATAGTCGCCTATGTTAAAAGTAGTTTGACGTTGGGTGCACTTATTTTAACCAACAGAATTTATCATCATCAAAATCATGAAAAGCACTTACTGAAAGAATCATGACAGGGGTCTCCTTCAAAAGAAAACAAACAAAGAACACTGAAAATTAGCAAAAGAGGAGTAGTTTGTCACATAGATATGTTGACAGTCACATTCAACAATTCACAGATCCTTCAGGAGAGAGAGCATTAGCAAGAAGTTCCACACACTGAACTATGAGAGGACATGAGACAGGTAAACCTAGAAGCATGAATTCTGTATTTTCATCATGAAGGCAAATCCCACTGTCTTGTGTCCAACACTACACAGCATAGATGAACTTGCCTACTCATACTGCATCATCAACATCAGAGCCTCTGTTAGGGTCCAGCAGAATCTGGATTTCATCAGCATACAACAGCCACAGCATACATCAGCACCCATCAGCCCATAATCTGTAAGCATATGGGCATGAAGCAAGCAGAATGTATACACTAAACATCAATGGTCTGTGCCGAGACCTATAATAACTGTAGTGACCCACCAAGCCACTACATTTATCCAGCAGCTGGGCATATCCAAGCACCTGAATAAAGGGAGAGTGTGTTTTGCCTCATTAAGCCTCCTCTGACACTTGATGCCTTATCACATTAGCATCAATAGTTCTTTTTGCATTTGTCACCCTGAGTGGGACGGGTATGCTCAGACGTGAGTCCCGTGCTCTCCATGCCACTGGAATCAAGCTATGCTGGCTGAAGAGGGGTGAAACCCCGAAACCGGTCCTAGGATGCTTGTTTCCAGTCCAGGGAGGACCTGGCCTGGCAGTTCGGGCTGGACTGTTCCCATTGGGCACCGGGTCAAGACTGATTTGCATATGGCTGGGCCCAAACTGGAATGGCATGGCGAGCAAAAAAACGATGGATTTAGGCCGATCTCTGTACTGGGGTGAATGTATGACATTGTTATGCATTCTGTCCATCAATAGTTCTTTTTGCATTTATCACATTAGCAGGTACAGTTTCGTTCAGATAGTCCGAGAGGGCTGTACCAGTCGGCAGGGAGCATGAGGCATATAACCGAACATAATATGACTTAAAGGTGGAGAGGATATCTGCATTATGTGTGGCCCAGGCGTGGTCCGCAGACTGGAGTCGGGTAATATATGTAAGTTGCTGTCGAGGGGTAAGTAGATGGGCCAACATGCGCCCTGGCCTCTCACCCTCCCCATACACTCAAGTACACGCGTACTTCCCCAAATAGGCGGCCTCGTGTAATGCAAGACCCTGGAAATCACTCAAGAGACTCGTCCGTTGATGTAATGGAGGAGATCCCCCCAGCCAAGGTCCTGGCATATAGGTCCCACAATGCTTAGTCAGTTTTGTAGAGGTCTCGTCTAAGTGTGCGCAATACCCCAGCTTGCTTAGTGATGCAAACACCCCTAGTTTAAAATTTGAAGGCCTCTCATAGAGTGGCGTAGCGCGATACAGAGCCCATATTGGTATGAAAATAATCTACAATTGCATCCTGAACTTCTCTCTTAAAAACAGTATCCAATATGGCATCAGTGGGAAAACGCCAGGGCCTGTAGGGGCATGCAATAGTGGGCAGGAGCACCAACAACAATACGGGCGAGTGGTCCGACAGGGTACGAGGTAGGTGATCAGCCTCTTGTAATGAAATAATGAAACCAAAAGGTCCGGTGTCATGGACCATCTATCTATACGAGACCAGGTGCCATGCCAGGTGCCATGTGATGCCGAATAAAATGAGAATCCCCTGTCTATTGGATGTTAGTGGTGCCATGAATCCGCTAATAAATGCGCACGTAGCAATGCCTCAAGTTCTGGAGTGGAACACGGTTTTGTGACGTGACCTGTACCCGTGGTGTCTGCATTCGGTTGCAGTGTGAGGTTGAAATCCCCGTCAAATATGATGGAGTATCTTGGTAAGGCGGTAATGTGTGCGGATATAGTATTAAAAAAGCCCCGGGCATCCACATTGGGGGCATATACCTCAATAATAAGTATTTGTTTTGCACCAATACTTCCAGTCACCAGCAGATATCGCCTCTCAGGATCAGTAATGACAGACTGGGATACAAAGGGAGGTGTCTTGTGTATGAGCACACACACAGCATGGGAATAAGTGCTGTAATTTGAGAAGAATCTATTATTGCCCCAGGAAGCAGGTAATCGATTATTCGAGTTTGGGGCATAATGGGCCTCTTGAAGCAGAGCAATATGTATTTTGTGTTGTGTCCGATAGGCCAGTATCTGTTGTCCTTGCGGGGATTTGAGAGCCCTTTCACATTCCATGTAATGCATTTAAGTTCCAGTCCCTCCACCCCCTGTACATTGCCCCTCATGTTAAATGCAGACTTGTAAGGATCGATGCGTCTTTATGAACAAATATGAATAGTGTCCCAGTGAATATACGAGCAACCTGTGACATATAAACAAATTGAACCTTACACAACTTAATTACCTACCCCACTACCCTCCTCCATCATCGGATAACGACCCAACTTCGATCCGATGAATCCCAACCCATCCCAACCCATCTCTACAAAAAAGAAGAAAAGACAAAAAAGAATTACAAGAATAAGGAGATCTCCTGGGGGGGGCAGCAACCCCCGAGCGAACCGCTAAACATGAATGGTATAGGTTGCAAATATGTATATAACTGCTCATGTAGGGGGTTTTGAATCAATAGTCACCTAGAAAATAGAAAGGGAGATACTGCTACATTGTCTTTGAAATGTTTATAGAGCTGGCATACATTGCGTTCATCATATGTGCCCAGAGTGCCGCTTAACAGAGCATAAACCATTACAGACAATTGTACGTAACTTGCCAGGAGTGGAACCTCTATTTGATTTGTGGCACTTACAAAATTCAGATGCCTCTGCAGGAGTGTCAAAGATTGAGGTTTTGCCGTCAACCTGTATGCGAATGCGCACTGGGTACAGCATTGCATAGCGGACATTGGCATTTCTCAAAATATGTTTGAAGAACTGAAACTTGCGCGTAGCCTCTTATACAACTGGGGTGAAGTCAGGGTAAATGGACAGTGACGTACCCTGAAATAGTAGATCTCGCACCTCTGGCTCTACGCAAGGTGGCATCACGGTCACGGTAGTTAAGCAGTCGCGCTATAATGGGGCGTGGGGGAGCTACAGGAGACGATCTAGGAGCGAGAGATCTGTGGGCTCTTTCCACAGCAAATATAGTGGAAAAGCAGTCTCTGCCAACCAGTTTGGTTAGTAAATTCTCAACAGAGAGCTCCATAGGGCCTTTGTTGGCCGTCTCAGCCACTTCCGCTATCCGGAGGTTGTTGTGGCGTGACCTCACCTCCAAGTCTTCTGCTTTCGCCACCATAATTTTGAGGAGGCACTCCATGCAGTCGAGGCTTTTAGACATTGCTGCTTGCGTATCCTCCACCTCTGAGAAGCCCTTTTCCGCCGCATCTATTTGGGTTTCATGTTGTTCCACTCGGTTATGAATGGTGTCAACGCACGCACTCAGGTCAAAAAAACGCGCGTCAATGGCCATAAAGCCCGCCCGCAACTCCGCCATTATGCTGGCGGCGCCCTCCAGTGCGGGCTGCTCGGGGTCTATTGCTTCTCCCCATGTTGCGTTGTCTCCTCCTACCCATCTAGGGGGTCTTAGTTGTGTCAAAGGAGAGCTGCTGCTCCTTGGGGGCACCACGCCCCATGACGAACAGGCAGGCGGCCAAAATGCGCGTGTACGGATGTTTGCAGGGCCAGCAAGGACTCCCCAGTTGCAGGAACTGCAGCAGCACAATACGTTTAATATGATGCCCAGTTGGGGATACTAGGAATCTCGGGTCTCCCACCACATGGTCGCATTACCAGTGATCCAATCCAAATGGTAAATGGAGCCAGGAGTGGCCTCAAGTTCAGTTCCGGAGCAGGAATATCAGGGCACATAGGGTGAGTGGGAGCATCACCCACCGATATCCTCCTTGCCGCAGAGTTTATAGTGCATGATCCGGGTGCTACTCCTCTAAGTTGCGCTGGCTTTATGCGGTTGCCATGTTTGTGCAGGATGCGGATTTCACTTCATTGAGGGAGCCCAGGATTATGAGCAAGACTCACCCCTTCCAGTACCAATAAGCTCTTCATGGCACAGCCATCACCGCCTCTCCTCCTTCATAGGCCAAAAAGCTGCGGTCTCTGTTACTGGCGCAGCGGCGGCCCCGCCCTCAGGCCCGCCCGGGACTCCTATTGTGTCGCGGGGCCTCCGAGGGCCACGTCAGGTCGCCGCTATTGGGCAGCACACTTGGGGATCAGGAGCACCCTCACGAGCTCCGCTTCACTCCATCCCTGCTCTGATGTATCCGATGGCGGCAGCAGCTTTCAAGGGCCAGGATTACTGCGAAACAGCATCGTGGAGCAGCTAAATCAGAACGGCCACCCGAGAGGTTCTGAATCAAGCCACCATCTAGGTGCTTGGTTTGGCCATGCCCCCCTACCACGGATCACCTTGAATAACAATGAAAAGACTACAACTGATTCAGAACTCTGCTGCCAGACTGCTCTTACTTCTAAAGATGCAAGCCCAAATCTCCCCTGCCTTGAAAGCCCTACATTGGTTACCGGTTGCCAGAAGACCCACATTCAAGCTGCTTTGGATCTCCCACAAAGCGATACATGTGATAGGACCACTCTTCATAAGGAATAACATCACAAAATACATTCAACAAAGGAACCTCCGCTCTAGAGTGGCACCTTGCCTCAAAATCCTACTGTACAAGGAAAAAAACATGAGTGGCACATCCTTCAGCCAAACAATGGAACTCTTTACCCCCGAACATAAGATCCATGGATAACCACCTTATCTTTAGAATATTACTCAAGAATTGGTTCTTCCCCATACAGCCACCTTACTCAAACATAAAAATACAGCAAATCCCTCTGTATGTAAGCATTTCTTTGGACTGTAGATGTGTACCTACATATGTGTATTGCTTTGTATAAGTGTGCATAATAATTTTGTTTTTAAAGATATAGATATTTGTTCTGCTTAAAAATGTACATATTTCTTACAGTTACATTATTCTGTTTAACATGTATATAAGTGACTACATAAATAAGTAAATCTTTTTATCATAACTATTTATCTACAATTGCTTCACTATGAATTACAAAAAATTCCAACAAATTACATTATAGTACAGCAACACTTGACAGTCTGAGTTTATTAAATGCACGTTTATTATACATATGTTACCTTCCTTATTCATATATATATATATATATATTCACTTAAAAAACCATAGGTTTCACACACGTTATAGTTAGGAATTAGCATTTAAAAAACCTTGCAAATTCACTTAAAAAACCATAGGTTTCACACATGTTATACTTAGCTGGACATTTCACTCGTAAAAAACCAATGAAATTCCCCCGTTATAGTTAGCTCAGATAACTATAACTCGCGCGCCCGCAATCCACTGCTCATGACGTCACATATTACATCACTCATGACATGGTCAGTGGCATCACTGATGACATCATCCTTGTGATAGAGTGGCGGTCGCGCGAGTTATAGTTATCTGAACTAACTATAACGGGGGAATTTCATTGGTTTTTTACGAGTGAAATGTCCAGCTAAGTATAACATGTGTGAAACCTATGGTTTTTTAAGTTAATTTGCAAGGTTTTTTAAATGCTAATTCCTAACTATAACGTGTGTGAAACCTATGGTTTTTTAAGTGAATTTGTAAGGTTTTTTAAATGCTAAGTTATGTATGTATTATTATATATTTTATATATTTATTTTACAATAAACTACCTATGTATATAGGTATAGATTGACTGTATCCTGAATTATATGAAATGGCTCACAGATGAAGGCAACAGAGTCTTTCTCTTGAACTTTATACTCTGCATCAGTACTTACTTGTAGGTACCACAAAAAAAACACTTCAGAAACACAACGGCTCTTTTTAGAGCCCCCTAATATCTAAACACTTAAATTTGATTTTTAATTCTATTTTTTTTTAATGATTTTTTTCTGGCGTGCGCGTCCGGTAAGCTTACCGTACGCGCACCCCGCGATTTTTAAAAAAAAATATAAAATGTTTTTTTCATACTTTTGGGTCCTTATTGGACCCCCTGACAAACGCTAGGGGGTCTGCAACTCTCTTCGTTGCCCCCTTTTCACGTTCTCCACCTTTGTTTATCAGTGTGAGACACACAAAATGGCAGACGACACTTCCTGATTTCGACCGATTTGAATGTTTACAGTCATGTAACCACCAATCACAATTAAGCTCGCGCACGGCAGCGTGCGTGTACGGTAAGCTTACCGTACGCCCTCGGAGCGCGCCTATAGATATATATATTGATTTAAATGCTATTTTCTCAGGAAATACCGAACAGATTTACACCAGACCTGCAAAAGGCACATCCCTGACCTGAGGACTACCTCTTTGCCAAATTTCAAGTAATTCTGTTCAGCCGTTCGGGCTGTAGCTTGGACTAAAGGTCCTATGGAAAAATGCATGGGGAAAACGCGTTTTGGAACCCCCCTTTTTCTCAGCCCCCGCTTGACGAATCTCCCCGAGACTTTCAGGGAAGGAGCGGAGCGGAGTGCCCCACCTATTTTGAAAATTTCGCGAGGATTCGTCAATCGGCGCCAAAGTTATTCAAAATACAATGTTTCGGATTTCCTATGGAAACACAATCCTAACTATAACTATCTACTGGCGACCGCCAGTAGATAATATATATATAAATATATATATATATACCCTCCATGTACTTCTGCATCTTTATATTTATTACTTTGCTTCTAATTCAACATATCCAATGCACTACTCTACATCTCAGCCTATATCTCTCGCAATATATCCTCTATCTCCTCTCTGACTCATCTCAAACCTCATTCTACTACTCACTCCAATGCACTGCACTATTTCTCATCCTATACCGCTCTCAATATATCCTCTACCTCAACTCTATAACTAATTTCAAACCTCATTCTACCACTCTTTCCAATACACTACCCTATTTCTCTCCCTATACCTCTATCAATATATCCTCTACATCTGTAATTCATCCCAAACCCCATACCACTACTATGATCCCCCCAAAAAACCTTTCTAGACACTTCCCTTCTCTACCCCTCCTTGCATCATCTCATACCTCTTTTACTATTCAGATCTCCCGAACAAGCCTTTATTAACCCTTCCCTCTGACTATTCCCCCTCCACCTCCCCATTACTCACCCAACACCCTCCTACTGCCATAAACTTCCCCCCAAAAACTAAAACTTAGTAGACCCTTCCCTCTTCTATCCCTCCACTATTCCTTTTCAATCCAAATAACAGACTAATATGTCCACAACTCAAATTAATTTAATTTTTCCCTATACTAATTACCCACTAATCCTGTTTGGGTTCCAGAGTAGTGTGCTTCTAGCCAAAAAGCACTTCAACACCTCATCAGGTGTAGCCAGAACTATATAAATGCAAATCCTTCCCTCTTCTGTACCTCCACTATCCTTTTCAATCCAAAAAACAAATTAACATGTCCACCGCTCACAATAATTTCATATTTCCCCAGACTAATTCACCACTAATCCTTTTTTGGCTCCGGAGTAGCGTGCTACTCGCCTAAAAGCACTTCAACAGCTCATCAGGGTAGCAAGCGCTATATAAATGCAAAACCTTTCCCTCTTCTATCACTCTACTATCCTTCACAAACCAAATAACAGATTAACATATCCACATCTCAAATTAATTTCATATTTCACTATACTAATTCACCACTAATCCTGTATGGGTTTCGGAGTAGCTTACTACTCGGCAAAAAAGCGATTCGACACCTCGTCAGAGATAGTAAGCGCTATATAACTGCAATTACAGTATAATACAATACAATGCTAAAGAAAACTAAAAGATTAGTTTAAGGAAATAGAGTCAAATGAACACGAGTTAAACAGAATTTAAAGGGAGAGGAAAGCATTACAGTAATTGAAAAAACAAGGAAATAATGCAAAAACCAAAGGGGGAACAAGGAATAATTTCACAATTGAAAGCGAACGAGAGAGAATTAATGAGAGGAAAAATGGATAAAGAAAACAATTTGGCTTTTCAATAATAAAACATATTTAAAGCCTTCTAGATACTACATGGACAGAAACAGCAAAAGCCTTCCTTATTTGCATGTAGATATGTGCCTGGTGGTGATATTTCACATGACACCTCTCTGCCTCCCTATTCAACCCAGACGTGATTATACAACAAATTAACACGGACAGCCGAACCAAGGGTCTGCCTTGGCTCTTATAGCCGTGCAGGAGCTGGACCTTGAAAACAAATGCATTAATATTTGGAAGTTTTGACATTAATAGGTCACATGATTACGCTGCACTGAGAAGTACTTGCCCCCACATAGTGACACAAACCCAGTCTAGGCTCAGAGCGAATGAACACTTCTTGTACCCTACCTCTACTCTGTCTCTCCCTTCTTCTCTCTTCTTCCTACCCTGTCTCTAATTTTTTCCTGCTAGACAGCACAGGGGGGTCTAGTTGGACATGTTCAAAACAGTATCATGTAATTTTTTTTAATGTCAGCTACGTTTATCTGGAACCCTTAACGAAAATGCGAATGTACTTGTTTCTGTAAAAAAAAAAAAAAAAAAAAAAGTACATTGAAATTTTAAAAAAAGATAAAAAAGTGATAGTTTTAAAAGCATGGATTTAGAACCATTTCTGCCCCCGACCCTACATTGGTGACTGCGCCTTTAGTAAAATAAGAGGCAAGACAGTTGCTATGTGAACCCTGTCTGCATCCCAGATCACTAGCAAACAACTTTAAGGTCAATTGCATCAAACACAGTAGGATTTTGTGCAGCTGGTATTCTGAAACACTTTGAAAGTGCTTGTGAAATAAAATATGCCTAAGATCGCAAAAAGTTAGGAGGGAAGCCGCGCTTCACTTTGTAAAAATCAGTCACTAAATGCGTGTGATAGTGTCTCCTTGTTGGACTTGGCCCTTTTCCCAGAAATTTTTCGCTTTTCTGTGGAACCACATATGAATGCTGTATGAATGTGTGCAGACTGAGTTTCCCCATTTTAAAAATGTAATTTAAGATGGATGCCAAAGCTGTGTGGTTGCGCCGTTTGACTGAGCTAGGTTGACAGTCTAGGCGTTATTTCCCAGCAGCCCCAGCTTTTGGAGGGAAGCCTGGCACCCAGGGTGCTCTACCCCTCCCCCTAGGCCAGTTAGAGCCAGTTTTCTCAGACGCTTCTAGAAGCTTCTGGCACTGTCTGGAAGGTGGGGTGAGGGGCGTCTAAAGGGCGGAGCTGGGCTGCCATGCAGTCAGTCAGAGGGTGGACCTGGGAGAGAGGGGACCTGCTGCCAGGGGTTACCGCCACATGGGCCTGTGTGCTGGGCCCTGAGCCTACCTACCCCCCCCCCTACTGTCCACAGGGCGAGGGAGAGATCTAATGGGGGCAATGCAAACCTGGAGAGGCCCTCGCAGGAGTTTTAGGCGGTAGGATCAGTCAGGGACCTATGCCTCTGAAGGTGACAGGGTTTAGGCACTGCCCTTTAAGTGAGTGAGGGATCCTGAACTACCCACTGATCTGGCCCGGCGAGAGGAGAATCCAGGGACGACAGGCAGAGACTGAGTAGTCCGCCTGCAGCCCCCAACGCAACTTCCCCCCCCCTCAAGAAACCCTCAATCAAGGGGCAGGGACCAGGAAACGCTATCTACAAGCTCCCTGGAAGGAGAGCGCTATTCACAAGCTCCCTGGAAGGAGAGCGCTATTCACAAGTTGCCCAAGGAAGGAGAGCGCTATATTTGGTGAGCGCTATCTGGGGACAGACTGCAGTCCCTGCAGAGAGAGAGAGCGCTATGTATAAGCCGCCTGCAAAGAGAGAGCGCTATATTCTAGCTGCCCGTGGAAGGAGAGCGCGATAGCTGGTGAGCGCTACCTTCCTAATTGACTGTGCCCGGCTGGTGAGTGTGGGAGAACTGCCTTGGTCAAAGCGGGTGCCCACCCCGCATTTGTGGCGCCGCCGCATATTTACAACCTCGGGAGCACACCCCGTGTGTGTGCCGCCACACGGTGTTGTTTATTTGTACTAGCGGGTGCCCACCCCGCACTTTGTCACTGCCGAAATCACCGCCGCGGCCCCCGGAGCGAGGGAAGGGCTGACGCGGCTGGAATCAAGGCCGCGCGGGCCTCAAGAACGCTTCGAGGCATTGCCCGGCAACAGGAGCCCCGGCCGCGTCATCGGTCGCGCCCCCGCGACAGCCGCGCGCGGATTGGCTGCCGGACGGCAGGAAGCCAAGAAGCAGCCCGGAGGTCGACGGAGACTTCGCTCCGTGGTGGGGGCCCTCCGGAACCGGAGGAGAGCCCCGAGTGCTGCGTCGAAGTCCCGGGTCCCAGGATTGGGCCCGGGGGAAGTCCTTCAAGAGTGCCGGTGAGTGGAGCCTTGGTCCGCGCGTGTTGGGGGAGGCATCGGGGCATAGGATCGCTGCTCGCCTTTCCCCCCGGGACCGCCTGTATCCGCGAGTGCTCCACCGCCCGAGTTCGGGTGTTCCTCAGCTGCCCCACTTGAGAGCGGGCAGCTGCATCGGGCCCCCAGAATTGCGTGAAAGCCCCTGGAGGGCAGGCTCCCCCACGGACACACCTGCCCAGCCCCCAAGGAGTGGTGAGTGGGGCTGGGCTCTGACTAGTGCTGCTTTTTTCCCCCGGACTGGACTAACTTACCTTCCTCAGCTGCCCCGCAGGACAGTGGGCAGCTGCAACGTCCTTGGGTCTGAATAGGCGGGTGGTCCTGTTGTAGGCCTAAGGGTCGCCGGTTGGGATGATGTTGCCCCCCCCCACAGGCTTCCATTGGGGGAGTTCACCCTGCTGGTGAATCCGGGTGTAAAACTATGTGCAGCGCTGTATTAACATGCTCTGTGGGAAGCGCTATGTTTATGTGCCATGTGCTGAGCGCTATTGCCTTGCCATACTTGAAGTGCCGGGGTAGAGCTGTGATTGCTGGCCTAATGTTATGATAGGTGCCGCGCTAGGGTAAATGCCTGATTTAAAGTGCGATTCAATTGCCCCGTGCAGCGCTATGTTTAGTTGCCATGCCCTGCGCGCTAAGGCCTTGTTTTAACGCGCTATCGCCGTGAAAGGTGCAGCGCTATCTTCGAATGTCATGTTCTTAAGCGCTATGTTAATGGTTATGTTTAGATGCCAGGTTAAGGTGGTGATGCTCTACCTACCCTAATTTTCTGCCTAAGGGGATGCCCAGGACGGTCAGGTATATTGTAATGCTGTGAGGTTTCCTTTACAGGTGTGCCGGCCTAATGTTCAACGTCATGCCCTGATGTATTTTATTGCAGGTTGCAGCTAATGGACTTACGTTTAGTATCTGCTAAATCGCAATGATTCCGGCCGGGGCCCGATTGGCCCTGCCCTGTATATAATTCCCCCCTGTAAATTTGACCCAGCGCCAGTTGGCGCAGTGTAGAGATTACCTGACACCTGGTGGTTTTGGACAATACAATAGTTCTTTTACCTAAACTGGTGTAGTGTCTCTTTTTGTAGTGTGCCTTGTGTGTCGCCTGTGTGTACTGCGTGGATGCTTTGCACATTTCCTCTGGAGTTTGGCCCGCCCGCTCTGCACCACGCTACCCGTTTCCAACATTGGTGTTCAGCGGTGGGATAGGACTTGTGTTTGCGCAGTACCACAGCGACCGCGGGTTGCACTGCAAACTGAGTGTGTAATGTAATCTCAGGTTGTGGGGAATTATTGTTTTTTTCCTGATTGTGATTTCCTCCTAGAAGTGTGTTTTTAAATTGTGTCCCCTTGTTGCACTGTGGGTGGTGTGTCCCGGGTGGACCGTGCCAGGATGGGGTCAACCTACAACGAGGATGATCTTATGGAATACACGGAGCAGGAAGTAGTGGATTTCTGCAGGGAGAGAGGGATACCCCCAGTAGGCAACATACGCAGGAAGTTATTTCTCTATGAGGCCCTCAAGAGGGGGGAACCCTTAGAGATTGGTGGGGACCTGTCAGATTACCCCTCCGCATATTTAAAGGGTGGATTTAGTGGAGACCCGGAGGAGGACCTCCAGTGTAGGGAGGACTCCGAGAGTGAGGGGGCCCAGTCCATAACCCCGGAGGGTGGGGACACTGACGAGGAGGAGGAAGATGACCGGGGGGAGACGCCAGTAGTGAGTGAGGACACCAGAGTTAGGGAGTTCCGCGCTGGGTCCAGTCCCGGGGGCACTGCCCCATCCCTTTCCCTGTCCCCAGAAGAGTGGGTAGATAGGAGGGAAGAGAGGGAGCATCAGCTGGCGCTGGGAAGGCTCAAGGTGGAGCTAGCGCGGCTGAGTGTGCAGGAGAAGAAGCTAGAGACGGAGAAGGTCCTAGCGCAGGAGAGGATGGCGGAGGCAGAGAGGGCCTTTGCCAGGGAGAGACCAGCTCGGGAGGGTAGGTTGTCCCCTGAGAGTGGTTTTTGTGGTCTGGATTCACCAGTAAGGGTGGGATCCAGTGGTGGCAGCGAGAGTGGATCCAATGTAGGGTGTCCCACTCCCAGAGCCCAGGAGATGGTGCCTGATTCCCAGGAAGAGGGGGACAGGTTAGAGTTCAGGGGCAGGGGAAAACTGTCCCACCAGTCCTGGGGGGAGTTTGTGGAGGTGTGTGGGACTGCATTGGAGGATTGGGTGGTGAGGAGTGCAGTGAATGAGTGGGAAGGGCTGTGCCAGGTAGTCATCCGGAAGCACATGCTCAGGAATTGTTCCCTAAGGTTGCGTCACCGCCTAGTACAGTGTGGGTTCTCCGACCCCAGGGAGCTTGCACGGGAGGCAGACCTCTGGGTGAGGGCCAGGGTGTCTGAGGAGGCATTGGGGAGTGACCCTGAAGGGGGTGGTGCAGGGATCTTCCAACCCAGCGAGGTGGAGGAGGTGGCGAATAGCCCAGCTAGGTCCCCGGGAAGAGAGAGGGTTGTAGGGCCTCACGACCTATCTATAGGAAGGAGTGAGACGGGGAGGTGTCCCGAGGTGCCCCAACCGCAGTCTCAGGGCCTGGAGAGTTCCGTAAGGGAGCCCCAGGTTGGGAGCCTAGGCTGTCCTGATGTGCCGCCCGGTGAGGGGAAGCCCCTAGTGTCAGGAGGACCCGGGGCATCTGTAATCAGAGCTCCTGAGGCTCTGGGGTTGGCCCAGTTGCAGGGTTTAGATCCTGGGCTGGGATGCCAGGTTCAGGGGTTGCCTGACCTGGCGGGTGGGACATCTGTTAACAGTGTCCCCCCAGAATTGACTTCCAGGGGTACTTCTCCAGGTGGGAGGGTGCGGAACTCTGGAAGGGGGTGCAGAGGGAGGAAGGTCTCACCTCGGGCACCGGCTCAGCCACAGGGCTTAGATCCTGGGTTGGGAGGCCAGGGATGGGTACTGCCTGACCTGGCGGGTGGGACATCTGTTAGCAGTGTCCCCCCAGAATTGTCTTCCAGGGGTGCTACTCCCGTTGGGAGGGTGCGGAACTCTGGGAGGGGGTGCAGGGGGAGGGAGGTCTCACCCCTGGCACCGGTGCAGCCTAAGAGTTTAGACCCTAGGCTGGGGAACCAGTTGGAGGGTCAAGGCCCTGGACTGGGGAGAGAGTGGTGGTCTGAGGGTGCCTCGCATGGGAGGAGGAACCCCAGAAGGAGAGGTAGGGGGAGGAGAGCCTCGCCCCTGAGGGCTGGTCAGCCTGAGGGTGCGGACCCCAGGTGGGAGGACCAGTGGCAGTTCGGAACTGCAAGAAGGAGGAGGAGGAGAGTGGTCAACGGGTACTACGGGCCTGGGGTTACTGCCCCCCACTCTGTGAGACCGCAAGGGCCAGAGACATCTGGGTGGCCTAGGGGCCAGTCTTGGCCACAACCAGCTAGGGAACCCCCGGGTGGTGGCTCAGTCGGTCGAGGAAGGTTTGAGAGAGGGAACCTTCGGGTTCCAGAGTGGAGGAGAACCTGCGGGTGCTCCTGCAGTTGCGGGCCTGCGTCCACCTTTTCTCGCCCTAAGCAGGGAAGCCCATCAAGGCATTGATCGGTCTACCCTGGCTTTTGGCTGGAAGGGGGTTGTGTTGGACTTGGCCCTTTTCCCAGAAATTTTTCGCTTTTCTGTGGAACCACATATGAATGCTGTATGAATGTGTGCAGACTGAGTTTCCCCATTTTAAAAATGTAATTTAAGATGGATGCCAAAGCTGTGTGGTTGCGCCGTTTGACTGAGCTAGGTTGACAGTCTAGGCGTTATTTCCCAGCAGCCCCAGCTTTTGGAGGGAAGCCTGGCACCCAGGGTGCTCTACCCCTCCCCCTAGGCCAGTTAGAGCCAGTTTTCCCAGACGCTTCT
Source organism: Triturus cristatus (assembly GCF_964204655.1). Classification (NCBI taxonomy): domain Eukaryota; kingdom Metazoa; phylum Chordata; class Amphibia; order Caudata; family Salamandridae; genus Triturus; species Triturus cristatus. Next base: position 531,338,712 of record NC_140579.1, on the reverse strand, counting down.
AGAAGCTTCTGGCACTGTCTGGAAGGTGGGGTGAGGGGCGTCTAAAGGGCGGAGCTGGGCTGCCATGCAGTCAGTCAGAGGGTGGACCTGGGAGAGAGGGGACCTGCTGCCAGGGGTTACCGCCACATGGGCCTGTGTGCTGGGCCCTGAGCCTACCTACCCCCCCCCCCTACTGTCCACAGGGCGAGGGAGAGATCTAATGGGGGCAATGCAAACCTGGAGAAGCCCTCGCAGGAGTTTTAGGCGGTAGGATCAGTCAGGGACCTATGCCTCTGAAGGTGACAGGGTTTAGGCACTGCCCTTTAAGTGAGTGAGGGATCCTGAACTACCCACTGATCTGGCCCGGCGAGAGGAGAATCCAGGGACGACAGGCAGAGACTGAGTAGTCCGCCTGCAGCCCCCAACGCAACTTCCCCCCCCCTCAAGAAACCCTCAATCAAGGGGCAGGGACCAGGAAACGCTATCTACAAGCTCCCTGGAAGGAGAGCGCTATTCACAAGCTCCCTGGAAGGAGAGCGCTATTCACAAGTTGCCCAAGGAAGGAGAGCGCTATATTTGGTGAGCGCTATCTGGGGACAGACTGCAGTCCCTGCAGAGAGAGAGAGCGCTATGTATAAGCTGCCTGCAAAGAGAGAGCGCTATATTCTAGCTGCCCGTGGAAGGAGAGCGCGATAGCTGGTGAGCGCTACCTTCCTAATTGACTGTGCCCGGCTGGTGAGTGTGGGAGAACTGCCTTGGTCAAAGCGGGTGCCCACTCCGCATTTGTGGCGCCGCCGCATATTTACAACCTCGGGAGCCCACCCCGTGTGTGTGCCGCCACACGGTGTTGTTTATTTGTACTAGCGGGTGCCCACCCCGCACTTTGTCACTGCCGAAATCACTGCCGCGGCCCCCGGAGCGAGGGAAGGGCTGACGCGGCTGGAATCAAGGCCGCGTGGGCCTCAAGAACGCTTCGAGGCATTGCCCGGCAACAGGAGCCCCGGCCGCGTCATCGGCCGCGCCCCCGCGACAGCCGCGCGCGGATTGGCTGCCGGACGGCAGGAAGCCAAGAAGCAGCCCGGAGGTCGACGGAGACTTCGCTCCGTGGTGGGGGCCCTCCGGAACCGGAGGAGAGCCCCGAGTGCTGCGTCGAAGTCCCGGGTCCCAGGAGGGGGCCCGGGGGAAGTCCTTCAAGAGTGCCGGTGAGTGGAGCCTTGGTCCGCGCGTGTTGGGGGAGGCATCGGGGCATAGGATCGCTGCTCGCCTTTCCCCCCGGGACCGCCTGTATCCGCGAGTGCTCCACCGCCCGAGTTCGGGTGTTCCTCAGCTGCCCCACTTGACAGCGGGCAGCTGCATCGGGCCCCCAGAATTGCGTGAAAGCCCCTGGAGGGCAGGCTCCCCCACGGACACACCTGCCCAGCCCCCAAGGAGTGGTGAGTGGGGCTGGGCTCTGACTAGTGCTGCTTTTTGCCCCCGGACTGGACTAACTTACCTTCCTCAGCTGCACCGCAGGACAGTGGGCAGCTGCAACGTCCTTGGGTCTGAATAGGCGGGTGGTCCTGTCGTAGGCCTAAGGGTCGCCGGTTGGGATGATGTTGCCCCCCCCCACAGGCTTCCATTGGGGGAGTTCACCCTGCTGGTGAATCCGGGTGTAAAACTATGTGCAGCGCTGTATTAACATGCTCTGTGGGAAGCGCTATGTTTATGTGCCATGTGCTGAGCGCTATTGCCTTGCCATACTTGAAGTGCCGGGGTAGAGCTGTGATCGCTGGCCTAATGTTATGATAGGTGCCGCGCTAGGCTAAATGCCTGATTTAAAGTGCGATTCAATTGCCCCGTGCAGCGCTATGTTTAGTTGCCATGCCCTGCGCGCTAAGGCCTTGTTTTAACGCGCTATCTCCGTGAAAGGTGCAGCGCTATCTTCGAATGTCATGTTCTTAAGCGCTATGTTAATGGTTATGTTTAGATGCCAGGTTAAGGTGGTGATGTTCTACCTACCCTAATTTCCTGCCTAAGGGGATGCCCAGGACGGTCAGGTATATTGTAATGCTGTGAGGTTTCCTTTACAGGTGTGCCGGCCTAATGTTCAACGTCATGCCCTGATGTATTTTATTGCAGGTTGCAGCTAATGGACTTACGTTTAGTATCTGCTAAATCGCAATGATTCCGGCCGGGGCCCGATTGGCCCTGCCCTGTATATAATTCCCCCCTGTAAATTTGACCCAGCGCCAGTTGGCGCAGTGTAGAGATTACCTGACACCTGGTGGTTTTGGACAATACAATAGTTCTTTTACCTAAACTGGTGTAGTGTCTCTTTTTGTAGTGTGCCTTGTGTGTCGCCTGTGTGTACTGCGTGGATGCTTTGCACATTTCCTCTGGAGTTTGGCCCGCCCGCTCTGCACCACGCTACCCGTTTCCAACACTCCTTATTATGTTAAGTCTTTGTTATTACCTCTTTGTGCATTTTGCAGTAATTGTTTTCTAACGAAAACTGAACCCTAAGGCATTGGAGCGCTTTATATCAGTAATATTTAGATTAAACAAGGTCCCATTTTTTGACTCAGGCAACCCCACTGTGGAATGGAATCTATGTGTGGCAGGTGGCTAGGCTGCCTGGGTTCAGTGCTTGGGACCTTATTGGACTATCCACACTAGGAGATATTATGAAGGGGCGGAGCTAAAATCCTTAAAAAGCTGCAGGATGAATATCAGCTCCACCGTAGCCAGTTCTATAAGTACCTACAACCTAGGCATGCACTGACACCGTATATTAAGGATCTGACTGATTTATCAGAGTTAATGGGTGATATGGGTACCCACAAGATCAGACAACTATACCAAACTTTAGTCACACATAGTCACACCACGTTGGGTGTGTTGCGGATGATGTGGGAGGATGATATCACAAACCTAAACGACGATGGTTGGACCCAACACAGTATTGTTTAATCCAGTTCAAATACCTACACCGAGGATATGACACAAGGCCCTGCCTCTGGTGCATGAGAGTAATATCTTCCCCCACATGTCTCCGATGCAGCATGGAGGAGGGGACTTTCCCTCCACACGGTATGGAGTTGCACCGCACTCCTACATTTTTGGCACAGGATAATCTCTTGGCTAGCTCAAGTGTTGTCCTGGAAGCTCCCCCTTGAACCCAAACTAGTTCTCCTACATAGCACAGATGCGATCGGAGGGAACAGGCATAAACAAAACCTCTTGTTTTTGGGTCCAACACATGCCAAGAGATATACTGCTCAACACTGGAAGGGGGTTTCCCCACCCTCGGTGGGTGGGTGGTAGTGAGCCATGGGCAGACTTATTGGGATGCAACTGGAAGTATTCCAGGCATGGGGAAGTCCTAAGAAACACAAAGAAATCTAGAAGCGGTGGGCAGAGTACAGGGGTATTGACCTGCCTTTAGCACAGCCCCTAGTATCCCTCACAGAGCAGGAAATACAGAAATGTAGTCATGGACACAACAACAGCTCATAGTTTTCACTATTTCACTGCAGTTGACTGATATTCTGAGTGGTATGGGATGTAGTATCCGGGCTGTGCCCGTGTTTTAGAAGTTCTGAAACATTGTTATTGCTCAGAACTGTGCTACGATTGATATGTTTCTATATGGGCCTTTCAGGCCATGCTGTACTACCAATAAAATCTCAATAAAATTTGTTATAAAAAAACAAGGTCACATTTTTTTGGGCATGGGGAGGTTAAGTGATTTGCCCCGAATCACAAAATGTTGAGCCGATGTTGAGACTTGAACCTGGTTACCCAGTTCTAAAGTCGACAGCTCTGGCTGTAAATGTCAGAGCGTTAGAGCAGAGCAGAAGGGTAGAGTATTTGGTGCCTGCTGCCAGTGTCCTGAGTCACATGACTGCGAACAGCTAAGCTGTTCACCTACATTTTAAAGGGATGCCTCCAGTACACAAACTATGGAAGCTGGCACTGGTGTTTTTTCTCCCCAGACTTCTTGGAGCCTTGGTAGGTTAGGGGAAGAACTATCCAGAACCAGATTTGGCGGTAGCATAGGAAATTCCCACACTTCAAAGGCTGGCAATAGGTATAAATATTACACCCGCAGAACACCTTTAAGGACACTTCTTAACTTGTGGAAGCCTTCAGATGGACATCCTGGACCCCTAGAGGATCGCCCTGCTGCATGAGGCCTGCCTTGCTCCCAGAGGTCTGCCCTGCTGTTAGAGACCTGCCTTGATGCTTGAAGGAGAACTGTACCATCTCCATGAACTCAGGACCACCAGACATGAGTCCAAGGGATAGTTGGCTGGCCTTCTGTGTGAGCTGCAGGGGCATAACAAGCTTCAGAAACCTTGAACTCTGCACCTCATTTTTGCTGAAGTGAGCCTCAAACCCCCCCCCCCCCCCCCCAAATGGTGCCTCCCAGGTCCTGCCCTCTTGGAAGTGGTGTTAGAGGTGCTGCTCTTGCCTAACCCTAAAACATGGGACTTTGAAATAGTTTCACGGAAAGTACCCGAAGAATTGGCAGAAAACAAGGGTCTATCTGACATTCGATTTGCCTAAGTTCGGCCACGGCCGCTGCAGGTAAGAGCTGTGGTGCGGTGGGGCCGGCTGGGGGGGATTTCGAGAGACGACCACAAATGAAAAGTTATTATTTATTTAACTTCACCTCTTGGTCGTCTCTCGACCCCCCCCCCAGCCAGCCCCACCATCCCATCGCTCTTACCTGCAGCAGCCGTGGCTGCCCAAGGTGCATTGCCAGTTGGTCTGGCTTTGCAGTAGCTCCTTCTATGTTATTCTATGCAGCAGCAAATCCTGTTCACCAGGACATCTCAGTGAGAGTGTCTGGCCTCATGGAGCCCTCTTCTGCTACAGCTTGTAGCTCTGTCCCACTGGAGGTTCTTGGCTTCCAAAAAGTTGTCTAAGTCTGAAGGTAAAAATCTTCACTGGGCTTGATGATGACCAGCTCCCCATCGATGACGACAAACTCCTCAGCCTGGAAATCATGCTACTTCTGCTCATAGCTTTTTCCTGCCATTGTCTATGGCTTCACCAAGACTTTGTCCAGCGCTCTCCGGCGAAAACAACTCCTGTTTGGATGCAGCATGCCTTTTTCAAAATTTCATCTCAGTCTGAAGCTCAGCCAAGACCAGGCCCAATCCACCTTGTGTATCTGATTTGTGCTCCATCATGGCAAAACTTAACTTTTGACCTTATCCGGGTCTTATGCAATCAGATACGCATGGTTGGCATTTTGGTCTTTTAGGTGTTAGATTTCACTGAAAACGTATAAAAATCTGGTTGTACTGATAGGATTTAATTTGTATTGGTGTTATTTTATTTATTAAAATGTATCTTATTTTTCAAAATTGGGATGGGTTTTTTCTTGTGTTATGTTTTCACTTTATTACTGTTTGCTGCATAGATACTTTACACAGTGACTATAAGTTAAGCCTGAAATCTTTTGCACCAAGCTACCACAGGGCTAAGCACAGCTTAATTCAGTGACTTTTGTGGTTCACACTGACAAGGATTGTGGTTGTGCTTGAGTAGCATTTCATCCCCTCCACCAATAAGAGAGGATGTGGCCTTACAGCTAGAGCGGTCGACCGCGACACGGGGGAACCGGGTTCAAGTCTTTGCAGGGATGCTCAACATCCTGTGATTCTGGGCAAATCACTTAATCTCCCCATGCCTAACAAAACTGAATGTGTCCTCTGGTAACACAAGAGGTGCTCATGTAAAGCGCTCTGATACCTGAAACCTTCGGGTCAAGTTTGCGCTATATAAAATGCTAGGAAAAAAAATAACCATATTTCTTACAGTGCTGTAACTCAGTATTTTATACATTCTCCTGCTGCTTCTGAAGAAGCAGGGCGATGACCTGTCCATATTCTTACAACAAAATATGTTCATTACAGCTTGAAAACAACCTGCTTCTTCTTTACTGTTAGAAATCGGGTTTCTGGTTGGCAGTGGTATGAACCTTGTGCAAGCAGGAGCCACAGTCCCAGTTGGGGTAAGTTTAGTACACACTAAAAGTTTACCTGAGCTCACCCTCTGGTAGCTTGGCACAGAGCAGTCAGGCTAAACTAAAGAGGCAATGTGTGAAGTATTTGTGCACATACTGACACACAGTAACACAGCGAATACACCACAAAAGTACTCCACACCAGTTTACATAAATAGTGAATATTTATCTGAGTAAAACAAGACCAGAACAACAAAAATTCAAGATATACATTTTTCAAGTTGAACTCAAAATGCAGTGCTTAAAAGTCAGCAACTCCAACTGGGGCTATCTGGTCACGCTTGACCAGGGCGAATCCAAAAGTTCGGTCTGACCGCGATGAAGCGCAGACCAGAGAGAGGAGTCACGTAGACCCGCTGACAATCCTTGGATGCATCAATGTTTGGGGATGAAGTGGTGCGCAACGGAGAGGATGCATCATGGGTGCAGGTGATGTGTCAGTTCATGGAGGCGATTCATGGTCTTTGAGGCGTTGGTGCTTGGGGACGATGCGTTGTGCAAAGGAGGTGATGCGTCGGTTATGGAAGCAATGTTTTAGTTTCTGAAGGCGATACAGCGTTGGTTATGTGTCAATGTCAAGAGCAAGGTGAGTCAATTTTCATGGTGTCATTGTTGAACCGCTGGGCTGAAGGCGATGCATCGGTCAAAAGCCACAAAGGACAGGGAATGTGTCGGGACGGTGCACAATGGATGTCGGTGATACGGTGTCCAAAACTCATGCAGCAGTTATTCTTCAGAGGTGCTGTTGAAAAATCGGGACTTTGTTGAAATTCGAGGTTGCTGCGTCATGAACTCGGTGAGCGGTGTCTATGGCTTCGGTGCAGGCAGTGGAAATGCACCAGTTTTCCGGGGATGCACAGGTTCCAAAATGACACTTTGGAGTCGATACATTGGTTTCTTGATTGCAGCACAGAAACTCACTTCCAAAGGCCCAGGACTGGATTTGGCACCATTTATCAGAGCATGGCCCACAGCAGAGAGGCCCAGGTAGGGCTGTAGCCATGGGGGGGGGGTGCGAGTGGGGCCTGGCCAGGCGATAATGTGCTTTGGTCCCCCAACTGAAAGCCCACACCAATAGCCTGCCCGAGTGATCCCCCTCCACATGGAGAATGGCAAAGCAGTGCCTGTCGTCATGTTTTCCCAATCCTGCCTTTAGATCGTTGTGGCTTTCTGTCCCATCAGCCCACGTGACACCTCAGTCTCAAGTAGTGTTAACTCCCACTCCATGTTCAGAAGCACCCTGTGCAGGGCCTTACGGACCCCCACCATATAGTGGCAATGCATTGCCCTCTGATGATCGCCTTGTGGGCATCCCCCTCCAGAGTTCTAGAGGGGGTGATGTTCGTTTTAAATACAAAATATTGGGTAATATGTGTTAATCGGGCCTCCCTGAAGGGGGGTTCTGTGGTGCCTCAGTGTGGACCGTCCAGGTCCGTAATGCCATCAGCAGTGGGTAGCGATCTGAGCGGGTATGTGCCAAGGACTCCATCATAGTTATCTGCGTGCCTATTAGTTCATTGCAGAGAAAAAGATCAAGCATGGTGTGGAGGTCATGGATCAGGCAATAAAACAAGAAGTCACTGGTGTTTGGATGGAGCACGCGCCACATATCGAACACGCTCTAGTTAACCATTCAATCCTGAAAGTATTGTGCACCCTGACACACATAACGCCGTTCAGCAGAGAGGTGGAGCACTCCCAGCCATTATCCAGAACACAATTAAAGTCATTGCCCGATATGCTGAGATTGCGAGGGTCCTGGAAAACAGCTGGGATGAGGAGGCCTCAAAAAATCAGAGTGATTAGTGTTGGGTCATAAACAACCACCAGCGTGAGGGGGCATCGTCCTTATGTCCTTCCACCACCACATACCTACCCTCAGTGTCAACTCTGTGCATGTCTCTCACAAATGGGACCCCCCCCGGCAAATCGTTATCATGACCCTCATGAATTCGCCAATGCTGTAGTTCCACACACCTGTCCCCCCCATTTTGCATGTACTTTTTGTAACTCTTCCTGTGTCAAATGCTTCTCTTGCAAGAAAACTATGTGTGTGCAGCTGCGATTAAGAGATGTATGAACTCAGTATCTCTGTGTGGTAGTGGCCATACCCTTAATGTTCGACGTCAGCAAGTTATAGCGTGGTGTAGTGTGGCCCTGTAGGTGAGCCCATAGGGTATGGTGATAAGTAGTGATGCATCACGTTTCGCAATTCTCATTCCCCACAACTCCAGTGTGCAGATCCCCCACATGACCCATCGGCGTACAAGAGACCAGTGCAGTACAAGACCATGCCACATAATTATATGTAGAAAACTTCATCTGTGTGTGAAAAGAAAGCACAAGACATATAAACTCCCTCTCATGCCCAGCCATAACCATCCAATGAATGAACATCAGCCAAAGAGAAATGCGTAATAAAATACATGTCCTGTTTGGAGAGGTCAGGGGTCACAGACACAAAGAACCTTTACAATGATCTGGGCATTCAACCCTCTTTCATGAGGCCCCAAAGTGTCTTCAATAGTCACCGGTGAGTAGTCCACACCACTTATCACACATCAAAGAACAAACCCCACCCCTCATAGCGGATCGTCTGCCAGCCTTGGCATCAACTCCGACCTCCGGGAGTCCTCCCCAGCAGGGGCCATGGAGCCATTAGTATCCGACTGTCAGAGGCACGGTAAGATCAAAATGCCTCAAAAGAGTTCTGACGATATTGCAGCACCACTTCCCCTGCCTGTGCCATGAAGGGGCGGCTCTGGGACCCCCCACTCCTCCTATGCCTCAGCTGTGATATCAGCTATTTACCAGTGTTCCAGTCATCTCATGTGGGCTTTGCAATTTCCTTGGCATGTAACCAGGTTTATGCATCTCCAGGAGTCAAGAAAGAATGGATTCACTCCTCATCTATCACCTTAAGTTTAGCAGGATAGAGAAGAGCATACTTCAGGCCTAGCTCCCGGCAGGGTTGTATTGGGATCAAAAATAGGCCCGGGAATGCTAAAACAAAAGTGGCCCACATTTGCGGATTACCCTTTCCCAAAACACTTCTTGGGTGAAGTTTTGATAAATTTCCTTAGATAAGAAAAAAGGTACAGATTAGTTTACACCGGTGAACCACACCTCAATACAAGTGAGGCAACTTCAGCTCAGGCCCCCTACCCCCAATCAATCTGCATACACTAATGGGCTAGTCCAGCAAGAAAAAGGGAGTGACACCACAGCCCCGATGGTAAAAAGGAGGTAATAGAGGCACATTTGCCTCCAGAATGTTCACTCAAGCACCCACTGGGCCGCTGGAGGCATCCGAACAACACGGATACTGGCCAAATCAGCCCCCAGGCTGTCCAAATAAGCGGCCCACATCTGGAACTCAAATACCGGCCCCTCGGCCATTGCTGAGTGATGCTGCTGCCCTCTAAGTGCCAGGGACCTTTCATCCAAAACATCTGCAGAATCAAGTCTCTGTCCCTATAATTAAGTAGTTCCTCAATTACAGGACTCTGCTGGCCCCCCTCTTGCAGCGGCCTCCCAGGTAGACAATGTGCTCTCTCTACAGAGTAGAATTTGGATACATTACCTTTCGGAACTCTGGTCATCAACTACTGTTCGAGAAAGAGTTCCATACTCAGGCCCTCCAAACACTCCAGAAAGCCCAAGAAGTGGACACTATTACGCTTTCAACAGCCCTCTGCGTCCTCCAATGTAGAGAGGTCACCTCTGCCCTCATGTGCTTCAGTTGGTTTTGGAGTTCCTGCAATTGTGGGTCGCATCGTGTTTAATATGGATTCTGCATTGTCCACAGTTCACCAGTTTCCTGTGATCCGTACAGAGAAGGTTCACATCCAAGAAGGCTGTATCGATCTTGGATGCAATATCTTTTCAAACCGGATAGAGTGACTGTGGAGAGTGACCCAGAGTGTCAACTCCATTATCATGAGGGGCAGAAGGGCCCTCTGCATCCCCAGTGCCTTGGGTGGGCTTCTTAGCAGATTTGGTCTTCACCATCATGTCCATATTGGTATCAACCCCAAGTGGATGATCCAGCATGTTCTAGACAGTGCGCCATTGCCCAAACTCTCCACCAGGTTCAGGCTGCAGGTGACTGCAGTGCAGTGCTGGTGCTGCGTGTGGTGTCCGCCAGGCCTCCTCAAAGGAACCGAATGTGAAAGCTTTTGGAATGTTATCAAAAATGTGAAAAAATACTAAAAACTGCTATCAAATAAAAGGCAACTTTAGTTGATCAATGGCCAAAGGGTAAAATGTAGGGGATATGAGATATTATAGGAATGTGTGAGCCGTAATATTTGGTATCCCCTTAGTAAAAGATGTTGTAAAACAAAAGATATGGTGCTATTTGGCATAAACATACTCTGTTCTCCCCGTCAACATAAGACTATGTCAAATTGAATCCTGGTAAGTTCAAACCGGAGAAACATAGGGGATACCAAATGTTATAACCCTTATGGGCCTTTATATTTGGTATCCCCCATAGAAACCGAATGTGAAAGCTAGTTCAATTAAATAAAATGGGAAAAGAGACTGCAATCTGGTATCAAATAAAAGGCAACTCCAATTGGTCAATGGCAAAAAGGTAGCCCTTGAAAGGTAGGGAATACAAGATATTACAGCAACGCATGAGCCGTAATATGTGATATCCACATAGTAAAAGGTGGTGGAAAACACAAGGAAGGTTCCAGTTGGCAGAAAAATACTGTGCTCACACAGCCAACATAAGAGTATGCCAATTGAATCCTGGTAAGTTCTAACCTGAGAAACATAGGGGATACTAAATATTATAGCCCGTGTGGGCAATTATAGTTGCCATCCCCCAAAGGAACCAGATGTGAATGTTTGTGGAATGAAATCAAAAATGCAATAAGATTCTGTAATTGACTATCAAATACAAAGCAATTTCAGTTGATCTGATAGACATCTAGCCGCAGATTCCTTACGATTGAACTTCCAGTCGTCAGGCTGGATCCGGAAGATTTTTCTTAGCAGTACCCCTGTGCGTAGGTAGGTGGTTTTGGTCGACTCCACGTGACATCACCAGCGCCATTTTCATCGTTGTAGTGACGTTCACGTCACCAATATAACCACCAGTCTGGCAGTTCTTTTATCTCCGCACCAACCAGCACCGATCCGTGCAGAGAGCTACCGCCGTCCATTTTTGACCGACTTTTTTCAACTTTTTGTCGACTTCTTTTAGTGTGTAGGAAATCATGTCGAGTAAGAAGACGTCGGGGTTCAAGCCATGTGGTACCTGTCACCGCACCTGTCACCGCACCATGTCGGTCACGGACCCCCACTTAGTGTGTTTCTGGGGCCTGGAGCAAGACTATGACCCGAAGTCGTGTTCCGACTGCCAGGCTATGGCACCAAAGGCTTTGAGGGAGCAGTCCCTAAAGCTGCTCGCTGCCCAGAACTCGGCAAAGCAGAAGTCACCTAGTCAGTCTCGATCCCAGTCCAAGTATCGGTCGAGAGGAAGGTCCGAGCACCGCTCTGAATTGAAGTCCTCTTCCTCAAAGTCAGGTAAGAGGCACCACAAGAAACACAAGAAGTTAAAGAGTGCTTCGACATCATCCCGCCCATCTCACGGCGCAGCAGAGGAACCTTGGCGTTCAAGGTCCCACTCGGCAGAGTGAATGCCTGAGTTGACTCCGCGTTTCACTGTCTTTCCGAGTCCGGGAGCCACCACTGCCAAGCTTAAAGAGTTTTATGACACCATGTGCGCCATAGTCGGGTGGTCTGACCAAGCCGGCGCACCTTCTGCCCCGCAGGCTCAGATAATGGAGTCCCATGGGTTCCGCGCCTGCGGCTGCACTGCCACAGCCTCCAATTGGACCCGTGCCCGGGTCCGGACCAGTGCTGGTCACACCTCCACAGCGACAGCGTCGAGGTACTCGGCGTCACAAGCGCACACTGGCAGCACCTCCCCAATTCTTATACCCGACAACACGGAGCCAGTCGGGCGTCCTCCTATGCCGAGACCGGCGCTGACAGAGCCGTATTGTGCCATGTCATTCAACCTGCCCAATTATGAAGTGTTAGGGATGGATGAAGAGGATTGGGAGGTTGAGCAGGATCCCTTAGAAATCTGGGTGATGCCAGTGGTTCAGAGACCTCCCCAGACTCTGGCATGCTGTCTCCTCCTACCCTGGCTACGGAGGAGGGGGCATCATTTGCTACGGTGGTGCATAGGGCTGCAGAGGTCCTGGACCTGCAGCTCCCTATGGTGGAAGTCAAGACTAACTTCCTGACAGAGGTCCTGCAGCATGGGGTCTCTAGCTCAGAACCCTTGCTGCCTTTTAATGAGGCCTTAACGAACATCCGTCTGGGCACCTATTCCAAACCCAGCACAGAGGATCCCATGAATAGTCTGATTGCCCGCCACCATCGCCCTGCACAGTGTGACCCACTTTACCTCCCCACTCACCCCTCCCCACAAAGCTTGGGGTCCAAGCTTCCACTTCCTGTGACAGGTTCCCTTCCGCACCTCGGGCCAGGGAATCCAAGAGACTGGAGAATTATGGAAAGAAACTTTTTTCCTGTCGTTTGGGCCATTATTCCCATTTTATTAGGGACAAGGTTGCGCAAGTGCTGCCTAGAACCTCGGAGGAGAACCAAGCTCTGCTCCCCCAAGCTATTTCCGATGGGAGAGATGCAGCAAACTTCACCATCAGATGTGGCTTGAACACAACAGACTTGCTGGGCAGAGCAATTTCCAGAACGGTGACCGTCCATCGCCACTCCAGCCTGAGAACTTCTGGCTTTTCGGGAGATGTCCAAGCTAACTTCATAGACATGCCCTTCGATGGCTCCTGTCTCTTTGGAGACAAGGGAGATGCCGCCCTTAGGCGCTTCAAGGACTCGCGGGCCACGGCCAAGTCCTTGGCCCTCACCACAACTTCCTGGCCGGCATTTTCTTTTCACTCCTTTCGTGGCTACAGAAGGGGCTACCAACCGCACCAACCCTATTCCAGCCAGAGGGCCCCGCAAGCTCAGCAGTCTCTGTGGGGCAGTGGACACGGTTCACCCCGACCCCAGTCAGGGCGGCCAGAATTTGAGCCATGCCACAAACCCCAGCTCCACTGCAAAACTTTCCTAGTCCAATCTCCCACAATCATTACAGTTAGTTGGTGGCAGAGTACGCCATCATCTACACCACTGGCTGGAAATCACGTCGGGCAGGTGGGTGTTACTGATAGTCTGAAGGGGTTATTCCCTTCTCTTTGAGACTTACCCTCCATCCATGGCTCAAATATATGATTGGTTGACGGAGGATCACCTCACCCAACTCCACAAGGAAGTCAAGACTCTGTTGGCCAAGGGCGTGATCAGACCACAAATGCGATGGCTGCTTAGTCTCAGAGCTCTGGGTTTGGACAGACCACAAACAGCGGTGGCGACATCTCTAATGCCGCAGGGGTGCCGCAAATGAGCTCCTGATGTGATGACCTGCCAGCGGACCCAAACATCGTCCATGCCAAGCAAGGGGATTATGTGAAAAGCATCCCCAGAGTGTGGCCTGAGATTGTAACCTACACCAAAGTTGATGACCACATCTCCAGGTCGGGTCCTGCATCTGTCCAAATGCCCAGGGGAGTCGGGCACCTGCTGCTGCCAGTTTCCTGAGGTGAGGCCCAGTGCCCTGGCCTCCCAATCCCCCCTCCTGACTTGACTTCTGTAGAGCTGTTGCTTGGGGGCCACCGGCTACACCCCTCCCTGCACAATCCTCCACGGGAGAGGAAATGCCCTCCAACGCGACAGAGGCCACTGGCACGGTGCTGGTGACCACGGTGCCTGGGTGACTCAGGGGAGGACACAGGAGCATGCAGCTGTGGCCTAACTGAGACGAACGCAGGAGGCATCCTCGGAGGGATGGCCAAGGAGTCACATCCTCTACTTGGAGCAGATGCGGGGCAGGCGACGCAGCGGTGAGTGCACCTCCCCCAGCTGCGATTAACTACAGGGATCCAAACGAGGACCTTGGGCCTAATCTCCATCCTCTCCCCCTCCCACATCGTTGGCCTGCAAACTCAGAAGCGGGCCGAATACACCTACCATGCCAAGGTAGCACCCCAGGGAGCGAGCTGGGAGACAGGGGGGACCTACAGCCACACTACATGGCCCAACCTGCAGATAACCCTACCCCTGGTTAACGGACACTCCTGGAGACGGTAATTACCAGGCCCCACTGGCAGAGGCCTAGTGCACAGCGCTGTCCTCCTACTCTTCACCAGAGCAGACTTATCCTCATCTGGAGTGCTGACCCATGATGCCTCATCTGGTGGTGGCGGCACCACCACGCTTTATCAGAAGGGGAGTGTCAGAGTAGCACTACAGCCCGTGTCCCGTTTACCCCCTTTTACACTGTGGAGGCACGGAACTTACCTCAGCATGGCCACAAGTTTAACTTAAGTTAGGATTTTGTCTTAGGACCAAAACGTATGGCAAACTTAAGACAACATCTAAACTTTACTACTCCTAAATGCCTTTTTTGAATACCGAAAGTCTTAAAGTTAGGATTTTCTCTCAGATTACTTTTGTGAATCAGGCCCCTTGTCTCTATATTTTCCCACCAACCAGACCGCTATGAACACAGAACTGTACGATCTCCTCTAACCTACATGTACGTTGCGACTCAGACCATGTATGAGCTAGGGTAACTGCTTATGTGTGCACATTTTAAGACAGCGGGAACAGCGAGAAGGGGGAATGCCGCATGCATCGCTCCAACACATGCACGTGGTATCCTAAGCTCCTGCCTAGTTAGGTCATACCTGAGTAGGGGCCCAACTTGCTTGTGCCAATATGCTAGCATGTTACTATAAATGCCCAAAGTGAGAAACCGTCTCATCCCTGGGCTGAGCTGGGTGCATTTAATCTGCCTTCCACAAAAGACAGGCATTCTTGCCATTGCATGGGGTTCATCTGTGGAGGGTTATGGGGTGCCTTCATTGCCTGCACCATATGTTCCACCACCAGCACCTTGCGGAGATCCAACAGACAAGTGCGTATGCTGGGAGCTGCACTCGACTTCCAGGACATAGCTATTCTCCGTTCTGCCAAAGCTAAATTCAGAAATTCATTAAGCTTTTTCTGCGCAGCAGTGCACTTGGTGATACCAAGTTAAAAGTGCAGGCCCTGCACAGGTATTGTGGTGGCAGTTGCTTCCCTTGTGGCACCGCTATCCCAATACCCTCTTCACTACTAAAGCTGAATATGCCCTCCAGCACCTTAAGAGAAGGCACTATGTACAGGGGAAAAAGGCTGGCCGCCTTCTGGTGGCGCAGCTATGGCAGAGGGAAGCAGCAATGGCTATTCCCGCCATACAATCCAAGACAGGGGAGATTCTTATCAGGCCCCAAGACATAGTCAATGAGTTTACGTCCTTTTACATGCATCTGTACACACCAGAGGCACCAGCCCCAGTGGAGTGGATCTCAACGTACTTCGAGGGGATTGCCCTCCCCCTCCTATCGGACAAAGGCAGAGAACTCTTGGAGGGTGACATCAGCATGGAAGAAATACAGGCAGCCATTGCCAATCTGCCCTATCATAAATCCCCGGGTGAAGACGTCTTTCTGCTGAGTATTACAAGTGGACCGGGGAGGAAGCACTAGACACCTACATGCGGACCTACAGGTAGCCAACAGAACTCCTTTGTTGGGTCCTATCTCCAACAGGGCAGTTATCGCGGTATTGTCTAAACCGGGGCGGGATCCTCTCCTTTGTGGCAGTTACCTCCCTATTTCACTTCTAAATGGAGACATTAAAATATTGATCTGTGTCGTCGCTGCATGCCTAAAGAAAGTCACCCCTTTTATCATCCTTTATGAGCAAGGTGGTTTTGTTCCAGGGCGATCTTCTATAAAGCATCCCCGCACACTTGCTCATATGCTATGGACAGCAAAAGATCTGCCGGAAGATGCAGTAGTCCTCTCCGTTGATGAGGAAAAGGTGTTCAACCGCATATATTGGAATTACCTTTTAGCCACTATGAAACGCTTCGAGCTCGGTGACAAATTCATCTCCAAAGTCCACTTACTCTATGACTGCTCGAGACCCAGGTCAACTGCGGAGGGTTTCTGTCGTTTACTTTTAGGATGCAGAGAGGCACATGTCAGGGATGCCCACTATCTCCCCTACTGTTTCTCCTGGCCATGGAATCCCTGGGCTCTGTCATACATCACTAGTCGAGAGTAACAGGTATCCCATACCGGCTGGCCTCTCTAAAATATATCTGTATGCAGATGACATACTACTCACCATCAGAGACCTACCACGCTCCCTCCCGGCACTATTGGAACTCATAGAGGACTTTGCAACCCTGTCGGGCGACAAGGTAAACTGGGATAAAAGCAAGGCCCTCCTGCTCTCCTCAGGAACCATCAAAGCCGCAATACAGGGATAACTTTTCCGGTGGAAGTGCTAGTTAACAGTGGCCTGGAGGGAATGGTCGTAGATAACCTCACACCCCTAATTGCATGAATAAAAATAGACTTTGATAAATGGTCCCTACTAGGAGTCTCCTTGTGGGGCAGGGTACAGGCTGTGTGCATGGTCACGCTTCCATGCTTCACGTATGTCCGAGTTCTGCTGCCCATGGTGATACTGTAACCACTAGTTATCCAATGAAAGAATCCACTGGTACCACCAGGGGTGAGAAAGGTTGACGTATGGATACTTCCTCCCTAGTAAACATTTATCACACACTTGTATCCAAACCCAGAATAGCTCTACAAGCATCTAACTCTCCTATTGTTTGGTAAACTCCACTGTCGCGGGAAGGACAAGATTCCTTTTGTTAATTAAACCTCACACACCCTATTGGTGTCATGCTTCATCATTGGGTTCACCCAGACTCCTAAAGGTCTGGGTGGGCTCAACCGTTTTTCAGGGAGCTCTTAGAGGATAGAGGCCAGGGGGGTTTAAAGATTAAAAATCCTATTGCTTCCCCAGGTATCCCTTTATTCGCGGGGATGCAATGTATATTAAAAAATCAAACAACGGGTCTGTTATGAATTGATGGGACTAAGACCCTAAGGGGTTTGCCAACATGTTTCTACTAGTATAGCCTGCCTCTATATGGGACATATAGAAGAAGAGCATATATGGAATAACAACCCTTTTGCTGATAGAGTGCGAAAGTGGCTAAGATATATAGATGACATTTTTGTCATCTGGCGTGGAGATGATAACAGTATAATGGACTTCATGACATGGATTAATAACATCAATCCATTTCTGAAGTTTACGAGTAATAACATGAAGGTATCATTTCTTGACATTAACATCATGGCCGTAAATGGTAGATTGGAGAGCTCCCTCTATAAAAAACCAACAGACCGCAATAGCCTCTTACATTTCAACAGTGCACATCCTCACTCCTTAAGAGAAAACCTTCCGATAGGTCAATACCTTAGGATACGAAGGAACTGTTCCAATATACAAGACTATAGTAATGGGGCAAAGATCTTAACAACAAAATTATCAGAAAAAGGTTATCCTAAGAAGGTGATCGAACCAGCAAAGAAAAGGTCACGCAATACACCTCGGGAAGTACTATTACAAACAAATGTAAAAGAGGCAAATACATCTATCATTTGTGTTACAACATACATCTCATCCTCGAATTGTGTAAAACGGATTATACAAAACAACTGGCGAATCCTGACGTCAAACAGTTTGAAGCTTGAGAAACCTATGTTCTCATTCAGAAGAAACAAAAGGATCAGGGATAAACTTATTCACACAGATAATTGGGAACCAGCCAAAGACACACAACTAACATTATGGAACAGCTTACCGGTGAAAGGTCACTTTCCATGTGGAAATTGTGCAGTGTGTCCATTTACGAAACATACAAAAGACATTGATTTGGGCATCAGAGAGTGGTGGGAACAGAGACACCATACAAATTGTAACACGAACAATGTGGTTTATGTGATCACGTGCCCGTGTAAACTTAGGTATGTCGGGATGACTTCACGTAAGATTAAACTCCGCATTGGGGAACACAGGAGTACAATCAGACGTGGAATTGTTGCCACGAAACTGACAGCACACTATGTGGAATATCGCCATAGTGATAAGGACCTGGAGTAGACAGTGATTGAGAAGGTGAACGATGGTCCGAATATCACTAAGAAACTTCTTGAACGTGAACAAAGATGGGTTTATAGACTGAGCACTGACAAACGGGGTTTGAACGACTCAATACCTTGGAATGCCCTCAGAAAAGTATATTACCCGAATTATTGGTTGATGATCAAATGAAACAAATATGTGTATTTGTTAGAGGTAAGCAAAATATTTAGTGAATATATATGATCTTTTTCCCCCAATGACTTTAATGTATAATGAAACTTAGGTATAAGCCTGGATGATTCAATCAGTTTAAAAAAAAAATTAATTACAGGTTGGTTTAGTCAAGCAGTGTTTATTACGCAATTTTTATCACGGTATGCAAATCACGGGATACCCACTGATTATAATGATTCTTTATCCACGCACTTCAGTAATATAGGTTGTCATTGTTTTCCAAATAATAAGTGGAACTATACATATCGATTGGTTAGATAGATGAAAGAACTAGAATAGTGTGACCCGGGACTACATTTCCCGACTCCCAGAGTGAATTGTAAACGCGCCTGGAGTGATGTTAGATTAGCGCGTTTTCTCCTAAAGTCTCAGCTGACACACTGGGTCCCCCTACGATTAAAAAATTGAGGGCGCATTTTTTGCGAGGAGTTTAAGTAACATGGGTGAATTAGCCTCTCACATTGAAAATATATATAATCTGATCTACCGATTCCAATCGGGAACTACAAATCCAGAGTACCCAGGTGATGTTTAGCGCACGGGAAATGACGCAGTAGACGCGCGTTCTTTGAAGTTTCCGCCCAGGAACTGGGATCCCTTTATGATGAAGAGGATTTAAGGCGCATTTAAGGCGCATTCAATGATCTGCCGGGGAATAGAGACTGTACTTAGGTGTATTACGGGGCTGGACATGTAAATTAGTAAGTGGTGAGACGCCTTTTTGATGTTAAGGGTGGGTAAGTGTCTTGATGAGATTCTGATTTGAACAGCTTTCTATTTGCCTTTTACGAGCAGCGTGTGACCATATGCCCAAACGATCTCTTCCCTTGAGACACGCAAGTTCCCCCAAGTTGGGTAAGGAAATATTAATATGTACGAGTGTAGATATTTATTGTGTTTAAGATAATGGAGCATGAAAACGTGTGTGTGAAGATAACATCTGATGACATCGGGGTGTTTTCTAAAAATGCAAAATGATTATGTCAAAATATTCACTTATTGGGGGATATGATCATCACCAATACAGTGGTTATAGCTATGATGACGTTGATGGTGGTTTAACAAGTGATTTTCTTGGTTATGTTTTCCTGTTACGACGTGACATTGTGCACCACACCCGAGTTGGGGTCATTTGAATGAATTCAATTCATTATGGCTCAAAATGGTCAATATAACAATATGATTGATCATGCATGATTTTGAGATGCGCACACAGGCATGGATTGAAGTGGCACCTTAAGACTACTGTTGAAATTCGATGTTTAGTCTTTTTTTTCTTTCTTTCTCCCCTTATTCTCTTTTTTCTCTTATTTTTCTCCAAATAGGTGGAATTTTTAATGCTACAGAGGACAGGAGGATAAGTATTCTCCTAAATTTGATGCATATCCTTTAAAAAGAAAGATTTGTGTGATTAACATCAATAATGTTGGTGTATCTGGAAGGGAACAGCTACCTGTACCTTCAAATGTTTGAATTATAGGTCAACATCTAAATTATAAAAAAAACAGGGAGGGAAGACTCTTGTTTAAGCCCTGACGAAAGCCCCTGACCATTTTTTGGCAATTTGAAGTGGGCTGAAACATGTTGGCAAACCCCTTAGGGTCTTAGGACCATCAATTACGAACAGACCCGTTTTTTGATTTTTTAATATCCATTGCATCCCCGCGAATAAAGGGATACCTGGGGAAGTAATAGGATTTTTAATCTTTAACCCCCCCAGGCCTCTATCTTCTAAGAGCTCCCTGAAAGACGGTTGAGCCCACCCAGACCTTTAGGAATCTGGGTGAACCCAATGATGAAGTATGACACCAATAGGATGTGTGAGGGTTAATTAGCAAAAGGAATCTTGTCCTTCCCGCGACAGTGGAGTTTACCAAACAATAGGAGAGTTAGATGCTTGTAGAGCAATTCTGGGTTTGGATACAAGTGTGTGATAAATGCCCATGGTGATACCCCTGTCAACTTTACACACTATCAATGCGAGAATATGGGCCTTTGTCTGGGGTACTACCTACTCCCGTCAGGCTGCACCTAAACTCATGGCCCGCTGCTCTTGTGGCAGCCTGGGCTTTTCATCAGTAGAGCACTACAGTTTGACCCTACATCTTTCCAAACTCGCCTACCTCCACCCGGCAACACCAGACCCCTCCAGTGGGTGAAAACGGAAAAATCACTTCTCAATCATGGCAAAGGATTGGGCCTCTTATACGGGGATACCATCATGCACAAACCAATTCCACACCTAGTGGTACAGGCCACACACAAGGCATGACACCACGCACCAGCCACCATCTACACGCCAAGGCACCGATCAGGGGTAATGATAGCATTAGAATTGCGAAAAAGACACTCATTGGCCTGTATGGAAAGCTCTGAATATACATTCCCACGATCAGGTGATCTTTAACGGTGATATAAAACCGTTCGCACTACTGCAAGAGGAATTCGGGTTACCCCCACAGCAGGCCTGGAGATACCTGCAGTTGCGACACTGTCCACAAAGATGCCTTGGCCACCGACCTTGGGCCCTTCCATCCTCCCCGGTGGTGGAATATCTGTCAATCTGGGGCAGACACAAAGGTGTCATGTCAGGACTCTATGGTATCCTAATCAATCACTTGTTCTCACACCCCCCTCCTACACAGTCTCCATGCCAAATGGCAGGCACAGCTACAACACACTGTTGCGGCAGAAGATTGACAGATATAGTAGAAGACCTAGACAAGGGAACTCAAGGAGACAGATTAAAATGTTGTCTCTTTAAAACTTTACACAACTGGTACTGGACCCCAGTGAAACTGAACAGTGCCGGCTGCTACCACATTCCAAATGCTGGAGGTGCCCAGGCGTGCAATGTGATCTCCCCATATACTATGCAAGTGTCCCTCTGTCCAATCCTTTTAGTCCTTGGTAGGGACCACCCTGGGAGTGGTGATACCCCTCTGCCTACCTCTCCAACCCCCAGTTATCCTCCTGCATGACACCAGCACCACCCCGGACGTCACATGACCACAACGTCGCCTTCTTCATACAGCACTGTTCACAGCAAAACTCTGCATTTTAAGGAAATGGAGATCGCCTGACCCTCCCTGCCAAGAGGAATGGATGGCGGCAATGATCCAAACAGCGTCATACGAATGTGTTATATACGGCCTCAGGACCAGACGGAGGTATATACACAGATGTGGGCCCTCATTCTCAGAGAGGCCACGGAAATAAGACCCTGCAGCCCCACCCAGCCCAACTCAATCTGTCAGATCGATAACCATAGCTAGAAGAAGCACCCATTCCCCCGCCATAAATGCCACCTTGTCCTATAGTAACTCACTTCCCTATGTCCTCTACCCTGCCTTTCCCCCTCCTCCTTCTCTTCCTCTCCTCTTGCTATCACTTCTGTTTTCCACACTTCCTTCCCCCCTCCCCCTTCCACAGCCCCTCTACCCCCAGACTTCTTGCTATGCCCTCAGCTACCATCCATACACGTAGGCGGGCGCCCCCTTCACCCCATGTCCCCCTCCCATCTAGAGCTGAGAACCGCTATCCCATCCCAGCATGCTGGCATGCAACCATTACATGTGGGACTGCGGTCTACCCTGCCCCTCTTGGTTTTGTACCAACACCCTGCACACCCTGAGACTCAGACACAACCTATCCCCCGCATCCCCCCTGCACAACAATATGTGCCCACCCTCTTCTCTTTCCTACCACCCAATCATTGTTGATCCCCCTACACCCGAATAGCACCAGGTGTTGCCTAACCTCGTGCACTTATCACCCTCACTCCTACCTGCCTCCAGTACCTGTTCCATAAAGATCATCGACCCCTCCCAACACGAGGATCCCTCTCCCCATTTTCTCTATTTTCTATGTCATAAATGCACCATTGTACCCGTACCACAGGCTCTATTGCATACTATATGCTGGCAAATGCTCCTGCAACATGTAGTCTCCACACCAGATACCTATAACCTACTGACCATCAGGAGCTGCTGTATTGTTATTGTTATTGCGATGGAAGGAGGCCTTGCCAGGAGGTGGAATCTTATTAATAAAGATGACTTTCTCAACACATTAGCTGATACAGCTCCACTCCCTGACCATGATGTCAATACCTCTGAAACAATGGTATCCAAATGATTGCTTGATGCCAGTAATAAACACGCCCCATTAAAAATAGTCAAATTAGCACGTCGGGCGGAGGCACAAAGATGGTTCTGTGACGACCTTAAGGCCCAGAAATTGGCCTTGTGCCAATTGGAGAGACAATGGCGTTTGCAATACTCTTCAGAAAAAGAATTACGATACACTTCTGCTCGGAAAGAGTACAAGAAAAGTATTCTGACCGCCAAAGCAGCCTATTTTTCCGATCGTATCCTGAAATCTAACAAAAATTCTAAAGAATTATTCTCTATAATAGATGAACTTTCTAATCCCGAGCGTACTCTTTTGAAGGCTGCTCCTTCTCAAGACCTATGCAACTCATTCAACGATTATTTTATTGACAAGATTGTTTCAATAAAAGCTAGCATCCCCACACATCTCTCTCCTCTCGATTTCCCTGTGGCACATTGTAACAACAGAATTCTTAGCTGCTTCCCTATCATTAGTAACAAGATCTTTCAAGACCTATTAGTGGAAATTAAATCAGGCGCTCCCTCTGACTGCTGTCCCCCCCGCATTTTAAAAGACTGCCTTGCAATTCATTCTGGTCCTGCACTTGCATTACTGAATGAATCCATCACATCTGTCACAGTCCCTTTGGCTTTTAAAAGAGCAGTAATGGTCCCCCTTCTGAAAAAGCTGGGAGCTGACCCTGCGCTCCTTTCCAACTACCGCCCGATCACCTTGTTACCCTTCTTGGCCAAGATTCTAGAGGGCCACATAGCAAAATGTCTCTCTAACTTTTTAGAGTCATCAAAATACCTGGACCCTCATCAGGCTGGCTTTCGACCTGCCCATTCTACCGAAGCTGTGATTCTGACGGTTGTGGACATCCTACGGGATAATGCTGATAGAGGCTGTCCCCGGGCCCTGGTCTTGCTGGATCTTTCTGTGGCCTTCGACACGGTCGACCATAGTATATTGGTCGACCGTGTAAGGAGGGCTGGTGTTCAGGGGACTGCTGCTCGTTGGCTTGCCTCCTTCCTGGAAGATCGCTCTCAGGCTGTTCTCCTGGGTCAGTTTCTACCACCTCCACATAGTACCACCTGTGGGGTACCTCAGGGTTCGGCTCTTTCTCCCCACCTATTTAACATCTATATGGCACCCCTGATCCAGTCTCTCAAAGACAGAAATGTACTGGTCCTCAACTACGCTGATGACCTTCAGCTTATTCTTAGGGTTGATAGTTCCTACAGCTCCATCACTGAATTCCAGGATACTATGTTATATATCCAAAGTTGGATGGATCTTAATCATCTTAAACTGAATCCTGGTAAAACAGAGATAGTCCTTACTGGTGACAGCCATAAGCACTGGGGTCCTTATTATTGGCCCTCAGAGCTCGGCTCTCCTCCCGCCCGACCATGTCAGCTAAAACTTTAGGAGTATTTCTGGACAGCGACCTCTCCTTGAAAACTCAGGTTGGAGCTGTGGTGTCTAAGTGCTTATTCCAAATGCGCAAAATCAGGAAAATCCACCGTTTTCTCACTCATGACGCCCTGAATCATGCCATGATTTCTACGGTCCTATCCCATCTAGATTATTCCAATTCTGTTTATTTGGGTATGCCCCACTACTTGTTTAAGCACCTGCAGATAGTTCAGAATCAGGCAGCACGACTGATTTATCGTCAACCTAAATGGCACACCGCTACCCCGCTGTTGAGGAAACTACATTGGCTTCCAATATCGCAGCGCTGCGCTTTCAAGACTGGTTGCCTCATTTTTAAATCTCTGCATGGCACCAGTCCTGAGTTCATTAATAGCTTGATACTCAGGCATTCTCCTACATGCGACTTAAGATCTGCTCATCTTTCACTTCGTGCTATCCCGGGCTTTAAACGGGTACGTCAAGGAGGTCGCAGATTCGCTACTCTCGCCCCCAAATTATGGAATTCCTTTCCGCTTGAAATTCGATCTTGCACCGACCTTCTCCAATTCAGGAAATCCCTGAAAACATGGTTATTCACACAGGTGTAGCTTCTGTCTTTTCTGTCAACCTTCTGAGCCTCAGCGCCATGAAGCCAATCGGCGTACGTGCGCTCTATAAATCCCGACTAACATTAACATTAACATTATTGTTGTTACCACACTAATATAACCATTGAAGATACTATTGTGTGCACAAATTGACTTACTCTCTACCCCACCCCGATCTCCAGACCTCCCCCTGGTGCAGATCAGAGCTTCCAAATCCCCTCTACTTCCACGGACGGAATGATTTCACCGTCACACACGCATACACACATCATACGCTGGTGGGGCCCATTACACCAACATTCACTACAAATCACACTATCTGTGCCCAGTAAAGGAGAAAACCAGCTTCCACATATGCTCCATCTGATCTGCCTATACTTTGAGGTCAATGCAACCAGCTAGTTGCTGAAGATCTAGAGGAATACATTTCAAAGAATACACAATAAATCAAATAAACATGACCAGAAATAATCACCCGAGACAGGAATTCAAACGGATTGTTCATTTATCTAATATTTCAAGAAAAGCCAATTAAATGCAAATTCATTTTTCTCATATTTACCTATTCTGTCTAAATGTCAGATCCTAAGTCAGAAACCGGTCCTCTGGACAAAAATTATAGTCTTCTGTTGTCATGTAGAGTCATCGTCCTCTCCGTCAGCATAGGGACCTCGCATCATCAGCTCGGGAAGAAGTGGCGCTAGACCTCTCTAGTCTACGTACTTTTATACTGAAAATTACATTCTAAAAAGTATCATTTCTTTATTCAGAATGGATGAATGGCGGAAATAATGTCGTCTTGCAACATGAGCAAAAGTTCCCAAATATTGTCTGTCTTAAACGATGAATACAAAATGTAATGTCCATAATTTTATCCGATACTTCTACGGATGTTTTTCCCAGATTAAATGTATCATCTTATGAGACCACCGAAAGTTCATGTAGTCAGATTTATTCAGTTACTACAATTTTCTCATCCAGGGGTTTTTGGCTGCCAGCCTGGATTTGTCGTCATGTTCATGGCTTTTCAGTACGACAAGAGGGCAAGGTCACAGGCAACGCGAAGCCTTCTTGCAAAATTTTCCATTAAGTCATCTACTCGACTGCAGGCTGCAAGAGGTGGCCATCTTTCAGTAGGCCACAATTGTCAACTTAAGAGTAAAGAAACACAAAACATAATTACTGCATAGAAATGATTAAACAGTGTTATTCCCCAGCTAATACCCTTATGTGTGTGTATTTATCTAGCCATTTGCGACATCATAAGCTATTAATGCATATTAATTATAAGCGCAAAACACCATAACATCACATAAGCAACATTGTTTTCTGTCAGTTTGCTCACCAACTTAGTTCACTTGTTATTTAGCCATGCAATAGCATTCCCACGTGTAATTCTCTTGTTAATAAGGTTGATTAGTCAACATTCGACAAACTATTAATCGTTAATAATTATTCAGAAAAACTTTTAATTATAACATGCGAAAATGAAACAGGTATTCCGTTTTGGAGTAAAAACCCTGCTCCAAAACCCCCACCTTCCCCCCACTCCCCCTGCTCCCTCGCTATCCTTCCTTCTCCCTCAACAACTCCACTTATACCCCCCAATTCTACAGTGTATAACCCTGTACGCAATGATGTACTCAGTTCTATAGATGATGTTGTATTAATGTGCCACGGTCTTATTGTCTTGTATTAATTACCCTTGTGATGCAAAATAAACAATTACGAAACAAAAAAAATCCTCTCTTGGCCAAGCGAGGTATAGAGAGGGTTACCAGGCCAGAAGTAGGCTGTAGTTGTTATTCCTGCTATCGTCTGGTCCCAAAGAAGGATGGAGGCCTACGCCCTATCTTGGACTTCAGAGCCCTCAACTACTTTCTCAAAAGGAGAAGTTTAAGATGCTCACCCTAGCTCAGGTCCTGTCTGCCTTGGAACAAGGAGACTGGATGGTAGCGTTGGACTTGCAGGATGCCTATTTTCATATATCAGTCCTGCCTGCCCACCGTCGTTACCTGCAGTTTATGGTGGACCATAAGCACTTTCTATTTGCAGTGCTCCCCTTCAGCCACAACAGTGCCTCTCAGGTGTTCACAAAGGTGATGGCATGGTTGCAGCCCATCTGCGGAGATCAGAGATTCCAGTCTTTCCCTATCTAGACAACTGGTTGTTGAAGGTGGGCTCATCCCAAACAGTCGTCTCCCACCTCCAGACTATGGCCGACCTCCTGCATTCGCTGGGGGTCACTATCAACGTGCAAAAGTCACGCATCACCCCCTCTCAGATGCTCCCTTTCATTGGAGGACACAGTGCAGTTTCGGGTTTATCCTCCCGAGTGGCGAGTCCAGGATATTCAGGCTACAATACTAATGTTTCAGCCTCTATCTTTGATTTCTGTGAGAATGGCTCTGAGGCTGTTGGGCCTCATGACCTCCTGAATCCTTCTGGTGAACCATGCACGGTGGCAAACGCGGGCTGTGCAGTAGGACCTGAAGTTCCAATGGGCACAGCATTGAGGAAATCTCACCGACCTGGTTCAGATTTCAGAGGGCACTGTGAAAGAGCTGCAGAGGTGACTAACAGACCATGATTGGATCGAGGGCAGACCCCTCTCCCTTCGCCACCCAGGCCTTACAATAGTGATGGATGTGTCCCTTTTGGGATGGGGTGGCCATCTGGAAGAGGTGGAGATCAGAGGACTCTGGTCATCATCAGAAGCAAAGCTCCATATCAATCTGTTGGAGCTTCGGGCAATCCTACTGGCACTGAAAGCCTTTTTACGGTCCATAAAGGGAAGGCTGAAACGAGTGTTCACAGACAACACTACCGCCGTGTGGTACTGTAACAAACAGGGCGGAGTGGGGTTGTGGATGCTTTGTCAGGAGGCCCTGCGTCTTTGGACTTGGCTAGAACAACAGTGCATTTCCCTGGTGGTTCAGCACCTGGCTGGTTCTCTGAACGCCAGGGCCACGGCGCTCAGCCGAAGGTGCCTTGTGGATCACGAGTGGCGTCTCCATCCGGAGGTGGTACAGGGACTCTTTCAGCAGTGGTGAGAGCCTTGGTTAGATCTGTTCACCTCCGAAGAGAACGCGCATTGTCAGCAGTTTTGCACGTTGGAATTTCCAAGGTGGTTCTCGCTCGGCGACGCTTTTCACTGTGAGTGGAGCTCAGGCCTCCTATACGCCTTTCCGCCCATATCACTCCTGCCCAGAGTGCTCAAGAAGATTAGGAGTGACCAAGCACAAGTAATTCGTGTGGCTCCAGACTGGGCACGGGAAGTTTAGTATCCCGAGCTTCTAGATATGAGTATCGATCCTCTGATCAGGCTGTCCCTTCGGGAGGATCTTCTGTCGCAGCAGTGGAAGGTCCTTTACCAGAACCTATCTACTCTCCGCCTCCTTGTGTGGACACTGAGCGGCGAAAGTTGACAGCTTTTGACCTCCCTCCCGAAGTCTGTGAGGTTACTGTGACAGCCAGACGTCCCTGCATAAAATTGGTATATGCCTGCCAATGGAACACATTTTGTAAATATTGTATAGAAAGGTCCATTGACCCCTTGTCTTCCTCTCTGGCAGATATATTTTTTTTGTACTTTTCTTATTCCAGCAGGGTCCTGCCTTGGGCACTGTGAAAGGCTATCTTTTGGCCCTCTCAGCTTTTCTTCGGCTACAAGATCAGCCTTCACTTTTCAAGTCCCTTCTGCTGCAGAGGTTTTTGAATGGGTTAACCCACTTGTTTCCCCATTCTCCCTTTCATATGCCACAATGGGACCATAATTTGGTTCTCACCTACTTGATGTGCACATCATTGAGCCAATGCACAAGTGTCCTCTATGGTTGCTCACAATACTAACAGCTTTCTTGGTGGCAATTACCTCTGCCTGGAGGGTGAGCTAACTGCATGCACTGTCATCACAGCCTCCTTACCTGACAGTTTTTCCGGAAAAAGTGGTACTGAGAACTAGGGCATCCTTTTTACCCAAGGTTGTAACTCCCTTTCTTCTGGGACAGTCTGTTACCCTGCCCACTTTCTAAGCACCTCTGCATCCTTCCAAGGAAGAAGAGCGTCTCCAACTTCTGGACCAAAAAAAGGGCATTATCATTGTATCTCGATTGCACTAAAGAATTCTGGGTGGAAGACCAACTCTTTGTAGGATACATGGGGCACAGAAGGTGCGTGCAGTTCAAAAGAGCACCATCTCCTGTTGGGTCATCCTCTGTATAAAAATCTGTTACACCTTGGCTAAGAAGTAGCCTCCTGAGGACCTTATGGTTCATTCCATCAAAGCAAAGGCAGCCAACACAGAGCTTCAGAGTGGGGTTCCAATCGATGATATCTGTCAAGCTGCCATGGGGACGTCTCTGCAAACGTTTGCCTGACAGTACTGCCTAGATTCTCAGGTTCACAGAGAAAGCTTGTTAGGGCACTCTGTCCTGTAGGAGTTTCTAGTCTAAAACTTTTCAGCAGTCCCTCCTCTGGGGAAGGTTTTGCTTAGGTATCTGTTCAAAGGTAAGGAATCTGTGGCTAGATGTCTCTATCAGATGGACAAGTTACTTACCTTCGGTAGCACCTTATCTAGTAGAGACATAATCTAACTGCAGATTCCTTACCGATCCACCCCTCCTACCCGCTCTGCGGAACTGCTTTTACTGTCAGGGCTTATCCCCTTCAGGGCCCTAGCTTCTTTTTAAACACACCAGGATCAGTCACTTCATGGCTTCATGCTTCTGGCGTGGAAAGTCGTGAAAAGTACTGACGTCAGAGCGCCAGAGTGGCTGTTAGATTTATGACGCGTATGTGACGACAACGATGAACACGATGCTGACAACGTCACGTAGAGTTTACCGACGCCACCTACCGACGAGCAGGGGTACAGCTAAGAAAAATCTTTTGGATCCAGCCTGATGCCTGCAAGTTCAAGGTTAAGGAATCTGCAGCTAGATCTTGTCTCTACCAGATAAGGTGTCCGTCAATAGCTAAAGGATAACCCATGAAAAGTTGGGGATGCATGATATAACAGCCTTGCGTAAACCACTATATTTGGTATCCCCATGGAAAGAGGTGTTGAAAAACTCGAGGAAGGGTGCCAGTTGGCAGAAAAATACTGTGCTCATAAAGCCAACATCAGACCATGTCCAATTGAATCCTGGTAAGTTGTAACCCGAGAAACCTAGAGGATACCATAAAGTATAGTTCATAGGAACCGGATGTGAAAGATTGTGGAATGAAATCAAAACTGCGAAAAGAAACTGGAATCTGGTATCAAATAAAAGGCAACTCCAGTTGGTCATTGGCTAAATGGTAACCCTTGAAAAGAAGGGGATACAAGATATTACAGCAACGTGTGAGCCATGATATATGGTATCCCCATAGTAAAAGGTGTTGGAAAACTCAAGAAAGGGTGTCAGTTGGCAGAACAATATTGTGCTCACCCATCCAACATTAGACAAATGTCAAATTAAATTTACCAAATATTATAGTTGGTTGAGGGCATTATATTTGGTATCGCCTAAGGCAACCGGATGTAAAATCTTGTGGAATGATGTAAAAAATGTGAAAAGATACTTTAGTATGCAATCAAATAAAAGGCAACTTCAACTGGTAAATGGCTAAATGGTAACCCATGAAATGTAGGGGATACGAGATATTAGAGCAATGTGTAAGACAGAATATTTAGTATCCACATAGTAAACCATGTTGGAAAGCAAAAGGAAGGGTGCTGTTTTGGATAGAAATATTGTGCTCACCCATCCAACATAAGACCAAATCGAATTGAATCCTGGTAAGTTCTAATCCGAGAAACACAGGGTGTACCAAACATTATAGTCGGTAAAGGTCATTATATTTGGTATCCCCTAAGGCAACCGTATGTAAAATCTTTAGGAATTATGTAAAAAATATGAAAAGATACTGTAGTTTGCTATCAAATAAAAGGCAACTTCAAGTGGTCAATGGCTAAAGGGGTAACCCTTGAAACGGAGGGGATACGAGATATTACAGCAATGCGTGAGCCATAATATCTGGTATCCCAATTGTAAACGATGCTGGAAAGCGAAATGGAGGGTGCTATTTGTCGTATAAATACTGTGCTCATCTAGCCAACATACGTCCATGTCAAATTGAATATTGCTAAGTTCTAACCCCAGAAACACAAAGGATACCAAAAATTATAGACGGTAAAGGCCATTATATTTGGTATCCCCTAAGGGAATCGAATGTAGAATCTAGTGGAATCATGAAAACATTCTGAAAAGATACTGTAGTATCCTATCAAATAAAAGGCAACTTCAAGTGGCCAATGGCTAAAGGGTAACCAGTGTAATGTAGGGGATACGAGATATTAAAACAATGCGCGAGCCATAATATTTGGCATCCCCATAGTAAACGAAATTGGAAAGCAAAAGGAAGACCGCTATTTGGCATACAAGTACTGTGCTCACCCTTCCAACATAATACTATGTCAAATTGAATCCTGTTAAGTTCTAACCCAGGAAACACAGTGGATACCAAATATCATAGCCGGTATAGGCCATTATATATGGTATTCCCTAAGGGAACCAGACGTTCAATCTTGTGGAAATGTGAAAGGTTACTGTAGTCTGCTATCAAGCAAAAGGCAACTTCAAGTGGTCAATTGCTAAAGAGTAATCCATGAAACGTGTGGGATACAAGATATTACAGCAATGCGTGAGTCATATTATTTGGTATCCCCATAGTAAACGATGTTAGAAAGCAAAAGGAAGGTTGCTTTTTTGCATGGAAATACTGTGCTCACCCATCCAACATAAGACCATGTCAAATTGATTCCTGGTAAGTTCTAACCGCAGAAACACGGGGGATATCAGATATTATAGCAGGTATAGTCCATTATATATGGTATTCCCCATGGGTACCAGATGCAAAATCTTGAGGAATAATGTAAAAAATGTTAAAAGTTACTGTAGTCTGCTATCAAGTAAAACACAACTTCAAGTGATCAATGGCTAAAGGGTAAACCATGAAACGTAGGGGATACATGATATTACAGCAATGTGTGCGCCATAATATTTGGTATCCCCATAGTAAGCGATGTTGGAAAGCAAAAGGAAGGGTGCTATTTTCCATGGGAATACTGTGCTAATCCATTCAACATAAGACTATGTGAAATTGAATACTGGTAAGTTCTAACCCTAGAAACACAGGGGATACCAGATATCATAGCCGGAATAGGCCATTATATAAGCTAACCCCTAAGGGAACCGGACGTACAATCTTGTGGAATGATGTAAAAAATGTGAAATGTTACTGTAGTCTGCTATCAAGTAAAAGGCGACTTCAAGTGGTCAATGGCTAAAAGGTAGCCCATGAAATGTAGGGGATACAAGATATTACAGCAAAGCAAGAGCCATAATATTTGGAATCCCCATAGTAAACGATGTTGGAAAGCAAAAGGGAGGGTGATATTTGGCATAGAAATACTGTGCTCACCCATCCAACATAAGACCATGTCGACTTGAATACTGGTATGTTCTAACCCAAGAAACACAGGGGATACCAAATATAATAGCTGGTATAGGCCATTATATATGGTATCACCTACAGGAACCGTACGCACAATCTTGTGGAATGATGTACAAAATGTGAAAAGATACTGTATTCTGCTATCAAATAAAAGACAACTTCAAGTGGTCAATGGATAAAGGGTAACACATGAAACGTAGGGGATAAAAGATATTACAGCAATGCGTGAGCCATATTATTTGGTATCCCTTTGTAAACGGTGTTGGAAAGCAAAAGGAAGGGTGCTATTTGCCATAGAAATACTGTGCTCATCCATCCAACATAAGACCATATCAAATTGAATACTGGTAAGTTCTAACCCCAGAAACACAGGGGATACCAGATAGTATAGCTGGTATAGTCCATTATATATGGTATCCCCAATGGGAACTAGATGTAAAATCTTGTGGGATTGGTGTAAAAAATCTGAAAAGATACTGTAATCTGCTATAAAATAAAAGGTAGTACAAACAAAGCACTGCCAATGAGGCCGGGGGTCTATAGCGCTGCGTGGTCTGAGAGGTGCCAACAGCCCCACTCACTCTACGCCTACAGGGAAGCACACAACGTGCAGTAACACAAAAACATCATTTTGCCCAGCAGTTGCTCCATCATCCAATCACTGACTTACTGGAATTGAGTTAACTGTCAGTGACGGTGCCGTGCAGGTGGTGCCAGTTTTTGAAATACAACAGGGAAGTCGCCGCCCCCTGGATTCATCATCACTCTCAGTCTGAGCAAGCAGGGAAGGAGGGAAGGCAGGGGATACGAGGGTAGTCTCAGGGTGATTACTAATCTCCAGAGAGGATTTAATTGTAAGAGTCTGTTTGACAGACTTAGCCATGGCATGTCACATGGCTGGGTTCCTGAGGCTCATCTTTATGCTGTACCGCAGCCAAAGCCTGAGGCTGTCCTATGCTGTGTGATGACAATTTGTGTTCATTATTGGTAGTGAAGAAACTCAACTTTGAAGGTGGCACTGTATAATGCAGGCTCACTGGCGGCACAGTTTGCACACCACTGCCAGCAGGCAGCCCGCTGCTCGCGCTTTTGCAATGGTCTGTTCCTATTTGCAGTTTCTTATGCCTAGTAGTGCCGCTGTGATGGGAGGCCCTATAAATGCATGACTAAGCATTTTATTGTGGTGATGAGGACTTCCATGCTAAAGTGCATTTGTTCAACCATTGTTGCATGATACTTGGCAGAGCTGTACCTCCAGCCTGAAAAAAACAAAAAAGTGCTTTAATTCCCACACACTCTATTGTCCATGTTGCCCCCAACACCCATTCCTTCCCTCCCTCCTTGTATCCTCTGCCTTCCCTCCTACCCCGCCAGCAATTAAAAAAAAGGGTTACTACCGTATCATATCCTTTTATTAGGTCAAGCCTAGAGTCAGAGTGCATGCGAGGCAGGATGTATCTACAATATGGGTTTTAACCAAGCCCATCAATTGCCATTCGTTCATTTTTGTGCCTTTCAGAAATGCTGACTTTTTATTGGTCCATTGCTTGTAATTGTCCCTCCTTTGGGTGCTTGGTTCACGTGGTTCAGGCGATTTCACTAAGTGTTCCTTCGGATTGGTTATCACACGTTCATGGTTCCTCCTGGTTGGCCATCGCAACGCGCGCTTCCGCTGCTCTTTTCAACTTGATCAGCACAGCATGCAGTGCTTTATCCATTCATCTGTGTGGCACATCGAGCAACAACTTTAAGCATGGACTCATTAGCAATTTACACTGCATGATTCAAACAGACAGAAATCATGACCGCTGTGTGTTTCTCTGTGTATGTATGTTTCTGCTCAAGTGAGCGTTATTGCAGTGGGGGGGATCTGCCAATGTGTTCTTATGTTTACACCTGAAAGACCTGTCACCGGAAGCACAAAAGACGATTAGAAACTATACTCGAGAGACTTAGATTGCCTCGCTTGCTTGTGAGTATATACTGCTTCTATAGAAGTGATCCTGTATGTCGTTTCAGATCTGTAACTATTAATGCACATGACCCCTTGTTTCTCCAAGCTATAGTGCGGATTTTTGGTAAAATTTGTGACATTCCACCATATTAGATGCATTGTGTAGTTCACCTTAAAGTGTTGTGCATGCCTCTCTCACCCCTTCAAAAATTCTCCAAATGAAACAGTGGGTACCAGCGAAAGCTAACTAGGGCTGTTGCATGGATTTTTGCCACCCTTGGCAAAGTGACATTTTTCGCCTCTTCACTCCCTGTAGTCTTTTCTAATTTTATGATAATGCTGATGGTCTTCTGCGTATCTAGACTTAAGGCAGCGGCCTGCTCTTACCTTGTTTTTTAAACTGACTCTGGAAGATGAGACCTTTTTCACACTGAGCCCCCATTCCATAGTGTGCCCTCCACTACGGCTGCGATCTGTCTACAGTAGTGGTGATGTGGCTCTTGACTCCGTCTGTTCTCAGGCAGGCGTCCTCCCATCCCACCTCTTACAAAATGTGCTTTCTGTTACCATTGTGACTCACAATCTGTTTTCTGCACTGTTGCCTGATAGCCATATGAGCAAAAAAAATCCACACATTTCTTCTCTGTTTGATTTTGCGAATAGAAGAGGACAGGTGGTATCTAAAGCAGATTACCTGCTAGGTGTATTCGTTGGCCTTACCATCAAATAAGAACCTGGTTATTTTTACAGCGCTTGCAAGTGTTTACCGTTTATAGTGCTCTAATTAAAAAGTGGTCATCATTGCTCAACTCACTTAGCTGATTTTAGAACTATGAAACAGACAGTTGGCCCCGCCACTATCAAACCTGTGACTAGGAGGTTTATAACAATAATGATGATGATAAATAGTTTCTTATAGTATGTAATGCCAGAGGTTTGCAGTTGTAGGTGCTGTAATAATACGTTACCCAATTTAATGCTACTCATTTTATCTATGTTGGATGGATGCAATGCTGAACTGGCCCTGCTGGAATTCAACCTGGCTGGTTGCACAGTAATAACAGCAGGGAACACATAACCTACTGAGCAGACCAGTTGGCATGGGATCATTGTGCAGAAAAACTAGAATCCTGCTTAAATAAGACTACTTCTTAGGAAGTACAATAATAATAAAATTGCCCCTTCTGAGCCTTTGCGAAGAAAGTGGGATTAATTGCTTTTGGAAGTCACCAGTGGCAAACGACCATCCCAAACACACCAGCTAAAAACACATGAAGCAATCACATTGGTGTTGAGGCAGGCCAGGCATGGGTCAGCATCATTATAAAAGAAACAAGACTGCCCCAAGCGAGATCCAACCACCATCTCACATCTCATAAGGTAAGCAAGGCAACAACAGCACGAAAATGCAGCGCGGAAAAGGTCAGGAATACCAGTAACCCAACTCTGCACTGTCAGAAGCAATGATGCGGGTGTCTTCCCTCTTTTATCTTGCGTAAATGTTTATGCTTGTTTTTTTACCTCACTCAGGAGCTGTTGGCATTTGATAAGTTTACAGTTTTAAAAGTAACCTGCTCGTTGCCTACAGAGCAGTGAATTCAAAATCCTGTAAACCACATACACATCTATGGGTGCATGGTTTGGAGCACCAGAATCAGAACTCCCCTGACAAATGTGCCAAGCTAAGTTTAGATGAATATGGTGCATGCCACCCCCCCACAGATGTGCATAGACTTAGCACCATTTGCAACCAAAACAGCGCCCCACATTGTTCAAGCCCCCCCTAAAATTAGGATATTTGGACAAGTCTTTGCACATAATAAGGTTTTGTAAATTTGTGCACAATGAAAGGCCACCTTTCTTCGCATTTATGTGTCATCATTTTAAAACTTGGGAACACAATCCACACAAATACACTCCACACCATGCAACATAATCCCAATCGGCATAATTTCACTCAATGCTGCACACCTCCAAGCCACATAATTCAACTCTACTATTTTCCTTCTACACCACACAATTCGGCAACAAACCACATATTACAACTCAACAACACAAGTACAGAACACACCAAATACATCTAAACCACACCATATAATTCCATATCACGCCAGAAAATTCAACTGCACATCACATAATTAAAATCTCTATGACACACAAGTACACTCCACATAACTCAATATCACATAATTACTATCCACATATTTTAACTGCACACCATTCCACATAATTCCACTTAACAAATCCACTCCACACCACACATTTCCCCAACTGATAATTCCAATCCAACCCACATAATTCCACTCCACAGCACATATATCCACTCCACACCAATTCAAAACACATGGGTAAAAGACATTGTCATTTACAGCGCCAATACCTCTAACTGTCATAAATTTGAGACCAATTTGCATTGTAAATGCTTGTTTTACTTTCATTCATGCAGCACTCCAGCCATGCTGCTACACAACATTACTTAAAAACATAGACAAATAACTCTCTAAAAGGCAAAACATATTGCCAATGATTGTTTTAATTGCCACAGAAATATAATGCAGGCTGGTGATATGCCAGTAAGGTGGCAGCCTTATAATTGTTTGTATATAATGATACAATCACTGTTTTTGTACTTACAGTGTCAGTTATATGTTTTGAAAACAGTTTTGTAAATTGTTCATTGTATATAACAGACTAAATCTTTGCTCAGTAACATTGAAACTAGTGACAACAGGATACAGCAGACAGAGTCAGTATCACTACTCTAAGGCAATGGCCCCCATACTTTAACCCGCAGCATTAGATTCAGTGCTAATTAGTGCATGTTAGCCTAAAATCGTTTTTTGAACATACCCAAAGCAGGTAACAATAACCCCATAGTAGCAAACCAGCTAAAATCTAGCCCATTGTCCATCCCTCACACACCTCAGGCGAATTGTAAGAAACTGGCTCTATATATACTGCACCAAAGTGAAGTACAGTGTGTATAGAGTCCAAGGGTCTCTAGAGGTTTGGCAGAGTTTAAAGTTAGATAGAACCTTACTCTCTAAAGTGGTAGCTTGGTCAAGCAGTAAGGCAGTATCAGAGAACAGTGCAAAGCATTTGATGTACACACTCAGTCAGCAAATGGTCTCACACACTCAAGAATTGAACTCTAGGCCAATTGTTTTGTATATAAAAAAATATACTGTTGTTTTATTTATAGAACCAAGCAAGCCTGATACAGGTAAGCATATAAATACTTTGCAGTAGTAATTTACTTGTTTTAACAAAGTTCAGAATTGCAGTATAACTTGTACTGGTTTTGGTTACAGGTTTAAGAAAGCAGTTTGCAAAACATTGCATGTATAGTACATTCAATTGAATTGGCTTTTTAAGTAAAATACAGTTAATTACTTTTCAGATTACTTTTGTAACCACAGGACTGGATCCTAGATTCAGCCCTAGGACATTTCCTGAAAACAGATGAGTAAATGCGTTTTTGTTAAAGGTACGATTTTTAAGGAATATTATTGCATTGACACTCAGAAACTTTTTCACATAGAATCACCAATGTTATCCTATGGGAGGAAATTCACTTAGCAGGTAAGTCAGGTTATTGTTACTTTTTCTTACTCAGTGATGGATTCTGGATTCAGCACCGGGAGATTTCCTGAAAACAGTTGAGAAAATGCATTTTGGTTATTCGGCTGATTTTTAAGGAATATTTGCAGTTTTCAAAAGTCGAAACTTTTTGGGAGAAAAAGTGTCAATATTATCCTATTAGGAAAAATTAGCTATCGGTTTTGAGGTAAGTAATCAGTCTTTTGAATTAGGGTTCTGGGGTTAGACTCAGGGGCCTCCCAGGGTCAGTGATGCACTGTTGTTGCACCCCCAGTGGCACTAGGGCGGCCGGGTGCAGAGTGTTGAGGCCAAATGTTATCCTACGGAGGATAGGGGGGCTCCGGTTGGTGACTGCTGGCAAGCTGGCAACAGGGTTGAGTGAGCACAGCTCCTAGGGTTAAACTCAGGGCAAGTTGGGGACCAAGTTAGCACAAAAGGGGCACCCTCAGCGGCGCTAGGGCAGTCGGGTGCATGGTGCAGTTTTGAGGTTGAGTTCAATGGATATTCTCCGGGACAAAGAAACACTGCAAGCTCGGGGACGAAGATCTTCCAGGAGTGACCACCACTTCGAGGGGTAAGTTGGGATGTAGAGGGATGGTTAGGCACCACTGAGTTGGGCACACAAGGCCGTGGGACGACGGGTGCTGGGGTGCCCCTGGACGTCGGATTTTCTTACCTGCTCTGGTCGCGGTGGGGGGGGGGTCTCCTGGATTGAGGCTGCACGTGTCGTCTGGAGGCTTGAGGATGGTCAGGGGTCGCCGGATCTTGGGCCACGATCGGCAGGGGGGACCTCATCGTGGTGTTTGTTCACTCAAACACAGGCTCGGCTCGGCGGGTGCAGAGTGTGCTGGATTTGCGGTTTCTGGCTAGCACCAGAAGCTGCAGTTCAAACACGTCCGGTGGTCACGGGAGAAGCAGCTTGGAAAGTGAAAGCAGGCAGTTGAGGTTGCTGGCAACTGGACACGCCGGGGTTTTGCAGGAGCAGGTTCGAGGGGAGACAGGCCTGTAGCGCTGGGGCCAAGTCAGTGGGCGTCGTCCTCTTGTCAGCTCTGCACGGCTTCTCATCCTTCTTCTTCTTCTTCTTTTCTTGTGGTTGCTGGATCTGAGGAAGGAAGGTTCAGCGTGCCCCTAAATACTAAATTTAGGGGCGTTACAGGTAGGTAAAGGGTAGGGACCAAGGGGTCCCTTCCCTGGGGTGGGTACACCCCCTATTCTGCCACTCTCCAGTGGGAGGGGGGCAGGAGACTGTCCCTGGTTGGCTGGGTCCCCCCATCCTCAAGATGGTGGGGACTCGAGGTTGTGCTTCACCTCGCCTCCCCCACCTTAAGGGTGGAGTTGGCAGAGGTGGGCATACCTCTCTTCCTCACTTTGTTTTTCCCGCTGGGTCTCCCGCCCAAAGTGGGGGGTAGAACCAGTGGGGACCAGTTGCTGAGTACAGCAAGTGGTCTGGAGAGGCTCACAAAGGCGGTATGCCTTTGAAGCTTCTCCTTCGTGAACCCTGCCCATCCTGGGGGAGGAGGCTTGGCACCTCGTCCGAGTATGTGCATTGTTTCAGGCCCCCGAGAGCAGCAGGCTCTTGACCCAGGGGTCCAGAAACATGTCTGGTGGTGGCAGCCTGCGCAGCCACTCAATCAGGTCACTGGTAGTTGGTCGTTGTTCTGGGGGCATCTCTAAGATGCCCTCTGTGGTGCTTTTTACATTGAATCCCACACTGGCATCAGAGTGGGTTTAATGTGCTGAGAAGTTTGAGACCAAATTTCCCAGTATTCAGTGCAGCCATTATGGTGCTGTGGAGTTCATAATGACAACCTCCCAGAACCATATACTCTTAATTGCAGCACTGCACTTACAGGGCCCAGGAATGGACCTGGGCACTCTAGGGGTACAGGGCTCATGAACCTGTACCCTCACCACTGGCATAGGGCACCCAGCTAGAGGGGTGACTGCTGTATGCCAGGGCAGTGGTTTGTGGGCATGGCACACAGGGATGTGTGCCATGTTGTCTCTTTGTTTTGTTCTGCACCCAGACACTCAGCCTGCAAAGGCAGTGTGTGTGTGTCAGGGCACAGGGCCTCTACGGGTTGCACAATAAGTGCTGCAGTCCTTAGGGACCTTCTCTGGTCACAGTGCCCTGCGTACCTATGGTATCATTTACCAGGGGCTGACATGTGGCCAGAGATGCCAATTGGGTTTAGGCTTCAATGCAGTTTTAGGGAAGGAACGCAGGCCCTGGGTACCTGATTGGCGGGAGCCCAGGGCACACACAGTCAAAGTACATCAGCTATTCAGCAAAAAGTGGGGGCATACCATGCAAGAAAGAGGGCACTTTCTCACATGAATACATCTAATACTCTGCAAAGTGAGGGTTTCTCGGATGCAGCTTCAGCGGTCAGAACTTCAGTAGGTTAGATTACTATACTAGTTCCGATCTATCCTTACAGTGGAAGAAAAGATTATCTGAAGATACCATTAATGGCCACATTCACGCGGAACTAAATACATCTAGCGTTCAGATCTCCATGACTACAGACAAGCTGCAATTTCCACTTCTCTCCTCTCCCCCACGAACTGAGCTAGAATCGCTCAATGCCCAGACGGATAGGATAACAATTGACATGCAAAACGCCATCAGAAACATGAAGAATATTTTACTTATCTCAGAAAGCTATCTCTCTAAAATCATCCAGATTCAAAAATCAGTACACTCACTACACAACAAACTTGACAGGATTAACGCAACCCCATTGCCTCTGTCAAATAGGATTCTTCGTCCTAGCAAAATCCTTAGTTATCTAACAGACTCCGAAACACAATCCTTAATGCAATCACACGAGTTGTCACCCAGTCCCACCCCTAAGAGAAATGATCAACAAATTTGAGCAGTTCTGATCAATGTAAACAGAATAACATAGGTGAATTCTAGAAAGCTAAATGCTTACAACCTGAAAGAAATAACATTAATACCTTTCAGGCAAGATTAGATTCTAAATACCCCTCTGAAACCGCTTATGTGCTTACTAATGAATTGCCGATTAGCTATGAAACATACAGCGGACATTGCCGACCTAATCCTGACCCGGGGTATTGACACAGCTATCCTAACAGAAAGGTGGCTCATTAATGCATTGTCCCCATGGCTAGATCGATTGGTTCCACCAAACTACAATATTGTGAGACAAGACAGGCTAAACAAAACAGGTGGAGGAGTGGCCTGTATACACAGATCAAACATCTCAATCTCTAAAGCCCACTCCGACCCTCTTGAGTCCTGTGAATACCTGGGGCTCTCTCTACGTCTCTCAGATAACCAACACTTTACACTACACGCTTTCTACCACCCCCCAGGTAAAAACGCAATGTTTATAGACCAACTTATGGAAATTATCACAGCAAATTCTGATCCACACTCCAACAATATCTTTGTAGGGGACTTCAATCTACATTGGAATGACCTCATAGATAATCAGGTCAATATTTTAAAAAACTTCCTAGCAGACCATTCTCTAGTGCAGGCATGTGGTCTTCCAACTTACTCAAAAGGTGCTACATTAGACTGGATCATCTCCAAAGAAAATTAGGTGGATTCAATCGATATTGTACCCTGCGACTGGTCGCATCAACACATCATCACATTTCAAATAACATCCTTTAAGAAGAAAAGAGCCACACAAGCAGTCCAGCCTAAGCAATGGGTCAGAGACACTAAAGGCCTAAACATGGAGTTGCTAACAGCAAGTTGCAAGAACGAACTTCAACCTCCTCCTGGAGTGGTGGACTTCAGCAAGCTTACGGATCATTACAACAGTACGATGTCTAAAATATTCAATAACATAGCCCCTTTAAAACTCAAAAGAATTCAAGTCAAAGATAAAAACCCATGGTTCAACAGTTCTCTAAATGAAGAGAGACGGATACTCAGAATCACAGGAAGGAAATGGAGACAGCTCCCATCATCCCCTTGTCTAAATCAGCTAAGAAAGACTAGGAAAGCCTACAATAGAAGAGTACTTCAGTCAAAAAAAGACTTTTTTAGAAATGAACTTGATAATGCTAAGAACAGACCATGAAAACTCTTCAATCTACTGAAGGATCAGTCGAACAAATTGGCCAAATCCTCTCAACTAACAGCTCAATCGGCTCTGAGTTGTGAAGACTTTTCAGCAACTTTTCTACCAAAGCTCGTTCCATGAAGAATGAACTCAAGGTTACCGCTGATAATCTTGTGACTCAAAAGAGCACTCAAGTGAAGCAGCCGACCCAGCCTGCACAAACAGTGCCCAAAAATAAGGCCCATTGGTCAACCTTCAAACTTTATGATCAGGAAGACATTGCTAGAACCTTATTGGCCTTAAAACCGAACAACCATTACAATGATCCTCTTTCCG
Organism: Triturus cristatus; assembly: GCF_964204655.1. Classification (NCBI taxonomy): domain Eukaryota; kingdom Metazoa; phylum Chordata; class Amphibia; order Caudata; family Salamandridae; genus Triturus; species Triturus cristatus. The sequence goes on along the minus strand of NC_140579.1, from coordinate 531,296,805 downwards.
CAAAATGTTGGCCTACAGTCAACCACATGGTCACCCCTAGCTGGACTAAAATAATTAATGTCTCAGTCTCCCAAGGCTCCTTTCCTGACTTTCTAAAGACAGGCCAGGTCATCCCTCTACTGAAAAAACCTACCGAGAATCCATTGGACCCAAACAACTTTAGGCCGGTAACAAACATAACCTTACTGGCTAAGGTGTTGGGAAAATTTGCTCAACAACAACTGAAGCTTCACATCTCTAAACATAAGCTACTAAACGACTGCCAATCAGGGTTTAGACCAGACCACAGCACGGAAACAGCAATTATGCACATAGCTGATGATGGTGTGCTTGCTCTAGACCGTAACAAAACCTGTCTACTAGTCCTCCTCGACCTATCTTCATCATTTGACACCGTAAATCATGGCAATTTATTAGACCGATAGGAGAATAAGATGGGTTTCTCGGGGACAGTCCTAAAATGGTTTCATTCCTTCTTAGAGAACAGATCGAAAAGATTCTTGATGAACCATAATCTATCCCTTCCATCCCGAGTCAGATTGGAGTCCCTCAAGGCTCAACGTTATCCCCATCCCTATTCAATCTGTACATTGAGCAAATCACGGAAATACTACAGCAGGCTAACATCTCCTTCCACATGTACGCAGACGACACTCAGCTGTATATGAAGATCACATTGCTTGAAGAGATCAAAATAATGAACCTCACACTACAAAAGACCGTACATTGGCTTTCTAGCAATCATCTTAAACTCAACTCACAGAAAACAGAATTCCTTCTGATCTCCCCCCGTAAGTCCTCCACGATGATCAAGGAATGGACCAAATTGATCACAGCGCTAAATAGTACTCCGATTCTAGTTGATTCTACCAAGTCTCTTGGAATCACGCTGTATAAGGATTTAAACATGAGAGCTCACATCAACAGTATGGCAAAAAACACCCGATTCCATTTGAGCTATCTCAGAAAAATTAAACCGTTCATTGACGCTGCTGACCTGAAAACGGCTGTCCAAGCTTTGGTTATCTCAAGGATCGAGTATGGTTGCACAACTCTATCTGGGCTTCCTAAGATTTCAACAGCCCCACTAAAAGCCTGCCTCAATGCTGCAGCGACACTCGTAACGGGTGCAAGAAAATTTGACCACATCACTCCACATCTGAAAGCGCTCAAATGGCTACCGTACGAGGCAATAATTCAGCTAAAGATGGCGTGTATTACACACAAAGCTTTACTCTACAGAACACCACTTTACCTTGCCCAGAAAATTATGATTTCTGGAGGCCTTAGATCATCGAGGGGGGGCGCAGGTTTCCTTCGGAAATCAGCAATTTTCCGTAAGAAGAGAACGTACGATAGAGCATTCTCGGGAGCGGCACCAAGAATTTGGAATGCGCTTCCACTAAATATTAGAGGAATCACCTCTGTCTCACAATTCAAAAAAGAGGCTAATTTCTTTTTCATGAGTAAATTTCTCCTGTAACTAATTACGGCCCTCTTGCGACATCTTTGAGACCTTTAATCATACCCGAATCTACTATTTTCAGATGTGTTAATAGGTGGAGATAACAGGATGACTGTACTACAAATATCAGAGTAATGGCTCCGGGATAGCACAAGTCATTGTGTTTTCATCGAGTCTCACCTATGGACCTCAGTCAGACCAGCATGGATACCCAAGTCCATATGCAAGATCCAAGGACGATAGCTAATGAAGATACCTCTATCAAGCCACATGGTTATTGATCTGTACCTGTAACTGTTCATCCTGTTCTGAAACCAGGTTTTCTTTAGAAAGGATATTACATTTTTTATTACTTTTTAAATGCAAGTATGTTGTGACAATTGCTACTATAACCCTAGTGGTTGCCTAGTAAGACTGAAGATGTTTATTAGTTGTAAATTTGTGAACTGTGATCGAAACTGTTTGTGGCGGAACTGTAACGCATTCTGACACCCAGGATTGGGTCATGTTTGCGCTATAGAAAAAACTAAAAATAAAATAAATAAATGAAATAAAATATAATCTGAAATGTTTTATTTCTCCATTTTCCTATCCTGCTTTTTTCCATTGCCTTTTTTCTACCCCTCACACTTTAATATTTCTCCCATATTGATGGGTTTTAACCTTTTAGGTTTTTTAATCTCTGCCATTGTTTCCCTCAGCTCTGCCAAGTACCATGCATCAGGCGTTAGACTAACGCATTTCAGTGTGGTGGTCCGCATCACCGCACTGAAATGGAAAGTCATGCATTTGTAGTGCCTCCGTATCAATCCAGAGTGCTATTAGTGCTCTGTTAGAAACTGTAATCCAGGTGCAGCGCACGGTCTGCGCTGCTTGCGCAGGCTTGGGGTGGCTGGCTCAGCTCGTGACTGGGGTGTCTTAAGCAGGCTGAGAGCAGAGGCTACAATGTAAGCAGGTTTATTCACTTACCCTAGACACCGGCAATCCATTCAGGTTAACTCTGTGACTCGTCACCTCACAGTCAGTGTTAAAATTATGGCCCACAGCTTCTATCAAGAGACTCGCTCTCTTTATATATTAGCGAGCCAGAACGGTGCAAGCGGAAAACGCGACAGGCATGGAATAATGTGACAGTCTTTTGACACGCAGCCTGTCCTGTCCTAGTACAGACAGCCGCAGGATTGGTGGTGTCTGACAGGCAGCACTGAGCTCATCTCAGATTGCATGTTGTGGCGCAGCCTGCAAAGAGTTGTCAACTTGACTCCTGGAGGAGCACGGCTGCAGCCGACTCCGAAGACAGCAGCACCCAGGAGGGAGAGAGCGTGCCTACACCGTCAGCAGGTAAGGGAACCTGCGCTCCCACCTTGAAACTTAATCTCGCTTCACAAGAGCCAGTACTAGCTTCCCCAGTTGGTTTGGTCTTGAATTCCCACAGAGCAGGCCAGAAAAAAAAGTTAGGGATTATACTCACGCACTCAGAAGGTAATGGGCGCCACAGGGATGAAGGTGTCTGCACATAGCACCTAACCCCGCAAAAGGGCATGCTGCACCGCCGGTGCTTCACAGCAGATAAACAGCAGTTATCTGCACCGCCACAAGAAGTAAGGGACCCTGCGTTAGACACCTGCCTACACCTGTAATCTTTCCCCCACACCATCCAAAAACACCAGAGAAACCCATACACTCACCCACTCTCCACCCAGCATCCCAGTATCCTCGCTTCCATACTTACCTTTCACATAGGACTGCCCGGGCACACCCCTGCACACGGGACTGCCACAGGTGAGTGCGGTCTACACATAAACAAGCTAAACTGGAAACTGAGCCCAGGGAGCAATCACCAGGATGGATGCAGCCTCCCTAGAGCCTCAGTCTGTTGGTGCCTGCCTAGTGGAGTGAGTCCGGCCCCTGAAGCTCATACTTCCACCTGAAGATCAAGGCCCTCTACGACAACTTCAGCGAACCGACGACTGAAAACACCCCACCCAACGCCGCCGCCAAGCCAACCATCATGGCCTGGGAACCCGCCACCACCGAACACATCGCTGCCACTATGAAGAAAACCCACTCAGGATCCTCAATGGACCCCTGCCCACCGCACATATTCCACAGGGCCACCACCACCATCGCTCCCGAACTAGGACTCGCCATCAATGCCTCCTTCAGGTCCGGCATCTTCCCAGAAGACTGGAAGCGGGCAGTGGTTAAACCCCTCCTCAAGAAACCCACTGCCGACTCAACTGACCTGTAAAACTACCGACCCATCTCTCTCCTCCCCTTCGCGGCCAAAGTCACAGAGAGACTCGTGAATGCCCAGCTGACCACCTTCATCGAAGAGAGCTCCATCCTAGACGCCTCCCAGTCTGGATTCTGCAGCAACCACAGCACCGAGACCGCCCAAACTCGCCACCATGGACGACATCCACAGGCTACTAGACCAGGGACACACTGCAGCTCTCATCCTTCTAGACCTCTCCGCAGCCTTTGACACCGTTTCACATCGCATTCTTGCAGCTAGAATTCACAACGCGGGCATACAAGGAGCCGCCCTCGACTGGATCCAATCCTTTCTCTCCCTCAGAACCCAGAGGATCAGACTCCCTCCCTTCCTCTCCGCACCCACCAGCATCAACTGCGGAGTACCCCAGGAATCATCACTCAGCCCCACGCTCTTCAACATCTACATTGCCCCCCTTGCCTCCATCATTAGACAGCATGGACTCAGCATTGTATCCTACGCCGACAACACCCAGCTCATCCTCTCACTCACGAAGAACCCAGAAGACACCAGACTCTGTTTCCAGGAAGGAATGAAGAGTCTGGCAGCTAGATGAAGGACAGCTGCTTGAAGCTCAACTCCGAGAAGACCGAGGTCCTCATCCTCGGACCCCAAACCTCCACCTGGGACGACACCTGGTGCCCCCCCCCCTCGGAAACCCACCCACTCCGACAGACCACACACGAAACCTAGGTTAGTGTCCTTCCATATCTAGTGCTTTGTAGTAATTTTAAGAACTTCTTAGAGTTTCTCTTTGGTGAAATGGGTGTCATTTCTGATATTTATATGCTTGCCTCATCTTTTTCACTTGACTTTGCTTGCGAGAAAATCACTCACATCAGGCCGAAGAGCAGGGGATACTTGATCCCAAGGGGATACCAGATATTACACAACACCGGCACTGATGATGACAAAGCAATAATGGTCTGATCACTAATAATACCAGGGTGCAGGGCCTCTGTATTACAGAGGTTCATTAGATGAGGACTAGACACCATGCTTATGCTCTTCAGGTCCCATGCGTTCTCAAACAGCCAAGTGGAGCTTATGGAAATTGCTTTTGCAAAAGTTCCAACTAAACCAAACCTAGAAATCACACGACAGTTAAAAGAAGAAACTGTAGTGAGACAGATGGAGCAGGTTGTACAAAATTTGTATACCTCCCCCATTTTGCATAAAAATACTAATTAAATAATCTATTGACTATAATATTATTAAATGAGTTTGCATGTTTATTAACCAACACTTATTAATATAAATTACCCGTGGGATTTGCAATTGCAGGGCTAATATAATTTTTATGACAAAATATGTACGCATATTAACAGTAGTAAATGTGGTAATTAGAAAATTGCATGATATATGTTGCTTTGTAATGTTCTGTAATGTTGCCCAGAAGGAGGATCAAAATGGTGAATATAAATGCTTTAAATGTTGCTATACGCTAGATAAATACAAGCACATAAAGGGATTAGTAAGGGGTAAACATTAGATTTGTTATTTCTATATATTAATTATTCTTTTGTGTTTGTTTCGCTTAAATTAGCATTTGGGCCTAAATCAAAGATGACTGCCGAGACTCCACGATGAAGTGGCCATTTTCTCATGTAGCGCGGAGTAAACAGCGCCTGCGCGAGAGCTTCCATGATCCTTGCAGTGACCTCTGAACACAGTACCCCAACAAGGATGACACATTGGACGGCTTCCAAGAAAGGGGAACAATAACTTTTACAGAGAACCGGAACGACTTGATACAATTTTACCGGTGACCTCACCCCTTGAACTGTACTAAAATCCTGGGAAAACATCGGACGATCCTAACCAACCAATCATGACCACTCTAAACTTTAAAATTGTAACTTCTATGTTCAAGTTTTTTTTATAATAGCTTAGCAGAATAGGGACTAGGGTCACTTGTCGTTTGCCGCCTCCTACCCTTACTTTGATAACCAGGATGCTGTCTGTCTCTTTGACGACTGCGAACTTTTGACGGACGCTTGCACGTCTTTGATCCTTTGCCGATCTTTGGGACTGTAACGTGCTAGGCAGAGAACTCTGAGCTTTGGTTTATTACGGAAGATCTATACAGAGCCAATGAATTAGAAGACCCCAGAGTAGTAAGATTAGGTAAATATGAAGTTCTGTGATTTTGTGAAAATTTGATATAAACTTTACGAAATAAATGCATACTAAAGCTTTATGAAATTTAGATAAATTATTATTGATTAACAAGAAACAATGAGTTTGTGGTTTTTCAGCTAAGGAGGAAAGGATTCTGAATCTTAAAATGTATTTTAGCTGGTTCTAAAATCATCATCAACCAATCCAACTAATTTGGTCCATTGACTGAAGTGAGAGGAGTGCCTTGATGTTTGGGACTGAGGAACTATAGGCGAAAGGGCGTTAATGTATATTTGTAAATGACTTTTCCTTCCCTGTAGGTTATAAGGTATTTCCCCACATGTCCAGCACTTGAATTACTCATCCCTCCTGTGTGTGCAGACTCGGTGAGAGAGACGTGTGAGTGTTGGTGTTATGGGCCCCACCAATGACTGCGTGTGTGTATGAGCTAGTGTGACGTCGGGTCAGCGACGCAGGGAGGGTATCGGTAAAGGTTATTCCCCGTTTCCCGGTCTTGCGCTGCAACAGTTTTTCTGGTAGCAGAGTTATGGTTTTTGTTGTTTTGGTTTGGTGATTTTTGCTTGTAAATTGCTTATTGATTATTGACTGTGGATAAGTATTGATTTATGTATTAACACTGTATGTTTAGTCGCGTCGTGTTTTATGTTGTTTGACCGCTTCTGGGATGTAGGAAGTCGGAAGTTTGTAACGGTTCCGTAGTAGAGCAGAGGTAAGCGCTGCTCTCGGGAAAGACGGAATTGTTGTTGCCCTGTAGGTACACAGGGAAAACGTATGATGATTGAAGTTGCATGACGCATTGTCTGGGTTTGATTCGGTAACATCGTCGTGTGTTGCCATTAGAGACATTTTCTGTATGAGAGAAGTGTATGGTAGCGAAGGTCACCTGTGAAATTTTGGTCTTAGGTACCAGGAGTCCAGAAGGCACTCTGATTACGCTTATCACTGGAAAGGTAATAGGTGTTCCCTAAGCTTGCTAGAAGATAAAGTAGAGGGAAGTGCTACTTTATTAACATGTGTCATAATTCTGTAGTAGGGCAGACTGGTCGCTGTTCTCGGGAAAGACAGAATTCTGTGTGAATGAACTACATTTTCCGTATGAAAGTGCGTGAATGAGAAGGCATTCAGGTTAATTGTGAAACTCTGGTTTTATTTCTCAGGAGCATTGAGTCTCCAACTAGGTGTCTTAATTCTGTAGAAACTGTTAGATAATGCTTGTTAGAAGGGTAAGGTAGTAAGGTACTTTATCAACAGAAGTAACAATTCCGTAGTAGGGCAGAGGTAAGCGCTGCTCTCGAGAAAGACGGAATTCTTGTGAAAAAGGTCATTAACTATACTTGGTTAGCAAAACAGATAATGGTGGCGTATTTATGTCGTAACTAACAATTTGGAAGTCAGAAGAACGTAAGAAAAGTTTGCCGATAAATTTTGTAAAGGAGGGGTCAGCAGAAGCAGGAGTAGCGAGAAAAGCTGACGTCAGAAATACCGCGCTGGGATTGGCTAACATAGATGTCCCGGATTGGTGCGTTAGTGTACACCGTGCTGGGAGTGGAGAAATACAGGGTGACGCAGACGCTCCTGATTGGTGCTTTAGTGTGAGTCGCGCTGGGATTGGAGAATTGCAGAAGTGACATAGACGCTCCTGATTGGTGTGTTACTGTGAGTCGCGCTACGATTGGTTAAAACAACAAGAATAGTCGTAGGGAAGTCTAGCGGTACACGAAAAACAAAATGATTTATTACGATCCACCAGAAAAAAAAAAGACTTGGTTTGGAAAAATAAAGTGTTTATTTAAAAAGGACAAACCGATTAAGACTAGAGAGGGACAATTACTTCCTCCACCGAAATCTTCCGCATCCTTTATGGTTGCGAAATATGGATATCATACTTGTATCTGGTTGGACAATTGGGTGAAGTACACGAAAGATGATGGAGTTTTGGCATTTCCAGAACATGGTTCATTTAATTTAGCGGTTTTGAGAAATTTGAGAGAAAGAATGATGAATCCAGAACCAAGGCCTAGACCGACTCAATTTGAAGCATTGACAGAATGGGAAGATGGGAAGATGAGATGCATGACAGAGAAAGACAGAGAAATGGCAGAAGATATAAGTACATGTTTGGTAGATCATATGGACAGGAGAATCATGATGGTAGAATGAGCAGATGGCGAAGTGCACATATGGCTGATGGTCTGTTTCCGGTAAGACATGCTGAGGAAGTTGGCAGTAGAAAATGTGTGGAAAAGAGAAATAATGTTGAGTCAAAGGGATATGGTGTGCATGAATCAGAGGATGAGGTTCTTGCTGACATGTTTTATAAAAATCCACCCCCTTATCAGTCAGATTCTACTATGTTGATACCAAGTGCCCTAGTGAAAGAGACTTCACAGAATATAAAGTTTGAGACAGTATTACCAGAAATAGGAAGGAACAATCCTTTTAAGGAAGTGGAGCAAACCCAACATGGTAAGGAAAATTCCAGAGAATTAGCAAAAACTACTTTAGAATTAACTGAGAAGATTAGGGAATTAACTAAAAATTTGGAAGCCGTAAATGAACCAATAACTATAGGACCCGTAATGCCTAATTTTGATAAACAAAAAGATAGTGAGCATTGTTTGACAATTCCTTATAACAGTAATAAACACATAGAACGCCTAGAAAAGAATAAAGATCAGAATTCATGGAGACCAATGACAAGTATGTTAGAACAGAGTACTCCTAAAAATTTGACAGTAAATCAAAGTTTAGCAGACAGGATGATAATGACGACAGAGTCAGTTCCAGGAACACCAGAGAGATTAACACAACAAAATTCTGGGAAAGACAGTGTAGGGATTAATTCAGATGAATTGAGTGAATGGTTAAGGAGTTTGCAGCAAAAAGATAAAGAATCTCAATCTATAGATGTAGCTAAGCTAAGAATGACATTAGAAGAGTTAATAGTAGGAACTATCCCAACTGAAAAACTTAAGAACTATCAGGATGAAGAATTACTATTTCTATGCAAGAGCATAACATGGAGAGCAAAGAATCTACATGAAAGACTAGAAGAAGTGGCAAATGAGATGGGTATAGACTTTGAAAAGGTAAAGGCTTTACAGAAACCATATAGAGTAGATTTTTCTGAAAAGGATATTGAAAATATGAATACCACAGGAAGAATGACCCAGATCAAGGACATAATCATTTTGTTAAGAAAATGGGGAGATGTAGCTAAATGGTAGAGTAGGTGGTTCAGGAAACGAGATGATGCCTCGGACAAAACTTTTGCAGCTTTCCCTGTAAGAGAAAAGGAAAAGGTAGTAACAGAATGTCCCATGAGAGAAATTCCAGGAGGAGGATATGTACATGTTCCCTGGACTAGACAAGATATTTTGTCATTTACCAATGATTTCCCTCGACTACGCGAAAAGCCAGTCGAGTGGTATAGGCAAGTGTATAGATTCGTTAAATTATCAAAAGTCTTATGGATTGATTTAAACAGTCTTTTTGACATAATAGTACCAGCAGACCTATGGACAGAGTGCAAGTTTATGATTAATTGGCCTACACAGGAATATCCTAGAGACCCAAAAACAGGAGCCCCTGATCCTGAGGTTATGAAAAAATATGAACAAGTAATTGTGTTCCTGAAAAACAAGGTACCTTCCAAGGAAATTGATTGGGTAACAATTTACAGGACTCATCAGGAAGCTAAGGAATCAGTACATGCCTACTATGAAAGGTTCCTTCTTGCTTTTAAACAATTCAGTGGTGATGAAATCTTGAGTGAAAAGGATTTAAGTCACTTTGTATACAGATTTGTATATGGGCTAAGACCAAAAATAAGTGAAATGATTAAACAGCATACAGTAGATTGGCAAAACAAGAAAATAGATGAAGTATTGAGACATGCAAAGTATTTTAGTGATGAGATTGAAGCTAAACAACGTAAGTTGAAAGAAAAAGCAATGTGGGCACAAGTCAAAGTAGCAGAAAGACAGGAAGCTCAATTGATTGAACAAGCTAGTGGAACAGGTATGAAACCAAAATTTAATAATGGAAAGGGAAAAGGACAATTTAACATAGAAGAAGCCAAAAAGAAATGGCCTTGTCATAATTGTGGAAGGATAGGGCATTGGAAATCCGAGTGTAAGTTTCCCCCAAATACTAATAATGATAATGCATCATTGAATCCGCAGGTGCAGAAAGAGGTGAGTTGTCAATCGCAGCAACAGTAGCAGGTTGTTGCCCAACAGAATCAGGCGCCAAAACCGCCTTTTCCACAGAGCGTAAATACCCAGAAATACAGTAGTGAGACAGGATTCTACAATGAAGAACAGGTAAATAAGCTGCCACGCGCTAGCGCTGTTTCGCAGTATTGGCTAAAACGCGATGAGAGTGAGTCAGAAGAAGGATATTGACGGTGCTGAAGGGAGGAAGAAGAGTGCGTACTTGGCGCAACTCTAGAAATAGACCAGACAGGACCTTTTGTGGACAGAAAGGTAAATTACGAAAATATTACTTTCCTAGTTGATACTGGTGCTACTCGATCAACTGTTAGGACAGCTGATGTTAAAAATCTTCCTCTCTCGGATGAAACAATCCAAGTGGTTGGAGTATCCAACAGACAAATTAAGACGTATCTCACAGAACCAGTAAAAGTCAGTATAGGGAAATTTTCCGAAATGCACCGCTTTGTTGTGTGCGATTCAAGTCCTGTAAATTTGTTAGGGAGAGACTTACCATGCAAGATGAACTGCACTATATTTTTTACCCCTGATGGCATAGCATTTGAGACCCCCGATGAAGATGTACTGAATAAAATGACAATAGCTAATATGGAACCTGAGATAACTGAAGCCTTTGCAGTATTCAACCCTGACGAACTACCACAAGAATTGAAAAACTCAGTAAAAGCAGAACTCTGGGATTTCACAGGAGAGGATGTAGGATTAATGAGAAATGTGGATCCTGTAAAAATAACACTAAAGGAAGGGATAAGCTATCCAAATGTTCCCCCATATAAATTAACACCTGAGATAATTGAAGGAGTTACTCCTATAATTGAAAAAATAATTAAACAAGGTAGTTTGAGATAAATAATGAGTAGTCCATTTAATTCACCAATTATGGGACTGTAAAAGCCTAATGGAAAGTTCAGAATGGTACAAGATTTGAGAAAGGTAAACAAAATCGTTGTGTCATGTTGTCCTATTGTACCAAATCCATCAGAGATTTTGTATCAGATTCCGCATGATGCAAAATGCTATACAGTGATTTATTTGTGTCACGCTTTCTTTTCCATCCCATTACATCATGATAGCCAACACATTTTTGCGTTCCATTTTGGTGAACGTATTTTGGCATGGTGACGAATCCCACAGGGGTATACAGAAAGCCCCTCGATATTTAATCAGATTTTGAAAAAATCCTTAGAAGATTTGCCCGAGAATTCAGTGCTAGTTCAATATATAGACGATTTGCTAGTAGCATCACAAACTCGAGAAGCTTGTGTAATGGACACAGTAGCATTGTTGAACCATTTGGCAGATGGAGGACTTAAGGTATCCCCATCAAAACTACAATTTTGTCAGAAAGAAGTACAATATTTAGGACATAAAATTGAAAAAGGACTGAGGAAAGTAACTACAGACCGAATCAAAATAATAAAAGGAATGAGAGCCCCAATGACGCAAAGAGAAGTGAGAATGTTTCTTGGAATGGTCGGATATTGTCGACAGTGGATAAGTAACTTTTCCCTGATAGTAAAACCTTTGGCACGCCTGACAAGAAGTGATGTAAAAGACCCCATTGATTTGAATAAAGAAGAGTTAGCAGCTTTTAGGCAATTGAGAGACAGTTTGTGTGAAGCACCAGCATTCGATATGCCTGATTATGAAAAAGAGTTTGAGTTGTATTGCAGTGAAAGGAATGGATGTGCACTTTCTGTACTAGTACAGAAACATGGAAAATTGAGAATACCATATTTTTCAGCCATGCTAGACCCTGTAGCTGTAGCATTGCAAGGTTGTTTGAAAGCAGTAGCTGCTACTTGTAAGAGTCTGGAACAGAGTGAAGGAATTGTGATGGGATATCCTTTGCGTGTGTTTGTACCTCATGATTTGGCAATCTTATTAACAAGGAGCCGCACTCAATTCATGACACATAGTCGGCTGACTAAATATGAGAAAGTAATTTTAGGTGCAACAAATGTGAGCCTGACGAGATGCTTGAATGTAAATCCTTCAACGTTATTGCCTGATGCATAGAATGTGAAAGTCAGAGATGAAGTAGATCATGATTGTTTGGATGTGCTTGACTTCTGTACCAAACTACGTCCTGATAAAAAAGATGTACCATTGACAGAAAGTGACTTTGTGATGTTTGTGGACGGGTCATGCCTGAGAACAAAAGAGGGAATGCTAAGTGCAGCATATGCAGTATGCACAGTTGCAGCAGTGAAGTAGGATCCTACCCAAGGGGAGTAAAATCAGCTCAGGTTGCTGAACTAGTAGCTTTAACTAGAGCATGCAAGATAGGAAAGAATGTGAGAGTGACTGTGATAACTAATAGTCAGTATGGCTTTGGTGTTGTACATGATTTTGGTCAGATATGGCTGCAGAGAGGATTTCTGACCTCAAGTGGAACCCCTATAAAGAATGTTGAAGTGGTTGGGAAATTGCTAGAGGCGATACAGCTGCCTAAGCAATTGGCTGTTGTGAAGTGTGCTGCACATTCAAATACGGGAGACTAGGTGGCAGTTGATAACAAATATGCCAACGATGTGGCTCAATATTGTGCACGTAACCAGAATTGGATTAATCGGGCTAAGGAAAGGGAGATGAATTCTTGCCTCCTACTATTTACTAACATTGTGAGTACTTGGGAAGAAGTGAGGCAGTTGCAGGAAGAAGCAGGAGATGAGGAAATGAGGCAGTTGATAAAGCAGGATGTGCACCCAGAGAACCCGATCATGTATGGGTTTATCGAGATGGAAGACCAGTCATGCCTGACAGTATGGTGTCTGCCATGGCACGGATGTATCATGGACAAGCACACATAGGGAGAGATGCCATGATTAGGTTGTTTAAGAAAACGTGGTACAATGCAAAATTCAGACTGGTAGCCGAGAGCCTTTGTCAAAGATGCCTAATATGTCAGCAGTTCAATCCTGGAAGAAAGTGGTGAGTCTCCTTGTAACAGGTTGAGGTATGTTCTAGTGATGGTCTGCTTATTTTCTAGATGGATAGAAGCATATCCCACAAGAAGAAGTGATGGAATTACAGTAGCAAAATTGCTTTTGAGGGAATTTATCCCTAGATTTGGGTTCCCAGTGACAATTGAATCAGATAGAGGAAAGCATTTCCATAATAAGATCATGAAATTGATATGTGAATTGAATGTACAACAAAAACTACATTGTGCATATCGCCCAGAGGCTTCTGGTGTGGTGGAACAAATGAATGGCACTATTAAAAACAGATTGGGAAAAATGTGTTTAGCCACAGGTTTGAAATGTCTTGCCTCTGGTACTCATGACTATTAGATCAATTCCAGATAGGAGCACAGGTCTGAGTCCCCATGAAATTGTCATGGGAAGAGCAATGCGACATGTTTTTATTCCAGTCAACAAGCTGTTGCCTATAAATGATGACTTGGTGTTGGATTACTGTAAGGGACTGGCTGACACAGTTCATTCTGTGTTTCATCAGGTTGGATCAGATGCCACCACCCTTGAAAAAAAGCAAGCTCATGATCTGAGCCCAGGAGACTGGGTGAGAATCAAAGTACACAGAAGAAGGAACTGTCTGGTCCCGCGTTGGGGAAAACCACAACAAGGGATTTTGACCACAACCACAGCTGTAAAGTGTGCTGGAATAAAGAACTGGATCCATGCTAGTCATACACTGCGAATTCCAAATCCAGTAGACAACACAAAGAAGGAGAATATTTTGAGGAATCAGAGTCAAGCTCTGAATCTGATATTGAAGACAACAGAACAAGAGGGAATCCAGAAAGGGGGGAATCAGAACCAGATGTGATTGTAGGTCCAGAAAATATTCCCTTGAGAGGAAAATTACAGATTTCAGATACTAGCTCAGACTCGGAAACAGAACAGAGACAAGCAGGTACTGGGCAAGAGAGAAACAGTGAAAATATAATAAAGGAGATTCTTGATAAAGAAATTCCTAATGAAAAGTTGAGAGAAATTCCACCCGAAATAAAACAAATAGATGGACAGGTGCCAGATACATAGAGCGAGGGAAAGATTCTTGCGGAAGATCCCCGAGGAGTTGTAGGGAATCCAAACACTCAGTTAGAAGAAGGGATAGTTAATCAGCAGGAAGATTGTGTGCAAGAACCACGAGGAGGGTCAGAAGTAGGGAACAATAAAGTGGTGGCAAGGGAAACAGCTGAAAACAAAAAGCCAGTTGAAACAGAAACAGAAGATAGCGATGAAGAGATACCAGAAGGTCGAGTCCTGAGAAAGAGAGCATGGAGAGCTGAAAAGAATAATAAAGGAAATAATTCGAAAAGATCAGCAAAAGAGGAAATCTGGCCAAACAAGATAAAGAGATTGAGATATCGACTAACACGAGTGAATTAATCAAGAGCAGAACAAGTGAATGAAGTATCCAGTCAAGAAAAACTGAAAAGTGAGGAAATAACTACAGCGGAGGAAAATAAGAGAACCTAACCAGAAGTATAAGTCGCCAGAATGGTCATATGTGGCTTTGCCTGAAATTAAAGAAGAGGCAGATAGCCAAGAAAACCCAGAGGTGACTGTACAAGAAGTGGTTGAGGAAGACGAAGAATCGGAAATCCTGAGAGTTATCTTGTCCGATATTGGAGAAGAGACGGATGTTCAAGAAGTTCTGAATCAAGATTATGAGAAGAAAGTAAAAGACGATCAAATGCCAAACTGAAGAGACCAAAGGAAATATCAATGCAAAGACAATAAAATACTGGAGTAGAAATAACTGATAGAACCAAGTAGGTGCTTAGAGCCTTGGGTTAGACAAAACTAGTTGTGAAGTAGAATAGGCTAAGTCGAAAGACACTGTTCATTTTTTTCGAAATGGCAAACACAGAGAATAGAAAAACTAAATGTAGTTTTCTTAGACGGTGGCTAAAATTATGTTGTTGTTGTACAGGATTACTAATGCTTCTATGGATTATTTTAGCTTTGATGATTTCATTTAAAGTTACGACCGCATGAACTCCACACGAACACCAGCATCAGGGGTGCTATCGTGGCTTCAGATCGAATCGAATCTGATAGGCAACCGTGAGTCACAGTGGTGCCTTACCCATACGACGTTCCATACCCTCGCTAGAGATTCTGGAGAGGTTCTTCCATGCCCATTCCCTAGGTTATGCCCCGTTACACCCCAGTTCCTGTGCCATGTCTGGAACCTGAGACAACAGGGTACACTCATCACGATATATCTGTAAGTTGTTTATGCTCCCACTTGATGTATCACCAGTATATACAGATATTATGTACCACCATGGAATATACAGTCTAACCTCACTATTCGATAACTTTGTATGATGTACGATGTGTGAAATATGAAAATGGCAATAAAAATATGTTTAAAAAAAAAAAAAAAAGTTACCTTAGATACAATAGAAGGACATAGTGAGAATAAAATGAATGTAGAAAAGTTTCAGAAAGAATTTCCGACTAAAGTAGATAGAAATTACTTACACCAAGATAGGTCTATAAATGATTTTTCTAACAATGTAATTTCAAAATTATTGTACGAATATGTAAAGACAATGGATGTGAGGGATTGCTATGTTTGTATGCAGTTACCTGCATCTGTATCTGAAGGAGTGACATACCATCACCTTCCAGTAACGTATGGAATAACATGTAGTGTAATAGCAAGTTTGTTTTATAAAATAGGTAAATTAGAATATTATTTTTCAGATGTAGATAACGTATTTTCACAAGTACCCATAAGTAACAAATTGAATAAAGTCAAACCTGCAAAGGTATTAGGTGAGTTTTTCTTAGAAACTAAAGAATTAACATTAGAATCTATAATTAGAAATAATCTAACTTGTAGTCTAAAGAAAGAAGAGAAAGTGTTTTTGGATATGGTTGAAGAAAGGAGATTGAAAATGCAAAGGAAAGTACCTGAGGGAAGTGAAGAAAAGACAGTCTGGGATGTTGAAAAGGAAAAGCATTTGAGAGGAGAAGCTAGTCCAACAATGGCTTTAGATTGGCCTCAGAAGGGAAAGTTTTGTATTAGAAGGAATCAAACTGCCTATGATAATTACTTTGTAGGTAACAGTGATTGCCATGATACATATCGAATCATGGGTGGATGGGGATTTAAAGGTGGAAATGATCCAGTCTTTCCTGGATTGTATTTTATCTGCGGGAACAAGGCATATTATCGTTTGCCAGATCATTGGTATGGCACATATTATGTAGGTCTGGTTTTTCCAAAGATATTCCACATGGGAATAGGAAAAGATGGTGTACATAGGTTAAGTAGTCTACTAACTCGTAGAAAAAGAGAGTCTTGGTCAGAAATTGTAGGAGACATTTTTGGAGCATTGATACCAGCAGTGGGAATATCTCTGAATGAACATAAAATTAGGAAATTATCAACAGTAGTGGATCGCTTGTCAACAAGCACCGCTGGAGGATTCTTATTGGTAAATGGTTGCCATGCGTGCCATGGTGATGCAAAATCGACTTGCCCTTGATATAATATTGGCAAAAGAAGGTGGAGTCTGTGGAATGCTGAAAGTTCAACATTGTTGTACTTACATTCCAGACAAAAGTAAAGATCTGAAAGTCTCTATCAAAAATATAACTGAATTGCATGAAGAAATTGTACCCCTGGAGGTTGAAAGTGTTTGGGAAAAGATTAGAAAGAAACTTACTTCTATTAAAGATTTCTTATTTAACTTAGGTAGCACATTTATAGGTAGAATCTTATTTCCATTAACATGTGTGGTTTTCCTAGTATTAATATTAAGATTAGGATGTTTATGTTATAAAAGAAAGAAAATACAGACAAATTTAAAAAGAGAAAATTTGAAAAGAAGACAGAATAAGAAACAAGAGGTAGAATTAGAAGAAATGAAAGATAACATGTATAAAACAGGTAGAAGAGAAGAAAATGGGGAAACAGAGATGTGTTACTAATCTAAAGAATTCATTTCACTTTCTATGGTAAATTGATACAAAATGTTATGGTGTGGTGATAAAATCATCAAATGGGGGATTGATGGAGCAGGTTGTACAAAATTTTGTATACCTCCCCCATTTTGCATTCAAATACTAATTAAATAATCTATTAACTACAATATTATTAAATGAGTTTGCATGTTTATTAACCAACACTTATTAATATAAATTACACGTGGGATTTGCAATTGCATTGCTAATATAATTTTTATGACTAAAATATGTATGCATATTAACAGTAGTAAATGTGGTAATTAGAAAATTGTATGATATATGTTGCTTTGTAATGTTCTGTAATGTTGCCCAGAAGGAGGATCGAAATGGTGAATATAAATGTTTTAAATGTTGCTATACGCTAGATAAATACAAGCACATAAAGGGATTAGTAAGGGGTAAACATTAGATTTGGTATTTCTTTATATTAATTATTCTTTTGTGTTTGTTTCGCTTAAATTAGCATTTAGGCCTAAATCAAAGATGGCTGCCGAGACTCCACGATGAAGTGGCCATTTTCTCATGTGGTATGGAGTAAACAGCTCCTGCGCGAGAGCTTCCATGATCCTCGCAGTGACCTCTGAGCACAGTACCCCAACAAGGATGACACATTGGACGTCTTCCAAGAAAGGGGAACAATAACTTTTACAGAGAACCGGAACGACTTGATACAATTTTTACCAGTGACCTCACCCCTTGAACTGTACTAAAATCCTGGGAACACATTGGATGATCCTAACCAACCAATCATGACCACATTAAACTTTAAAATTGTAACTTCTATGTTCAAGTTTTTTTTATAAAAGCTTAGCAGAATAGGGACTAGGGTCACTTGTCGTTTGCCGCCTCCTACCCTTACTTTGATGACCTGGATGCTGTCCGACTCTTTGACGACTGCGAACTTTTGACCGACGCTTGCACGTCTTTGGTCCTTTGCCGATCTTTGGGACTGTAACGTGCTAGGCAGAGAACTCTGAGCTTTGGTTTATTACGGACGATCTATACAGAGCCAATGAATTAGAAGACCCCAGAGTAGTAAGATTAGGTAAATATGAAGTTCTGTGATTTTGTGAAAATTTGATATAAACTTTACGAAATAAATGCATTCTAAAGCTTTATGAAATTTAGATAAATTATTATTGATTAACAAGAAACAATGAGTTTGTGGTTTTTCAGCTAAGGAGGAAAGGATTCTGAATCTTAAAATGTGTTTTAGCTGGTTCTAAAATCATCATCAACCAATCCAACTAATTTGGTCCATTGACTGAAGTGGGAGGAGTGCCTTGATGTTTGGGATTGAGGATCCATAGGCGAAAGGGCGTTAATGTATATTTGTAAATGTCTTTTCCTTCCCTGTAGGTTATGAGGTATTTCCCCACATGTACAGCGCTTGAATTACTCATCCCTCCTGTGTGTGCAGACTCGGTGAGAGAGACGTGTGAGTGTTGGTGTTATGGGCCCCACCAATGACTGCGTGTGTGAATGAGCTAGTGTGACGTCGGGTCTACGAAGCAGGGAGTGTATCGGTAAAGGTTATTCCCCGTTTCCCGGTCTTGCGCTGCAACAAGACTACAAAGGATACTGCACCACAACCAAGATTTATCGAGCCAACACCAATGACAAATCAGTGTGGAAACTGTGGCATGCTACCTCAACCACCACTGAAATGCCCCACAAAAGTAAAAGGCTTGTTCAGGGTGCAGGAAACTGAATATTTGTTCGTGAGTCTCGGCGAGCATCAACACAATTGTCACTACGGAAGTGAGATTGATTACGGTGATGAGGACATATTCCTCATCTCGTATGCAAACAGCTCAGGAAAGATCACAGCCAATGTGCAAGTGACAGGTACAAAGAACCAAGGTCACAGCACTTATTGAATCAGGCACACCAGTCAGTTGTCTGGACCACCAAAATTTCAAAGCATTCAGACATTTATCCATGCTTCTCCCAACATGTAAACACGGTAAGGGCATGCCCATCATCTCAGCTGGAACATTGCTGATGAAAGTCAGAGAAATCAAGAGCCAGATCTCCTAAGTAGTTTAACAGACACAAACACTACGATTTGCCGTTTGCAACTATTAAAACGCCCAGAATAACAGGATGTTGAGCCGACGCTGAGTCTCTTAACCACCCATGTTGAGTTCAGCGGCAGCAGATGCAGGTAAGGGCGGTGGGGCCAGGTGAGGGGGGATTTCGAGAGATGACCACGAGGGAAAATTCAATAAATAATTAATTTTTCCTCGTGGTCATCTCTAGAAATCCCCCCTCACCTGGCCCCACTGCCCCACCGCTCCTACCTGCAGCAGCTGTGGCTGGTTGAGTTTATTGTCGTACCCCTCATACCACAAAAAACGCTATGACGTGGCTTGTGCTGGCCATAGCGCTTTTTTCAGTGTCTTTCAAACGTGATGAACAGCAGATGTTCTGCTAGACAACATGACGGAAAGACATTACAATTGACAAGACCAATAGCTCAGTCATTGCAGAGATCTATTGGCTTTGCCAATGCTTGTTCGGTGTTGATTGGGTCTTGCTTAACAAATTAGTAAGTGAAAGTGAGAAACAGTTGAGGAGCTTTAAAGTGAAGTGAGAATGTGGTGTAACAGGCAAACATTAATGTATCCTTCTATAAGGTAACTGGGTTTTATAAAACTGCACACAAAAAGTAATTGATGCTACGGGTGGTGTTGGCACTACATAAAACTGCACAAAAGAATTTGAAAAAAAGAGTCTGTGGGATCTGTGCAATGGAGTTTCATCGCGGGCAAGCTGAGAAGGGTGGGAAGGGGATGAGCAACCAACAGCAAATGCGAGCAGCCATGGGGGGAAAAAGTCATTTGACCGTAATCGCAAAATGTGGAACTGAGGCCAAGGCTTGGAAGATAATGTGGTGTTCTCTTGGGAGAGGATGTGGTGTAAGGGTCAGAGCTGTTGACTATGGAGTTGGGAAACCGGGTTTGAGTTTCGGTGTCAGCTTAACAGCCTTGATTCTGGACAAATCACTTCATCTTCCCGTGCCTACAAAAATGAATGTGTTTTTGTGTAAACTAACTGGTGCTTATGTAAAGCGCTCCAATATTTGCGGGTGGTGTTGCCACTATATAAAATTGCACCAAAAAAGCAGAAAGAATCCAAGTGTTAGGATGGTTCATAGCAGTGATGATGAGGAAATACATCATCACAGCAACCACATTAAAAGGACTACTTTTTCAATAGACATGAGGGTCAGGCAGACCTTGATGACATCAAGACTCAGTCTGGCTCCTTCGAAGAAAATTCAAGCTAAGCAACAGTGGCACATGGAAACACTTCAATGGTGAATGCGAAAAAAGTAAGGAAGTGTCCAGACTGGAGAAATTTGAAGAAATAGAGTCCCACCCTATGAAATGAGAAGCAACAAGCTGAGACACAAACAATTCAATCATTTTACACAGGAGAAACGTGGCTATGCAATTACAGCAGAAGACACTGGTACTTTAGAAGCTCTGACATGCGCTGTGATAACGCATACCTGATTCACTTGAAGGTCTGATTTTCCAGCTACAAACACTATTGCTGAATGACCACATATAGTGTAAACACGCTCACACACTGTAAATAAACAGAGAGTACATGTGTACCAAATAATTGCAGCCGTGCACACATGCTCCAATCAGCATGTCAGCTATACACTAACAGGACATTAAATGGCAGATCACCACCCCTAACTAGAACAAAACAGACTACAATAAGGGTTTAAAGCAGTGACTGGGACAGGGGAAAAGGTGCTTGGTGGACGAGGCAAGCACCGGGAAGTGCAAAGGAGCAAGCAGAGATGGGAGGGAGGTGGTGGGGGAAACAGAAAACAGTAATAAATGGAAAAGCAGTGACAGGAGAAGGGTAGGGGCAAGGGTGATCTGTGAATGCGGCAAGCACCAGGAGGTGCGAAGGAGCAAGCAGCGATGACAGGGAGGAGATGGGGAAACAAAAAGCAGCAATGATAGGAAAAGCAGTGATGGGGTATGGGTAATCTGTGGCCGGGGCATGAGGCCGGGTGGGAAGAGACAGAACTGACAAAAGCACGAGCACTGTGATGGTCGTAAAAATGGGAGCAGTGAATGTTTACAGGTACTTGGTCCATGCTCTGGGGGGGAAGACTGAACACAAGAAGAGGTATGACCATGAATGCTAGGGACAAATAGTGACAAAGAATATGAGACAGATGATTGATCGAGCAAATGGGAAGCCTGTAGGCGGCCTGAAGCCCACAGAGTAAACACAACCTGTCTCTTTAAGACAGGGCATACTCTGTCTAGCCGAGACCTAAAAATGGAGTTGCTACTCAAAGCACACAATGACCATTTCCTTCGCATCAACATGTTTGTGTAGGAACCAATTGCGAACAAAAGGAGGGTTAAAGATAGACTAATGATCGGCACGTTTCCTTCAAGATTCCACTGCTGAAGAGATATTTTTTCACAGTTTGCCATGTGCTGGATAGACACATTGAAATCAAAAACCAAAGGAAATGATGGACGGAGTGTTGAACATTGCAAGCACTCACCCCCAGTCAACTGATCTGGGTTTAATCCATCACCGTTCTTTAGCCCACTCTGCCACCCCAGTTCAGACATGGCCATATGCAAATCAGTCTGACCCTGTGCCTCATGGGAACAGTCCAGCCCGAACTGCCAAGCCATGTCTTCCCTGGACCGGAAACAAGCTTTCTAGGACCGGTTTCTGGCATTTCAGCCGTCTTCAGCCAGGCTTGCTTGAATCCAGTGACAAAGTGAGCAAGGGACTCACGTCTGAGCATACCCTGCCAACTTATGGCGAACAAAGCAAAAACCAAAGGAAATGATGGACGGAGTGTTGAACATTGCAAGCACTCACCCCCAGTCAACTGATCTGGGTTTAATCCATCACCGCTCTTTAGCCCACTCTGCCACCCCAGTTCAGACATGGCCATATGCAAATCAGTCTGACCCTGTGCCTCATGGGAACAGTCCAGCCCGAACTGCCAAGCCATGTCTTCCCTGGACCGGAAACAAGCTTCCTAGGACTAGTTTCTGGCATTTCAGCCGTCTTCAGCCAGGCTTGCTTGAATCCAGTGACAAAGTGAGCAAGGGACTCACGTCTGAGCATACCCTGCCAACTTATGGCGAACAAAGCAAAAACCTAAGGAAATGATTGACGGAGTGTTGAACATTGCAAGCACTCACCTCCAGTCAACTGATCTGGGTTTAATCTATCACCGTTCTATAGCCCACTCTGCCACCCCAGTTCAGACATGGCCATATGCAAATCAGTCTGACCCTGTGCCTCATGGGAACAGTCCAGCCCGAACTGCCAAGCCATGTCTTCCCTGGACCGGAAACAAGCTTCCTAGGACCGGTTTCTGGCATTTCAGCCGTCTTCAGCCAGGCTTGCTTGAATCCAGTGACAAAGTGAGCAAGGGACTCACGTCTGAGCATACCCTGCCAACTTATGGCGAACAAAGCAAAAACCAAACATTGAAATCCAGTAAGTGCGCTTTACTTAAGAACGGTTTCTGCGTGAAGTCTGCACTCCAATGTTTGTTGTTTATGTGGGGTGATCACTATGCTTGTTCAACATTACAAGTTTAAATTATTTATATCATTAATATTATTTAAATAATAAAGTACCGGTATGCATGGTAAAAGTGTGCATGGTAGTGCATTGTGTGGTAAATGTATTTTTAATTTGAGTGAATGTAAATATGTGGTAATGGTATGTGTGGTAAAATTTGCTATGTAAAACGTGCATGGTGAAGGCACGCTTGGTAAGAAAGAAAAATTGTAAGGCATGTAACTTGTGTAGCCCGGGCACTTGCCAATGACCCCGCCACACACGGAGGGTAGTTTTACACATCTTTATTCTTCAGCATGTAAGCAAGAACTCAGCAATCAAAGCCTGCATTCACTTCATTCCCCCTAACACTGATGTCACAGGCCTATGGAGTACAGTAGTAGCCAAAACAGTTGTGTTGTTATTTATTTACAAAACACTGCATCTCCCCTTTGTTAAATAAAAAGTTACAACTTTTTACAATAAATAAAGAAACAAATAACTACATAAAGACATATGCAATTATAAATCTTCAATGAGCTTTCGTGGTGCCAAGATCAAACTTCTGAACGGGTCATCGGATACCAGGGCTGGCAGTCAAATTGTTAGTGATCTGCACAGGTGAGGTGGAAACAACCGCAGTCACAGGATCATCAACTGTCTGTCTGGGCCCAGTCTCTACAGTGACATCGATGTTTTGTGATTGAGAAGCCACATTTCTGAAGTGAGAGGAATCTCTCATAAGGGACTTCCCAGGACGCCGGGCAGTCACCATGTGTCCTCCGGTAGTTATAACAGTAAGGGGCTCAGCTTTAAAAGGAGCATCACATTTTTGCATTCTAGGTTGTCGTACTAATACTCGATCTCCTTGCTTGAAAAGGATATTTTTCACATGACGTCACTTGTCAGCATAAATTTGCGTTTTTCATTTACAACCAGAATACTCTGTACAAATGTCTTTCCCAGTCTTTGATCTGAGGTTTGTCCAATGAGGTAATTTGGTTGTCATTGCTCTCCCAAACATTAAAAATGCAGGGCTTTATCCTGTAGTGAGGTGACAATCAGTAACTTCAAAGATTGGTATTCAAAAGAACCTTGATGTTGATCTTCTCTAATGCAATCATTATATTTTCATCGACTCCTCCAGACGTAGTTTCTACATAACCACGTTTCAGCCGTAAAATTTCTTAGGCCTCCTCAGGACAGGGTGATAATGTTACTATACACAAAAATGTCTCCAACTATTTGTTCGACCCGGCGCGAGTCTTACGGAGAGCCAGAGGAACGATTAAGTTCACCGTTGCCCTTTGAATGGGTTCAATATTGACCCCTGAACACATGGTGCGAAGAAATTAAGAGGGGTACATACAAATAAAAAAATCCCCATATATTGGATGTGGGATTGTTCCAAGGAGGGGCAATGCTTCCGGAGCATCTAGAACGCTAGGAGTTGTAGATGTTGGTGAACTACTGGGCACTCTGATAGTTGGAGACATTTTTGTGTATAGTAATGTTATCACCCTGTCCTGAGGAGGCCTAAGAAATTTTACGGCTGAAACGTGGTCACGTAGACACTTCGTCTGGAGGAGTCGCTGAAAATATAATGATTGTTTACAATTGTATGGTGGCACACTAGAACGATTTATATTAGTTGGCTATTTTGAAGTGTACTACATGGACTACCTCTTAGTGGTCTTTCCAGACTTGTTAGGAGGTCACTAGTGAGAATAATTGTCTTAGGGTTACTATGTCATATATTCATGTTAAATACAGAATGCTGTGATTGATGTCATGTTTTTTTGTATATATATATGTGGTGTTGTCTTCTTGATTAGGTGCCATTCTATGCAGAATATATAAAAAATGTGTTGATATAATCCATCAAGAATAATAATTGCAGAGAGGGTAATTAAATATGCCCTACTCAGAAATGTTCCAGTATTGATTCCTTTATACCACTTGTGATTGTGTAAGATCAGGGTCCATCATGGGCAATTTCAAATATTTCACAGCGTACTCACAACAGATCCTAATGAGGAAGACTTGGATCGGGTATGTGTCTAAATAGGCTGAATAATCTTGGAGCGCCCCACTGAGAATAACTTCATATGCTGACAAAGTACAACCAAATTTGTAATATTAAACTAAGGAAAATACTCGGGACAGAATTACAATCAGATAGAAGAAACTTTGAAAGAGAAGATTAGCCCTGGACATATTTCCCTTTGAAGCGACAAAACACGTGTTGGCTTTTTGATGCTAGAAATTGATACATCTAACTGGACAGAGAATTAATAAAGAATAAAAGCAAGAAGACTACTGCTTTTCTTGAATTTAAGTTATTGACAATATATATTAAGAGTGTGCTGGAGGTTGGCTTGTATACTGTTATGTTGTCTCTGACCACATATTAGGGAGTAGGGTGGTTTTCCCTACCTCATTTGCACAGTATCATCTTATATTAATATAAATACCATTTTCTGTGGATCTCTTTGGAGCGCCATCTCCCTACAATTCTCCACCCATCCATCGGTCAATACATTTCAATTATTTGTTGTTGTAGACTCTCCGGAATGACAATTTGTGTACCTCACAATTAGGAAGCCTTTCCTGAGTTACATCATTGACATTTCTGAACTTCAAATACTCACTGTCACTGGTGAGAGGTGCAGAGTGCTAGTTCTAAGATTGGTGAGCAATGATGTCTTTTAATTTCAACATGTCACTACCTTGGCTAATGGCACTGACAATTAGCTCTAATGAAATGGCAGCTGGTGTGCTCGATTTTACAATAAAATTAATGTAGGCTTCAGCCATCTTAGATGGGGTTCCAGGGCATTGTAATAACACTCTTCAAAAATAAATTATCAGCAAGATTTTGATCTTTCCCTGGACTATGAGTCATCGTCTAGTTGTATTCTTGTAATCTCAAACCCCAATGTTCAATATGAGCAGGCACCTTGGCTTTTGGATTACCAAGTATTGTCAATAGTGCTTGATAATCGGTCATTACTGTGAAATGCTTTCCATATAAGAACACATGGAAATAGTCACAAGCCTCCACAACTGCCAAGCTTTCTTTCAGAGGTAAGCTTGTTCAGTTTGTGACAGGCTTTTACTGGCATAGGCCACTATATGACTTTGGGCATTTGGCTGTCCACTGTGCAAGGATTGCGCCTAACATGACAGGGCTAGAATCAACTATAACCGTGTTATGATGCTTGGGATCAAAGTAGGCCACTTCAGTTGAATTCTCGATGGCTTGTTTGATTCTCTTGAAACTTTCCTTGCATTCATGTGACCAAAGAAACACAACATTTTTCTTCGTCAGTTCTTGTAAAGGTGCACTGACGGTAGCAAAGTCTGGTATGTATGTAGAACAATAACTGGCCATTCCAAGGAATGAATGGAACATGGAAATGTCCTGTGCAGGATTAGCAGTACATAGCACTTGCACTTTAGCTGGATCAGGTGTTATACCAACATCAGAAAAGATATGGCCAAATGTTTTCAATTATGTCTTGAGAAATTCAAATTTATCAGCCTTCACGTTCAAACCTGCTTCCTTCAGCAAATGACATATTTGCAGAGAGCCTTACCATGGTCTTTCGGTAGCTCCGAAAACTAATATGTCATCACTATAGTTGAAGGTATTTTCAACAGGCTAATGATACGTCGAATGACGTCGTGGAACAGTTCAGCAGCTAAGGATGCATCAAAAATCAATTGCTTATTGCGAAATAGACCAATATGTGTAGATATACCTTCAACTCTCTTTAAGTTCCAACTGGTGATATCCCTTGTTTAAGTCAAGTTGAGAGAAGAAGTTTGCATCATTCAATTGAGATATCACATCAGCAAACTGTGGACCTCGATGCCATTCTCTCTCAGTTGCCTTGTTGGCCTGACGTGGGTCAATGTAAATTAGTACAGCTCCTTCACTGTCTCTTTTAAGCACTACATCTACGAGAGAAACCAATGGCGTTGGACCAGTGGAATATTCATTGATATTGTCTTTAAGCAAAAAATTAATTTCTCTCTCAACAGCTTCTTGCAAGTGAAATGCGACTTGCCTGTGTCTATGAGCAACAGGATGAACATCCTCTTTTATATGTAACTGCACTTTCATAGTCTTGCGCTTTCCAAACCCATGAAATAATGAAAGAAATTGATGTACTATTTCATGATGTTCGTTCATGTTGTAGTTCACTGATATCAATCCCGGTTCACTTACACAACATCGATGTAATAAATATCAATGTAAAAATATTGAGTAAAAAATATAGACAACATAAATATCGACTCCTATACTTAAATAGGTAAGTACAAAAATATCGACTAAAAAATATTGATTTAAAAAATATAGATGTATAAAATATCGACTTTTATAAAAATATAAAATAAAATCATATATATAAAATATTTAATTTAATTTTAAAAAGATAAGATAAATGTAATATACATTTTATTACAATATAATAAATAAACTTAATAAAAAAGATAAACACACAAACATAATTATTAATACATATACATTTACTTTAAAACAATCAATAAACTATTATTTTAAATTTATGTTAACAGTTTAAAATTATATAAAAATAAAAATATATATATCAATGATTTAACATATAAAAAATAAAATCTATAATAAATGTAAACATTAAACTTTACAAAAATATTTAAACTTAAATTTCACAATACAGACAGTGCAACAGTAGGGAAAGTGTTAGATAACTGAGGGGTAAAATAACTATTCCCACTCTAGTGAGTGCAACAGTAGGGTAAGTGTTAGATAGCGAGGGGTCAAATTTACTATTCCCACTCCAGTGAGTGCAACAGTAGGGAAAGTGTTTGATAGCGGATGGGTA
The DNA here is from genome assembly GCF_964204655.1 of Triturus cristatus. NCBI lineage: Eukaryota > Metazoa > Chordata > Amphibia > Caudata > Salamandridae > Triturus > Triturus cristatus. The sequence goes on along the minus strand of NC_140579.1, from coordinate 531,269,284 downwards.
AAAATTACTATTCCCACTCCAGTGAGTGCAACAGTAAGGAAAGTGTTGGCTAGCGGGGAGGTAAAAATTACTATTCACACTCCAACAGTTAAAAAAACCCTATATATATATATATATATATATATATATATATATATATATATATATATATATATATATATATATATATATATATATATATATTACCTACTGGCAGTCGCCATTAGGTAGTTATAGTTAGGACCTAGTTTCCATAGGAAATCCGCAACATTCTATTTGGAATAAGGTTGGCGCCAATTGACGAATTTTCGTGAAATTTTCTAAACTTTTGGCCAGCTCCAGTCCGCTCCTTTCCTGAAAATTCCACGGTGATTCGTCAAGCGGGGGCCGAGAAAAAAGGGGGGTCCCAAAACGCATTTTCCCCATGCATTTTCCCATTGGACCTGTTGATGCAGCTACAGCCCGAACTGCTGAACGGAATTACACCAAATTTGGCGAAGAGGTAGTCCTCAGTTCAGACTCGTGCCTTTTGCTTAAATGGTGTAAATCCATTCAGTAGTTCATGAGAAAATTAGAGTTAAATAGATAGATATATCTGGGCAGAGCCTAACCACACATCTCATCGTGAGATCTGATTGGCAGTCAGTACTTCATCCAAGAAGTGTTGGCAGCCATCTTGGGACCAATATCCATGATAGCAACTCATTAAAAAGCATTGTAGTTAATAGAAGGTTTTAAGACTTTAGTTACATTATAAATCATTTGTTGATGGTACCATACTCATTTTAGGAATTGTGGTGTGTTCTAAGGTGATTTTACCAAGTGAAAAAGCCATCTGCTGTGTTATCATGAATCATGTTTGAGAGAAAACTATTTTCTTATGCTTTTCCCACAGAGGTTTGGAAGGTGATCTATAAGCTAAACTGAGAGCATATTTTCTGTAAATTCACATTATCTTTCTCAGTCATGTGAGAATGAAGTCTGACATTCTCAGTAAAACATGTACATCCAACAAGGGCAGAGACTGTCAGTTGATTCCTTTGTGTTCTACTGCAGCTTCCCAGAGTGTTCTAAAGAACAACTAGAGCGCTAACAGTCCTACTTATGACAAACGTATTGCACACCTGAAGCCATCTTGATTGGATTAAAGTGGTAACTCTTAAAACATTTAATTTAAAAAGGAACAACATAAGGGGGTTCATTTTGCCATAGAGAGTATGATTAGTGCTGCAGAAAGAAAAATTAGGGCACATTTTGAGTGACTTCTCAAATCCTCTTCTATTTCATAGAAAAATTCTGACATGCAGACTGAAACATGCACTTTCAATACCAGCAGCAGACTTCCCTGGTGAGCAGTAGCTTTACTGCAGTGATCTAATAAGCAACTAGAGTGCTAACATTCTGAATTTATGGCAAATGTGTGACACATCTGAATGTCTTCTTGATGGAATCAAAGTAAAAAACTGAAAGTATTTCCTACTGAGGAGACTGTAGTAAATGAGGAAATTAGGAAACTGCATACCAAATAAGTCTCCTAAATGGCCACCAGAGACAAAAGAGCCCAAATGTAGCCCAAATATCACCCAGATGTAGCCCAAGTATAGCCCAATGACAGAATGTCCCAGAGTGTTCTAACGAACAACTAGAGCGCTAACAGTCTTACTTATGACAAAAGTATGGCACACCTGAAGCAATCTTGATTGGAATAAATTGGTAACACTTAAAACATTTAATTTACAAAGGAACAAATTGAGGGGGTTCATTTTGCCATAGAAATTATGATTAGTACTGCAGAAAGAAAAATTAGGGCACATTTTGACTTCTCAAACCCTCTTCTATTTCATAAAAAAACTGACATGCAGACTGAAACATGCACTTTGAATACCAGCAGCAGACTTACCTGGTGAGCAGTAGCTTTACTACAGTGATGTAATGAGCAACTAGATGTGCTACCATTCAGAATTTATGGCAAATGTGTGACACATCAGAATGTCTTCTTGATAGAATCAAAGTAAAAAACTCAAAGTATTTCCTACTGAGGAGACTGCAGTAAATGAGGAAATTATTAAACTTCATAACAAATAAATCTCCCATGATGGCCACCAGAGACAAAAGAGCCCAAATGTAGCCCAAATATCACCCAGATGTAGCCCAAGTATAGCCCAATGACAGAATGTCCCAGAGTGTTCTTAAGAACAACTAGAGCGCTTACTGTCTTACTTATGACAAAAGTATGGCACACCTGAAGCCATCTTGATTGGAATAAACTGGTAACACTTAAAACATTTAATTTAAAAAGGAACACAATGAGGGTGTTCATTTTGCCATAGAAATTATGATTAGTGCTGAAGAAAGAAAAATTAGGGCACATTTTGAGTGACTTCTCAAATCCTCTTCTATTTCATTAACAAATTCTGATATGCAGACTGAAACATGCACTTTTAATACCAGCAGCAGACTTCCGTGGTGAGTAGTAGCTTAACTACAGTGATCTAATGAGCAACTAGAGTGCTAACATTCAGAATTTATGGCAAATGTGTGACATATCTGAATGCCTTCTTGATGGAATCAAAGTAAAAAACTGAAAGCATTTCCTACTGAGGAGACTGCAGTAAATGAGGAAATTACGAAACTTCATAACAAATAAATCTCCCAAGATGGCCACCAGAGACAAAAGAGCCCAATTGCAGCACAAATATCACCCAGATGTAGCCCACATGTAGCCCAATGACAGAAGTGTGCAAAACACTTATTTTTTGTGTATTTGCAGTTTTATATAGTGCAGACTTGTCAGGTATTGGAGTGCTTTACATGAGCATTGGTTACATCACACAAGATCAAATTCATTTTGGTTGTAGACATGGGGAGATTACGTGATTTGACCTGAATTACAGAATGTTGAGCTGAAGCAGAAACTCCAACCTGGTTCCCCAGTTGCAAAGTCTGCAGCTCTGGAAGTAACACCACATCCTCTCCCCTAAGTGCAACATTTAATCAAGTGGTCAAATGGATAAAAAACATAAAGATTACAAATAATTTAAAAGCTCTTTGTCGCTATTTGAAAACTCAGAAAATATGTCCTCATTTTAGTTTTTTAGAGCACTAACCATAATTTTGATGCAAATAAGACCCTCTCATATATGTAATTTCTAAAGGAAATGCTCTAGGTATTACAGTTTTGATTACATCAAGATGACGTCAGGCGTTCCACACTTTTGTAATAAATATAGAATGTTAGCAATCTAGTTGTTCATTGGGATACTGTTGAGAGGCAGAGGCCAGGGGCACGGACTCTGAAAATTGAAGGCAGGTAGGAGAGTGCAGAGGCAACAATTTAACCACACTTGTCAGGCAGGAAGGGCAGTGGCAGCACAACTGACTATGGAGGACATTGGAAACGGGGGCAGGGGCAACAAACCAACAATACAGGACTGGCAAGAGAGGCTGTGGCAATATAATAGACCATTGTGGGCAGAAGGAAGAGGCAGTGGTAGTACAACCATACATGTCAACAGACCCGTTTCAGCCAGGAAACGTCCAATATTTTTAAGCTCAAATGGGCTTTATTTGATCTGTCTCTTGTCTACAATCTCCTCTTTTTCAATGTAACTCAAAGGGGAAAATCAATACCCCAGTTTTTTTTCAAAATCTCCCTCTTACCAAGTTCAAAATGTTGTATGGTACATTGGATCATGGTAGGCAGGAGGAATTGGGGTAGGGACTTGGACTCGGATAACAGAGGACAGGAGGGACATGGAGAGGTGCACCAAACTGACCCTACAGGGCAGGCATCAGGGTTTGCAGCAGCACAATACACCACACAGGGCATGCGGGACGGGAGTGCAGCACAACAATCCATAGAAAGCAATAGGGAGGGGACAGGACCATGCACATGGACAACAGAGAACAGAGGGGAAAGAGGCAATGGTAGATAGCTGACCATAATGGACAGACAGGAGAGAAAGCTGCAGCATAACAGACCATAAAGGGCAGGAGGGACGGATCAGGGGCATTACAATCGATCAGACAAGCCAGGAGGGAGGGAATAGGGGTCTGCACATGGAAACAGAGGGCTGGGGGCAAGGGGGCAGGGCAGGAGCAGCAAGATGACCATGGAGGTCAGGCAGGATGGGCATTAGAAACAAGACACACCATGGAGAGCAACAGTGAGACTATGATGGCATACACACAGACCATGGAGGGAAGGTGGGAGGGGGTCAGGGGCAGCTAGCTGACCACACAGGGAAGGTGGGAGGGGCCATGGCAGCATAGAAGACCATGCATGGCAAGCCAGAGGGCAATTGGCAAGAAGGTGGGTGCAGGGGCATGCACAAAGGACTATAGAGGATAGAAGGAAGGGTCAGGACCTGGGCACAGACAAGAGAGTTCAGGGGAAGGGGCCTCACAACAGACCGCGCGGGGCAGGCAGGAGGAGCAGTTGCAGCACAACAGACTAGGGAGGGCAGAAGGGTGTGGCAGTAAAATGGACCATGGAGGACAGGAGGAAGTGGATAGGGGCATGGCATGTGGACAGGCAGGGTGGAGGTGGCAGGGACAGGTTACAGTCATCTGAAAATGCTAGGCAGGTGGGAGGGGAGTGGCAGCTCAACAGAACACTCAGAGTAGATAGGAGTGGCAGGTCCATGGAACATGGTGGGCAAAAAGGAAGGAGCAGGGGCATGCACAAAGACATCGGAGAGCAGGGGGAAGGAGAATAGAGGCAGCAAGCTAAGCACAGAGGCTAGCAGGAAGTCAATGATGGGCCATAGAATTGGGCAATGGAGGGCAGGAGGAGTGGACTGGTACATCATGCTAAATGGAGGGCAGTGGCAGCACATCAGACCATGCATGGCAGGAGGAAGTCCATGGATTCAGACAACAGAGGATAGGGAGGAGGTAGATGGGGCAGCAAGCTAACTGTTCAGAGAAGGTGGGTATTAGGAACTTTATTGTTTTTAAAATGTGTGTCTGTGCGAACTACTTAAAATATGAACAAGTATGCAGCATAATCTCACTTTTATTCAGGAAGAAGAGGACGTTTGTGACTGTGACTCCGGGCTCACTTGGCAGAAACTCCCCCTGACCCTCCACCCCCCATCGCAAAATGTATTGCCCGTGAAAAGGGTAGGTGGACGCAGTGTTATATAGAACATAGTCCTGAGAGCACGATTGAAAATGAAAACTAGATACAGTATATGGTATAAAGTATGCACCAAAAAGTGTGATATAAGATGAACCGGGGCGTGAAATATAATATGCAATACATTGTGCGCAATGACAGATTCATTGGAGAGCGCAAGATAGCACAGGCACTAGCGCGTGCTATGCGATATGCACAGGGCAGTGTTGTGTAACCTAACTAGTCTCTAAAGTTGTAATATAAAATATGTGCTGGGGAGTGTAACATTGCATATGCACTGTGACAAAGATATGGATCCCAGATTGTAATATGTATGGCATAGCGCTGTGCATTATAACATAGGCATCGAGGAAGGCACGTTCGATGGGGCAATATAACCCGTGCGAAGGCAAGTGTGGCATGACATATTCACGGGGTGGTGTTACAGTGCACATGGGCTAGAGAGTGTCATAGCATACGCACTAGCTGGTGGAATACAACACAGAGGCGTGTGGCACTCGGCGGGCATTGGTGGGTATAACACAGCAGTGGGCTCAGCCAGGAGCACGCTGTGACTCTCAAGTGAGGTTCGTCTCCTTTCCAGAGAGTAAAATAAAAAGTATTACACATCCGGCGGTGGATGTGTGTTTTATTAACCGTGAGGGGGGTTTCTTGCATAGTTTGGTCGAATTTTTGTCGAATACCCTTCAAACGAATTGGTGTGCGTGTGTATTAAATGTGCCCGTCAATAGCTACCCATGTTTGTATAAATAAACAACAAGGGTGTCTACTTGGAGAGTACCCACTGGCGGGGGTGCTGGGATTAGGCACGGTAGGGTGTCAGACACGTCAGAGCTTCACTAGCGGTGTAAATACATTCCACGTGGATTCATTGTATGCATAGTCGCCTTTTAATGAATATCACGCAAATCGTCATGTTGATAGGTACATACGGTTTGTCCAGCATGTCCTAAGTGTTTCTATAAATATATTTAAAAAAAATATATTAAAAAACAAAGGCCGGCCCCGGGGGATGGGGTCCACAGGGCCATAAGTGGCCTGAGGAGGGGGGCAACGCAGCCCCCCTCCTAAAGATTTTTTTTTTAAAAAGCCATGACCCGGGGGTTGGGGTCTCCGGGGCTGATTAAGGCCTTGGGAGGGGAACCACGCGGCCCCCTTCCAAATTAATTTTTTTCAACAAAAAAAATTAGGGTCCCCAGGGCCAATAAATTAGAAAAAGAAGGGGGGCCACACAGCCCTCCTTCGTAAAAAAATTAAATGAATAAAAGACCGGCATCGGGCCGGAGGCCACGCCCCCCCTTGCAGCACTCTGCAAACGCGCCCCCTGGCCAGTTGTAAGTTGGGGAATTAATTCCCCTTCAATACTGAGGGTCCCTGAGGGCCAACTAGCCAAACAGGTATCTCCAGTATGTGCCAGGGAGCTGCGTTGCAGACAGGTGTTCTGAGGCCATGCTCCTTTTTACACCTCTATGCAACGCAGCTCTGTGGCGCTTACTGAAGGTACCTAGTGGGCTAGTTTGACCCTAGGGACCCTTAGGATTCAAGGGGTCTTAATCTCTCAACTTAGAACGGCCACAGGGTGCGTTTACACAGTGGTGAAGGGAGGGGACGGGGCCTGAGGTGACGTGTTCAAACATGCCCTGTGGCGCATTTTAAGTTGGGGAAATAATTCCCTTTCACTCTTGAGGGACCCTGGGGGCCTACTAACCCACTAGGTGCTTCCAGTAAGCGCCACTGCTCTGCGTTAGAGAGAGGTGGTGCAGGCCATGCCCCTTTTAACACCTCTCTGCATTGCCGCTTACAGGACTTACCTAGTGGGCTATTTTGCCCCTAGGGACCCTCAGGATTCAAGGGGACTTAATCTCCCAACTTAAAATGGCCACACGGGCATGTTTACTAAGTGGGGAAGGGAGGGGACGGGGCCTGAGGTGACGTGTGCAAACACGCCCTATGGCGCGTTTTAAGTTGGGGAAATAATTCCCCTTCCATCCTGAGGGCCCCTGGGGGCTAACTAGCCCACCAGGTGCTTCCAGTAAGCGCCACTGAGCTGCGTTGCAGAGAGGTGGTCCAGGCCATGCCACTTTTTACACCTCTCTGCAACGCAGCTCTGTGGCACTTACTGGAGGTACCTAGTGGGCTAGTTGGTCCCTAGGGACCCTCAGGATTCAAATGAACTTAATCTCCCAACTAAAAACAGCCACAGGGCGTGTTTACACAGTGGTGAAGGGAGGGGACGGGGACTGAGTTAACGTGTGCAAACACGCCCTGTGGCGCGTTTTAAGTTGGGGAAATAATTCCCCTTCAATCCTGAGGGACCCTGGGGGCCAACTAGCCCACCAGGTGCTTCCAGTAACCGCCCATGGCTCTGCGTTGCAGAGAGGTGGTCTAGGCCGTGCCCCTTTTTACATCTATCTGCAACGCAGCTCTGTGGCGCTTACTGGAGGTACCTAGTGGTCTAGTTGGACCCTAGGGAGCCTCAGGATTCAAGGGGACTTAATCTCCCAACTTAAAACAGCCACAGGGCGTGTTTACACAGTGGGGAAGGGAGGGGACTGGGCCTGAGGTGACGTGTGCAAACACGCCCTGTGGCACGTATTAAGAGGTAGTTTTAATCCCCTGCCCTATTATACACTAGGGGCTTACAGAGGAGGTCATGCTGATCACAGGGGGACCCCAACACATAGTGTTCCCTAGTGTATGTAGGTGGTTTCACTGTATTCTGAGTGTCTTTTAACATAGCACTGGCTCTAGGACTGATTAGTCAGACTCAGTTACCACCAGTAGCCGTCTGAAAAAGTTGAGGGTACAGGATGATTTTGCAACAAGGCTTCTTTCTGCTCTTCTGTTTGTTCTTTCTGCACGTTATCCTTCACTGCACTGCACTTTTCTTCATCTTTGAGGACTTCTGTTGCTTCTTTCTGCATTTCTTTTTTCTCTTTCTGTGCGTTTTTTCTTCTTTCTTCACATGTCCTATCTCTGTAGGCATAGTTAGAAATTAGCATTTAAAAAACCTTTGAAATTCACTGAAAAAACCATAGGTTTCAGGCATGTTATAGTTAGGAATTAGCATTTAAAAAACCTTAAAAATTCACAGAAAAAACGATAGGTTTCAGGGGCGTTATCGTTAGCTGGACTTTTCACTCGTACAAAACCATTGAAATTCCCCCGTTATAGTTAGTTCAGCTAACTATAACTCGCGCGCCCGCAATGCACTGCTGATGACATCACATATTACATCACTCATGAAATGGTCAGTGACATCACTGATGACATCACTGATGACATCTCAAATACGATAGGATGAAATGTGCAAAGCTCAACCAGACGTACTACTTGCATTTCGAAGGTACATTTGTAACTTAAAACAATGGTGAACTTTTAACCCGCAGGTGGTGTTAAATCTTCGAGAATATGCTGAAAAAGAAAAGGTTACTTTAAAAAAAATCATGAACTTTTAACCTGCAGGTGTCGTAGAAAGTTCCAGAAAGTGTGGTGATAAAATAGGTTGAACTTCTGACCAGTGTGTGGCGCGGAATATTAAGTAGCTTTTCAGATGCAAAATTCAAAAATAACCAATGTAGATACGTTTTGGAATGTCGTTGAAGGAATGAAGTATTCTGATTTGTTGTTTACATGTATTTATATGTAGAGCGACAGAGAAATTGTGCTATTACTGGTTTCATTCTTGATGAAAGCGGTGCATTATATATACTGTGTGAGAAAGAAAGAATTGCATGCGTGTGTGACATTTGAAATCTGCATACCAACTACAAAGGTGAGGTAGAAATGAACAAGGTGTGTTATGTGTTCTGTAGTAGTGAATAAGTATTTGAAGTGATATTTTTAAGTTTGAAAGTATTTTTTATTTCAAAATAATATCCTGTTAGTAACGAGTGGTGTTTCATATTGGTTACAAAATATGCATAAAGTTTGACCTGTTGTTATATAAGTACTTTATACATGTTTAGGAATTTTTCACAAAGAAGAAATGTAGTTTGTCATCTTTAAAGGACTGTATGGTTTTGAAAATGAGGTACAGCATTAATTTGGGTTTGTTAATGTATTCAGGCGAGATAAACAAAATGTCCCACATTTGCAAATTATACTTTTTGTGGAAGTAGTGGGGAAGGGGGGGGTTGGAGATGTATGTGTTATTAAGTTAAAAGCGATAAAACCAAACCCAGAAATGTTATGTGGACAGGTTGTGGTCTCATTTTTGACAGTGAGAGGTAGATTTGAATATAAGTCTAGGTAGGTTGTTGTACTGTGAGGCCGTCTACAGTGTTTGGAGATTACATGGAGAAGAGATGGAGATAGTAAAAGTGATACGTTTCTTTTATATGTACGTATAGTTTTAATCATTTGAATATAGGTTGAGATATAATATGAACATGGTTTCTGGTTTGCATTTGGGAATAGTTAATAGTTTTAGTACTTTGTGACTAGTGAATAATAAAAAGGTAGATATACTAAAATATATGGTAGTAAACGTATTAATTATTGTCTGTTCCTATGAATTAGAAGTGGTTGGGGAGTGTTTCTTTAGAAGCGATGTTTTATAAATGTGTGAGGGAAAAAAAAGAAATGAAAATGTTTGGTATATTTTCTGTTTGACGTTCTTGACATTAGTAAAGTACATGTCATTACAAGTGATAGTAGTTGTCAGGCTGTGTCCCTGTGCTGAATATATGTAGGTGTTTAAGTCGTCCGGGTTTTATCGGTGCTCAGTTTCACTATCTCTTTTGAGACACTCGTCAATTTTTTCATTCAATTTAATGTCCTTAATATACATACAGTAAAGGGATGGTATATCAAATGTTTGGGAATTACAACTTTGTTTACTCTCCCCATCCTCTGCTATACACTCTACAGAGTGTTTAACCCCTTCGATGCTGCGCAGATTCCGCCGCTGTGCTGACGGAATCTTGCGCGGGTGTGCTCATGACGGAATGGTTCCGTCATGAGCACAGCTCAACCGTGGGTCATGACGGAACCATTCCGTCATGAGCACCGAAGGGGTTAAAAGACTTTATTAACATACAGATGTATAGCTAGTAAAGGTGGTGTAGTGCCACTGGGCCCATGTATAAGCCATGCTATGGGATGGTTTATGTTTTACCCACCAATTTGCATGTTTGAATACTTTTGGATGATAAGTGTTACGGAAGACACCTTTAAAAATTAAGCCCGAGTATGGGTATAGTGTCGCTACTAGGAATGGTGGCGGTTTCTCTTTGATTTTGTACGGTTAAGCAATGGCGGGGGTGGGGGTGGGGGAGGTGTGTATATTGGTGATTAAAACACAGACTTTAGTAACGTGCAGATGTCTAGCTACTAAAGGTGATGTAGTACCACTGGGACCATTTATAGAGCGCCATATGGCATGGTATATGTTTTACCGGCAAATTTGCATGTTTTAATACGTTTTGCTGATGAGTGTTTCGGGAGATATCTGTTGAAATTAAGCCTCTGTATGGCTATTGCGGCGCTTCCAGGTTTGCTGGGGCTCTTTGTTTTATTGCGTAAAGTTAAGCAAGGGCGGGTGTGGAGGTAGTGTAGTGGTACTGGGACTATTTATAAACCGCCTTATGGTATGGTGTATGTTTTACTTGGAAAATTGCAGGTTTCAATACCTTTTGCTGATGAGCATTCCGGCAGACACCTGTTGAAATTAAGGCTATGTATGGCTATAGTAGTGCTAACGGGAGTGCTGGGGCTTGTTGTTTTGATTTTGTAAGGTTAACCAAGGGAAGGGGTGGGGGTGGGAGAGGTGGGTATGTTGCTGATTATAACACGGACATTTGTAACGTGCATATGAGAAGCTAGTAAAGGTGATATAGTGCCACTGGGTCAATTTATAAAGTATTCTATGGCATGGTATATGTTTTATCCGGAAATTTGCATGTTTTAATACCTTTTGTTGCTGGGCGTTCCGGCAGAGACTTGTTCAAATTAAGTCCCTGTATTGCTATAGTGGCTCTACCAGGTTTGCTGGGGTCTTTCTTTGATTTCGTATGGTTAAGCAAGAATGGGGATGAGCGTGGTGTAGTGGCACTATGCCCATTTATGAAGCGGTTTATGGTATGGTATAAGTTTTAATACCTTTTGGTGATGAGTGTTCCAGCAGACAGCTACGCAAATCCCACAACATTTCTGTGGATAAACAAATCTTCGTGCTGATAGACACTCTTGCACTGTGGTAGAAGGCTGCCAGCGTTGATGGCATATTATGAAACTTGGTGCCATTGTACATTTAAATGGAAGTTTGGACCATTTCTTTGTTACTATGGTGCAGTGAGGGCTTTAAGTGGGAAAAAAACTGGGGGTGCTCTAAAAGGGATGGGGCAAACCTGTTAAAGGGGTGTGGGCTATCCAAGTAGGGGCGTGGTCTACATGAAGATAACTAGCATTGTGTGCTTAAGAAAATCGCCTCGAATTATCCTACATTCGGGAAACACGCTCTTTAAAGGATTGCACTTCCTCCTACAACGTGGCTCACGTAGCATGATGTCTCCACTTCTCAGTAGTGAGCAAAATGAACATGCGCACATCGATGTGTATGCTCTGACTGGAGTCCAATAAAAAAAAAAAAGAAAACTTGACTACCTTTGCGAGGGCCGTAAATAGAGCCCGATAGAGACCCGTTTCGAGTTTTTCTGAAAATAACTGCCGGTTCTCAGAGCCGGCCCACTTAAAGCCCTGCATCCATTCATCCTAAGCACTGTGCCATACAACCATCTTTCAATTCATTCAGACATTCCTACCTACATACATCTGTCCCTGCAGTTATTCTAAGTATCTATCAGCCCACTCGCCTATGGTAAGCACTGTGCCATCCATCCAGTTATACGCCCATATATTCATACATACATCTGTCCCAGCACCAATCCTATGCATCTATCAGCCCACCCGTGTATCCTAAGTACTGGTCCAGGCATCCAATTTATCCTTCCATTCATCCATATATCCATCCATCCAACCATCTAGCTATCCATTCATCCATCTGGCCATCCATCCAGTCGCCCTTTATTCAACTATCCGTTCTTATTTTCGTGCACTCTCCGCCGCCGATCCTAAATACTGCGTATTATACTCATCGACCCAGCCTCTTAAGGGGCCGAAAAGGCTGGCGATAATCATTGAGAGGCAGATTAAGTTTCTGATAAAGAGCAAGAACGCTTTGAGTTGCTCTTTGTGGACCAGAGCTCACCACCCTTCTCTGGTGGTATTTTAAACAAAGGTTGATGTAGGGAAAGAAATGTAAAGCATCTTTTCAGTGTAAGACGTTAATTTAGAAAGATGACGGGGCATATTATCAAGAACCGCTTGAAATTGCCTCTAAAGCGGCGATAATGGGCTTGATAATATGCCCTTGTCAATTCCCATAGCCGGCCAGGTTGTGGTGTGAAGCTGGGCTTCTATGGGAATTTACAAGGGCATATTATGAAGCTCATTATCGCCGCTTTAGTGGCAGTTTCCTGCCGCTAAAGCGGCAATAATTTTAACGCCGTTCTGCCCCTCAGTAAGTCAGGCAAAGCGTGTGTTTTCGTAGCACTACAACAACACCCTGTGAAAAGTGAGAGCAGGGTTGTGTTGGCTGTGTGTGGTCGTCTCCAAAGGCACAACCATAGCAAAATTTTGGGGGAGGCTAGTTCTTTCAGCAATAGGCATAGTGTGAATGTAGGGGCTCTAAAAAGGGGTGGAAAAAACAGAGCATCATTTACAAGCAAATGGTCTTTTGAAGACCTGTGAAGTACTCGGGTGCGGCTCTGTGTATGCTATTGGGAAGCTGTCTCAGGGAGTCCGGGCAATGGGCGTTGTGCGCTGCAAAAAGAGAAGGGAAATCGTGAGAGAAAATGGCTCTCTTTAAAGGATTTCTTTTCTCCTTCATCGCGAGTCACCTGGCATGATGTCTCCACTTTTTAGTAGTGAGCAATGTGCATGGTCTCACTGTCTCACTACAGTCCAATAAAAAAGAAAAAAACGGACTACCTTTACAAGGCCCGAAAATAGAGCCCCATAGAGATCCGTTTCGAGGCCCCCAAAAATTAAATGCCAGTGCTCAGACTCCCTCAACTCCAATTAAAGCTTTGGGTGCAGTGTTATGTTTGCGAAGTTGTAGATAAAATTGTTAGGCTAATAATGGTAATTTTTCTGTGTGCTGTTTGGTTGATAATATCATCCTAAGTATAAAGATTAAAAAATTTTAAAATATTATCTATAAAGTTGCCTGCGGTGGGTTGCAGAGGGAGTGTGTGGGGTGGTGAGGTGCGGTGGAGAGGTGAAAAGTATGAGGTAGTGCAGTTACATGTAAATTGTAAAGGTGTATGTAAATAATTAAATAAATACTTGCTGTATGTTCTATGGCACTACCCATCATCCTACTGCTCCCCTGCCATGCTCCATCACGTTGCAGCACTGCCTCTGGAAGCCGTCAGTAGACTTTATGTAATTGTATGTTATTATTGTAATATATTGAACTGATGTAAAAAATAATTGAATCTATTTTTTTTACATCAGAAAATTATTTTGTTTGGATAAAAATTTGAAAATGCCTAGAAGAACTGAGAAAAAAGACAAGAAAAGAAGCATTTATATTTGCAGAAAAGAAAAAAATTTCAATTACAAAAAAATGAGAGCACTACACAAACAGTTTCTTCTGGTAAAAACTCTGAACAATTTCTGAAAAAAATATTACGAACATTTAATGAAAATAACATCACACAAAGGAAAAAGAAGAATTTTTCAAGTAAGGGAAAGAGAATTCTATTTCAAATACAAGGAAAAGAAAACATGATAAAGAAACAGTATCTGTTACCTGGAGTCAAAAACTATTTCAAGAAATTTGTCAGAGACTTTTTCGAAGTAGAGTGATTCAGATTTAATTAGAACATGCCGCAAATATAAAAAGAAAGTGCTGCAATTCAAACAGAAGCAGCCTATCGAAAGTATTGTGGATACTGCTTTTACTTTAAAACAGTAGTTATTCATTGTGATTTTGAAGAGGATCAAAGTATTAGATAAAGTAATCAAAGTGTTGAAAGAGAAAAGTAGAAGAAAAAGACTTGTGAACAGAACCAACTTTTGCAAAATCTTTAGTGGACATTGGAAACATACTTCTAGTAGTGAGCCTTTTTTTATGAGGAAAGTTACTTCCAGGAAAATAGTTTACCATTTGCAGTTGATACTGGAGGTCGTTGCTATGAAGTTCAGGATGGTTGTCCCCTTCCAAAAGAGGAATTGGTTGGTAAAAGTGCAGAAGAGTTAATAGTTGAAGAAGTGCAAGGGAAACGTACACAAGCTCCTGTGTATAAGTGGGGTTGTAGCAGTATTTGTAGTATTCAACAGGAATCTATTGATATAATGCAAAATTTGCTGCGAGAATATACACAGAAAAGTATTAAACAGAAGATTAAGTTGTTCCAAGGACTAGATCCATGTAATGTAAGAAAATATACTGAGAAACATGGGCATTCTCTGGCTTGTCTTTCAAGAAAAGTGTATAAAAGTGTTTTTCATCACTTGAGGATGTTAGCAGTACACCATTCAGAAATGCGGAAGTTTGTAAGGAAAGTACTGCATTATGTTTAAGTGAACTGAATACTGCTCTTTTATATGGTTCTTCATTAGATGTTCAAAAAAAGTGTGATGATATTGAAATGCGATATTTTGGTTCAGAAGAGCAGTCAATAGAAAGTGAAAGTTTGACAATTACAGATGTTGAAGGAGATGGGAAAGTGATTAGCGCTGATCAGTTTGAAGAAGAAATTGGAAGGTTTAATGTAGTGTGCTCTGATATACCAAACTATGTTTGTGTTTGTTGTCGACGTACTCATTATAAAAGTCAAACTGGGAATGTTGATTTGTATTTGAAAAGTGAAAAGGAGAACAATAGTAAGTGGGAAGAATTTGCAACTTACTTGTTGGTGGAAGGTCGATTTGAGTTAGGTAGTGATCAACGTATATGTAAATATTGTTACAACAAATTAGAAGAGAACAAAATGCCTGCTAGAGCAGTACATAATAACTTAGAATTAGTAGCTATTCCAGAGGAACTGGCAGAATTGAATACGTATGAGTCGGTTCTAATTCAATCTGTTCATCCTTTTCAAACTATAATTCGGATGGAGCCTGAGACAGGTAAACTGCCACCAACAGACTTGAAAAGAGGGCTGAAAGGAAGAGTGGTGTACTTACCTTTGGATTTTAAGAAAAATATTTAAACTATTGCTGGAGAGAAAGAGGAAAATGAGGCAGCAGTCATTCTAGTAAATGGTGTACCCACAAAGAGTCGGAAAATATGGCAAGAACTTGTGGATGTTAATAAAGTTGAAAAGGCTACCTTATATCTTATAGAGAACAATATTTATTAGAAAACTGTAAATGTGGATGAACAGGTAATAAGTTTAGAAGATGAATGTGAAATTTCAAGTGGTCAAATAGAGAAAGTGGACAAGTCAAGGACTGAAGAGATTTATGCACATTACACAATATGTCCTTTGCATTCAAAAGAAGTAATAGGAAGCAGAATTGAGTTATTTCAAATGAAAAAAGCACAGGGAACTCCAATGAGTGTATGGGAGAAGAGCTTGGAAGCTCGTTGTTTTCCACAGCTGTTTCCTACTGGAGAAGGTGGACGATATGATGACTGACCTGTACGTATTCCAGCTTCAGAATATCGGTCCACAAGATTATATTCTGAAGATCCTAGATTTCAACAGTGCATTCCATACATATTTCACCTTTTGTTTGAAAGTGATGTATCTTCTCTGCCGTATGCAGTGAACCACATACTTAAAACTGGAGTTCAACAATCACTTCTTTCTGCGAAAGAATTTGTGGAGAAAGTTGAAAAAACTGATGAAAATTAAGACGCACAGTTAATCAGTTTGATGGCATGTCAACGTGGAACAAATGAATATTGGTATCGTCGTCATGGAGAACTCAAGTGTATGTTACGGAACTTAGGTACACCAACATGGTTTGTCACACTTAGCTGTGCAGAGTATACATGGGAAGATTTGCTTGAGTTTGTAAGAGAAGTGAATTCCAATATTAAAAATGTTGAAATTAAGACTCCTGGTGAACTGTGTTCATTGGATCCTGTAAATATGTGCAGATATTTTAATCATAGGTTTCAAGCTATGATGTCTTTTATCTGCAATAAAAAGAATCCACCTCTTGGAGAAGTTTCCGATTTCTTTTGGAGAAAGGAGTACCAAGGAAGAGGTGCACCTCATATACATCTGCTACTATGGGTCAAGGATGCACCTAAATTTGGAACTGATTCTGATGAAACAGTATTGTCTTTCATCGAACAGTATGTGACATGTGAGATTCCGAGAGAAGAAGGAGATAGAAGCTTGAGACAGCATTTTTTCCTTTTCCAAAGTCACCATTGTGGAAAGTACTGCAGAAGAAAATACAAGCCTAGAGGAAAATTTTACACCAAATGTCGGTTTGGTTTTCTACGTCCAATCATTTGTAAAGGAAGAGTAAATTCTTTTTTTTCTTCTGTAAGGCACACAATAACTCGGAAATCTCCAAAGAATACCTACAACTTAAAAGGAACAGAAGTTTCAAAGTATATCAATGACTACAATCCAGTCATTTTAAAAATGTGGAATGGGAACAATTGCTGTTGCCCGTTATGTTACATCGTACATAACAAAATCAGAAAAAACAGAGATGAAACAAATGTGGGAAGAAATTGCCCGAGAGAAAAGCGTTAGCAAAAAATTGTACAGCTTTACTTTGAAAATGCTTTCCCACCGAGAAATTGGAACCTATGAATGTTCAGACCGCTTGTGCTCTTCAAGTTTATATTCAAACTCTTGAGGAATCGTTTGGGTAAGTTTAGGTCTTAACTGCTCATGGAATAGAGTGTTGAAATCATTAGAAGAAATCGAATACTTAGCAGCAAATGAACCAGACAGTTCAGACATTCTTAAAACTAATATGTTGGACGCATACTATCTGAAAAGGAGTTGACATCTGGAACAGCTATGTCTGTATGAAGTACTTCAACATTACAGCTTCAAAAGAAATGTTAAACAGAATTTAAAAGAAGGAATATATGCAGTAGTTGGATGCCATGGTTGTTTAGTAAAACATGCAAAGGGTAATCTTATAAACCACAAGAAACTCAGTTGTGAAACTCCAGATAAGCGAGAATTTTACTATTTAGCACTTCTCCAACTCTTTAAACCATGTCGTAGCGAAAGTGAATTACTTGGAGACTTGGACTGCAATGAAGATTCTTTTAATGCATGTAAAGATAGCATTGCATGTACAATTTTCCCTACATATTTAAAAATGTTGAATGATGAAGTTGAACAGGAAAAGACTATTACAGCTGAAATAGCTAATGAAAGTTCTCAAGATAGTCAAAGTAGTGGCCAATGTAGTTAAGATCCTCTTGGACAACCAATACTGGAAAATGAAGCAGCGATTGCTATGCATGAAGTCGAAATTGCAATGCAACAAAAACACGAGGAGAATATTACATTGGAAAAGTTAGAAGAACAACTAAATGTTGAACAGAAAGAAATATATGTGCAAGTGAGAGAACAGATAGAACATGGTTTGTTGCATAAAAAAGAATGTGTGTGTTCATCTTTTAAACCTCTTCTGATGTACATCAGTGGTCAAGCTGGGACAGGTAAAAAAATTTTTATTAAAGTTTTGACCAGTTATCTTCAATAAACTACTGGTTCACATTTAGGTTCTGTGGTAACAGCTCCAAATGGATTAGCTACACACAATGTTAAAGGAGTTACTTTGCATAGATTACTGATGTTACCAGTTGAGCATGATAGTAAATTACAATATCAGAAGTTGTCTGGAGAAGCTTCTCATGAAGTGTCAAGAGTGCTGAAGAAAATGAAACTATTAATTATTGATGAGGTGAGCATGGTCTCAAACTTAATGCTTGCTTTTGTACACTTAAGATTGCAACAGGTATTAAAAACAGATTATGACGTTCTCTTTGGAGGAAAACATTTAATTGTATTTGGAGATCAACTACAACTAACACCTGTAAAACAATGTTTAAAACTCTTCTACATGAAGACACAAAGAAATCTCTGGGAAGTATTGGAAATGTGAATCTGTGGTTAAATTGTGAATATAAAGAACTCACTCAGAATATGCGACAAGCAAGAGATGAAGATTATGGAAATATTCTAAAAGATGTAAGAATTGGTGTTCTAAGCAAACATGGTAAACAAGCTTTTCAAAGAACTTGTTTACAAATGAAAACATTATTTCAAAAGGGGGGATAAACGGACAATTGATTAACCAGGTCCAGCATACAGGTCCGTAAATAGAGCTCTAACAAAGAAAGTATGCAGTTCCTAATACGCAGGCAGGCTATGTGTATGCAGAGTGAACTCTAGTGAATCCTAGAGTATAAGAGGGGAGAAGGAACTTCTCCTTGTTGGAATAAGACCCTCACACACCCAGCCAGCTAGGTGTCATGCTTCATCATCGGGTCTGCTCCTTATCGGGGCGGCGCTGCAATCCCCGATCGGCACCCGAATTGGGGCCTTCCTGACGGAGATCTTTTTTCCAGAAGCCGATTGGTGAAGTGCAAGTGAGGGCCCTAAAAGTTGGTGTAGGTGATAATGATGTGTGTGTGAAGAATCTAAAATAGGGGAGGTGGTCCACTCAGAATTTTTTTTTAATGAACGTGGCCCCAACCCTAATTAAAAATAATGAGACAAACCAACGCTATAACCAATTACAAGGATACTGGTATGTAGCGTCTGTCAAATGGTCGACATGTTTCTTGCCTTGGAGTCAATTAGACGGCAATTCATCAGGACCAGAAAAACTACCTACACTTAAGTGGTGATTGTCTAAGGTAAAGTATACAATTGACCACCCTTACAGCACCCAAAGCAAGTGTGGTACCTGTAACTCAAAAAACATAACCTGCAAGGAAAAAACAGATTGACAAATTTATCAGTACAAGTCAGTATATTATTCACTACTTCATGACAGGACATGCAACGTGAATTTGATGCAAAACTCATGCTCTTCAAGGTTCATGACATGCATGATAACGTGTCTTTTATGTAGTGAATCTGAGAACAATAAAAATGAATGCAGCAAGAGAAGCACACAAGAAAATTCACTCACCCATTAGGGTCATGGCATTGGTGTTTCAGATCCGGCTAGTGGAGACACTAAGTTGTAGTGTCCTAATAATATTGGAAAATAAAATCAAAGGGAGACATGATTGATACACGTGGATTGCGCACAGAGTCCGGTGCCAAACGCCCGGGGTCATAAAAGACACAGCGGCCCAGAATGTTACTTAAGAAACTTAAAGGTTCAAACTAAACCATAGCAGTGCCACGCCTCCATAGTAAGGCACACAATGTATGATGACAATATTCATGAAACCAGAGAGACGTCGCGTGGTGCCTCTGCAAGCAAGAATATCACCCACAGTCCCACAAAGGAGAGGACAGGGTTGTAAACATAGCCCGCCAGAGCCTCACACGGGGACGCCAAACCGCTTCTCCAACTAAAGAAACAACGTATAATTATGATGGAAGCAATCAACCAATACGCGCAGAGACTCGCGCAGTTGCCAATGCAGTGGAGTTAATAATTCCTGGGCATTGCTATTTTAAACCGCCGTAGAGTCAGTGCCGCAAAGTTGTGCGAACGGCGATCCTATACAAAGTGGTCTCAAGTATGTGGGAGGTCGCGGCACAACTAATCATCGAAGGGGGAGGAAAAAGAATGGTAGTACTCACGGGTTTCCAAAAACGGAGGTGGCGGTAGACCTCCCCCCCGTCGCCGGTCCGGGATTCACAATGTTGTGCTATCAGTGGGCGTGTGATATACCGGAGCAAGCGTGCAGTGGTATAAAGACTTCCGGGTCACTCACCGGAAAGAGACTAGAATGCCGTATTAGGGAAGGCGCCATCTTGGAAAGGGAACCCACTGTGTTACCTTCACAACCAGGCGAGCTCAAGCCCCGGACTCACCGCACACTCGCAAGGAACCAGCCAAGTCGCTCTAAATTAAGCTCGGGTAGGTGAGGTTAAAACAGGAGGCGGATTGGATGTAATAAAATAATTTAACAATGGCTCGTGATACCTATCGTGTGCTGCTTGTAAGCACCCTATGGTTGGGTGAACTACCAAACAACGTGAAGTGAGAAATTATATAAACCCTAACTAGGTGTCAGAATGTATTAGACCCCCTCTCTGTTGTTATGAAGGGAGAACGCTCAGTAGATTAAAATCAACACAAAACAGAGCAGTGCATGAGTTAATTACAATGTGATCCAACAACACGGACTAGAGTCCCGGTAGTCATGGTAGACAACTGTGTTAATACATAAGTAATTATTCTTGTGTACTCTAGATGTCAAAAAGATTACTCAATACACGGGTTTGGACCGCATGGGAGTTTCCAATGTCAAAAATTCATCATTTGATAGAAAAGGAGGTTCATATCAGATCAAAGTAACTTATGATAAGATAACAAAGTAATCACGTCAAGAGTGTTTTCAGGTCAGAAGGCTCCAAGGTATTTCATCATTTAATCCAGTTTTATCAGTGGCCAATCGTAGGACCCATCGTTGTTCAATGCGGAATAAATCATGTTTTGTTATTCTGGGGTGAGTTTCTAATACACCCCATTCAAAGGAGTCTGGTGAATGTTGTGTATCTTTGAAATGTGTGGTCATCTTGGTGTTGCTCTTCAAGCATCTGAAGTTACTTCTATGCTCCATTATGCGTGTTTTTACCTGTCTCGTGGTCATGCCAATGTAGAGTAAATCACATTTACATCGCAGCAAATAGATGCAGTTGGAGGAATTACAATTGGTATGTGTGTTTATGGTCCATGAGACCCCATTGGGAAAATTCAATTTTTTTGTCACCTTGGTGAGGTGGCAGACGGAACAAGAACCACAGGGATAGTGACCTGTGACTGGGGGAAGGCCCCATAAGGTGCTTTGGCGAATGGTAGTTTGTTTTTTAGGCCTAGTGTGGATGAGCATATCTTTGATGTTGTTAGTTCGTTTAAAGGCAAAACGAGGAATAGGTAAAATGAGTGTACCTATGTTCAAGATGTTCCAGTGTTTACGAATAATTTTTCTTATTCGGTGTGAGTCAGGGGTAAATGTAGTGACACAAGTCATTGCTGGGTCTGGTACTTTGACCCTGTCTTCCAACAGGGTATCACGGTTGTTGAATAAAGCTCTTTTACGAGCAGTATCAACAATCCTTTTAGGATATTCACGCATTAAGAGGTCTTTCTTTAATGTGTGTGATTCATTCTTATAATCAGAAAGGTTGCTACAGTTTCTTCGGATACGAAGGAACTGTCCGAAAGGTAAATTCTGTCTCAGGGTCTTCGGATGGTGACTACTATAAAGTAGGAGGCTGTTCCTATCGGTTGGTTTGCGATAGAGGGTTGTAGAGATGTTATCACCCTCTAATTTGATTGTGAGGTCAAGGAAGGGGATTGTTGAGGAAGAGATAGTATTGGTAAATCTCAGATAAGGGTTCAGGGTGTTAATCCATGAACAAAATTCAACGCATTTTGCTCTGTCCCCTTTCCAGTGGATGAAGATGTCGTCAATAAATCTTTTCCACATCCCAATATTTTGTAGGTATGGATTTCTAGTGTGAAAAATCTCCCTGTCTTCGAATGCCGACATGTACATACATGCCAGGCTCGGCGCAAATGTACTGCCCATCGATGTGCCCTGTGTTTGGTGGAAAAGTTGGGAATCGAACTCGAAGAAGTTTTCTGTCAATGCTAGAGTAGCACACTCTAGTGCAAAGGCTACTGGTGTCTGCGAACTCCATTCGCTGTTTGACAACGCATCTTCAATCACATCAAGAGTGGCTCTCTGTGGGATATTGGTATATAATGCCTCAACATCCAGTGTGACCAGAAGGTCAATCGATTCTGGATGTTGGGTACCCTCCAGTAGACGGAGCATATCCGTGGTGTCCCTGATGAAGGATGGTGTTGCCCTGACCAGTGGTTGAATAAAGTGGTCTACAAACTTAGACAACGGTTCCAAGATTGAACCGATCCCTGAGACAATGGGGCGTCCGGGGACGGGGGTAGTGTTTTTGTGAATCTTTGGTAGGCAATAAAAGTAAGGAGTAATTGGTTCCTTGGTTATGAGAAATTCAGCTTCTTTTTTGGTAATCCACCCTTGTGTTTCAGCAGTGAAAACCATTGTGGAGATTATTCTGCTCAACCTAGGGGTGGGATCTTCTCCTATTGGAGTGTAGAACTTCCTGTCACTTAATTGCCTATTACATTCTTTATTGTAATCAGTGGTAGACATGATGACTGTAGCCCCACCCTTGTCAGCCTGTTTTATGGTGATGCTAGAGTCAATCGCCAAGGTTTTGATCGTTGTTTCTTCTTCACGAGTTAGATTATGAAACGGGATGGAAAGCGTCCTGTTGTTGAGGTCTTGGAGTACTGCTTTCTCAAAAGTCAATACTTCATTGGGAACCATACTGTTATTGGGTGTAAATGTAGATGGTCTGTGTAGACCTGAGTCATTGTTAGATGTTGGTGTTTGGTTTTGAAAAAAGGCTTGTAAACAAATTTTGCGGAAAAAGCCCTGTATCTCGCATAGGTCTCGAAACCTGTCACTCCTGGGGGTCGGGACAAAACCCAGACCTTTTTGTAGGACCCTTTCTTCTGTTGTGGTTAAAGTTCTTGTTGAGAGGTTGATTATCAGTTTCTCTTCCCCCTTGTCTGGCTCCTGGTTTCCACCGATCGTGTCGGTTGGTCTTGCCATTGGACTCTTTTTTGTCCTCTTCTGCGCCCTCTTCCTCTGCCCCAACCTCTGCCTAAAAAAGGTGGTTGTTCGACCCCAGGTTGGAAGAAGGGGGGGGGACCTTGTTGGTATAAGGGAAATTGCCAGAAGGGAGGTCCCTGGTATGGTGGTAAATTATAGGGTACATATCCCTGATTTTGAAAGGGTCTTTGTTGTCTATTACTCCAACTCCCAGTGCTGGAGTCACTGTTGGTAGAGGATCCCCTACGTGATGAGGTAGAGCCTTCATCTGAGGAATAACTAGTGACTGTAGCAATGTAATCTGTTTTCAAATACGGATAGACTTTCACAGTTGAAAATTTTTGAATATCTTTCTGAAGTTTAGAAATTTTTTGTTTCATTAGATATTCACGATTGTCCGCTATTTCCGCATTTATTTCAGCTAACTTACTCTTGTAAGCTGCCGTCTGAACAATGACTTTGATCGCCCCTTCCGCTGTTTGAATCCTAATCAAGAGGGCGTCAGCGATTCTCTTGGCTGTATTAATTATGAGAATCAGCCAGTCCCTAGTGCATTTCCATGCAACTAGGGACCATTCTTTTTTGAAAAGGGAGTCCTCAAGGAATAACCGTGGGACATTATTAACAATTAGGCCATTGGGGGCTATGTTGGCTCTAAGGTATTCTGTCATCATTGCCCCATGCAGAGTGATCTTAAGCCATTCATGCTTCAAGTTGGTTAATGAGGCCCAGTCCTCTGAGTGGCTGCTAGATGCTACGCTGCCATCTGTCCCTAACAGGGATGGTGCTCTCAAGATCTCGGCTGCTGCTTCGTCACCGAAGCTCAGTCCCTGATAGTCCTCCATTTGATTAGTATGAGGAACTAATGGACCGACACAACAAATTAAAAGGGAGGAGAGGGTGATTCACCCTCTATAAAGACAAAAGATGGACCAGAGTAACATAAGATATGTTCTTGGTAACCTAATCAATAAATCCCACGGGCCAGCGTCCGTGCAAACATTATTTCAAAAGGGGGGATAAACGGACAATTGATTAACCAGGTCCAGCATACAGGTCCGTAAATAGAGCTCTAACAAAGAAAGTATGCAGTTCCTAATACGCAGGCAGGCTATGTGTATGCAGAGTGAACTCTAGTGAATCCTAGAGTATAAGAGGGGAGAAGGAACTTCTCCTTGTTGGAATAAGACCCTCACACACCCAGCCAGCTAGGTGTCATGCTTCATCATCGGGTCTGCTCCTTATCGGGGCGGCGCTGCAATCCCCGATCGGCACCCGAATTGGGGCCTTCCTGACGGAGATCTTTTTTCCAGAAGCCGATTGGTGAAGTGCAAGTGAGGGCCCTAAAAGTTGGTGTAGGTGATAATGATGTGTGTGTGAAGAATCTAAAATAGGGGAGGTGGTCCACTCAGAATTTTTTTTTAATGAAACAGATTGACAAATTTATCAATACAAAAATGGGGTGACATAGGGGTAGGCGTGGTACGGCCCGTACCCATGCTCTTAAGGCCTGGGTACGGGCCGTACCCCTACGTCACCCCAACATTGGGGGTACGGCCCGTACCCAGGCCTGAAGAGCGTGGGCACGGGCCGTACCACCATTGTTGGGGTGACGTAGGGGTAGGCGTGGTACGACCTGTACCCATGCTCTTAAGGCCTGGGTACGGGCCGTACCCCTACGTCACCCCAACAATGGTGGTACGGCCCGTACCCACATTCTGTAGGCCTGGGTATGGGCCGTACCCCTACGTCACCCCAACATTGGGGGTACGGCCCGTACCCAGGCCTGAAGAGCGTGGGTACGGGCCGCACCACCATTGTTGGGGTGACATAGGGGTAGGCGTGGTACGACCCGTACCCACGCTCTTAAGGCCTGGGTACGGGTCGTACCCCCAATTTTGGGGTGACGTAGGGGTAGGCGTGGTGCGACCCGTACCAACGCTCTGAAGGCCTGGGTACGGGCCGTACCCCAACGGCACCCCAACATTTGGGGTAGGGCCCATACCCAGGCATGAAGAGCGTGTGGGCGGGTGGGTGGGTGTCGTGCTAAGATCCACATCAGTTGACAGAGACATAGGGGTGGGTGCCTATCACTCCCAGCAGTGCCCAGACATATGAGTGGCGGGTGCCTATCACTCCCAGCAGTGCCCAGACATATGAGGGTTGGGTGCAGAGGACCCCCAGCAGTGCCCAGACATATGAGGGGTGGGTGCAGAGGACCCCCCGCAGTGCCCAGACATATGAGGGGTGGGTGCCTATCATTCTCAGCAGTGCCCAGACATATGAAGGGTGGGTGCAGAGGACCCCCAGCAGTGCCCAGACATATGAGGGGTGGGTGCCTATTACTCCCAGCAGTGCCCAGACATATGAGGGGTGGGTGCAGAGGACCCCCAGCAGTGCCCAGACATATGATGGGTGGGTGCAGAGGACTCCCAGCAGTGCCCAGACATATGAGGGGTGGGTGCCTATCACTCCCAGCAGTGCCCAGACATATGAGGGGTGGGTACCTATCACTCTCAGCAGTGCCCAGACATATGAGGGGTGGGTGCAGAGGACCCCCAGCAGTGCTCAGACATATGAGGGGTGGGTGCCTATCACTCTCAGCAGTGCCCAGGCATATGAGGGGTGGGTGCAGAGGACCCCTAGCAGTGCCCAGACATAAGAGGGGTGGGTGCAGAGGACTCCCAGCAGTGCCCAGACATATGAGGGGTGTGTGCCTATCACTCCCAGCAGTGCCCAGACATATGAGGGGTGGGTGCAGAGGACACCCAGCAGTGCCCAGACATATGAGGGGTGGGTGCCTATCACTCCCAGCAGTACCCAGACATATGAGGGGTGGGTGCAGAGGACCCCCACCAGTGCCCAGACATATGATGGGTGGGTGCAGAGGACTCCCAGCAGTGCCCAGACATATGAGGGGTGTGTGCCTATCACTCCCAGCAGTGCCCAGACATATGAAGGGTGGGTGCCTATCACTCCCAGCAGATCCCAGACATATGAGGGGTGGGTGCAGAGGACCCCCAGCAGTGCCCAGACATATGAGGGGTGGGTGCAGAGGACCCCATCAGTGCCCAGACATATGAGGGGTGGGTGCCTATCACTCCCAGCTGTGCCCACACATATGAGGGGTGGGTGCAGAGGACCCCCAGCAGTGCCCAGACATATGAGGGGTGGGTGCAGAGGACTCCCAGCAGTGCCCAGACATATGAGGGGTGGGTACCTATCACTCCCAGCAGTGCCCAGACATGTGAGGGGTGGGTGCAGAGGACCCCCAGCAGTGCCCAGACATATGAGGGGTGGGTGCCTATCACTCCCAGCAGTGTCCAGACATATGAGGGGTGGTTGCAGAGGACCCCCAGCAGTGCCCAGACATATGAGGGGTGGGTGCAGAGGACTCCCAGCAGTGCCCAGATATATGAGGGGTGTGTGCCTATCACTCCCAGCAGTGCCCAGACATATGAGGGGTGGGTGCCTATCACTCCCAGCAGTGCCCAGACATATGAGGGGTGGTTGCAGAGGACTCCCAGCAGTGCCCAGACATATGAGGGGTGGGTGCAGAGGACCCCCAGCAGTGCCCAGACATATGAGGGGTGGGTGCAGAGGACTCCCAGCAGTGCCCAGACATATGAGGGGTGGGTGCCTATCACTCCCAGCAGTGCCCAGACATATGAGGGGTGGATGCAGAGGACTCCCAGCAGTGCCCAGACATATGAGAGGTGGGTGCAGAGGACCCCCAGCAGTGCCCAGACATATGAGGGGTGGGTGCAGAGGACTCCCAGCAGTGCCCAGACATATGAGGGGTGGGTGCCTATCACTCCCAGCAGTGCCCAGACATATGAGGGGTGGGTGCAGAGGCCTCTCAGCAGTGGACAGAGACATGGGGGTGTGTACATCATCCTCCCATTAGCAAAACTCCATGGGTGCATGAAGGCATCCACAATGTGCGACTATGTTGATTGTGCCATGACAACACATCACTGACAGCAGTGTCCCACTCCCATGAGGATGGATGTCCTTCCCCCACTGCATGACACACCACATGTGGGTGTGATGACAAATTACACATGCATACCCACCCCTGGCGGTGGCAGCACAATACACACACTGAGATCATGCAACAAGACTGTATCCTCATGTGAAACCCCACTAAACTAAGAGAGCCTAAGGGAACACACACTGTCACCCACATTCCAGGACTGATAGGAATGTACAGGTGCTGGGGCTGCCAACAAGTTGTTGCCTCCCATGGAGGGAAAAGGGTAGAGTACCCACAGATACAATGCCCACAATTGTCAGTCAGGTGCCCAAATACCCTGCAGAACAAGTAACATGTGTGCTAGGCTGAGAGTACACACATGCATAGTGCGGAAAAGGGACCATGTCCACATTAAGCCATGGCAACATACTCCATACACAAGTACAGTGACTACCAAGGATGGCACAGACGATGCAGGCGGAGACATTGCTGAGCAGGCATGGGCAAAGTTGAAGGGATCCCTCACACAGCAAGGAAATGTAGACACAGGTCAGAACAACAATTGGGAAACACCCTGCAGGGAAGAAGTCAGGTGCCACAGAGGAAGGAACACTCCTTGGGACAATGTCACCATACAGTAAGAGCTTACATGACCAAAGATTATTTGCAGAGACCTTGTGATGGCACGCAGATACCAGGGTCCTCCCCATGAGCAGCACACTACAACATTTCCCAGACACCTAACACATTATCACCACCCCAACTCAGGGAGCAGCAGAACCAACAGCAATACCAGAAAAGCGTTTGTGTGCAAATGAAAAACAAAATGCTTTATTCAGCATAAAAAAAGATTGGATTTGAAATGTACACTATATACAAGGCCCATAGGCCAGTCCATATGCGAATTCCGGGGGGGGGGGACACATTAGGACGCGTCTCATCTAGCTTGCCTGCACAGTTCAGAGTTCCTTTCCATCCACAGGGGGGGGTATCATGTGGGGGGGAAGGACCAGGCACCGCAGGGACAGGAGGGGCAAGGGTAGGTGTTGTGGGTGCAGGGACGGATGACTCCACCACAGGGGCTGGGGCAGCGCCAAAGGTGGTGGTTAGGATGGCGCTGCACACGGTTGCAAGGTCTCCCAGCATCTCCCCTGCACCCGAAGGAACCACAGGCCCCAAGAAGGGGGGGGTGGAGGGATGGGTTGCAGCGCTACTGGGGGAGGGTGTGGACGGGGGGGACTCAACTCCCCTGCCTGGGGACTTCCTCGACCGCTTGCGTGGGGGTGTCACACTGGGGCTGAGGGACAGACTGGCCATGAAGGACTCTTTGTCCGACTGTTGGGCAGGGGAGCTAAGGGGAGTGGTTTTGGAGGAAGTGGGTCGTGAGGACTGCGGACTCCCACTGTGGCTGCGTGGCTGCCGTTTTCCCCCGACCCAGTGGGTGTGCCTACTTCCCCCTGTGTGTGCGTGACTGGAGGTGTGCGCTTGGCCTTCCCTGTTGGTGTGCTGCTTGTGTCTGGTGGGGTGCGTGCATGGGGATGTCTGGGTGTGCTTGGGACAGGCATGGGAGTGGGAAGTGTGGATGGTGCAGGGGTAGGGGGGGGACGGAGCGCTGCAGGAGACCCACTGCTGCCGTCAGTGACAAGTCCATGGACCTCAGCAACATCCGTTGGTCAGACATCGCTGCTGACATGCCCTCCATGTACGACACCATCTGTGTCAGCAGTCTGGTGTGGCCATGGAGGAAATTAAGCAGCGATGTCTGACCAACCTGCAACTGCCGCAGGATGTCCACAGACTCGGCATTGACGGCAGCAGGGGAGACAGGGGCAGGGGGTGCGGTGCCTGGCACGAAGGAGACATGTGGTTGCCTAGCACGGACAGAAGGAACCCGAGCAAGTGGGAGGGCGGTGATGGGAATGGAGGGGGCGGCGAGAGATGTACTATTGCTTTCAGCTGTGGGAGCAGCCTCCGCCCCCTCTGGGAGCTCAGCCTCGGACCCGTCAGCGTCATAGTTAGTGTTGGGACTGGACAGGTCCTCTGCCTGACTCCCCTCGCCCTCCGTGCCACTTGCTGCACCAGACTTGCCAGCACTGGTGGCACCGGTGCTGGATCCCTCCGCCACGTCCGTGCCGGTGTCTCCCTCGGTGTCCCCTGACGATGCTGTGTGCAAGGTGAAGAGACAGGAAATAATCAGACACCTGTATACATATGACACATGAGTCCAAACTACATAGGTCACAGTGCATACCATGAAAAGCATCATGAGTAACATCTACAATACTACGCACATATGTAGGCCCTGCACTACACATTTGGTTGACCCACCATGCCACTTTGAAACAATGGCGAGCATGACACAACAGCAAAGAACTTGATATCGACTTATACAGAGAAGCTAGTGTCTGTGGACAGTCGAGCACAGCATCTGGACCACACACCGTTGCCAAAAATAGATGAGCAGGAACCATGTCATTTAACTTTTGACACATGCTGCACAGCACAAACATTAAACCCTGCACAACATGACTGGGTCAATACTTGTTGAGTGTCTGTTCCGACTATCATCACACACAGGCCAGACCTGGCAAGGAGACATAAGCTTTGGACATGTAGGTCTTGCCCGCACAAACCCCCCCCTACCTGAGACAATGTGATTGAGACAGAGGAAGGACTTACACCTCTTAATCAGGGATCACAAAAATGGGCTCCATTAAATCCTAATTGCACTCTAACTACCCCTCGTGGGGCTGACCACACATATTATTGACAAACAACCATCATCAGATAGTTGTACACAGACACACAGGCACTGGCCAGTGTGAGGATGCACAAGCCACATTGGGTCACCCTGTACAGTGTACACATGTAGCACACTTTACGTAAATACAAATGAGGCCAGGGTACAATGCCACAGAGGCCAACCTATGCTGAAGACACTGAAAATGTCCACAGTGTTGGATGACACACATGATTCCTAGGAAAAGGTGTCTCAGGGAACTGTAGTGGCCACACTGCTCCATAGTCCTGGATAGATCTGACTGCAACAGGAGCAACCGTCCCGCACTATGCATATCTCCCCCTCATGCACATCATGTCTGAGGCCACAACATCGGTCATGCATGCTGCAAGGCAGTTCATTTTAAGCCTCACACTCCTATGTTGAGACTCTGCATCAGTGCCAACAATCATGGACCCCCAAATGACTGAACTGGACAGGGCACAGGCAAGGTCCCAACACATTTCACAGACCACCCCCACACATGATGCTGCAAGCATTGGGCACTTGGATTAACTGCCAGCCTAGATTACCTTGTGCAAGAGTGACTACACACAGACCAGGGAACACATGTCAAGGAGGGGAAGGGAGGAACAACAGGACCGGTTGACTTTAGGGAACAGGATATGCACTGCACATATAAACCCTCGCAGTGTATCCAGGCAACTGAGCACTTCCAAAAGCTGGTGACACACAACAAACACACATATACCTACCCCCTTCCTGTTGCTGCTTCTCCTGTAACCGCCTATCCATGTCAGGGAAGACCACAGCCAGGACACGCTTCATTTGGTGGGTCAGGCGCCGGCGCCCGCCATGTTTGCGTGGAGGTGAGTCCCCCAGCAGGACTCGGGAGATCCTCCTGGTCCGGCACCGGATATCCTGCCAGCGTTTCCTCACCTGGGCCAGGCGCCGACTGCGACCCTCCACCGACCTCACGGCCCTGACGGCCCGCTTCCAAATCTCCCCCTTGGCGTAGGCGGCTACCTGTGAGGATGACAAAGTGAGACAACATCAATCCACCTGCTCCATGTCACAGAGACACACATTAGAACAATTGGGCTTGTTTGAACAGGGCATAGTATGCAGCCAACTCATTGCACCTTTGTCATAGGGACATTATCCTCTGGGGAAGGCCAAATGCACTACGTGGCATTTAAAGTACACAGGTGGCATGAGGGGTGCGACAGAATCAATGATCATGGCTCACACTGTGCATCACAAGCAACACCAGGATTATGGACAGCACCTCAAAGCAGTCACATGCCCCAGGCCACTGACGCAACCTTAGTGGAGTACACAGACACACACAGGAACAGGACAATCACCTGCCATTGGCAACTGCGGGTACAAACATAACTCTGCACATGTGCCACTTGACTGGGGGGAGTCACAGGTGTGGGGCTAGCTCAGCACATCAGACACACAGCACGGCTCCCTGCTCACATCAGATGGGTAGGGCATATGCATCCTCCATGCAGCTGGGGTGCAACACTCCACATAGACACTCACCCACATGACAGGGGACTTACA
The DNA here is from genome assembly GCF_964204655.1 of Triturus cristatus. Lineage (NCBI taxonomy): Eukaryota > Metazoa > Chordata > Amphibia > Caudata > Salamandridae > Triturus > Triturus cristatus. The sequence goes on along the minus strand of NC_140579.1, from coordinate 531,238,080 downwards.
CACACCAATGTCCAGGGGCCGTACACATCATTTGGACACTATCACCACTGGTACACTCAACTTACACACATCTGTGGGTACAGTCACCTGTCACACTGGGGGGACCACAGAATCACATCAGTACTATAGAAACAACATTCCCAAGAGGATTAGCCAGGCTGAATGTGGCATGCACCATGCAGTGATTGTTACAGTAAGCACAATGCAAGTGAGGAGTGCAGATATGAACCACATCAGGCTCTGCATGGGAGACATAAGGCATTCCCCCCCCTGGGACCCACCATGAACAACATTGCATGTCTGTCACACCTGGACACAATGCCAGAAGTGACAGACACAAAAAAGGGGCACAGTCACAGCTAGTGGAGTCAGCACTCACCTGCTCCCCCATACAGGAAGGGGTACTGTGGGAGGATGACGTCCAGCAACGCCTCATTATCCTCTTGGGTGAAAGGCTGGGCCCTCTCCACAGACCTGGACATGGTGCCAGAGGAATCACAAGCAGCAGCAGTGGTGTGGAATGAAAGGTTGTGCAGGCAATTGCTCTCTCATGGGTCCTGGCTGCCTTATATCTTCCTTGCTGGGCTGTTTCATTTACAGGAGTACAGAGTGATTGGTCAATCTCATTTGCATCCTACGTTTCCTCCAATCCCTTTAAGCCTACCCCAGTGAGGGCCTTTACATGGTTCAAAATTTGAGCATGATGTCAAGTCAACAACCACTTTGCAACATAGTATATTGTCTCCAACCGACTTTTGCTGGCCACCTGATGAAAAATGTTGAACTGGAAACTCGGTCTCCATGACAACCAGCATGCATTTAGGCCCTTATACTTGTCCCTCATGTGTCCCCTATGTAATTTCACTATCCACACACAGGTACGGTGCGTTCCACACGTACCCCTAGGGCACCACTACTCCAGTGATACGGTCCGTATCTGTACACGCGCGTGTAGGGCCCGTATCACTTTGGTAGTGTTGCCGTAGGCGTACACCATTGTGATACGGGCTGTACACGCGTGTGTAGGGCCCGTAGCACTATGGCGTATGCCTACGCCAACACTACCATAGTGCTACGGGCCCTACACACGTGGGTACGGCCCGCAGCACTAGGGTAGTGTTGGCGTAGGCGTACGCCATAGTGCCACGGGCCGTACATATGCGGTTACGGCCGTATCTCAATGGCATACACCTACGCCAACACTACCCTAGTGCTACAGGCTGTACCCGCGTGTGTAGGGCCCGTAGCACTATGGTAGTGTTGCCGTAGGCGTACGCCATGGTGCTACGGGCCGTACATACGCGGGTACGAGACGTATCTCTATGGCGTACGCCTACGCCAAAACTACCCTAGTGCTACGGGCCATACCCGCATGTGTAGGGCCCATAGCACTATGGTAGTGTTGCCGTAGGCATACGCCATCGTGCTACGGGCCGTACATATGCGGGTACGAGCCGTATCTCTATGGCGTATGCCTACGCCAACACTACCATAGTGCTACGGGCCCTACACACGCGGGTACGGCCCGTAGCACTAGGGTAGTGTTGGCGTAGGCGTACGCCATAGTGCTACGGGCCGTACATATGCGGGTACGGCCCGTATCTCAATGGCATACACCTACGCCAACACTACCCTAGTGCTACAGGCCGTACCCGCGTGTGTAGGGCCCGTAGCACTATGGTAGTGTTGCTGTAGGCGTACGCCATAGTGCTACGGGCCATACATACGCGGGTACGAGCCGTATCTCTATGGCGTACGCCTACGCCAAAACTACCCTAGTGCTACGGGCCGTACCCGCATGTGTAGGGCCCGTAGCACTATGGTAGTGTTGCCGTAGGCGTACGCCATAGAGCTACGGGCCATACATACGCGGGTACGAGCCGTATCTCTATGGCGTACGCCTACGCCAACACTACCCTAGTGCTACGGGTCGTACCCGCGTGTGTAGGGCCCATAGCACTATGGTAGTGTTGCCGTAGGCGTACGCCATAGAGATACGGTCCGTACATATGCGGGTACGAGCCGTATCTCTATGGCGTACGCCTACGCCAACACTACCATGGGGATAGGACCAGTGTGTACACATACGTGTGTACGGTCCTTGCACACACGCGTACTCCTACCCAAACCCCATATTGTGATACGACCGTACACAAGCCCTCAGAGCGTGTGTACGGTGCGTTTCACAGCTTACACTGGTGATAGGAGGTGCACAGGAAAGGAATGGAGGTGTATGACTCGCACAAGGATGGACATCAAGTCATTGTCAGTGCAGTGCATCATGTGTAGGGCCTAGGTGTGTCAGGCAGTGAGCTGGCACATGTCTCCTCATGTTTTAACCCAATAGTTGTGTGATGACCTGTGTACACATGTCATGTGTGATGGGGCACCATGTGGCGCACTTCCCCATCACACATTTTACATGTGTGCATGTATTTCAAACTTGTCAAGCACTGCATCACTGGCATGGCACAGTCCCCAACACCCGCAACTGTCCCCTGATGCCAGGTACATGGATAATGACACCTGACATCTCACTACCAGCGTGCCACGATGTGACTATGTCATGTGTGTGTGATGTGTTCCCATGATCTTGCTGTTGGTGTTCCGTCAACGGCATCTGCTGTAGCTGCATCCAACATGTGTCTGTGTGTAGATGCCCATGTCACACTATTACGCACACCAGGACACATGTGGAATAACACGTGACATGTGTCTGTATGCATCTAACAGGGACTTGCGAGCTTAGGACATATCTGCGTAGTCTGAATGTCTGTGTGATCATATTTGACATGTACCCCTTCATGGCAAGGTGTGTGGTCTGTCCTTTTTCCATGACATGTGACCTGTGCGTCTAGCTTGCCGGCAGCTGTCTGTATGAGATGACATCCTTCAAATGCACATATGTGGATGTATGTCACTCCTGTAATGTGTCTGGCTGTTCACTCACACTGGCCCACAGCTACTTTCATGACATGTCATGTAGACCTTGACAATCCATGTTTGTAGATGGCTCTTGGTAGGAGTATCACCTGGCTGGCATACGTGTGCAGGATGTATTGCACAGACCAGACTCTGTATGTGGCATATGTGTATTAGCTGTTGAACATGTGCTCAGTTCATTGACATTGGTGTAGTAATGTACTCAATCTTCGTTATTCCTTCCAATTTTCTGCAGGGCACCGCCTCTCCCCCGACCAATGCCAGACTTGGCTGCCTTGAGGGAACGTGACTGCATACACCGCTACAGATTACCCCAACGGTTAATTGTGGACCTGACAAACAGGCTGGCACCACACCTCCAACCGCGACACAGATATCCGACTGCGCTGACCCGCAAGATGAAGGTGATGTCAGCCCTACATTTCTTTGCCACCGGTACGTTTCAATTGACCATAGCAGATGTGGGTGGCATGTCTCTGACCATGTTCAGCCGTGTCCTGCATGATGTTTTAGAAGCCATGTTGGAGCACCTGGATGAATTCATCCATTTTCCAACTCGTGAGCAGTTGACAGGTATCAAGGGTGATTTCTGTGCCCTGGGAGGGATGCCCCATGTAATTGGGTCCATTGATGGGACACATGTGGCTTTGGTACCACCACAGGCACAGGAGGTAGCCTTCCGTAACCGTAAACATTACCACTCCATTAATACCCTTGTGGTGTGTCTTGCTAACATGGTGATTTCCCATGTCTGTGCATGTTTTCCAGGGTCAGCACACGATGCCTACATCATGAGGCGTAGCAGGGTGCCAGAAATGATGCTGCAGCTGCACAACGAATGAGCATGTCTTGTTGGTGAGTAGACTCTGTTTGTCCAGTATTCAGCGGTATCTTAGTATGTGATGGCATCTCCTGACCCACTTCTTTACATGATGTTTCCATGTAGGGGACTCTGGCTATCCCAACATGCCATGGATGGTGACGCCTCTCCACGACCCGAGAACAGCTGCAGATCACCGTTACAACAACGCCCATGGGCAGACCAGGCGAGTGATTGAGAGGACGTTTGGCCTCCTGAAGAGCCGATTCCGGTGCCTCCACAAGACCGGCGGGTCCCTCCCATATGCACCGGTGAAGGTTTGCAAAATCTTCCTCGTGTGCTGCATGCTGCACAACATGGCAGTGGAGAAAGCTGTGCCACTCATCCTGGATCCCGATGAGCTGGAACATCCACCCGTGGAGGATGACGGCCTTGGTCACGAGGCAAGTGAGGAGGAGGAGGAGGAGGACATCCGGAGTCAGCTCACACGCAACTTCTTCTCATAATGGTGAGTCCCTGGGTCTGAGTGTGCACGCTTTGAGCCTTGTGTGGCATGTGTTGCAATGTGTGTGTCCAGCTGACTGTATGCGAAGTGACTTTGAGGTGTGTGCTGATGTGTCACTCGAGTGCTGATGTCTTTCCACACATTTTAGCTGACACACTCAATTGACAACTGGCATGGTGTCAACCTTATTCATGTAGAGTACATGACCATGCATGCGGATGACTATGTTTTTCCTGACTTCTTGTGTGTCTCTCATCCCCAGGTAGTTGCGCATGCTGTCTGCTCGTGGAATTGTTGTGCTCCTGCTATTCCTCATGAGTAATGCAACGTGTGCTGAATCAGCGTTACATGCACGGACATGGTGAAAATTCTCCTTTGGGTAAGGATTGCAGCAAGGCTTTTTGGGTGTGGAAGTTGTTTGTAATGTGTGGGCACTGCTCCTGTGCAGGTTATGTTACTATGCATACATGTCGACTCACCATGGGGCACATGACATGTGGCATTACTCACATGAATTGATAGTCACACTTCGTGACAGTCATCTGTTATGGGATTGTGGTTTGTGATGAAGGCATCAATGTGTGTACAACTTCCCTCGGAAACATACGGGAGGCTACGGGTGGACATATTGCGGGACATCCCCATATGATGCTCAATGGGGAATTGCAGCCTCTCCGTGTGCAGCAGGGGATGTTTGGCTCAACCCCTTCACTTGTGTGCCAGTACAATGGATTTACAGCATCTGTGGTGCAAAGGGGGTGTCCGGTGTAGGTCCCACATGTTAATCCAATAGACCTGTGAGTCTGTTAATGATGATGCTTTTGCATAGGTGTGAGCCTGAGTAATACAGGTGTTCCTCAGCCTCCAAGGTGCCTCATCTCTGTCAATGCAGGTCTCTTGCCACTGTGCATGCGGCATCTCTGGCATGGTTGTCAAGGATTGTGCATATGAGCCTATGTGTAGATTAGCAACCTGCATGCTGTTCTTCATGTATTTGATTCTCTATTGTGCATGATGTCCATGGCTGTGTATGTGTTTTGGCATGTTATTCCCCCCCCACGGGCCGTCAACACCTTCTGGGTGTGTGTTTCCTGTGCGCAGCTCGGCCTTCAGTTTCATGATCCGGTGTCAGTCATCTTTGGTGATTGTGCATCCTTTGTCTCTGGGTGTGCCATTGCAAACCGGTAACTCCTTCCTTGACATACACCTGTTGCAGTAGTCCTTTCTGACATCCTAGTCTTTGTGTGGATATTGTGGCATAATTCCCAGGACATGTCGCCTGCTGTTGCAGCCATTGCAGCAAGGGCACACGTAGTTTCCAGATTTGGCAACACACACACATCAAAGGTGCTCCTCCCTTCCTCCCTCAACACATTAATTTGGCTGTCTTCGGCTTGTCTGTGCCACAGTTGTAGCCACGTGGTGCCAAAGGCTGGACCGTCTGCACATGCAACATGCACATTGCACGAGCCTCATGTCCTTGCATGACCCACATCACACTACAGTGTGATGTTGCAGCCACCCTCCAAGCAAGGTCCATCCACACATCTCCCGCCTGCTCTCAGGCATGCACTGAGCGCACACACAACACCTTTGCATGATGAGTGTGCAACTCCGACTGCCTACACAGCACTGCCACACCTTCCAGGACCTGTCACACCCACCAGGTCATGTCCCTCCTACTCCCCACCGGATCTGTACCCCTGCAAGGCCATGGGAGTGGGACTCAAGGCTTCGGCATGTAGTATGCTTTCGTCGTGAGGCACATGGCACAGGTATCCTCTTTCAGCGTGTCAATCTACAATGTGTCCAGGACCCCCCTATCCACCATCACATGCGCACACGGCCTCATCATCAACTCGTATGCCATTGACAGCCAGGCGCTCCTCACCCTCACCAAGGACGCAGACATTTCCAGTTCCAATATTCAAGATTGCATGGGATCCATAGATGAATGGCAGAACAGCAGCCACCTGAGGCTGGACTTGTACAGGACTGAGGTCAACATCTGAGGATTGCCCCCTTACAGCTGGCTCAACTGCTTGTGTCCTACCCACAGAAGCCCCGCACAGGCACCCAGTGTCCACATACACAAGATGTTGTGCATCATGGATTGCTTGCTCTAATTCGCCATGGTAATCACCAGCATCTGTACCTCACACTGCAACACCCTCAGCATTATGCACATGATCCCCAGATAGATCCACTCCAAGGCAAGACGGACCATCCCCCAGGTCCACGACAACATCCGTGTCAAATACTGCCCTGCCCTCTACGGAGCAGCCACATCCAAAATCCAGGGACACTTGTCCACATCCAGGCTGCATCTGCACACCTCAGCGTCAACATCCCGCGCCCCAGCCACATCACCGTCCAGCAGAGATAGCTGCAATGGATCACTGTGTGCTGAAGGATGACCTTCAGACTCCTCACCCACACTCAGGAGGCAGGCCACAACCCTGACCCAAAACCAACCTTGTACCACTGTCATCCGAGACCCCGTAGTGCCATCTCCGTGCATCCAACCTTGACCTGGCCACCATTCTTCTGATCCACCGTACTCCTGCATGCAGGACATAGTTCTCCCACCTGGGAACACATACCTGGGACTCCCTCCCCGGGAACCTCCAAATGAGGCATGACCTCTATGCCTTAATGTTATTCTTCCAAATAGGTGTGTCCTCACAGTTTCCCTAGCACCCCCTCAGCAGCTTGAGGCCATCGCAGGTGAGTATTATGCTCAATGTCTGCATTGAATGATACATTGTGACCCATGTGTGTCCTGTACCAGACTCCGATCCCAGGGTATGGATGTGTGGAGTTAGTTCAACACTCAGGCATAGTTTGACATTTACACACACATATGTTGGTGAATAATGCCAAATGACAGCAACATCTCATGACAAAATAAAGTATTTATTTTTGGTGGGGTAAGTCTTTTGGTGGATGAAGTAAGGTGCTCTACCGGGTGCATTGAATCCAAAGTTCACAGGGGGAGATGGCATCCTTGTCAGTTGGAGTCATCAGAGTCCAGACCACAGTGTTGGTCATCATTGGTCAGACTGTGACCAGCAAGTCCATGTGGCATAGAATGTCATTGGGTGAGGTGGTGCTGTTGTGCCAGAGGGCCAGGTGCCAGGCCAGGTGACCTGGGAGATGTGGATGGTCCGCTGACTCTCACGGTCTTTTCCGTGGATGACCCACCTTCCTGGGGGGACCCACAGATGCAGGCCTTGACGATGCTTGTGATGCTCCGTCGGACGAATCCTCCTCCTCCTCCCTCCCTGTGTCTGGTGGTGGTCTTCGCCTGGTGGCACAGGGAGGGTTGCCCATGTTGTAGGCGATCCGACGGAGTGAACGGCTCATGTCCGTTTGCACCGCCAGGAGCTCAGCCAGTCTTGCCTCCATCCGTCCTTGGTGTTGTTGTTGACTGGCATGTTGCTCGGCCTGCAGTTTCTTCATCTCGTCGAGGGTCCCCTTGATGTCTGTGAGGCTCGACACAACCTGGCTGATGCCCCTGGTGTCACGCCGGTATGTGTCCAGGATGTGGCGCAAGTGTGCCATACCGGTTCCCTCAGCTGGCTGGTCAGGATCTCTCCTCTGCCTGCCTCCACTCCCACCACCCCTGCCCACACGAGCCTGGCCTGCCGTTGTGGGCACATCAGGTCTACGGGACCCCTGAGGGATGGCATTAGCGTTGTCGTCTGCCTCCTCCTGGGTGCCCGGAGAACATTGTTCCTCCTGGTCAGACTGACTGTGTTGTTCAGTGCGAGCAGGGCTCCTGGGTGTCTCCTGGGATGTGGCAGGAATGGGGGTGGGGGTTGGCACAGATGTACCGGACGCAGGTGCTGCAGGGGCTTGGGCACCAGAGGGGTCAGGTTGGTCGGGGTCATCCACGGAGTGGTGAGAGTCGTCGCTGCCGGTGGGATCATCTTCACGCTGAGCCTGGGACTGTGATTGTTCCCCCCCATTGTTGGGGGGAGGTCGATGACGTTGCCCTGTGTGTGAGAGAGAGACAATGTTAATGCTGTTTCATGCCACATTTATGTTTCATACATATTCAAGTAGTCACAGTTCCTCCAGGTGGTTGGATGTGCCTAGCATTCCTCCCAATGTACACTTGGGGATGGGTATGTTGCGGGGGACAGATTGGTATGTGCTCCTGAGTGTTTGCCAGTAGATTTTTGGCTGGGATGCTTATTTGGCTATGGATTGGTCTTGTTGTGTCACATGTCCATTGTGAGAGTGGGTAAATACGTTGCCTGCCCTGGGGGGGGTGTGCTTGTGTGTGGGTGGGGGGGGGTGTGACCAGGCCTCCTGTTGTTTGTAGTGTGATTCGTCATTGGGTCTCCCAGGTGATGTGTCTGTCCCCTCATGGTGCATGCTGGCATGACAGTGTGTGTGAGTTCCTGTGCTGGGTATGTGAGCTAGTGGAGTTGTTGTTTGAGTGTACAGTGGTCACAGGAGGGCCTTGTGCTGCCTACAGCAGGGCCAAGTGTCAGCTACCTTGTCATTACTTTGCCAGTTCCTATGCATTGGGCATGGTGCATGGGTATGTACCTAGGCCATATGGGCTGTGGGCATTGGTGTCTGGTTCTGAGTTGCACAATGTGTTTTGTGAGCCCCACCCTCCCAGCATACCGGACATCCAGTCTTGGGTTTGTGGTTGGTGTGGCCTTTATTTGTGAATGGGGCATGGAGACGTTAGTGGCATGAGCGTGGTTTTTGGGTGTGGTTGTGTGCGGTGAGGGCTTGGGGGTAGTTGCGTGCATTTGGTGTATTTGTGGTGTGGATGCCATTCCCCCAATGTTACGTGAGTTGTTTGTGTACTCACCAGGCTCTGCGACTCCTTCGACTCCGTGTACTCCCACCGGCGGAAGCGTGGCCATCACCTTCTCCTCCCAGGGATGGTAATGTACGGGTCTGCGGGGCAGCCCACCTCCAGTGATGTTACTCTGGGCGTATTCCTCGTTCATTTTCCTCTTGACTGCCCTGCGCAGATCGTACCACCTGGCTTGGCATTCATGCCTGATCCTTCGGATGGGCGCAACAGTATTCACCTTATCGGCGATCCTCTGCTACAGGCTGGTTTTTTGGGCTATGCTGGTCTGTCTGACCAATGTTCCAAACAGCTGTGGCTCGACTCTGATGACTTCGTTGACAAGGAGCTCCAGCTCCACCGTTGTGAACTTTGGATTCTTGTCAGTGGGCATGGTGTGGGGTGTGGGCATGGATGGTTGTGGGTGTGTGGGTGTGAATGTGACGGTGTGTGTGTGAAGGTGAAGAGGGGGTGTTTGTGAAGGAAGTTGTGTGAAGGTTTGTAAGTTAAGGTGTAGTTAAGGTGTGAGTAAGGTGCAGTTGTTTGTCTGTGGTGTCTGTGAGCAGTGGGTCTGTTGCAATGGCTCATGGGTTGTGTGTGTGTGCCCTTTTTATTGGTCCATTTGGGGGTGTGGCTGTGTTTGAATTTGTGGTGGGTGTGTTATAGGAGGTGGTTGTGATTTGGTCCTCTGTTTGCCTGTTTGGATATGCCAGGTCAGTCATAGAGATGTATTTTGTCATGTTGACGTGTTTTGTGGTGTTGTGCGAGTCGAATTGACCCTCCTTGTGCTGTTTTAGTGTCCTGGCTCTGTACGAGTCTTTTTCGCGTAGGTACGGTCCATACATACGCGATGCTGGGTGAGGGTGCTGGGGTACGGTGTTGGGGTACGGTGCATACAGGTGCGGGGCTGTTCTACGGTGTTGGGGTGCGGCACGTACAGGTGCGGGCTGTGCTACGGTGTTGGGGTGTGGTGCGTACAGGTGCGGGCTGTGCTACGGTGTTGGGGTACAGTGCGTACAGGTGCAGGGCTGTGCTACGGTGTTGGGGTGCGGCGCGTACAGGTGCAGGGCTGTGCTACGGTGTTGGGGTGCGGCACGTACAGGTGCAGGCTGTGCTACGGTGTTGGGGTGCGGCGCGTACAGGTGCGGGCTGTGCTACGGTGTTGGGGTACGGTGCGTACAGGTGCGGGCCTGTGCTAGGGTGTTGGGGTGCAGCGCGTACAGGTGCGGGCTGTGCTACGGTGAAGGGGTGCGGCGCGTACAGGTGCAGGCTGTGCTATGGTGTTGGGGTACGGTGCGTACAGGTACGGGGCTGGGCTACGATGTTGGGGTACGGTGCGTACAGGTACAGGGCTGGGGTACAGTCCTGGGGTACAGGGCGTACAGGTGCGGGGCTGGGAGACAGGCCTGGGGTGCGGCACGTACAGGTGGGGGGCTAGGGTATGGTCCTGGGGTACGGGGCGTACAGGTGTGGGGCTGGGAGACAGGCCTGGGGTGCGGCCCGTACAGGTGCGGGCTGTGCTACGGTGTTGGGGTACGGTGCGGAGGGGGGTACGGTGCTGACATATGGGGGTACAGTGCTGACATGTGCGGGGTGTGGGGGGCTGTACGACTTGTATGCGGGCACAAGTTTACCCGTGTACATGTAGGCTACAGCGTTCGCTCCATACGGGGCCTTTTACATGCGGTTGTGTATTCGGACGGGCGGTACGGATCGTACTTGCGTGCTCGGACTTCTGTTTTACGATTTGCACGTAAAAATGTCCGGCTCCCTGTCGGACACTTTTCCCGACGCTATTCGGATGTAAAAATTTACGGCTCCCTCTCGGACCATTTTCCCAACGCAATTTGTATGTATTTTTCATGTACGAATCGTACTTCGCAGTTTGTACGGTACTTGTATGATTCGTACGTAAAAAAATACGGATACGAGTCGGACGGTAAATTTTTTTAACGGATCGGAATCGGCACCTTAATAGAGAGCTTATGAAATTGGAAAATGAAGAAATGGTTCACAATGAAGCTATTGATAAAATCGAGCATCAAGGAATAACAATTCTTCTTTCAGAAAAACTACAGACTAAATTGGATTCTTTGTAAAAGTCTGTATCAAAAACTGCTGGCTTAGAATTTTTTTTAGGTGTATGTTTAAACTGTCGGGTAATTTTGAGGCGTAATCTGAATGTAGTAGAAGGTTTAGTGAATGGCGCAATGGGGAAAGTTGTTGATTTTGTGAAATATCAAAATAGAAATGGAATTGAATTCTTGAAAGTTAAATTTGATCAGATTACAGAGGTAAGACAGATTGTGTGTTGTGCTGTACATTTTTTGCTTGTAAAAGACTTGTATGTTTGTAGAAAACAGTTTCCCTTCTGTTTAGCATATGCAATAACTATTCATAAATCTCAAGGTTTAAGTATAGATAATGCTTTGATAAATGTAGGAAGAACTGTGTTTAAAGAGGGAATGGTATATGTTGCATTATCTCGAGTTAGAACGTTGTCTGGTTTGTATTTAATTGATTTTGATGAGAACAAGGTTAGTGCTGATGTTAATTGTGTAAGAGAAGATAATCGTTTGAGAAGGCTTTATGCCCCAAGTTTAGGTGAATATCCTATTTATGAGAAACGTGTTTTGTGTTCAAAATGCAAACATGGTGAAGAATCAACTATGGTTGGAAAGCAGAAACAAAATCAAGAGAAAAGAAAAGATGTAAAGAACAGATGTTGTCGGATTCCAATTAGAAAATGCTTCTGGTGTCAACTGCTATGGTAAGGTTATTGTAAACGTTATATTTTATCTTGAAGATGTTTATGGTGAAATTATGGAAAGTCAGGAAAAAAGATTATGTTCAGCACTTTATACTTTATTTCAAGAATTGAGAACTGATAGAAGTAAGATACATTCTGCTTCTGGTATTCGCCAACTGTTGGATACATGTACTTGATCTTTAACGTTCAGTGCTAATATACAACAAGATGCACAAGAATTTTTGGTAGTTATGCTTGAAGTACTAGAAGATGAAGGAATTCAGATTTAGAGTTTGTTTGGACTCAGTTACAAATGGGAACATATATGTGAACAGTGTTCGTTAACTTCAAGCACTATAGTTGACAGAGAATGATTTCTATATTTGACAATACCTGACTGCAAATCTGTACCATTTTCCAAATTACTAAAAGAAGCAGATCACAAGACGATCTGTTCTCGTTGTAAATCAACAATGCTATCTACATTATGCCTACAAAGATATGGAAAATATTTGATTATAATGCTACAACGCTGTAGACCAAATGGAAGAAAAGTGGAAACCAAAATTAAACATTTTGTTGCTAGTCAAGTATCTATTTCTGGTAGAACTTTTGCAACAGTTGCTATTGTTTTCTTGCTGGAAGTACTACCACAAGTGGACATTATACAGTTTATTTAAAGTCTAATAATGGTTGGAGTCACTGCAACGATACACCCTTGGAAATGAAACCGAGATTGCCTTATGAATTACCCAACTCATACTAGATATTTCTGAAACAAAGGTTTTAGATACACCATTCGTCTTCGTGGGAAGGTGTAAAGATAGTTTAAGGAATTCATACCGGATGCTTTCAAAGCAAAATTTTTGATACATTATTTGGTGTATTGGGAGAATGTTCACAGAAACTACGAAGTATAGGTAAGATTTGAAGATTGGAAATAGTATTAGATGTATTATTTCTGTTGATTTTGTATTATATTTGTGAGAATTAGGGATTTGGTTTTTTTAACAATCTAGTTGGTTGTTTTTTTCCCCTGCTGTTTATGATGAAACTACTCTGACATTACTGTGAATTGGGAAGTTACTTAGTAGCTGATGACAGCAAAAAAAGGGAGAAAAATTGTTTTCTGAATGTTAAATTATTTTGTATTATTTAAAAACTCACTGTAATTTGTGAAATATATTACATTACATAGTAGTTTTTGCAGTTTAGTTTAGGAAGTTGAAAAGTTAGAAAAAACAGTAGTAATGACAAATATCACAATAGTAGTTCGATATTTGAAAAACCTCTGAAATTCACTGAAAAAACCATAGGTTTTACAGACGTTATAGTTAGAAATTTGCATTTAAAAAAACCTTAGAAATTCACTGGAAAAACCATAGGTTTCAGAGACGTTATAGTTAGTTGGACATTTGACTCATATAAAACCAGAGAAATCCGCCTGTTATAGTTAGTTGAGCTAACTATAACTCGTGCGCTCGCAATGCACTGCTGATGACGTCACATATTACATCACTCATGACATGGTCAGTGACATCACTCATGACATCACTGATGACATCTCAAATTACATCATGGATGACATCACTGATGACATCATCCACATGATAGTCTGACACACCTCTTCACACTCTAATATAAACTTTAATACACCCACTCTAAAATACAGACTACCATTTTCGAAACCATAGACATACCAATACCAGATACTAGATACCCATCCACTGATTCCTATCTATATATTGTGAGCCGGACATATACTGATAAAGTCACTCATACATGCTGTCACTCATCATTACAGCAGTATAATATCCACTCATATACCTATACATACATTCACAGAGTGCTACTGATCCATAGAGTTACTCACACATCTACTCAGTCATGCCAAAAATCAATCACACACCCATGTACTCACCTATGCAAATATATACACACCACCTGACTTATTTATACACACACCACTTCCCTTATTTATATAGATACTATCACATACCTACTCTCTTATACAATCACTAATACAAGTACACATTCGTGTATGTAGATACTCTTGCAATCACTCTCTCTCATGTATAGTCAATTATACACCCCAACACTCACATATACTGTCTAAAACATATATAGTTACTCACATATATACAACTGAGACATCAATTCACTAATAATGACACCTGTACACACAGTTAGCTACCCATACAGCCCTTTCGAGATGCAGTTTTGAATGTATAGAACCAGTGAAACAGCTATTCAGACATGTATGCACAGAGTCAGACACCCCCCACCCACCCAGATAGACACTCAGACACCCATACAAACAATCAATAACCCATATAGACACTGATGTAGCTGCTCACCAACCCATGCACCTGCTTACACACCAACTGAGAGACTAATAGAGACATTCACACTTTATTCACTAATCCTTGCATTTAGTAACATACGTTCAATCAGTGACTTATAGAGTCAGTCATGCATCTACTAAATAATCCATTCAGGCACTTATACATCGACTCATTCTTCAATAGACCTTGGCATAGATATATAATGTTTTTTTTTACAGTTTACAGAAAAACACATTCACTGGATGATGTCATCAGTGATGTCATTTGAGATGTCATCAGTGATGTCATGAGTGATGTCACTGACCATGTCATGAGTGATGTAATATGTGATGTCATCAGCAGTGCATTGCGAGCGCGCAAATTATAGTTAGCTCAACTAACTATAACAGGCGAATTTCTCTGGTTTTATATGAGTCAAATGTCCAACTAACTATAACGTCTCTGAAACCTATGGTTTTTTCAGTGTTGTTGTTGAAAAGCTTTATTCGATTACTACAAACGAGACTCATAAACGCACATGGCAAATAAAACATTGATATACACAGTTTGTACAATTAAAAAGAAATTACATTTGACCCTAAAAAAATTACAACTATTATAAAGATCTTTCGCAGTCACATTATTATGGATTTCCTACATTTTACCACGTTTTTCAAAACATTTACCAAGCACCATATGACAAATTCATTATTTAAAAATTGCAATACTAAAAACGCCGGTCGGCATCTTTTAAAATCTAATTTCTTTAAAATTGGTAGTAGCCATTTTTTTCTTAACAAGGTATAACATTTACAAAAAAATACAGAATGGATTGTAGATTGTTCTGAAATGTCAACACAGGGGGATAATTGAATCTCTCGCGTCCATTCCTTCACTTTTGGGAAACTTATCATACGATGGAAGATGTCTAATCTAAATCTCGCTAACAGTAGTCTTTCGTATTGACTGGGTACAAGTATGAGGTAGGGTTGCATACTGTATGTAATCATTATCAGTTGATGGTGCACTACAGTAGGCTTTGCTAATTCTTTAGATAACCGTCATGACTCTAGTAGTGAAATGCAATTTCTTTTCAGCTCTTTGTTAGATATCGCTCTCATGGTACACGGTTCCTTATAAAAGTTAGGATAACCTAAATCGTTCAGAAAATCCCGAACATATCTTAACCACTTCAGATTCATTACATCGGTCATTCCCATTACATCTTTAAAAACATCTTGGTTCACATGGGTTTCCTCATTTGTCCACAGCTTGTCCCACAGCATCACTGGCTCTGTTTAAATTAAATCTGTTAAAAATGGGACACCCAATTCTGCGTGGCAGACATATGATGATGTACTTCTAGGAAGTGCCAATATATATCTTAAAAATTGATTTTCTATCAGCTGGAGCGGTTGAACGTTACAGTGCCCGCATAATCCAGAGCCGTACATGGCAGTAGATATGCATTTAGCCCTGTAAATTTGTAATAGTATTTGCGGGGTTTTGTGCCTAGTTTCTTTGAGAAGTTAAATAAGGCAGCGGTTGTTTTATAAAAGCAAGCCTTCTCATTTGCACCGCTTGAACCCATGTGGATTTATGCTCGAATAGAATACCTAGGTAGCTAAAAGTGTTAACAAAGTTGATTTTATGGTTATCTATGAAGATGTCTCTACATGTTTTGCTCCCTATACAGCATCTCATAATAAAGGTTTTTGACGTATTTACCTTTAAACCCAAATCGTGCATAAATACCACGTAGCCATCTAATAGTCTTTGTAGCCCTACTTGAGTTCGACACATTAGGACAGCGTCATCCACGTACATTAAAGATGGGATGGGATGGCCGGGCCATTAATTATTGGAAAATCTTGACCTTATTGGAGCAAAGCTTTTTCCAAGCCATTTGTGTAAAGGATAAAAAGATAGGGGGCCAGGACACAACCTTGCCTGACCCCCTTTTTTACTGGAAAAAATCTTGTACATTGTCCGTCATTGCCATAACGTACTTTAGCCTTGGCATTCTAGTAAATGACTTTCAGAAAATGTATGATGGTGTCCTTCACCCCTAATTCATGAAAGATCCCCGACAGCCTCTCATGTACCACGCAGTCGAAGGCTGCGGTTAGGTCTACGAAGTCTCAAAATAGCCTTCCTTTTTTTAGGTTAACATACTTCCCAATTAGAATGCTCAAATTAAGGCTTTGTTCTACCGTTCCCAAACCTTTGCAGAAACCGTATTGTAAATCTGACAGGATTTGTATTTCCTCACCCCATTCTTGTAGTCTTCCTAATATAATATGCCTTACAGTTTTTGCGGAGGAATCCAATAAAGATATTGGGAGTTAACATGCCGGGTCATGTCTATTACCCTTTTTAAAAATTGGGACTAAGATCGATTCAGTCCAGGTCTCAATGTACTTTGAGGAACAACTAGCCCGTAGTGTTTGTGTCAGAATAGGGCCCCATAAGCCTACATTTGCCCTGAACAGATGTAAAGGAATCCTGTCAGGGATATTGCCAAATTGAACTCTTCTAAGGTAATTTTAAGATTATTTGTATGTGTTCGCTGTGACTTAGTCTTATCTTCTCCCTTAACTATAGTTCCTGTCAGGTTTGTAGAATCGTAATTACTAAAGATTGTGGCAAAATGTTCTACCCACTGATCTTCCGTTATGGCTATTTCTATCTATGGAATATCCACTTGGTGCAGAAAGGGTGCCTGAACAGCCCTCCAGAAAGCCGCGGCATCCTTAGACTTAGCCGCTTCTTGTAAGGTTTGCCAGTGCTCCTCTTTGAGTTCCCTTTTACGTTCTTTTATTACATTCATGTAGCCCTTCCTTGCCTCCCTTACTGAAATTGGGTTCCTAGGGATATTGCGGGTCTCTTTTTTCAAAATAGATTATGCTTTAGTGCACTTTGAGTCAAACCAGCCTTTGGCTTTTTTCACCCGAGTTGTTACTAGTTCTCCATAATGCTTCATTTATTACTCTGGTAACCTCTTGGACGGATGCCAAGACTGTCTCATACTTTGCATTTTCCTTTAGTATGGCTTCTATTGATAAAATACTTTTTACCACTACTTTGGTATTTTCAGTGAATTTCTAAGGTTTTTTAAATGCTAATTTCTAACTATAATGTCCCTGAAACCTATGTTTTTTTCGGGTAATTTCTAAGGTTTTTTAAATGCACATTTCTAACTATAACGGCTGTAAAACCTATGTTTTTTTCAGTGAAAAAAAAAAAAAAAAAAAATATATATATATATATATATATATATATATATATATCCAAACGAAAAGCTCCCAACAGTGAAGGCGCAACACATCGTCGTGGTGATTTCCTTTTTTTTAATTGCAGGACTGCAGAGTATCACAACATCACTGTTACAGCATGGAAATACGCCAATTAATCCTATGCGTTTCGGGCGTTCATACGCCCTTAATCTCTGGCTTGGCTTCACAAGAGATGAGGCAGCAATGATTAACATCACTTTCGTGATGTGTTTTTATGTCCTGCCCTCATGGGCGTTTACCAACAGTGTATTATGGTCTTTAGAGTTCACAGAACTGGAATTACATCCTTAATTTGTGCCACAATGTTCTCCATAGTTCGATTTACATACCCAGTGGGTTGCTGTGAACCTGTGAGGTCAGTGCTCTGCTTTGTACTTGTCCAAGCAAACGGACACGACATTCCATCTGCGCCAAGAAAGTCAACGGCGCTGGACCCGCATAGTCAGTGGTGGGGTGATTCGTCAAGGGGGGTCCCAAAACGTATTTTCTGCATGTTAATTTCCATAGGAAACTTTAGACAAGGCTACAGGTCGAACGGGTGAATGGAATTACCCCCAATTTGGCAGGGAAAAGGGTCTTGGTCTAGAAAGCACGCTTATGTTTATTTGGTGTAAATCCGTTCAGTAGTTTTGGAGAAATATCAAAATTTGTAGATATCGATATTTGGGAATTCTGCCATCTGATTGGCTGAGGCGTTACGAGCACAAGCTTGATGCTTATTGGCTGCGAGCGGTTGAAACTAGGAAGTGTTGGCAGCCATTTTGTGATTCCGTTGAAACAAGTAAGGGGGAAAAAGGGTGAAAAGAGTAGGAAACAGGAGGATAGGAGCACTGTAACCTCTGTGGGGGAGTGCGATGTGAAGTAGTCACTCCTACCGGACTGAAAGTGCGGTGTTGCTCAGAGTGACATGGTGCTGAGATGAGATGCTGCTACACTCTGGTATGAAACAGAGAGCCTAAACTGTGAGGTCATTGCTATAAAATGATGTGCTCTGGTCTATGTAACATACCTGTGGAAGTAGTGTTAGTAGGCGTTTATACCATACAGGGAGTGGGATGCGAACTACTGACCTCTACCGTGTGTTTATACTATACCGGAAGTGGGAAGCGAAGTACTCACGCCTACCGGTGTGAAGACTTGGGGATCAAACCGAGCTGATTGTTGTAAAGTGATGGGCTCTGGGCGCTGTAGCATACTGGCCGCTGGAGTATAACTGTGTAAGTAGTGTTAGTATGCGTTTATACTATGCAGGGAGTGGGAAGCGAACTACTCACCCCTACTGGTCTGAAGACTTGGGGATTAAACCGTGAGCTCATTGCTGTAAAGTGATGTGCTATGGACGCTGTAGCATACCTGTGAAAGTAGTGTTAGTTTCTTTTTATACAATACAGGGAGGGGGAAGCGAACGACTCACCCCTATCGGTCTCAAGACTCGTGGATGAAACCATGAGCTCATTGCTGTAAAGTCATGTGCTCTGTGTAGTATTCCAATGTAAGTCATAGTAGAATGTTAGTATGTAATGCTACTATAATGTAAGTATGTAATGTTAGAATGTAGGGCTGTCATGAGGGGAATCTTGGGGAGTTTGTACACAGTGCTGGAGAAGACGGTTGCCTTGCTGTCTGGTCCTGTTGGTGGCTGTTTAAGCTGTCTTCTTTTCCTGCAATAAATCTACTTATCGGATCCACTGCTGTCTTCCTCTTCACTACATAAATTTGGCGATGAGTGGGAGAAGGTAAAAAGAAGGCAGCACTCACCAAGATTTTGAGCTTGCTTGCGTTCTGCTGAAGACCCGTTTGCTTGGTGAAGTTGTTTCTACTCATCCCAGGGTCATCGGCTGATAGAACTATGTGATCCTACCTCTGGTAGGATTTATATTTTTTGATTTTGGGCTTCCTCTGCCACTTCACTACACTCTGGTTGCTGTACTACACATGTGCAAGTAGTGTTAGTATGCGTTTATACTAATTCTGTAGTTATGCATTAACCAATGGATCATGGCCCTATGGAGCGCCACCTCCCAGGCGCAGGTCATACAATGTCCCAGAGTGTGCATCCGTGGGACATTTATGTTTGCTATTACAAGGCGGGAGCATTGCTTCCACCCTGTGATAGTAAATTCTTGTTTGCCTCATTGAAGCGAGAGGAGGAAAACCTCATATTGCTTCAATAAAGCAGATCCGAATGGTAAAAACTGAGGAAAAAAAATTAAGCAGGGTCTCACCGTTCATTTAAATGAGCCCACTGGTGAGTAATGTTCCACGGCCAATCCTATTATTATATTGCGCGGTTTCTGCAGCACTGGGGACCTTAATCTCCCATGTAAATTAGGCACGGGAGGGCACAGAGACGTATCGCAGACTAGGGGATCGACACCTCCCTGGGTATTGTTTACGAATTGTTCGGGGGGCTTCGAGGCCAACTCAAGACTGGGGATCGGCAACCTCCGGGGTTTTACTTAAATATGCAGGGTGGGCCTCGCCAGTCCTTGAAGCCTCGGTGGCCCTAGGCAGTGCCTTATTGGTTCTGTAATCACACGGGTAGTACTCATGGTGTTATAAAGTGATACACTCATAGAACCCTTGCCGTTGTAGAATTACCCAGGTTTCATTTATGTAATAGTCTGTTGGTTTATATTTGGTAGGTGCTCCGTAAAATTACAAATGTTTTCCCTCATAACCTCCCATCAACTGCCGATTTTCACAATAAACTACAGACAAGTGTTGTCAGAAAAAGAAGACCCATACACTCACTTATTTATTGGTAAAAAAAATAACTTTTATTAAAACAACACAAATAAATGGAAACGTAACTTTATTTGAACAACAGTAAAACATGAAAGAAGTGGGTGGGACTCCTCCGGAAGCAGCGTACAAAACCTGCAAGAGAAAAAAGAAACATAAGTATGTGTGCCAAGTCCAAGAGAATGAAAGGAAGAAAGTGAGAATGGGACAGTGAGTGAGTGGGTGGAAGGGAGAAGGGGAGGGAAAGTCAAAAGAACAGAGGGAGGAGGAGACAGAGCATCGGCCGACTGCACCCAGCCCTCACTGTACACCTCCCGTCACCCGTGTGTCTGGGATTCTGGGGTCCGCGAGAAACAGTGCGGTCCAGCAAGTCTTTAAAATGAAACAGAGATATGAATGAGGCCAGAGATTATATTATTATCTAAGGCAACATCGCTTGCCTGCACATATGCACTCAGGCTGCTGGACCCCAGGCCCTTCCCCCACACTGTGCTCAAATGCAGCTCCTGCGCATGAGGCTTCACTGCTCACCTGCCACAACCAGTGTGTCCAACGACGTGCCGGTGCGAGCTCCGACTCCGGGGGTGCCTCTCAGGGTGGCACAGCAGGTCTCCGGTCTGGGACGGTGTCTTGATACCACAATGGAAGGCGTCAGAAAGGCCAGAGCATCAGCATCTGTTGAGCACCTGCTGCGTGCTTTTTCGTGCAACTAACTCAGTGTCTGAAAAGGGAGAAATAATATAATGGTAGAAACGTCTTAAGGTAAATGAAGGTTTATTTCAAGCTGAAGAGAGAACACCAGTTAATTGCATCCTTCCTTCTTGAAGTACGATCTACCAACTGTTAGTGGTAATCGTGGTTCAAAGAGGAGTTGGAGTGCATGAGAATAGACAAGGGTAAATAATAATGTTATGCCAACGTTCACATACAAAGGAACAGAGTGCATGCTAGAAGCATAATGTGCACGTGCAATGCAGTGGCGCAAGACTGTGTGCATGTACACAGAGGGGCCGATTCCGATCTCGGTCGGAAGGGCACCGGATCGGGTTCGGCCGGAAAAACTACGAGCCATACGCGTGTTTTCCAGCTGACTTGTACAGCTGTACGGGCGAGCAAGTACGATGCGAGCTACATGAAATTCACCGACCGAGACGTTTCCGGGTCTGAACCGCTCCGTACGTCCCGGTTGGAAGCTAACCGTGGCGTGCAATGGATGCGATTTACAACCGAGCCAGTACGATGTACGCGTCGGACAGCCTGTGCGAGCCGGAGTGTCCAGCTTGCAAAAGCTCCCGGAGTCGGACTTTGGGGGTCCGCGTCGGACCCCCTGACACCCGCAGCCCTATGACTCGGACACAGGGGGAGACCTATGGGTCTCCCCAACACAGGCATGTACACTGCGGGTGGCACTGACGCGTACCCAATGTAGGGGGCGCACTTGTTCGAGACGTACCCATTCAGTCAATGGGAGCCCATGTACGCGTCGTACGACCGGCTCCCTTTGACTTCTATGGGAGTCCGGCCGAATCGAGTCGGACAGCATACGTGCGCATCGTACTCGCTCAGTCGGACTGTAGGGGTCCGGCTCGGTCGGAAAACACTCCGGATCCGACTCGGTCGGAGTGCTTTCCGACCCGGATCGGAATTAGCCCCTTAGTAGTCAGCTCACTACAGTGCCCCAAAAGCCAACGCCATGTGTCTGTAGGGCAGCGCTGCCCGCTGGCGTAGGCCTACAGTACAGTCCAGCAGGTCCTTAAAATGAGACAGAGATGTGACTGAATGAGTTCAGAGATCACATCATTAAGCACGGCAACATCGCTTGTTTTGTGGAAATATGGATTTTCCTGATCAGTTATGTCCCCTATCTTGGACCCCAACGGTTTCATGTATAAATCACAAGTACATGTATGTTCCCTCCAGTTCCAGTTATGAAGACGCAAACACATGTGCGTCCACCGCCAACATGTCCTCTTTCAGATCCGCCATGAATGGGCCGGATATTCCATTCCTGAGTACGAAAGGCCACCGGCTTTATATGGTTCACTTATGCCATTTTACAGTCCAGGCAAGTAGGCCCTGATTCTGCCATCAAGCTTTTCCTGCCTTCTGCCTCTGAAAGCTCCAGTCTGAGCTCGCATCTGTATCCATGAACTTTGTCCTCATTCTCTGCGCAGCTAACGGTGCCTGACATCAGCCTGTTGCCTGCCAAAAACTGTATTTCACCTTCGAGATTATCTGCTCCGCTCCCTACCCAATACATTCCTGTCTAGTAGTTTAAGTAAACATTCTTCCAGCTACCGAGCAAAAGGCCCGGCTTCTCTGTCTTTATGCAAGTAATTCATAGCCCTGTTACTATGGAAGATTTCGGTCCTCGCATCTAGTGTAGACACTTAGACGCTTGTACACGCACTAACAGTCAGTATGGTCAGTATAGAATAAGATTCTACTCTAAGAGACCTCTCTTTTGGATAACATAGTTCTCTAAACATAGGATGTTAGATATGATTTGGGATTAGGTTGACTTGACCCTCCAGACTTCTGTCGCCACATGTAGAGCTAAATGTCAAGTCCCCTTCACCCCCTAGTTGCACGTCAATCACACGTCATGCTGCTGCGCGCGCATTTCTGCCAAGTATTTCTGCTGACATTGCGAAATTCTTTCATGGAACCACCCTATTATGACATCATACCTGATGACTTTCTTTAGTTACGCCCAGTTACACCCACTTTTGCTACGCATGTATGTTTTATCTTTACTATCAATTGTTACGCCTCCTGCATTTGCTTCACTGTAATGCCTATTGTATAAAAATGATTACTTGTCAATAAAGTAACGTTCTTCACTTCCTGAACCTTCGTGGTGATGGAATATGGAGCTCCTCAATTTAAATTGATTCTGGAATAAAGCCCGTTCCGAACCTCTAATACCACGGATTCTGCCTCTTATTTTACTGAGCTATTGTTATAGATTTTCCGCATCAAATTAAGTCCCGGTAATTCAATTATTTACCACATAAATGGCGCCCGAACAGGGACACTTTCTCATCTCACGCGCCGGCGGTGCGTTGCAGGCCCGGTCTCCTGTCACAGCTGGACGGACAACAACGCGTACCCACAGGATTTCCTGTATCTCCCTCCTGCCGAGCGGGGGTAACTGAGGCTGCGATCAACACCCAGACGAGGCGGTGAGAAATACGAAGTATCCCGACCAGAGCCTAGCTGAGAGAGCAAGATCCGAGGTATACAGAGGTCCACCAGTTTCCTAAGTTTCCGAAGTTCCGAGTCGAGTCCAGTCCGGTTCAAGTTCAGTTCCGTTCCGAGGCCTTCCGTTCCGAGCTACCCGGTGAGTACCATTATCGGGGAGGCGTTCTGACGTGCACATAGGTTGTGCCGGTCAAGACGGGTTTGGGTACACAAATCCGGTCTGCACTGTTTCAGCAGTGTATCTGTACTGTTTAGCAGTATATCAAGTATGTCTAGTATATAATTCAGATTTACCTAGTTAGTATCGAGTATTATGCTTAGTGACTAGTTCCCTAAATGACCATCATTGTTTATTCATTAAATGTTAAATGTTAAAATGTTTTAAATACGTTCTGTATATTGTGGTGTGAATGACTGTTCATTATTGTGTTTTATGGTATTAAACGTGTTCAAAATTAGGTATCAGATCAGTTCTCAATATGCCGCTCTTTTCGAAATTAAGACAGATCAAAACCAGAAAAGGGGTACTCGAAGAAGCTGTTCCCATTCCTCCTAGGGACACTCCAGGGTACTTCATGTATCATAAACATGGCCTAGACGCCATATTATTTCTTGATCTATGGGTAGACTACACCAAGGAATTACCAGAAAGTCAGAGGTGGCCCGCAGCTGGGACCTGGGATGCAGGTTGCATTATGAAAGTAGAAGAAGAATTGTGGAAAAAGAAAGCTAGACAGTCACAGAAAGATGCCATTGAATTATGGCGTAAAGAATCATACAGACGTACAGAAAAAGCGCTCAGACAGGAAGAGAAAAGTAAGGAAAATTCAAATAAAGTTCGAGAAAGTGTATTAAGTGAAGAAGGTACTCGAGTAAAGTCAGAACAAACAGACAGACAAAGAAATGCCCTTGTGAATGGTATGTATCCTCTTCTGGCCGAAGGACTACCTAAGGCTACCCCGGAGATACCAAGAGACTTGCCACCCCCATTGTTTCCGATAAAAGCACATCCCAAAGGGCATCCCAGAACCGCAGAAGATGTTTTTCTTTCCTCTTATTTAGACGACGCAGCTCCCGCGTATGCTAATGCTGCGCCACATAGACCGCCTGCCGAGGGGGTTCAACGCCAAGACCCTCCTTCGTCTGTACCTCTGCAACAGCAAACTCCGACACAAGTTCCGGCAAGCACATCTGTTTCTACATCCGCATCCACACCTATGGTTGCTATATCCCGTTCAACGAATCCTTTCACATCCAGCACCCCAGGTGGTGCTACCGGAGGTACATCAAGCATTTTTTCTACGCCACCCAGAACAAATAAACTTTCCTTTCAAGAATTAGCCCACCAACGTACGCCCAAACTAGTAACTCCCAACACGCTCAAGGAACTTCTAATAGACTGTAGATATGACCCTGTGCCCGGAAAAGGGGACGAAATGATGCTGGCATCATTACGTATCCGACGAGCTGCAATATACTTAGGGAAGCTACCAGGAATGACTGCACATTTAGAAAATATATATCACTTTGTTCAGTCAGGGCGAGACCCTGAGAGTATTAACAGAGCCATGGAATACCAAAAGGTGGAAATACAGGGGGAACTGTTACGTTTCCTCATAAACTGTGTGATCAGAAATCAAGATCAACCAGGGGTAAATCCGGAAGAAATGCAGATTCTTACAACATGGGGTAAGAATATATCAGAGGGGAGACATGATAAACGATCATGCATAGTAGCTATGAGCCGAAAGATCCGCAAAGAAATAGAACGAATACACGAGGAAAGATTAGCAGTAGACGAACCAGAACAAATCGAGGACGAGGAAGAATTAGAACTGCCCACAGGACAGTTAGAAACCATGGCCTATGTAGGTAGAGGAAGATCTTGCAATAATACTAGATGCTTTACTGATCCGATATGTCCGATACGTCCAGATAATAACAGAAAATTCCAAACTCCTATAATAAATATAAGGTCCCCCGAACATTCATTCCAAGCCGCTGACAAATTACTCCGAGAACGAAGGGGTTATCATATACTCGATTCTATGGACGAACAAGAATTAGCCAGGTCAGCCGTTCACTGGGTTGATAGTCCTGGAAAATATGGTGATGATACACTAGCACATACGTTTTTGAACCTCGCCCCAGATGAACAGCGTCTAGCTGGTATCTATATGATTCAACAACTCCTTATATTATATAAAAGCCAACACTCCGATCCTGGCCCCTTACCTGATATATTGACTGAATTACTCACGAATAAATGGAGAGGTTCCGGTACTAAGTTAATTAGAGAAATACTAGAATCCAGAAAACAGTACATCCTTTTTGTATGTCCTGAACATGTCTCACTGCCCATCAAGGAAAGAACGACGCATTACATGGATAGACAGAATCCCTTACGCGAAGTGCACCCGATAAAGGGTGATGACAATGAGTTTAAACGTGTGTTTGTATACACACCCATATCTAAAATAGAACTATTAGAAATGAAGAAAGTGGTACCCAGTCATGATAAAGACCCAGCAGGTTTCCATCGTGAAATTAAAGATATGTTACTCATGGGAGAATATACCTACCCCGACATTATGACAATATTGAAGGTATTAATGCCTGCGGGCATTTACGAAAAACTCAAGGAAAAGGATTGGGAGGTGGGAGACCAGAAGATAGATTGGACAGCATTAGAAAACGAAGAAAAAGCTCGAGGTCCAGGTTCAGGGCTCGGGGACAAGATCAAAGCACTACCAGGTCTACTAGTACAGGTACTGCCACGTTTATTAACTACGAAAAAGGAAGACTGGGGTGCAATCTCAGCCTGTAAACAGAAATCAGACGAAGACACTAGTGATTTCTATACCCGATTTGAGAAATGTTTTGGTATAAATAGTGGAATAAAAGCAAGTAGCGAGTCGTATCCACATCTGTTTGTGACAAAATTGGTTGAAAATGCCTTGCCCCAAGTTAAGAATAGAGTATTGAAGTTCGAGAGTACCTGGCAAGGTAACACTCCGTCACAAATGTTACAAATGCTACAGTACCATCACAATAGAATTAGAGAAGAACAAGAACATGAACATAGACGCATGAAAGACACGAAAATGAAAATGCTAGTTTCCCAGACAGTGCCAGTTGACGGTCATAAGAAGGGTATAACACAGTCCAGTGTTTCAACAGGTCCTGTTAAAGGGACGTGCAACTATTGTAAACAGCCAGGTCATTATGTACACGATTGTCCCGTTTTAAAACATAATATCGCCATAGGTAACACCAAAGAAAGACCACGGCCACTTAGACAGGATCAGAATCAACAAGGAACTCCGCAGCATGCACAGTCCATGCCAGCTCCGCAACAGTCTATGCCAGCTCCACCACCGCAGCCTATTGCTGCCACACAAACAACGACCCGACAGATGTACCAGACCGCACAGTATGACTATCCTGATTATCAACGATACTCATGAAACAGCCTAGAGAGGGAAGTTGGCTTACCCCTTATTGAGGTCCCTGTAGATCAAGAAGGACCTTATGTACACAGTGAACTATTAGGTCAAGATAGAAAATTCTTACTTGATACAGGGGCAAGCCGAACAACAATAAAACGTAGTGAAGTTCCAGGGGGAACCCCTCTCAGGCACACAGAATATTTCCCTTGGCTTTTCAGGAAAACCTATCATTAACGAAGTAACACAGCCTCTTCCACTTACGATTGGTCCCTTGACACGAACTACAGATTTATTACTTACTAAATCATGTCCAGAAAACTTGTTAGGCATAAAAACTTTGAAAGCTCTAGGAGCTATTATATGTTGTTCTCCGGAAGGAGTAAGATTGTTTTTACGTGATTTCAAAGG
Source organism: Triturus cristatus (assembly GCF_964204655.1). Classification (NCBI taxonomy): domain Eukaryota; kingdom Metazoa; phylum Chordata; class Amphibia; order Caudata; family Salamandridae; genus Triturus; species Triturus cristatus. Next base: position 531,210,818 of record NC_140579.1, on the reverse strand, counting down.
GCACTACGTGTCCCGAGACATGGATCACCGACTACAGACTTTACCGACACATTTATGGGCACAAGGCCCTACAGATGTTGGTTGCATGAACATTACACCATATCGAGTCACACTAAAGGCAGGAGTGGTACTTCCACGAATGCGACAATACAAGTTACCCCCAGATGCTGTAGTGGCTTTACTACAAATCATTGACGAGCTTATTACCCAAGGAGTGGTTGTGGAAACTGACTCCAATGTATGTAATTCACCGATAATTCCGATTCTCAAACGAACCGATCCAACAGCCCCGCCAGTATATCGATTGGTTATTGATCTGCGCGAATTAAATAAATGCATAGTACCACAATACCCCGTAGTCCCAGACATTTCTTCATTACTGACAGCCATTGATTCCGAAGCAACATTCTTTACTGTAATTGATCTCAAGAATGCCTTCTTCAGCGTCCCAATAGATCCGGAAAGCCAATACTTGTTCGGATTTAGTTTAAATGGACGAAGCTTTAAATTCACACGCGCACCTCAAGGATTTACAGAAAGCCCCAGCATTTATAGCCAAGCACTGAAACGAGAACTCGACAGTATCCACATGCCAGTCAACACTGCCCTGCTTCAATATGTCGATGATCTGCTGATCACCGCTAGAAGCGAACCTGAATGTGAGAAAGCCTCACTGACGGTATTACAATTTTTGGCCGAAAAGGGGCACAAGGTGTCCCCTTCTAAGCTGCAATTCTGTGTCCAGCGAGTTGTTTACCTTGGTCACTCGCTGTCCAAGGAGGGAAGGCAGCTTACACCAGATCGCATCCAGCTAATTGCAAATATGCCGATACCCAAGACACAAAAGGAGGTGCGGGCTTTCATAGGCCTCACTTCATATTGTAGGCAGTGGATCCCTCAGTATGCATTTCTAGCAAAACCCCTCATTCAATTGACAACACAGGAGGCAGCCACATCGACTGTTCTCCCTTGGACTCAGGAACATACACAAGCTTTTGAAAGCCTAAAGAAAGCCTTATGCCAAGCACCTGTTTTAGCAACACCATGTTACAATAAACAGTTTACACTCTTCGTTACAGAACGCGAAGGTACTGCCTTGTCAGTACTCACACAGGAACAAGCAGGATCACACAAACCATGTGCTTATTTTTCTAGTACATTAGATCCCGTAGCTCAGGCTTTGCCTGCGTGCCTGAAATCAGTGGCAGCAACAGCTTTAGCAATCAGACAAAGCGATGCCATAGTATTAGGACATCCATTGACAGTACAAGTACCACATGCAGTAGAGGTTCTCTTGAACCGCACAGAAACACAACACTTGACTATAGCACGACTTACTGGTTACGAATTAACATTGTTTCAGCCACATATAGAAATCAGACGTTGTAGTACATTGAATCCTGCCACACTGTTACCTATAAATGGAACAGACCCACTTGCACATGATTGTATTGAAGTTATCACTATCACGACGAAACCCAGACAAGATTTGACAGACGTCCCATTGTCAGACCCAGACCTGACGTTGTATGTAGATGGTTCATGTATGAGGACAGGTACAGGAGAGCTAGTGGCCACTTATGCAGTCACAACAGACACTGAAATCATTGAAACAAATTGCATAAATACCTTGTCCGCTCAAGCAGCAGAGCTCATCGCTCTGACACAAGCCTGTATTCAAGCCACAAATAAAAAAGTCAACATATACACTGATTCACGTTATGCATTCGGAGTTGTACATGATTTCGGCGTGCTTTGGCGAGAGAGAGGTTATTTAACTTCTCACGGTGCCCACATTCAGCACGGACCCCTTATTCATGCCTTATTAGATGCAATACATCTACCCACTGCAATATCAATTATGAAATGTAAAGCTCATACGAAAGTTACTGATATCATTTCTCAAGGCAATGATCTAGCTGACAGAACAGCTAAACAGACTGCTCAAACTCAAACATCCGACATGACAAAGACAATAGTCCCGACACCAACACATTGCATGATGGTTAAGGATCCCGCTCTTGACGTAATAGACATACAGACACATGCTACACCAGACGAAATAAAGAAATGGACTGAATTAGGAGGGATCCAAACGGATCAAGGATGGATGACGAAGGAAAAATCTGTGTGGTTCCTTCCTGATTCAATGGTCCAGGTCGTTATTAACACTGTACATAGTCCAGCACATCTAGGAGAAAAAGCTATGCTAGACAGCATCCAACACATTTGGTTCAACAAACATTTACGAGCAGCAGCTAAACAAAAAGTTCGTACCTGTATGATCTGTTGTCAGTTTAACCCAGGTAAAAGCATTCCCGTAGAACAGGGTGGATTTCAGCCTCCTGATCACCCTTTTGAAGTCCTCCAGATGGATTATATCCAGATGGAACGATGTCGAGGATTCAAATATGTTCTTGTAGTTGTCTGTGCTCTTTCCCGTTGGACAGAGGCATACCCGGTTTCAGATTACACTGCCCCGACTACTGCCAAACAGTTAGTTCGAGAATTCTTCCCACGGTACGGTTTACCACGTGTTGTCTACTCAGATAACGGCCAGCCGTTCGCATCCGAATTAATGAAACACGTTTCACTTTTGTTAGGCTATCAGTGGAAATTTCACTGTGTCCGACACCCCGAGGCAGCAGGTCTCGTGGAAAGACATAACCAGACCCTGAAAATTAGATTGTCCAAAATATGCAGAGAGAAAGGTGTCGACTGGGTAGTAGCCTTACCCGTTGCACTTTTTTACATGAGAATGGTAGCACACTCTCGAACAGGGCTATCCCCTTATGAAGTGATCTTCGGTAGACCACCAAATATGTGGGGGATGCCTATACCACGCAAAATAACTGATATTGACTGTAATATGCTGACAGATTACTTGGCTTCCTTGATGTCTGCACTACAATCTTGTCGTTCACAGGTAGCTGCAGCCTTTCCCGACAACACCGAGGTGAAACCCCATGACGTAATTCCAGGAGATTTGGTTTTAGTGAGGAACTTTGATCGGAAGTCTCAGCTGGATCCTAGGTGGAAGTCGCCTCAACTCGTATTGCTAACGACGAGGACAGCCGTTAAGATCGAAGGACGAAAAGGCTGGATACATTCAAGTCATATCAAGAAATTTCATGGACTACCGTCAGACGTAAACGACACACCTTGCGTGTCTTCCCCGAGTGACTCAAAACTTCCTTTGGTTGAACTGAGTAACCATGAACAATACAAACTAAAACTTAGGTCTAACAAGTCAGGCAATTTGATTGTTTAAGTCCTCTCCAAGGTGAATCGGTCGAATTTGTCTCTGACATGTATCCCTTAGACCTGTATAGAGAAAGAAACAGAAGGATAAAGTTGAAACGACATGCGTACTGTAAATCACTGCGTAGTCATTGCACAGTGACGTTATTAATTTTGTTTTTCCTAAGTCTTTTAATAATTACTGCAAGTATATTGTTGCACATATATTATCCTATTTTTAGACATGTTTACAATATTACTGCTGAACATTCTTTTAGTGAATTACCTCCGCATGAATTGTCCTATAGATTTGCGCTGCGCAATAACACTTTTATTAGTATGTTACATCATTCCCATCAGGTTAGCAATGCTACAAATTGTTGGATATGTGGCCGACTCCCTCCCTATCAGAACTATAAAGGAATTCTACCTCTCTTTCCATACCCGTTCACACACAACGGCTCCTGTGGAGCATGGTTTAGTTTAATTAATTCCCTAGATTCGAATTCTGCAGTTTACCAGAATAACTGGGTATGGGGAAATTTGAACTTAGTTTTACTCAAAGTCTGTCACCCTAACAAGGAGGGACTTCCCAAAAGAACAGGAACTGATCTAGAAAATGAAGTGTATGGATTAGGTAATTTTACGCTTAATCTCATGATCCTGAATGTCGAATCCGAAGCTACTCCAATTTTGCCCGCCATGTCAGTATTTCCAGTTAAAGGTGAATTATGTGTAAGAAAGAATGGTTCCATACATATGGGCCATAGTAGATGCACCTCTGTAATAGAATTTAGTGATCAAGGCAAGTCTACATTTAGAGCTTCCCGCCATTCCTACTTCATATGTGGTCAGACGGCATACATACGTTTGCCACTAGATTGGGATGGTACCTGCTACATCGGATTCCTTTTGCCACCTGTTTTCCTAGCTCCTCCTGATTATCACAGAAATACTCATTTAGTACACAATAGAGAAAGGAGAGATCTCCCAATAGTCGATTACACTGAGACAGCATGGGAAAAATACACAGATTTCAATAAAGGTCTCTTTCCCTATATAGGTACAGTTACCAATAGTAAGCTGATACGTAGATTAACCAGAACCCTTGAAGCAGTAGTGAATGAAACTATTTCCGCCTTAGGCAATTTAACAGAAGAGCAGTCTGCTATGCGGATTGTTGTGCTTCAAAATCGTCTTGTCCTTGACGTCATCCTGGCCGATAGGGGCGGAGCTTGTAGGGTCATCGAATCAAGTTGTTGCATTTTCATACCAGAAAATTCACATCTGTATATAAAGCCATAACTCGCCTTCATAAGATTGTAAGCCAGATACACCAGAATCCAGGCACCTGGACTTGGTCCGGTTGGTTTTGGAGTGTATTATCTACCTTTGGATGGAAGGTCCTATCCTTCCTAGGTATTGGCTTCCTCATATTATTCAGTTGCTGTCTATGCCTACAATGTGGACCAGCGATCTGTGGTCTGTGTGCCACATCGTGTATTCCACCACCAAGATTTCATTCATCACGGAAGAAGAAAGAAGAACAAATGATGCTATATGAACAGATCGATGGATTAATGAAGATTGATATCTCTTGACGGGCAAGTAGGGGACAAGGAGGGAATGTGGAAATATGGATTTTCCTGATCAGTTATGTCCCCTATCTTGGACCCCAACGGTTTCATGTATAAATCACAAGTACATGTATGTTCCCTCCAGTTCCAGTTATGAAGACGCAAACACATGTGCGTCCACCGCCAACATGTCCTCTTTCAGATCCGCCATGAATGGGCCGGATATTCCATTCCTGAGTACGAAAGGCCACCGGCTTTATATGGTTCACTTATGCCATTTTACAGTCCAGGCAAGTAGGCCCTGATTCTGCCATCAAGCTTTTCCTGCCTTCTGCCTCTGAAAGCTCCAGTCTGAGCTCGCATCTGTATCCATGAACTTTGTCCTCATTCTCTGCGCAGCTAACGGTGCCTGACATCAGCCTGTTGCCTGCCAAAAACTGTATTTCACCTTCGAGATTATCTGCTCCGCTCCCTACCCAATACATTCCTGTCTAGTAGTTTAAGTAAACATTCTTCTAGCTACCGAGCAAAAGGCCCGGCTTCTCTGTCTTTATGCAAGTAATTCATAGCCCTGTTACTATGGAAGATTTCGTCCCTCGCATCTAGTGTAGACACTTAGACGCTTGTACACGCACTAACAGTCAGTATGGTCAGTATAGAATAAGATTCTACTCTAAGAGACCTCTCTTTTGGATAACATAGTTCTCTAAACATAGGATGTTAGATATGATTTGGGATTAGGTTGACTTGACCCTCCAGACTTCTGTCGCCACATGTAGAGCTAAATGTCAAGTCCCCTTCACCCCCTAGTTGCACGTCAATCACACGTCATGCTGCTGCGCGCGCATTTCTGCCAAGTATTTCTGCTGACATTGCGAAATTCTTTCATGGAACCACCCTATTATGACATCATACCTGATGACGTTCTTTAGTTACGCCCAGTTACACCCACTTTTGCTACGCATGTATGTTTTATCTTTACTATCAATTGTTACGCCTCCTGCATTTGCTTCACTGTAATGCCTATTGTATAAAAATGATTACTTGTCAATAAAGTAACGTTCTTCACTTCCTGAACCTTCGTGGTGATGGAATATGGAGCTCCTCAATTTAAATTGATTCTGGAATAAAGCCCGTTCCGAACCTCTAATACCACGGATTCTGCCTCTTATTTTACTGAGCTATTGTTATAGATTTTCCGCATCAAATTAAGTCCCGGTAATTAAATTATTTACCACAGTTTGCACCTGTGCACCCAGGCTGATGCATCCATCCCTTCCGCCGCGCCGCGCTCAATTGCAGCCTCTGTGCACCCAAGCCCCACTGCTCACCTGCTGTCATTGGTTTGTGTCCAAACACGACGGCCAGCAGGGTTCACAATTCAGATGTAGTTTTGATTGCCAGGATGATGTACACCTCATGGATCCCTTTTTTTTATTGCGCATTGTGATATGCGAGGTGGATGTGGCCATATCACCTGAAGCAGTGTGGAAGAACTGGGACATGTGGCGTCGGCGTTATCCTATTTATATATAATGTGGGCTGGGCTTGCGTATGGCAGGCCAGCGTAGGGGTGTGAATAATTATTACTGGGACCTGGGCATTGTTCAGTTCCTGCCTGGCCAAGAAGTGTACTTATGTGTGTCACTGTTGTAGTTTTGACTTCGCACAATCCGCAATTTACATTAATGTAGCATGTACAGGTAGGGCGGCAACTACCGCTAATGAGATGCTGTCCGAAAACATTGAATGGACAACATCACATGTCGTTGTCAAGCTTGTGGAGATGCGCAGACACGCATGTCAATGGTGTGTGCTATTATTGAAAGTGTTGCTATCGCGAAGCACACACATGTGAATGTGCTCGGATGGAGGGAGGATCAGCAGTGAGGCTACGTCATACACAGTGATAACGCTCATTACAGTCAAGTAATGCATGTCAAACGTGAATCTGAAAGTCTCACATATAAAACACTACTATACTGGTAAAGCCTGACAACAGAGCATACTACAACACAAATCTACACATTACTCTTTACTGTTTGTCACATGTGATCTAGGATTTGCACCCTGCCCGTGGCAGATGATACCCCTTCGAGCTACCAATACCCAGGCCGAAAGGCAGCACAATAATGCACGCACACACACACCAGGGGCATCGTGTAACACACATTTGTTTTTTGATGTAATGTTTCAGATGCATGGCCATCACACAGCAGAGCAGGATTATTGATCAAGATGATCGTTGCATGTTGTGTGTACTATAAGATATGTGTACACAGCAAAAAAGTTTTCAAAAAAGCTCTGTAAGCAGAAGAGGTGTCTCTCATCAAACGGTTTAGAGAGAATGACTAAAATGGGTGGGGTCCTCCAACTGTTACAATGGAAAATGTTATGACCCAATCAAAAGCTTTTTTATAAGGTCACATGGCAATCGCGCACCGAGTGCGCAAGGACACCGCACCCGACGCGATTTTGAGAAAATATATTTACCATAATAGAAGTTTATTACAGTTAGAAATATATAAATGTGGAAAATATTTTAGATTATCGCTTGCTCTCATATACACTTTAAACCTATTTAGATATAATTTTGAGACGTAAAAAATAAATGAGGGAATGGCGTACCCGGCACAATACCATACGTCTATGACGTAACATAGGGCCTGGCAGCATGCACTCATCGCGTACGGAACGCGCAGCCGGTGCAACCCTATATGTAGATGACATAACGCGCTTATTGGTACCGCGCAGCCATCGCACACCAAACTAGGAGCTGGCGCAACCTTATACATATATGATGTTAGGCGGGACACGGTGCTACGAAGCCGTTGGATACGAAATGCGCATCCTTAATGAGTTTCGCAATATCGCAGATAGGATTCGCGTGGTGATGGAGCTTGGCACAATACCGGTACGGGAGTCTAGTTTTCTAAAAAAAATTATATATATATATATATATATATATATATATATAAACATACTTTTTTTTTGAAGATATAAAAAATTAGATAATTTTTCATATTTAAATAAAAGGATAATAAAGTTCCAAAATATTACAAAAAAATAGAAAAAATATAGGTTTTATAAATATTAAAATATGAAATTAACATTTAAAAAACCTTTGAAATTCACTGAAAAAACCATAGGTTTTACAGACGTTATAGTTAGGAATTAGCATTTAAAAAACCTTAGAAATTCACAGAATAAACCATAGGTTTCAGGTACGTTATAGTTAGTTGGACATTTGACTCATATAAAACCAGAGAAATTTGCCCGTTATAGTTAGTTGAGCTAACTATAACTCGCGCGCCAGCAATGCACGGGTGATGACATCACATATTACATCACTCATGACATGGTCAGTGACATCACTGATGACATCACTGATGACATCTCAAATGACATGTTCGCCATAAGTTGGCAGGGTATGCACAGACGTGAGTCCCTTGCTCTCTTTGCCACTGGATTCAAGCAAGCTTGGCTGAAGATGGCTGAAATGCCAGAAACCGGTCCTAGGAAGCTTGTTTCCAGTCAACGGAAGGCATGGCTTGGCAGTTCGGGCGGACTGTTCCCATGAGGCGCAGGGTCAGACTGATTTGCATATGGCCATGTCTGAACTGGGGTGGCAGAGTAGGCTAAAGAACGGTGATGGATCAAACCCAGATCTGTTGACTGGGTGTGAGTGTTTGATTGGTTCTGATGCTCCGTCCATCACCACCCCTTTTTGTACCACTTTGTTCGCCATAAGTTGGCAGGGTATGCTCAGACGTGAGTCCCTTGCTCACTTTACCACTGGATTCAAGCAAGCCTGGCTGAAGATGGCTGAAATGCCAGAAACCGGTCCTAGAAAGCTTGTTTCCGGTCCAGGGAAGGCATGGCTTGGTAGTTTTGGCTGGACTGTTCCCATGAGACACAGGGTCAGACTGATTTGCACAGGGCCATGTCTGAACTGGGGTGGCAGAGTGGGCTAAAGAACGGTGATGGATTAAACCCAGATCTGTTGACTGGGTGTGAGTGTTTGATTGGTTCTGATGCTCCGTCCATCACCACCCCCTTTTGTACCGCTTTGTTCGCCATAAGTTTGCAGGGTATGCTCAGATGTGGGTCCCTTGCTCACTTTGCCACTGGATTCAAGCAAGCCTGGCTGAAGATGGCTGAAAGGCCAGAAACCGGTCCTAGGAAACTTGTTTCTGGTCCAGGGAAGGCATGGCTTGGCAGTTCGGCTGGACTGTTCCCATGAGGCACAGGGTCAGACTGATTTGCATATGGCCATGTCTGAACGGGGGTAGCAGAGTGGGCTAAAGAACGGTGATGGATCAAACCCAGATCTGTTGACTGGGTGTGAGTGTTTGATTGGTTCTGATGCTCCGTCCATCACCACCCCCTTTTGTACTGCATTGTTTGCCATAAGTTGGCAGGGTATGCTCAGACGTGAGTCCCTTGCTCACTTTGCCACTGGGTTCAAGCAAGCCTGGCTGAAGACGGTTGAAATGCCAGAAACCGGTCCTAGGAAGCTTGTTTCCGGTCCTGGGAAGGCATGGCTTGGCAGTTTGGGCTAGACTGTTCCCATGAGGCACAGGGTCAGACTGATTTGCATATGGCCATGTCTGAACTGGGGTGGCAGAGTGGGCTAAAGAACGGTGATGGATCAAACCCAGATCTGTTGACTGGGTGTGAGTGTTTGACTGGTTCTGATGCTCCGTCCATCACCACCCCCTTCTGTACCACTTTGTTCGCCATAAGTTGGCAGGGTATGCTCAGACGTGAGTCCCTTGCTCACTTTGCCACTGGATTCAAGCAAGCCTGGCTGAATACGGCTGAAATGCCAGAAACCGGTCCTAGGAAGCTTGTTTTCCGGTCCAGGGAAGGCATGCCTTGGCAGTTCGGGCTGGACTGTTCCCATGAGGCACAGGGTCAGACTGATTTGCATATTGCCATGTCTGAACTGGGGTGGCAGAGTGGGCTAAAGAATGGTGATGGATCAAACCCAGATCTGTTGACTGGGTGTGAGTGTTTGATTGGTTCTGATGCTCCATCCATCACCACCCCCTTTTGTACCGCGATAACTGGGTAGGCAGCCCTCACCACATATTTTCTTTTAAAAATACTCCTAGGTTTTTAGTGGGCTTTCCGCATGCCCTGGGGTTGAGGAGAAGTGATGATTGAGAGCAAATGTCTCCAATCTACCTCTTAGTGGGGGTAGGAAGACTCTTGGGGATGTTGTGGTGAACTTAAGGCCAGATCCTGGGCAAACAGTCCCCCCTTTTCTTTTTTAAAATAAGTAAACCATGGTGTCAAATGGGCTTTCTGTCCCCCACCCATAGGGCGGGGGGGACAGACTGGAGGTATACTACCTGGTGTGTGGCGGACTTTCTGCTCCCTTAGGGGTGGGCAGATAGCGGTACATCCTATCCAATTGCTTCCCCAGAGTAGTATAAAGACTGTTTGTAAACCTATACGGGGCAGCACTTGCCCCTCTTAAAACCTATCCCTGCTGTCTAGTGGGTGTATCCCTGCTTGGGATTTACCGTGCAGCAACAATCCCCAAGCAAGGATCCACTAGAGAGAGTTACTGATGGAAAGGGAACATTGTCCTGGCATCTAATGGCACTAACTACTTTCACATTCAATTTAGTGCTGATCGTCACAAAATTGTAAAAACCAAAAATAAACTAGGGACAGTGGAAAGCTGTTCCCTAGTGTCCCTCTTCGCTCAAGTTCTGACTTAAACCTTCAAGCCCGCTGGACAGACGTTTTAAGGCATGGGCAAAGTGGGCTGTGGCCCAGGGCCCCAGCCCTTCATGGGGCCCCCTGACCGAGCCAGCTCTGTTCTGCAGAGTCTTGACCTGATGAGCTTGAATGATTCTTAAACGTATTACTTTCAATACCCTTTTCCTTTAATTTATTTTTAACATGGGTGACGTGTGAGAGTCTGTTACAGACATTTTGCAGAGAAATGTTTATGATTCATGCAAAATCCATAAAAAATAGTGCTCTTAGATCATAATAAGACCTCACATATGAGAAATAGGAGGGTGTCTCAGAAATTAATTGCCATAAGATTAGTGAGCTGCTGCTAGGTTATACTATTGAAAACATGTCACTATCCTTGAATGTTAGATACAAACACATTTAGAATTTGGATGAATGTGCCTGTGCACTGTCAGTGACCTGGCCAAAGAGGCCATGAAAGAGCTGAAATTGAATCATAAATTCAAAGCTGTTCTAATCAGGGGCCCAAAAATACGTTTGGCCCTGGTCCCCCAAAATACTTATGCCCCTAATCAGAAGGATTTCCAACCACTGTGTGAAAGATGAACTGTGCACGTCCTCCACGCTGCAAAGGCAGTGAGGTGGACATACATTGGGGCATATTATCAAACCTGGCGATAAAATTATCACCGCTTTAGCGGCAGTAACGGCGATAAAGGGCTTGATAATATGCTCTATGGAATTCCAATTGAAGCCCATGTTAGATGTGAAGGACATCTAACATGGGCTTCAATTGGAATTCCATAGAGCATATTATCAAGCCCAGTATCGCCGTTTTAGCGGCAGTTTTCTGCCGCTAAAGCGGCAATAATTTTATCGCCTGGCTTGATAATATGCCCCATTGTTTCGTCACTGCATGTAATTAGTTAACGAACATCCTTTCAGCCTTATTTAGCACTAATGTAAAAAATGGGAACATACAACACGCTCGATAAAATAATGTTTAAACGTAACCTGTTTTGCAATTCACTTAAGCATACCTCAAACCAAAACAGTTTAAGACCATACTTTTGAAAACAGAATTGTGCAGGCAGCCGTCAACAAATACCATAAGTAGGGGACATAATAAATGTATGTCTGAGGCTAATTGTAAGTACGTGTGGCTTCTCCTAGAACAGGATAAAGTGAGCCTTTAGCTCATAGAGTTGTTGTAAACATTGATGATGTCTCCAACCACCCAACATTTCTGAGTCAAATCACAGTGAAGTGTAAATAAATCGTTTCAGTCACATGATTCATTGTAAACCTAATTTAAACCAAGTTGTTTGCTGTTGATAAACCAATGTGAAAAGTATACATAAGAAGTGGTATGTGATCAGCATACAAATACTATGGGGCAGATTTACAAGCCCCTTGCGAGACATTTACGCCGCCGTTGCGTCGGCGTAAACCATGCGCCATGTTGCGCCTTATTTACAACGTGACGCATCTAGGAGATGCGTCACGTTGTAAAGCCCTGCGCTACATTAAACCTGCGTCAGATTTAATGCATGCAGGGTGGGCGTTCCGTCGGAAAAAGCCTCGGAAAAGTGACGCAGTGAAATCTACAAGATTTCACTGAGTCACTTTTCTGACGCTGCTGCGTCAAAACCCTGCGCCTGCTTGAAGCAGGCGTAAGGCATGACGCAGCATGTTCGGTATGGGCAGCCCCTGAGCATTGCTGGAGTTGCGTCGTGCTTGCGACACGACTCTAGCAATGCGCCGCCCTTATGCCATCAGATGCATCACGCATCTGTTTATCCTTGCGCCATGATGCGCTGCATTGTAAATGCGGCGCATCTGTTGTGGCGCAAGGGTAAACTTGTGTGACGCATCTTTCCTGGCGCATCCCTGCTGATTTGCAGGGATGCGCCAGGAAACATAAATCTGCCCCTATGTACCTTTACATTGTGTACGCAGATCAACAGGTGATTTTGGGAAACACAAGAATGCTGTGCTTGCAATCCAACGAGTAAAACATGGAATCCATGCAATTATATATGTCTGCCGATAAAATGTGCATGTCTGTCTGTATGGGGTACATGCAAGCCAGCAGGTAACCCACGCAAACAGTAAATCTTGAAGCAAATTCGCAATGAATGCTTCCAAAAATTAGGTTGTACGTTTAAACCAATTATGTGTACAAGCCGCCATTATGTTAGTGAATCACAAAATATGTATACTAACCTGAACATTAAACACATCTGTGTGCTACTCGTGCAAATCAGTATGAGATATAGGCAAACAAGTATGCTTTCCATGTGATCGGTACATATGACAGCAATCCTCTATATTATGTATCTAAACTAATAGAGAACAAGTCTAGACCAATGTGGCAGGAAAGCACCAGCACAGGGTAGGCATGCAAACCATTATGTTGCACATATGATCCTGTACATAATGAGGGAAAACCAATAGGGAATTCATTCAAACCAATACATTTTACACTCACCAGTTTCGTGTAGCTCCTATAAAAAGTATACAGGATCTGCATGTTTAGACAACATACACTGTAGGATCGGTGTCAGACGAACTCTGATCACCCCCAACGGGAATGTTGGCCTGTTAGACTTGGGGGTCTCTAGTTGGCACAGGTATGCACTTGTGACAAATAGGGACCCTCTCCTCTAGTCAGGGTAAGGGGGTACACTCCTAAAATAACCCCTGCTCACCCCCTTGGTAGCTTGGTACGAGCAGACAGGCTTATCTCAGAGGCAGTGTGTAAAGCATTTGTGAACACATACAGTAATCAAGGGACAACACTGCAGATGGACACCACACAGGTTTTATATCATAAGTATTCTTTATATAAATTTACCACAAGACCATTAAACGACAAAAACACACTATACTGTTACTTTAGATGGTAGGATTTTGCTTAGTTCTCTTAAGTTCTTAAATGCGACACTTTAAGTCAATGTACCTTTTAGATGCGACACGCAGGGCAGCGGAAGTGTTGCAACGATGTTGATGCGATAAAGTTTTTGGTGCAAAGAAATAAAGACGTGAAGATCTTCCAGATGCGGTACGCTTCTCCGATGTTGCGAGAAGACTCAACTCGATGCTTCAGCTGCAGCGGCGACACCCTTTACGCAATGCGACGACAGCGGCCTTGGCAGTGACACTCTTCTCCGACGTTTGCGAGACGCTTCCGCTTGATGCGATGTTGCAGCTGCGACACCCCTTTACGCGATGCGACGACAGCAGCTCAGATGGCGGCACGCTTCTCCGTGGATGCGAGGCACTTTTCTTGATGCGGTGCAATGCGACAACTACGATGGCTGCGATGGCGACACGCTTCTTCCCCGATGCGAGACTCTTCTCTTGATGCGGTGCAATGCGTCAGCTACGATGGCTGCGATGGCGACACGCTTCTTCGGCGTTGCGGGACACTTCCTGGATGATGCAAGACGCTTCCGTTCGATGTGATGCTGCAGCGGCGACACACTTTACGAGATGCGACGACAACAGCTCCGACGGCAGCACGCTTTTCCTTCTTGAGTCGCGCTTCCAGCTCCTTGCGACACGCAGTCCTTCAGAAGACCCAACAACAGCAGCAGGCACTTCCAAAGAACTCTGGGGAGCTGGGGGGTGAAGTCTGTTGTTCCTGAGACTTCAGCAGGAGGCAAGCTCTTTTCCAAGCCCTTGGAGATCCTTCACAAGTTGAGCAAAAGTACACACAAAGTTCCTTTCTCCTCTCTTTGGCAGTAAGGCAACCACTGCAAGCCAATACCTCAGGTTCAGGGATAGTTTTCTCTTCAGCTTCTTCTGGTTCCTCTCTCAGCAGAGGTTCTTCTTGTTTTCCCAAAGTGATCTAATTTCTTGGGATCAGGGTCTCAATATTTATACCCCAAAATCCTTTGTCCTCTGAGGACAGAGGGGCCTTTGCCCAGTCCAAACCAGTTCTGGAGCACTCTGTTTACATGACTCCTTCTTTCCTTTCACAGTGCAGGGCAGAAACATCAGACGCCCCACAGGAGGTGGAGCCAGCATTGTGGAGGGAAAGCACAGCCCTGGAGCACTTTGTTGACATGATTCCTTCTCTCCTTTTACAGTGCAGGGCAGAGACATCAGACGCACCACAGGGGGTGGAGCCAGCACTGTGGGGGGCAAGCACTGTCCTATTCAGGTCCCAGGTGCAACTTCTCCTTCCCCTCTAGATGCAGATCTCTCTATTCACCACTGGGGCACCTCACCCTGTCTCCTGGAATTCCCCAGCCCTGTCACTCAAACTCAAGACAAAAGAATACACACGGCCTAGCAGAGGCAGGTTTGAATGGTTAGACAAGAAAATGCCTACTTTCTAAAGTGGCATTTTAAAACACAGAATGTTAGAACCAACTTCACTAAATGTTGTATCTTATCATCCTGAGTTCAGGCATACTAAATTCGAATTTCTACCATGTTCTCTGAGTCAGTTAGGATTATAAGATGTAATAACCAAACTGCCCATTCTGGCCTATGGAGAACAGGTAGCCTTGCAATAGTGAAAAACTAAAATGGCTGTAATTCACTATTAGAACATGCCACACACACCAGGGCATGTCCTACCTTATCTTTACAATGCACCCTGCCCTTGGGCCTACCATAGGGGTGTCTGATATGAAGAAAAGGGAAGGTTTAGGGACTGGAAAGTGGGTGCACTTGCCCAGTCAGCATGACAGTACCAGACTGCACGCAGGCTCTGCAATGGCAGATCTTAGGACACATTTTTACAGGCTGCTCCTGTGGGTGGCACAACCAGTGCTGCAGGCCCACCAGCAGCATTTGGATTTACAAGCCCTGGGCACTCATGGTGCACTGTACTAGGGTCTGACAGGTAAACCAAACCAACCAATCATGGAATCACTAATTCGTACAATAATTTACAATAGGGAGAGCATATGCACTTTAGCACTGATCAGCGGTGGTAAAGTGCCCAGAGTCATTAAACAGCCAACAACAGGTCAGAAAAAATATAGGAGGAAGGCAAAAAGTTCAGGGATGAACCTGCAAAAAGGGCCAAGTCCAACATGGCCTTTTTTACCAACTAGCTCACTGTGCCTCTAGAATCTCCTCCTACCAAGGAGAGAATAGTTCCTGGCAACCATCGAACATGCAGTTCCTGAGTGGGTCGAAAGGGGTTTGTAGTAGAGAGAGGTGCATATAGGATAATGTAGTCCTATATCATGGAGTGGGATATTATCCCTTCGGAACTAGGGCCCTCACACACCCAGCCAGCTAGGTGTCATGCTTCATCATTGGGTCTGCTCCTCGTCAGGTTGGCGCTGCAATACCCAATGGCCAGCCAATTAGGGGCTCTGTAGCGGAGATCTTTTGTTCCTGGCGTTTGGTGAGGTGTGAGTAAGGGGCCTTGGAAAGTGTAGATGTAGTACCACCCGGTTCCGGTGGCAGGGGTAGGTCGTACGGCGCAGTGACGCTGATTTTAGGGCACCGCACCTAGAGGTGTCACAGCTCCACCGGACACTGTTAAAGCCTGGCTATTAGAGCGTGTTGATTCTCTTTGAAATTCCCTAGGTACTTTACCTTTACACGTGATGGTTAGGTTGGTGCACCGCTACCACTGGGTGTAGATAGTTTACACATGGTCCTGATGAATTGCCGCTAGATCCATAAGACGATTTAGGCAAGAAACATGTTGACCCCTTTAGAGTAGAGCGCTAGGATCTGGAAACATTACATTCAGATAAGTCGCCACTCTCCCTTCTTTTAATAAGTGGGAGCCATCTTATTAAAATTGCTTTTGGACTACCCAACCTGTTTTTAGTCCACACTTTCACTACACAACATCTACACTTTCCTATGCCCCTTACTCACACCTCACCAAACGGCAGGAACAAAAGATCTCCTCAAAAGAGCACCTCATTGGCTGCCCGTTGGGTATTGCAGCGCTGACCCGACGAGGAGTGGGCCCAATGATGAAGCATGACACCTAGCTGGCTAGGTGTGTGAGGGCCCTAGTTCCGAAGGGATAATATCCCACTCCATGATATAGGACTACATTATCCTATATACACCGCTCTCTACTACAAACTCCTTTTGACCCACTCAGGAACTGCATACCATTTCTTGTTTGATTCACCTGGGCATGTATGCTGGACCTTACCAAGAGCCCCTCTGAGTCCCTCTCTTGACTAACCATCGAACATGACAACCCTGATCCCTCAGGACTGTGGAAACAATATACTACCTTTCGCTCAGTCACTCGTGCTTACTTAGTCTGCACGTTCAGAGAGATACACAGAATAAACAGGCTGGGCGTTTTCAATAAGCATTTATTCAACAGTTGTTATTCTGGTGTAGAATAGATGTGCTGCAACAACCGTTAGACAGTATAAGATATAAACGATTAACAGTACTATACAGGTAAATGGATGGTATAGTTCAACCATCTTACTATAATCATGAATACACTCAAGTATATAAAACACATGATAAAAAGATGCGTACTCCTACGATGCCTCCCTAACTAGATGTACCTAAGTGTACCTAGCATGTGTGTAGGTATTAAGCCAAGAATCCCTCTAGGATTTAGTCAACCCCATTACCTGAAGTGAGAGTCTATAGGACCCCATCCTGGTCTTGAGCTGGACACCCCGCAAGGGATGTTAGACCACTGCGAGCTGGAGTATCTGCATGCAGGAACCTCAGCGTCTCTGGTCCATGTGTCGGCCGGGAATTCTCAGTCTCCTCTGTCTTATCTTAGCAAAATGTGATGTATATACACCCATAGGTCTCCCCAGGGGTCCTACCTTGCTGTGTTACTGTGTCGGCCTAAGGATGACGTTGGGCATGAACTTTATACATAGATTTTATACAGGGGTTGGTAGTCCTGCTGTGCTTCCAAGAATCCTCATGCATAAGGTATGAGATTTTGAACTAGGGAAAACCCGTGTTCTGAATGCAGTGTAGTATCTAGGTACAAGCTCAGTCCCTGTAAACCGTGACAAGTGTAATATAGGGAAGAATATAGGTGCAAGGTGATGAAACTACAGAGGCCTATATTATAATACCTATATAGAATATAACACCATTGTGCTATGCATGCATGTTTAGTTCACAAACCCCAATGCACTAAATGGACATAAAAGTGTACTGTTGATATAAACCGGTACACAGGAAGCTTACGTCAGTATGATGTCTATAAAAACCCACTCCTTAAACCATACACTTTCTCACAAAAATCAAAATGCTTCATCTATATGCCAGGAGCTTACCTATGTATTAACCAGTTTTTTTATACCAAAAAACTGTTGTTTCATACAAAGATACATAGTACATGGAAACCAATATAATGTGTGTGAACCAGTGGCGTATGCACAAAGGTATAATCAAGTCAAGTCAATTCAAGATACGCATTATTCAATTTAAAATGTCAACTCATAAAAGCACAAAATATTACAATAAGCGAAAATATATCAGTTCATGTAATTAAAATTTGACAAGTATGTATTGAAGATGACATCTGTTAAAAATTACAAGTTTGTATTAAAAATAAGATCTGTTAAAAATTACTAAAAGAAGAACTGTAAGCTAGTTTCAGTGCACAGCCATGACATAGATAAAAACCATAATCATTTAATCGAACGAAGGACCTTGCATAGTTTTCCTAGTTCTGACCACCCCTTTCAGATATTTTACAATATGGTCGGTAAGAATGTCATCATCTAGGAATTGTAGCCCAATTAAATCAGGTCGACATTGTCTCAGTCCTTGCATTTTCAGATACGGCAGAATCCATCTTTTCCTGATTAAAATATAAAACTTGCAGAATAATATAATGTGGATTGTTGACTTTGCAAATATTTCATCGCAGGGGCATGGGAAAAGAGAGCGTGACCAATCATTTATCTGAGGGAATGTAACCAGGTTATGGAAATTGCCCAGACGTAGGCGCGTCAATAACAGCCTGTCATAATTTCTTGGGGTGGATAGTAGATACGGTTGTATCCCCATTTGAGTCAAAAGCAATTGAGTAGCTCTGACTAATGTTTTCATAATATTAGAGGACAATCTCATTGTCTCCAAGTGGTTGATACATAATACCTTTAATTCCTTCCTTGTAATAAGAGACAGGCTATCGGGGTTAACAAAGTACTCAGAATGATCTAAGTCATGCATAACATTTTTAACATATGCTTACCAAGGAATACATTGTACCCGTTGCAAGTTCAAACAGTCTTTTATCTTTTATCACGTTCCGGTTGAGACCAGTGGTAACGCCTGTCCAAACTTTGTGCCATAATAAGATAGGCTGAATTTTAATTAGGTCGGACAGGTATGACAGTCCCTGTTCGGCGTGACAAATATACGTGGCCGCGCTAATCGGGACAGCTAGAAGATATCTTAGAAACCTATTCTCAACTTGCTGAAGAGACTCTATGTTTGTATAACCCCAAATACCAGCTCCATACAGAGCAACTGAAGTAAATTTGGCTTTGTATATTGTCAACAGGTCGTTAATAGGACACTTTCCTAACTTCCTGGCAAAGTTGATCAAAGCACCTATGGCTTTGGCAAAAAGCAATTTTCTACAATTGATGGCTTTTGCCCATGAACCCCCATCTATCGAAGACATTCCCAAGTATGACAAGTGTTTAGGAAATTCAAATTTTTTGTTGTTTATAAAAATGTCACAAAACTTGACGCTGGGCTTGCTACAGTTCATGATGAAAGTTTTGATAATATTAACATTAAGGTCTAGGCTTGACATATAAGATGCAAAGCTCGACACGATTTTCTGCAAGCCGATCATTGCACCAATTGTCCTTTTGTCTAAGCAAGGTAGATCTTGGCATTCCCTCAATAAAGTGTCGCCCAGACTGTTTATGTAGAGGGTAAAGAGGAGTGGGTCTAGAACACACCCCTGCCTTAACCCCTTACTGACAGGGAAATTATGACCAAGTTCACCAGTTCTACTATAGTGGAACTTGGCCCGGGCATCTAGGTAAGACTATTTAAAAAAATTGTTTAGTTGCGTTTCCACCCCCATGTCCTCTAGGATGCGCCACAGCTTCTGGTGATTGACACAGTCAAACACCGAGTTTAGGTCAACGAAACACATAACATTTTCCAAGTATTAAGCTCAGGTTCAAACTCTGTTCCACAGTACCTAAACCTTGGCGGAATCCGTACTGAGGTTCTGAGATGACACCTGTGTCCTCAGCCCATGACTGCAGTCTATTTAAAACAACGCGCCCGGCCACTTTCACAAGAGAGTCCAGCAGTGATAAGGGTCTATAACAGGGCGGGTCATTGTGGTTGCCTTTCTTAAAAATAGGGACAAGAATGGACTCCGTTCAAGTCGGTGTGAAACCTTGTGTACAACAGGCCCTTAAGACCAAAGTTAGAAGTGGGCCCCAGAGCAAGGGGCAGGATTTATATAGATCTACTGGTATGCTGTCTGGTCCCAGAGCTTTTCCACCTGTACTTGCGTTGATGGCCAGGATCACCTCATCCACATTAAAATCAATGCAGATTGGGAGGTAGCTTGCAGAGCCTGATCTAAGATCCTCGCTAATGTTGGGATTTGCGTTGTTAAAGTATAAGCTGGAAAAGTGGGTCACCCATTGATCCTCCCCGACCATGTTTTCAAAGCTTGCTGAGTTTTTAGGGGCCAAGAACGGGGCATTCACAGCCTTCCAAAAGCCTTTCATGTCCTTTGTGGCAGATGCTTGCTTAAGGGCCTGCCACAGTTCAGATCTAATGGTCTCTTTTTGTTCTTTACGGGACGTTTTATATGCCGCCCCGGCCCTTTTTATTGCTTCCTGATCTCTCCTCGGCTTGTGTAGAACAGATTTCAGAGCTGAATGCGATTTGCTACACTGAGAATCAAACCAGCCTGGCTTACTATTAGAGGACCTTTTGGATTCTGTTATTAAATTATTTTGAATGGCCTGTGAGATTTTGCAGAAGGAGTTAGAAGTATTGGGATCCGTGGCGATCTCATCAAGGCAAACTGAGAAGTCTGTTTTACAGTTAGTTAAAAGTGACTTCGTTAATTGTAAAGTATCTACTCTCGCCCATCTAATCGTGTATCTGTTGGATCTATTAATGACAATATCTTGTGAAGGCTCGGTGGCCATAGGTCTAATTAACAACGCTTAGGTCGGCAGATCTAAGGTAACGCTAATAGGAAAGTGATCACTGAAGGCGACAGTATGGGTTTCAAAATCATATGTTCTATCAGTGTATATATTTGATATTAAAAGAAAATCTATGGTTAAGTACGACCAACAACCATTAAAAGTACTATTAAACGGTATGGGTGGTGAACAGAGGTCATTGGCGAAACCCAGGTCCATGGTATATTTAATCAGGTTTAACGTTTCCCCAAGGGGGGAATGCAAAAAATGAGAGACATCTATCTCATCGTCAGGTTATAAACCACAATATACTCCTTCCGCATGAGTACAAAGGCCCATGTTGAAGTCCCCTCCCCAAATTATGAAATTATGCAAAAGTCTTTGGTTGTGTTCCCATAGATAGTATCCAGATCCTCCTGTAGCTGCCTTAAGACTTCCCTCGTTTGCATGGACAGAATAGTATTGTAAAAGTTTAAGAGGACGGTGCAATGGGATTTATCAGTATGCATTTTTAAAACCTGATAGTAGGCATTAGATTTCACAAGGGCCACCCTTCTTGCATTCAACCTGTGAGATATGAAGGTACATAGGCCACCCTTTTTCCTCCCGTGACTGGAGGAAACAGCCGGGGTAAAAAAAATGTTGAACCCGTACATATGTTGAATATCATCTACCCAGGTTTCCTGAAAGCATAAAATATCGAAATCATAGATCAATTGAAGCCAATCAGGGTTAGACAATTTAGTGGTTAAACCTGCCACGTTCCAAAAAAGTATATTCATTAGGCTAGACCTAAGTTCGCCCTCAGTGAAGCGCTTAGTATAACCTCAGGCAGAGAACGTTAGAGTGGTGATCAGTATTCGTTAAAGGATGTGAATGGTGAGTATTTACGATTGTTGAATAAGATCCCTGCTTGTTGTTACCAGGTGCAATATAATCGTCAACCACTACGTTGTCTGGCTGGACATTGGCAGGTGGCCACAGGCTTCGATGGATACAATTATCAACTAAAACTTCAATATTGCTTTGGTAATTATGAGTGGGCTCCTTTAGATCCATGAATACCAATTTTAGGCCAGGGGGATTATTTTCTATGGTATCGCTTTGTTCTGCATGACTGCTTGTGGGAATAAGTCAATCTAGGTCTTCCAGGGATGGGAGTATGTCGAATCTATTTTGTAAGGGTAAGCTAAACTGGTGGTGAGTATTGGGGGTTTTAGGTCTCTACTGTAAGGGCTGGTGAAGATAGTTCCTTGGGGGGTTAAAAGTATCCTAGAGGCAATACATTTATTACTCTTTGTGACACATGATCACTACCGAGTCTGCATGGGATCTCACGTACCATTCTCAGAGATCTAAAAGTGAGGACGATACAATCACCGGGGAGTGTTTTTTCCCTTCTCCCCACCCAACCTACTCTTCTCACTTTTTTGAACTCCCTGAATAGGGCCTCTGTTAACCCGGTTTTAGTCCCGAGCCAGCAGAGAGCCTTGTTTCTCAGTGCCTCCCATGTTTAATTTGCCTGGGGGGTAGGAGACGGTACATTTGCTAAAATGATGGTATGTGGGGTGGCTTCGGGGGGCAGATTCAGCCTCACCTCCTCCCTGTCCATGGGAATTGCAAGCGGAATAGATGGCAATTGAGTTTCACTATACTTAATATGAGCTAGAGCGTAGTTATGTTTTAAGCCAATGGTACTCTTGGGTCCTAAGGACACTTTATCTGAGGTGTGTGGGGGATTAGCCTTCGAAGAAGATGCCACAATACCATCATCCAATACACATTCTGAGGGGTTGTTAGCACATACTCCATGACCTTTTCTTAACAGCTCCTCAATGGCTGTTACCCTGACCAACACTTTTTCTAAGGGGGCTGTGGCTAAGGTATGAGGTGCTCCTATACCCAGACCCTCCCTTGTAGTAGCATCAGTCTGTGATGGCCCATTTAGGCTGATAATTTTACTTATTACAGTGTCCAAGTGATCTAGACGACCCCGGAGTAAAACAAAGCTGTTATCAATCAGTTCTTTCAATTGTGCAAAAGCAGTATCCAGAGCAATTCCCCCAGCAATATTCAGCGCAGTATGCCCAAGAGCACTACATATTGGTACAGATAGAGCAGCATCAGTTTGTGTACTGATGGTGCAGGTTTGAGGCACCTCAAAGTTAATTCACCGAGGCAGCTTCTGTTGTTTAGGTTTTTGGGTGCCCTCCTCCGCTTCCCCGATGGCTCTCTCAGCTTATCCTCGGTGTCCTCAGTATAGGATATGAAGGTCCGCGACCTTGTGACTATACTAGTCCAATTTAGAGTGTCCATGGAGTGTGCTTAAAAGTCAGTTACAGGGGAGGGCCGAGGCTGACCATGCGCAGTGGAGGGCCAGCAAGTTGTAGGAGCATCGCCCGGAGTGATAGAACCTAGGGAAGAGTGCCTCTGCCGGGATAGAGGTTCTAGAGATAATCGCCTCTCTGTCAGATGTGGCTAAGCATTGATTTGGCCCTGACGATAAAAGCATCCAGGGTGACCACAACTTCCTTGCGTTTACTCATTGTGAATAACATGAAGGGACAACGCCACAAAGCGCAATTGGGGAGGCATGATTAGAGATGGTAGGTACACTGGGAGACAAGCAATAAAGCAATGAAGCCAGACCTAAAAAGGTACAAGGTAGGATACTACCCGTGTGTGGCACAATTGTTGGGAGGAAAGCAAAAAAAATGCCAAGCAGTACCTAATGGCTCACTGCTCGAGTCCATGTGCTGCGGATGTTAGGGGGGTGGCCCAGCCCAGCCTCTTCCAGGCGATGACGGGCAAGAACAGGCCCGCCCTTGGCCTGGGCTTTGCCCAGGCGAGGCCCGTGCACCTCCCACGCTGTGGGAGTTGTGAGCGCTTATGTAGCACGGAGTTGGCGGTTTGCGGTGTGCTCCTGCCTCCTGGGAGAGCAAAGAATGCTGGTTGTTGTGGTCCCCAACCGATGTCAGCAGCATCCCACGCGGCGGGAGTCATGAGTGCTTATATAGCGCAGAGTTGGCGGTTTGCTGTGTGCTCTTCCCTCCTGGGAGACCAAAGGATGCTGGTTGTTGTGGTCCCCAACCGCTGTCAGCAGCAGCCCGCGCTGCGGGAGTCGTGAGCGCTTATGTAGCGAGGAGTTGGCGGTTTGCGGTGTGCTCCTCCCTCCTGGGAGAGCAAAGGATGCTGGTTGTTGTGGTCCCCAACAGGTGTCAGCAGCAGCCCGCGCTGCAGGAGTCGTGAGCGCTTATGTATCGCGGAGTTGGTGGTTTGCGGTGTGCTCCTCCCTCCTGCGAGAGCAAAGGATGCTGGTTGTTGTGGTCCCCAACCGGTGTGAGCAGCAGCCCGCGCTGCGGGAGTCGTGACCTCTTATGTAGCACGGAGTTGGCAGTTTGCGGTGTGCTCCTCCCTCCTGGGAGAGCAAAGGATGCTGGTTGTTGTGGTCCCCAACCGGTGTCAGCAGCAGGTATAATCAAAATGTTTCGCATACAACCCAAGGCAGTTGGAATATTAATCACAATGTCTGATATAATAAACCCAATTATTTCACATGAGGCAATTTAATTTTGCCCTGTTTAGCCCCCTACAGTTATGGCCTAGGCGCAGTGCAAGGTCAAAATAGAGACAATAGAGAGGATAAAATAGGGCTATCTACAAGGAATCCACGCTAAACAGACATGAGAGATTCAGTATTGAAATAAACACACTAGCGTGAATGTGGGCAACAACTCGTTTTGATAAATACTGTAGAGAAATAATACAAAGAAATGCAGGACCATGGCAGTGTAGTATGTCTTGAAAGTTTTTGCCATCCAGCAGCTCATCACAGCATAGGGTATAACATTAAAGGTATTCCCCTTTAATTCAAATATATTTATATTACTAAAGAATGTTGAGCAAGAGGTGGAACACCGTCCCACTACATACAGTTCCGTTTACATGTTTAAAGAATATTACAATACCTCCCTTCGTTTATACCGAACCAAAACAACTTCACAAAGAAAAGTATGCAATTAACACAAAACATCTACAAATCTTGTTATAGAAAATGAGCGATAGATGCAAAACGATTAAACAAAAATTAGAGCACACAAAAACTCACTGAGCATGGAGAACAGGAAAGGCCAGCACATTCCATTATAATATGTTTTAGGTTTTCTAGCAAATGCTCTCTACCCATGAGGGCTCAACTCCCTTGTCAATATCCCCACATTCTTTAGGCCTATCAGTGAGTACTTCTTGCACTTTTACAATCCTTCCTACATTCCACCACTTATTTCCCAAAATCTTCATAGCATTTCCACTGACAGCTTCCTCCAGGGCATGAGCCTTAAGCTGTGGGTCAATAGAAAGGATTTCTCAAACAATCTCCGAATTTGAACTTCCCCCTATTATCTATTGTGCTGTTTTTACTTTCATAGTTCTCCTTTGTTTTCTCCTGATATCTTTGATCCCCAGGATGTACCTCTTCAGTCAAACCCTCGATGCTCATGTAACTCTTGTGCCATTTTCTCAACAACGCCGGACGCATCATAGATGCAGGAGTCCTCCCACTCAACATCTTAAATAGACTGAAATCTGTGATGGGGTGGACTAGTGTGGTATGACTACAGCATAACCCCCACAGCTTCATTGACATCCACCTTCGCAATTTTAGCCCACTCACTGCACACACTCCAGCAGCATGCATTTTTTCCTCTGCCAGACCTTTTGCTTTCAGGTGATAAAATATTATCCAGCAGTGCCTTATATTATATTCCTATAAAAATGTGACAATTTTCTTAACGTAAAGTGTATTTTATTGTCAGCATGGTGCTCATATAGGGCCCGAGGCCTGGGCACCATCCAGAGAGGACCTGCCTGAGTTTAAAGGTTCCTCGGGAGAAGCAGACAAGGTGAAAGATTCCATGAGGACCCCGCAGGGGCCAAGGAGGGAGAGTCAATGTATATATAAGGACACCCTGCTAATAATGGCAGTTCCCAGGGCATGGAAAACACTACTGTATACAAAAAACCCACAGGCAACTTTCCAGCAATTCATGATACATGTATATAAGGGCCAAGCACACTAAAAGTTAAAAAATGAACATTCTTTATTGTTATCTCAACATTTCACTAAAAACAGTGGTATACAGATATTCGTGGTGCCATCAGAATTTCTAGCAATTTAAAATCATAATGCAACACAACCACACCTTCAATCAGACAGACAATCACACAATAAACTATCAGTGTATGATACTGTCAAAGTTTGATGTATCTTATTTGCCTCAATCAAGACTGAACTAATTCATGATTAGTCAAGGAATATTTACAAACAGGTCATCTCATTAAGTTACATACAACCAGGATGTTACATAGCAACAATCACTTTGGAACAGAGTTAGTGGTTTAAATTTTTGATGTATCTTCAAGAAATCAAATCTACTTGTGTTTCAGCGGCCCAAGCGCCTTCATCAGAAAAGCCACATAAGAGAAGATAAAAGTATACAACATATATGCTCAGCCCACCAATTTTACTATAAATGTATTAATTTATTATTAAAGACTGTGGGCAAACATGGGTCTTGGAAGTTTGGGCTTGTGTAGCGTTGCTGTTTATAATATGCCAATTATAACAAATCAGTCTTGATTGAGGAAAATAAGATAAATCAAACTTTGAAATTATTGTATACTGATGGTTTATTGTTCTGTGATTGTCTGTCTGATTGAAGGTGTGGTTGTCTTGTTGCAAAATGATTTTAAATTGCTAGGAATTCTGATGACACCACAATTAGATGTGTATCAGCTGTTTTTATAGAATCATGGTTAAGAACTGTTATAAAGTTGCCTGGGGGTTTTATGTATACACCAGGATGGAGAGTGCCTGGAGGTCTGAGTCAGCAGACAGGCGAGCCCTCACCTTGGGGGAAGAGAATAGGGCTCGAGATCAGACGACACAAGTAGACCCACAGTCTGGGGCAGTGCCATGACTGAGTGGACCCTGGGGCCTCAAGCCTCATCTTCTACAGATGACTTGACGGCTAAGGTGAAAGACAGATGTGTCAGTGGGAGACCTAGGCTCTATTCTCATCAATGCGATAACAAGGTGAGAGAAGAGGCTTCTTGATCTAGTCTTATTTCGAAAGCTGCCGATTTCTCTTTTACCCTTACGGAAACGCTGCTATCTATAAACACTTCTCTTCGTGGTCGTGCTACGGGGCTAGATCGATTGCCCACTTACTTATTTGAGACAAACCCGGAAATCTGGGGGCCATACATTAACTTGCTTTCAAACACAATCTTGGCCGGCATGGATATTCCATCATCCTGGAAACTAGCGGAAATTATTACCATTTACAAAAAAGGGAACAGGGCTAACCCGGCCAACTATTGGGCAATAAGTCTGATCGATTTCCTGCAAAAACTTTTGCAAACACGTACTGGCTCGTGTACAGGAGTGGATAAGGGATGTGAGTATACTTACAGATTGGCAGGCAGGCTTTAGACAAAATGTGAGTACACTAGATCAGATCTTTCATTTTGTTTTTATGTATTGCCGAGAGGTGATCATAGGCAAGGGCAAACTTTATGTTGCCTTTGTCGATCTTCGTGCATCTTTTGACTTAGTGCCCCAAACGCAACTATGGTAGGTCCTCGAAAAGATGGGTGTGCGTGCCCCTTTGCTGGATATTATTGTGAGGCTTTATTCTGACATGTTTGCCCAGGTGTGGTGGGGGGGTATTGATCGTGGAGTCCGCCAGGGGTGTGTTTTGGCCCTCAACCTTTTTGCGTTATATATAAATGGGGTAATTGGCTTCTTAGATCAAGATGGCTGCAGTGCCCCTAAGATAGGTGGGCAGAGGGTCCTTGTACTACTTTTTGCGGATGATAACTTGCTAATCTCTAAGTCACCGCAGGGTTTACAACAGCTCCTGAATTCTTTCCAACTGTTCTGTGTGGATCGAGGCTTGGAGCTTAATAGCTCCAAGACCAAATGTATGATTTTTAGTAGACAATTGTCGAATTCTTGTAAGAGGAGGATTCTAGTGGGCGACACAATTTTATATATGGTACCGAGTTTTGAGTACTTGGGGATTAAATTGACCAAGAACCTATGCTGGACATCACAGGTGGAAAAAGCCCATGTATCCTTAATTCAACATACAATACATATAGGTAAAATCCACAGGAAAACATTATCAACCAGGGTGAGTCCAGCATTGGAAATTTACAATATGAAGGCCCTAGGGGCGGTTCTCTATGGAGCTGAGCAGTGGGGCTACTCCCACATTAAAAGCCTATCCATAGTGTACAACGGTTTTTAAGAACTTTATTGAATTTGCCCGCTAGTACAACACTGTCCCCTCTTTATTTAGACATGGGCCAAAAGAAAATTACAGATAAGATTGAATGTAGAATGCTGACCTTTTAGCACAGGTTATGGACAATTCCTGCCCTCGAGTCTTATAGTGAGGGTGTTAAAGACCTTTTGGCCACTGAATACGCAGGGAAAATACCCTGGCTCTGTTCTATGAAGGATTTGCTTCATAGACTGAATAGGGATGAGTATTGGACAAAACCTAAAAGCATGTGCATAATTGGTAAGGCCAGTATTAAAGGACTTTTTGAGGAAAATGTAGTGGTTAAAAATATTAGGATGTGTATGGGTTCCCTAGCCATGTCCTTTCTTGACCGGAAACCGTTAGCCGCCTATGAAGGTACCATTGACGAAATTGCTCCTCCACTGGCTAGGAAACTATATTTGAAATTTAGGTATGGTACCTTACCCATAAAGTCATTTACCAGTCGATGGTAACAGACAAAGGGGCAAAAAGATGATATGTGTCTGGGTTGTGATGAGTGTTCTGAAACACCCATCCATGTTTTGTTTTTCTGTCCGTTATACAAACAAATACGGGCAAAATGGATTGCTCCTTTGTGAAAATATCTGGGTTGTAGGGAGCACAGGGAAACGTTCAGAATATTACAGAATGGCACACTAGCCAGATAGCAGTCTGTTGTGTGGCCATGTTTCTTAGGGCGTTTTGGATTAAGCGTGCAAAATATTTACAGACTGCTATGGGTTTTACATGAGAATGGTTTTAATGTGGGAGGCACTGTGCTGTTAATGTTAATGTTAATGTTACTGGGTATTTATAGAGCGCATGGCTACTCCCAAGAGTGTCCCGGTGCTAACATGGAACCCGTAACAAAAAACCCTCAACAATCAGACACCTAGGACACCGATCGTGAGAACAGCAGCGTTTTTAGTTTGGGACGAAAGCGCAAAAGGTCATTTTCCCAGCGCAACTCAGTAGGTAAGTTATTCCAAAGTGCAGATACCAGTACCTGAAAAGATCGACCTCCCAGACGAGCACGATAGAACCTAAGGGTAAGTAGCAAACAGGAGGATGAGGACCGTAGATTGCGTGCGGGTACATACCCGTGGCATCTAGCCCTTAAGTAAGGAGCACCGACATTATGGAAGGCCTTAAAGGCCAATACCAGTGCTTTAAAGGACACCCTCTTACGGATTGGGAGCCAGTGGAGTGTTCTAAGGAGAGGGGTCGTGTGAGTATGACGATCAGCCAAAAAAAAATCGCACGGGCTGCAGCATTCTGGGTGACCTGAAGCCGATTAAACAGATACTCAGGGAGGCCTAAGTAAAGAACATTCACATAATCAAGCCGAGAAAGTATCAAGGCTTGCACGACTACCTTCCTGTGGGACATAGAGAGTAGTGGTAAGAAGTTTTGCATCATCCTAAGTAGTCCAAAACAAGTGCCCACCACTGATTGAACCTGGGCACTCATGGAAAGATTACTGTCCAGTTTAACCCCCAGGTTCTTAACCGTAGTGGCCAGAGCAGTTGGAGGAGACATATTAGATGGCCACCATTCACGCCATTCATCGTCCGTAGAACAACCGAAAAAAATCATTTCTGATTTTTCAGAAATACATAGAAGATGGTTTACATTAAACCAGTTAAACACCGCCGAGAGGCATAGGTTAATCATCTTCCCATCCATTGCTTCACCCTTGGCACACGTGAACAGTAGTTGCGTATCGTCCGCATAAGAGACGATTCTAGCACCAAAAGGTTCAACCAGCATTGCCAGGGGAGCCACATACACATTAAATAATGTGGGGCTAAGGATGGAACCCTGGGAAACTCCCACATTCATAGATTGAATGGGGGCCTCAAAAGGGGGGGACCAAACAGCTTGCTGGCGATTGGTAAGGTAAGACTGGAACCATTGTAGGGCATTGCCCCCAATGCCGTACCTCCAAAGACGATCAAGAAGAAGGTTATGGGGTATGGTATCGAAGGCAGCAGATAGATCCAGCAATACCAATACTGCTCTCCCACCTTTATCCAAGGTGACTTTTATAGACTCCGATATCTCGAGGAGAGCTGTTTCGGTGCTATAGTTGGCACGAAAGCCTGACTGGCTAGCATGGAGGACACCGTTGGATTCTACAAACTCTCCGAGAACCTGATTCACATATTTCTCCAGCGTCTTGGATAAGGCAGGAAGCAGTGAAATGGGCCTGTAATTGCTAGCTGTCCAAGGATCAGCCGAGGGTTTTTTTAAAAGAGGAAGAATTTTCCCATGTTTCCAGTTATCCGGTACTGTCCCCATAGATAATTAAAGGTTCAGCACCCGATTAACTGCCGGGTTGATTACCTCAGCTATTGAGGCCAGAATCTTTGCCGGACAAGCATCTACTGGAGATACTGACTTGAGAGAGCGAAGAAGATGTAAGGATTTTTCTAATGAAAGTTCAGGAATATGTAGTAGGCAGTTCGCAGACGGAGGTAGCTGTAGGAAAAGCCTATTCAGATTCCCATGACAGTTGGGGCCTGCTGCTACGAAAGTAGCCTGTAAAGAGGAGATTTTAGTGAAAAAGAATTGACCAATGCTGTCAGTCCAAGCTTTCGTTGGAGTAAAAGGATTTTTTATGCCATTAGGGGCCGTAAAATCTTTTACAACTTTAAAAAGTTCTTCACTTTTATTTCCTGCATTCTCAATTTTTTCGTTGAGAAAGTTCATTTTTCCCAGGCGAACTTTATTATAGTAAGCTTTTAGTGAAGTCTTGTAGGTTTGCTTGGCCCGTATGTCATAATCCTGTCGCCATTTCCTTTCTAAACATTTACAGAGGTTCTTGCTCTTCCTGAGATCTTCCGTAAAACAGGGAGCAGAAGGTCTACCTCTATTAGCTACCCGGGTTTTGAGAGGGGCAATGAAACACAAATTTCGAGCCAACTTTCTAAGGAAGATACATCCAGAGCAAGACTATCTATAAACGAAACAGGATGTGCTTCCAGAAAAGCTCCTACGGCTGCCGAGGTCATTGATTTAAACGACCTTAAACTGTTAGTCCGTAGTGCATAAGACTTGGAGGATAGGGCCAAAGTTTTCTTAATGCTAAAAGTTAATAAATAGTGATCTGACCAGACCAGGGGGAAAGGTAAGGCCATTTCAATTAGTTTAGTTGAGAAAACTTGGTCTAATATATGACCCTTTTCCTGGGTGGGATGGGTGACATATGGAAGAAAATGAAGCATATTTAATGATTCATACAGTTTCGTTGAGTCCAAATTATGTGGCAGATTCATATGAACGTTAAAATAACCTAAAATTAAACACTGTTCATATTTAGCAACCAAGGGGGAAATAGCGAAATTCAAACCTTCCAGGAAGCTTTTAGCCTGACCGGGAGGCCGGTAGACTAAAGCCCCTGTTATAGAATGATGGGGAGATATTTTTAAGAGGAAACTCAAGCTTTCAGTATTCTCTAAAACAAAATTGGGGAGGGTAGTACAAGTGAACGTATTTTTATAAATAATCGCCACTCCTCCACCACGTCCCTCTACACGATCTTTCCTTATGATAAGATAATTAGGTGGAATGGCATTGGCAATAGTAGGGTTAGACCCTTCATGAAGCCATGATTCAGTAAGGAACAGCACATCAGGCTTAGATTCAGAAAGAAGGTCGAAAATTTGGTGTTCGTGCTGTTTCATAGAGCGAGTATTCAAGAGCATCAATTTTAAGTCATTGCTTACTCGCTGATTGGAAAAAATGGGTTGATCAAGCATGCGTTCCCCTGGAAAGGATATATCAGCGGTGGCCAGGGGGAGGGTCCAATGGCATGTTTCACAACTCCATGCTTTCATGGAGCCCACCGAGAGAGAGTGGGGACAACATTTTGCACCAATATTTAGATCTTTAAGATCCCCAGTGTTATAACTAATCCGAGGATTATATGCGCTGATAGGCATCTTACCTCTATTGCTAATACCATGATAGTCCGAGGCGTGGACGGGCGCAGACGGGTTTGCCTTGGGCGCGCCTTGGGCGCGCCAGCGGTGCGCCCGCTGCGCGCTAGCGCAGCATTCCGTTTTATCTCCTCCGTGTTTAGAAAGCTAGACCGCGCCTTTATCCAAAGTAACTTTTATAGACTCCGATATCTCGAGGAGAGCTGTTTCGGTGCTATAGTTGGCACGAAAGCCTGACTGGCTAGCATGGAGGACAACGTTGGATTCTACAAACTCTCCGAGAACCTGATTCACATATTTCTCCAGCGTCTTGGATAAGGCAGGAAGCAGTGAAATGGGCCTGTAATTGCTAGCTGTCCAAGGATCAGCAGAGGGTTTTTTTAAAAGAGGAAGAATTTTCCCATGTTTCCAGTTATCCGGTACTGTCCCCATAGATAATGAAAGGTTCAGCACCCGATTAACTGCCGGGTTGATTACCTCAGCTATTAAGGGCAGAATCTGTGCCGGACAAGGATCTACTGGAGATCCTGACTTGAGAGAGCGAAGAAGATGTAAGGATTTTTCTAATGAAAGTTCAGGAATATGTAGTAGGCAGTTCGCAAACGGAGGTAGCTGTAGGAAAAGCCTATCCAGATTCCCATGACAGTCGGGGCCTGCTGCTACGAAAGTAGCCTGTAAAGAGGAGATTTTAGTGAAAAAGAATTGACCAATGGTGTCAGTCCAAGCTTTCGTTGGAGTAAAAGGATTTTTTTATGCCATTAGGGGACGTAAAATCTTTTACAACTTTAAAAAGTTGTTCACTTTTATTTCCTGCCTTCTCAATTTTTTCGTTGAGAAAGTTCATTTTTCCCAGGCGAACTTTATTATAGTAAGCTTTTAGTGAAGTCTTGTAGGTTTGCTTGGCCCGTATGTCAGAATCCTGTCTCCATTTCCTTTCTAAACATTTACAGAGGCTCTTGCTCTTCCTGAGATCTTCCGTAAAACAGGGAGCAGAAGGTCTACCTCTATTAGCTACCCGGGTTTTGAGAGGGGCAATGTAACACAAGTTTCGAGCCAACTTTCTAAGGAAGATACATCCGGAGCAAGACTATCTATAAACGAAACAGGATGTGCTTCCAGAAAAGCTCCTACGGCTGCCGAGGTCATTGATTTAAACGACCTAAAACTGTTAGTCCGTAGTGCATAAGACTTGGAGGATAGGGCCAAAGTTTTCTTAATGCTAAAAGTTAATAAATAGTGATCTGACCAGACCAGGGGGAAAGGTAAGGCCATTTCAATTAGTTTAGTTGAGAAAACTTGGTCTAATATATGACCCTTTTCCTGGGTGGGATGGGTGACATATGGAAGAAAATTAAGCATATTTAATGATTAATACAGTTTTGTTGAGTCCAAATTATGTGGCAGATCCATATGAATGTTAAAATCACCTAAAATTAAACACTGTTCATATTTAGCAACCAAGGGGGAAATAGCGAAATTCAAACCTTCCAGGAAGCTTTTAGCCTGACCGGGAGGCCGGTAGACTAAAGCCCCTGTTATAGAATGATGGGGAGATATTTTTAAGAGGAAACTCAAGCTTTCAGTATTCTCTAAAACAAAATTGGGGAGGGTAGTACAAGTGAACGTATTTTTATAAATAATCGCCACTCCTCCACCACGTCCCTCTACACGATCTTTCCTTATGATAAGATAATTAGGTGGAATGGCATTGGCAATAGTAGGGTTAGACCCTTCATGAAGCCATGATTCAGTAAGGAACAGCACATCAGGCTTAGATTCAGAAAGAAGGTCGAAAATTTGGTGTTCGTGCTGTTTCATAGAGCGAGTATTCAAGAGCATCAATTTTAAGTAATTGCTTACTCGCTGATTGGTAAAAATGGGTTGATCAAGCATGCGTTCCCCTGGAAAGGATATATCAGCGGTGGCCGGGGGAAGGGGGAGGGTCCAATGGCATGTTTCACAACTCCATGCTTTCATGGAGCCCACCGAGAGAGAGTGGGGACAACATTTTGCACCAATATTTAGATCTTTAAGATCCCCAGTGTTATAACTAATCCGAGGATTATATGCGCTGATAGGCATCTTACCTCTATTGCTAATACAATGATAGTCCGAGGCGCGGACGGGTGCAGACGGGTTTGCCTTGGGCGCGCCTTGGTGCGATTCCCCCCATACTCTATATTTCAATTACAGGTTTAAAATTTTAAAAAAATCAGGTTAAAACATCGCGACACCCAAAAGATTATTTTTAAAAGGATGGCATCATTTCAGTTTGTTTCTACAGTACAAACAAATGTGCATAAAGCAAAATAATTAGCAGCCAGGATCGGCGTTCACAGGGCTAACAGCTGAGCAAACTTGCACGGGTCCGCGTGCGCTAGTGCAGCGTTCCGTTTTATCTCCTCTGTGTTTAGTAAGCTAGACTGCGCCTTAACCAAGATGGCTTGTCTCAACAAAAGAAAATCCCCACTTCCTGTTCCCTCCAATCACAGTTCGATTCCCCCCGTAATCTATATTTCAATTACAGGTTTAACATTTTTAAAAAATCTGGTTAAAACATCGCGACACCCAAAAGATTATTTTTAAAAGGATGGCATCATTTCAGTTCGTTTCTACAGTACAAACAAATGTGCAAAAAGCAAAATAATTAGCAGCCAGGATCGGCGTTCACAGGGCTAACAGCTGAGCAAACCTGCACGGGTCCGCGCGCGCTAGCGCAGCGTCCCGTTTTATCTCCTCCGTGTTTAGTAAGCTAGACTGCGCCTTAACCAAGATGGCGGGTCTCAACAAAAGAAAATCCCCACTTCCTGTTCCCTCCAATCACGGTTCGATTCCCCCCGTACTCTATATTTCAATTACAGGTTTAAAAAATTTTAAAAATCAGGTTAAAACATTGCGACACCCAAAAGATTATTTTTAAAAGGATGGCATCATTTCAGTTCGTTTCTACAGTACAAACAAATGTGCAAAAAGCAAAATAATTAGCAGCCAGGATCGGCGTTCACAGGGCTAACAGCTGAGCAAACTTGCACGGGTCCCTGAGCTGTGACATTTTGTATTTTAAAAATGAAGACACTTGTTGTGATTTTGATATTTTATACTTTTTTAGCAGTGATTGTGTAATGGGTACTACTACTACCCTTTATAATAAATCTGCTATTTATCATCATGTTTAAAAAAGTGTATTTTTATGTATTTATGTATTTGTTTACTGTGTAATTGTTTGTTTATACTTTTATGATTGTTATCGATCGAAATATGTATGATGATGATTGATGTTGTGGTTGTTGTATTGCACTATGATTTTAAATTGCTAGTAATTCTGATGACAACGGGATTATCTGTGTATCAGCTGTTTTTATAGAATCATGAATTATGAACTGTTGTAAAGTTACCTGGGGGGCTTATGTAAACACAAGGATGGAGAGTGCCTGGAGGTCTGAGTCAGCAGACAGGTGGGCCCTCACCTTGGGAGAAGTGGGCTCAAGGTCAGATCACACAAGTAGATCCACAGCCTGGGGCAGTGCCATGACTGAGTGGACCTTGGGGCCTCCAGCCACATCTTCTGCAAGTGAGTGGACGGCTAAGGTGAAAGAGTGATGTGTCATTGGGAGACCTAGGCTCGAGTGTCAGAACAGAGCGGAACCCTGTATGGTCCTATGAACAATGTTAAGGCCCATTTTGAATCCAGAGTACCCACAAACAAACTCGCCGGATGGGGGTCACTTGGAATCTGCTATAAACCTCTGAGGAGCAGGTCTGGTTCCAGGATCTCCGATCTGGGAGGGCCATGAAAAAGCATGGGTGAACCATACAGATAAATGGGGATGTCCAGATTCCCAGGTGTCTGAGAACTGGGTCTAGTCCTGTTGGATGGTCTTGCACGGGTGTGAGCTGCATGCCATACTTACTTCCGGATTCTGTTTACTAGTGAGGACTGAATATTTCTACAGGTTTAAACCTGTGGGCTTGATCTTTTCTGCTCTCTCCATCTCACCAGCCTTTCTCTCTTTTTTACCTTCCTAAATCCCAACTTCACCCTCCTTTCTCTCCCCTTCACCTTGCTGTCCTGCTCACCTCACCCTCTACTTCCATCCACTTCACTCTCTTCACATCATCCTACTCTCTCTCCACCTTATCCACTTGTTTCTGTGCTGTGCCCTTCTATTTCACCACTTCAGCCTCCTATTTTTCTCATCACATGCCTCTCTCTTTCTGCCTAAGCCTAGTTTCTCTCTCCCCTGACCTAGCCATCCTCTCACTGTGCGTCAACTTACATTTGCTCCATTTCCCCCTTCAATTTCCACTAAATCCCTCTCTCTCATCTCACTCGTCTCTCTTTTCCTCACCCTTCTCTCTCTTCCTCCCCCTCTCCTCTGTCCCTCACCCTCCTCTCACCATTGCCCCGCCTCCTCTGTCTTTCTGACTTGCCCTCCTTCTCCCCCTCTCACCATCCTCCTTTTTAGGTCTCGCTGAGCCCAGCGCATGCGCTGGCTCGGAGAGACATTTTGGAGGTGAGTTTTCAAAGTGCTGCTGGCTGGCCTAGCGCTTGCGTTCACGCGAGCGTGCACGCGCGAACCGCTAGCCTTCAGCAGCGCTTTGAAAACACGTGCTTTAGTGCGTCATCGCGATCACTTTCGCTTTCAGAGCGATCGCGATGACTTTCGCTTTTATGGCCACGCGGCGTTACTTTTACTGCCGCGCAGCCAATGCTTGTTTTCTTTTTCTTTCTAATGAGCTTTCACGCACACGCTTCTTTACATTCAGCAGTGTGCGTCATCGCTCCTGGTTTAGTTTCTTTAGATGTGCTCTGGGCCGGCATCTTTTCGTAGGCAGATCCGCCTAATTGCACTTCTGCTCCAGTGCTGGCCCGTCTCTGCAGCAAGCAGTCAGCCTCTCCCGTTGCTGTGTCGCTAGATGGTGCCCATGGGCTCTCACTGCGTAGGCTTCTGCTTGTTTCTCTTTCTATTCTTTTTACATCTTTCTCTGTGTCCCATTCGGTTTCTCCCGGTCCCTGTTGTTTTTCCATCTCTTTAATCTTATTTCTCTCTCCCTTACCCTCTCTGATTAAACTTCCTTCTTTTACTAAAATAGGCAAACGTTCTTGAGCAGGAATGTGAGGCCTGGTGCGGGGAGCTGTCCCTGCCCTCTGCAGTATATGCCGTCACACACTCCAAAGAGAACCAGGCGTCTGAGAAGGGCTGGCCCCCCTGTCCTGTGGCTCCACGCGCAGACTACGGGTGGGCCCCAGGCTCCCAGGGACGACCACAGGGGCGCCAGGTCCCAGGCGTACATGGAGTTTCAGGGCCTCATGCACTGATAATCAGTGCTCCACGTTCAGCCTTTAGGAAAGGTTCAGGGCACCATGTTCATTCAGTAGTTTTTTGGGGGTTCGAAGTTGGATATCATCGGCTGGAGAGAACAGGTGGCAAAAGACAGTCCTCTTCTCACACACCCTCCAACCCCCCCCACGTGCCAGGATCGCAGCTTTAATATTCCTCGATTTTTCAGAGTCTCCTGTTCCTTCTGCGGTTCTGCCCCGGAGGGCTTGGCGGGCCCCTTTCCTCCCTCTCCTCAGCACTTCTCGCGCTCATCCATTTCTCCATCTTCCCCCTCTCCTTTTTGGCTCCCATTTCTTTCTTCCGCTATTTTCATCCTCCTTAGCACCGCTTGCTCCCTCCCTCCTCTGCACTTCGTGCTCGCCCTCGTTTCCTCTGTCTCTCCTAAGCATTCCTAGCTTGGTGTACCTCTTAGCCCATCCCCCTATTTTCTTTCTTTCAGAGTCTCTTCATTCCTTCGCTTCCCTGTGTGTCGTCTTTTCTTTCTTTTTCACCGTTTATCTGTCACACTCACTTATCAGCCTACCCCTCTCACTCCCCTGTCCTTCTCTTTTCTTTCTCTTTTTTACTCTTGCCCCCCCCCCCGCCAGTCTCTGTCTCCCCTGTGTCTTAATACCCTGCGATAAGAGGGGCCAGTCATGAGCTTTCAGGCTCCGCTTTCATCCTCGTCTCATTTAATTATTCAGTGGTCACGGATAAAAAGCCAATACTTTTTAGCGTTATATGCGCACACTAAAACACTGTTACCCAGCACAAAACTAAATCAAATGCCCTCAGTCGCTTGGTCTGATATTTTTACTCCTCCATCATTCTCAGAAACATCTGGAAATAGATTCCAGCACTCCCTCCCACTCCCCCCCCCCCCCCAGCTCAGCTGGATGTCAGTTCACAAGGGTTTACTATTGGAAGCCGAGGTAGACTAGTCAATTTGTTGCGGAACCTAGAACTAATTGCAATACAATTTCTGTGAGTGGATTGTTATTGAAATTTTTCCGTAGAAAACAATGGTGAAAAGTCTACCACTCTATCATGACGCGTTAATCCAATATGGCGGATTTTTCAAAATGGCTGCCCATTATTAGAGATATAGGGTATAACTGTTTATATGCCCATGTGTGGTATCATTTAATATGTTTTTAGGGACGAGAAAGTCAAAAATCACATCAAAAATTGTTTCTGATGACCACAATATCAAATAATCGCGGAATATGTCAGATAGACAAAGTTTGTATAATTTTTTCGTTGACTTATATGACAAAGTGTGAAGGAACGTAAATATTACAATTAACTTTTTAAATAAAAAGTTTGCTATTGTTTGTGTTTTGTTTTGTAACTTTGTTGTTATTGTTTGTTTTTTTGTTAATCAAAAATGTTTCATTTATGTGTTACAGGTTCTTGCGAGTTGCTGTGAGATACAGTGAAAATGGACGTAGAAAAGTGTTTCATTTGTGATGTGGTGTTTCAAGAAGCTGACGATGTATCTGTACTCACTGAAAGAGGAGTGACTGGAATTAAAAAAACATGCAAGGAGAGAAAAATATCTAAGTTTCACGTTTGTGTTGGGTAGAAAGTTTACAAGAAATGTAGAGCGCATTTTCTTAACTTGAAAACTCCGTTCCAGGAGAAAGAATCAGATCCCACAAATTCTCGTGTTCTACGGACGTGTGAAACCCCGTTTGATTTTAAAAAAAAAATCAAAAATCTGTGGTACTGAGTTAAGTTTATACTTCAGGCAGAGGAAAAAAAATGTGTGGTTTAATGCACGAACAGTTGAATTCAAATCATCAGTTTTACAAAAATGCAACAAACGCAATGATGAATGGGCAGACAAAGTTAAGAGACGTATCCAAAATGTGTCTGATTTACATGCTGTAGACGCATGCTACCACAAACAGTGTTACGTCAATTTTTATACTGGAAAATTAATTCCGGGCAGTTCAATGATAACCCTCCAATATCTTCAGGTCGACCAGAGGACTCAGTTCACCAGGGAACTTTTCTTCAAGTAGTTAAATACATGGAGGCACATGATGAAGAACAAACGACTGTTAAAGAACTTGTTAATAAAATGCGAGAATTACTGCCAGAAGATAGCGAACCATACAGTTCAAAGTATATGAAACAAAAACTCAAAGAGCATTTTGAAGATGAAATCTTCATAGGAACAGTTGCAGGGACTGCTGATGTCAAACTGCTGAAGGCCAAAGATGAACTTAAATTTTACAGGACTCCTCGACTTTGGTTGCAATATTTGGAAATGGTCAACATCCTGAAACAATTCTTAAAAGCTGAAAGAACAGGAAATTGGCATCTACATCTTGCAATGGTAAAGGAGATGCTACCTTTTTTTGCAGCATGTGGCCATAATTTATATGCCAGTTCTGCGCGACTGTATTATGAGAGAATGGTTGAGCTCGAATTTGAAGGTCCTGATGTATACACGCCATTTACAAATGGTCTGCATGTTGTCCGAAGAAGTGATAGGTTTTGGGTTGGCCTTTCCACTGATTTGGTAATTGAACAAGTTCTAATGAAGAATATAAAAGAATTCGGCGGAATGACCCATGGAAAAGGTATGACAGAACCGCAGCAGCTTGTCTGGGTTATGTCATGCCCTATTTGCGCCCATTTGAATGAATGCATGCAGGACTTTGCTTCAGTGAAGCATGCAGCAAGTGAGCAACATGTTACTATGACCAGTTCAAGAATTGAACGCGATAAAGGAGATACACAGAAAGTACTGGTATATGTAGAACAGCACAATGTTTTTGAGCGAGACAGCAACCTGCGTAACATTGTCACGGGTATTACTTATGGCAGTGATGTTAATCCTGAACTTGCAGAAGAAATTGGAAATAGAATTCTTAATGAGATGACGGACAAAAGAGTCTCTGAGTTCTCTTTCAGAAAAAGCAACCAGGTGAAGGTAATGAAATCAGTTCAATCTGTTAAATTGAAAGAAGAAACCTTTGCTATGGATCCTGAACTATTCTTTCAGCGCTTGTTGCTTTGTGCTCAGACTAGTGGCGTGGATTTGCAGGAGGTATTTCGTTATGAGCTTTGCTCATACCCAGCTAGTTTATTAAATAAGCATGGACTTATGAGGGAATCTGGGAAGTCGCAGCTTGCCAATTATATTAAAGAGCAAGTACCAGCCGTTGCTAACATGCCCGAAAATATGCAGTTAGTCATTAATGGTGGGTGGTTACTACATCGCCTTCCTTGGAGTCCGAATCAGACATTCCATGAGCTGCTTTGTGCCTATGAGAGATATGTGCTAACAAAGTATGGCCAGGCAATAATAGTATTCGACGGATATGGAGATATGTTTTCTACAAAATCAGAAGCCCATCTAAAAAGAAACAGAGGTATTGTAGGACCTAAAGTAAATTTCATAACTTCTACCTCCATCGCCATCCAGAAACAATTATTTGTGAGTAATAATGAAAATAAACAAGCCTTCATTGATCAATTATCGCAAAAGTTACAAGAAGCTGGGTGTAACACAAAGCAAGCTCATAGTGATGCAGACTTCATGGTCGTTTTGGAGGCTATTGAGTCGGCCAAAACTCATCCTACAGCCATTGTTGGCGGGGACACCGATCTTCTCATACTACTCCGTCATCATTTTCAAGAAAACCAACTCAATGATAGCCCAATACCACATCGCCACTTCTTTTTTAATGCAGACATCCGATGCCAGCTTATCCTCAAAGACGTTATAAGATCCAATAAGATGTTCTTTCCCAGTTGCCCAGCTTTTAATCTGAACATATTTAAATTTAGAAAACTTAGCACCCCAATATGAGTCACAAACAGACCACGGCAGTAGACTTCCATCAACAAATAAATCACCCCATTTCTGGGGACCTTCTGTTTTTAAAACCTTTGCCAATGCATCTTCCGTCCAACTTGGGGCGCCCGGAGTTTCCCAGATTGGTGCTCCAGCGCTGAAGTAAGGAATTCTTGTGGCCCTTCTGACCCGATACCAAACCATAGCCAAGTCTCTCAAAATCTTCAATCTTACTTTTTTAAAGTATTTTGGGTCCGAAAATTTGTACATAAAACCAGCCTGTTTGACCCCCTCAATTTTCAACAGAGCAGAAAATAGTTCCCCATTAACTGAATTCCCTGGACTACCCAAAAGCATTCTGCAGTTTTTGAGCAAGAAAGCCCAGGAATAAATCTGAAAATCCGGGGCTGCCAGACCCCCCTTAATATACTTCCTCTTAATTTTTTTCCACGATAATCTAGATCCCTTGGAAGACCAGATAAATGACGCTATCTCACTCTGCAGTTTTGCCAACCCATTTTTCTCAAACATAAAAGGAATAGAATCAAATAAAAAAGTTAACTTTGGCAGCACCATCATCTTGATCAAATTAACTCGACCAAAAATAGTTAGTGGAAGATGGTTCCAGCCCTTCATTAGGATGGGAATATCTTTCCTAATTTTAACAAAATTGATTGTGGCAAGTTGCTTTATGTCCTGAGTAATTTGGACCCCCAAATATCTAATCTGTTTTTTGGGAGTTACAGCCTCCGTTG
The DNA here is from genome assembly GCF_964204655.1 of Triturus cristatus. Classification (NCBI taxonomy): domain Eukaryota; kingdom Metazoa; phylum Chordata; class Amphibia; order Caudata; family Salamandridae; genus Triturus; species Triturus cristatus. Next base: position 531,169,003 of record NC_140579.1, on the reverse strand, counting down.
CCAGATTCCAGGACATAATTTCGGTTTTATCGGTATTCAAGCAATAGCCTGAAACTTCGCCAAAATTATTTGTAATTGTGTCTATCGTAGCCAGTGTTTGATTCAATCAGATGTTAAAATGACTATATCGTCCGCATAAAGGCCAATCTTTCTGGTCCAACCCTGAAATCTGAAAGGAGGAATGCTATCTGCCTCCCTGATCATCCCTGCCTCGTACCCCTCGTGGCCCTTTTCTACTGCCGGAGACCCTATGGAGAGAGTGCTCGCCGAGGATTGCGACAGAAGAACAATGGCAAGTAACTATGTTGATACTATATAAGGTGGTAAAGCCTGCGAATTTAAGAAGGAATCACTTGTTCACTCTCCACAGGGTATACTGGACTCCAAAGAGGTTGGCCAAATTTAAAGATGGTGGTAATGTAAGATGCCCTAAATGCAACAGCCTAAACGAGGATGACATTCATATGTTTGTTACTTGTCCGGCGATCAAGATTTTTTGGGATGCTGTAAGTAACTGCTTGTCAGTGATCCTAAAGCAAAGAATCAAGGTAAGCCCTGAAACTATCATTACAGGAAGATTGGATTTACAAGGTAAGGGCTTGGATGATAAAACGAAGTTGGTGTTCTATGCTATTTTGCTGGCCCGCAGGGAAATTTGCAGACTTTGGGTTTCTCCTGACCCCCCGACAGACTTGATTTGGATTAGAGCTATGAGAGCTATAGGCAAACTGGACATGGCAGCTCCCCATAAAAAGAAGTATAGATTTTGGACTCTATTTTTTGAGTGCTATGGGTGATGGGTTGGGTTATAAGACGATTACATTTTGGTTATTTAAAGATGGAAAATAAGGGTCCTATGATTAAGTTTCTTCGAATCTCTTGGAGGATGCTTGCTTCGGAAGGCTTGGGTTAAGATATGGTATCCCCCCCCTCTCCTCCGCCTTCAAATAAGCGAGAATCTTTCGTATATGAGACGTATAACACCCTAGGGCGCTACAAAGAGAGAAAGGGTGGGAAGTGGCATATGAGGACTAAAAAAAAAAAAAAAAAAAAAAAGAAAACCAATTTGATATTTTCCTTTGCCCAGAACCTAAGAAATCTTCCAAAAACATAACTGTGTATGATATTAGGATATTAGCAAAAGCTTTAGGTAATGACGTCTGCTCTCACATCTTATTTGCTCACGCCGTATTAGAATGTGATACCACCTCCAAACCATTTGGATTAGGAAAACGTGACTCCATAAAGTTGCTAAGAATATCAGGCAGCTTCAAAGGAAGTGCTGCCGTATTCCAAACTTCATAAAAATCAACAGAAGAAATTGAAAATACTCTTCTTAATGCTATTATAGAGTTGTATGGAGGAATAACATGAGATAGCACACTACATGATATGAGACTTCGAACTTTCACTTCAAAGGCAACAAAATCAACAATACATGTGAAACTGGAAGTCTTGCCTCCTACAGAGGATGCCTGCAAATTTCATTCACTCAGAGTATATCATCAGGTGCAGCAGTGGATGGGTATTCATATGGATCCATTACAGTGGGGATTTGAAGTGAAAGATGGAAGATTGGCTCCCATTAGAATGAGTCAAGTACCAGCACCAGATCATTTATTAAAATTTGTGAAATGTGGCCATAGCAAGAGTCAATGTGCGACTCTGCAATGTATATGCAAAAGACAGGGTATAGTGTGCACAGATGCGTGCACGGATTGGCGAGGAATAAGCTGTTGCAATTCCATGGAAGTGGACATGGACATGGACGATGATTGAAATCATACTATTCTTATACTGAGGAGTGCTGTTTGAATTTATCTCTTTAACAATCTTCATTTGTCAGTGTCATATTGAGAAGTGCTATATTATCTAGTTGAAATGTGTTTATCCTTTTCTAATGATGTTAAAAAAATGTAAATAAAAAAAAATGTCAAAACTATGTTTGGCATATTAACATATAATTATCGTTGTTTATTGTATTAATCCCAATTTGATATTATGGTCTTCAGAAACAATTTTTTATGTCATTTTTTACTTTCCCGTCCCTAAAAACATATTAAATGATACCACACATGGGCATATAAACAGTTATACCCTATATCTCTAATAATGGGCAGCCATTTTGAAAAATCCGTCATATTGGATTAACGCGTCACGATAGAGTGGTAGACTTTTCACCATCGTTTTCCACGGAAAAATTTCAATAACAATCCACTCACAGAAATTGTATTGCAATTAGTTCTAGGTTAGCCCATTTTTTTAACTAATTTGACTAGACTAAGGCGGGGACCGAAAGCTGCTGTTCCCTGGCCAGGTCTGTGTGCCTGGTCAGCCACCAGCTGTGCCCTGCAGCTTGCAGGAATTAGTTCCAGCCAGAAGCCTTTCTTTGTCGAACTTTACCATCAAAGTTATGGCTACTTCTAAACCTTGGAAACCTCTGCCTCCTCGGCTAATTTTGTTATTTTCTGGACTCAAATTACCATACAGTGATCTTTTTGTTCCCCGATGTCTCAAGAAGGGCCTCTGCTGGTGACTTAACACCTCTCCCTGAAGAGTGGTCTCTAGCCCTCATCTAATGTTAACGGATGGCTTCATGTGACCAGGGGCAGCATGTTAAGATAAACCAGAACTACCATTCGCACAATGCTTTGGATGTTGAATAGAAGACAATGGCTGGTAAATAATACTCAACATTTGTGGCATAGCTAGAATACCCTGGGCCCCAGTGCAAGCAAGGACATCGGGCCTTCTGACTGCTGGTTGGGTAGTAAAGTAAAGCAATTGGTTGCCCCCTCGTTTATCTGGGCCCCTGGAGCCACTGCACCTGCTTCGCCATTAATAGTTATGCCACTAGTTAACATCCCTGCTCACAGAGGTTTTCCTGATTGTATGTGACTTTATTGAAATCAATTTAATGGAATACCATCACCTCGTTATTTTGTCATTTGTACAAATGTTAACACTATCTGGACAAATGTTGTACCTCATTAGTACCAGTTTGACATCCAAACACACCAATCAGCAACAGATAAGTACCAAAACTTGTTGCTGTGTTTTTAGTAACTTTTGATCCATTTGCGCAAGAAGATTTATTTTGTTTAAATATGTAGGGCCTCATTTATGAAAAGTGACGCATCACTGCGTGAAAACAGTGATGCGTCACTTTTCACTGCGCCCTCCCTGCGACTCCAATGATGCGTCATATTTACAGTATGACGCATCATGTCGCAAGGAGTCACAGATACGTCAGTATTTCTGACGTATCTGTAGGCGCAAAAGTGACGCATTGCTGAAGTGTGTCACAAAAGTGACGCAACTCCAGCAATGTGTCCTTTCACATGGGGTAAGCCCCATGTGAAAGGGCCTGCGTCAGTCTTACGCCTGCTGTGAGGCAGGCGCAAGATATTGACGCATTTGCACCCTAGAAGTGGCGCAGTGAAATCTCGTAGATTTCACTGCGTCACTTCTACGATGCTTACTTACGTGGGAACGCCCACCCTGCATACATTATACCTGACGCAGGTATAATGTAGCGCAGGGGTTTACAAAGTGACGCATCTAGGTAGATGCGTCACTTTGTAAATATGGCGCATCATGGCGCATGTTTTACGCCACTGGTGCGTCACAAAAAGTGACGCACCGGAGGCGCAAAAGTGACGCAGGGGCTCATAAATGAGCCCCGTAGTTTCTGCAGCAGTTGATAGTTATGTGGCAAGTGTGACAAATCCATAATTATGTGGAAAACGCCACATCCACAAAATTGCATAATTTTTATGGCCATAGGTTAATAATAGCAAAAGTAAAGCTACCGAAATGCAAAAAAAAAAAGATTTCTTAAGCTTTACAGGCCATTCATATGGGCCGGCCTGTGATTTGTGAGTGTCATCCAGTCCACAATTGCTTAATATATTAGGGTTCTCACAACGATTGTGTTCCCTATAATGCAGCCCTGGTTTTCTCTCAATGTCTTGATCGTGTGCCATTACATCCTGTGTGGAAAAAGTCAGCCCTGCTCACTAGTTTGGGAGTATTTTGTTTCTACACAGAACTCTGTTTCTGCACATATCACTTTATATCATCCTCTTTCATCTGAAACAAGCATTGGCATAGCCAATAGGTCTCGCTTTGGGGACCATATAAGTATTTAGTTATGCAGCACAATATCCTTGGTGCAACAATATCAACCGTTGCATGGCTAAACACTTATAAGGTCCCAAAGGCGTAGAGACCTATTGGCTATGCCAATGCTTGCATTACTAGCAGACACCCGAGCCGGCATGAAAGCATATATTGACAAGCACTCAATTCATTCTGATGAATTCAAAATATCTTAATCATACAGGGTTAGGAGAATTGGAAAGAAAATGTGGGCCTGAAAAGTGTATGGGGGACTAAATTTTGGCAAATACAAGGAAAAGAAGGCATGTTCAGAGCATGCATGATACTCTGGGAAATTATATTTCTAAATATAACAGTTCACAAACTACATGTTTAGGGATTGATAGCATGAAATATATTCGAAATCCTTCCTCAATAAATGGCATGATTAAAATAGTACATTCAAGTAATCTATGTTCCATACAGAAGGTTGGGTCTTTTGGTCGACAGACACAAATGAATGCATGAATAGTTTCCTCCTGGATTCAAATCTAGCCGTCCTGCTCCACTCTATGATACTAATAGTTACCACGTATGGCGTAGGCAAATGATGTCAACATTGCTTACAACACTGCAGCTTTCAGGCTGTTAAACAACATTTATTATAAAACTGAGAAAACATGGCTATTCCTGACTTTATTTTGGGACCACATGCTCCTAAAGTAAAACGCATTATATATGTTGTTGATAATGAGTTTTAGAAAGTTGCTCAGCAAGAAGCAGCTGAAAGGATTAGACAACTTGATAGAGCGAGTTTAGAAAAGGCTTTACAGGTAGTAGATATTGGTAAGAATCCGTTAGCCAGATGTGTGTGTATTCCCTGAATAATATAATGCCATTTGTATAATAAAAGATGACTTAAGTATGTCGTAACATGGCCAAGCTCAGATAAGAACTATAATTCAATTGAACTGGGCACTCCAAACATTCAGTCTTTGGGACAGAATGAAACAATTCATGATCAGTTGCCATACCAGAGGTGGAAACTTCCATTTGAGTACAGATGTCTCAATGAAGACAAATATGTCTTTAAATGTGCGCACAGCTGCAAACATCTGCTCAGGCATTCGCTTCCTTGTGACTCCAAATCACTTTTAGGCTTCTCTAATGGATCCAGGCTAAGCGTAGCATTTTTTTAAATCAGGGGCTCTCACACTGACAGTTGAAACACAACAAGCATTGTTAACGAATGTGAGTTATCGGCTCTTAGCAAATTCCACTTTGTGTGGGTTGAATGATGGAATACTGTATTTGTTAATATGTCGAGTCAAAAAACCTTTATTCAGTCTTGAGAGCCATAGGCCATAAAAGTACATACAAATATTGCACATAATTGTAAACACACATAGAAATTTAAAATGATTATATAGTAAGGAATATTTAAAGTACTAAAAGAGACTTTTGAAGTACAAGACAAAACACGATAGCTAATACATGAAATAACCAGGCTGGCTGAGCAACGTAACCATAAAATTACATAGAAATATTGCACATAGCTAAGAACGCTCAAACAGAGTTAAAAATAAGCAAAGGTTAAAAAGGTGTTTTGCAAAGTGCACGGGTGGCGTTCAGGATTCGAAAGTGATAGGTCAAGAAGTACAACAGACGTCAGAAATTTAACAAGCATTGGCATAGCCAATAGGTCTCGCCTTTGGGACCTTATAAGTATTTAGTTATGCAGCACAATATCCTTGGTGCAACAACATCAACTGTTGCATGGCTAAACACTTATAAGGTCCCAAAGGCGAGACCTATTGGCTATGCCAATGCTTGTTCTCCAGGTCACCAAGTTTGTTCCACATGCTAGTCCCAGTCAGGTCTCAGGCAGCTTCTAAATGACCTAGGGGCATATGTATCAAGTTTCGTTTTTGCAATTCTCAAATAGCGATTTTTAGGGAATCGCTATTTGAGAATTGCAAAACGGGATGTAATAAAAAATTCGCAAATGTTTTGCGATTCCTTGGCATTCCTTAATTGCGATTAGCAAATTGCTAATCGCAATTAAGGAAAACCTTCCCATTCATTCCTATGGGCTAGGAGGCCCATAGGAATGAATGGGAAGACATTCTCATTTTGCGATTCGCAATTTGAGAATCGCAAAATGAGAACGCAATTTCAAGGGTGCTAGGCTGTCAAAAGGACACCCTGTTGCACCCCTGAAATATGTATGTATGCACATGTGGCGCACATACATGCCCTAAGGGCATGTCTGTGCGTCACATGGCACTTTGAAAAATGCCAAAAAGTGCATTTTTCAATGAAATCGCAAATTAACACCAACTTGAAGTTGGTGGTAATTTGCGATTTCTTACAGCCAAATTGCAATTTTTCTAGGCTTCATACATTGCATTTAAGGAATCGCAATTTGCGATTCCTTAAATGCAATCGCAAAATAGAGAATCGCAAATTTTGCGATTCTCTAATTTGCAAGGTCCTTTTGGAATGATACATCCCAAAAGGCCTTTTCCGGTTCGCAAACGGGCCGATTCTGAGAATCGGCCCGTTTGCGAACGGGTAAAGGGTTTGATACATATGCCCCCTAGCTCCGTTATCAACGAATCGCTGCGGAGTATAATTCCCCATTGTGAGGTTTGTAGGGACTTTCGCAGCAGCCTCGGAAGCACCACCATCTCTCTTCAACAGCAGCAGGCCCCGGGTAAAATTGCAAAGGGCTACCCTACGTTAGAATGCTTCCTTAAAGTACAATGGTTGGGCCCGTCGGTTTCCTCCTGGAGCCAATTTCGGCTACAGCAGGTCACTTCCAAAGCTGAATAACCATTGGATCCCCGGTAGTATGAGGCTACGCACAAATCTTTTAGCTTTCCACATGCCGCTGGCTGTGATTCACTCACCTCACTAACTGCAAACGTTTCTTTCCACAGTGAAGTGTCAGGCAGTGCAGGCTGTAAGTGTCTTCATGTCAGGCTAGGTCCACCACCGGGCTTCTGACAGGGTCGGGTGGGATTACAATCAAGCCGCGGCAGTCTCAACAAGCATTTACAATGCAATAGGTCTCGCATTACTGAGAGTTTCAGCTATTGGTGTTTCATTATTATTAGCAACGCCAATAGCTCAAACATTCATTAAAGCGAGACCTATTGCATTGCAAATGCTTATTTCTCACTATCCCCGTCTGCCTCATCCGCCTCAATATTACCCTTCCGTCCCTCTGTTTCATTTTACCCTCTCTTCCCATCACCCTTTTCTCTCTATTATCAGTTTAGGACCCGAGGAGTTATTGCAGCGCTATAATCAGGGCCAGTGGATGATGCTACACGGAAGGACCAAATCATGGGGCAGATTTATGAGCCCCTTGCGCCTCATTTACGCCGCCGTTGCGTCACTTTTGTGACACAGCGGCGGCGCAAATCCTGCGCCATGCTGTGGGGTATTTACAACGTGACGCATCTGGCAGATGCGTCACGTTATAAAGCCCTGCGCCACATGTAGGCGTTCTGGAGCAGGGGGGGGGGGGGCGTTCCGGCGCAGGAACGCCTCCTAAAAGTGGCTGAGTGAAATCTACAAGATTTCACTCAGTCACTTTTAAGGCCATGCTGCGTCATAATCCCTGCGCCTGCTTGAAGCAGGCGTAAGGATTGACGCAGCATGTAAGGGATAGGGCACCCCCGAGCCTTGCTGGAGCTGCGTTGCGCTTGCGACGCAACTCCAGCAATGCGCCGCCTTTCCGACAGGAGATGCGTCACGCATCTGCCCATCCGAGTGCCACGGTGCGCCGCATTGTAAATGCGGCGTATCAACGGTGGCGCACGGGTGGGCAGATGCGTCGCAACTCTTCTGGCGCATATCTGCTGATTAGCAGAGATGCGCCAGACGTCATAAATCTGCCCCCAAGTATGTAGCAGGGTTGACTAAATTTCGCAGCATATGCGAGGTAGGATTACTTTATTATTTTGTCATTTTTTACAAATTAACACTGCCTGGAAAAAAGTTTTACCCCATCAGTACCAATTTAAAACACAAGTACAGCCCTGAGCAGCTGAAAGGCAACAAGTAAAAATTTGCAAAGAGCCTTCGACTGTGCATCAACATGTGACCGCGTTTTAGTAACTTTTGATCCATTTAAAATGGCTTTATGTTAAAATCTCCAAATTACGCAGCAGATGACAGATTATGTATGTGGGAAACGTGGCAAAGCCATATTACGCGTAAAAACACTGTGGCCGCAGAATTGCATATTTCTAGTGGACCTCGCATTATCTATTTCTATCTTTTCAAGAGATAAAATGAGAGAAATTGTCGGGAGAGAATAAATGCACAGTCACCGGCTCCCCCAAGTGGGGTGTTTGTTCCTTAAATTCCTTTTAATTATACCAGCGAGCACCTCCTTCTGCCAGCACCTCGGGAGACTGGAAATAGGCAGGACATGGGCAGTGTAGTGTCCGTGCATGGACACGTTCTAGTGTTCTAACTTCCAGTAATACACTATACACCCACCCACCACCGACATCACTGTGTCAGGTGACGCGGTTAATAAAAAGGCCGAGCGCACGTGCTCGTGGCCATTCTCACTACCCCTAACTATGTGTCCTGTGTCAATCATTGCGCACAGCATGCGGGCCTAGTGCCCATCATTACACTGGCGACGAGGGGGCTGTGCCCTGGCGTGCAGCAGCCCAGCTATAAGAAAAGGGGGAGAGAGCTGCCTGCGTGAAGGCCCCCCAGCAGGCGAGAAGCGCCTACTTGCCTGCGGGCATGCGAAGAGCCTCAGGCGCGAAGACGGTGACCTGGAGCCCACCCCGCACCGCCGCGAAGACCTGCGGGCGTACAAGCCGCCCGAAAGTGACGGCGAGGAAGTCGGGTGCCCACCCCGACCCCGTCGAGTCTGCCGCTGTGCCCTGTGGTGAAGTGCAAGCCGAGCGGAGCCCGCCCGCATTGGCCGCGACGCCGTGATCCCGCAGGAGGAGGTCGGGTGCCCACCTCGACCCCGTCGAGCCTGCCGTCGTGCCCGGTGTTGAAGAGTGGTCCGAGCGGAGCCCACCCGTGTCGGCCATGACCCCCGCAAGCGGAATGAACCACGCGGAGCCCACCCGCGGGAAGGAGGAGGCCCGTTGGCCAGAGGTGAGCCCGGGAAGTAAAGAGAAGCAAGAGTGAGCAAGCATGGACCACCCGGAGAGCGTTGAGGTCAGCGGGAGCCCACCCCGCAACTCCACGACCAAGCGTGGTCTGCCCGGAGCGCGGCACGGTCCGCGGGAGCCCACTCCGCGTCCGAGAGCTGAAAGTAAGCCTCCGGCCCGCGGCCGGAGGAGAACGGCACCAGCACCCCCGGCGCGGCCCCGGAGACGAGGAGACCTGCTGCGGGGGGGAAGAAACCGAAAGCAAAAGCGGAGCCCACCCGCAGCACTGAGCAGCGACCCCGTCTCCTCCGCCCGAACACACTGCCCTGCATAGCGGCACCACCACTCCCCCGCCCCGGGCAGCGTGCAAATGAATGAGCTGCTGCGGGCGGGGAGAGCAACGTACAGGCAGCGGATGGCTGGTGGTGCATCGGAGTGGGAATTTGAAATAAACGCGAAGGTCGCGAGGCCTCGTGGCAGGCGGCAAAACGAAGGCGCATCTGAGGCAGATCGGGGCGCTAATTAAATAAATAAGTGTGACGAGCGCGAGGCCTGCCTGGCCCGCGACGAAAGGACAGTAAACAGAAAATAAGGAAAACTCACTGTGCTCACGTTGGTGTGCTTCCTCGCGTGTAGGGCAAGCAGCAGCAGGTGGCGTCCGGTGCAGGAGTGCATTGCCCTGAGCCCATGAGAGGTGCTCTGCACACAGCTTCAAAGCTGCATCTAAGCAAAGCACCAGCAGCTGATAAGGAAAGGCCCAGAGTGGGAGGAAAGACTGCCGGTGCCTGGAAAAGTACTCCCCTGCCATCTAGTGGCCGTTTCCAGCAACTGCACTGGAAGAAATGGGAACGGCGAGTTCGAAGTCTGAAAACAAGGGGAAACAGTGGAGGCAGACTGCGGAGTGCTATGAGGAGGTTAAAGGAAGCAGAGACAGTGTGCCAGAGGGATGCAGCGCCATCCCACAGCGACAAGGAGGAAGTAAAAAGGGGTCAAGCCACATCCACCCCAGCGAGGATCGCGCTGTCGCCGCATCAAGTGGAGTGAACCCTCGAGAGAGAGCTAAAGGACTCTGCGCAGATGTACCCCGGATGCGGCAGGTACACAGCAGCACTTACAAGAGAGGAACTCACTGAAGAAGATGTGCGCAGCAAGTATCCAACGACACTGAAGGGTAAGGATGCAGAGGGCACACCCAGTGGCGCCAAGAAGCCACCACAACCAGAGATCACACGGTGCAAGGAGCAACGCTACACTGAAGATGTACCACGACGGTACGAAGGAGACACAGGTAGTCACACGACGTGATGCACCTCGTGAAGCTGACCAGCCAAATGGTCGCACCACAAAAGCCGACCCACCAGGGGTTGCGAAATGAGGTGACCAACGCAAGGGTCAGAGTGAACATCACACCAACAAGTGACCAGCCAGGTGGTCAACACACAGAAGCCAACCCACCAGGGGTTGCAAAAGGAGGTGACCAACACAAGAGTCAGTGAAACTACGGAGCAAGAGGTCTGACGAAAAGACCGAAGGTATCCTGCCAGAGATCGGCAGAGTGGACCGTCAAGTGGTCCAAGAAGTTCAAGAACGAAGAGGACCAAGAGTATGGCCCCACGAACTTCGACAACCAAAGTAGCTGGTGAAAGGAGAAGACGAAGAGAAGGTCACAACGCTAACTCGGATGCTGAGGAAGATGGAGAGAGTGTCCTCGGACGAGGACAAGACCAGGGGGAAAACGTGCAGAGTGCGCGCGCTGCATGGAGAAGCCTGGCCAGACCAAAGGAGAACAGAAACGGTCCAGATTACGTCGTGAAGCGAAGGGATGAAGATATCGGAGTGGCACGTTTGCCACTACAAGAAAAAGAAGAAAGAAGATATCGGAGTGGCACGTTTGCCACTACAAGAAAAAGAAAGAAAGATCTGAGTGGCACGGTTGCCACTGCAAGAAGAGGAGAAGAAGTCAGAGTGACACGACATCCTCACGGAGAAAAGAACCGAGGAAAAGAGAGAAGAGTGTGGCAAGACTACTCACACCCCAAAGATAAGGAAGGCGACAAGTGTCAGAACACGGAGCGCAAGTCCTGAGAACACCCGTGGCACGGAGAGAAGACCATCTGCTTAACGATGCCTTCAGCACACCTGGGATCTGCAGAGGTGAGCAGGCTGGACCATTCGGAACATCCACCTTTGGGGTCACACGGACACTGGACAACGCCAGCCGTGGTGACAGGGGCAGAGGCCTCAGGGATGCCAGTGAGAGAGCGTCCCCGCAACGAGAGATGGTCATCAGCCGCCCTTCAGCAAAGGTCTCGGGAGGATGAAGACATCACGTGCGAAGACAGGAGCCAACAGCTACCCTCCATGTGCGACTGCGGAATCTGAGGTGAGACTTGTCGTCTCCTCCGCACCCACACTGATCGGCATGGGAGTAACACGATACAGTACACTCAGCCCAGGACAAATCTGATGAAGAGGGCCTCAGGGATATCCCGTGGCAGGGGAACACCCGCGAGATGGGCATCATGGTGAGAGGGGTGTCTTGCAAACAATCCGTCTTTTGCCAAGCAAAACACACGCTACCGATGAAGAAAAGGACAGGACTGTAAGATGAACGCCAACATCTAGCGGTGAACCACAAGAACTCCAACTGCGTTTGTCGCCACTGAAGTAAGGTGAAGAAAAGACTGTGAGGATAACTTCAAGGCAGAGTCGTCAACAGACTGGATCCATCGAGCACCCATGGCTGGTGCCACAGTAAACTGGTGGTCTCCGCGACAGGAAGAACATCATCTGTGACCCCAAGCAGCGGAGGCGTAAGAGACTCTACAGAAGTTTTGGTCACTGTATTACATATGTATGGGTTTTCTTTCTCCCACAGGTTGAACTTTGATTTTGGGTTTTGTCATTAAAAATTGGGAGGGATGTAGTGTCCGTGCATGGACACGTTCTAGTGTTCTAACTTCCAGTAATACACTATACACCCACCCACCACTGACGTCACTGTGTCAGGTGGCGCGGTTAATAAAAAGGCAGAGCGCACGTGCTCGTGGCCATTCCCACTACCCCTAACTATGTGTCCTGTGTCAATCATTGCGCACAGCATGCGGGCCTAGTGCCCATCATTACAGGCAGCACATGTTGCCAGTGCTGCCATGGGGGTTGTCGCCTGTGCTTTTCTTTGCATTATATTTAGACACTTGCACTGCTCCTTCCCCTTCTCTTTCTGTGTTATATAAGTGAAACATGACAAGTATTTTTTTTAATGCAGATTTATATAGCGCAAACTTTACCCGAAGGTATTGGAGCGCTTTACATGAGCACCGGTTACAGTTATACAAGGACACATTCCGGCACAGGGAAATTAAGTGATTTGCCCAGAATCACATGATGTGGACGCGACCCCGAGGCTGGAACCTTGGTTTCCAGCACCAAAGACGGCAGTCTAGCCGACAGACCACAGAGGGTGAACCCTTTGCCATTGTCAGTGTTTTTTTGCTTAATATAGTGCCATAAGCAGGGCAACGGAAATTATGCAATTCTGCAACTGCAGGGTATTCCCCATGATTACGGACAAATGGACACATTTACCAAACGCCTCGAACAATCTGGAGTGACGATATCCACCTGGGGAGCGGAGAAGGTAGGTCAGTCAGCCCTTGGTGTGGGGACACACTCAAATACGGGCGTCATTCTTAAAGCGATTCAGTCCTCCCGAAGGGGCCTTCAAATGAAAATGGGTGAGGGTATGGGTTATACGGTGCTGATCTGGCAGGATCTTCGTAAACCAACGGGCCTAGTCGCCGAGACGAAAGGCCACATTGCAGTGTGGAAGGATACAGAGGCCACAATTGGTAGCCCCTCTCGGCGGTGCCATGGTGGCATGGAGGGCCGAGCCCATATTCGACAGACACAGATGATGATTACACCTCGGCAGCAGCGCATCTGGTTGTAAAGCAGTAGCATCTACTTTATACATGGTGCATTATTCATATGTATAGGGCAGTCCTCAGATAGACTTAGACTAGGCGAAGGAAGGGAGCTTAAGTGGTTAGTGCCTTGTCTATGTACAGTTAGGAGGTTTATTTTCAAAAGAGTAACGGATTCTTCTAGTTAGGAAGTATGGGTTCGGTGTGGTTGGGGTAAAGTTTAGTTGATGTTGGTTAGGTTTATTAAAGGAGAAAAGGGAAGCGGAGCTAAGTAATTACAACCAAGATGCACAATATATGCAGCCTCCGAGCAGTGCCCAGGGACATTGTAAAACAATGACTTGGAATCTCAATGAACTATTGGATAAGATTCACCCCCATTGGACTCATAGGGCTTCAGCCCACCCCGTCGTGTGTGGCAGCCCGGGATGAGACAGCTTCCTGGGCACACACACAGCCGCACCCGAGCACTTCACAGGTCTTTAAAAGACCTTTGGCTTGTTAATGAGGCTATGATGGTTTTCACCCCTGCTTAGAGCCCCTGCAGCTCCACTCTGCATTTTGCTTGAATAATCAGCCCCCCCCCCCCGAAATTTGACTCTTGTTGCGCCTCTGATAAGATTGAACATGGAATAGTCATATTATATGGCAAACGCCATGCTCCAGATGTGTTGTTGTTACGGGAGATGCACCTCTTGGGCACCAGGTGTGACTTCCTGAGGAGACAGGTCTACACCAATGGGTACCAGGGAGGTTCCCCTGGGGCTCACTGGGGGTATCCGTGTTGTTGCACAGGTGCTTCTCCTTTATAGTTTCTAGGATTACTCAGATAAGCTGTGTAGGTTTGCTGTAATAGTGGAAGCGAAGTATGGAACCCCATGCATAACAGGTAGAATATATGCACCTTGGTTGGTAGCACTTTACAAGCAGTTGCGGAGGTTTTGCTTAGGTTCTGGATAGGTATGCTAGTAATAAAGGCTATCCAAAACAAGGAACTAAATATAGACTCCCCATCCCCGCCGCCAGATTGATGATCCTAGACAAATGAGTGACCTTCTTTGTGCTCAGTGATAGTTGCCGCACTTGGCAGCTGAGGTACAGACACTTTATGTGCTACTTGGCACCACCATAATTTTTATTCTTGATGAGACCACTTGTTTGTTCCGGTCACTAACTTCATTGCCACTTATGATACTTACATATTACCCAGAGTGCTGTCAGAACATGCACCAATGGAAATGTGGCTTCTGGTCACTGTGTAGCCTTAGAGGATCCTGGTGCTTCAACACAAGGTGGCTTAAGGATGAGGCATTCAGTGTTTTACTCTGTGAAATGATTACAGAGTATTTCAAGATGAATACACCCTCTATGATATCTCCAGCCAGCTTGTTGAAAGCTCCTTCAGATAGTGATTCGGGGTTAAGGATTTCGCCTACATGAGAGGTAAGGAATGAGGCAAAAAGGGGAAAGTTGCAGACGTTGAGCGTCCAATCCTAGCACTGGATCTGAGTGCCAGAGGCGGGAATAAGATGGCTCCACTTAGTACTATATACAGGTTTATGGAGACAGCCAGGACCAGGAGGGCTTGGACTGTGTCCCGATACAAAATCTATGAGCTTGCAAATAAGGCAAGCAAGCTCCTTTCCTGGTGAACTCAAAGAGAGGGAGCGATGAGAATTATTCCTTTGATCTGTAACTCAGATGGCATGAAGGTCACAGACTCACCTGGAATTGTGGCAGCATTTGAAAACTACTATAGAGACTTGTATAGCGAAAGAGCCCCAACTAGATGTAAAAAAACACTATTGCAAATGACTCAATCCTAAGTCACTCTAGCGTGAAGAGCGTGAGGAGCTAGATATGCCACTCAATCTAGAAGGAATTAAAGCAGCCACAGTGGAGGCCCCAGTGGATAAAACACCTGTTGTCAATGGCCTCCCTGTAGAGCTTTGCAAAAACATTTTCCTCCTGCTCTCACTACGCCTTCTGTGACTGTCTGGAGAGATAGAATGACCAGCCTCTCTCTCGATAGACTTTCAAGATGCCCCAATATCCACTGTCCTTAAACTGAATAAGTCACCAAACGAGCGTGCATCGCATCAACCTATTTCTTTACCAAATTTGGAGATTATTCTCCCAGGTAAGATTCTGGCTCCAAGATTAGTTAGGGTGATACGATTGCATCTTCACAAAGACCTGAATGGCTTATTGCCCAATAGAAGCCACAAGACACTGCAACTTGTTTAGGGGGCCATGCAGGGCACGAGTTGGGGGTACATGAGGGTGGGCGGTGTCCACCCACTTTTTTCACAAGGTGAACGCCATCCACCCTGTCAAGAATTTGGGCCCCACTGAATAATGTGCTGAACTCATCCTGGTGTAATTTCCAAACACAGGACACTTTCAGCAGCGCCTGCAAGTTGTCTGCCTTCCATCTGGAACTAGCAACAACGTGCAGGTGGGGACGGGGCTTTCCTATTTAAGACTCCTGCCGGGCCCATAACAAAGGCCGAATTTGAGGGGTCATCTGGCCTCCTTTTGTTCGAGTCTCTTGGCTGGGAGCAGTCAGGAGCCTCACACCTGATGCAGATGAAGTGGAGGGGAAACAAAGGCTCACACCTTGTTAGCACTTCACACATACTTAAGAGAGGCAGCTTTTCACTTTGTTCAGTTCCTGCTTAGGAGATATGTATGCACTGTAAGAATATCAGATGTGTTGGTCTTTCCCAGTATTGACACAAAGCAAATTGCATTTATAGAGAGCTTACTTCCCCTGAGGAGGCACTGAAATAATTTAAGTGCCACTATTTTTTCTTGTAAAGCCCTACTCATTCCAATGCAGGGTGTCAGAGCCCTTTACATCAACATGTGCATATTACATGTACAATAAATTATATAAGTTTGTAAATAAATGTACAGGATGTGTTATATAAAACTGGGGGATTGCAAGGTGTAGAAGTCACATATCTTCTTTCATAGCTCACTGTGCTATTGTCCTCGCAATGCGCTCAAATGTACACATGATAGACCTGGTAAACATATATGTGAGGGCTTTAGATCTGATGTCACTTTTTGGGATGCCACTTCCTGTAAATTCGTGGCTTGTGATGCCACTTTCTATGATGTTAATTTCTTTGATGCCATGTGTGATGTCGTGCGCCGTGATGTTGTGCGTCGTGATGTCGTGCGCCATGATGTCACTTGCATAAGGTCAAACTAGGTCAGTCCCCCCACTTCTTTTTTTAGGACTTGTGCCCTGTGGCCATGTATATGACTTTCAAGGCTCCTCACGTTAGTCTTAGTAGACTCTGAGTAGGTTTTTGATATGGTGTAGTGACCCTTTTAGTTCCAGGTACGCAGGAAGATGGATATTGGCCCGTGGTTCCTCACTTACATCAAGGCCCTTTGCAGTGTGTCAGCAGCTAGAGTAAACGGGGTCCTCTCTCCCCATTTCTCATCGAGTACAGTACTCATCAGGATTGTTGCTTTCCTCTGCACCTCGTTGTCCTAGCTGTAGAACCCTTGGTAAATGCTCAAGGAGCACAAATAGCGGACATGCAGTGAAAAACTCAAAGACTATGAAAACCGACTAAGGCATAATAACCTGAGGATTTTAGGCATTGAGGAAGGCATAGAGGGGGATGAAATTAGAGCCTATGTTTTGAAGCTGATGAAAGGGGCTTTCCCAGAGCTCCTGCAGAGGAACTGGGATTTAGAAATTCAGCGGGTTCATCGTTAATCTCATATGCTTAAAAAGCCCAGGCAGACCCACCCAGGGAGTGCGCAGCAGCCAAGAGCCATCATAGACTACTTCGGGAATGTTTTACTTCGTGAAGCTATGTTTGTTAAAGCTCGGCCTGACTCCAAGCAGACCTACGAGGGGCAATCTTTTTTCACTCATCCTGACTTCTGCCATGTAACGGTGACAAGACAATGGCGCCTAATGCAATTGATTCAGCCATGTCGAGCACAAGGGGCAGAGGTGCACTTATTAAATCCAGCTCGCCTGAAAATAATCTATAATAACAAAGTGAAAATCTACACATCAGAAATAAAGGTGAAGGAATTCTTGGACGAGATACGGAATTAGAGACTGATCAAGAATAATGAACCGAATCTGTCACCTGTGATTGTTGGGTATATTAGGGGTCGCTAAAGCAATACATAGTTTGATGCTCGTTGACGTATAGGTTGGCTAACATATGCACAGGCGTCAAGTGGTGGGGGGGCAACGGCTCTATCAGCCAGACCTCACTTGGTCTGTTTGTCTCACTGTTTGGGTGGAGGGGAGGGATGTGGGTGGGAGTAGATAATGAGGCACAATGAGAATTAGGAGATTTTTTGATAGAGTAGTGGTCAAATTCTGGGGAGGAGGAGCAGAGCATTTAATAAAGTTGGAAGGTATGACCGGAAGGCAGAAATAAGTCTACTATGATTAATTTACAAATAGCGTCAGTAAATATATGTGGCTTAAATGATCCTGGTAAACGACGCAAGGTGGTAGAGGATTTAAAAATGCTGCGTTCTGATATTGTTGCCTCCAGGAAACACATATTGTGGGGACAGATAAAAGGTGGCTAGAGCAGCTGGGTTATAACCTCATAGCTCACACCACACAGTGCACTAGAACTAGAGGGGTGGTAATTTTAACTCCGAAAAAAGAGATTGTATGTAAAAGGCAGCTGACCCACAAATATGGACGCTGGGCTATTGCGGAGCTATATAACACCACATTTTTTTTTTACTTTGTGCTCAGTATATGGCCAATGGGGGACGATCCAAAGTTGTTCGAACTTTCTGAATCATGAGCTAGTAGGCTGGCCAACCCCAATTATAATGTGCGGAGACTTGAATATTAATGGGATTGGCATGTCATGGGGCAATAGCTCAGGAATGTATTCAGGTCACAAGCCCAGGGTTTACAGGGCCCTCACTCACTTGGTTGAGGGTAATGGGCTTTTAGATGCGTGGCTGCTCTTAAAGCTGTCAGACTTAGACTCCGGTAGTACTTTTTTATGGCCCCACATAAAACAGTGGCCCGATTGGATTACTTTTTTGTTTCTTAAGGTATAATAAGAAACAAGAGTTGCTGTATTGAAAAAGATCCCCGCATAATGTCAGACCACAACACCCCATGTACTATGAATGATATATATGGGGAAGAAAGTATACAACAAAATTGGACTTTTGAAAGGGGGCTGATAATTGACGAGGGCTATATTATCCGTATGAAGAAATGGATAGAGGCCTTTTTTCGAAGGAATAGAGGTAGTGCCCAAAAAGGTATGGTGTGGGACGCCTTTAAGGCAGGTATCTGGTAGGAGACATTGAATTTTAGCTTTTACCATATTAAAAAGCATTATCAGCAGATGAGTGATCTGTACCAAATATTTATGCCAATAGAAGAGGAATTACTTGAGGCAATAGAGGCTAGAATGGCTATTGAGTGTATAATTGGGAGGCTTGCCCTGGCCATAGCAGCGATAGGGGATGTAGCCATAGCGAAGGTGCCTGAGAAATGATGCGGCGTGCAGAATGCTATGAGTACAGCGAATGGGTAGGGCACACACTAGTGGTGCGTACATGGCAGAAAAACGTGCGTAGCAAGAGATTAGCAAAACAAAATGAGAGAGGGAACTTGGTAACCACAGCTTCAGGAATCCAAGAGGAATTCTGTGAGTTTTACATCAAAGTTTATGACTCCGAGAGGGATGTGGAGGAGAATCCAATTAGGGAGCATCTAGGCTCTGACTGTAAAGAGAAATTCTCTGCGCAGGACCGAGAAGCCATGAAAGCCCCTTTTACAGCTGAGGAAATATTTAGGGTGCTTAGTGAACACTGAGCAGGTAAGGCGGCGGGACTGGACTTAATCCCGCTTAAGTTTTATAAGGTTTTTTGGTCATCCATTGGGGCCGATTTTATCTGCACCCTCGGCCAGCTTCAGATGGGGCAGCCTTCCACAGTCTTGGACACAGGCCAGCATCATTGTATTTTTGAAGACAGGGAAGCCGGCCACAGACCCAGGATAGTACTGGTCAATTTACTGTCATGATTACTGAAGCAAAAATATATTCTACGGTTTTAGCAAACTGGCTGAGCCCGGTAATCGGGCAAGTCATTTCGCCTAAGCAGTACGGATTCATACCCGGCAGGGGGACTACAGACCATGTCAGAAGGGTCATTACGCTCCTTGATGCCGCCTCGGTTGCAGGAGACCCTATGCCACTCATATTTTTAGATGCAGAAAAAGCATTTGATAGGGTCTTCTGGGACTTTCTGTGGGACTTCCTCGAATGGCTAGGGTTCGGAATGAGCTTTATCAAAGCTCTGCGTGTGTTGTTTGCGTCGCCTACAGCAAGACTTATAATGATGAGAGGGCAAACTGAGGAACTCAAGATCAAAAGAGGGACCAGGCAGAGTTGTTCCTGCTCCCCAGTACTGTTTGCTTGTTATGTTGACCTGCTGGGGGTCAGTATCTCAGGATCAGATGGAGCCCAACCATATTTTATGTTTTTGGCCAAGGCAGTGACCCGAATCTGTATTTCTACAGCCTAGCGGGATCCCATGCCCCCCTCCTTTCCTCAATGGCTTGCCCAACTCCTTTCCAGTTTTAACTCGGAGAAAGGAAATTACGAACAAAAAGGCCGGAGGACCCAAAAACTGGGGGAAACTATTTGGGCACCAATTTATCAGTGGAAGATTACGGTTGGGGGATCCTGAGGCAGTATGGATTTGTTTTATTGCAATAACTCAATGGTGTTTTATCAAAGTGCAAATGCTCTTACCTCGGTTTCTTTTTTGTCAATCTCTCTTTGAACTTATCTATGTATGAATTTATTTATGTGCCCCTATCAAAAAAACTTTCAATAAAAATATTTTTTTTAAGGAATACGTTTTCAGCCCCTGACTAAAATTGCACATTTAAATTCCTCATTTGAGGCTGCTTCAAAAGGACAGAAAGAATCAACTGTAGCTATCAATACAGTTTAATTATTATTTATACAGTACAGTCTGTTAATAGTGAGTCATAGTCAAAGGCATGTGTCCAGTGATTACAGAATTTCCTCTCTGGACCTCTGTAAGTGTGTGAAGACCCACATAAAGACCCACATAAAAAGCTCATAGTGTTGCCTTTAGTGACTATTTGTAAATTACTTATGCATTTAGAAACATATGAAGAATACTGTTTTTCTTTAGGGGAATGTGCTAAAAATTAAAACATTACAGAGAAAGTGAAGTCAAAATGGCCCACTGGCAATAAAAGTGCACTGACAAACATGTAGTGGTGTCCTGTAAACACAGTAACACATTAAATTAGGGTGTAACAAACTTGTAGGCGAAGACTTTTACAAAGCAGGGAGGCAGACAATCCCTGCTTACTAGTGAGATCTCAGAGCTCTGAGCAAATAAACAAGATGCAGATAACATCAGTACAGCCTAAGCCTCGCACAAGCTGGAAAGAAGGGAAGCACACAGAGTAGCTTCATTCCATCTCTGACTTCCAGACCCATCTTCAGAAGAGCTTCAGATGCAGCTCTATGGTGCCCTTCAAAATAAAGGCAAATGTAAAAACCATTGCCAGTTTTAGTATTACCTATTGAAATGTATGTTGTTCAGAAAGTAAAAGGCAGCACAAGGTGCTCTATAAAGAGCTACATACAAACTGAGACACAACCAGGAGGAAGCATTTACTGAAGAAATAACAAGGGAAGCAAGCAACGCATTTGTGAGGGTTCGAGCTGTTGGCATTGTAAATGACAAGCTTTTTATTTATGAGTTTTCGAAATCGGCAAGCGGTGCGTAAACACGCACTTTGTACTTATAGTCCTTGCTTATGAGAAGCAAGGTAGCCAGTAAAAGAGGCAAATTTACTGCCAGCCTTGCTTCTCGTAAGCAACAACTATGAGTACAACGTGAGTGGTAAAGGACAGCGTGCTGGTATTCAAAACACATGAACAGTCCTCTTACTGAAAATCTTGTTCGTTTGAACTGATTCAGGCCCAGAGGGCCCCTTGTTCATCAGGGTTTAAGGAATTCAAATTTCTGAGCCTTAACTGCCGCTCTCTGATAAAGCACCATGCAGAGGTCTTTGATCTTTTGTTTGACGAGTCTCCAGATGCTCTCTTCCTTACAGAGACTTGGCTCAACCAGGATGCCGTGGCAGTACCTTGGCTGGCTCTTCCGCCCGGCTATGTGTTGAAAACTCTGAATCTGGAGGGGGGAAGAGGGGGCGGGGTGGCAGTGGTAGTTAAGGAGACATATAGTGTTAGTCTGGAGAGAGAACCTATAGTGGGCTGCGAATGTGCTTCGTTTAAAATCAGGCTAACGCATAACTTCTCATTGGCAGGTCTCCTGATCTATAGGCCTCCTGGACCAGCAAGCAGCTTTAGGGAAGACCTATCAAATAAAGTGGGTTATTTTGCCAGTAAGGCAGCTAATTTTACCATTCTAGGAGATCACAACCACCATTTTGAGAACGCAGAAAAAGTGGAGATCGTCAGTTTTCTGGCAGACCTAGAAGCCTTCCAATTAAGGCAGCATGTGCTTGAGGCCACCCATGCAGCTGGTCATTTGCTGGATCCTGTCATTTCCAACCTGCCTCAGATTATGGAGATTATGGAGACTAAGGCAGATCCTATTTGCCCTACTAAAACTCTGAAACGCGCTTGGCACATGTTTAACCCAGAGGTTCTCTCTGTCTGGTTATCTAGCCATCAACCTCAGTTATCCTCAAACGCGGATGCAGCCAATCAGTGTTACCATGAATGGCTGACGGCTGGCCTGGATAATTACATTCCCGCTAAATGGGGAAGGAAAGGTCGCGGGCCAGCTAATCCGTGGTTCAACGACGCCCTTTCCCTAGCCAAGAAGGGATGCAAACAGCTGGAGCGCGTCTGGAGACGCTCCTATGATGCAACAGCAAAACTGGAATATCGGATGGCCCTCAAGTTATACCATAAGGGTATCTGAAGAGTGCGGGCGGATTTTGTGGCCAGTAAAATCCTGGGCAGCTCCAACCCAGCTAAGACAATTTTTTCTTTACTGGGCGACATGAAGAATACAGGCGACAACAGGGCCTCTTCGGTTGCCTACAATCACCAATGCAATGAGCTAGCCCAGCATTTTATCAATAAGGTGGAACAGATCTATCTGGGACTACCGCAAGTAGTTTCCCTGCCTGTGGAGGCGGGCCCGATACGGGGTGAGGCTGCGAAAGGTCGTAGTCTAGTGGCATTTCCTTCCATCACGCCTTTGGAGTTTGTGGCTTTATGCTCAAAAATTAAATCAGGCTCCCCAGCTGACCCAGTGACTTCCACTCGCTTCCGTCAGCTCTATTCTTCCATCTCAGGTGTGTGTTTGGATGTGGTTAATCTGTCATTGTCAATGGCATCGGTCCCACAAGCTTGGAAACATGCTAAAGTCGGCCCCTTGCTGAAAAAACCCTCCCTAGACACTGCCGATCCGGGTAATTATCAATCCATCTCTCAGTTACCCTTCCTGGCTAAAGAGGCGGAGTCGCATGTAATTCAATTTTGGCTGACTTTGTTGAGCAACATGCCATATTTGACTCTATGCAACACGGCTTCCGGCCCTGGCACAGTACTGAATCTGCGCTCCTGGCCGTGTCAGAAGCAATTAGGAGCAATCTAGATGTAGGGAACTCAGCGGCCTTGGTCCTTTTGGACTTAAGTGCCGCTTTTGATATGGTGTCACATAAAATACTCCTGAAACGTCTGCAGGACATTGGGGTCAGGGATTCAGCCCTGGCCTGGATTAAATCATTCTTATCGGAAAGATCCTTTCCGGTCTTGGCACCTCCCTTCTCCTCACAGGAGTTTGCTCTACACCAGGGGGTACCTCAGGGCTCTATACTGAGCCCACTACTATTCAATCTTTACGTTAGCCCGCTGGCGGAGCTGGCAAAGGGATGGGGGCTGTCGCTGGTATCATACGCTGATGATACCCAATTGGTGATAGCCTTCTCTAGGAAATGTACCATCAATCTAGACAACTTCAAGGACGATCTGCTGGCTATCTCCGATTGGATGGCAGCTAATTGTCTACAACTCAACTCCGGTAAATCGGAAATCCTGCTATTTGGGAAGGATAGGGAGCTGTGGACCGATCTTTACTGGCCGGACCACCTAAAACCTGCCCCAGTCCCTAAGGACACCGTAAAAAATCTTGGGGTATGGTTTCACCGAGGATTGACCTTTGAGAAACAAACAAAAGCCGTCGCTGGGGTCTGCTTTGGACTCCTGCAGGGTCTAAAGCCATTGCTCGGGTTTTTCCCCCCTCCGGTGCGCCAGACTATCATCCAGGCATCTGTTCTATCTAGACTGGATTATGGCAACTGCCTATATCTGGGAGCAACAAGGGCCAGTGCAAAGCGTCTCCAGAGGGTCCAGAACGCAGCAGCACGGATCCTGGTCTCACTACCTAAGCATTGCTCAGTCGCCCAGGTGCTTCCCAAACTCCATTGGCTGCCAGTGGATAAGCGGATACAGTTTAAAGCATTGTGCATCTCACATAAGATTCTAGCAAAACAGGCTCCGCCGGGCCTTCTCCATTTGTTGGAGGCGTATGTACCTAAGCGCTCACTGCGATCTGCTGACCAAGCTATGGTCTGTGCTCCTCGAGTGTGGAGGGCCAGGGCAGGGGGACGTTCATTCCGCTACCTGGCGGCAAAACTGTGGAACTCACTCCCGACATCTACTAGAACTATTTCTAATCACCTGGTTTTCCATAAGGCCTTGAAGACTTGGCTTTTTCCCTTCTCTACCATTTAACTGCTGCGACTCGCTCAAGCTGTCGTTCCTGGTCCTTGTGCTGCGCTGGGATGCCTTGTTGCTGTGGCAGCCATGCGCATTATAAATTCTAAATAAAGAAATAAAAATAAATAAATAAAAGGCATTGTCATTTACAATGCCAATAGCTCAAACTCTTGCAAATGTGAGACCTATTGCATTGCAAATGCTTGTTGAGCTCTGAAACGGAGGTGGCAGCAGCCATAGGAAGGCAGAGACCGTGAAGCCAGCCCGTGCATTTCAAAAACAGGAGGGAGGAGGAGGCAGCTGCAGCCAAAACAGACCTTGGTCTTTGCAAAGCAAATGTGGCAAGATAAGAGCAAGATTTACAGCCCTGTTTACAACAGAGCTCTGTAATCCACAGCGTGCTCCAGCTTAAAGAAAGAAATAGTGCTCACAAGCTCTGAGTAGCAACACATGCAACAGGGAAGTCCTTGAAAATAGAGGGAGCTTTTAAATCCCATATCTTGAATACAGCACTTCTCGCAGAGACAGCGCAAGCACTTCCTAGGTGAGACCTAAAAACGACTCATGCAAATGGAAGACTTTTCACTTCACTTTGACGAATGGAATGAGCTGCCTATGTCCTGAACCAGATTTACTGAGCCAGTTTAAATCTTATTTAGGTACTGAGCCCTTTAGACTGACATTCACCTGTGAATATTGTGGGGCTGCAGCAGGTGAGATCCGTTCCCAATGCCAAATATTCAGATACAAGCCCCAACGCCTGTGCATGCCAAATGAACTTTAACATCAAGGTCAGATGCTAGGAATCCAAAGACAACAAATCACAAGGCTGAGGCACATAGTGGAGCAGCTTGGACCAAGGTATCATTTCTGTGCATGTTTCCACCATCCCTTGTACCTGAAAATACTTTTGAGGTCTAGAGATTCTCAAGTAAGTAAGATAATGGGGCTTGACATGTGGCACAGTGATCGACTGAAAGAAGCTCAGAATTGAGAGCGAATTCACCTTGTGTTCTTGAAAAAATAATGTACCTTTCTCAAGATTAGAAGAAAAGCTTAACTGCAAAGAACTAAGGGGTCGATTAGGATGGCGGTCGGAAAAACCATTCCGACCGCCGTGGTAGCGGAAATTAATGGCCCACATGCACCACGGGAAAAGCGCGGTCAGATTAGGATGAACCGCCAGAAAACTCAAACTGCGGCGGACAGATTCCACAAAAGACCGCTGGCAGTGTGCGGAACATGTGAAAATCCGTCTGCGGCGGTCGGATTTCACTGCGGGAAGACCCAAAACCACGACCAGTGGAATGACCGCACGTCAAATTAGGATACCATTGCGGTGACAGCGAAACGATCCGCTGTTTCCGAACGCCGCGATCGCAACTAGTGATGAATGGGAGAGCCAGCGGAAGGGCTGTTGTATTCCCACTGCCGCAGTCGCTCCAGAAGAGTGGCGGTCGACAAAAAAAACACACCACAAGGCCACCAAGTGTGGCCATTAACCTGGCTCAGCCTCAAAAAACACCTAACACACCCCAATGACACATCCCCATGGCAAGTAAAGAATTCCAGGTCAACCCACACAACACACCTGAATACTCCATTTTGATCCACCCACATAGCTGAGTATAAAACCAGCCCCATTCCTGACCCGATTCCTCTGCAATACTCCACTACTGAAGGAACCAACCCCACAGCAGAAAGGCGGGGCAACTCACCACACATCTCACCAGCACAACAACACACACACACCACACACATCACCACCACCACCTCCACAACTGTACTTTTCACACATTTGCACACCATGTCACAGAAAAAATGCCCAATTTCACTGACACAGTGATGGTAGATGAGGTAATCAGAGTGAAACCACATTTGTTTGGAAGCCTGGTCCAACAGACACCACAAGTCAGAAAAAATCAAATGTGGGAAAGAATAGTCAACAAAGTCAATGCAGTAGGGACCATCCCCCGCTCCAAGAAGGAGATCAGGAAGCGGTGGAATGAGCAAGGTGAAAGAGAGGAACAACAAGAACATTAAGCTGGCTCAGATCACTGGCGGTGGCCCTCCCATTCCACCACTAACATTCACTGAATAGGAGGAGAAGGTACTTGCCACACTGCATCTAGTGAGTCTAACAGGAATACCTGGGGGAGTGGAGGCTGGTAAGTACCAACACATGTCTACCATTACACAGCTATGTGCTGTCTTGCACAACTATAAAGCAACACCTCGTAGGCCCAAATGCATGCATGTGCACCACACTCTCCCCAAAACATGGCTCACAGATCCAGCATCCACTCCCTCTGATACACCCCAAAGGTAGCTAGCAATATTACCATAGGGGCATGTACACAGGCAGCCAGCACTACAACACCCACCAGGCACCCCAGTCCCAAAGCTGAGCAAGAGGTAACACTCCACCACACACCCATAACCATGTGTCAGCCATTGCATTGCTCCCCTTCACCTAACAGGTAGGTAGCTATCTTAAGTAGGAGTGGTGTTTGTGGGTGGGAAGACTGCACTACAACACCCACCAGGCCCCCTGTCCCAAAGCCCAGCAGGATGGAGCACTCCCCCCAACCATGTGTCAGCCATTGCATTGCTCTCATCAAACTAACAGGTAGGTAGCCATCTTAACTGGGAGGGGTGTTTGTGGATGGAAAGACTGCACCACAACTCCCACCAGGTCCCCTGTCCCAAAGCCCAGCAGGATTGAGCACTCCCTCAACCATGTGTCAGCCATTGCATTGCTCTCATCAAACTAACAGGTAGATAGCCATCTTAACTGGGAGGGGTGTTTGTGGGTGGGAAGACTGCACTACAACTCCCACCAGGCCCCCTGTCCCAAAGCCCAGCAGGATGGAGCACCCCCCCAACAATGTGTCAGCCATTGCATTGCTCCCCTTCACCTAACAGGTAGGTAGCCATCTTAAGTGGGAGTGGTGTTTGTGGGTGGGAATACTACACTACAACTCCCACCAGGCCCCATCCCAAAGCCAAACAGGATGTAGCACTCCCCCCAACCATGTGTCAGCCATTGCATTGCTCCCCTTCACTTAACAGGTAGGTAGCCATCTTAACTGGGAGTGGTGTTTGTGGGTGGGAAGACTGCACTACAACTCCCACCAGGCCCCCTGTCCCAAAGCCCAGCAGGATGGAACACTCCCCCCCCAACCATGTGTCACCCTTTGCATTGCTCCCCTTCACCTAACAGGTAGGTAGCCATCTTAAGAGGGAGTGGTGTTTGTGGGTGGGAAGTCTGCCCTACAACTCCCACCAGGCCCCCTGTCCCAAAGCCCAGCAGGATGGAGCACTCCCCCCCCCCACTATGTGTCAGCCATTGCATTGCTCACCTTCACCTAACAGGTAGGTAGCCATCCTATGCTCTCTTGTCCCACCCCTGAGCAGGATGGAACACTCCCCCATCCAAGAGCCATGTGTAGCCCATTCCCTTACTCTGCTCCACTTCACAGGGAGTCAGCCATCTTAACAGGGAGGGGTGTTTGTAGGTGGAAAGCCTGCACTACAACTCCCACCATGTCTCCTGTCCCAAAGCCCAGCATGATGGAGCACTCCCCTCAACCATGTGGCAGCAATTCACCTCAACTGTGTCCCAGAACAGGTAGGTAGACAGTGTATGTACCCTGCCATTCCTCTAAACATGCATGGATCCATATGACCACACCAGCCCTCACATGTCATCCAACTTGGCATAGATCCAGTAGCCACTTCCAGTGTGCAGACAGCTAAGCGTATGTAACTGTCACAGAAATTAAAGTTTGAACCACAAAGTCACATGTTGAAGAAATTCAGGGCACAATCATACACAGCACTGAATGCCATGTGCAAGTGCCATGGGGGCAGAGCATCAAGGCCCATATGAACACAAAACATGCATGGTCAGTAAGTAAAAGAAAGTAAAGTACATGATATGACAAAGGTATGCAGAAGATTACAATGGCCAGTTCTTGTTCAGATGAACCGTCTTCCATGCAGAGTAAACAAAAAAGACGCCTCACACAAAGTTGTCGTGCTGCTAGTCATTAGATGACGACATGTCCTTGTAATCACACAATCTGTACGTGGAGCATGGTATCTATTGACATGTCACACCATGGACAAGTAATGTATGTACCTCCACATAATATCATGATGCTCAGTACCGTGCAGCCAAACAAATTGACATCAATGTAAACTGTGTGGTGTATCACATGTAACATCCAAACATCTAACACCAAGCTTGGGTGGTGCACTTCAATGACAATTTCACCTCTGTCCAACAGGAGATCAACAATTGACTGCAGCAGAAGAGAACACTGACCTGCAGAGCCAGTCCCCCCCCCCCCGGAACATGGACCCTCGGATGCAGACTCCCTCAGTTTCTTGGATGCGGAGAACAAACCTGGCCCATCCGGACTGCCAGGGCGCACCACATCCCAGGCCCCCATTGTCCCCACCACCACCACCTCAGCAACAACAACCGTGCTGCCCCTGCTGCAACGACCTGTGTGGCCTCAACCACCACCACCAGTGCTGCCTGCAACACTCTCCCTGCCTCAGAGGATAACAACACCACCCAACAATCGGAGGAGGGCAGGGAGAGTCTGCGGATGCATCAAGTGGCAACACCACAGGTTCGGGACATCAGGGCAGGTGAGAGGGCAACTGGAGGATAAAATCGACAGGACAGTGGTGCCAAAGCCCTGGTCAACATCACCCGAGTCCTTGGAGCATATGAACAAACCCAGGGACACGTGGGCCAGGTTCTGGAAGAAGTGCGTGAGCTCCACATGCTGCTGAGGTTCATTGACACATGTATGGGCCAAATCATGGACCTCATGGGCCAGCTTGTGGGTGTTCTGAGGGATAGTCATGAGGCCCAAAGGACAGCTCAACCTCCCTCCAGTGGCCCACAGGATGTTACTCCCACCACCTCAGCTGCGGCCACAGAGAGGGGTGAGCTGGAACAGGATGACTTCTCAGACACTGCTGAGCACGCAGCAGAGGCCCCCCTGGTAAATGCAAAAGGGGCCATCCGAGAAACCCTACGGTAGGATCACGTGGCAAAGCACCAGCTACACGCAAGTCAAAGAGCCAGCTATGATGATACCTCTCTTCACCTTGACATTGACTTTTTTGACTATCCTTACCCACACTGCCATGTTGATGGCAGGTGTCTGTTGGACTGTGTCACCACATCAATGTGGTGACTACTCAATTGTCAAATCTAACATCACTGACAACTCATTGATTCACTTTGCACCATTTTCTTAAACCCCACTTGTCTGTCACAATCAATCTTTGTGAATAAACAGTCTTTACACACCTATGTCTTTGTGTCAGCTCCATGTTTATCACAGGATGTACAATGTTGACTCTAAATCCAATGTACCTGAAGTTAGGAATGTGACAAGGCATTGAGAGACTGAAGGGGCCTATAAAGATACAAGAGAACACATTTACTTGTCGGGTGATGGCATCACAGCCAGTACACAACACTAGCCATCAAGGCACACAACCCAGCACATATTACAATGAGAAACAATATTAACATTTACATCATGTTGCTGGTCATGACTACACTGTGCCACAAACATCAGCCATCAGCACTGAGCCAACAACAGGCAGCAGTCAGAAAGCTCCCCTAGGCCTTTG
The DNA here is from genome assembly GCF_964204655.1 of Triturus cristatus. NCBI lineage: Eukaryota > Metazoa > Chordata > Amphibia > Caudata > Salamandridae > Triturus > Triturus cristatus. The sequence goes on along the minus strand of NC_140579.1, from coordinate 531,139,402 downwards.
CACAACCATCAAAGATAGCAGACAATGTCACTGTTGTACAATGTCACTCACACTCAAGGGAAGTAGCGGTTTATGAGCTGTTAATGCAGGTCGACACTTTCCACCTCTCCACTATCCTTGTCACTGGACATGTGTGGGTTTACAGGCGGGGGCATCTGCTGCTCATCATCGTCCAAGAGCATGGGGATCTCTTTGCGCAAAGCCAGGTTGTGGAGCATGCAGCATGCAACTACGATCTGACACACCTTCTGGGGAGAGTAGAGTAGTGCACCTCCGCTCTTGTCCAGACACTGGAATCTAGACTTCAGAAGACCAAAGATACGCTGTACCACACGACATGTCCTCCCATGGGCCTCAATGTAGCAGACTTCACCCGGGGTCCTGGGATCAGCAACCAAGGCCGGTTGGGATATGCAGAGTCACCTAGGTGTGAGATACACAGACCAATTCTGTAATATAACTGTGGCAGAGGACAGCATGTCACACATACAGCACGCTACTTCACTCTGCGTACTCACCCAAAATCCACGCTCGCTCCGGATGCAGATTTGCCATCAGCTGTGGCACGATGCTGTTCCGCAGTATGTAGGAGTCAGGTGCTGATCCTGGAAATTTGGCACAGACCTGGGAGATTATCATATCCACTTGGCATACCACTTGCACATTGATGGAATGGAAATGCTTCCTGTTCCTGTGGATGTTCTAATGTGCCTGTGGTGGAACCAGGCCAACATGTTTGCAGTCAATGGCACCAACAACATTGGGGATGTGGGCAAGGTCATAAAATTCCCCCTTCACAGCTGCCAATTCATGGCTCCTAGGAAAATGGATGTAGCTGTCCTTGTAGGTCATCATTGCGGACAGGACATCACGTAGCACCATGCTGAACATTAGTTGAGACATCCCACCTGCGCTGGACACCGCATACTGGAACGAACCAGTTGCAAAGAAATGCAGAGCTGCCATCACCTTACATGTTGGTGTCAAAGCAGTCGGATATGTTCTGCGAGGCCTCAGATGGGGCTCCAGCTGAGCACATAGGTCTTGATGGGTAGGTCGGTCCAAACGGAATTTACGTATGATGTCCTCATCCTGCAAGTCCGCAAGCAATGTGAATGGACGATGCTCATTTGGTCGCCTCCTAGGTATGACGAAAGGGGACACTGTCAATTCAATACCCCTATGAGATGTGTTAACCATCTCAAGTTTTGACTGACACAGCGCCAACAACGACTGGCCAGAAACCACAGCTTACAGCACAAGTCACATGTATAGACACCTTGATCCAAAGTAGTTGTACACGTGTCCAGTATGTGCATAGTGAGTACCCTCAAAACAGATTCAAACTAAGTGAATGCCAAATGGTACATTCCAACATCCTGTGTCACCAGCCCTGAGAGTAGTTGACACAGCACATGTGTGAAACAGAAACACTACTGGCTTCTATGTAGCTGCTGTACCTGCGACACCTTCTTGCGTGATTCGGACAGGGCACCCATTACCAACATAATGAGCACAGTGTGTGCATAAATATCAAGTATGGACATGAGTCCAGCAATCCACACAGTGAAATAGGCACATTACGGAATAAGTACATCATTACTGTGGGTTGCTTAGTCATCTCACACATTGGCAGGTGTACATATTTGAGAGTCACTCACACAACAGATCTGTGTACATTCACAACAACATCATAAGTCACATGTGAGGGAGTACAAGCCAATGCATGTAATCCTGTGCACTGACATGGCATGTGTAGGCATCAGCGAATTAAATGTCACACCAGCAATTGATTACAGTATCTGGTGGCATGATTTATAGTAAGTGTCTCCTGTTTAATGCTGAGAACTGGCTATTGCCATAGCCACAGCATGATGTGTCCTTAGGTGCCGTAAGCGCGCACCACCACTGTAATAACGGCCATTGGCACCAATGTAAAGATGCCAAATCGTGGTAGTGACCACCTGGCCCCTGCGGTGTGGCACCGCCAATGCCCATGCCCCTACAGCCAATGGGAACCACAATTGCGGTAGTGAAATGCACTTTTAAAACCCATGGTATGTGTGCTCTGCTTCCGCGGGGTCGGCCATTGACACCAATTCAAAGATGCCAAATCATGGTAGCGACCGCCTGGCCCCTGCGGTGTGGCACCGCCAATGCCCATGCCCCTACAGCCAATGGGAAATGCATTCGCGGCAGTGAAATGCACTTTTGAAACCCACGGTAGGCATGCTCCGCAACCCCGGGCCGGCCATTGGCACCAATTCATAGATGTCAAATTGCGGTACCGACTGCCTGGCAGCAGCAGTGTGACACCGCCAATGCCCATGCCCCTACAGCCAATGGGAACCGCAATCGCGGCAGTGAAATGCACTTTTGAAACCTACGGTAGCCATGCTACGCTCCCGCAGGCCGGCCATTGACACCAATTAAAAGATGCAAAATCGTGGTAGTAACCGCCTGGCTCCTGCGGTGTGGCACCGCCAAATTCCCATGCCCCTACAGTCAATGGGAACCACAATCGCGGTAGTGAAATGCACTTTTGAAAATCGCGGTAGGCGTGCTCCACTACCGAGGGGCCGGACATTGGCACCAATTCAAAGATGCCAAATCACGGTAGTGACTGCCTGGCACCTGCCGTGTGGCACCAGCAATGCCCATGCCCCTACAGCCAATGGGAACCACAATCGCGGTAGTGAAATGCACTTTTGAAAATCGCGGTAGGCGCGCTCCGCTACCACGGGGCCGGTCACTGGATACAATTGAAAGATTCACGATTGCGGGAGCGACCGCCTGGGCCCCGCGTTGTGACGCCACCAATGCCCATGCCCTTTCAGCCAATGGGAACCGCAATCGCGATAGAGAAATGCACTTTTGAACATTGCGGTAGGTGTGCTCCGCTACCGCGGGCCCAGTCATTGGGTACAATCAAAAGATGCACGATTGTGGTAGCGACCGCCTGGCCCCCGCGGTTTGACACCGCCAATGCCCATGCCCTTTCAGCCAATGGGAACTGCGATTGCGGTAGTGAAATACACATTTGAAAATCGCGGTATGTGTGCTCCCCTACCGCGGGCCGGTGATTGGTCACATTTGAAAAAAGCTGACCTGGAACAACAATTGCAGCAGCTGAGTACCACTGAAACAACCCCAGGGGGCTATATATGTCTCGGAGAGAGCCACACATTTCCACTGCATCCAGACACTGCTGACTGACACTCTTCACCACCAACTTTTACTGTTCCTGTCTCCTGAACCCAGTGATGGTGAGAACTGAGAACATCAGGGCCCGTCCCTTCACCACAGAGAAGCTGGAGGTCCTGGTGGACAAGGTGGACGAGGTGCTCTCACAGTATGGGAGGCTATATGGTACTCCTGATGTGATGGTTAATTGTTTCAGAGTGAAAGTAGGAGAGTGCAAAGAATGCACACATGAAGTTGATATGCTGTAGTATGTGTCTGTGAGTATAAGTTTGTGTGATACACTGCCTAGCATGCTGACTTCAGGTGAATGGGTTTTGTAGCCAAATTCCCACAGATCCCTGGCTACATTGCAGGATGGGAGGGACATGCAGTGTTTTTGCAGCCATACAGTGACACTGCTGCTTTGGAAAGTGGGAGTCAGAACAAACATTGCCTGTGCTAATGGATGTCAGAGTCCATGAGGTTTTCACATGCTCATTTGTGACATTACAAAAGTTTTTCGTACAGAGGGTATTGAAGCAAGTGTGTTTAACTTTCATATTGCCACCATGGATATGTAAGCATTATGCACAAGATTGAAATGCCTGAGGGTGACACTCTTGGTGGATATTCATCTATGACACAGCAGATTGTTGCACTACTGAAACATCCTACTTCCATTATTTTCATTATGTGTACTGACTCGCATGTGTAGGCACTGTTTGCCCTCTCATATTGTACATGCATGTGACTGTTCAGATGGCCCACGTTTAACCTCAGTGTGAGCCCCCTGACCTGCACAGTTACTGCCCAATTTGACAGGGACCCCTCAATGAATGGACAGAGTGAGACATATGTGTTGTCTGCCACCCTATTCACAATGAGCTGTGGATAGCACAAGACAGACCTTGTGAGAAGGGTGTGAGAATGTAAGATCATGTCCCTAAATGTGACCCCCATGACACAGTGAGCCATTCACAGGCCAAGGAGGGGTGTGTAGTGTTGGTCATGGTGTGTCTGCCCCGACACATCATTTCCAATGCAATGTATGTCTTGCTCCCTCACATACTGCATCGCAGATGAGGGACTTCTTCACATTGCTTTCTATGCTGGCATTCTGCATGTGTATGAGATGGCCAGGGACTGTGTCCATCCTCACACCTGCATACATTTCTATACGATTATCTGATGCTAATGTATTACGTGTCATGCTGTATGGCCTCTGCTAAACATATCTGTATAGCTGTGTTAAGTTTGTGCATGCTCCTGTACTGAGACACAGTGGTACATAACCCAGTGTCACTGAAACTTCCTCGTCTTGTCTCCCATGCCTGCAGCTTAAAGTCCACCAGTGTAAGGCCTTATGGAGGGCCATTGCACGCAAGGTGCTGACTCTGGGTGTCTCCAACTGACGGCACACACACTGTCACAAGAGGTGGGATGACATTTGCCGGCTGAGCAAAAATATGGCAGAGATGATGCTGGGGCTGCTCCCTTGGATTGGCAGGTTGGCGTGCAGCGGCATGACACAACTAATGGGCCACATCTTGGCAGTGACACAGCCAGAGCTGGATGGATGTTTGAGGGCCCATAAGTAGCGAGTTGGGGGTAAGTATTCTGCGAAAGGTGACTTTGGGTGTGAGTGACTGCATGTATCCCAACCATGAGCCAGTGCGGAGGTCTAGGATGTTTCTAGTATGATGCAATGGCTTGTAGGTGGCCTCTGTGTTGAGTGCAGCTGTCATGCATTTATGCTACATGTACTTTCTCATGTGTTTAATATAATGGCCCTTGACATTGCAAGATGAGATGTGGCCTTATGGCATTGGCTGCATTATGGTGTCATGGACATCACGGGGCAGTGAACTGCAGTGTGCCTCATCTCAGATGCTTTCGATGTGTGCAGTGCCTGACCTCGAAATTGTGAGAACTACACATCTGACACCAATGTGCAACGGTCGTTGTGCTTCAAAGCACAACATGGTGGACATCAGTAGCTCATGGCCATAGTATTAGGACATTTTGGAGTCAGTATCCGTGTTGTCCCCTTAAAGTGACTCCGTATGTAACTGTGACAACATGTTGAGATGTACATCTACCTCACCTACAGGCACGTAGGTATGCTTACAGAAATCTCTATGTCAGGTTACATGGAGGCATGGGCAAGCTATTTGGCTGTGTGTATGTCACATGGGTCATTAATGCCAAGTATGCATGTTTCCATGCATCTTCAGAGTTTTGCATTAAGGTTGCACATGCAGACTGCACAGGGTGGTGTGCAACATGGAGATATCATAATCTAGTTGTGTGCTTTGCTTGCATATGATGTTTGTGAGTATGGCACAATACTGAACCTATGTCTGTGTCTATTGCAGCATCTACCGAGGGAACAGAAGGACAGGGGACGGACACCAGTGGTGAGGCATCTTGCACGACTGCTACACATAAGCTCACTGACACTGATGCGACCAGCGCCTTGGAGGGGGACAGGAGTGCCCTTGAAGAATCACGTCCAGAAACATCAACCTCAACGTCATCTGACTCCAGCGGTGACTCCTCGATGTTGGCGGGCACAGGGAGTGGGAAATCTGCCTCTTCTTCTACCACACATCGTCCAGTTCCCACCCTCCCGGCTACTACCACTAGTGCTGCCCGTGCCCGTGGCCGTTAGAAGGGTAGAGTGTCCTTCCCCCCAGGTACCACTGCCCCTGACCCTGTCTCCCCTGCTGCCCTCACTTTTGAGGCAGTAGACCTTTTGCGCCAGCTGTGTGTGGGTCAGATTACTCTCCTGAATGCCTTCAAGGATCATGACAAGAAGTTGGCAGAGGTAGTTACCTTCATGGAGGGGATTTATTCTGACGTGTGTGTGCTACACAGAACTGTCAAGTCTTTGTCCTCCACAGTGACGGCAGCTTTTCAGCTGTTACAGGCTCAGAGTCCAGCTCCAGTCCCTTCAGCAACCACCCTGTCAATGGCAACATCTGACGAGAGTGACCACACACCACAGCCCTCAGGCTCCAAGCACTCAACACGCAGCAAATAACAGCATCACTCCAAGTGGCCCAGAGCACAGACACCAACCCCAAAACAAATAACAGGCACACAGGAGCGCAAAGACAAAAGCCCTTCAGGTGACACTCAGGGGCATTAGGCCTAGAAGCAGGCCTCAGGTTCACATGCATCCAAATCAGCCCCATCCAAGGACACTCCCGTCCCCAAACCTGCTCCCAGAGACAAACAAACAGTTGTCTTGCCTGCTGTGAAGCTGGTGCCTGCAAAGAGTCCGCAGAAACAGCTCTCGAAGGCAGATTACCCACAACCTCAACTCTCACCCACACCCCTGTGAATCTGGGACAGGAGATCAATGTGGGGGGTTCACCTGGTCAACGGGAGATGGAGGGGAAAAGGCAAGGCCAAGCATACCACCAGATCCAGCAAATCTCCATGGGGAGAACCACCTGCACCTGATGCACCTTTGGTGGAGAGTGAGGCTGTTGTGCCCGCCCCACTTTCCAAGAAGTGGAGAGGTAGCCCTCCACATTCACCCTCACCCACTGTGTCTCACGGCAGCATGTTTCTGCTTCCCCGTGCCACCATGTCACCCGGTCCAAGCAGCCCTCCGGCTCCCAAAGCCACTGATGACTCTACCTCAGCTGGTCCTCTCTCTCCCAGGTCCAGTCCACCAATGGTCCCTGACAATCAGCCACCTCCCAGTTCAACTGACAGCCAAGTCTGAGGCAAAGTACCCATCCCAAACCCATCTCTCCCACAGCGGTGCCTGGACTGCCCATTTGTATCCCCAGAGCTGTGGTGATTCCCATGGCAGTGTATGGTGTTACCCATTCCTTGTGCAGGTTCTCATGCACACATGTACATACTTTGAACTATGGACTGGCCAATGGCCTTGCTGTTTGTCACTTTGGATGCCCATTCCCTGTGCAGGTTCCCATGCACACATGTACATACTTTGAACTATGGACTGGCTAATGGCCTTGCTGTCTTCTACTTTTGATGCCTATCTGGGTGATATATAATAAAGACAGTTACTCCTGTTGTCTGCTTTGTCAGTGTCCTTGCTAAATAAAATATTTTCTGTATGGGTATGGTTGCATGTGACAAATGCTCTGTATGCCACTTTGACATTGCCAATTGATTGTTTTACTTTTTCAGAGTTTGCCAGAGGTGACAGGCACTTTAGTTCTTCTTGACTCTGAGGCTTGAGGGTGCAATGATGGTTGTTTGTGATGCTCTACTGTTATCCTAATCATATGGTTATGTTTGCTAAATTGTACACATGTCATGTTATGATGCAATACCACAACAGAGGTGGCTTCTATCCACAGGATTACTTGCGTGGTGGCCAGGGTCCATCATATCTGTGTGATCTTTCTTGATGTGTGTAGAGCAGTGTTTATGTGTGGTCATCTCGTGTAGGCCTGTCTTCCTAGTCACATGGGTACATTAGGATATCTGAACTTGAGTGGTCATACCGTGTGAATGGGCTGTCATTGTGAGTAGTGTTGATGTGTGCGTGCCCCTGCAATGCCAACTGCACACATGTGTGATCCATGTAATGTGTGCCTGTTTGTTTAAATTGTTTGCCATGTGCTTCAGATTGTGGGCACATGTAGGAGTTGGTAGGTTGGGCGCTGTGCAGTGTGTTGGTGTGTCCTTGCACACCTGGGGGACACCTACTTGTTGTTGCTGCCAGTTGTGAGTATGCAGATTGTGTGACTGCCAAGTCTGTGTTGTGTTTTGTTGGTCAGCCATGTGTCTTGTTTCTGTTTGTGCTCACTGTGCAGACCTGCTCAGCCACACTGACATTATTTGTGAGTTTTCTCATGCATTGCTGTCACTTGACACATTTTTGGCTTCAGTATGGTATGTGGTATGTAGAGTCATTCCATCCCCTATAGGTGCTTCTGATGCCTACACATTGTGAGTGACACCTCTATGTGTTTGTGTACTGTACACTCCTCACCTGTTCACCACTGACGTACACACCTCTTCAATCTCATGTCTTCCACCCCATGGCTTGCCAGTGTGTGAACCTCCCCACCATTTCATAGTGTGACACTATGCTTTGTGATGCTGAACTGTATACCGAACCAATGTGTCTCTCAGGACAGTTTCCCAATTAGTTAGGTATTATTTTCTTCTACTGATTTGCTTTCATGGTTGCTCATGTGCAGTGCATATGTTTGGGCAGCACAGGCCTCTAGTCTGGTTGTTTGCCCCTGGGTTTCACTTAGATGTGCATCTGTGGGTGATGGGTAAGCTGTATGTGTGTTTGCTGGGGTACTGCTACCCTTCCTGAGTGTGGTGTTCTCTGTGTGCTGTGATGATTTGTGTTGTGGGAGTTCAAGGTGTGGCACACAGATGTGTGTGCTACTGATTTGGTTGGTGTGCACACACTGCTTGGTGTGCACGTAGTGTTGTGAGTGTATGTTGCCTTGTACTTGCGTGGTGTGCATCCCCCTGATGTCCAGCTGAGTTTGCAATGTGATGGATTGGTATGTGCATCTGTTGTGTTTTGTTGTGGATGTATGCAGTGTTTCTACTGACAGATGCTATGTGTGTGTGATGTTCTATTTGCATGACGTTGTATGTGAGCAGTTGTTGCTGTGTGATACATTCAGATGTGTGTTGCAGTTGTAGTGGGCATTACTTGTGTGTCTGTCACATGCAGCAAGGTAGATTCTTGTTACTGGGCTTCTTTTGAGTGGACATTGGTGGTTTGTCCTCCTATTTGTGGCCTGTCACTTGTCAGGATTGTGCATGTGCATGCTTGTGGTACACTATAGCACCTTGTTCACTTTATGAGTGGTGTGGTGTCTCTGTCTGTGTTAGCTGATTGTCCCATTGATCCCAGTTAGTGTTCATGATTGATTTTTGAGGATGCACTTCTTGTTTGTGTTGAGGTATGGTGTCTGTGCATGGGCCCAGAGTGACAATGTTGTGTACTCATGTTCTGTCTAGGGTCACATTGACTTTCCACTGTTTGGCTGCACGTGTGTGGGCATGTTGGACTTCTGTGTATGTTGTTTGTAAGCTTTGTGTTTGTCTGTTGCTTCTGTGTCAGCATTGGTTCAGGCATCCCTGAGTGTGAGTGTGATGTTTGTGGGTGCACCACAGGGAGTGTGATTGGTTGTCATTGAACTCACAGGACATCATTTTGACCATTATGTATGTTTCTCACAGGTGTTGAGTGTTGCAGGTGTGAGGAGGGTAGAGAAGGGGTATGTGTGAAGGTCCTACTTGTGTTTGACAGTCAAGGAGTGTGACAATGGGCCATGTGTGTTGTACTGATGACATACACATGTCAAGTAAGTTGACACAGATGTGTGGCTGCTCACTGTATGGTGTCAGACACTTCCTATCATTTCTGTGCCTATGCATGGCTTGCCTTGATGTATCTCTGAGTTATGGTACAGAGGTCACTTTGGTTTGATTTCACTCACTGTGCCACCCATGTCTGATTTGATGGCCTATGGGTGGTGTGATATGTTCCTTCTCTTGCACGTGATGTACAGATGCAATGTGGCTTGCTCCATGGTTTTCCAGCCCTGCCCACTTCACTTTTGGCAGGCCCATTCATTGTCCTCCTTTGCTGCTGGGCTCTGGTATGAGTATGTGGCTGTGTGTCAGTGTTGGGTGTTTGTGAGTGACTTGACAGGCAGTGTGAACAGTTCAGTGGATGTTAATCTGCAGTGTCAGTCTTCATTTGGTATTCATACTCAGTTTGCTTCACATGAGTGGAAGGTTGGAGGAGGAGGGTTGTCCAGCCCCTGAGCTTCTGTGCAGGGTTTTCCTCTTCACCACCAACTTCCCAGTCAATCCCCCTTGTCCTTTGATGTGTGAGATGCAAGGTCTGGTTACACCGGACAGATTAATTGTGCAGGGGGGCACAGGAGGAGCAGACAGCATGTTCTCAAATGGGTGTAGGAAGCGTGGTGTGGGAAGGGTGAAGGTGGAGCCCTGTGAATCTTGGCGGACTGCCCATGCCTGGGGCAGGCCCTGCCTACTACATTGTGCGCAGGTTTTCCAGCGTTTTCACCACTGCAGTGACGTGACCGGGACATTGCAGTGATTTCGCGGTTGATGGGTGATGGGGATGCGGAGGGGTGAGTTTCTGACAGGTAGGACATGTGGGGGTACACTGAGGGATATGTTCCTGTCCCCACTAGAGTGTCTGATGGGGACAGGAACCGTATGTCAGCACAGGAGTTATGTGTTGTGGTTATGTGCAGAGTTGTGTATTAGCGTACCTGCGACGTTGTCCGCGATGGGGCATTATTTGCTGGTAGTGGATGAGGTACAGCAGCGGAAAGGCTTGAAGGGCTGGATCCATTGCGGTCTGGACCGGGAGTCTGGTTTTGCGCTCCGCTGTCATGCTTCCGCCGTCTCTGGGTGGGTGGATTCTCTGCTGCGGTGTGATAGGCTGTTTGCGGCATGGCGGTGTGTCTCGATTGGCTCCCTCCGCCACAGTGCCGGGCGCAAAAATCAGGCTGTTCACGTAACTCCAGAGCGGACGGAAAATGGGCTATGTTTGCCCATCGTTATATGGCGGACGCGAAGACCACTGCTGGAGTGCAGAAAAGGTAATTTTCCTCCAGCACCGCAGTTGTGCTTCCACCCGCCATCCTAATGAGCCCCTAATTGTGCCTGTTAACTGGTGCTTCATACAGAATCTCTTGTTTAGTGCCCAAAAATAATATTCAGTTAGGAGTGCACCTACACTTTGCTGTGCAACATGTCTAACCATAGAAGCACAACCTCTGGTGGATGGGAACATGCAGACAGGTATCCTAGAGACAGTCAACAGACAACAGGAATCCTCCTAGAAGAGTATCTAAAGTGATGCCCAGTAACTATTTCATCCTGAAAGAGTGGTGCATTCATACCACAGACCGTTCGTAGGTCCAGAGCAGAAATGAAACTGGCTTTTTTACTTGTACATTTGAAGAAAAATAGAGAATTACCAACCCCCCATCTTCCTCTTTCCTAAGAAGTTGATAGGGGAATGGCATCTTTTACCAAAAGAGATTTGACTCCGTTCAATAAAGTTTTGTGTTCAGAAGTTCAGTGACAAAAAGGAGTGAAGGTTTAATAGGAACCCGACACAAGTACAGTTGATTTAATATACGTGGCAAGGAACTATTAGTTGCAGACCTTTCAAGGCTGATTACTAAAAGCTTTTGGTGGGAAGAATAAGGGTCAATAAAGATGACCCGCGTGGGCTAAAAAACACCAGACATTGCTTATCTCAAAGTATTGGAAATTTTACAGAGATCAAAACCTCCATCAGCTGCAACTCAAGGAAGTCCAAGCCTCGCACAACCTATTCCAAATTAAACCCGTTTATCTTGGCTGTCAGCTCATACATTGTTGATCAGAAAAAGAAACCCTTACCCTTTTAAATACGCCGTTTATCTTGGCAAAGGGCAATAAACGAGTAATACTTATCAAGAAATGTTTAACTGAGCTGAAATACATTTTCTGATAACTCCAACAAATATAAAAATATATTTTAGTAGAAAGTGCTGTATGAGACGAGTTTCAGAATACATTTTTAATGAGACCAGTATTAAAATATATTTAAGAAGCAACTTTTCGATCCCACTAATGCTAATTGTTTAATTATGAAAAACACGGTAAATCAACTAGTGAATAAAAAAAACACCAATAATAAGACGGTGGAATATTGAAAGGTAGTTCACTAATACGCGAGGCAGGATTTCGAGTCCAAGAGTGGGCTTTTGTTATTTGTGTCCTGCTGAGCCTGCATGATTTCCATGCAATGAAACATGCCCTTGACCATTGCTTTGCGTGCAGCAGCAAGTTTTTTCCTACCTATGGATTTATATCTATCCAATTAAATGACCTTGTTGGAATAACACTCGGACCAACTTAGACATGTGCTATGCCACTCTAAGGATGGTGAACAGAAACAATAAATTGCAAAATCGAGAGCTACAGAAACGTAAATGCGAAACAAAAAATCATTCCTATGCCAAGTGGCAAAATATAGTTGCCAATAAACACGACCAAAACAAAAACACAACTCAGGCAAGAACTGAGAAAGGACTGGTTAAAAACTCTCACCCAGCACGTGGACAGGCAGAGGATTAAAGCCCGGCACATGCTAGGGGAAACGAAAATAGAAACAGGTCCCCATACTGCGCTTTTACTTTAATGGCGGCCACACCCCAGACTTTAGACGCGGCTTGTTTAAAGAAAGGGGCGTGGCTGCCATTAACAGTGAAATCGCGAAATTAGGTGCTTTTACAAAAAAGCATTTATTTCTCAAGTTGACAAACAAATGCTTTTTTTGTTGTAAAAGCGCCCCATTCCGTGCTTTTACTTTAATAGCAGCCGCGCACCTTTGTTTAGACAAGCCCAGTCTAAAGGAAGTAGCGGGCCACCATTGAAGGTAAAGCGCGGAATGGGGCGCTTGTAAAAAAAAAAAATGTAGCCTGTAAATAAATACATAAAGACATACAGTGTAATGAACCTGAAGTTGGCCGGTGCTCCTGGTTTACAAATGAAAATATGTATCTGGAGCACCGACCAATAAGGAGCCAAGAAACAAAAGCAATGGAGTTATGAACCAATGGCAAGCAGCAGCTATAATTACACTCTGTAGAGTGATTACAGCAGGTGTTGCAAACAGCGCATACGCGCTGATGCTCAACCTAAAAAACGAGATTGTGCGCGGCGCACAACACACGCATGCTACACTTATGCTGCAAACAAATTAAGCACACACATTGATCAAAGGGAAGATTGACCATGAGCCTTGCAACCGAACTACACTTCTTTTTAGGCAGATGTACCCGTGCACAGGCAAAATGCAGTCACAGTGAAGAGTGCCCATGACTATAGTGGGCTCACGCCTTGCCCCATTCTGAATGCAGTGGTGAGGAGAAGAAAAATAAAAATGGCACCATAACAGACTAATGAATAAAACCCTTTGACAAAAACTGCTATATGTTTAAATGTAATTCATATATTAAAAAAAACAATAGCCTGGTGAGACAGCTAAATCTATGGCAAAGGCCATGCCTAACAAAATGACACCAAAACAACATAAATCCTGTAAGTGGAACCGAAGATATTAATTGTTAAAGATTTCTCCCGGGTTGGAAAGGAGGGTTTCCTCAAATGTCATAGTATGCAGGATTTCACACAGACTAAAGAGTAACCCTGGGCAGAGTTTGCGTACGTGAAGCGGCACAAAAACTCCGGAACGCTACGCAGAAGTTACGCGAGCATGCGGAGTTGCTACTTTCCGCATGCTCGCGTGTGTTCGCGTATATGCTCGTGAGATGTTGTTGACGTTTGGCAACGCGGATTGCGTGTTTGGGGAGAAATATTGCGCGAACTTCACCACGCGGTCACCAATGGGCGCGGCCATCTTGTTTTCCTACTCTTTGCATGGTTCTGGGGCATGTTTTTCATCCCTCTCTAATCTTTTCAGTCCCTGTTTTGTTACACTGTTTTTCTGATCTTTTTTATTTATTATCTATCCCTCTCTGTCCCTAAGTGTATATTTTGCTTTTTATTTCTACTTTGACTGCGTTTTTTTGACTTTTTTCTACTGTTTTATATTGCTTGCTTTTTCACTTTCCTACTTTTTCTCCTGACTTTATTTTTTACTCCTACATTTTCTTTCCCCCCCCCCGCCCTCCTAGAACTATGATTAAGGGTACCACTACCTCCTCAACTAGCAAGGGGAAGGCGCTTGCCGCGAAGAAGAGGCGCCTTCCTTGTGGCAGTCTGTGCCCGGAAGGGGTGCAGCCCCGGGCCCTTTTTACCGAGGTGGAGGGGGCCGCCCTTGTTTTTTTTTGTTCAGGGCCACCTCCCCCTCCCCTTGACCTTGGCAGCAGGCAGCAGGCCTGGCTCCGGGCACGCTACCCAGGAGCGTCACCGCCGGTGAGCGAGGGTGCCCCGGACAGTGTTTCGCTGCTCTGGGGTCCAGCGCACCCATAACCAGCTGTCCCACCGGTGGTCAGACATCTTGGACCGGGAGCAGGACCTACTGGACTTGCTAGGTGTTGAGGTCGTGGGGCTTGGTGAGTAGCTAATACTAGTAGTATTGTGTGCTCTGTAGAGTGTGTGTTACTGTTATTGCAAATATAATTTCTTTCCGAATAGCAAGAATGCTGCTGCTTACATTGCAGGTAAATTACGTTTAAAAATCTTCTGTGATTGTTATCCTTCTAGACACAGGAGCTCGGCGCTACTAATCTTACTTGTTTGCAACTTTGCGCTCGCTTGGGCTGATTATGTAAGTGCGTTTTTACTTTACAAAACTTAAGTTAGGTAATGCTAGATAGACTCTAGTCACTAAGATAGTGGTGGATTGATAGTTAGTTTAGTTACTTAGCATTATTTAGTTGGTAATTATTTTGCAGTCTGCATGACGTATCCTCTATCACATCACATGCTGCTGAGTGCTGCTTACTCCAGTCCTTAGTAGAACCTTTTGTAGTTCGTTAGTTAGTGAGTAATAGGCTTAGCAGAACATCAGTAGCAACCAACCAACAATTTGGTGTATGCAAAAATGTATGTATGCGTCCTTCATCTATGCATTTGACTCGAGGACTAAAATAAATGGAAATGCAGACTTAGTGAACAATTGGCCCGTCTGGAATAGGTGGGCTAGGTCAGTTGGTACTTAGGCTTAGGATTGTGGAATCAGAATGGAACACTGGATTAGTGTTCAAAAATAATAACTAGACGGTCCGCGAATCCCGCGATACTACTAGTCGATTAGATTAGATGGGTCAATTTTATTGCAATTGTTATTTCCAAAAATGTTTTTGGAGCGTTTTTTCTTTTTTATTTGTTTCACACCAATCATCAATGCTTGTCTCTTTCGTTATTATCTTACATGATCAGCAGCACCCAGGGGCTAGAAGACGGGGTCAGAATTGGCGGGAGGTGGACAACAAATTGCCTCCCAGTCCCAGGGCCAGGACCGCTCCTCTACCGAGGGCTCTGCTGCTGGCCCCAGGAAGTCCGCCTGTTGTTAATATTAATAATTATATTTCCCTGCCTTTTACTGCACCTTATTTTTTCCAAATTAATATTTCCGTTACCTAATTCTATTTTTTTCCAAATCTTCTTCGATCTAGACTATCTCTTTCTAAATTCTTGTTATCCCTGCCTCTAACTGCCTCTGCTCTGACTCTCTGTACTAGTACTACTACTATTAGTCTGTCTGCTAAGCTTGCCCAGTTGCCCACTCTTTATTTAAAAGGTTTTAAAACTCAGATTCACATATAGCTCTAGCCACTTAGTCCAGACTTTTGGGTTGTCCTCTTCTAGTCTTCTTAATCTTGAGAGGCTTTTCGACAATTCCCACCAAAAAAATGCCCAACCAGATATTTTACTATTTTGGATATAATAGGACATACTACTACTAGTGTCCACTCTACTCATCTCTAGTACCCGATTTGTACTAGTAATGTATGTGGTATATGATATGTATGTATTTTAACTTTTTTTTCAATCTTGCTAGTGAAAAAAAATAAATAGGGGGAGGTGTATTTGGCATCTAAAAAATGCGTAATGTTTTTTCAATGTGTATCGACCACCAGTGGAGGGTCCAGTGGCGAAGGCGACGCCAGTAAGGAGGGAGCAGAAGATGCAGCAGCTGCAGGGGGTGAGCCAGCAGCAGTGGTGGGCGGTGGTAAGTTATATTCCTTACTCATTGACATTACAATCGCTGAAAGGGTGTACACTGTACTGATGAGAGAGACTAAGTTGTTGTGAACAACGGTTGAAGAAGAAGACACCCTTTACAGTTTTAAGGAGAAGACTAAGAGTCAGATGACCTTGATGGATGGGTTGAACAAAAAGGGAAAGAAGGATGGAAGGAGGAAGGACGGGTGAGATGTAATATATATGACTGGCAAAGAAGGATATGTGGGATGTATAGGTGGCTGATAGGAATCAGATGCATGGGTGGTTGAAACCTGGGTGGGTGGAAGGTGAAAGAAAAGATGCCTGCCTGGGTGGGTGAAACTGTATGGGTGATAGCAAGAATCCTCTGGAGTGTTTCATGGGTCAAACTCAAAGGCAAGCAAGGAAGGAAGGATGCATGGGTGGTGGTTTAACCCCTTCCCCGCTCATGACGGAACCGTTCCGTCATGAGCCACGGTTGCCGTGTGCTCATGACGGAACGGTTCCGTCATGCCACGACCGTTGGCGGCCGCTCCGCCCACGCGGCGCTGTTTCCCCGCCTGTGCGGGGGGACAACGCAACTGGGCGGAGTCATGACGGAACCGTTCCGTCATGAGCACAGCTCAACCGTGGCTCATGACGGAGCGGCTCCGTCATGAGCACAGCGCCACCGCGCTGCCCCCCCGCACCCCCCCGCGCCACGGCGTAATTCCCGCCGCGGCGAAGGGGTTAAAAAAACAATGTTTGTTGTTGGTGAAACAAACTAAGGTTTGTTGAGAGATTAAGATGAATGATAGACATTGTTTACTTTGAATGGATGGATGCTTGGATGGTATTCAATCATCATAGCATAGGTGGAGACTGACTGTCAATGAATGAAGAGTCTTTGAAGAGAATGTAATAGAAAAATAAACTGTGCCTGAGTAGCAAAGCCAAGGAGAATAGAAGATTCAAATAAAAAATTATAAGGCTAGAAGAGCAATGCAATCATTGATAAATGGAAAAATCGCTGGAGAAGAGAAACACAGGACTGTTATTTTGCAAGGTTTTGGATTCAAAGTTGTATTTTCAGATTACTCCCTTAACTCACAGTAGTTTGCAAGCACAGCATATATATTGTGTATGTATATTGTTATCAAGAGCCTCCCTCCGACTCGGAGGCCCACTCCCTACCTATGTTAATTTTTTTCCGACTGTGTCACCATACCATGGATGGCCTATCGGCTGCATGGTTACATAATCAATCAAAACAAAGTACCTCATCGTCCCATATATAATCAATGATCATTTGGATCAGACATCATCTGCCTTGTTGCAGTAGTCAGGGCAGGGTGAAACTGAAATTGAGCAGTTGCCCTTGATGTAACAGAGAGAATGGCCACCTATAATAGAAAAATAAGATGATTGTGTAGTCAGCTTCCCCACCTGCAGACAGTAGTAAATCTGTAAATAATGTGACGTGAGTTTGCGTCACAAGTATGTTTGTCAGGCTGACTGAGTTGGCATGCCGGCTACAACAAGGTTACTTAATTTAGCTAAACAAGAGAGAAGAAGAAGACTGGTGTACAACTGGAGTCCATAGTTCTAGTATGATGCCTGAAACTCCCACATATATTATAGGCAAAGGAAGTGGGAGGATACCACAAATGCTATGTACTGTGCTTGCTAGTGCTACTGTGCCACTATGTGTAGAATTAATTTGGATTACTGTTTTTCTAAGAGTATATTGGTTACAATAGTCTTTTTGCTTTTTCTTTCTTTATATAGCTACTCCTTCACAACCAAAAAAACCAGACCGGAAGGAATTAGCAGCCATGGCCCGGTGTCAGAAGCTGGAGGCTATCTGCAGAGAATATCAGCGGCTGGTGGCTCTGGCGGAGGAGGAGGAGGAGGCGACAGCAGCTGCAGCCTCCTCCAATGCCCCGGGCCCCAGCAAGGCCCCTCCAGTGGGTCGTCACCGCAGTCTGGCAGCCGCCCACCGCACTTCATCCAGCACTGCTGCCCCCCGTGGATGCAATTGTCGATCTTTCAAGCGCCGCATGCTCCTCCGAATGGTGCGCCTAGAGGAGCAGATGAAGGAGGACCTGGCGGGTAACAAGCGAGCCCGCCGATAAGAGATCACGTTGGATTGCCCCTTTTTTATTCTTTTTTTGGTGGGTGGGCATTGGGTGTGCTTTGGGGGAAAAGGTGGGGTTTATTTAAGGACAATTTTTGAATTCAATGGTCATTGGTTGGGTTAGGGAGAGGGGTGGGTCAGGTGTTGTGGTATTTTTTACATTAGTTTATTTTGCAGATTAAATTATATTTATATTTAAACTTTACATAAAATGTAAAGGTTTTGTGAGGGGGTTACTCTTTTACGTTACACTGTTTCCTTTGCTGCTGCAGGGCCGCAGCCAGTTTTTGATTTAATAATCTGCCGATTTTAATTGTAAGTAACACATGAACAGATCGATGCGGTGCCCTCACTGAGTGACTTGATCTACTAGTACTGTCAGTCTCTCCTCCTAGTCTATGCAGGCTGCAACTAGACTCGTAAGGGTGTGGGTATGTGAATTAATGAGTTAATTTCCATTAATAATTATGCCTCCCCCAAACTTCTTCTCTTACCTGTGATTGATGTTTAAACTTAGGCACAGCGATGGCTGCATGGTGATGAAGGTTTGGTTTCCCAAGATGCCATGGTGGTGGTGGTAGTAGTAGACACTGGCAGTAGCATTTGCAAAAAAAGAAAATGAGACAGTCAGTTGCCTGAGGGAGACTCTAGAAGGAGTATGTTAGACCTGTCAGCCCTAGGGTGGTCTATCCCGTTTTTTTTGCCTTTGTCACCTCATTTTTGCCGCCATCTTTTTGTTGGCCCTAGGTCTCTGGGCGCCTTACCACTGCTAAACAGTGCTGAGGCGCAGGTGCTCTCTCCTAACAACATGGCTGCCACAGGCCCCTGCTACTGCGGAGTGGCCATTGCATACACACACTAGTGGTTAGGAGCAGGCTGGGACATCTGGATACAGTAAATTTTCCATCCCGCCTTTTTGTCCCATAGACAGTTATGTGGAAGCTCCTGGAACCTTCCAGCCTGGGAGGGATTATGCTTTTGCCGCCTTTGCAGGAGGGTCACCTGACCTGGGGGTATAAGAGGAAAGGAGGGAAACCTGACTAGTTAGTTGGGGCTCCACTGGACCTGGGGGAACCTCTGCCGGAGCATAGGTGGTTGGGCCTAGGGGAGAAACCTACACTACTGGGACTGACTGAGTCTAGGCCCCGCTGTACCCAAGTTAGATGAGGGACTCTGCCTGCCTGCTGATCTTGCCTGGTGAGGGGGCAACCCAGGGGACCATCTCCAGCGTGCTGCAGGGACCCACCCTGCCGCTGATGCCTGCCAACTCAATCCCCTTCTCCCCCTAAAAAGCCTACCAGGGGGACCTGCCAACTTCCACCCCCAAGACAAGTGCCGACCTGGACTGTCGCTATGGGCCACAAGATCTACCGGTAAAGTGCTGTGCTTGCTGTGCGCGGTGTCAACCAAGCGCTGTGTTTTCCAAGCGCTGTGCCCGCCTAGTGCTGTGCTGGCTGA
Organism: Triturus cristatus; assembly: GCF_964204655.1. Taxonomy (NCBI): domain Eukaryota; kingdom Metazoa; phylum Chordata; class Amphibia; order Caudata; family Salamandridae; genus Triturus; species Triturus cristatus. Next base: position 531,119,955 of record NC_140579.1, on the reverse strand, counting down.
GCGCTGTGTCTATCAGGTGCTGTGTCTACCAAGCGCTATGCCTTTAAGCGCTGTGTGCCCCCAAGCACAGTGACAACCCAGCGCTGTGCCTTTGAGTGTGGTAACAGCCTAGCGATGTGGGAGTATAGCGCCAACTGCCCCCAAATCACCGCCACGGCCCGGGGTCATATTGCCTAGCGCTGTGGGAGTATAGCGCCAACTGCCCCCAAATAACTGCAGCGACCCAGGGCCATATTGCCTAACGCTGTGGGAGTGTAGCGCCAACTGCCCCAAATCACTGCCGTGGCCCGGGACCCACGCACGGGTGCTGTGCCGCTGGGAGATCCCACCTTGAGGAGTCCGCTGTCGCGGCCCCCAGCGCCCCTGCCCCGGCGCTGCAGCATAGAAGATCCGCCGCCGCGGCCCCCGAAGCCCGGGAGGGCCGCCGTATCCTCGAGGGAGGCCGTGCTGGGCCCGAGGAGTGACGTTGGTGGCTCTTCGAGGGAGGCGCGGCCCCATTGGCCCGGGGGACCGCGCCCTCGCTAAGCTACTGACTGATTGGTTCCTAGGCCGAGGGAACGCCCCGAGGCCGTCTCTGGCATCGTCGCAGGGGCTCCGGAGCCTGCGGGAGCCCCCAACCTGCCCCCAGGCCACGACAGAGCCGCAAGACCCCCTTTGGGGAGGCGAAGCCACCGGTAACACCCCCAGGAGGGTTCCGACCTCAGAGTGGACGGCGGGGCTGCTAAGGAGCATCGTGCAAGCTGCGTGGCAGCCCCGCGACCGCCCCTCGTCTCCCCGGGACTGCAACCAGGCCTGGAGGCCCCCTCAGGTCCACTGTATTCCCCCCACTGCTGGGCTAAAGTAACCATCAGGCTGCCCAAGCGGATGACTGGAATAAGTAAACTGCTTTCCTGGCACAGGTGGCCTGCTGATTTAGATGCTGCCCTAAAATGCATTGTGCTATAGCAGAAATGATTTAGATGCTGCCCTGAAAGGCATTGGTCTATTGCAGAAATGACGTAGTTGTTACCAAGGAATGTATTGCCTTTTCCACAGGTTACCTGCAGGAGGAAGTTGATGCACATGAATGAATCAATTGTTGTAGTGAATTGCCCTACTGGGTGCCCAGGAATGAATTAAAGGTTGTATTGAAATGAACGGTTTTATCCACCGGGATGAGTTAACTGTTGGGCTGAATTGCATGGCTCTATTTGCAGGAAGGAATTAATGGTAGCCCTGCAACCATCGGTTTAGTTACTTAAATGAATTGACTGCTACTTTGAATTACCTACACAGGGGCGGCCTTAGGCATGTGCAAGCTGTGCACGTGCACAGGGCCACCAAACCCCAGGGGCCACCACGAGGAATCGGATACAATACATATTCGTGGCGGCCCCTGGCAGGGATTTGGCGCATGAACGACTGAGGCGTGCTAAATCCAATGTGATGCACGCTGAATGGTTGTTCTTATACTCTTTTCCTTTCTAACCCAGTCTCGTCTTTGTGTGGGGTCGGCCTTGTTTCGGGCTCTTCTGGTAGGTCTTGTGCTTGTTTAGAACTTTTTTTCCAGGAGAATCGAGCTTGTTTTAATAGTCCAGATCTGGCACCTCCGGAGGTTCGCATGCGTGCGCATGCGCAGTGCCCGCGAGTCCTGCAGCGAAGGGGTTACAGAAGCACCACACATCACTGGCGGCAGGAGGGGTGGCAGCACCCGTGCCCGGCGTGCAGCGAGCAGCACCGAGACCGGCCGAGGCCATGCACCGGCGCGCCTAGAGACCCTGGGCAAGAAAGGCCGCCTTGCAGAGGATAGCATGCCAGTGTGCAACCTTTGGTGCCAGCTGCGAGGTGAGCAGCCCGAGGGTCAGGGCATGGGGAGGGGGAGTGAGGAGGTCAGCGTGTGCCACTGCAGAGTGAACCCGAGGGAAGGTGAGCCATTGGACGAGGGTGTGGGGAGCCCTGGGGAGGAGGGCAGATCAGGCGTAGGAATGTATCCCAGCCCGTGGGGGTGAGGAGCCGGGGGCGTGGGGAAGGTTGGGTGAGGATGTTATTGTAGATGGTGTGTGCTTTGGGTCTGGGTGGAGGTAAGCCATGTGAGGTGGCGAGCTGGAGGTATTCTGGTGGTCATGGGAATGGAGGGCATGATGAATCGTGAGAGAGAGCCTCTCTCTCACGATTCATCTCTGAGAGGGCGCGGGTCGGAGAGGTGGTCACCGTGCGCCAGGGGTAGGGAGTGGTACAGATCGGCGCTGTATGTTGAGGGAAGAGTGAGTCAGGAGTGCAGGGGCGGTGTTTACTTGTGGCTGAGGGGAGGCATGGTGACTTTTGGAGGTGTAACTTGGGAGGCACGGTCGTATTGGGGGGAAGAGGAGAGCAGGGTACGAGGTGTTAGACGTAATGTTAAGGATTCATTAAAATGATTACAATTACAATCATGAAAACAGAGTATGAAGCTGATACTTGTGATCTAATGAGTGGATCTGCCTGCACAAATCTTTTAAAACATCGAGTGTTCGAATGTACTTGGCATTTGGTTATGTCTGTTTATATGGTGTTGAGGCAGACATGAAATGCAAGCACCTATGGATGGACGCCTGGAATAGAATGGCAGTGCCTACCCATGTTAACTCAATCTAATGACCTTTTGCAGAGACCTTGGTAGGAGACTGGCTTCTTGATCATTTCTTTAATTACATTCCAGTGCTTGTCATGTGACTAGCAGAGAAAACTAGTTTAACTAGTCCTCAGTTTGCAATTGGTGAAGCAGCCTTCTCTGTCCATACTAGGGGCATAGTTACCATTGGTTCAGCAAGTACAGTGGTACTGAGACCCAAAACACTCAGGGGCCCATTGAACCCTGATAACTGCTATATTTTACTTCCTGAGCAGCAGCCAAAGGGGCCATTTTCCTTGCTTATGCCATGGCCCATGGGGTCGTTGGTACGCTGTGCTAGTAATTCGTACGTCTGCTTGAAAGTTGTCTCCTGACTGGATGTTCCTTGCACATTAATTTTGCTTCAGTGAACCTCTAGTGCCTTTTCATAGCCTTAGGACTCACTGTAATTAATCCTTGTTTAATAGGTGCTCTGAAAGCGAGCAGAACTGGTTGCTGGAATATGGCACTATACAAGAAACCTTAATTAAATATATTGTATTTTGTCTTTTGACAATGTGGTAAAGTGGACGAGTCTTTGGTTACCTGTAGGCTGTCTTCAGGATCAGTTAGTGACGTACTGAGACAGGTCTCTGTGTGCCATGATTTCAAGGTAGCTTACTCTCTTCCTGCTAAGGTCACTTCCCAAATAGATCATGAACTATTCTCCAGGCTCTACTGTTCTCAGTGGACTGAGAAAACAGACCTTGTATGCCAAGTCACATAATCTACCCTATAGTTTTATAACACTCTTCAAATAAACCTTCCATATGTGGCTAGTCCTCATAATGTGTCATACATGTAGTGGGAAGGGTAATTACTATCAATCAGTCAGGGTTTGTAAAGCTCAGCTGCTTCACACATAAGGGTCTCGAGGCGGTGTGGGATTCATGCTGCTGGATCATGCTGCTTGTTGGTTGAACAGCAAGGTCTTGTGGTCCTTCCTGAACTGCTGGAGTGATGGTGAGGCTCTGAGGTGCAGGGGGAGGGTTTTCAGGTCTTCACTGCCAGGTGGGAGAAGTAGTGGCCTCCACTGTTTTATCAGTGGCTGCCTTGGGTGGCTGCTAGGGAGATGGTTCTGGAACATGTTTTCCTGGTAGGTTGGTGGAAATTCACTCGTTCATTAAGGTATGCTGGTCCTTCATTGTGTAGTCCAGGGAAGACATGGCTTGGCAGTTCGGGCTGGACTGTTCCCATGAGGCACAGGGTCAAGGCTGATTTGCAAATGGCCATGTCTGAAATGGGGTGGTGTGGTGAGCAAAAAAACGATGGATTTAGGCCCAGATCTCTGTACTGGGGTGAATGTATGACATTGTTCTGCATTCTGTCTATCAACTGTTGTTTTTGCAAGAAAATAAAAATGACACATCAAAATCTTTCAACAGCCGCCACTGCTGATTGTCTTCTTTTTTCCCTACCCACTGCTAGCCTCGCCCGCTGCATTGCAAGCAAAATGAAGAGAATTTGAGTACACAAATCTGGTTATTCAAAACGAAAGAGAAAGGTGGCTCAGCAGGCTTTCTTAGTGTCACAGGAAGGAGCAATCCTGAACATTATCACCCAAGGGAAACCTAAAGATGGAGAATCCTCTGGCCAGAGTACTGCTGATGCACCAGGTAAAACAGGCGCTGACGACCATAAAGAAGAACCAAAAAATGATGATTTCCATGAGCAGAATGATACTCATGAGCAGACCAATGAAAATGAACAAGGTGACTCTGAAATTGATACAAACATGCAGCAATTACCAACTCAGGATGAGGATTATTACAAAAGACCCTCAGACAGAGAAACTGAAACATCATTCATCGGTCCATCAACATCTGGCATTCTGAAGGAGGTTCAGAGTTTACAGACGGATGATGCTGGTATTGAAAAGGAAGCCAAAGAGCAAGACCATGTTACAGACCCGTGTTCTGAATATGATTTATGTGATTGGAGGGATCCTACTTTGTGGCCGAACTCTCTTACGGACGCGCAACGTGTTTTTCTTGTTGAAAGGGGTCCCTCCAGAGACCCAGATTCTAAAATAAAGTATCCAAGTGATGAGCACTCAAAAAGTAAACGTTGTTTTTCTGTTACCATGTTACTGGTCATCTAACGCCTTTTCTGGACGTTTTATTAAAACACCTTCCTGAGCTCCACCCCACCCGGACCCCCTCTTCCGGGGCCCCCTACCTGCGCTCCCTGCACAGGGCCACCATGAGCCTAGAGCCACCCCTGACCTACATTATCCCTGAATGCATTGATTGTTTCTTCAAGAAGAATTGGTCCATTGACTTGAATGAATTTATGGTTGCTTTGCATCTGCCCGCCTATTCCTGAAATGAATTGATTTTTACCACTACTAGAAATAGATAAAGAATCTTGTTTTTGTACCAAACAACCTGTTGTGGTGTCCTTCATTGTGTGCACATGGCTGAATCCGTGTGGTGAGTGCTACACCAGTGCTTTAAACATTGCCTTCGGGTGCCTTCCTACCTCGCGCCAAGCTACAACGTCGGAATTGGTGACCCCAGTTCTAACAGAGTAGTAGAATGAAGTACAGTACAGTACACAAAAAGAAGACTGCCAAACAAGAAACCATAATAATGACTAGTCATGCTAAAGTAAAATAAAACATAATGGTGGCGGAGATAGCCTAGTACAACAAGTAACAGTTACAAACTGTAGTTGACTCGAGTCACTCGACAGACATATGCAGTGGACAAGTGTAACCTTTAGTGCCGTGTAAGGATGATGAATCCAATCGATGCCGGCAATTAATTATAATTTATGATGGATTATGTTCCTTTGGAAAAAAACTGACTTGCAAATACTGAGCAAGGGTGGGTAAGCAGAAGAAGATCCGCACCCTGCCTTGTTGAAATTGAATTAGTGTTGCTTTCACCACATCCGCCCCAGCAAGTGTGTGATCAATTTATTGGCGTAAATTTAATTTAGTCAGACCTCAATATAAATCACACAGCCCGAGGGAAGAGGGTTAGGGTTTGATGAATGGTTGGGATGGGGTATTTGAGGGAAAGGTTTGAGAAAGACAAACACTACTAATGACCAACACATTCAATCTTGGCAGATGACTATCATATTCATAACTCTGTTAAGGGAGAAAAAGGAAATGCATGCATAATGATGACTTGATGGTTAATGAATAATGATAAGTAGTACTTACTAACTAGACTAGTAGACAGTACAGGGCAGCAGTGTATTATTAATTAATATTATGCAATTCGCCTTGCCTGTCTGCCCTCAGAGAGACCCAAATTACATACATTTTATGTTCTGTTGTACCGGGCTTCCGTTTAAAGCTAACAAAAAAAATTAATAAATATCTGTAGGGATGAATTATAAGCAAAGAGCAAACATAATAACAACAACACACAGTCATAATGATTGAGGAGAAAAAATGAATCAAATGAATTAAAAGAGGATGAATGATACTAAAGTTACTGTATTATCCTGGTCAAATTGGGGAGTTGCATCTCGGCACTCCTCTTGGTACTCCCTTCCATGGACGCTGTGTCCGCCAATCTTGGGTGCCACTGCCTGCCTGACGGCTGCAGATTGGTAGGTGAGTGTGAGTTGTTTCTCTCTGTTTAGCATAGGGTAAAGGCCAGCCTGTAAGTATAGATGGAAAAACAAAAGAGATATTTAAAAATCAAGGAGAAAAAAATGCATAAATTACGGAGGAGTGTAAACACTTTCAGAGGCGGCATTGCTAAATCATTTCTACTCTGTTTCCAGCATTAACCTACAACAGCAACAGGACAGAGCAGGGTCACAGCACCCACCCAACCTCCACCTAGCTTAGATTTTGACTGAGCCAGACAGAGCACACATATACAACAACATAGCATTTTCCAAATTAAGTAACTAACTAAATCAATGCACCACTGTCAGTCATGTTAACCACTACACTCGACTCCACCACTACACAGACATGTAGGTCTGCTGTGGTTGTTGTTGATTTGTTTACCTTTGTTTTATGCCACTTCATGAAATGCCCCAAGTTATTCCATCAATCATCTCCGATCCTACTGACTGACTGCGAAGAGTACTGGTCATCATCATCATGGTGTAGTGTACCGAGTGAGTCCAGATTCCATATTAAAAAATGCAATGGATCGGCCTGCAGTAGAAGTACAATTTTGTTATTAAAAAACCAGAAGGGAAACATTGACTTGAGTCACTTTTAGTGTGTAGATTAAATAGTAGTAGACTACATGCCCAACAACAACAACACAAACACCAATCACTCAGAGTCAGTGTCCAATGCATGCCATCATTCATTACCAGTCTTCCTCTTTTTTAGTTAAGGGGCAGGCCCCCTCAGCTCGGAAAGGAGGATAGCTATAGCCATGTTCCACTTCTTTTAGAGGGACTCGATGAGGCAACATTTCTTGTACTATTCTCCATCCAATGTGTGGCTTGAGGGAAATGGATTTAGGGGTGAGTCAGGATGGAGCAGGAGTCAGAGGAGTGGACTTCTTTAATAAATGCACACAGCTGCAACTCCAATACGGCAATAAAAACAAGACCGTGGTGATGGATTTGTTGTAAATGTGATTCGAACCAGAACAACAGAGACACACACAAATAATAAAAGTAAATAAGGAAGAAAGAAAGTAACACGTTGAAAGCCTATTTGTCAGGGAAGTAGAGCTTGTCCTCAAACTCTGATGGGTCAATCAGAAGTAGGTCATCATCTAACACATTACTTCCGACACCTAAATCGCTGTCCTCAATTTCCTGCTGTGCTTCAGGTATTGTGTAATTCGGTGGTATAATTTTGATCATGGTTAACCTCTCCACGTTTTTGGGCGAGAGACTGGTCCTTTTCACTGTTACAATGGCACCAGCAGCACTGAAAACACGCTCAGAAGAGACTCTTGTGAAAGGGCAAGCCAGATAGTTTATCGCCAGCCTGCTGAGCACTGGCCGTTGGTGTCTTTTCCCATACCAATACAGAAATGGGTCATCAGATAGGCCTGGACCATCGGCTCAATGCTCAGGGGTGCTCTGCTATGCTCGGCCTCTTTTGCCTTTGCATCAGCACTGGACCTAACAAACCCGTGCTGTAGAAACCATTCCTGTGCCGATTTTACTGGGGCTGATGATCCTGTTCTTACTGTTATTGATGGTTCTTTTGATTGCTGTGAGCCAAACGCACTGCCCTCAGGCTCTGAAGTTGAACTTGACGCTGGCTGCCCTGCAGTACATGTTGTGTGCTGGAGTAGGGTGCCCCTAATTCCCAGCCGTTCTTTTTCAAAGTCACTGGCTGCCTCAGCTATCCAAGTTTTTGTACTTGGCAACATCCACATCTGAAAAAGGAATTATTGTCTTAGTGTTAACTACTGCTTTGTACCGTGTATCCAGAATTGTGTCACAAATGTAATATTTGGCTGACACAATCTTAGGTTGAACCCTTGTATTTTCAGCTAAGCGCAGGGCTAAGCTCTCCACCAACTCATATGTTTCTTTTTTTTTCTCCACACCTGCGTACATTGCAGACACCACCTTCAGCTGTTGCTCTAGCATGTGCAACAATGGGATAGCTTGGCCCATAGTACAGTCCTCCTTGCTGACTTCACGTGTGAAGAGCTCAAAAGGAAGTAGCATCTCAGTCAGGCATTTAACTAGGACCCATTGGTCCATCTCAACGGTCATGCCTTTCAGAGTAGCATCCCCTAGTCTTTGCATGACATAGTCATTGATTGGTCTGCATTACTCAAACAGACGATCAAGCATGTAATAGGTTGAGTTCCAATGTGTTGGCACTAAGCCTGGGCGTAGTGGGTGTAGTGGGGCTACGCGGAGCACCACAGAGTTTAAAACAAACTCCGCACACTCCGCATAACTCCGCTACGTGCCACCCGCCTCCCACCTGCCCTATTAGCAATTGTTATACAAGCTTAAAAAAACAATATACAGTATTAAAAACGCCTCACCTGAGCTGCGGCATCCCAGGCCTGCCCACTTCCTCCATCACGATTTCTTGATGGCATGCACAGTTGTCATCAAGAAATCGCGATGGAGGAAGAGGGCAGCCCGGGAGCGCCGCAGCTCAGGTAAGGCGTTTTTATTTACTTTATATATTTTTTTAAACTTGCATAACAATTGTTAATAGGGCGGGTGGGAGACGGGGGCTGGTCAACTCCGCTCCCCGGCGGCATGTGCGGAGTTTTGCCTACTCTGCCTACTTCACAGAGCGCGGAGCAGGCAAAACTCCGCACATTCAGCGGGTGGAGCGGAGCTCTCCGCCCACAGTTAGTTGGCACCTCCTGGATGCGTGCTTTGACTGGCACTCTATGCTCTCATTGAATGATCCTCAGCTGCTTCCGGGCTTTAAAACAATGGCTGAAATGTATGCAGATTCTTCTGCAGGTGGTCAGTAAGTTGCTGACTCGGTCTTCATTTTTCAGAAAGTCTTGAACAATTATGTTAATGCAGTGCGCCAAGCACAGGACTCTGAAATAGCCACCAGTGTGCATGGCCTTAACTATATTACTGTCATTGTCCGTGGCAACAAAACCAATGTTAAGCCCTCTTGGGTGCAGCCATTCAAAGACCTTGCTGTTAAACTCTTTCAAAATGTTTGCAGTAGTATGAGATTTCTCCATGGCGAACATGGCTACAGTTGCATGTTTCCGAGTGGCATTAAAAATCTCAGCAGTGTCAACACATGCAGATATCTTTTTAACTCCCACAAAAGAGATCCAGTGTGCAGTGATGCACATGTAATCAGTGGCTTGGCAACTGGTCCACATGTCTGTTGTCAGGTGGATAGTGTGAACAACACTCTGCTACAAAGCTTGTCCATGCAGTTCCATCACGTCGTGATGGAGGGCTGGAACAACAACGTTAGCAAAATAGGACCAGCTGGGAACCTTCCATTTTGGGCAGATGGCTGTCACAAATTCCAGAAAACCCACCCCCTCCACAAAAGAAAAAGGGAGAAGGTCCAGCGCTAACATTTTAGCCAGCATTGCATTGTACAAATGGGCTGTTGGGTGGTTGCGTTCGTACTGCCCCTCTGGCCTAAACAAGCTGAGAATGGTAGGCTGTATTTTTTTCCTTTCCGGTGCCACTGATGCAGGTGACGTCTTAAACCCAGATGTTGTACTTCTTAGGCTCAACCCCGCACTTTTTTTCATTGCAGTGCTCTGTTGCCTTGGTGTCTCAGCCTGACTCTTACTCTTGTGCCACTGAGATGTTGCTGAGGCTGATAAGGACGTGGGTGGTACCACTGCACTGCTCGGGACAGGGCTACTTTGTGTACCAGAGAAAATGTCTCCCTCTTGTTCACCTTCCACCGCGATTGTATCTTCTTCTACTTCTTCATACCCACTACCAGCAATGGGTGCAGTTGTTTGGCCACTAAGGTGTGCCTCCCACTGGATCAAGTGGTGTTTTTTGAGATGGGTTGTTTGGCCTCCGGTACCATAGTTTATACCAAGCCTACCCCGACTAACACCTTGTCCACAAATTGAGCATATAACAATGTTCTCCTCCTTTCTGCTACCCAAAAATAAGACCCAAACTGGGGAGGTGAACATTCTGTCATTGCTGGAGGTGCCACTTTTAATGCCAGATGAACTGGAGGGTGGGCGTGGAATTTGACATTGTGGCTGTGCTCCACTACAACTACAACCTACTTCAATTGAGGTGATGGTTGTGCTGGATGTAGGTCGCTGCCGGGCTTTTGAAAATGCAAATATGGAAGCTGGAGGTGGTATTGGTGGTATCCGTGCCACATCCCTCACAGCAATTTGGGATGGGGTAATGTCGGTCTCTATCTCCACTGGGGCGGGAGTGATGTTCATGATGACTGGCTTGTCATCCTCCTCCTCTTCTACATCTACCACCATAACTCTAAGGCTTTCTGAAACCGTCCTTTTCCCAAGCCTTGTCTTGTGACGTCTCTCACTCTCAGACTGAAGTTGTGGCTTCCAAGTGGCATCTAGATCATCAAAAGGGGAGCTTGCAGAAGAACTCAATGGATTACCACCCCTTTTCCTTGCTGGGGATCTGGAAGACAATGGATCTTCTGAAAGAGTGGCTTGCTCTTCTTCCTCTTCAGGAAGCTCAATTTCCTGAACTGCCCTTACTTTGAGAGGAACAACTTCTATTGTGGGCGGTGGTTGCGGCTGTTGTTGTCCACTTATCTGAGTTTCCTGCGTTGATTGGGTACTACTTTGCGATAACGTTAAGTCAATTTCAACATCGCTGCTCATTGGCGTTGTCATGAGGACGCTGGCCGCCTCTGCAACAGACATGGGCTTGGGCCTAGTTTGGTGAGGTGGGCCCACTGATGAGGGGATGCTGCTCCCAGCTTTATCCCCAGACACCGCTGCTGCAGGCGCAATTTTTGGTTTCCCAAAAAAGATCTTGGTAGAAACACCAGAAGTGGTAAGTGGCACTTCCTTCTTCTCACTGGCAACTTTCTTGGTACTGGAGGACCTGGTATCTTTCTTTGTGACCATCGTCTTCAGATGTTAGCAGCATGCAGTGGCACAGGTTGATGAGATATCTGTGGTCACATGTCACGTGACGTCGTGCGCAGCAGGACTTCTGTCTGGCAGTACAATGTGTGATGATGCCTCCTCCTCTTTTGTGCACCTAAATGCAAAGAAGCAAGAAGAACATCAGTGAAACGTGACATTTATTGTTGTGGTTAAATTTACTACTGTACACACAAACAAATATAATATATAACTTATAGTGTGTGGTCACACATGTTAGTGTTATTTAATATTAATAAATTGTATTAACTCAGTTTAGTTATGAAAAAAACATAACAGAGTAGCTATTTTTGAGACTTTGACAACAAGGGCTTTGTTTCATCACTCAGGGATAGGAAAGAAGAAGAACAAAAATACAAATGTAATGGAACCTGTTTGGTATTGTGGTTTGTGAATGTGATTGTGCATCACGTGGGATGCAGCATCATTCAGGAAGCTGCAGCTGGCAATGGGGATCGAGGCAGTAAGCCAAGAGGAACAAAGGAATGACATGCAGGCCTATGGCAAAAGCAGCACACTTACTACCACCACAAATATTTTACTAAATGGCAACCAGCCACATGGTCACTCACACACCAACAAGCAGGAGGCCTGTGAAACAATGAACTCAAGCAGGCCTATATGGCCAGACATAGGAGGCATGCTAAACAACACAGCTTTAATGCAACAATGCAAAAACGAAAATCCACAGGGCTAAAAAAGGTTTGCAAGTTACACAACAACCACACCAGCCACACACATCCAACAAAGGCATTTATTTAACACACATGAAAAAAGTAGAAATACCTAAAAAAAAAAACACATTTTGTAATTCAATCCAATGCCATCCATGCCCTAAATACACACATGAGTAGCTCTGGGCCTACTGGCTGAAAAAGTCATATTGGCAGAATAGGCCACATAGTGAATCAATTCAAATCAATAATATTGCAAATGTATTAGAAAATGTAGTGAAGTGTCATTTTTTTGTTGGGTAAAAAGAAAATAAATTGCAGCAAAACAACAACAAGACCAAGGCATGGCCACCACAAAGAAAGCTTGCAGGCCTGTGGCAAAAGCACACTGGCTGCCTGTACAAAATGGCTGCCAGCCACATGGCCAGGCCACCACAACAACAAAAAAGGGAAGACAGACAATGCTAGACAATGCAGGCCTATGGCAAAAGCACACTGGCTGCCTGCATAAAATGGCCACCAAACACATGGCCAGGCCACCACACCAACAAGAAAGGGAAGACAGACAATGCAGGCCTATGGCAAAAGCACACTGGCTGCCTGTATAAAATGGCCGCCAGCCACATGGTCAGGCTACCACAACAACAAGAAAGGGAAGACAGACTATTCTAGACAATGCAGGCCTAAGGCAAAGCACACTGGCTGGCTCCACAAAATGGCCGCCAGCCACATGGCCAGAGGCCACCACAACAACAACAAGAAAGGGAAGACAGACAATGCAGGCCTATTGCAAAAGCACACTGGCTGGCCACAACAACAAGAAGCAGTAAGCCAAGAGGAACAAAGGAAAGAAATGCAGGCCTCTGGCAAAAGCAGCACACTAACTACCACCACAAAAACTTTACAAAATGACCACCAGCCACATGGTCACTCACACAACAACAAGCTGGAGGCCTGTAAAACAATGAACTCAAGCAGGCCTATATGGCCTGCCCAAGGAGGCATGCTAAACAACAACTCAGCTTTAATGCAACAATGCAAAAACAAAAATCCACAGGGCTAAAAACCACACCAGCCACACACATCCAACAAAGGCACTTATTTAACGCACACAAAAAAAAGTGAAATACCCCCCCCCCCCAAAACATTTTGCCAATTCAATCCAATGCCATCCATGTCCTAAATGATGTTTAAATTCAACAGACTCCACAGAAACAGTTGTTTCATGCACACATGAGTTGCTCTGGGCCTACTGGCTGAAAAAGGCCTATTGGAAGACTACTGGGCTAGTGAATAAATAGCCAAAATGTGCACCCGTATCAGCTGGACCTGTGTGTGTTGGTTGAGACTGGATTTGTCACCCAAGCGGACACCAGGCTCTACCAAAGATTTGCACCATGTGTTATAAAGCACAAGGACTGCATCAGCAGCCCTCTGAACCCTGCACGGAGGACTTTGTGGGATCCCAAAATCCATGGACAGAGTCGCCCCCACTCACCTGTAGACTGAGCACTCAACCATACTTCAGCCTCATGGATCGCACAGATTCAGGAGCATCCTTGAGCATCTTGACCATTCCATAAATTCCTATGGCGGTTGTCTTATAAAGTTTGGAACTTCTTCATAAATGCTCTGGTGGCCAATTAACTGTTGAATGTATCCTTTCTGGCCCCCTAGACCTTGTCCCTGCTGAATTTGTCAACCCATGTTGAGCCGGAATACTCACACTAACATTTCCAATCTTTTCAAAAGTTTACAAACTTTACGTTTGCCAGTGCTTGTTTGCGGTTGCATTCAAAAGTTATACAAAGTTCTAAAATCTGTATCTCCAGAACCCCCTGGTGGATTATAATGATTAAGGTCTCTAACAATTCATAAAAAATACTCTTTTTTTAAATAAATTCTTATTGTGTCTCTTTCTTGTTATGTGACTTTCTTATTCTGTTGTTTGGTGCTGTTAAATGCTTTACACATTTTTCCTTTGCTAAGCCTTGCTGATCAGAACCATAGCTACCAAGGGTTGAGTTTAAGGTTTTGAAATCAGCCTGACTGGATTCAAGAAAGTTTTGTGAGTATATTGCACAATAAGGCCTCACATACATATCATATAATACACCCAAATCCTCACACTGGGCATGAAAAATGTATTATTCCTTTGCCCATAACACTTTCTCTCCTCCTCAAATACTTGTTCATCAAAATGCAGGGCAAGGTGACAAACACATTCACCAACTCAGTGAAGGCAGAAAAAGTGCATGGGAGATTGAGTTAATTTATTATGTGGTCAGCCTACATGTGACTTGTGAGTGTTGTAATGTGTTTCAGCTGTAGAGTGGGTATTGGTGTGATCACTTCTTGCTTTACCAAGTGTGTTGCAACACTGGTAGGCCTTGTTTAACATTTTAATATAATTATAAAAACATGAACCTAACCACTTTATAAACAATTTTTGAAATACAAATGTCCTCTATAATTTCTACTTTTTCCTGATTGCTATCTTTTTTAACAATGGTTTTCTATTGGAGTGTGTTGCAGTATCAGTAGTTGGCCATGTGTGAGGCTCGACTTTATGCAAGACTGATCTAGGGTACACTTACTACTGATTTGGGACCTTTTTTGTCTGAAACACTTTTAGAAGTGCAATGTGAATAGCAATAGGTTTACTGTTTTGTAGGTCAATGCTTTCCCTCCCTAATCCACACCCATTTAGAAGTAAGCATTCCCATTTTCCAACCGCTTTCCATTGTTCCTACCACATTTACTACTAAAACATATGCGTAAATACATGGAGATCTCCACGCACATTGCAGAGACATTGGCACAGAAAAGATAGAAGCATCAGGGGAAAGAACTCCGCACACAGGTTTGTGAGTAGCACTTTGTAGTATACGGCTGGTAATATTGCAGTACTAATTAACTTACAGCAAAATGCAGTTTGTTTATAGGCCCCCTATGTCTGTGACGTAAGTGTGCTCCATTGTTTTAATTACTAATGCATTCAGATACTTGTACTTTTCAGCATTGCTAAGTGCTATGCATCTAAGATTAGTCCAGTGCTTAATTTGAGCCAGTGAATTCTGGTTCTGGGCACCGGTATTTAAATTGTCAAAACTGGCACTTAATACAGTCTACCACATGGTGGAGCTGTTTGAATAATTTAGACATAAGCACAACATCAGTTGTTTATGAATTCAATATACATTCAAAATTACTAATACCCGCCAACCAAGCAACTGTTACAGATTTGGGGGCTTATATGGTCTGAACTGTCAAGGTTGTAGGAGCGTGATGGTCAGTAGCTGTGCTGGTATTCTTATTTGCAGCAGTGGCATAGTCAGTGGGTGGTGCAAGCTGCAGTGGCCTCCTGGCGAGGATCCTGGCACTTATGTTTTTTTTTTACAAATTAAGCACTGGATTAGTCCAACACATGTTAGTAATATATCCGCGTCTCCTCAAGGATTGGACGTTATCACACACCTGCATGGCACTTGGCAAGGCTAAACCTGAGAAAATAAAGCTATCCCGGCAAAGTCATTTCTTCCTCAGCTGCTTGCAAGTGACAGGCTATGATTGTTTCATTGCACCTGCAATGAATCAGACAGACTCTCTGCCCCATTGGAGAGTGCTGTGGCCCTGGAAACAAGGTTAGCGACCATCCTTTCATTTGCAATTTAGTCATTTGATACTTACTGATGCCCATGTGTGCAGGGTATCCTCTCTGTTCCCTACCTCCAAGGTGGCTCTGATTCTCCTGAAGAAAGAAAATGATGAAAGTGATGGAATAACCTCCACAGCCCCACACGACTCTGTCCTGCCCCAACAGCACGATAATCACGTCCGACCACTGGCTTCTAAGGCACAAATCTTGAAGTCTGTGTCCTGATGGATTACAGTATTCCGCACCAGATAAATATTTATTTCTGGTATTTTAGAGGCAACCCCCCTCACTCTTTCCACTGGCAGTCCTGACACAGATCAATGGGCAAGGAGCCCCCAAAGTAATCATGACATGCCGCACAGATAAGAAGCATGCTCTTCACTTTACTGCTCCTGCTGTCAATGTGCTTATAAAACCTATACTCAAAGGGGGATATTCTCAAGAACGTGTGGTAACCATCGCAAAAGTAACTTAACGCAACCTCCAACCTCGCAGTCCATCACTGGAAATTAACGCCGTGTTAACCAAGTATTCACAACATGGCGGTACCATGCGATAGTCACCAGATAACGCGTCAAATGGCCGCGTAAAAATCAACGCCATGCCACAAAAATGTGAAACACGAATGCCAAAAAAGCTGCGATGAGGCCAATCGCGATACAAAAAGCAGCAAAAATCAGCGGCAGGACTGCAGATCCCACGCGTCTGGTGGGAAAATGTACTATAAAAGCAACAAAAACAACACACCAGAAAGAATCCAAAGTGTGTAGCAACATGGATGCACCCTGACCGAGCGCAGAGGCCAACGTGAACCCTACAAGCCCCACAGACCACCAGCAAGGACCAAAGGGGTCGGGGAAGGCCAAGGAGAAGAGTGAGAGGAAGACGTTGTGCAGTCCGCAGGAAAACAAGACCAGCATCACTGAGGTGACAGAACACTACCAATAACTGACCCACAATCAGACTACCTTGAATGCAGCCGGAATGTCGAGGAGGCCAATGGAGGAGGCCAAGAAGCACTGGCATGACGTGAAAACCTAAACCAGGCCCAAAGCCACTGCCAACACGAAGGCAGCAACGGCGACAGGAGGTGGGAGTACCACGCCACCGGAGGAGCTGGAGGAAATAGAGGCCAGTCATCAGTGTGGAGATAGTGCAAGGAGGTGGGAGTACGGACACAGTTTGAGAGGACCTGACACAACAACAACAGGGTGAGTAACGAACAGGGACTGGGGGGACGGGGGGAGATGGGCACAATGGTACACATGCACAACAATGTGTAGCACATTGCACACCCACAAATACCCAGGGTCATGTCCCCCATCCCTGTGGCACACTGCAGCACACACACATAGCAATCACAGCACATCCCATGACAATGTGGCACAAAGTGCAACACCGATACTGCAGAACAGGGACACAAATGGGCCTGTCCATGCGCAGAAACAGGCCAATCACATTTACCAGACCAGGGAACTGTGAGATGCATATGTACGGGTACAAACTCACATCAGTCATGTAGTCCAAATGTCCACTGTCCCCCCTCAAATTGCCAGCACCACCCAAACAGTTACAATGTACATTGTCACACAGTCTGCATGTCTACAAGAACAAAGTGCCAATATAAATGTCAACACAATGTCAACATGCATCTCCCCTTCACATTGCAGAGGGACAAACAACACCTCCAGTAGGTCAGACCAGACAACCCATCAGTGATGCCGGAGACGACCACCACACCTTCGACACCGACGCCCTACAACAGCCCATGAGCATCCCACGCAACCCACCACCAGGACGAGGGCAGACAAGCTACTTAGAGGAGAACCCAGCCCCTGCAACAGACCACACAGCATGAAGCACCCGCATGCACGGCTGGCTCACAACACTTCACTGACCCACACATGGCACCCCAATGCCAGGTGTCAGAATGCAAAAAGGAGGTGGCCGAACAGGTGCGGGTGTGGTCCGAAACAATGTAAGGCGAACTAGAACACATATGTGGGTGTCCCCACAAAGGAGACCCACACTGCCATAGAGACACATGCAGGGGCACATTCCCAGGACAGAACCACGCCCAGGGGCACGCACACATCAGTCACACACCCATGTTGTCTCTGTGTATGATGGCCCAGTCCACTCCCCTTACGAATTGAGTGAGTGATGACAAAGCTACATGTCCAAGCTCAAACCCGCTGCCTGAGGTGACATGTCTGCGTCCACTGTACACAGCACAATGTAATGTCATAGGGCCCATGGCCCTCATGCATTCAACAAGACCACAGGTACACACGCAGATATTATGTTGAACTGGCTATGAGCACAGGCGCCCGGCCCCCTTATTGGCAGGGCCACGTGTACAGTGACGCCTGCGCTGGATGTGTGTGGGGTGAGTGCAAGCCAGCCATCAGGGAGTTGTTGGTGCTGGCAACAAACACAACTGTGAACACTATGAATACGGAAACAGACAACACCAGCATTACAGGGACAACTGCGGACCATCATGGAGGTAGCCAAAGCAAGTCCAGAGGACACACAATAAGCAAACATAAGTGTCCGTGAGTTTCAGTGCGCTGAGTTTGGGGCACTAGAGCTGAGCGCACTCATGTGAAGAAAATGTCTAGGATTGTGTCCCTTTGGGACATTCCAGATGCAGCTGCAGTGGGGGAGGGTCACACCTGCATCATCTTCCTCATTGTCATCCCAGGTCTCCCACACTGCCTGAGGTGACATTGCTGCGTGAACTCTCCACAGCACATACCAAAAACAGTAATGGCGATGATTCGTGTTGCACTGAGTTAGTGGCACCTGGAGTGCTGAGCAGGGGACCAGGCAGAAGATGGCATCCACGACAGGTGTGAGCAACTCCGTCAGTCTGCCAGTAGGACCTTTTCAACACTGGCAGTTGGTGGTTGGAGTTGGTCCTGGCGGTGGTGGCGTGCGCCTCCTGCGGTGATGCGACGTCCGGGCCGGTCAGGACTTGATTTGATGTGTGATCCCTGGTGGGCTGAAGTTGAGGCCGGAGGCAGCGGACAGCGCAGGGCCACAGACACATGGTGTTGATGACCCCAAGGCCATCACCTCAGAGGCCATCCAATATCTCAGAAGAAGGGTTCCCTGACCTGAACTGACCAGCACAGAGTTAGTGGCCCCGGATGCACAGCGGCCGGCACAGGCACCCCGCCACGGGACGGTGACTTGCGGTCCACTGAGGTAGGGCCACGCAGACTGAGCGGGTCCTCGATGTCGAAGGTGAATGTGGCGGAGGGTTGCGGGGGACAGTGGAAGGTGTCCTCCAGGGCATGATGTAGAGGGCAGAAGCTATGCGGAAGCAGCAAATGGAGGAGTGGAAAGCGACTGCCTCGTTGCCACCACCAATTCGGTATCAGCTGCATGAGGATGAAAACTACCCCCAGTCCATAGACTCAGACACCACCAATGAACAACCAGAGAGTGTCCATGAATGTCGGGGGACAGACTTAGTGGCACCAAGGCTGAGAGGGGATGCAGTCTGCGATGATGCCGGTACACTGATATGAACTCCGGCATTGCCAAATCAAGACTCTGTGACCTACTGGACCACAGTGTAGGCGGAGGCAGCGGTCAGCAGTGGGCCACAGCCACATGTCGTAAGCTTGCAATGCACAGAGTTAGTGACATCAGGGCAGTTGTCTGTAGTGTTCGATCACCTCCGTAACGGTGATCCTTTTTTCCTCCCAAATACAACGCATCATCCTCTTACGCCTCTCCTTGTGTGCAATGATTCGTACTCTGCCTTTGAATAATCGATGTTCAGTATTAATTCTCTGACCTACTCGAGCGCAGCGGAGGCGTAGAGCAGTAGTCCGCGTGGGCCCACAGAATCTTGCGGCTGTGATGTAACACTAAGACCTGTTGGCCCCACAGCGAAGGGTGTATAGTGACATACACTGAGCCATTTATGGCTCTGCCATGGTGTAATCAAGACTCAGTTCCAAATGTGTGACATACTTGTCCGCTGTGCATGCCAGTGGAGTACGTCAACGAGAAATGAGTACAGTGGGCCTGTGTTGCGGAGGCCGTGATGGTCTGAGGAGGCTGCCAAGGTTGCAGGCCTCGGGCTTGGTGATTGCACTAGCACGTGGTGGGCCATCTTTGACACACGCCGGTGTCGGTAGGTGGGCATTAAGGCCTGGGTGCACAGGGGCGGGCAGGACTGGTTCGGGGACCAGCGTCCCGGGGGGAAGCAGGCGCACAGGATCACTGGCAACACCGTTCACGGCTTTGGCCTTGTGGCGGGGTGAGAGGCGCCGCCCTGGCAGAGACGTTGGGCATTCCGGAAGTGGACCACAACCAGAGTTACATGCCTTTTATTCACACCCCTACGCTGGTCTGGCGTACGCCGGGCCAGCCCACTCCGCTCACGTTTACGGGAGAAACTTCACAAGCTACATTTCCATGATCTTCTCCACTGGCTGGGGTGACATGGTTGCGTCCACTGTCCATTACACTCCAAACACTAGCGGTGTGTGTCGACATGGATATTTGTGTGGTCTGCATACTGCTGTCTGGCCAGCACATCCACGACACACTTGGCATTGTGTACATTCTCATTCATTGGTCCCTTGCCGCCTTTGCACATGCCTGGTCCCCACCTCTTCCACCTCTTCCAACATTCTGCTATTGTGTGGCTCATGTACATGGCTGCTCCAGGTTCCCACAGTGAGTTGTGCTTTCGTGTCTGGTGGGTGTGCATGTTCTATGTGAGCTTGTGACGTGTGCATTTCCTGTGTTGTGTGTTGCATGATTGTGGAGTTGAGGTGTGTGGTGTATGCATTTGGTATTGGCCAACGAGCAGTGCATTTCCGTAGGTGCCATCCTTTTGGCGCAGGTTGATGATGGACTGTCGGAACGTTTAGGAATAATGCACACTGCCTGGGTGGTTCCGGCGGCGTTGGCGGATACTCAGAGAGACCCAAATTACACACATTTTATGTTCTGTTGTACCGGGCTTCCTTTTAAAGCTAACAAAGAAAATTAAAAAATATCTGAAGGGATCAATTATAATCAAAGAGCAAACAAAATAACAACAACACGCAGTCATAATTATTGAAGAAAAAAAATGAATTAAATTAATTAAAAGATGATGAATGAAACTAAAGTTACTGTATTATCCTGGTCAAATTGGGGAGTTGCACCTCAGCATTCCTCTTGGTCCTCCCTTCCATGGATGCTGCGTCTGTCAATCTTGGGTGCCACTGCCTGCCTGGCGGATGCGGATTGGTAGGTGAATGTGAATTGTTTCTCTCTGTTTAGTATAGGGTAAAGGCCAGCCTGTAAGTGTAGATGGAAAAACAAAAGGGATATTGAAAAATCAAGGAGAAAAAAATGCATAAATTACGGAGGAGTGCAAATACTTTCAGAGGCGGCATGGCTAAATCATTTCTACTCCATTTCCAGCATTAATCTACAACAGCAACAGGACAAAGCAGGCCCACAGCACCCACCCAACCTCCACTTAGCTTAGAATTTGACTGAGCCAGACAGAGCACACATATACAGCAACATTGCATTTTCCAAATTAAGTAACTAACTAAATCAATGCACCGCTGTCAGTCATGTTAACCCCTACACTCGACTCCACCACTACACAGACATGTAGGTCTGCTGTGAGTGTTGTTGACATGTTTACCTTTGTTTTATGCCACTTCATGAAACGCCCCGAGTTATTCCATTAATCATCTCCAATCCTACTGACTGACTGTGAAGAGCACTGGTCACCTTCATCATGGTGTAGTGTACCGAGTGAGTCCAGTTTCCATATTAAAAATGCAATGGATTTGCCTGCAGTAGAAGTACAATTTTGTTATTAAACAATCAGAAGGGAAACATTGACTTGAGTCACTTTTAGTGTGTAGATTAAATAGTAGTACACTTCATGCACAACAACAACAACACAAACACTATTCACTCAGAGTCAGCGTCCAATGCATGCCATCATTCATTACCTGTTCTCATCTTAAGTTAAGGGCAGTCCCTCTCGGCTCGGAAAGGAGGATAGCTATAGTCATGTTCCACTTCTTTTAGAGGGACTCGACGAGGCCACATTTCTTGTACTATTCTCCATCCAATTGGTAAAGAAATTATAGCAAACTTCAATGCCATGTGCCAAAATATTCTAGGTGTACTAAAAGAAAACAACCACTTAAATGTGCTTTACAAATAAATCATATAAATCAAAATACACAATTATTATGAAAAAATATGTGATTTTATTATTATTTATGTTTATATCTCATCTTTTTGTTTCTCTTAAATTCATTTCAGTTCATTAGATTAACAGCAATAAATAGTAACAAATATTAACAGAAAATAATACATCGAAAATCTATGTTCGAAAATAAGGGAAAATTATAATCACAAAGCCATCCAACAATTTGAGCAAATACAGTTGAATATACGGTTGATGTGTAGTTGAAAGGGGCAATGCGGTAGATGTGAACTACGCATGTTTCGGCAAAACTGCCTTCATCAGGGGGCCGTCTATTGCAATATAGCTATGTGAGACATATAATAACATAACATAGCGGTTACAAATTTATAATGTATACATATACACCTAGAATATTGATTAACAGTTTACATCTAAACATAATATGTAACTAAATGGCTAATTTGAATTTGGACCAAAACATATATTTATCACAGAAAATGCAATTCTTTAACATCTTTGTAAACATTACTTCATAGCGAAAGAACACATAATTGTGTGCATACAATAAAATTATTCATAAAAATTATGAACAGAAAATTAGCTAAAGAATACTACAAACACAATACATATCATACCATGAAATATAAAGAGATGTAATAAAGGGAAGAAAGAGGAGAGAAGAAACAGATATATATGGCCCAAAATACAATGTGGTCACATATATGAGCTAATTATTAAGAAGTCTTATTATCCTAAAAAGGTAATGGATGTAGCATAGATGGGCCTATTAGAGAAAGCCCGACACTCAACTTTGTTAAAAGTGGTAGTTATGATTAGATACAGGGCTAAGGACTGTACATAATAGGATAACACTTACTCTGATATATAGGGGTTCAATCAGCATGAAGGAGCGCTAGCGAGATATCAAACAATGTATAGACCAACTAAGAAAAAAAATATTCAGAAAAGATTTTATTTAAAGAACTATATTGGTTCTATGGCCTTATACCAGAAAACTACAGTGCTACTATCATAGAATACTATACTTACTGGATGACTATTGAAATCCAAAATCCTGATATTATCGTGTAATCAAGGGCTTAAAAAACAGCCACAGTTATCAGGCGGTTAAAGGCCTAATCAATAGTAGGCAGGTCTCTCTAGAAGCAAATGATAATATCGGTCATGAGCTGCAAGTAGAAGTATCTAGATGACCTACTTCAATGGTCTTAACCTATTATTAGTGGTGAAAACAGAAAAATAACAGATAACTTTACCTTACGAGCAGGGTCATAGATTGTCATTGATTGGCAAATTAATATAAATATGGAGGCATGAATCAAAAGAAGGCACTCGTACGTATATGGTGCCTATAAACACTATATCAGGAGAAAAAGAGGAGAGAAATGCGAATTACTATTACTAAACAGATTAAAAGATAGACATCTTGCAGTTTTGAATGAAATTAACCGTCTATTATGTAGGAAGAGTCAATTACACGAAAGCCGCTTACTTCAAGAATAGTAGATGCAGCTTAGTAATAAAGTGCTTGTTCGTTTGATAATAACGTCTTTGAGTTATCTTTCTACTTGGTAGACGCTCCGCTATAATTTAGGATTCTATAAGAAACCAAATATAAACAATATATATATATCTATATCCACAATAGACATTAGTCTATGTGGTTACTATGCATGGATTCCTAATTAGGGGAGAGAGTAGAAAAATAGCTCCCTCGATATGAGACATACCTCAGTTTGTGGTAATGCAGAGCTCCCATACATTGACCTGATGTCGTCTACCAGCGTTTAATCAACAGGAAACCACCCTCATAGGAATGCTGAGATTCATGAGCCCTATTTATATTGTTCCATTTGAACACTAATGATGGTTAATTGGAATATTTAGAGGAAGCCGATAATAATTAACCCCTTCCCTGCTCATGACGGAACCACTCCGTCATGAGCCACGGGTGCCGTGTGCTCATGACAGAGTGGTTCCGTCATGCTGCGGCCGTTGGCGGCCGCTCCGCCCACGCGGCGCTAATTCCCCGCCTGTGCGGGCGATTAGCGCCGTGGGCGGAGTCATGACGGAACCACTCCATCATGAGCACAGCTCAACCGTGACTCGTGACGGAGTGGTTCCATCATGAGCACGGCGCCACCGTAGTGCCCCCAAACCCCCCCCAGCGCTGCGGCGGAATTTCTGCCGCAGCCAAGGGGTTAAAATAGGTGCCATCAACGTAAACGACGTAATCCTATTCAACAACATAGAGTACGGGCTACTACCAAATCTCACGAGTTGTTGTTAGCGTCATCTTGCGGGTGTTACACAATCCCACACATGAAAATAAACAACGGACTATTGCCGAGTCCAAAAATATCATTTTAATGAGCGTCATCTTGTACAGGGCAAAGATGAAAATACATATAGAAAATAAAAAAGAAGAAAAAGAAAAAAAGGAAAGAACCATCATATGCTCATACAGAAAAATAATCATTAAAAAACTTTGTGCCAAACAAGGAATAATACATATTTACAGATGATTAAGGTTACAGAAAACGATCGAACTTTAAATAAAATCATCAACGTTAGGCTCATAACCACCCGGTTTTCTGGCCCATTAAAGTGAGTCAATTATAGAGGCAACAGGAAGCAATGCTCGATTCTTACAGAAAATAAAGGGAGTTTAGTTTTTGAAAGGGAATAATATTATATGTATAGACCATAAGATTTAGGTAATAGCCTGCTCCCAGGGTATTTCCAGATTTAGCCCCTTATTTACTGTATCAAGCCAAAAAAATCCAAAACACTTCTTGTTTTTTTCTTATTGCTTCTGGACACTGGCCCTCTCTCGTTATAAATATTTCTAGAATGAACCAACGTATATCATCAGGATTGTGGTTACTTTCTAAGAAATGGGAGACAATAGGTGCAGCGAGCTTTTTCGTCCTAAAGGCTGATCTATGTACAGTAAGCCTAACATTAAGCGTTTGAGATGTCTCACCCACATAGCCTTTATTGCAGGGACAGATCAGCAAATAGATAATGTTCTTGGTTTTACAATTACTTATACCTTTCGACACAATGGTTTGTCCATTAAAGTGTAATGCTTTAGTTTCTATCGCCAAAGGGCAGACCTTACATGTGCCGCATTTATAATTACCTTCAATCCGGCTCATGCCTTCAATACTTCTCTGTATTGGCTCTTTTTGTAATGGCATGCGAGATCTGACAATGAGGTCCTTAAGATTTCTATTTTTGCGATAAGCAAAAAGAGGTTTTTGTAATATATCAGATTTTAATCTATTTACATTGAGTAAATGCCAGTTGGAGCAAATGATTTGACGAATTTCTTCATTCAAAAGTGAGTGACGTGTCACAAAGATTAGTTTAGCTTCTTGTTTTTGATTTGTACCTTGTAGAAGATGTTGCCGATCAAAAAACCTAACACGTTTATAACACTCTCTAATTAATCTATGAGGATAGCCTTTGTCTAGAAACTTTTTCTTCATTTCTATTGCTCTAATGTCATAGTCTTCCAACTTTGTACAGTTTCGCCTCAGGCGTAAAAATTGTCCAAAGGGAATGCTGTTTTTTTGGTGTTGGGATGAAAACTATAATGCAAGAGAGAATTACGGGCAGTAGGTTTAACGAAAAGATCTACAAGTAATTGACCACATTCATGTTTGATTAGTATATCTAAAAACTCCATCTCTATATTACTGACATGTGATGTAAATTTTAGATTAATGTCACATAAATTTAGCCATGTGATAAACTCAGTCAGGATGTCTTCATTATCGTCTCATATGAACACAATGTCATCTATATATCGCGACCAATGGAACATGGACTCGAAAAATGAGGCTCCTTCATTAAAAATGAATTGTTGTTTGAAGTAGGCCATATAGATATTTGCTATAATAGGGGTGCAAGAAGCACCCATACTTACTCATTTTATTTGTCTATATAGCTCTCCTCGAAATTCAAATACATTTTCTTCTAGACCGATTCGTAGACAATCAATAATAAAATTGGTATTACACTCAATGTTGTACAAGTCTATAACCATTTTACTGCTGTAATTGCACCATCACACGGAATATTAGTATACAGACTTTCAACATCTAGTGTGACCAACCATTGTTTATTGGCATTAAATGGTATTCCTTCTAAAAGATTGATAATCTGACGAGTATCTTGAACATATCCTGGAATATCTTTAATATAAGGACGTAACATGGCGTCCAGATATTTGAATATTGGTTCCGTAACGGAACCTATAGTGGTGACGATTGGTCTAAAGGGCAGGTCAGTTTCATTTTTATGAACTTTAGGTATACCATATGGGGAATTCGATGTTCATAAAATCAAATTCTTTTTCACAAATGTATCCATTTCGTAGGGCCTTAGTGGTGAGTCTATATATTTTATTTTTTATCTTCTCTGTACGGTTTCTTGTTATTTTAGTACAGAACGTATCCTTAACTCAACATTTCCTCAATTGTATTTGTGTAAGTCATAGTATCTAATATAGCTATTCCACCTCCTTTATCACAACTTTTTATTGTGATTTCATTAGAGCATTTGAGTGTCTTTAAAGCTTCATGTTCTTCAATAGAAATATTAAACGGTGTTTTGGGTACATATTTTGTCACGGTTGTTAACTTCTTAAGTACCACCTGTTCAAATATTTTAATTTCTGGAGCAACTTGTTCTGTTGTAGGTGTGAAAATAGATTTCGGTGCCAATCCAGATCTATTGATCTCAGGAGATACATTCTCTATATTGGAGAAGAAGCATTTTAATCGGATTTTCCTAAAAAATGACATAAGGTCATTGAAAAATTCAAACTTGTTCAGACCCGAGTGAGGTACATATGATAACCCTTTAGAAAGGAGAGAGTAAATTGCTTCATTTGGACTGGATGTACTTAAATTAAAGATAGGTATAACCTTCACTGTCTCCAATAGCGGGCATTCTGAGTTTCCAGATATTGGTTCTGGTTTACTGGTTGATGGCCCCGGAAATGCATCTGATATTGCGCAGGAGGCTGAAACTGTTGTCGGGGTTGATATTGTGGTTGGTATTGAGGCTGATATTGCGGTCGCCAATTCCCTCTGTTCTGGTTGCGCCTCCCTTTAAAAGGACGATATCCTTGATTGGAGCGTGGGTTATATCTATTACCTCTATTTTCAAACGTATTCATTGAGCCATCACTGTCAGAGTCGGATGTGTCAGAGAAAGTTGTGACCTTCTTATTAAATGGTCTATATGCTTGAGGATAAAATAATGAATCTTGTCCAGTAGTTTCAGATTGCATATAATAGCTGTCCACAAGATAAGGGGAAATGTTTTCTTTACTAAAAAATCTTATGTCCTTTTTAAGTTTTTCTGTTTTACGTTTTGTGAGGTAGTCATTATAAGAACTGAGTTCATTAACTAGTTCTTCAATTTTCTTTTTAGCATCCTCAACAGCCGTTGATGATTTTATTTTGTTCTCTAATTCTAAAATTTCGTTTAATAACTGTAGGAGTATTTCCTTTGCGGTCTCGACTATCAACATCATGAGGTCCCTTGAGCACCTATTGGCAATCAAGGACCATTTTTCTAAAAACTCTTTAACCTGGACAAAAAGCCCTGGGATATTTTTAATTTGCAATCCCTGGGGAATTATGCCGGCACATAAATATTCGAGTATAAACTGACCGTGCAGCTCAATCCTTTGTCTGGCTTGAGGGAAATAGATTTAGGGGCGAGTCAAGATGGAGTAGGAGTCAGAGAAGTGGACTTCTTTAATAAATGCACACAGCTGCAACTCCAATACGGCAATTAAAACAAGATGGTGGTGATGAATTTGTTGTAAATGTGATTCGAACCAGAAAGACAGAGACACACACAAATAATAAAAGTAAATAAGGAAGAAAGAAAGTAACAAGTTGAAAGCCTAGTTGTCAGGGAAGTAGTGCTCGTCCTCAAACTCTGGTGGGTCAATCAGAAGTAGGTCATCATCTAACACACTACTTCCGTCACCTAAGTCGCTGTCTTCATCTTCCTGCTGTGCTTCAGGTATTGTGTAATTCGGTGTTATAAAGTGCCGATTCATTTTGATCATGGTTAACCTCTCCATGTTTTTGGGCGAGAGACTGGTTCTTTTCACAGTTACAATGGCACCAGCAGCACTGAAAACACGCTCAGAAGAGACACTTGCGACAGGGCAAGCCAGATAGTTTATCGTCAGTCTGCTGAGCACTGCCCATTGGCGCCTTTTCCCATACCAATACAGCAATGGGTTTTGATCAATGTAGACCTCTGTTGGGTCATCCAGATAGGCCTGGACCATCGGCTCAATGCTCAGGGGTGCTCTGCTTTGCTCGGCCTCTTTTGCCTTTGCATCAGCACTGGACCTAAAAAGCCCTTGCTGTAGAAACCATTCCTGTGCCGATTTTACTGGGGGTGATGATCCTGTTCTTGCTGTTAATGATGGTTCTTTTGACTGCTGTGAGCCAAACGCTCTGCCCTCAGGCTCTGAAGTTGAACTTGATGCCGGCTGCCCTGCAGTACTTGTTGTGGGCTGGAGTAGGGTGCATCTAATTCCCAGCCGTTCTTTTTCGAAGTCACTGGCTGCCTCAGCTATCCAAGTTTTGTACTTGGCAACATCCACTTCTGAAAAAGGAATTAATGTCTTAGTGTTCAATACTGCTTTGTACCGTGTAGCCAGAATTGTGTCAGAAATGTAATGTTTGGCTGACACAATCTTAGTTTGCACCCTTGTATTTTCAGCTAAGCGAAGGGCTAAGCTCTCCACCAACTCAAATGCTTCTTTTTTTTCCTCCACACCTGCGTACGTTGCAGATATCCCCTTCAGCTGTTGCTCTAGCATGTGCAACAATGGGATAGCTTGGCCCATAGTACAGTCCTCCTTGCTGGCTTCACATGTGAAGAGCTTGAAAGGAAGTAGCATTTAACTAGGACCCATTGGTCCATCTCAACAGTCATGCCTTTCACAATAGCATCCCCTAGTCTTTGCATGACATAGTCATTGGTCTGTATTACTCAAACAGACGATCAAGCATGTAATTAGTTGAGTTCCAATGTTTTAAAACTAAGCTTGGGCCTAGTGGGCGTAATGGGGCTATGCAGAGCACCACAGAGTTTAAAACAAACTCTGCACACTCCATGCGCCACCCGCCTACCACATGCCCTATTGACAATTGTTATACAAGCTTAAAAAAACAATATAAAGTATTCAAAATGCCTCACCTGAGCTGCGGAGTCCCCGGGCTGCCCTCTTCCTCCATCACGACTTCTTGATGGCATGCGCAGTTGTCATCAAGAAGTTGCGATGGAGGAAGAGGGCAGCCCGGGGACACCGCAGCTCAGGTATGGCGCTTTTATTAACTTTATATTGTTTTTTTAAGCTTGCATAACAATTGTTAATAGGGCTTGGAGGCGGGGGCTGGTCAACTCCACTCCCCCGTGGCATGTGCGGAGTTTTGCCTACTCCGCCTACTTCGCGGAGCGCGGAGTAGGCAAAACTTCGCACATTCTGGTTAGTTGGCACCTCCTGGATGAGTCCTTTGACTGGCACTCTATGCTCTCATTAAATGATCCTCAGCTGCTTCCGGGCATTAAATGAATGGCTGAAATGTCTGCATATTCTTCTGCAGGTGGTCAGTAAGTTGGTGACTTGTCTTATTTTTTCAGTAAGTCTTGAACAATGATGTTAATGCAGTGCACCAAACACAGGTCCCTGAAATAGCCACCAGTGCGCATGGCCTTAACTATATTACTGCCATTGTCCGTCGGCAACAAAACCAATGTTAAGCCCTCTTGGGTGCAGCCATTCAAAGACCTTGCTGTTAAACTCTTCCAAAATATTTGCAGTAGTGTGAGATTTCACCATGGCGAACATGGCTACAGTTGCATGTTTCTGAGTGGCATTAAAAATCTCAGCAGTGTCAACACCTGCAGATATCTTTCCTCTAACACCCACAAAAGAGATCCAGTGTGCAGTGATGCACATGTAATCAGTGGCTTGGCAACTGGTCCACATGTCTGTTGTCAGGTGGATAGTGTGAACAACACTCTGCTACAAAGCTTGTCCAAGCAATTCCATCACACCGTGATGGAGGGCTGGAACAGCATCTTTGGCAAAATAAGACCGGCTGGGACTCTTCCATTTTGGGCAGATGGCTGTCACAAATTCCAGAAAACCTACCCCTTCCACAAAAGAAAAAGGGAGAAGGTCCATCGCTAACATTTTAGCCAGCTTCGCAGTTGACGTCTTAAACCAGATGTTGTACTTGTTAGGCTCAACCCGCACTTTTTTTCATTGCAGTACTCTGTTGCCTGGTGTCTCAGCCTGACTCTTATTCTTGTGCCACTGAGATGTTGCTGAGGCTTATAAGGAAGTGGGCGGTACCATTGCACTGCTGGGGACAGGGCTAATTTGTGTACCAGAGAAAATGTCTCCCTCTTGTTCACCTTCCACTGCGATCGTATCTTCTTCTACTTCTTCATACCCACCAACAGCAATGGGTGCAGTTTTTTGGCCACTAAGGTGTGCCTCCCACTGGATCAAGTGGTGTTTTTTCAGATGGGTTGTTTGGTCTCCGGTACCATATTTGTACCAAGCCTACCCCAACTAAGACCTTGTCCACAAATTGAGTATATAGCAACGTTCTCCTCCTCACTGCTAACCGAAAATAAGGTGAACTTTCTGCCACTGCTGGAGGTGCCACTTTTAATGCCAGATGAACTGGAGGGTGGGCGTGGAATTTGACTCTGTGCACCACTATCACTACTACCTACTTCAACTGAGGTGGTGGTTGTGCTGGATGTAGGTCGCTGCCGGGCTTTTGAAAATGCAAATATGGAAGCTGGAGGTGGTGTTGGTGTTACCTGTGTTGATGGTATCCATGCCACATCCCTCACAGCAATTTGGGATGGGGTAATGTCGGTCTCTATCTCCACTGGGGCGGGAGTGATGTTCATGATGACTGGCTCATCATCATCCTCCTCTTCTACATCTACCTCCATAACTCAGAGGCTTTCAGGAACCTTCCTTTTCCCTAGCCTTGTCTTGTGGCATCTCTCACTCTCGGACTGAGGTGGTGGCTTCTGTCAGGATTTCGCGGCAGTAATGCCTACCTAATAGTCAAAACTACATCTCCCAGGAGGCAAACGAAGGAGGAGGAGTTAGCGTCTACAAGAAGACGCGGCGCGCACCTGTGAGCGTGCGTAATTCTGGATTTTTTGAGGTGTTTGATTTCCGGCACCGTTTTGGGACTCAGGAAGAGAGAAGCTGAGTTTACTAGCTCGGCGGAGCAAGTTGCAGTCCTGGTAAGGACATAATCAGAGGGCTGCATTCCCGTCGAAGCGGTGAGTGCAGGCATACTGTTTTCTGAAAGACTTCTATCGATGACGGCGTTTGCACCGGACGGTGAACAAGCGTCAATGAGGCTGCATGGGCAGCGGTGAAGCAACCGCGGAAGCCGTTCTGTTATTCTTTGCTTTTCCCCAAATATTACTTTATTTTGAACAGCGGTGAGGAAACCGCGATGGATACTTGAAGATCGGCATAGGGATAAAGTCTCATGTGACAATAGAGGTCAAGGGTGTTTTCTCGCGCAACACTGACAAAAATATAATGGAAAACACGCTGTATGTTGATGGATATCCCGGAGTATGTAATCAACGTCTTACCTGTTGCCACGAACCTGAACTATTCTTTTGGGCCTTATGTTTTCTTTTTTTTATCGAGACTTGGTTTCATATTACATTAGCCGGGAGCCCACAAAGAGAACCGGTGAGCAGGGAGAGTGGTCAGAACATAGGGTATGTTGGGCACACAGGTATAGGGGCTGTGGGAGAAGACTGTGAGAGGCCTATATGTAAAACTGTTGTGTTCTGTCTTATAGGATTATCCACCATAACAGGATTAGTTATTTTCTGGAGATATGCACGGGCGTGTAATACTTTGGTGGATAAGGTAGTTATGTCCTCGTAATGAGACCTTATGAGAGTAGTCATATCTGTGTATGTATTTTTTGATCTCTGTTGTTTTGTTTTATAGGTTCTCGTCCCTGCTGATCCCTACCTTTCCCTTCCCTCACTTGATCGCCCTAACACTCCGTGACTTCCTAGTTGGAGTTTGGAGATGTCAAGGGGTGGACCCCTTATTGCTTCATCCGGACCCTGAGGAGTATGAAACCCCGACAGCTTCCAAGTGGAATCTAGATCATCAGAAGGGGGGCTTGCAGAAGAACTCAATGGATTAACACCCCTTTTCCTTGCTGGGGATCTGGAAGACAATGGATCTTCTGAAAGAGTGGCTTGCTCTTCTTCCTCTGCAGGAAGCTCAATTTCCTGAACTGCACCTACTTTGGGAGGAACAACTACTATTGTGGGCGGTGGCTGCGGCTATTGTTGTCCACTTATCTGAGTTTCCTGCGATGATTGGGTACTACTTTGCGATAACGATAAGTCAATTTCAACATTGCTGCTCGTTGGCGTTGTTATGAGGACACTGGCTGCCTCTGCAACAGACATGGGCTTGGCCTAGTTTGGTGAGGTGGGCCCTCTAATGCGGGGATGCTACTCCCAGCTTGATCCCCAGACACCGCTGCTGCAGGCGCAATTTTTGTTTTCCCAAAAAAGATCTTGGTAGAAACACCAGAAGTGGTAAGTGGCACTTCCTTCTTCTTCTCACTGGCAACTTTCTTGGTATTGGAGGACCTGGTAACTTTATTTGGGGCCATCTTCTTCAGATGTTAGCAGCATGCAGTGGCGCAAGTTGAAGAGATATCTGTGGTCACACGTCACGTGACGTCGTGTACAGCAGGACTTCTGCCTGGCAGAACAATGGGTGATTATGCCTCTTCCTCTTTTGTGCACATAAATGCAAAGAAGCAAGAAGAACATCAGTGAAACGTGGCATTTATTGTTGTGGTTAAATTTACTACTGTACAAACAAATAAATATAATATATAACTTATAGTGTGTGGTCACACATCTTAGTATTATTTAATATTAATAAATTGTATTAACTCAGTTTAGTTATTTTAAAAAAAACATAACAACAGTGTAGCCATTTGTGAGACTTTGACAACAAGGGCTTTGTTTCATCACTCAGGAAGGATAGGAAAGAAGGAGAACAAAAATACAAATGTAATGGAACCTGTATGGCATTGTGATTTGTGAATGTGATTGTGCATCACGTGGGATCCAGCAGCATTCAGGCAGCTGCAGCTGGCAATGGGGATCAAAGCAGTAAACCAAGAGGAACAAAGGAATGACATGCAGGCCTATGACAAAAGCAGCACACTAACTACCACCGCAAATATTTTACAAAATGGCCACCAGCCACATCGTCACTCACACAACAACAAGCAGGAGGCCTGTCAAACAATGAACTCAAGCAGGACCAAATGGCCAGACAAAGGAGGCATGCTAAACAACACAGCTTTAATGCAACAATGCCAAGACAAAAATCCACAGGGCTAAAAAAGGTTTGCAAGTTACTCAACAACCACACCAGGCACAAAGGCATTTATTTAACACACACGAAAAAAGTAGAAATACCTAAAAAAAAAAACATTTTGCAATTCAATCCAATGCCATCCATGCACTAAATGATGTTTAAATTCAACAGACATCACAGAAACAGTTGTTTCATGCACACATGAGTAGCTCTGGGCCTACTGGCTGAAAAAGGCCTATTGGCAGACTACTGGGCTAGTGAATTAAATAAATGTTGCAAATTGATTGCAAAAGTCATACACCCCAAAGGACAAATCCTAAATAGCCAAAATGTGCACCCGTATCAGCTGGACCTGTGTGTGTTGTTTGAGAATGGATTAGTCACCCAAGCGGACAACTGGCTCTACCAAAGATTTGCACCATGTGTCACTAAAGCACGAGGACTGCATCAGCAGCCCTCTGAACCCTGCACGGAGGACTTTGTGGGATCCCAAAATCCATGGACAGAGTCGCCCCCACTCACCTGTAGACTGAGCACTCAACCATACTTCACCCGCATGGACCGCACAGATTCAAGAGCTTCCATGAGCATCATGACCATTCCATCAACTCCTATGGCGGTTGTCCTGTAAAGTTTAGAACTTCTTCATAAATGCTCTGGTGGCCAATTAACTGTTGAATGTATCCTTTCAGGCCTCCTAGACCTTGTCCCTGCTGAATTTGTCCAAGTTGAGCCGGAAAACTCACACTAACATTTCCAATCTTTCCAAAAGTTTACAAACTTTACGTTTGCCAGTGCTTATTTGCGGTTGCATTAAAAAATTATACAAAGTTCTAAAATCTGTATCTCCGGAACCCCCCGGTGGATTATAATAAGGTCTCTAACAATTTATAAAAATATACTCTTTTTTTTATAAATTCTTATTGTGTCTCTTTCTTGTTATGTGACTTTCTTATTCTGTTGTTTGGTGCTGTTAAATGCTTTACACATTTTTCCTTTGCTAAGCCTTGCTAATCAGAACCATGACTACCAAGGGTTGAGCTTAAGGTTTTGAAATCAGCCTGAATGGATTCAAGAAAGTTTTTGTGAGTATATTGCACAATAAGTCCGCACATCCATATAATATAATACACCCAAATCCTCATACTGGACATGAAAAATGTATTATTCCTTTGCCCGTAACACTTTCTCTCCTCCTCAAATACTTGTTCATCAAAATGCGGGGCAAGGTGAAAAACACATTCACCAACTCAGTGAAGGCAGAAAAAGTGCATGGGAGATTGAGTTAATTTATTATGTGGTCAGCCTACATGTGACATGTGAGTGTTGTAATGTGTTTCAGCTGTAGAGTGGGTATTGGTGGGATCACTTCTTGCTTTACCAAGTGTGTTGCAACACTGGTAAGCCTTGGTTAACATTTTAATATAATTATAATAACATAAACCTAACCACTTTATAAACAATTTATGAAATAAAAATGTCCTCTATAATTTCTACTTTTTCTTGATTGCTATCTTTTTTAACAATCGTTTTCTATTGGAGTGTGTTGCAGTATTAGTAGTTGGCCATGTGTGAGGCTGGACTTTATGCAAGACTGAACTAGGGTACACTTACTACTGATTTGGGACCTTTTTTGTCTGAAACACTTTTAGAAGTTCAATGTGAATAAAAATAGGTTTACTGTTTTTTACGTCAATGCTTTCCCTCCCTAATCCTCACACATTTAGGAGTAAGCATTCCTATTTTCCAACCACTTTCCATTGTTCCTACCACATTTACTACTAAAACATATGCGTAAATACATGGAGATCCCCACGCACATTGCAGAGACCTTGGCACAGAAAAGAAAGAAGCAGCAGGAGGGAAGAACTCCGCACTCAGGTTTGTGAGTAGCACTTTGTAGTATATGGCTGGTAATATTGCAGTACTAATTAACTTACAGCAAAATGCAGTTTGTTTATAGGCCCCCTATGTCTGTGACTTAAGTGTGCTCCATTGTTTTAATTACTAATGCATTCAGCTACTTGTACTTTTCAGCATTGCTAAGTGCTATGCATCCAACTGCAGACCCCTCCGACCTCAAGAACTACCGCCCCATCTCGCTCCTCCCGTTTCCTGCCAAAGTCATTGAGAAGACCGTCAACAGACAGCTAGCCGCCTTCCTCAAGACCAACGGATCCCTCGACCACTCGCAATCCGGCTTCCGAGCCAACCACAGCACGGAGACCGCCCTCATCGCAGCCACAGACGACATCAGATCCCTAATGGACAATGGGGAAACTGCGGCCCTCATCCTCCTGGACCTCTCCGCAGCGTTCGACACTGTCTGCCACCGCACCCTGGTACAGCGCCTGAACAACACCGGCATCCAGGAGAAGGCCCTGGAGTGGATCCCCTCATTCCTCGCCGGAAGAACCCAGAGAGTCCGCCTCCCCCCGTTCCGGTCAGCGGCCACCGAAGTCATCTGCGGCGTTCCACAAGGGTCATCGCTCAGCCCCACCCTCTTCAATGTCTACATGAGCCCCCTCACATCCATCGCACGTCAACACAACCTCAAGATCATCACCTACGCCGATGACACCCAGCTGATCCTCTCCCTCACCAGCGACCCGGACGCCGCCAGAGCCAGCCTACACGAAGGGATGAAAGACGTCGCCGAATGGATGAAGAACAGCCGCCTGAAACTGAACTCAGACAAGACGGAGGTCCTCATCCTGGGATCATCACCCTCCGCCTGGGACGTCTCCTGGTGGCCCCCCGCCCTGGGAGCCACCCCCAAGCCAACGGACCACGCACGCAACCTAGGCTTCATCCTGGACTCCTCCCTCTCGATGACCAGACAAGTCAACGCCGTCTCGTCTTCATGCTTCAACACCCTGCGCATGCTTCGAAAGATCTTCCGGTGGGTCCCCACCGAGACCAGGAAGACGGTCACCCAGGCCCTCGTCACCAGTCGGCTGGACTACGGGAACGCCCTCTATGCCGGCACCGCCGCCAAACTCCAGAAGAAACTCCAACGGATCCAGAACGCTTCAGCACGACTCATCCTGGACATCCCCCGACACAGCCACATCTCCGGACACCTGAGAGACCTGCACTGGCTCCCCGTCAACAAAAGAATCACGTTCCGACTCCTCACCCACGCACACAAGGTCCTCCACGACCTGGGCCCCAAGTTCCTCAACAGCCGCCTGACCTTCCACAAGCCCACCCGCCAGCTCTGCTCCGCCAGCCTCGGTCTCGCCACCGTCCCCCGCATCTGCAGAGCCACCGCCGAAGGAAGATCCTTCTCCTACCTGGCAGCCAAGACATGGAACTCCCTCCTCATCCACCTCCGGACAACGCAAGACCATCTCGCCTTCAGGAAGCAACTCAAGACCTGGCTGTTCGAGCAGTAGCGTTCCCTCCCCCCCTCCCCCCAGCACCTTGAGACCCTCTGGGTGAGCAGTGCGCTATACAAATGCCTATGATTGATTGATTGATTGATAGATTAGTCCAGTGCTTAATTTGAGCCAGTGAATTCTGGTTCTGGGCAACGCCACTTAATTGTCAAAACTGGCACTTATTACAGTCTGCCACATGGTGGAGCTGTTTGTCTAATTTAGACTTAAGCACAACATCAGTTGTTTATGAATTCAATATACATTCAAAATTACTAATACCCGCCAACCAAACAACTGTTACAGATTTGGGGGCTTATATGGTCTGAACTGTCAAGGTTGTAGGAGTGTGATGGTCAGTAGCTGTGCTGGTATTCTTATTGGCAGCAGTGGCATAGTCAGTGGGTGGTACAAGCTGCAGTGGCCTCATGGCGAGGGTCCTGGCACTTATGTTTTTCTTTACAAATTAAGCACTGGATTAGTCTAACACATGTTAGTAATATATCCACGTCCCTTCAAGGATTGGACGTTAGCACACAGCTGCATGGCACTTGGCAAGGCTAAACCTGAGAAAATAAAGCTTTCCTAGCAAAGTCATTTCTTCCTCAGCTCCTTTCAAGTGACAGGCTAGGATTGTTTGATTGCACCTGCAATGAATCAGACAGACTCTCTGCCCCATTGGAGAGTGCTGTGGCCCTAGAAACAAGGTTAGCAACCCTCCTTTCGCTTGCAATTTAGTCATTTGATACTTACTGACGCCCATGTGTGCTGGGTATCCTCTCTGTTCCCTACCTCCAAGGTGGCTCTGATTCTCCTGAAGCAAGAAAATGATGAGAGTGAGGGAACAACCTTCACAGCCCCACACGACTCTGTCCTGCCCCAACAGCACGATAATCACGTCCGACCACTGGCTTCTAAGGCACAAATCTTGAAGTCTGTGTCCTGATGGATTACAGTACTCCCCATCCGGCACCAGATAAATAATTATTTCTGGTATTTTAGAGCTCCAAGGCAACCCCCCCACTCTTCCCACTGGCAGTCCTGACACAGATCAATATGCAAGGAGCCACCAAAGTAATCATGACATGCCGCACAGATAAGAAGCGTGCTCTTCACTCTACTGCTCCTGCTATCAATGTGCTTATAAAACCCATACTCAAAGGGGGATATTCTCAAGAACGTGTGATAACCGTCACAAAAGTAACTTAATGCACCCTCCAACACCGCAGTCCATCGCGGGAAATTAACGCCGTGTTAAGCAAGTATTTACAACATGGCGGTACCCTGCGATAGTCACCAGATAACGCGTCAAATGGCTGTGTAAAAATCAACGCCATGACACAAAAATGCGAAACACGAACGCCAAAAAAGCTGCGATGAGGCCAATCGTGATACAAAAAGCAGTGAAAACCAGCAGCAGCCCTGCAAATCCCACACGTTTGGCGGGAAAAAGCACTATAAAAGCAACAAAAACAACACACCAGAATGAATCCAAAGTGCGTAGCAACATGAATGCACCCTGACCGAGCGCAGAGGCCAACGCGAACCCCACAAGCCCCACAGACCACCAGCAAGGACCAACGGGGTCGGGGTCCGAACCCATGGAAGGCGAACTAGAACACATACGTGGGTGTCCATTACCCTTCAGGGACCACCTACACCCCACAAAGGAGACCCTCACTGCCATAGAGACACATGCAGATGCACATTCCCAGTACAGAACTACTCCCAGGGGCACGCACATATCAGTCCCACGTTGGCTGTAAGTACGACGGCCCAGTCCACTCCTCTTATGAATTGAGTGGGTGACGACAAAGCTACATGTCTAAGCTCTTACCCGCTGCCTGCGGTGACATGTTTGTGTCCGCTGTACACAGCACAATGTAATGACCTAGGGCCCAGGGCCCTCAGCCATACAACAAGACCACAGGGACACACGCAGATATTATGTTGAACTGGCTACGGGCACGTGCGCCCAGCCCCTTCATTGGCAGGGCCACATGTAAGGTGACGCCTGTGCTGGATGTGTGTGGGGTGAGTGCAAGCCAGCCCTCAGGGAGTTGTTGATGCTGGCAACAAATACAACAGTGAATACTATGAATACGGAAACAGACAACACCAGCATTACATGGACAATATGGCATCATGGAGTAGCCAGAGCAAGTCCAGAGGACACTCAATAAGCAAACATAAGCAAACATAAGTGTCCGTGAGTTGCAGTGCGCCTGGTTTGGGGCACTAGAGCTGAGCGCGCTCATGTGAAGAAAATGTCTAGAATTGTGCCCCTTTTGGACATTCCTGATGCAGCTGCAGTGGGGGGTGTCACACCTGCATCATCTTCCTCATCGTTGTCCCAGGTCTCCCACACTGCATGAGGTGACATTGCTGTGTGAACTCTCCACAGCAAATACCAAAAACAGCAATGGACAATGATTTGTGGTGCACTGAGTTAGTGGCACCTGGAGTGCTGAGCAGGGGACCAGGCAGAAGATGGCATCCACGACAGGTGTGAGTAAGTCCGTCAGTCTGCCAGTAGGACACTGGCAGTTGGGGGTTGGAGTTGGTCCTGGCGGGTGTTGCATGTGTCTCCTGTGGTGATGCAGCATACTGACCGGTCAGGACTCGATTTGATGTGTGAACCCTGGTGGGCCGCAGTTGAGGACAGCGCGAGGCCACAGACACATGGCGTTGATGACCCCAAAGCCATCACCTCAGAGGCCATCTAATATCTCAGAAGAAGGGGTCCCTGACCTGACCTGCACAGAGCTAGTGGCCCCGGATGCACATCGGCTGGCACAGGCACCCGCCACGGGATGGTGACTTGCAGTCCACTGAGGTAAGGCCATGCAAACTGAGCAGGTCCTCTTCGATGTCGAAGGTGAATGTGGCGGAGTGTTGCGTGGGGCAGTGGAAGGTGTGCTCCAGGGCATGGTGCAGAGGGCAGAAGCTATCCGGAAGCAGCAAATGGAGGAGTGGAAAGCGACTGCCTCATTGACATCACCAATTCGGTATCAGCTGCATGAGGATGAAAACTACCCCCTAGTCCATAGACTCAGACACCACCAATGTACGACCCGACAGTGTCCATGAATGTTGGGGAACAGACTTAGTGGTACCAGGGCTGAGAAGGGATGCAGTCTGCGATGATGCTGGTACACTGATATGAACTCCAGCATTGCCAAATAAATACTATGTGACCTACTGGACCGCAGTGTAGGCCGGAGGCAGCGGTCAGCAGTGGGCCACAGCCACGTGTCGTAGGCACACAATGCACAGAGTTAGTGACATCAGGGCAGTTGTCGTTAGTGTCTGATCACCTCCGTAACGATGATCCTTTTTTCCTCCCAAATGCAACGCGTCATCCTCTTACGCCTCTCCTTGCGTGCAATGATTTGTACTCTGCCTTTGAATAATCGATGTTCAGTTCCAATTCTGTGACCTACTAGAGCGCAGCGTAGGCCGAGAGCAGTAGTCTGCGTGGGCCCACAGAATCTTGCGGCTGTGATGTAACACTAAGACCTGTTTGCACCACATTGAAGGGTGTATAGTGACATACACTCAGCCATGATTTATGTGCTCTGCCATGGTGCAATCAAGTCTCAGTTCTAAATGTGTGACCTACTTGTCCGCTGTGCATGCTGGTGGCCGAGTTCTTTACAAACTGTGGGTCAGATTAGCTGGACTAGCTTACTAGAAAATGGCTTCCTTCGATGATGAGAGGAAAAAGTTCCTCTTAGAGCTCCTCACAGGCACCTCAGAGCAAACGACAAAACTTCAACAGTGTGATGCACAGGAAGACGTAAAACAAAAATGTATCAAACTAGAACTTTTGAGAAAACAAGAACTGTCCAGGTGGTGGGACGCCACCATACTTAAAAGGTATCTAGATATCAGGCAGATACCTCCGGATTACGGGTCATAATTTTTCCATCATTTGAAGACCTGGACCCGATCTATGAAGGAGTGGGAGGAACTTATTCTAACTTCTTCTTACAAAATGATGGATGTTCTCGTCCGCCATGCAGAACGAAAAAGAAACAACTTACTGAATGACATTGAAAAATTGGAAAATGAAATAAAAGACTTGAACCTGCCAGAAGCGACCGAGAAAACTTATAAAATACTAAAAGACGTTTTGGGGAAACATCAGATTTATATAAAAGAAAAGAAAACTAGAAGGTTGAAGCACGATGACAACGATTACAGAAACGGAAGGGTTTTAACTTTCGCTAAGAGGTTTGATGAAATCAAAGCACGACCCACAGTACGAGTGGAGCTAACACCGCCTCTGTAATCACAAGCTCAGCAAGCGAGTCAGACCTATCGAGTGTACATAGCGAGGCCAATGGCGGTGCAGTGCTGGAATCTGCCAGTGCTGGGCCTACCCATGATCCTTCATCATCCTCTTTTTTAGAGGAACTAATGCTTCCGCAAGGGTTTCCGAACCAACTTCAATAGGATAAATCCAAAAAAACAAGACGGGGTGGGCGCCACAACAAGTGCAAGGGAGGGCGCAACAAACACACGCTCCCCGCAGTGTGAAGAACTGAGTGCAACCCAAGATAATACTCCAAGCGGATCTAACTGTGTGAATGTGACTCCTTCTAATGATGTAAACATAGTGAATCTATCCAATTTGAGACTTTCTCAAGATGTCACAAATGTTCTTATAAAAGTATTTGGCTTTTGTCCAACAACACGACCAGACTTTGTAAAAATTCACATTGATTTGTTCAAATTTACCAGACAGGTTAAATTGACAAAGTTTTTTGAGGAGAATCCTATGCCAAATCTGTCTATTGAGAATGTACCACTGTGTAATAAAACTATCCAAGACGTGCAGAACATACATCCATGGTTGTCTTTAGAGAATGAATCAGACACCATGTTGGATACTTTATCTGAACTTGACATCATGCCAAATCTTAACGTTACTAGTAGTTGCAACGCAAAATCCAAATTTGTCCCAGCCTTACCCTCAGATAATCTGATAGATTGTTTTCACAGGGCGGTCAGTAAAGATTTACATGTATTGGAAGAAAAATATAACAGCCAAAGTGTAAAACCCTCATTTAATTTGACCAAAAAGGAATATCAGGCCCTTAAAACACTAGCTGCCAACCCTGATGTTGTAATCAAGGAAGCAGATAAGGGTGGAAATATTGTGGTAATGCAAGATGTGGACTATATACAAAAAATGACATATACTAAGCTGGCCTTTAATCCACTAAAGGAGGTCACATGACACATTGAAGAAAGATCAAAATTTTGGCAAGAACGAAGTCTCATTTCTGACACTGAATACAGATATCTCTTCACTGCACTACCGAGAGCACCTTGCATATTTGTACTCCCTAAAATTCAC
Organism: Triturus cristatus; assembly: GCF_964204655.1. NCBI lineage: Eukaryota > Metazoa > Chordata > Amphibia > Caudata > Salamandridae > Triturus > Triturus cristatus. The sequence goes on along the minus strand of NC_140579.1, from coordinate 531,078,046 downwards.
AAGACAAGCACTTTTCCACCTGGGAGACCGATTGTCGCGCGTTTTATCTTACATTGATCTTGACAAACGCACTTGATCCTGAAAAACGTACTTTTAACTGTTCTTTTAACCTGATTTTAATTAATCTGCTAAACGCTATTTGCACTTCCATTCTGTTGTCAGCACATTCTACTTCCTTACCTGCATTTCGGACACCCGTTTCAACCGCCAACTCCCCGGTCCACCACGGGTTTTCCCGTTTGTTGTGGAGGGAGTGAAGGCGGCAGATTTTTTCAGTTCCGGGTCAGAGGTGTAGGGAGGCGGGGGCTGCTTACAAGTTTCCTACTTAGTGATATGATGGACGCTACGCGGAGCAGATGCAAGTTGGAAAACGAGAGCTAGCGCTGAAGCTTTTATCTTACTTTGATCTTGTCATACGCACTTGATCCTGAAAAACGTACTTTTAACTGTTCTTTTAACCTGATTTTAATTAATCTGCTAAACGCTATTTGCACTTCTATTCTGTTGTCAGCACATTCTCCTTCCTTACCTGCATTTTGGACACCCGTTGTAACTGCCAACTCCCCGGTCCACCACAGGTTTTCCTGTGTGTTGCGGAGGGAGTGAAGGCGGCAGATTTCTTCAGTTCCGGGTCAGAGGTGCTTACAAGTTTCCTATTTAGTGATATGATGGACGCTACGCGCAGCGGACACGCCGGTGGCGCGCCGAAGGCATGCCTAAGGCAAGACTGTCTGCGCCCGGCCTCACCCGGCCGGGGCCAGGGGCCACAACCCCTGTGCAAATTTGTATTGTTCTCTGCTTGTACTCTTATGAAGACCTTCTTGCTCTCCGCCCTAAGCGGCAATACAACAGTGTGATCCTGACACCGGATAACCATTCCTCTATTTCCCTCTTGTTAGAAAAACACTCCCACACCGGAAGGGTGGTGGTGTTCTCCCAGACATACACTGTGGTAGCTTGGCTCGAGCGGTCGGGGGTCAGGCACCGTGCTAAGCATACGTCATACCCACACAATAACCATGCGTACATCCGTTCCAAAAACGACACTACACCTTAAAAATTATACTGAAAATATATCTCTTTATCTTCTTTTCTCTTAGTTGCTGATTAAATAAATAATAATACAATCACAGTACACAAGGCTTTTCCTGTGGAAGGGTACGTCAAATAAATACTATCTTAACGATTCAATAAATAAGGTAGATCATAAATAATCAAGGCATAAATATAAGTGCATTACATAACAGGCAATTAAATATTATGAGGCAATAAATACTGCGAGACAATAAATACTGTGCAACCATAAATACTGTGAAACAATAAATACTGTAAGGCAATAAATACTGTGAGGCCATAAATAGAATGAATACAATAAATACAGTGCTCTCAATAAATAATAAAAGCCAACAGTGACACTTGAAAATCAGTTCACATTCCTGAGGTACTATGGGATGATTTGACCCAATCCCAGCTTGTAGAGATTTGGATGGCCTGAGGGGTATACTCCCTGGCTTGGACAAGGCTGAGGCCTAAACTGAGGTAGATCAAGGGGGAATCTAGAGATCTGGCTCTCCCACACTACACAACCCCTCTGTATTAGTCTCAGCTCACCCCTGGCACAATCAAGCTGGTTCCAGCACCTCTCTAGCCCCTAGGATGGTCTCTTAGGGCTCCACAGGGCCTTAGGCGCCCTCTATTCCACTTACTGCCCTTTTTATGAAGCTCCGATGCCGCTGGAGTCGTGTCGACGCCGTGAGGCGGCTCCGGTTCGATGTCGGCGGCCTCGGCGCAATGACAGTTCTTGACGACGCCGGTAGGCGGTTCCGGTTCGATGTCGGCGGCCTCGGCTCGATGTCGACCTCCGGTTCGATGACGTCGGGCAGTCTTGGCTCGATGTCGACTTCGGGCGGCTCCGGTTCGATGTCGGCGGCCTCGGCTCGATGTCGACCTCCGGTTCGCTTCACCTCGGTCTCCGGCGACTCCGGAGGGCGGACTTCACTCCCCCGTCGACGCCGCACACTCGACCTCGGGTGACTTCCTCCTCGACCTCTGGTACTCTTCACGACCTCCGTCGGCGCCCTCTCTCGACCTCTGGCGGCTCCGGGTACGACGTCTGCTTTCCAGTCAGCGCCGCTTCTCCACCTCGGGCTCCAGGTCTCCAGGCTTCTCGACGTCTGACTTCAAGAAGTTACCAGTAACCAGGTCAGGAACTTGCTGTTCTTTACTTTTAAGGCCTGTTCCTGCTGTCCAGGTCCTTAAGATGGTTTTTCTTGCTTTCTCCCACACAGGGCTCCAGGCTGGGCTCAGTCAGTAGGGACTAGTATCAAGGGTGGGTTTATGGACCCCACTCCAGGCACAAGTTTCCACCCCTGCTGCCTCACTCCTTCCTCCTTCAGGTTTCTGCTGCTCTCTCTTCACCAGTCAGGTGCCAACTGCCAACTCCAACTGCCAACCTGGAGATGCCTTCCCAACATTCTAAACCTGCCTCACACTGTCACAGGGTTCTAGAATGTTCTGGAAGGTGCTGGTAGGTTCCAGTGATGTCACAGGTGACAATGGGTGGCCACCATTTTGTGTTTCAGGCCCTCAGACAGAAGTTCCAGGGGTAGATAAAATGGCTCCCTGAATCTGCATCAATACTAAAAAGTCTGGTGGTTCCCAAAAAGGAAAAAAAAACTAACAGGGTTTGAGGCAAAAGTGGGACAAAATAAATAATGATGAGGAGGGACCACCCAAAGGGCTGACAGGTCTAACACCTCTGCTGAGGCTTTTCCTTTTCTCCTGTACCCTGCAATAATACACCCCACATTGGCCCCTAATAAACCTACTTCCCACTCTGCCAACAAAAAGTAAGCGCCCACTAAAGAATGTTTGTTCTTTAGTATTAACTGCAGGTCCCTTCCTAAACACAAAGAAGATATTTTCGATCTACTTATAAATCACCAGCCTGATGCCATCTTTCTTACTGAAACCTGGCTTAATGCCAGTTCTGGACCTGACATCGCTACTGCTCTACCCCCTAACTACACGATCCTTCGGATGGACCGTGTGAATAAAATGGGAGGGGGCATAGGAATTATTTTTAAAAAGATTTTTGCATGCAAATGGGAAGAGCTTCCTATCAATAACTGCGAAGCCTGCCTTTTTAAACTTTCTCTCACGTCTCAATTTACTTTTTCTGGGACGCTGATTTATCGCCCCCCCCCCCGGGTCCAGCGCGAGCCTGGTCAGCTGCGCTCCCAGATTTTATTGCTCCTCTTTTACTTGAAGCCACCAATCTTTCGATTTTAGGAGACCTGAACTTACATCTTAATGATCTTAACTGTCCTATTAACTTCACTTTAATTACGGACTTAGCTGCCTTGAATGTCATCTTATGTAATTCCGGCCCTACCCATAAGGCAGGACACCAACTAGACCCTGTCTTTTCCAACTTAGCAAATATCGCATGTGAGCCAGTCCTCCCCTTACTATGGTCTGATCACTTTCTGGTTAGCTTTAGGATTAGACAGGTGAGGGGACGTGAGCCATCGTCCTCCACCGTTGGGGCAACTAGTTACAGAAACTGGAAAAAACTTAATGTTGACCATCTCATCCTTCACCTTCTGCACTCTATGCTGGCCATAAACACAGTTAGTACCACAGACGCTGACGCTATCCAAAGCTGGCTAACCTCATCCATTGACACATGCCTTACTCTGTCTAAGAACAAAATTAATAACCATTGCCTTCGTGCCCCATGGTTTTCAGACAAACTTAAATTAGAAAAAGCGAAGTGCAAAGTGCTGGAGAGACATTAGAGAAAACACTATGCTCCAGCTGAAAAACAGGCTTACAAACAGGCCATAAAAGGTTACCAGGCACTATGTAAAGCTGTGTGCGCTGAGTACATAAATAATAATATCTTGTTGTCTCAAAACAGTCCTAAAACGCTGTTCAAGGTGGTGCAAGAACTGTCTGGCGCTACGCACCAACCCGAGCCTCCAAAGCAAACAGAAATCCAATGTGAAAATCTAGCTGTGTTCTTTACCGATAAAATTGATAAAATTTATTCTGAATTTGATATCAATGGAGAACCGCTTCCTAAGTCCAACAATCTACTATCAGATTCTACCTCTTTCCCTGGTTTACTGGACAAAGAGGATAATCTTTATAGTATACGCGACAGCTGGCTACCTCTTGATACTGTGTCTTTTAGTCACATCTTAAATAGTATCAAATCAGGCTCCCCTAAGGATCCCTTTCCAATCTCCGTTCTAAAAAAACTGGACCCCCCATATTCTTAAACTCATTATGGAACTTCTCAATGCCTCACTTACTGAGGCAGTAGTGCCAGCTGCCTGGAAACATGCTATGATCCTCCCTTTGCTAAAGAAAGCTAATGCTGATCCGGAAGTTCTCTCTACGTTCTGTCCCATTTCACTGCTCCCCGCATTCTCCAAAATTCTAGAAAAACATATCAACCGCCAATTGACACAATTTGTGAACTCCCAAAACATTCTGCATCTGTCCCAATCCGGTTTTAGAACAGGTTTTTCTACTGAATCGACGCTCCTGGGAGTCACCGAAACTATTCGGCAACGACTCGATAAGGGAGACACAGTGGCACTCATATTATTAGACCTGAGTGCCGCTTTTGACACCGTGTCCCATGAGACCCTTCTTCAAGTTCTACATTCTAAGGGAATTGGCAGCATTGCACTGAAATGGCTAGCGAGCTTTCTAACCAGCAATACGTTTCAGGTTTTCTCCACAACGGCCAGCTCCAGATCCCATGTCTCCCCTTATGGAGTGCCCCAGGGCTTTATTTTAAGCCCTCTGCTCTTCAACATTGACATCAGCCCTCTAGCATCCTTAGCAGAAAAGGCTGGGCTAACTGTATATTCTTACGCTGACGACACCCAGCTTATCTTTTCCTTATCTACGAAAGACACCTCTAAGGTATCCTCTCTTCAATCAGGCTTACAAGAAATTGCTGGATGGATGCACACTAACAAATTGAAGGTGAATGGAGGAAAAACTGAACTCTTAATTTTCGGTGGAAATAAAGCTCTTTGGGGCCCACAACACTGGCCTCTGCAAATGGGTGCCCTTCCCCAACCTTCGCAATCTGTTCGCAACCTTGGCATTATTATAGATGATAAATTGTCTATGCATCAACAAGCGGTCAAGGTTGCATCAACGTGCTTTGTAATTTTGAAATGGTTAAAAAAGATCTTATGGATGCTGCCACCAATGACTCAAAAGACTGTGGTTCAATCCCTGATCGTGTCCAGACTGGACTACGGTAATGTTTTATATCTAGGTGCCAACAAGGAGGTAATCCGTAGGCTGAAAGTGGTCCAAAACTCTGAGGCCAGACTCCTTTGTCAGTTATCTCGAATGGCCTCCATCACAGGGACCCTCCGGGACTTACACTGGCTAAAGATTGAAAATCGGTCCAAATTCAAAGCCCTTTGCTATATGCACAGAATCAATGCCAGTACTGCTCCTCGTTACCTTAGCACCTTAGTTCACCCGTACATTCCTACTCGCCTTCTTAGATCTTCCAAGCAGGCTAAGTTTGCGACCCCTAGGTTCAAACTCACTCCTATGGGTGGTCGGTCTTTTGCCCACTTGGCCCCGTCTCTATGGACTTTTCCACTCTCACTTCATTTTGAACATAACTATAACACATTTTGAAAAAGCATAAAAACGTGGTTATTCAATCTCTGAGCTCCGCCTCGCTGTTCTTTTGTTTTCTGCATGGGTCCGTTGGTGCTGGGAAACCTCCGGGTAGCTGTTGCGCTATATAAATTTAAATATAATAATAATAATTGGGTCACCTACAGAACGGTTGTCGAAGTATATAGATATTTTTTTACAGCCCCTGGTACTCAACTTACCATCATATATCAGGGATACAAGCGATCTTCTAAACAAATTAGAAGATATAGATTGGACTGATGAACTAGCCTTTGCCACATTAGATGTGTGCTCCCTATACACGAGCATACCAGTTGAACAAGGCTTACAGGCTCTGATTGACACAATGGCCTCGAGAGATGCCACACTGTTCGAACACACAGAAATGGTGTTAGATCTTACCCGTTTAGTGTTAGAAAACAATGTTTTCTTACACCAGGACACATAGTTCAAACAGTCAATGGGTGTAGCGATGGGCTCAAAATTTTCTCCATTGTTCGCCAATTTGTATATGGGCAGATTTGAAGCCAAACATCTATGGGCCCATGGTCCCCCACAACTTACTGGTCAAATAGTTTACTGGGGCCGTTACATTGATGATATTTTTATAATTTGGTCTGGCAACAAATTGGAGTTTGAATCCTTAACGGAGTACCTTAATGACAACAGATACAATCTTAGATTTACCTCCAACTACAGTGAGTCTGAGATAGAGTTCCTGGATGTGGCAATCTACATCAGGGAGAACAAGATAATATCCAGACTGTATAGGAAACCAACATCATGCAATTCAATATTGCACGCTTCGAGTGCTCACCCTAACACACAGGTCAATGCAATTCCACTAGGTGAAATGACTCGAGTTAGGAGGAATTGCAGCGAGGATAGTGTCTTCCTTGAGGAGCTAGATAACTTAGAAGAATGCTTTAAAAACAGAGGCTATGCATCATCGGTCCTGAATCGATCTAGGAAACAGGTCATGAAAACTAACAGACATACACTTCTAAGAAACAAAAACAATAAAGCCCAGAGTAGACATAAGAATAGATTAAACTTTATAACAGGATTTAACACACATAGTCATGCCATTTATAAGATCATACAAAAATATTGGCATCTGCTCACCCTAGACAAGTCATTGGCTAAATACATCACAAAAAACCCCACAGTGGTACATAGAAGGGGCCATGCGCTGGGTCAGGCGAGACCTAAAAAACTGCAACTGAAGACAAAAATCTGTTTCACAAAACGGAGGATACCACGTTAGATACGCGGCGTGCCGTGCTAACAAGAGGTAAATAAAAGAGGCTGCTCCCATTTATTTGTAAAGCAGGCAAAGAATAGGGTGATTGCCTTTTGGCAATCGGGTACTTTTTTAACGTCTTTTTCAGACTTATATTTGTCTTTGTTTAACTCTAGGTGGGCATATCATAGCCCCTGATGTCATATTAAGAACGGTGAAGTAAATTACAACTAAGTATACTATATCGGGCTCAATCTCTCTGTGTCTATTTTATTAGTTCCTGCTCGCCAGTGAATTGTTACACCTTTTCGGGTAGGACTTTAGCTAAATTCAATAGACTTTCCATTAATCAGCTAATACATAGCAGTTGTTTGACTGGTTATGGATGTTCCAAAAGGTATATGTTGCAACATGGCTATTATATCTGCTTCTGATTTCTGTTTGATAATACCAACAGATTTCTTTCGGTCACTGATTTTCATAAAATTTATAGAATAATCATGAAGTCTCTGATTGCTTCTGGCATTTTTTGGATAGCAAGTTTAAACGATATTTGGTAAATACGACAGACCTTTTCTACCAGTCAAGGAATTTGTAAATAGCTTCATTTAGTTAAGAACCTTGAGAATAGAAAATAAATAAGGCACAACATTTTTTGTTGTTTTAACCAATTGTTAGATGCTAGCCCACCGTTTTTTTTCTTTTCTTGTACTTGGCGTTTAGGACCTTGCCTGGGACCTTGTATACTTTGCAATACCTACGTTTAATACATGAAGTGTGATTGACATAGATATGTAAGTTACACTGCTCTTTACCATATGTTTGGTGTGGCATAATGAGGGGTGTACACGTGCCAAATAGGAGTGTTGGGTACAATTTCACCGGTCTCTCTACCTTTTGTGTTAGGTATACAGGACCTCCATTTGAACCTCGCATACTCTGAAAATATATGCCACACATATTTTATTTATTTATTTGTGTATTTTGTAAAGCGCACAGCTGCCCCAACGGGGCGTCCTGGCGCTGAGAACTCTGGAAACAGAGAGCATAGGATCAGAAAGCCTGTTTAAGAAGAGAAGAGATGGGTCTTCAGGGATTTACGGAATGCTGATTCTGTTTGGCAGGTGCGTAAGGCTAGCGGGAGCTTGTTCCAACGCTGAGTGGCACAGACCTCAAAGGTTTTTCCACCTGCACGAGATTGTTTAAATCGTGGAGTTTCCAGGAAAAATAGGGAATTGGAGGAGTGTAATGTCCTGGAGTTAACATACGGTCGCAAGGTGTTTTTCAAATGGGCCGACCCATTGCCTTTTGACGCTCGGAAGGCCAGCGTCATCGCTTTGAAAACACATCTTTTAGCAATGGGTAGCCAGTGCAGTTTACGAAGGTGTGGAGAAATATGATGTCTAGCAGGGATTCTCTCCACCAGCCGGGCGGCGGCGTTTTGGACCGTCTGAAGTTTATGACAAAGGCCTGCTGTGATACCAAGGTAAAGGGCATTGGCATAGTCAAGATGGGAAGTTATCAATGCCTGGATCACAGTCTTACGGCAGTCCGCCGGCAAGTAATTAATAAGCCGTTTAATAGTCCTGATCTTTGCGAAGCAGGAGGCTGCTACTGTTTGTACCTGAGTGTTGAAACTGAGGTGGTTATCCCAGCGTACTCCTAGGTTTCTCACCGAGTCTTTGGGGATGGGGACTTGGCTCAGATCTTCTGGCCACCACAGACTATAATCCAGAGGGGATGGTGAGTTGAAAAACAAGATCTCCGTTTTTCCGGAATCAAGTCGGAGGGAGTTAGCATCCATCCAACTAGAAATGTCCCTAAGGCAGGATTTCAGCGGATCAAAGGCTGAAACGGAGGGGGTATCGAAGGTGAAGAGTAGCTGAATGTCGTCGGCATAGGAGGTGGATTTAATCCCAGTCTGGGCGATCAGCTTGGCCAAGGGGGTGAAATAAACATTAAATAGGAGCGGGCTCAGGGAAGAACCATGTGGGACTCCCCATTTGAGTGGTCTGGCGGGGGAAGTGTAGGGAGGGGTGAAAACCTGCTGTGTGCGGTCCGAGAGATAAGATGAGAACCATTTCAACACAGCGCCGCCCAAACCTAAGTCCTCCAGCCTTCTCAGCAAGATCTTATGAGAGACAGTGTCGAATGCTGCTGAAATATCCAGCAGCACTAACACCGCCCTCGACCCCCGGTCAAGCGTCCAACTCACCGAGTCAGCCATTTCAATAAGGGCTGACTCCGTGATGTGGCCCGCCCTGAAGCCGTGCTGGGAGTCATGGAGAAGCCCATTGGATTTGATGTAATTCGCCAACTGAGAGTGTACCAGCTTTTCCAGGATCTTAGCTGGGGCAGGCAGGAGAGAAATAGGCCTATAGTTGCTGGGGTGGTCCGGATCCAGATTGGGCTTCTTAAGGATGGGGACCAGAGAAGCATGTTTCCATTTAGCAGGGAAACTGCCCGTTCTGAGGGAGTCATTCCAAATGTGGTTCAGGTAGGGATTAAGTAGGGGTGCTAGGTTTTTATATTGCTTGGCTGGCCAAGGGTAATTTGGAGAGCCTGATTTGCATTTAAGTAGTTCGGCCATGGAGTCGGCTTCTGAGACGGCTGCAAATTCGAATAGGGTGGACAGCGATGGCGAGAGAATAGTGGGTTCCTCTTCCCGTCCTTCTGTGTTGGGGGTGGGGAAGGAGGAATAGATAGTCTCGATTTTGTCCTCGAAAAATTGTGAGAGTTTATCGCATAGCGACTGTGAGGCGGGCTGAGTTCGAGTCAACGCGTTGGGGTCTGTGAAGGATCTGACTATATTGAAAATCTCCCTGACGCCATTGCTGGCGAGTTTGATTCTAGAGGCCAGAAAATCCCGTTTGTGCTCCTCGATCATTCTCCGGTATTCTTTGAGGGCTGTTTTGTAGGTGATTTTGCTATCCGGGGAATAATTATGTCTCCAGAGGCGTTCAAGAGATTTACAGGAGGCCTTTTTCTGCCGGAACTCGTCAGAGTACCAAGGTGCTGAAGGTACAGCCCTGTGGGTTTTGATGGGTTTAAGAGGGGCCAAAGCATCTAAGGCCTGACCGATCCATGCGTCCAAATGGTCAATCTGTAGGTCAGGATCAGACGACAGGCAAGGTTGGGTATTTTTTAGGTATTCCAGGAGCGTTTCAGGGGTGATGCGACTCCAGTTTCAGCCTGATGATTTGGGGGTGATAGCGGGTCTAATGTGGCAGGGAATGCCAATCTCAAAAGGGATGAGGAAATGGTCCGACCAAATAACCGGGGTAGGGGGAGTCGCCCGAATAGATGGTAAGTTGGAACAGATCAGATCCAGTGTGTGACCCGCTTTATGCGTGGGTAGAGTTATTATTTGGACTAGGTTGCAGGCCGCTAGCGTAGAGATGAAGTAGTTGCTGTGCAAACAGGAATCGTTGTTAACATGGAGGTTGAAGTCTCCTAAAGCGGTGAAGTTAGCGTAACGTGTGCTAAGCTGAATAACTTAATCCGTCAGAGCCGGTAAGTGAGAAGTATTGGAATGAGGGGGGCGGTAGATAAGAATTCCCGAGCAAGAGGAGGACGGGGAGATTTGAACACTGAAAGGCAGGCCTTCTATACATTCAATTTGGTCAAATGGAGGGAGGGTAACCGTCCATTTGGAATTGTGGATTAAGGCGACACCACCTCCCGGTTTACCATTGGGTCTGTTGGCACAGATAATACTGTAACCCTCCGGTAAGGCAAGGGTGATAGCGGGGTTCGTGGTGTCGTTCAGCCACGTTTCAGTTAGGAAGAGCAGATCCCAGTTGTTGTCCCGAAGGGACTGGCAGATGTCAATGGCATGTTTGCTCAGTGATCTACAGTTGATCAGCGCAGCTCTGAAGGTCAGGGAGGACTGAGCTCCGCGGGTGGAGGCAGGGTTCAGAGCGTACGCCGTACTGATAGTGTGATCTGAAGCAGGAAGGGAGAAATTGCAGACTGTGCAGGCATAGACCTGGCTCCGAGCGTCAGAGGTGGGACAAGGGCAGGTCACGCAAAGGGGGGGTCTCAAGACATCAGCTCAGTCCGAGTGTATGTCGCGATGTTATGGCTAGTGGGTCGGGGAGGGGGACCGGCCCCGGTCGCGTCCTGATCGCGGACGAGTGCAGACGAGCTTCGCTTCCGGTACATGCACATTTTTATGGAGATGTGACTGAGGGAGGGGGCGTGGCCTCGGAGTGGGCGTGTCCCAGTCAGGGCATGGGGAATGGCGGTTGAGGAAGATCGGCGATTTCGCCCATACCAGCGCTCGTTTTGCTGCGTGAAGGGGTGCCTGCACACTGCAATCGTGTGTCAGGAGGGGTGAGGGGTAAGTGAGTTTTTAAAAATGCTAAGTTTTACAGTTTTAAAAACAGTGAAGTGCTCGATCTGTCTAGCTACTCCCGGCTGTGCCTCAGGAGGTTTCAAGAGTTATCTGCGCACTTGCGAGTCAGCGCGCCTTTTATAACACGTTGCAGTAGGAAGTATGAAGTAGGATTGCCACATACTTGTAAGTCAATACTTTGAATTAATCTTAGATTAAGCTTGACAAAATGAGGTGTCATACTAGACTTTTACAATAAGAACTCAATAAAGTATTATAAGAAATTTTTAGGTTCTCCTTTTCCATTGTATATTACATTGGACACATGTTCTATAACTGAAATCAAACTTATTTTTTCTTTCCTTTGGAGATACTGACTACTAATTTATCTTTACTTAAGGACCAAAACGGGGAGATATCAGACAAGAGGGTACCCCTCCCACGATTCCATTTTCATTCCTTAGAGGTTGACACAAAATACATGTAAGTGGCATAGGTACTATATAGAAGCCACAAAGTGTTTACCGGGATCTTAATTTTATAAGTATTTTAACATACATACTCCTTTTCCCACTTATTCTCTTTTCCCAAGGTCCTTGTTTTTATCTTGGTTTTGATTGATATACAAGATATGGGTGCCTCCTATATACTTGGAAGCATCCATTAGAGATTTGCACTGTCGCTCCTTTTTGGACTTTTCTCAAAGTAGATATGATCATTCAGTAGATTAAGTTTATGTACGTTGGGATGATAAGCTAAATCTGCCTCTATCATTTTGGAGGATTCTATTTTCAATCACACTATTACTTGTGTTCAGATTGCACTCATTTTTCTAATGAACTCTAATGCTTCTGTTTCACACCAACCATGGCACACGCATCTTACCCACTTGGGACAAGGTGTACTCTATGCACATGAGATTTTCAAACTGGCCTTTCTGAGTAATCTGAGTGGTTGGTTCTACCGTGGTGATGGGTTGCACTGGATTTATCTATTCCTTCAAATTGGGTAAGACAGTAGAAGGATCACTTTGAAGGAACTAAACGTATGAATATAAACTAGAGCATTTTTTTACTTTTCCTTGTGTAAATGCCCTTTTTAGGTCTCGCCTCACCCAGCGCATGCGCTGGTCTGGCGAGACTTATTGAGAGGGCTCCAAAAAGTGCTACCAGGCCAGCCTAGAGCTACAGTGCATGTGCGCGGTCGCGCGCGCCGCGCTTCACGGTGATTACTTTCACTTTCGCGGCCACACGGCCGCTTTGATGTTTGATCGCGATCACTTTTACTTTCGCGGCCGCTTGTTATTCCTAACATTAAATGCAATACATTCCAACTCTCGTTTTGGACTTTATCCAAGTAGCAATACAGGAGTGTAAATTGGAAAGTATTTAGCTAAAGAATTTTTTTTACATTTATTGGGGATACGAGACTTGTTACTTTTATTTATTCGCAGCGCGCTACGCACACTTTTACTTTTACAATGGGGCCGTACAATGCACACTTTATGATTAATAGCATGGGCGCACATGATTGTGCACTCAGCACACAAACATTATTTTTTTATTTAAATTACGTGGAGACCTACGAAAATGCACCCTTTTAGATTAATACCACGGGCACACAGTCAACAATGGCACCCGCCCCCTCCCTCTACTGGGCCCCGTGCGGTAGGTTTTAGCGCGGCATCCGCTTTCACTTTAACATGGGTGCACAGTCAACAATGGCGCCCGCAGCTCCCACCGGTCACACTGTAAACATGACAAACTATCAGCGCAGCGCCCATTCCACAAGCGCCACGCTTTCTTTTACTTCTCGCCAACGACAATTTCCACAGCTTTTAAGTTATACTCAGAGTTTCCTGTGTTGAAGGATAAGAACACCATCGATTGCTTGTGTCCGACGTTTGTTCTGTGATTGAGTTGGATTATTGGAGAGCAGCTGATTTTTTTTAGATTAACATGTGCAACAGGTGATCGGTGAGCTGTATAAATTAATGTCAAAGTACATTGCGTCCAAGAGTTTTATAGAGTCATGACGCATAGCGTCGGCATGCACCCAGGCGGTGGGTAACTAGTCCTTAATAACTTAAAACTAAAGAGAATATTGTACTGTTTGTTATCTTATTTCTATCATACTCGTCACTCGAGATCATTATTCAGGCAATAAGGAGGGTGAATCCATGTCTTTCCCTTGAGCCAATTATCTGATTCACTCCATATTCAAATTATCTTTCACAAACGTCATGATCGTTCCTCAAGTACAGAATTAACAAGCATTTGCAATGCAATAGGTGTCGCATTCATGAAAGTTTAAGCTACTGGCATTGTAAATGGCAATGCCTTTTATTTATATTTTCAAAAGCAAAATATAAATAAAAGGCATTGTCATTTACAATGCCAATAGCTCAAACTCGTGTAAATGCGAGACCTATTGCATTGCAAATGCTTGTTATTGTTCACATTATTCACAGCCTTGAAGAAATTACTATTCGTAACGAAACACGTGTCGGCTGTTTCGATCAAAGACCACGTAGAGATCACAAGATCAGAATCTCTGTGAAATTGTGATTGACACTTGTATTGTTTCATATTGTATATTCAGATGCTGCTGTCAAATATGAAGTCACCACAATAAGAAAATGAAATAATATCAATATATTAAAAAAATGTTTTTCTGTCCAAATTAACTAGTTGGTTTACTTGCCTGTGAATTGCCAAATAGAAAGTCACACAGACTAGCTTTATTATTCAATGTAAATGCTATATATCTTAGTAGAGTGCCGAAGTAAGTATTGTGTTTTCATGCCAGTGGAGTAAGTCAATGAGAAATGAGTACTGCGGGCCTGTGTTGCGGAGGCTGTGATGGTCTGAGGAGGCTGCCAAGGTTGCAGGCCTCGGGCTTGGTGAGAGCACCGGCATGTGGTGGGCCCTCTTTGACACACGCCGTTGTCGGTAGGTGGGCATTGAGGCCTGGGTGTGCAGGGGTGGGCAGGACTGGTTCGGGGACCAGCGTCCCGGGGTGCAGCAGGCACACAGGATCGCTGGCAACCTAGCTCACGGCGTCGGCCTCGTGGTGGGGTGAGAGGCGCCGCCCTGGCAAAGACGTTGGGCATTCCGGAAGAGGACCACGCCCAGAGTTACGTGCCTTTTATTCACACCCCTAACCTGGCCTGGCGTACGCTGGGCTAGCCCACTCCGCTCACGTTTACGGGGGGACGTCACAAGCTACATTTATGTGATTTTCCTCACTGGCTGGGGTGACATGGTTGTGTCCACTGTCCACTACACTCCAAACACTAGTGGTGTGTGTCGACATGGTTATGTGTGTGGTCTGCATACTGCAGTCTGGCCAGCACATCCACGACACACTTGGCATTGTGTACATTCTCATTCATCGGTCCCTTGCCGCCTTCGCACATGCCTGGTCCCCACCTGTTCCGACATTCTGCTATTGTGTGGCCGAGGTGCCATGCCGTTGATGGCTCATGTACATGGCTGGCCCAGGTTCCCACAGTGAGTTGTTCTGTCATGTCTGGTGGGTGTGCATGTTGTATGTGAGCTTGTTACGTGTGCATTCCCTGTGTTGTGTGTTGCATGATTGTGGAGTTGAGGTGTGTGGTGTGTGCATTTGGTATTGGCCAACGAGCAGTGCATTTCCGTAGCTGCCATCCTGGTGGCGCAGGTTCATGATGGACTGTCGGAAGGTGTAGGAATAATGCACACTGCCTGGGTGGTTTGCGGCGGAGTTGGCAGAGATTCCCCGGTGGTCCACTATTGCCTGCACATTGGTGGGATACGTGCGCTTTCTGTTGCGCTACTGTGTGCAGTGTCGCCAGGGGCCACTAGTAGGACATGTGTGCAGTCAATTGCCCCCTGACATGTGCGGAAAGCCAGCTGTGGCGTACACGCCTTGCTTGGTCTCCGGCTGTTCCTGCGCAGTGTGTGTGAAGTATAGATAGTGGGGTATCAAGCTGATGGGGTCATCCATGACCGTTGGAGGGGACTTGAATTGGCCTGGCTGTGTGACTCCTCCGTCTCAGGCGAATGTTGGTTGGAGGGTACCAGAGGCCAACACGTGCAGCCCGACCAGCAGCTTTGTCTGCTTTGGGATGTTGGTTGTATGCTGTGTTGGTACCGTCAGCGTGTGGGCAATGGTGGTCAGGTTGCGGAGGAGGGTTGTACCTTTGAGCATATAGTGGGCAATGACATTCTCTGGTGTTGGGTCTGTGAGGTTGGTGCATTTTCAGAGGGTCACTGTCTTTGTCTGTGCTGCCTCAGTGTGGGTTTGGGGGGGCGGTGGGTGTACGGGGGTGGTCCGGAGGGGATGGCGGTGGGTGTCTGGCCTGCATGTTCAGTGGCTCCATGGCATCTGTTGTTTTTCAGGTGTGGTTTTGGGCTGAACTCCCTTTTCTGGTGCAGGCTGCCGTCCGACTTTACACCAGGTCAGAACAAGTGTTACTTTCCTGCTGCTAACGCGCATTATCGCATGTTTCATGGTCTTTTCGCTGATCTGGCTGGTCGTTGAGAATGTTGCCGAGTGGTGTTTTTGAGGCTTTTTGCACGAGATCGCCTACTCTGCATCTCAGTAGCGATAGTTGCCGGGGTCATCTGTGGTGATGTTTTTTGCGGCTGCTATCGAGGTTCTGTCCTCCATAATTCATTTGGAGTAGCTGGAGGGAGGGAAAGTCGTAAACCCAAGAAGTAACTGTTAGGTGGTGCAAAACACTTAGGGGTTTTGTCAGCTGTTTTAAGCCCAATACATAACAACGTGTAATTTTTTATATTCCTACTTCGTTTTGTAGGTACAAAAGTGTCACAATAAATGCATTGAAATGTCACACAAGAGCACCGAAAACCTGGAAATATCACTTGTAACTTGTAAACAAACTGAAAACCCGGCAGCTAAGACTTTTGATGCATGCAGAGAAAAACTACAGACTGCCTGAGTCAATATTGCACCCCATATCTGCCTGACATAGTGTCATACCTGTCAATTCGCACTCATTTCAGCGTTATAAAGCAGCCCTGACAAATTTTGTCCAGACCAGTGCTCATTTGCATGTATCAGGCCAGCGCAGCAAGCAAGCCTTACCATTCATTGGAAGGGGTTTTGAGGCTTCCCCCCGCCCCCAAGAAATTTGTCAAAAACTGTTCTACAACACATTTTTAATGACAGAACATTGTTTGATATGTGGGTGGAGATTGGAGACATTGCTGCATAGCTCAAATAACAAATTAATAGTTGGATGGGTGAGGAGAGGGTGGATGAATTAATTCAAGAATGGTGGACAACGAGTAAAGAGTTTTAACTAAATGGAGCAAATGGCCATGGGAGCAAGATATGTTTTAATTTAAGCTTCTGCATTAAAACATCACCCTGCTCAAACACTAACTCAACCACGCCTTGTGAAACATGTCTAGGTCTGATGTGCTTAACAGAGTGCACTGATGTAGTGCCTCATAGAATTAAACACAAAACACTGTTCTTTGATCTAAAACGAGAGCGAGAAAGAGATAACCATGTAGCGCCTGAATTGTACAACGTGAAAATAAGAAACCTGGCATCAATCCCAGCTTTTGTTTGACCGCAAGGTGTGATTCTAAACAATTTCTTTTTTCCACAGTGTCCTCTTTTCCTTCGGCATCAATTGACAGCACCTTGAAATACATCAGTTCATGGTGTGCACTGAACAAACAGGCATTTGCAATGCAATCGGACTCGCATTTACGCGAGACCTATTGCATTAAAAACGGGAGTGCGGGCGGGGTCAGGGAGCGAGAAGGCACGAACAACGAGAGTGCGGGGGGCGAGAACACACGGACAGTGGGAGGGGGTGTGGGGGAGAAGGCACAGGAAGAAAATAGTTACCGTGCAACACTCGAAGTAAAGGGGCCAGTAGCCTTGGAAGGATACAAATGACGACATGGCCATCATAAGGAAGGACTAACAAGCCTATCTACCATTCGGAAGGCAGCATTTAAGAACGACAGAGACACAAGCCAATGAAAAAGATGGGCGTGGAAGTGGGCGTGGCTTCCCTCCCGTACTCAACTACCCCCAGATCAACCCCAGAGCAGCGCTTGTGTGCTGGCTCATGTCTTGACCTAAAAAGACTAAAATGCTACTTTTTCTATGGTAATACCCTGCTCCAAACATAGGGGGCAAAATACAACTGACTTCCCTCTCGGTTCATCATCAAGGCAGTGGTGAAGATTGTGAATGTTTAGAATCATTTGTAACAATTGCCACTCAAGGTAATGGTATACATCAGCATTTATCAAACTTTGGTTCATGACACACTTGTGGGTCTCCAGCTGACTTCTGGTGAGTCGTGAAAGAGCAATGAATAAAGATGCCTTTACAGGCACATTTGCGTGCTTTAAAGACAGAGGCCAAATGTCAGACTATGTCTTCTGACATACTGCTGCTAATTCTTTTAACATTGGGACAGCAGTTAACTCTATTTTCCTTGACTGCAAAGTGAGAGGAGTTTTTAAAGTGAACTATGTGACAATCTTGCTGGGGAACAGGGAGACTGAAAAGAAAGATGGCAGAATGTATTTTTCTGGAAGACACTACTAAATGTAAATATCTGTAAATAAACTGTACATACATTTCTGAATATATCAGCAGTTGGGAAAGTAAAATATAAAGCAATTATTTTTGTAATTCTGATGTGTGATGGAATCAAAGATTTTAATAGGATGAAAAAAAATTAAGACATTTTTACTTGGGTGCCGATTTCGATCCTGTAAAACCCAGGTACAAATGGTCGTACGGAGCGTTTTCTCCGTCCGACTCGTACCCGGGAAAAACACCTTACAAACTCGCAAGTACGATTCGCACAGAAATACCATTTCCGTACGAGTCTTAAAAAACACCGACCGGCAAAAAAATACATACAAATCTGATTCTGGACGGTGCATACGCGACGTCCGGACGGAGTCAGGCAGCGTTTTACGGACCAGCAAGTACGATTCGTGCCAACGTCACTCCGCACGTAGCATTTTTTACAGGAGCCAAAAACTGCCGGAAAATTGAGGACGACGCGAACCAGGAGCACCGGTATGCGACGGACAGCGATGGACCCCAACCTACGCGTCATCCCGGCCCTCATAGCTTACGACCTCGTGTTCAGAAACCGACGCAGATGCCGCAGAAGGTCAGAACAACCCCCAGGGGCAAGGGGGGGTGCAAGGGGCAGGAAACATAACCCACACCCCACAAAATACTAATACATCCTGCACATTAATTACCTCCATGGTCTGGTCACTTCGGGGGGCGTGTCCACCAATCCCACGTCCCACCACAACAGAAGTGGACGTGGATGCGTACCCGTCACCACCACAATGGTGGTACGGGATGTACCCACGCCCCTCAGAGCATGGGTACAGAACGTACCACCATTGTAGTGGTGATGTAAGGGTATGCGTGTACGGCCCGTACCCACGCTCCCAGAGCATGGGTACGGTCCGTACACGCGTACCCCTACATCACCACTACAATGGTGGTACGGCCCGTACCCACGCCCCCCAGAGCGTGGGTACGGGCCGTACCACGCTTACCCCTACGTCACCGCCACAATGGTGGTATGGCCCGTACCCACGCTCTGGGGGGGGTGGGTACGGGCCGTACTACGCGTACCCCTACGTCACCGCCACAATGGTGGTACGGCCCGTACCCACGCTCTGGGGGGCGTGGGTACGGGCTATACCACGCGTACCCCTACGTCACAGCCACTATGGTGGTACTGCCCGTACCCACGCACCCAGAGCATGGGTACGGGCCGTACCACGCGTACCCCTACGTCACCGCCACTATGGTGGTACTGCCCGTACCCACGCACCCAGAGCATGGGTACGGGACGTACCACGCGTACCTCTACGTCACCGCCACTATGGTGGTACGGCCCGTACCCACGCCCCCAGAGCATGGGTACGGGCCGTACCACGCGTACCCCTACAGCCCCATTACATGATGGATACAAGGCATACACACACCACGGATGTAGGTGTACGGCTTGGTGCAGCACATCAGCTGTAAATTGGGGGTGGTGTGTGCCCAGGACAGCAGTGTACCACAGCAAGGGCGCAAGTTTGCAGAGGAATACCAGCAGTGGACAGGGACATGTGAGGGGTGGGTGCATATCACTCCCAGCAGTGGACAGACATATGGGGGTAGGTGCATAGGACTCCCAGCAGTGAACAGAGACATGGGGGTGGGTGCAGAGGACCCCCAGCAGCGGACAGAGACATGGGGGTGGGTGCAGAGACCTCCCAGCAGTGGACAGAGACATGGGGGTGGGTACAGAGGACCCCCAGCAGCGGACAAAGACATGGGGGTGGGTGCAGAGGACTCCCAGCAGTAGACAGAGACATGGGGGTGGGTGCAGAGGACTCCCAGCAGTGGACAGAGACATGGGGGTGGGTGCAGAGGAATACCACCAGTGGACAGGGACATGTGAGGGGTGGGTGCCCATCACTCCCAGCAGTGGGCAGAGACATGGGGGTGGGTGCAGAGGACTCCCAGCAGTGGACAGAGACATGGGGGTGGGTGCAGAGGAATACCACCAGTGGACAGGGACATGTGAGGGGTGGGTGCCCATCACTCCCAGCAGTGGACAGAGACTTGGGGGTGGGTGCAGAGGACTCCCAGCAGTGGACAGAGACATGGGGGTGGGTGCAGAGGACTCCCAGCAGTGGACAGAGACATGGGGGTGGGTGCAGAGGACTCCCAGCAGTGGACAGAGACATGGGAGGGTGTATATCATTATCAGATGACCACAACTCCATGGGTGAATGTACGTATCCCTAACTTTGGACAATGATGATAGTGCCATAACAACACATCACTGACAGCAGTGTCCCACTCCCAGGAGGATGGATGTCTTTCCTCCACTACATGACACACCACATGTGGGTGTGAGGACAAATAACACATGCATACCCACCCCTGGCAGATGCAGCACAATACACACACTGAGATCATGCCACAAGACTGTATAGTCATGTCACTGCCTAATAAAATAAGATAGCCAAAGAGAACACACACTGTCACTCACATCCCAGGACTGATAGGAATGTTCAGGTGCTGGGCTAGCCACCAAGATGTTGTCTGTCATGGAAGGAATAGGGTGGAGTTCCCACAGATACAATGGCCACAATTGTGAGTCAGGTGTTCAAATACCCAGCAGATCAAGTACCATATGTGTACTAGGCTGGGATTACACACATGCATTGTGCGGAAAAGGGACAATTTATCCATGAAGGCATGGCAAAATACTCTATACACAAGTACAGTGAGTACCAAGGATGGCACAGACGATGCAGCCGGACACATTGCTGAGCAGGCATGGCCAGAGTTGAAGGGATCCATCACCAACAAAGGAAATGTAGACACAGGGCAACACAACAATTGTGCAACACTCTGCAGGGGAGATGTCAGGTGCCACAGAGGAAGGAACACTCCTTGGGACAATGTCTCCAAACACAAAGAGCATACACTACAAAGAATCTTTGCAGAGACCTTGTGATGGCACGCAGATACCAGGTTCCACCCCATGAGCAGCAGACTACAACATTTCCCTGAAACATACCACATGCCCACAACCCCAACTCCTGTAGCATCAGCATCAACATCAATACCTGAAATGCAAGACTTTTCAAACGAAAAAGAAAATGCTTTATTCAGCATGAAAATAATAATGTGTAAACGAGACTATTCACAAAGGCCAATGGCCAGTCCATATCATCAGTCCTTGGGGGGGGGACACATGGCCATGCGTCTCCCCTAGCTTGCCTGCACATCACAAGACTGTGTCGTCGACTGGGGGGGGGGGGGCATCATGTGGGGAAGGACCAGGCACTGCAGGGACAGGAGGGGGAAGGGTAGGTGTGGTGGGTGCAGGGACGGACGACTCCACCACAGGGGGTGGGGCAGTGCCAAAGGTGGAGGCGAGCTCGGCGCTGCACACTTCTGCCAGTTCTTCAAGCGTCTCCCCTGCACCCGGAGAAACAACAGGCCCCAAGGAGGGGGGGAGGTCGGAGGGATGGGTTGCAGCGGTACTGGGGGAGGTGGTGGATGGGCTGGGGGACTTAACTCCCCTACCCGTGGAGTGCCTTGACCGTTTGCGTCCTGGTGAACTAGTGGGGCTGAGGCCCAGCCCAGCAAAGTCAGGCCTCCTTCTCCGAATCTGGGGCAGGGGAGCCACGGGGAGTGACATCGGAGGGACTGGGGAGTGAGTCATGTGGACGAGCACTGTGGCTGCGTGCCTGCCTATGTGCCCCAGACCCAGTGGGTGTGCCTGCTTCCCCCTGAGTGTGCGTGTCAGGAGGTGTGCGCTTGCCCTTACGTGGTGGTGTGCTGCTTCTGTCTGGTGGGGTGCGTGTGTGTGGATGTCTTGGTGTGCTTGGGACAGGCATGGGTGTGGGCCTTGTGGATGGGGCAGGAGTAGGGGGGGGACGCAGCACTGCAGGTGACTCGCTACTGCCGTCAGTGACGACTCCAGGGACCTCAGCAACATCCGTTGGTCAGACATCGCTGATTGCAAGCCCTCCATGTACGACACCATCTGGGTCAGCAGTCTGGTGTGGCCATGGAGGACAGTCAGGATCGATGTCTGCCCAACTTGCAACTGCCGCTGAATGTCCACAGACTCGGCAGTGAGGGCAGCAGTGGGGACAGGGGGTGCGGTGCCTGGCACGAAGGAGACATAGTGTGGCCTAGCACGGACAGAAGGGACCCGAGCAAGTGGGAGGGCAGTGATGGGAATGGAGGGGGCGGGGAGAGATGTACTGCTGCTTTCAGCTGTGGGAGCAGCCTCTGCCCCTCTGGGAGGTCAGCCTCGGACCCGTCTGCCTCGTAGTCAGTGTTGGTACTGGGCAGGTCCTCCGCCTCACTCCCCTCGCCCTCCGTGCCACTAGATTCCACCGACTCCTCAGCAGTGGTGGCACCACTACTCGATCCCTCCTCCATGTCCGTGCCGGTGTCTCCCTCTGTGTCCTCCGATTATGCTGTGGGCAAGGTGAAGAGACAGGAAAAAATCAGTCACCTGTATACATCTGACACATGAGTCCAAACAAAATAGGCAACAGTGCATATCAGGAAAGGCATCATGAGTAACATCTAGGATACTCCCCACATATGTAAGCCCTGCACTCCCCAGTTCGTTGACCCACCATGCCACTTGGAAACAATGAAAATTAGGACACAACAGCAAATAACTTGAAATCACAAGATCATGAGAAGCTAGTGTCTGGGATCAGTTGAGCACAGCAAGACTATGAAGGCATGCCACCTCTTGTTCACTGTGAAACAAACAGTATTGTCGCAACCAAGCCCAAATACCACATGCCAATGCAGAAGGTGTCCCCACACTCAGAGACCTGTGAGTACTTTTGACACCCCAAAGAAATACATTGTGACTCCTAGAGAATCACAACCCTTTACACAATGGACATGTCTAGCATGTGTGAATGTGGCACTTTGTGAACACAACACACATGTGTCTGTATAGCAGAAGTCACACAAGGAGGTGCACACCAAACTACATGTACACAGTCATTGTCTGAGCTGCCAGACTCAATCAAATCAGCCACTGTTAGGCAGAAATGGCGTATCAGTAAGTACATATACATGGCACCAGGGTGGTCTGGATGACTTGACACTTGTAAGTTGGTATCAGCAACAACCAAGGACTAACCCAAATGCCAGCACACTGTGGGAACATGTATATGTATGAACTCCAAACAAGTTTTGTTCAAACTGTGCAGTACTTTAAAATGTGCCAGCGTGTCCCTGGAAAGTGTAAAGGTGGTGTCTTGTGCACTTCCTTGGGAGACATCTGTCATGCAGGCACATCACTGTCCTTCACAACCAAACAACAAGGTCAAGCATATGAAACATTGAGACATGTTGACAGGTGTAGTGAGTGCCAATGGACATTTTCTCTGAGTAACAACTTGAATAATGTCATTTGTCACATGGCTATCCGTCACCTGATCACACAGTTGGCTACACATATGACCTACTGACTGTCATCTGGAGTGGCACACATGTCCACACCCAGGACAATGCATAAGCTAATGGGCCTGCAATTGTTTAGCAAAAAAGCCTAGCTGTACTGTGGGTTCCCCCTCATGGCAAGCCAGAATGTACCCACAGATGTCAGCACACAAAGTCACGACTGTGTAGCATCTGAACCACACACAGGTGGCAAAAATTTACAAGCAGGATACATGATTGTCAAAAATTGACACAGGCAATGAAGCACGAACATTAAGCACTGGCCAACATCACGGGGGCACTGCACGATGACTTTTTGTACTGCGAATCATCACACACAAGTCAGAACTGGCAATGAAACATCAGGGTTGAACATGTACGCCCCTCCCGCACACACCCACCCATACCTGAGTCAATGTGACTGATACCGATCAAGAAGTGAAACCTCTTATTCAGGGTTACAATAACTGTGCTTGCAAACTAGCTTCATTAACACAACATCACCTTGTAGGGCTGCCAAAACATATTGGTCACAAACAAACATCAACAGATTGTTGTGAATAGCCACACAGGCACTGCCCAGTGTGAGTATGCACAAGCAAACTGGTGTATCCCTGTCCAGTGGGCAAATGTATCACACATGTGAAAACTACTACCTAGGCCAGGAAACAATGCCACAGAGGCAGAGCCATGAGGAACCCACAGTGAATGTGCACAGTGTTGGATGACACACATGAGTAGGAGGGCAGGCTGTGTCAGGGGACTGTAGTGTGCACACTGCTCCATGGTCCTGGAATGAGCTGACTGTTACAGGAGCAACCGTCCCGGCACTATGCATATATCCCACTCATGCACATCATGTCTGAGGCAACAACATTGGTAATGCATGCAGCAAGTCTGTTCATTTGAACCCTCACACTCCGATGTTGGGACTCAGCATCAGTGCCAACAATTATGCACCCCCAAATGACTGAACAGGACAGGGCACAGGCAGACCACCCCCACACATGATGCTGAAAGCAGTGTTCACCTTGATAAACTGGCAGCCTAGATGACCATGTGCAATAGTGATAACACACAGACCAGGTAACACATGTCAAGGAGGGGAAGGGAGGAAGAACAGCACAGGTTGACTTTGGGGTACAGGATATGCACTGCACATATATAGCCTGGCAGTGTATCCAGGCGACTGAGCAACAAACACACATGTACCTACCCCCTTCCTGCTGCTGTAACTCCTGTATCCGCCTATCCAGGTCAGGGAAGACCACCGCCAGGACACGCCGAATCTGGTGGGTCAGGCGCCGGCACCCACCATGCTTGCGAGGAGGTGAGTCCTTCAGCATGACCCGGGCGATCCTCCGGGTCCAACACCGGATGTCCTGCCATCTCTTCCTCACTTGTGGCAGGCGCCGACTGCGACCCTCCACCGATTGCACGGCCTTGACGGCATCCTTCCAGATCTTCCCCTTGTGGTAGGGGGATACCTGTGTGGATGACAAAGTGGGACAAGATCACTACACCTGCACCATGTCACAGAGACACACATTTGAACATCTTAGATTTGTTGAACAGGGCATAGTATGCTGGCAAGTAATAGCACCTTAGTCATAGGGACTTTTTCCACTGGGGACGCACCACCAATGCACTACATGGCATAGTAAGTACACAGGTGGCATGAGGGGTGCGAAACAATCCCTGATCATGGCACACACTGTGCATCCCAAGCAACACAAGGCTGATGGACAGCACCGCAAAGCAGTCACATGCCCCAGGCCACTGACGAAACCTCAGCAGAGTACACAGACACACACAGGCACACATCAATCACCTGCCATTGGCAACAGTGGATGCAAACCTCACTCTGCACATGTGCCACTTGCCAGGGGGGGGTCACAGGTGTGGGGCTAGCTCAGCAAGTCAGGCACACAGCACGGCTTACTTCACACATCAGATGGATTGAGCAGTTGCCTCCTCCATGCAGCTGTGGTGCAACACTCCACATAGACACTCACCCACATGACAAGAAACATTCACACACATCAATGTCCAGGGGGCGTACACATCATTTGGACACGCTCACCACTCTCACCACAGCTCCACTCAACTCTCACACACATCTGTGGGTGCAGTCACCTGTCACACCGGGGTGACCACTGAATCACCGCAGGACAATAGAACAAGAATGCCCAAGAGGATTAGGCTGGCGGAATGTGCCATGCACTATGCAGTGAATGTCACAGTAAGCACAATGCAAGTGAGGAGTGCACACATGAACTACATCAAGCCCTGCATGAGAGACATTAGCCATCCCCCCCCGGGACCCACTCCAACCAACATTGCATGTCTGTCACACCTGGCCACAATGCCAGAAGTGACAGACACAATAAAGGTGCAAAGGCAAAGGTAGTGGAGTCAGCACTCACCTGCTCCCCTGGTCGACCATACAGCATGGGGTACCGTGGGAGGATCACATCCAGCAGGGCCTCCTTCTCCTCCTGGGTGAAAGGCTGGGCCCTCTCCACAGTCCTTGACATGGTGCCAGAGGGAGACAATACAGCAGCAGTGATATCGACTGACATGTTGTGCAGGCAAGTGCCCTCTCATGGGTTCTGCCTGCCTTATATCTGCCTTGCTGGCCTATTTCATTTACAGGAGTACAGAGTGATTGGTCAGACTCATTTGCATCCTACGTTTCCTCCAATCCCTTTAAACATACACCAGTGACAGCCTTTGCATCTTTCAATTTTGCAGCATCATGTCAAGTCAACAACCACTTTGCAACAATGTATAATGTGGCCAACTGCTTTTTCCAGACCACATGATGTAAAATGTTGAACTTGAAACTCGGTATCCATGACAATCAGCATGCATTTAGGCCCTAATACTTGTCCCTCATGTGTCACCATTGTAATTCTTAAATCCCCAAACAGGTACGGCGCGTTTTACACGTACCCCTAGGGCACCATCACTACAGTGATACGGGCCGTACTCACGCGTGTACGGATCGTACACGCGTGAGTACGTGCCTATCACTATAGTCGTGTTACTGTAGGTCCGAGTGATACGACACGTAGTCACGCGTGTACGGGCCGTACACGCGTTGGAACGTGCCTATCACTATAGTTGGGGGTACCGTAGGGCCTAGTGATACGGCACGTACTCACGCGTGTACGGGCCGTACACGCGTGAGTACGTGCCTATCACTATAGTTGTGTTACTGTAGGTCCGAGTGATACGGCACGTACTCACACGTGTACGGGCCGTACACGCGTGAGTACGTGCCTATCACTATAGTTGGGGGTACTGTAGGTCCGAGTGATATGGCACGTACTCACGCGTGTACAGGCCGTACACACGTGAGTACGTGCCTATCACTATAGTTGGGGGTACCGTAGGGCCTAGTGATACGGCACGTACTCACGCGTGTACGGGCCGTACACGCGTGAGTACGTGCCGATCACTATAGTTGGGGGTACCGTAGGTCCGAGTGATACGGCACGTACTCACGCGTGTACGGGCCGTACACGCGTGAGTATGTGCCTATCACTATAGTTGTGTTACTGTAGGTCCGAGTGATACGGCACGTACTCACACGTGTACGGGCCGTACACGCGTGAGTACGTGCCTATCACTATAGTTGGGGGTACCGTAGGTCCGAGTGATATGGCACGTACTCACGCGTGTACAGGCCGTACACACGTGAGTACGTGCCTATCACTGTAGTCGTGTTACTGTAGGTCCGAGTGATATGGCACGTACTCACGCGTGTACGGGCCGTACACGCATGAGTACGTGCCTATCACTATAGTTGGGGGTACCGTAGGGCCTAGTGATACGGCACGTACTCACGCGTGTACGGGCCGTACATGCGTGAGTACGTGCCGTATCACTCGGACCTACAGTAACACAACTATAGTGATAGGCATGTACTCACACGTGTATGGGCCATAAACGCGTGAGTACGTGCCTATCACTATAGTTGGGGGTACCGTAGGGCCTAGTGATACGGCACGTACTCACACGTGTACGGGCCGTACACGCGTGAGTACGTGCCTATCACTATAGTTGGGGGTACCGTAGGTCCGAGTGATACGGCAGGTACTCACGCGTGTACGGGCTGTACACTCATGAGTACGTGCCTATCACTATAGTCCTGTTACTGTAGGTCCGAGTGATACAGCACGTACTCACGCGTGTACGGGCCGTACACGCATGAGTACGTGCCATATCACTAGGCCCTACGGTACCCCCAACTATAGTGATAGGCACGTACTCACGCGTGTACGGCAGGTACTCACGCGTGAGTATGGGTCCTACACACGCCCTCAGAGTGTGTGTACTGCGTTTCACAGCTTACACTGGTGATAGGAGGCGCACACGAAAGGAATGGAGGTGTCAGACTCGCACAAGGCTGTACATCAAGTCATTGTCAGTGCAGTCCTTCATGTGCAGGGCCTAGGTGTGTCAGGCAGTGATGTGGCACATGTATCCTCATGTTGTGGCACAATAGATGTGTGATGAGCTGGTTACACATGTCATGTGTGATGGGGCACTACGTGGCACACTTCCCCTTCACACTTTGCACATGTGTGCATGTACGACACACGTGTCAAGCACTGCATCACTGGTATGGCACAGTCAGCAACACCCGCAACCGTCCCCTGATGCCAGGTACATGGATAATTACACCTGACATGTGACTCCCAGCGTGCCACGATGTGACTATGTCATGTGTGTGTCATGTGTTCCCATGAGCTTTCCGTTGGTGTTCCGTCAACTCCATCTGCTGTTGCAGCATCCAACATGTGTCTGTGTGCATATGTGCATGACACACATATACGCACACCATGCCACATGTGGACTCACACGTTACATGTGTCATGATGGTTCGAAGATGACTTCCTGACATGAGGCAATATCTGCGTTCTCTCAATGTCTGTGTCATCAGTTTTTGACATGGACCCCTTCATGGAAATGTGTGTTATCTGTCCTTTTCCAGATGACATGTGACCTGTGCGTCTAGACTCCCGCCAGCAGTCTGTATGAGATGACATCCTTCAAATGCTGATATGTGGATGTCTGTCACTCATGTAATGTGTCTGGCTTGTCACTTACACTGGCCCACAGCTATTTTAATGGCATGTCACGTCAACATTGCCATGCAACTATTGTGGCTGTCTCTTCGTAGGAGTATCACCTGGCTGGCCCACGTGTCCTGGATGTATTGCACAGCACAGACTCTGTATGAAGCAGATGTGTATTAGCTGTTGAACATGTGCTCACCTCAGTGACATTGGTGTGGTAATGTACTCACTCTTCGTTATTCTTTCCAAATCTCTGCAGGGCACCGCCTCTCCCCAGACGAATGCCAGACCTGGATGCCATGCGTGAACATGACTGCATACGCAGATACCGCTTCTTGCAAGAGTTGATAGAGGACTTGACCCGCCGGCTTGCACCACACCTCTAACCACAACACAGGTATCCTACAGCTCTGACCCCCAAGATGAAGGTGATGGCAGCCCTACATTTTTTTGCCACCGGCATGTTTCAATTGACCATAGCTCATGTCGGTGGCATGTCCCAGACAATGTTCAGCCGTGTCCTGCATGATGTTATAGAAGCCATGTTGGTGCACCTGGATGAATTCATCCATTTTCCCACTCGTGAGCAGTTGACAGGTGTCAAGGGTGAGTTCTATGCCCTGGGAGGGATGCCTCATGTAATTGGGGCCATTGATGGGACACATGTGGCTTTGGTACCACCACATGCACAGGAGGTAGCCTATAGAAACTAAAAACATTACCACTCCATTAATGCCCTTGTGGTGTGTCTTGCTAACATGCTGATTTCCCATGTCTGTGCACGTTTTCCAGGGTCCGCACACGATGCATACATCATGAGGCATAGCAGCTGCACGCGGAACGAGCATGTCTTGTTGGTGGGTATACTCTGTTAGTCCTGTGTTCAGCGCTATCTTTGTATCTTACGGCATCTCCTGACCCACTTCTTCACATGATGTTTCCATGTAGGGGACTCTGGCTATCCCAACATGCCATGGCTGATGACGCCTCTCCGCAACCCCAGAACAGCCGCAGAACACCGGTACAACGACACCCATGAGCAGACGAGGCGCGTGATTGAGAGGACGTTTGGACTCCTGAAGAGCAGATTCCGGTGCCTCCACATGACCGGCGGTGCCCTCCCATATACCCCGGTGAAGATCTGCAAAATCTTCATTGTGTGCTGCATGCTGCACAACATGGCAGTGGAGAAGGCCGTGCCACTCATCCTTGATCCGGATGAGCAGGATCATCCACCCTTGGAGGATGAAGGGCTCGGGCACGGGGCAAGTGAGGATGAGGATGAGGACATCCAGAGTCAGCTTATCCGCAACTTCTTCTCATGATGGTGAGTCCCTGTGTCTGAGTGTGCACGCTTTGAGCCTTGTGAGGCATGTGTTGCAATGTGTGTGTCGAGCTGACTGTGTGCTAAGTGACTTGGAGGTGTGTTCTGATGTGTCATTCAAGTGATGATGTAATTCCACACATATTAGCTGGGACACTAAATTTATTAAGGGCATGGTGACAACATCATTCCTGTAGAGTACATGTACATGTCTGAGGATTACTAGCTCTTCGCTGACTTGTTGTGTGTCTGGCCTCCACAGGTTCTTGCGGCTGTCATCTGCTCATGTCATCATTGCCCTCCTGCTATTCCTCATGAGTATTGCAACGTGTGCTGGATCAGAGTTACATGCACAGACATGGTGAAAAGTCATTTGGCGTAAGGAGTGTAGCAAGGCATTTTGTGGGTGGTACGTGTTTGTGATATGTGGGGACTGCTCCTGTGCATGTTGTGTTACCATGCATACATGTCGACTCACCATGGGCCACATGACGTGTTGCATGGCTCCCATGAATTGATAGTCACCCTTCCTGACAGTCATCTGTAATGGTTTGTGGATTCTGATGAAGGCATCAATGTGTGTATAACGTCCCTCAGGAACATACAGGATGCTAATGGTGGACATAGTGTGGGACATCCCCATATGAGGCTCAATGGGGAATTGTAGACTCTCCGTGTGCAGCAAGGGGTGTTAGGCTCAACCCCTTCACTTGTGTGCCAGCTCAGTAGAATTTACACATCTGTGTGTTGAAGGGGGTGTCCAGTGTAGGTCACACATGGTCAGCCAAATGACCTGTGAGTCTGTTCCAATTGATGCATTTCCCTTAGTGTGAGGCTGAGTAATAAAGGTGTTTGTCACACTCCAAGGTGCCTCACCTCTGTCAATTCAGGTCTCTTGCCACTTTGCATGCAGCATATCTGGCATAGTTGTGGAAGATTATGCATAGGAGTCCATGTGTAGTTTAGCAACATGCATGCAGTTGCTCATGGATTAGGCTCCCTATTGGGCATGAAGTACATGGTCGTGTATGTTTTTTGGCATGTTGGTCCACACAATGGGCCATCAACAGCTGCTGAGGGTGTGTCTCCTGTGCGCAGGTCGGCCTTCAGTTTCCTGATCCGGTGTCATGCTTCTTTGGTGATTGTGCATGCATTGTCTCTGGGTGGGCCATGTGACACTGGACACTCCATACTTTACACACGCGCCTGTTGCAGTTGTCCTTCTGACATCCTAGTCTATGTGTGCAAATTCTGTCATTTTGCAAGGAGATGCTACCTGCTGCTGCGGCCCCTGCAGCAAGGGCCCACAGAGTATACAGATTTGGCAACACACACGCCTCCAAGATGCTCCTCACTTCCTCCCTCCACCCATTCATTTGGCTGTCCTCAGCTTGTCTATGCCACTGTTGCCGCCACGCGGTGCCAAAGGCTGGACCATCAGCACATGCAGGGTGCACATTGCACCACCATCCTGTCCTTGCATAACCCACATCACACTACAGTCTGATGTATCAGCCACACTCCGAGCTATGTCCATCCGCACATCTAATGCCTGCTGTCAGACATACCCTGGGCACACACACGACACCTTTGCATGCTGAGTGTGCAACTCCAACTGCCTACACTGCGCTGCCCCACCTTCCAGGCCCTGTCACACCAACCAGGTCACATCGCTAATACTCCCCACAGGCTCTGTAGCCCAGCAAGGGCATGGGAGTGGGACTCAAGGCTTTAGCATGTAGTATGGTGTCATCGTCTGGGACATGGCACAGGTATCATCTCTCAGCATGTCAATCTACAGAGTGTCCAGGACCCCCCTCTCCACCATCACATGCGCACAGCACCTCATCATCAGCTCGTATGCCATTGACAGCCAGGTGCTCCTCACCCTCAACAAAGACACAGACATTGGCAGTTCCATCATTAAAGTATGCATGAGATCCATTGATGAATGGCTGAACACGAGCCACCTGAGGCTGGACTTGTACAGGACTGAGGTGATCATCTGAGGATTGTCCCCTTCCAGCTGGGTCAAGTGCCTGTGTCACACCCGCAAGAGCTCTGCACAAGCACCCAGTGGCCACACACACAAGATGGTGTGCATCATGTTTGGCTCGCTCACATATGCCATGCTAATCCACACCATCTGTACCTCATGCTGCAATGCCCTCTGCATTATGCACATGATCCACAGATAGATCCACTCCAAGAAAAGACAGACCATCCCCAAGGTCCATGACAACATCCGTGTCAAATACTGCCCTGCCCTCTACGGAGCAAGTACATCCAAACTCCCAGGAAACTGGTCCACTTCCAGGGTGCATCTGCACACCTCAGATTCAACACCCTGCGCCCCAGCCACCTCACCGTCCACCATAGATAGCTGCAATGGATCACTGTCTGCTGCAGGATGACCTCCACACTCCCCACCCACACTCAGGAGGCAGTCCACAACCCCGACCCCAACCAACCTTGTACGTCTGTCATCCTAGATCCCGTTGGGCCATCTCCATGCATCCAACCTTGCCCTGGCCACCGTTCCTCACATCCACCGTACTCCAGCATACAGGACATTGTTCTCCCACCTGGCCACACATACCTGGGACTCCCTCCCCGGGAACCTCCACATGAGCCATGACCTCTACGCCTTGATGATAATCTCCCAAATAGGTCTCTCCACACAGTTTAGCAAGAACCCCCTCAGCAGCCAGAGGCCATCACAGGTGAGTGTTGTGCTCCATGCCTACATTGAATGATACCTTGTGACCCATGTGTGTCCTGTACCAGACTCTGATCCCAGGGTATGGATGGCTGGAGTTAGTGCAACACTCAGGCATAGTTTGACATTTCCACACACATATGTCGTTGAATAATGCAAAATGACAGGAATGTCTCATGTCCAAAGTGATATATTTATTTGCGGTGGGGTAAGTGGTTTGGTAGATGGAATTAGGTGCTTTACCGGGGGAATAGAATCCAAAGTTCACAGGGGGAGATGGTATCCTTGGCATTGGAAGTCATCAGAGTCCAGGGCACAGTGTTGGTCATCATTGGTCAGACTGTGACCAGCAAGTCCATGTGGCAGAGAATGTCATTGGATGAGGTGCTGCTGTTGCGCCAGAGGGCCAGGTGCCAGGCCAGGTGACCTGGGAGATGTGGATGGTCCGCTGACTCTCACGGTCTTTTCCGTGGACGACCCACCTTCCTCCGGGGACCCTCAGATGCAGGCCTTGACGATGCTGGGGACGCTCCGTCAGACGAATCCTCCTCCTCCTCCCTCCCTGTGTCTGGTGCTGGTCTATGCCTGGTGGCACAGGGTGGGTTGCCCATGCTTTGGGCGATCTGACGGAGTGATTGGCTCATGTCCCTGTGCACCGCCAGGAGCTCAGCCAGTCTTGCCTCCATCCGTCCTTGGTGTTGTTGATGACTGGCATGATGCTCGACCTGCAGGTTCTTAATCTCATCGAGGGTCCCCTGCATCTCAGAGAGTCTGGACACGACCTGGTTGATGCCTCTGGTGTCACGCCGGTATGAGTCCAGGATGTTGTGTATGTGTGACATACCGGTGTCCTGAGCTGGCTGGTCAGGTTCGCACCTCCGCCTGCCTCCACTCCCACCACCCCTGCCCACTTGAGCCTGGCCTGCCCTTGTGGGCACATCGGGTCTACGGGACCCCTGAGGGATGGCATTTGCAGGGTTGCCTGCCTCCTCCTGGGTGCCCGGAGAACCTTGTCCCTCCTGGTCAGACTGGCTCTGTTTTTCAGTGCGAGCAGGGCTCCTGGGTGTGTCCTGGGATGTGGCAGGAATGGGGGTGGTGGTTGGCACAGATGTACTTGACGCAGGTGCTGCAGGGGCTTGGGCACCATAGGGTCCAGGTTGGTCGGGGTCATCCACGGAGTGGTGAGAGTCGTCGCTGCCGGTGGGATCATCTTCATGCGGAGCCTGGGACTGTGATTCTTCCCCCACAGTGTTGGGGGGAGATCGACGACGTTGCCCTGTGTGTGAGAGAGAGACAATGTTAATGGTGTTTCATGCGACATCTATGTTTCATACATATTCAAGTTGACACAGTTCCTCCAGGTAGTTGGATGTGCCTAGCATTCCTCTCAATGTCCACTTGGGGATGGGAATGTTGCGGGGGACTGATTGGGATGTTCTCCTGAGTGTTTGACCTGTAGATTGTTGGCTCTGATGCTTATTTGGCTCTGGATTGGTCTTGTTGTGTCACATGTCCATTGTGGGAGTGTGTAAATCCGTTGCCTGCCCCGGGGGTGTGTGCTTGTGTTGGGGGGGTTTGTGACCGGGCGTGCTGTTGTGTGTAGTGTGAGCTGTCATTGGGTCTCCCAGGTGATGTGTCTGTCCCCTCATGGGGCATGCTGGCATGACAGTGAGTGTGAGTTCCTGTGCTGGATACCTATGCTTGTGGAGTTGGTGTTTGAGTGTACAGTGGTCCCAGGAGGGCCTTGTGCTGCATACAGCAGGGCCAAGTGTCATCTACCTTGTCAGTACTTTGCCAGTCCCTGTGCATTGTGCATGGGTATGTACCTATGCCATATGGGCTGAGGGCATTGGTGTGTGCGTCTCATTTTCACAATGTGTTGTGTGGGGCCCACCCTCCCAGCCTCCCGGACATCCAGTCTTGTGTTTTTGGTTGTTGTAGCCTTGGACATGGCCTTGCCTTGATTTGTGAAGGGTGCATGGAGACGTTAGTGGCATGAGCGTGGTTTTTGAGTGTGGTTGTGTGCGTTGAGTGCTTGGGGGAAGTTGCGTGCATTTGGTGTATATGTGGTGTGGACCCCATTGCCCCCATGTTACGTAAGTTGTTTGTGTACTCACCAGGCTCTGCGACTCCTTCGACTCCGTGTACTCCCACCGGCGGTAGCAGGGCCATCACCTTCTCCTCCCAGGGATGGTAGTGTACGGGACTGCGGGGCGGCCCACCTCCAGTGATGTTACTCTGGGCATACTCTTCGTTCATTTTCCTCTTGACCGCCCTGCGCAGATCGTACCACCTGGCTTGGCATTCATGCCTGGTCCTTCGGATGGGCGCAACAGCATTCACCTTATCGACAATCCTCTGCCACATGGCAGATTTTTCAGCTATGCTGGTCTGTCTGACCAATGTTCCAAACAGCTGTGGCTCGACTCTGATGACTTCGTTGACAAGGAGGTCCAGCTCCGCCGTTGTGAACTTTGGATTCTTGTCTGTGGGCATGGTGTGGGGTGTGGGTGTGGGTGTGGATGGTTGTGGGTGTGTGGGTGTGAATGTGACGGTGTGTGTGTGAATGTGAAGAGGGGGATGTTTGTGGAGGAGGTTGTGTGAAGGTGTGTGAGTGAAGGTGTAGTGGAGGTATGAGTAATGTGGAGTTGTTTCTCAGTGGGGTCTGGCAGCAGTGGGTCTGTTGCAAAGGCTCATGGGCTGTGTGTGTGGGCCCTTTTCATTGGTCCTTTTTTGGGTGTGGCTGTGTTTGAATTTTGGTGGGTGTGTTATAAGAGGTGGTTGTGATTTGGGGCCTCTGTTTGCCTGTTTGGATGTGCCAGGTCAGTCATTCAGATGTATTTTGTCATGTAGACGTGTTGTGCGAGTCGAATTGACCCTCCTTGTGCTGTTTTACAGTGTCCCGGTTCTGAAAGAGTCTTTTTCGCGTAGGTACGATCCGTACATACGCGATGCTGGGTGAGGGTGCTGGGGTACAGTGTTGGAGTGCGGCACGTACATGCGGTGGGGGTACGGTGCATACACGTGCGGCCCTGGGGTACGGCGCGTACATGCGGAGGTACGGTGCGTACATGGGGGGGTAAGGCGCATACATGGGGGGAGGGCGCATACATGGGGGGAGGGCGCGTACATGCAGTGAGGGTACGGTGCATAGAGGTGCTGCCCTGGGGTACGGCGCGTACATGCAGCGGTACGGCGCGTACATGGGGGGGGTAAGGCGCATACATGCGGTGGGGGTACGGTGCGTACACGTGCGGCCCTGGGGTACGGCGCGTACATGCGGAGGTACGGCGCGTACATGCGGGGGTGATGCGCGTACAGGGGGGGGAAGGCGCGTACATGGGGGTACGGCGCATACAGGTGCGGGACTGGGGTACAGTGCGGACAGGGGGGGTAAGGCGCGCACATGGGGGGGTACGGCGCGTACATGGGGGTACGGCGCATACAGTTGCGGGGCTGGGGTACAGTGCGGACAGGGTGGTGTACGGTGCTGACATATTTGGGGGTGGGGGTGGTATTAATATTAATCATGTTATTAAAACGTTATTAGATTAATTTCCTCATAATAATGATGATAGAAGATAGAAGATTTATATTGCGCAAGACAATAACCCGAAGGTAACAGAAATGGAAATGTACCTGTACAGCCTTACACATAGGCTCGCAGGAAGAGGCGAGTTTTAAGGGCACTTCGGAATCTCTGTAGGGAGGGTAACGACCTAAGATCCAAAGGAAGATCATTCCACCACTTAGGAGCCAAAGTGGAGAAAGCCTTGCCACCCCACCTAGCTCTTCGTATACGGGGGACTGTCAGGAGCAGTTTTCTGGAGGAACGCAAGTCTCTTCCAGGAATATAGTGGGAGATGATAGAGCCAACTCCCATGTCGCTATTCCTTGCAATGGCTCTATAGGTCATACATAAGACTTTAAACCGTACTCGATATTCTACCGGTAGCCAGTGCAGCGCTTTCCTGGCCAACGTGGCCGAGGAGCGTCTGGGAACATCCAGAACAAACCTGGCAGCGGCATTCTGGACTACCTGCAAGCGCTGCAGTAGGCTCCTATTTACCCCCGCATACAGCGCATTACAGTAGTCCAGTCGTGAGCCGATAAGAGCGACAACTATTTGCTTTCTGGACTGTAGGGAAAGATATTTCCTGATTCTTCGCAGGGTGTGAATTAGGCCCCAACAGGTAGAGATGGTTCTACTAACCTGTCCGCCCATGTCCAGGGCAGGGTCTATCATCACCCCAAGATTCCTAGCAGATATTGTGGGGGAAGGGCATACTCCTAGAGAGTCAGGCCACCAGCTGGCTGACCAAATGTTCTCATTCCCTCCAAACACCATCACCTCAGTCTTCTCCCCATTCAGTTTGAGTGAGTTCTGAACCATCCACTGACCAACTGCCTCCATACAAGATCTAAAATTGGAGGCAGTTGGTACATCTGATTTTGGAAAGAGAGACGAGGATTTGGGTGTAATATACCTTCAAATACTAAATCAGATCTATCAATTTATGTTCAAACTGTATCCACTTTACCGCATGGTGTTTCATTAATGTCTAAAAAGATGATTGCATTTCAAGGTAACAACATTAATGAAATTTCAACCTCTCTCATGATACATGGAAAACAATTTGGCTTAATAATATTTCAGGATGGTTACCTGTTTCACTTTATCAAGCTAATTCCTATATTTTATATAATTGTCTATGGTCTCCATTGAGATTGTTTCAAGCTAAATTTCTGACTTCAAATTGTAGGCATTGTAATTTACATACTGGTTCGTGATAAAACACATGCTTTTTGATTGTCCTTCTGTTTCTAAATTCTGGACAGAAGTTTGGGATGTTACACAAAAAAAATATTTAATATCCATGAAGATTTTTGTTGTCAGCTGCTTTAAAATCCATTACAACATGTTGTAATGATGTTTCGGTATTATCTGTTCATGTCTGGGGGTCGTGGGCTATTTTTACTAGAAGAGGAGCCCAGTTATCTTTGAATGGTATTAATCATAATTGTAATTCTTATAATTTATTTTGGAAACCTATTGATTATTTTTTTATCTTCTTAAAATATATTGTTCTCCACTTATTTATTGATATTATAATTGCTTTAGTCTCTAATTGATAGTTGCTCTACTTTAGTAGCATTTTTATACCCGTTTCTTCTTCTAATTTTTTAGAAATACTAATTCTATATTATATTGTACCTGTTTAAAGTTAAATGTTGTTCTTTATATCTATGCATTCTCATTGGGTACTTTTTATAGTGCTTTTTTGTATTGCCATTGTTTATTTTTATAAAATTTACTAAACTATTTTGAACGCAAACAAAAAAAGAACAAGAAACAACGGTGGTAGTCATCACATTATGTATTGTGGCATCAATGCAAGATGGAGGACAGTGTAAGCTCAGTTCATAATTAGGCCTGGGCGAAGCACTACGCTACGCTCGCGTAGTTTGCGAAGTTCGCGCTACTTCGCACTACGCGAACTGCACGTAGCACAGTGCGAACACGCGTAGCGTAGTGTTGCGTAGTGCTGCGGTCATTTTTTGCTTGCTCGCGGTCCTCAACGTCAAGTTGGCGACCGCGAGCAAGCAAAATGACATCCCGGCGAGACTTTTTCCTTGTTCGCGATCGCGAGCATGGAAAATAAACCTCCCGGCGAGATTCCCAACGCGAGGAGGTCAGGTTTCTCATTGCGAGGGGTTGCGTATGCTCGCGACCGCTCGCGATGAGAAACTACCAGTTCGCGTTGAGAAAGCTGCCGCTCGAGTAAAAATTTACTCGAGCAGCAGAAAACTACAGCTCGCACTGTGCAAGATGCCATTTTCAATGATTGCACAGTGCCGGTTGCTTGTCCGCACTGTGCAATCATTGAAAACAACATCTTGCACAGTGCGAACATGTTACTACGCAGTTCGCGAAGTGCTACGCGTAGCTCGCGTAGTGCGAACTTCACTTTGCGTAGCTTCGCGAAGTGCTACTTCGCGAACTACGCCCACCCTTATTCATAATGCATTTAAAATTAGAAAGGAAAAGTGAACTACCACAGCCCCCCACTGATGATTTCTAAATCAGCACGTCATTTCTTTATTACAACACATCATTCATTAACTTTGGTTTCTTCTTCTTAGATTCTCCCAAATCTTTCAAGATTTCATAGTTTGCTTTGCATTTCTTCGCCCTTTACAACAAGTCTCTTTCTCGTCTTCCTCTCCTTGCTAACAGCTTCGTATACCCAAAATCCATACCATTCCGTGATGAAATTCAATTGCAAAATTTCAGGAAAATAAGCAGATATGCAATGCCGATTAGTATAACCAAAGGAGGGGTCAAAGGCAATTTTAGAATTCCTCCACAACACTAAAAAGCCATTCGACTATCTTAGCAAAGCCTCTTCCAATAGATCCAACTATAGATCCTAAACCTTTCCCGACTCCTGAGTCTTCCAGCTCAGTTAGTGCATGCATTATTTTCGTGATGTTAGTAATGTAGCTGTCTATACCGGGATGTAGGCACAGCTTCCTGAGTGAGAATGCCTTTGCAAACTTTGCCTTCCTTCGCTAGGAGTAAATCCAATGTGATTTTGCATAGTCACAGATCTCATTGCAAGCGCTTCTTTATTGATTACAGTTAGCGCTCCTGTTGTGTTGGTATCAAGCCATTCTACCAAGGTAGATAGTTTACTCATCTCTACATTGTTTAGTGCTACTCTGATAGAAGATATGAAATTAAATGAATAAACAATTATAATACATGGGCACTACTACCCTGGGGTGTCAAGATGTGCAAGCTTGCTAACAGGGCAAGGCCCGGTAAGGAGGCTGCGCAAGAGTTTAGAAACTCCTACAGGTTAAAAATCCAGATTTTTAGTTTTTTCCTAAAGCAGATGAGGTACGTTTCCTTTTTCAGGAATAAGAGATGGCTGTTCCAGAGACAGGAAGTGCTGCATATAAAACTTCTCCCGCCCCATTTTACTCTTTTTACTCTAGAAACAATTATATTACATGCTCATTCTGAGCGGAGGGATCTTGGCAGAAAATACCAACGAAACCAAAACTTAAAAACTTGAGGGACTTCCCCATGAAGAGCCCTGAAAGCAATGCACAGGACTTTAAACTGTATAACGCTTCTCAATAGGTAGCCAGTGGAGAAGCGGAAGGGCAGCTGATACTGACTCTCTTTTAGATATGCCAAATAAAAGGCGAGTGCCTGAGTTCTGCAGGACCTGACGCTTAATGAGACTCTTTTTTTCTTATATTTACGATAAGAGCATTTGCATAGTCCATTTTTTAGAGTATCAGTGAGGAAATTACAGTTTTCTGCAGGTCTTTTGGAATGAAGAGAAAGATATTTCTTTAAAGTTTCATAATAAAGAAGGAGGCAACGGAAGTTGGCCTAATTCAGGTGGCCACCAGTCTTGGGACCATAACGAAATAT
This sequence comes from Triturus cristatus, assembly GCF_964204655.1. Lineage (NCBI taxonomy): Eukaryota > Metazoa > Chordata > Amphibia > Caudata > Salamandridae > Triturus > Triturus cristatus. The sequence goes on along the minus strand of NC_140579.1, from coordinate 531,038,199 downwards.
CCTTCCCAAAGAGCAGTACCTCGGTCTTGCCTGAATTCAACTTCAAGCAGCTTTGGGCCATCCATTTTCCGATCTCCTGCATACAGTTGTAAAAACGCTTTGCTGTATCTGAAAAATTGGATGATACTGAGATCACTAATTAGGTATCATCTGCGTAAGTGACTGTAGGGAACCCAAAAGATCTAATAAGTTTGGCCAAAGAAGCTACATAAATGTTAAAAAGGGCGGGCTAAGAGACGAACCCTGGGGGATGGCGCAAGGGAGAGAGAAGGACGAGGATTTCAAATTGTCAGCTGCAACAAACTGAATTCTGTCTGACAAAAATGATTTGACCAAAGCGAGAGCTTTGTCTTTTACCCCAATATCCTCCAGCCTGTTCAGCAGGATTTGGTGGTTAACAGTGTCAAATGCCGCTGAGAAGTCTAATAGGTACTACAAAGATATTGCTAAGAATTTGTGTAAAACTACACCTGCTTTGCCTTATGTATTGCTCAAGGGGAAAATCTAAACTGTTAGTGTGATAAATCCTAGGGAAAACTAGAGCTGTGTAGCAACTACCTGCCTAGTTGAGTGGCAATTGGAAATAGGCTGACTTACTAGATACATAGGGGCCGATTCCGGCCGCAAAATGAACCGACCGACACGGACCCGGACCGAACACCGACCGACACGGACCAGCGCCGTACGATCTGTGCAGTACGATGCAACGCGTGTGAATTACAACCGACACGTACGGAATACAAGCTGTACGACCGAGCCGCAGGGAAAATAGTGATCCGGCCGGAAAACCGACGCGAATATCACCAACCGACACGAACCCGGAATGAAGCCGACCGGCCTGTACCCGCGATGTACGATTTGCGCAGTACGATGCAATGCGTGTAAAACCAGACCGACTCGCACGGAGAATAAGCCGCACGACCGACACGCACAGTCAACCCGGCACACAAGCAATAGAGACCGCTGCGAACAACACGTACCAAACACAGAAGATAGGCAGCGTGAACGAGGCGGAGAAGCCCGCATGAGACAACAGCAGCGTCTGTTTCCATCACATGAACGTCTCCTTCATGCCTACAAAACACAAAGGAAAAAAGACAAAAAAAGGACCAAACTAGCAATGACAAAGCCAATAAATACCAAAAAAAAAACATGGGACAAAGACACACCCACCACTCCAACTATATAAAGGACTACAATCACTACCATCATCCCTTGCAAACAGGAGACACAGCCAGCAGCAAACACCAGTACACAGCAACCACAGACACACTCACCCATCACACAACTCACCCATCACACAACTCACCCATCACACAACTCACACACCATCAGCACCTCATACAAAAGCACACACACATACACCCAGCAAAACCAACACCAACCCACCATCACTTGAACCCTCACACATACATCCCTCACCACCACCACCCATCACCATGCCTCCAAAGAAGAATCCAAAGTTCACAGATAGTGAGTTAGAAGTGCTGGTAGATGAGATCATCAGAGTAGAGCCACATTTGTTTGGTACATTGGTCCAAAGGACCCCCATCTCATAGAAAACCAAGATGTGGGCAAGGATTGTGGACAAGTTGAACGCCCAAGCACCAGCAAGGTGCACAAAGGACGATATCCAGAACAGGTGGTATGACGTGCACAGGAGGGTCAAGAAACTCATCGAAAAAGATCACGTCCTGAGTCAGTGCACCGGCGGTGGCCCTCCTGCCAAACCAGTCTACTTCAGGACCTGGGCAGAGAAGGTGCGGGACATCCTACCACCAGAGAGCGTCCATGGCCTAACAGACATCCCAGAGCCTGGTGAGCACACAAATAACATACCCAAGATTGTGTGGCAAGGGGACAGTGAAACCATGCACCGCAAGCAAAGCTACACTAACCAATAGATAATCAGCCCAAGATGTGTATGCCAGTCACACAAACACAATACATGCCGTCTCATAGTGACTGGGAACTGTGTCATGACATGCACCAACCTACAAACAAATAGAGCAAGCCAGTGGCACTAAGCCAAATCGACCCTGCCAGACAGTTTGACACCACAAACACACCACCTCACAGTGCAGCTGACTGTCAGGAAGGAATAGTGGAGATGCAGGTGAAGTCAGTGTAGCCAAAAGCATGATGGTGCCTGTAGTCACAGATAATGCTCCCCCTCCTGATTGGCCCATCAAGGCCTCTCAGAAACATGCCCACACCACGGGAAATGGAAAATGACTGACAAGATGGCTGACACTGGCTCCTGCTGTGGGGAGCACAAGGCCCTGCTAGGGCTTGTGTGCAAATCAGAAGCAGGACACCACTGACTGACATCCTGAAAGACAACTTGCACGACCTACAATGGAAGCACGTTTCATGATGGGAAAGAGGACTGACAGCCCTGACCATACTAATCAGCATGGGGAGACCCCCCGTCAACATAAACTTCACACAACTCACCGGGTACAATGCATTGACACACACCTCATTGAAACATCAGCAAAAGATACCCCGTACTGGGTGCTGCTGTGTGAAGCACAGGGGCTCACTTTGTACTTGTAGCCGAACAAACACCAGAATGTCAGTCAGACATCTTGCCATTGCTGTCACACCCCCTCACAGGGAAGCAGAGTCAAGAGGGAGGAAGTATGGGCATGCTGGGAAGCGGGTGTAGCCAAGAGTATGATGGGACTCGCAGTCACAGACAACCTACACCCACCCACATGGCCCAGCAAGATCAAACGGAACCATACTTGCCTCACAGGGAGTGGGTAGGGACTGACAAGATGTCTGACACTGGGCTCTGTTGTGGGGAGCACAAGGCCATGCTGGGAAATGCCCAACAACAATATCAAACTCTGTCCGTGACAAGCTGGGAAAAAGCAGTGAACAGGCAGGCATCTGTTTGAAAAGTAGAAAATGTCATGTTTGTGAACCAACGATGCATGTAGAAACATAACTCACATTGTGTGTCTCTTCCAAACACAGGTGGTGCTGGGCACCCAGCACCAAATGATGAGGATACCCAGTCCCAGACTCTGGTGGACACTGAGCTCTCTGGTCTGACTCTCTCCCTGTCCTCTTTGGATGACGACGACCAACCTGGCCCCTCCGGTGTGAGCCATCATGCAGCACCAGCAGCATCTACATCTGCCCCCCCTGTACCCACGCCTCCAGCATCTGGACACCGACATGGCACCCCCGCCAACACGGACAGACCAAAGCCAATCAACACCCACAGCACAGGGACACAGGACCCCCCGGAAGCTACAGCAAACACCACCAGCAACACCACCCAAGGGGTCCCAGTGTCACCTGTGCGTCCCGCCGCTGGTCCTGCCCATGTGGAGAGGGGTGCTGGGAGGGGTGGGAGGCACAGGGCGCGCCTTGCAGAGGGGGTCTGGACTTCATGATGACCCCCACTTGACACGCATCTTAGATGCGTACCAGGATAGCACTGGAGGATTTGGCCAGGTAGTGGGGATCCTCAAGGACATGCAACACGAGCATGTCGCCCACCATGCCCGCATAGAGGCCAAGTGGGATGACATTACTGCGGTGCATCGTGACATACTACAATGCCTCCGCCAGATCAACACCAACCTGTCCACACCCCCTGTGTGCCCAAAACATCTGTCGCAACACCATCTGCCAGCACCACAGAGGGGGAGGAGGACTCTGGCGGAGAGTTCCCTGCACTGCAGAGGCCTGCACATGAGGATCCCCCCTTCCTCCCCCCCCACCCTAGAAGAAGAGGGGTCATCCGAAGAAGTACATGTGAGAGGCTTTTGTCACAGCACATCCCCCCAGGGCCTCTAAACCTGTTCTGTACAATGTTCTTTGTGCGCAAAACATTCACCTTGTCCAATCGCACACAAGTCGCCCACATGACATGGAGGGTTCATGTTGGGCCAATGTATCAGATGACTGTGGACTTTACTCTGGACATTACATCTACCAGCACTTCCAACTCCAATGTGAACTTTGGATTCCCAAACCACTGTACAGCACCCACCATCCTGTTCACTTCCCTCACACATGTTTGTAAATAAACTCCCCAGTACACCATACTTGCCTCTGTTGTGATTCCAACTTGTCATGTTCAGGGAGATGTCGATCTGCTACACAGCGCATGCCAAATACTGCAACAATGTGAAAAACGTAAGGTGAGTCATGGGGATGTGACACATGTGAGGGAGATACACCACTATGGCAACACAAAACATACTCACCATGGCCATGTTACTCATCACACACAATGATGTTGACCTGAAACGCATTGGCATGCATAGACACAACACCAACAACCAGTCTGTGGTAACTAGTCCACAGGTGAGGTAAGTAGAGGTCACTCAGATGTGGGAAGACAGACAATGCACAAAACAAAGCATATCACAGGTTCATTACACATCAGCAACACATTTATTCCATTTCAGTTGCACGGTAATACTACGTAAAAGTGGACACACGCTCTCAAAGTGATGGAGAATGGAAGTCCAGGGATGTGTGGTGCATCAGATGATGGGAATTGTCAACTTCCACACTGGTGTTGGCTTCTGGGTGTTGGGGGTCAGTGTTGACCACACAACAGGCAAAGTACCCTGGAAATGACAGACAAAATACAGTCAAAAGCACAGAAGAACAGGAGAAAAATTCAATACACATGCACAAAACATGTTGCAAGACACCGACACAAACACTAGTCAGCAGTACTACCCTATAGTGGAATACACACCACCTGAATGGACCCATCACAGCACGCATCCAGTCAAGTGGCACACAGGCACACTCAGACAGCAACAGAGCTGGCACAACACATTCCAGGCTACCTCCATACATTCACATAACAACCATGGAAACTCACATTCAGGTGAAGAAGTTGTTGATGAGCTGTGAGCGGACGTCACCATCATCTTCATCATCACTGGCATCATGGCCCAGGCCGGGATCCTCCACAGGTGCCGGACGTTGGTCATCGTCATCCTGGATGAGAGGCACCTCCTTCCGCACCGCCATGTTGTGTAGCATGCAGCAGACAAGGATTATTTTGCAAATCTTTGCAGGCTCATATGGGAGGGCCCCTCCGGTCTTGTCCAGGCAGCGAAAGCGGCTTTTCAGGAGGCCAAATGTCCGCTCAATCACCCTCCTGCTCCGACCATGTGCTTCATTGTAGCGCAGCTCGGCTGGTGTCACAGGGTTCCTGAGGGGTGTCAGCAACCAAGGCATGTTGGGGTAATCCGGAGTCACCTACACACACAAAAATGAAGAAGTAGCTGAGTTTTGTAGGAGTGGGGAATACAAGATTGACAAACACACACAATGAGTAACAGTCAGTACACACCGACAAGCCAGGCATGCTGAGCTGGCATCTGTGACATCAGCGTTGCAATGCGACTAATCCTCATAATGTAGGCATCGTGCGCAGAACCAGGGAACCGTGCACACACATGTGTGATTGACATGTCAGCAAGACAGACCACCCGAGCATTGATCGAATGGTGGTGCTTCCTGTTACGGTATGCCTGCTGATGTGCCTATGGTGGTATCAGGGCAACATGTGTCCCATCAATAGATCCGATGACGTTCGGCATCCTCCCCAGTGTATAAAAGGAATCCTTTATTTCAGGAAGTTCAGCTGGACTCAGGAACTTGATATACAGGTCGAGGAATTGCAACATCCCCTCCAAGACATAGCGTAGCACCCGACTAAACATAGTTTGCAACATCCCACCAGCAGTAGCCACAGTGTACTGGAAGGTACCAGTAGCAAAGAAGTGCAGGGCTGCCATCACCTTCACCTCTGGGGTCAGTGCTGTAGGGTATGTCCGGCCAGGTAGCAGATGTGGCGCCAACTGCTCCGACAACTCCGCAATCAGTGGCCTGGTGAAGCGGTACCGTCTGATGCAGTCGCGTTCCTGCATGGTTGCAAGGTCTGGGAACAGCCGATGGACAGCTTGTGCCCTGCAGTACAGAGATGCTTGTCAGTTCATCCACCCATGTGGCCATGACCACGATCAATATCACATGCTAGTTCATGACATTACACAATGTACTGGGGTGTGTGCTGTTGGTCATGGATACGTATGTCACCCACAAGACCACCACCTCACATCTCAATTCCACATGTCCACATGAGTCCCATGTAGTGCAATGGACAATCATCTGGCTGTGTCACCCAACCTATGTGCTGCTGCAACCTTCCAGACACACACCACAGTGACAATTGAGGCCTCATGTCTCCCAAGCATCACAGATCTTTGCCATGCAGAAACCCAGTCTCCCTGTATTGCCACCTCAACACAGCAATGGACATGGTGTAGCACATACACACCACAAGGCAAGCTTAAGTCCCACAGGTAGTGGCCACTGTTGTTACTGCTGGGCCTACATGTACGTCTTAGACACACACCCCATCAAGGTTGATGCATATACCACATGGATGTGGAGACTGTCACCCATTGTGAACATTTGATCAGACACATCCGAGACACAACATGCATACAGATCGTGGGTGCACATCAGTATTGTGGCTACAGGTATCACTGTGACATACATGCCATCACCCCCAGGACTCGGGGTGTATGTGACCTGTCCTAAACATATCCAACCTGACACTGTGTCCGTGACTCATGACCATTACTGTCCAATTGCACATCACAGTGGTAATGTGCACAACACACAGAGGATTCTGCCCCCATGTACACGTGCACAGCCTGGGAGTGGCTGCACAAAGTGCCAGCCAAAAAAAACAGATGTGGCCCCCCCAACACCCAGGGAATACAGCATTACATGCCCTGCGACACTGTGTGGCCAATGCTGTAGTGTGGTAGGTGTGCACAGGTGTCCCTGGCCAGTATATGTGTGTTGCATCCGCATAATAGCACACTAATGAGGTCCGACGCGGGCGACAATGCGTATGCATTGCACGGTTCATGACCGAGCCGTGCGTACGCTTAGCCATTGCCTGCAATGATATCCGACGCGGGTGACAATGCGTACGCATTGCACGGTTCATGACTGAGCCGTGCGTATGCTTTACCATTGCCTGCAATTAGGTCGGACGCGGGTGACAATGCGTACGGTACGCATTGCACGGTTCATGACCGAACCGTGCGTACATTTTGGCATTGCCTGCAATGAGGTCCGACGCGGGTGACAATGCGTACGCATTGCACGGTTCATGACCGAGCCGTACGTACGCTTTGCCATTGAATGCAATGAGGTCCGACGCGGGTGTCAATGCGTATGCATTGCACGGTCATGTCCGAGCCGTGCGTACGCTTTGTCATTGAATGCAGTGAGGTCTGACGCGGGTGACTATCATGCATGCGCGTCAGACAGGCATAGTCCGAGACAGGCGTACGCCTTGGCCATTGAATCGTATGGAGACGGTTGCATGTGTATATTCAAAATATGCGTTGTACAGTCAGTTGAATGAGCCGGGCGCACCCATTGGCTCCGGACTGTCATGGAGACGGATGCGGATTCAAAACGTGTACGAGTTGTGCACTGGAAATTCAGTTGGATGCCTACAACAATGTTGCAATTTCAAGTGTTCCATGAAGGTTAAGATTTGAATGATGCGGAAGGCGTGTACGAGTCGCACTTTTAAATGGATTGGCCAGATTCATAGAATGCCACCCTGTTGGACCTATCACTTGGGACACATGGCACAGATTCTGCCTCTGCAGCACAGATATAAGGCTGGCTGGCCCCCAGGGAGCTCACTTGCTTGCACTACATGCTACTGGACCACATCCCTGCTACCACTGCTGCTGTCTCTGCATCCTCTCGCTCCTGCTATGGCACGTACTATGGAGAGGGCCCCAGCCTTCCCTGAGGAGAACCAGGCCCTGCTGGGCGGGCTCCTTCCAGACTACAGCAAGCTCTATGGGAAACCAGGGGAGCAGGTGAGTGTGCAGTCCACTGCCTTCCTAATTATGCATGTTGTCTGACTAGCAGTACTAGCAGTGTGTACACCAGTGGCAAACATTCTCACTGACTACTTTCATCCCCCAAAAATGTGTAGTTACATGTAATTAATAGTTTCCCTGCTGCTAAAGTGCATTATTGCAAGCTTAAACTATCCAGGCATTGTTAACATATCAGACATGCAGGTGATTTTTCATTCCCCATGGTTGCACTACCTGTGTAATTCATTTCCCTTTGTGATGATGACATGTATATCCAAATGTGTGCTGCACAAATCTGGGGCATGTGTGTTAATGTACTTTTCACTTTGTCATCCTCACAGGTTGGTGCCCACCAGAAGCAGGAGATCTGGCTAACCATCGCCCGGGCTGTTCGTTCTGTGGGGGTCTACAAGCGCCGGATCCGCAACTGCCAGAAGAGGTAGCAGGACCTTCGGGGCTTTACCCGGAGGATAGCTAGAGTCCAGCTGAAGCAGTCACCTCCACGCAGGAGTGGCGGACACTGGACCCTGACTCCTCACATGCTCCGTATCCTGGCGGTGGTCTTCCCGGACCTGGATAGGCAGCTGAAGGCCAGACAGCAGCAGGAAGGGGGTAAGTCCATGCCTGATCTGTGTACTATGTCTGACATGCTAATAGCAGTCTTTTGGCCTGGTCACACTTCCACATTACGTAGGTCTTGTAGTCCAATACTCGGGTCCCTCAATTGTGTGATACACCCTCCTCATCTGTTCCACAGATGTGGCCCCTCCAGTCTGTTGCTTGTGTCACTAGGGCACTGTGTCCCTGCAGTCAGCTATGCTTCAGCTACCGGTCAGCATCTGTTCCCGTGACTGTTGTGTGTTTCATGGGAGGGTCAATTGTTTACACAATGCCTGCGATCTGACATGTGATCTGTGTGTGCCCTTGAGATGTGTACCAATAGCTGGTCTGACTCACAACATGTGGCTGGGGTATTCCAAACAAACCCATGCAGCAGGGGACTCCAATTTCTCGGCCTCAGGAGTATGTATATCAAGTATGTCACACTTGCTTAGCCACCTGACTACTGTCCAGGGCCAAACACTGTTTCATGTAGACCTGGGCAGTCATGCCTCCTCAAGGGCATTTAGAAACACTCTGTAATCCCACTCATGTGTATGAAATTGCAGGTTGTGCTTAGTGACATGTGCCCTCAGGTGTCTGCCTCTGTGTCATTAGAGTGTGGCTTGTTGGTACGTACAACTGGGGTGTCCATGATTCAGAGGGTAAGCATGACATCTGCGATATGACTGAGACAAGACCTGTGTGACATATAGGTGTGTGATCATCTGACAACGCACACTGGTGTATGCAACTGTGTCCTTCATGTAGCTGGGTTACATGCATGGCAGACTGTGAAGTGTTAATGTACAGGGATTTGTGTTTGCAGAGACTCATATGTATGATTTGCATGATGTGGGGTCTTCTGGGTCCTGGATATGTTGTTTGCATGGGATGGGAAAGTGCACCTGTCATCTGCAGAGTTAGCTTTACCCCTGAGCTAGGATTGTGAGTCAGTGCATATTGTTGTTGTCTGGATGCCCTGCCCCTGTGACAGGAGACAGTGTTGAATGACTTTCAGGGCATCCCAGTGCAATGGCATTTAACTTGCTATGAGTGATACTGCATTGTGTTCAAGTGTGCACCATGCACCCCATTGAGGCATTGCCCATCAGGACATGAGTACATCATAGTGTGTGTGTTGCTGGCATGCATCCCAAGCATGTGAAATGAGTCTCTGCCCATCCCTTCATCTGGACACCTGTACTGAGTCAGTAGCAAGAGATGTGCTGTGTGTATAGTGACATACTCCTACGTGTTTACTTGCATGTACAACTAATGTGTGGGTGGTGCATGTTGGCACATTGGGGTGTTAGCATCCAACATGCAACGGACATATGTGTGAAAGTCAAGGAGGGATATGTGTGCCATGGTTGATGTTGCGAATGACAATTGTCTTATCCTAAACAGTGTTGGCACTTTGAGCTGTGTTCAGCTGATGATGCCAGGGCTTGCCCTGTGATGTACTCACTGTAGTGTGTGCAGTCGGTCCAGGTGACTGATATTGTTCTCTTACTTCCTATTCCTATCCAGATACATCCACGGCAACAGGAGGGGACAGCTCCATGGACCAGGAGGAGCCACAGAGCCTTACAGGGACAGAAGGAGAGGAGTCTGGTGGACCCAGTGGCACGGAGGGCGAGTGGATCCACACAGAGGAGTCGCCAGCACCATCACCCCCAGCTGAGGGCCACAGCAGCTCTGAGGATGACTCCCTTGTGGAGGCAGGTGTCAGCAGCCACCAAACCCCAGCTAGGGAGGCTGTCCCCGCCATCACCACCACCACCACCCCCCTCCCATTGGTTCCCATCCCAGAGGTCCCTGTGGACTCCCGTGTTCGTGAGCATGTCTCCTTTGTGCCAGGCACCGCACCCCCTGCCCCTGTGTCCACTGCTGCCCTGAGTGAGGAGTCTGTGGACTTCGACAGATCCATGTAGGGCAGACGTCAACGCTGAAGGTCCTCCATGCACACACAGGTCTGTTGACACAACTGGTGTCATTCATGGAGGGCATTTCCTCGGATATGTCTGCCCTACAGAGGACCAATCAGTCCGTGGCCTCCTCCCTGATGGCAGCAGTGTCCCTCCTGACAGTCCCACACCCCTCCTACCCCTGCACCACCCACGATTCCTAGCACCCTACCCGTCGCAAGCACAGAAACCCCCAAACCAAGGTCTAGACTTGCACACAAGCAAGCGCAGGGGACTGATTCCACACTCACAGGGGCTGGTTTCCAGACACACACACAGTCATCCACAACCACTCCGCAGTCCTCCGAGACCTCTCCCTCCCAGCCCCCTTCCCTTGCCTCACCTGCAACCCCATCCCCCAGAAGCTCTTCCTCTGTGACCTTGGCCTCTTCCCCACCGACCCTGCAGATCCTGATTACAAGGGAAAGAGTAAGTCCCCACACACAGAGGGGAGTGCCCCTCACACCCGGACACCCTCCCCCAGGCGCAGTCAGACAGAGACCTCCCACCCGCAAGTACCCCCGGCGCCAGAAAAGCAAGACCCCCCGCCACCACGCAGCTCCAAGGCAAAGTCTCCATCCTCCATTCCCAGGCCACCACTCCAGAGGTTCCCCCGCCACTCCCTGCCCCAGGTTCTCCCACCCACAGATACACCATCCCCAAAATGCTAAGGCCATCCCCCCCAGCACTTGCTCCTCCACACCTGGTCAGACAGTTAGTGCCACTGATGTGGAGACTGTGTCCCCCCCTGCCCTGCCGACCTCACCTGTCCCCCATTCCGCTCCCATGGATGTAGGCACTGCTTTGGCATCCACGACCACCCCATCTGACTTGGGCACTGCAGTGGTGAGCCAATCCACTCCATCTGATCTGCCCACTGGAGTTGTGCCGGCACCAACCCCATCTGACTTGTGCCCCACAGTTGTGACAGCACCCACCACTTCAGTCAGCTCCACTGCAGTTGCAAGTGTCTCGCCTGCATCCCCCACCTCTTCACTGCCTCCTTCTGCTGTGCCCTGATCCATTCCCTGCGGTGCCTGGCCTGCACCCATTTATGGCCCTCCGAGGGGATGACCCCGGTCCTTAGCAGTGCAGGCAAGCAAGGTGTGACAGTTGTCCCTCTAATTCACTCCTTGGCATTTGGACATGGACTGGACATTGGCCTTTTGTTTGCACAGACGTTTAACTTCTAAAATGCTGAATAAAGCTTTTTTCTTTCTCCCTGTGAACTAGATTTAGCTGTACATTATGTTGATGATGTTTAACATGCCCTTGCACCTGTGATGCTTTGTTTACAATGTTGAATACTGACAAGTTGCTGTGAGGTACTCCCTGTGGTCCATGAGATATGTATCCTATTCTGGTGGGTATCCATGTCATCCTTTGCAGCTACCTGGGTGTGTCAGGATCAACTATTTGAGGACATCTCTCTGTGAGCATTTCATTTGCATGGTCACATCTCTAGCTTGCACCCATGATGTGCTTCCCATTGTCCAATTTATCACTTCCACATACTTTGTGCTCATCAACACTGGCCCTACAGGCGTGGGCATCATTGTAATAGGAGCAACTGGGTCCTCTGTGCTACTTGCTAGACATATGCTTTGGGTATGTGCAGATGACATAGGGGAGACTCACGTACCCAGGCTGTTATGACCAGAGCCTTCATTGTGTGGTAACTGATGGCTGACTGACCAAGTGTTCTGCAGACATGAGTGTGACTTGCGGTGAATATGTTTGGCACAGCTGGTCTTCCACAGGAGTTGGGTCCCCTCAAGTAAGTGTGTTGTCCAGTGACAGTGCCTGGGACCATGGTGTGTGTTGTATGAGCATGTGTGTGTGTCCACATCCCTGTTCATACACACAGTGTTCCCTTGATATGTTCCTGTTGATGCTTGCTGAGTGATACTGGGTTCATCCACCTACTTTTCCAATGGGCTACCAGATGTGTGGGTGCATGACACACTACTGTTAATTGGTGTATCATCATTGGGATTTGTCAGTTCTGAGTGGTGGTGATGTTGTCAGACACAGATGGGACACAGTCAGGGTTCCTCAAGGCACCTGTTTATTTGGTAAATCAAGTAGTTGTCCCTAGGTGGTAGTTTTCAGTGATTGAGACATTTGTATGTGTGTGACTGCTCCCACTTGTTGGGTTCATGGCTGCGATGCTGGCAGGTGTCAGCATGTGTGCCTTGTGGGTCTTCTTGGCTTCTGCATTGTCCTGGGACTGTGGCAGGGATTCTGGAGGTTACGTGAGCTTTGAGGTCATGGCCATGTACCGCATACTGTGCAGTATGTCTGTAATTCCCCAGGGTTGTAAACTGCCCTTGTGTGATGTGTCTGTGCACCTTAGTTCCTCCCAACATTCCTGTGTTTGTCATGGGTGCATGTGCAATGTCACCTGTCCATGTGGGCTTCAGAGATACACATTGTTGCAGTTCAGGGTGTGTGGTGTTGAGGGTGGACTGATGTGAATGTTTGCATGGATGGTCCCCTAGCTCCCGTTTGTCCATGGATGAGTGGCTATGCTGAGTGATTTGTGTTTGTGTATGTGTGTTGTACGTTTGTGGAACCGGACACATGTCTGGGTTTCCCAGTTTGTACGACATCTGCCTTTGTCATCACAGTGGAGGTGTCTTGCATGCTTTGTCACCCCAATGTCTGGTCCCTGGGGGTAGTGCTGTTGTGTGTCAGTCTCTTGCTGTGTTAGTTGGTGTTCATTCCAGCTTGTGTCACATGTGTCTGTTGTGCTCCCTCTCATCTCCCAACGCCTGATTGCCCACTGAGGGTGTCCCAATGATGGTTTACTTTTGTATGGCACAGTGTCCACATCTGTGTCACTGTGGTTCTGCCCCCCTCATGTGTTGTGTAGTTACCTGTGGATACTGTGACACACACACACACATGCTGTGTCAGATGTGCAGTGTGAGTTTGCCTGTTTGTGTTTGTGCATCTGCCCAGTGCATTGGTATTGCTGTTGTGGGCCTTTGTCTGGATGGTGTTTCTGTGATTTTGCCTGCTGTCCCTGTGAGTCATATCACATCATTGTGCACATTCATCCTGGTTGGTAGGTGCCATTGCTGGCATGGAATGTGAGTTTTTGAGCTGACACCTACAGTCTACACATGTTTTTTTGGTTGGTCTGTCCATTTTCGAGATGTGTGCATGCTTGTTGATGGTCACTTCTGCTCTTGTGTCATTGTACACTGTATGCATTGCCAGCCCCCATGTGTGGTGCTTGTCTGCACATGGCCGAGAGTGTTATGTTTTCACAGCACTGTTAGCCTCACCACATCTCTGTGTTTATGGGACACAACCACTAGTTTGCCCCAGAAGTGTTTAATGTGTTGGGAGCAGGGATCATACATGCTGTTTGTTATTTGCAGCTTTGACCATAATGACACTTACCTTTTGGTCACTGTGATGAGGGGGGGTTTAGTCCCCATCACCACAATGCTCAACATCTGCTGCATTTTGGAAGCCCACACTTCTGTTCTACACAGTGAGGGGGTGTTCTTTTTACATAAGGAGGTTGAATCTGCAATTGCTAGACAGCCTCCTAATAAAGCACCAGGCCTCGATAAGGTGCCAGGCGATCTTTTTAGTTCCCAACCCAAAATTTGGGCACCGTACTTAGCCGTATTGTTTAATGCGGTTTTGTTAGGAGCCAAACTGCCAGATACCTGGGCCGGGGCTGAGATTGTTCCCATTTTTAAAAAGGGCTGCCCCTTAGTTCCCTCAAACTATAGGCCGATAAGTCTTCTGGATACTACCCAGAAACTCATGGGCCGGATCGTTCTGGATAGAATACTTAGGTGGGCGGATGAGAATGAAATAATAACTACCCTCCAGGCTGGGTTTAGATCTGGGATTTCGACCCTGGACCAGCTTTTCAGGCTACAGGTCCTTTTTTGGAAGACTGTAAGTATTGAGGGTGGTAGCCTCTACTTGGTCTTCGTAGATCTACGGGCCGCTTTTGACCTTGTGCCCAGGGAAAATCTATGGAGGGTCTTGAAAGAACTAAACCTTCCGCTCTACCTACTAGATGTCCTGAAGCGTTTCCATGAAGGGAACTATGCCCAGGTACGTTGTGGGAAGAATGGGGAACTATCGGACCGCTTTCCTGTTACTAGAGGAGTACGCCAGGGCTGCGCCCTGGCTCCCACGCATTTTAGCCTCTATATAAATGGTCTGGTGGGTGAGCTAGATACTGTTAGGGATAGCGATGCCCCTCGGCTGTCATCTGGACGGTTGCCTGCTTTGATGTTCACAGACGACACCTTATTGTTGTCTCGAACATCTACAGGCATCCAGAGGGTATTGGACGGTTTTGTATCATTCTTGCGATAAACCTAGAAAAGACGAAGTTTATGATCTTCGGTCCCCCGAAGCGCACCCGCCCCTGCCCAGTTTTAAATGGTATCCCACTTGAAAGGGTTAGAACTTTTGTATATCTGGGTGTTACCCTGACTGAAGATTTCAGCTGGGGCCCCCAGGTAACCAAATCTGCCCTGAGGCTTACACAGATAGTGGGAGGCATCAATAAGTTTCAGAGGAAAACTAAATTCAAACCAGTCTCACCAGGTCTTGAAATGTATGGTGCCCAAACTAGACCTGCTGCAATGTATGGCGCAGAGCTCTGGGGTCATACTCATATATTGACCCTTTCCAAGGTTGAACACACATTTATTAGGAACCTGTTAGGGCTCCCCAGAGCACTCCGCTTATACCTTTGAGACTAGACTTGGGTTTAGAACCCATCTCTGAACTCTCATCGAGCCGACCTCTCCTGTATTGGAGAAGGCTGTGGACAGCACCTGAACTCGGTGACTATAGAGCTGAGTTCTCTGCAATCTGGGATCAGCTGAAGAGCAGAAATATACCCTGGCTATTCCATATTAAAGCTGTACTATATCAGATAGGCCTGCCTCAATTATGGGAGACCCCCGAGGAAAGTTGCACAGCGGTACGGAGAACGGAGCTGTTGGTTTTACTTAGAAAGCACAATTTAAATCTGTTGTACCACTCGCTATTTATGGGTAGGTTGACCACAGAATTTTTACAAATAAAACTGGTGCCCAGGAGGGAGGAGTTCCTAGATTTGATTCAACCCCCTATGGCAAAAAAGCTATATACACAACTAAGGCATGGTTGCCTCCCGATCGGGGCATTGACTTGCAAATGGGCTGGACGAGGTGAGGGGATCTGCCCAGTTTGTAACGAAAGTAAAGAGGATGTGGTTCATGTTCTATTCTTCTGCCCTGCCTATAACGCAATACGTAGATCCTGGCTGGTGCCACTGTGTAGAAATTTGGGCTTAAAACAATGTGCTCAAGCCTGTAGGATCTTAAGATATGATACCTCACCCCCCATTGTGTTTTCTGTCTCTCGTTTTTTATATGGCATGTGGCGGAGGAGGTCTGCCCTGATTAATTGTTCTTAATATTGATGAATTGAATTGTTTATTATGTCTTTCTTGATAACTTCTGTTTAATAACTTCTTACCTCAGGTGCTTAATTATTTATGTATTTTATCTTGTATGTACATATTTAATCTGTGCTTTTATGGTCTCCGACCGAAATAAAGTTATCAAATGAACATTGCCACAGTGCTGTGGTGATGCCTGCCTTGTGTATGTAACACTCTTGTGTTGGTCACACATGTGCTGTTACTTACATTGTATGTTCGTGGCCATAATCACTGTTGTGGGCATTTGTCACAGACTACACACTTTTGACATGATGTTAGGGGGGATGTATTTTGCGGACATACCTGATGTTGGATATGTTGCGCATCACCCATCCTGTGGGTGGGGGTGGCAGTAGTGATGGGCAACTAGTCCCCTATGGGTGGGGGTGGCATTAGTGATGGACAACATAGTCCCTATGGCTGGGGGTGGCAGTAGTGATGGGCAACAGGTCCCCTGTGAGTGGGGGGTGGCAGGGGTGATGGGCAACATAGGTCCTATGGGTGGGGGTAGCAGAGGTGATGGGCAGCATAGTCCCTATGGCTGGGGGTGACAGTAGTGATGGGCAACAGGTCCCCTGTGAGTGGGGGTGGCAGGGGTGATGGGCAACATAGGCCCTATGGGTGGGGGTGGCAGGGGTGATGAGCAACAGGTCCCCTGTGAGTGGGGGTGGCCGTAGTGCTGGGCAACATAAGCCCTATGGCTGGGGGGTGGCAGTAGTGCTGGGCAACAGGTCCCCTGTGAGTGGGGGTGGCAGGGGTGATGGGCAACATAGTCCCTATGGCTGGGGGTGGCAGTAGTGATGGACAACAGGTCCCCTGTGAGTGGGGGTGGCAGGGGTGATGGGCAACATAGGCCCTATGGGTGGGGGTGGCAGGGGTGATGGGCAACAGGTCCCCTGTGAGTGGGGGTGGCAGTAGTGCTGGGCAACATAAGCCCTATGGCTGGGTGTGGCAGTAGTGCTGGGCAACATAAGCCCTATGGCTGGGGGTGGCAGGGGTGATGGGCAACAGGTCCCCTATGGGTGGGGGTGGCAGTAGTGATGGGCAACAGGTCCCCTATGGGTGGGGGTGTTAGTGGTGCTGACCATACAACCCCTATGGTGGGCTGTTGTTAGTGGCCAGGATTAGATCCCCTGTGTGTGTGCCATTTTGTGGGTACATGTCGGTTGTTTATGTGGTATGTGCTGCCTGTGCCAGTTCCTGAGCCGGTCATAGATGTAGAGTACTGGTATGACCTGCGCGATGGGATTCATGATGTGTTCGTGTTGTACACGCTGCTTGTTGCTCCGTCTCGTACCCGCTGCAAGCTGGACCGTCTCGTAGCCGTGTATTGATTTGTGGCGCGAATCGTAGCTGATATGCTTGTTTTCCGGATGCTGTGACGTCCCGTACGTGGCGACCCGTCCGGCGCATAGGAAGTACGCATCGTACTTGTCATGCCGGGAACTGCTTTGGATACTGCTTCCGGGTCACTCGGTTCAGCGTTAGGAGTTGCGGCTCGGACGGAGAATGGAGCTTGAATCACAGCCTACGTGTTGGTCGGGTTTTTGGCAGTTATGCGCATCGTACTTACTCTACAGGACCGACCGGCTCCGGGTACGTGTCGGTCACATGGTAAGGCTACAGACAGCTGTCCGACCGGCTATCGGAATCGGCCCCATAATAGATGCCTTTTATACTTGCCTCTAGTTTTGGGAAGTTTTCTCCCTTACCTGATGAATTATGCTCACATTCGCTCCAACTTAATTTCTCAACGGTCACACTTTTCTCTTGTTGCTGCATTATACACAGAGTTCCTTTCTTGGTGATCTCAATTCTCAATCTTGGTGGTGTTTTTTTAAGGTCTTCTTACACTTTCCAATAAAATGTTCTGCACTTGTCTTCTTTTCCCCATTATCTTCATCTATCCTCATCCTCTCATTCTGTTCATGAACAACTAACCTCTCATCTGTATTCATTTTAATATTTATGTTGGACCTGTCAGCCCTAGGGTGGTCTCCCCTTCCATTTTTGTATCGTGCCTCATTTTTTCCACCCTCATTTTTATGTTGGACTAGGTCTCCGGGCGCCTTTTCATTGCCAATCAGTGTTAAGGTGCAGATGCTCCCTTCTCCCAAGATGGCTGCCACAGGCCCCTGCTACTGCAGAGTGGTCTTTCATAGTAGCACCCTAGCTGCCAGGAGCTAGCTGGAACCCCACAACAATGTTGCGACTCCAGCCCGCCTTTTTGTCCCATAGGTAGAGTGGGGAAGCTCCTGGAATGTGCTGGAACCTTCTAGAAGGGAGGTGTGGTTTTTCTTTTGCCGCCTTGGCCAGAGGTCACCTGACCTAGGGCTACTTAAGTGAGGGAGGGAACTTTTTGTGGTGAGTTGGCCATTGGGGTGAAGCAGAGCTGGAAGAATCCACCAGGAGTGTAGGCGGTAGGGCCTAGCCAGGGACTTATGCCTCTGAGAGTGACAGGATTTAGGTGCTGCCTCTTAAGTGAGTGAGGGACCCTGTGAAACCCACTGATCTTGCCCAGCAGTAGGAGGACCCAGAGACTCTCTGCCAGCCTGACTAGGAAGGATCTAGTCGCCCTCTCCATCCCTACCCCCCTGTAACAGAACCCTTTAAGGGCGCCAGATACATCTGCGCCAACAAGACTCTATCTAACATCTGAGAACAGAACTTATATACCAAGCACTGAGACTGCGTGTCCAGATTGAACTCTCAAACTTATATGCCAAGCACTGAGACTGCGTGTCCAGATTGAACTCTTAAACTTATATGCCAAGCACTGAGACTGCGTGTCTAGACTGACCCCTGAAGCCGTATGCAAAGCAGATTGAAGAGCCACCGGGGATCGACCAGGTATTAGCGCTGTGACCCCTGTGCTCCCTGACCTGGCCTGGGACCCCCGGCAGTCCCCAACCTTAACTTGAGGCCCCCCCTGTGACGTGGAAGCCAGCGCGCTCACCGCCGCGGCCCGGAGGCCGGAAGAAGTGCCCTGCAGAGTCGCGAGGCCCGTGAGAAGCCCGGGGCCCCGCCGCTGCCGTCGCAGCTGTGAGAGAAGGTGCGCGAGGCCTGGGGCCGAGTTCCCCCATCGTCGCTGGAGCGGACGCCGTCGGATGCAGAGAACGAGGTAAGCCCGGAGGCTGGGATTGCCCCTGGTGCGCCCCCTACTGGTCGGGAACCGCACCGCACCCTCAGCTCGGGTCCCCTCTCCGTGGGAGTTCCCCCTGCCAGCGCGACGGAGAGACCCCGCCGAGGGATCCTCTCCTTGTGTCCCCGTGACCGCCATTAGGGCATGGGTAGAAGCCCACCCAGAAGGGAGAGGGGATGAGGGACCGGAGGCACCAGATGCACCTCAGGAGGAGAGCGCCCAAGAAGTGACCGACATATTGAATGTAGATGTATCAGAAAATGTGCCCCCAGGGAGACGTTCTGGGGCCAGTAGTAGGACAGGGTCAAGGAGGAGCGCGTCCCCAGAGGAGTACGAGGACAGGAGGGAGGAGAGGCAGTTAAGGTGGGAGCTGGCCAAGTTAGAACAAGAGAAAGAAAGGGAATTGGCCAGAGTGGAACAGGAAAGAGAAAATAGGAGATGGGCAATGGAGGAGAAGAAGCTTGCGCACAAGCTTCAGCTGAAAGAGCTGGAGTTACGCGCCCTCCAATTGAACGCGTCCAATAAGGACAATGGTGGCAGCATACCTAAGGAACCTCAAGAGTCAAAGTTCTATCTACCTAAAGAGGTAATTGCCAATTACACAGTGGGGAACGACATCATGAAATGGTTGGAGGCATACGAGGTAGCCTTGACGGCCCATGGGGTACCCGAGAGTAATTGGGGAGGTGGTTTATACCGGTATATACCTCCCAATGTTAGGGACACCCTGTTATATTTGGCCAAGGCGGATCAGGTAAGGTATGCACCCATGAAAGAGGCCTTGTTAAAGAAGTTTGGTCTCAACCCCGAGAGGTACAGGCAAAAGTTTTGTGGCAGCCATAAGCTGTCCACACAGACCTGGGTAGATTTTTTCGACTATGCGAGGAAGGCACTAGATGGTTGGGTGCGTGGCAGCGAGGTCCAGGACTACCAAGGGTTGTACGATCTTTTTTTAAGGGAGCACCTCTTGGATAAGAGCTTTCCGGAGCTGCGCCAACATCTGGTGGACCGCAAGTTGATGGATCCCTGTGAGCTTGCGGAGGAGGCAGATATTTGGGTGAGCACCCGGGTGTCTCACAAGGGCCCCGGGGGAGATGGCTCGAAAGGCGGACAGGGTTTCCCCCAGAAGAAAGAGGGGGGAGATAAAAAGGTGGAGTTCTCGAAAGGTCCCCAAAATAAGTTTGGGAAGGAAGTAGGAACCCCACCCCCGTCCAATTCCACAAGACCCACTTACCCTGACAGGAGTCAGCAGCCTAGGATTGTGCAGTGCTACGAGTGTGGGGAGATTGGACACTACCGGGGAGATCCCAAGTGTCGCAAGCGACCACCAGCCCCAACGGGCGGGAAAAGTCCCAGGGTGAGTAGTATAGCGCTTGGGGTGGAGCTGCCCTTAGGTAGGGAAGGGGAGTGGACAGGCCTGACGCTGGTTTCACTCGGGGATAGAGAAGTGGTCCCCGTAGTGTCCCTGCCCCCGAACACTGCTAAATATCAGCAAAGGGTGAGAATTAATGGGGAGGAGGTGGAAGCTCTGAGAGACACAGGGGCCAGCATGACCACTGTCGTGCGGCGGCTGGTGTCCCCAGACCAAGTAGTCCCCGAGGAGTTCCATCCGGCCGTATTGGCTGACGGCAGTATGAGTCACTATCCAGTGGCTCGTGTTCCATTTGAGTGGGGAGGAGTCAGAGGCCTACTGAGAGTTGCTGTGAGCCCTGCCTTGCCTGTTGGGTGTTTGCTAGGAAACGACCTGGAGCACACCAAGTGGAAAGACGTCGAATTTCACGCTCACACTGAGATGCTGGGATTACCAGGGTGGACTTGCGTCAGCACGCGGTCCATGGCTGCCCGGCATGGAACTCACCCTGGGTTGGAGCCTGGAATCATGGCCCAACCCAAAGCCCAACGTGGAAAGAAGAAGGTGGTAGAGGACATGCCTCGTGAGATGGATGGGGAGGCCGGAGAGGGGCCCCCGGAGTCCGCAGAGGTAGATGTCGTTCCTGTGGAGGACTTGCCGACCCTTGCTGACTGGCATGTGGGAGGAGGGCCTACCCGGGAAGAATTTTGTCAGGCACAAAGGGCGTGCCCCACTCTTGAAGGCATGCAGCGGCAGGCTGAAGCCCAAGTGGCCAGTCAGGAACTGGGAGGTTATCACGTGTATTGGGAGGATGGTCTCCTATACAGTGAGCCCAGGGTGCCGGTACATGGATCTTCGAGGGCCGTAGTGGTCCCCTAATGTTACCGGGCCTTTCTGCTGGAGTTAGCGCACGAGATACCCTTAGCCGGACACCTGGGTCAGGACAAAACCTTTGCACGGTTGGTCCCCCATTTTTATTGGCCCAGGATGAGGATTGCATCAGACACCTTTTGCAAGACCTGCAAGTCTTGTCAGGCTAGCGGCAAGACGGGGACTAAGTTGAAGGTCCCGTTGGAACCGCTCCCCGTGGTCGGGACCCCTTTTGAGAGGGTCGGTATCGATATTGTTGGGCCATTGGACCCTCCGACCGCAGCGGGACACCGGTTCATATTGGTTTTGGTGGACCACGCCACAAGGTACCCAGAGGCTATTCCTCTGAGGACCATCACTGCACCGGTGGTGGCGAGGGCACTGTTGGGGATTTTTACCCGAGTGGGATTCCCCAAGGTCGTGGTGTCGGACAGGGGCACCAATTTCATGTCGGCCTACATGCAGGCCATGTGGAAGGAGTGTGGGGTGACCTACCGGTTCTCCACTCCTTACCATCCCCAGACGAACGGACTTGTAGAGCGCTTCAATAAGACATTGAAGGGGATGATCCGAAGCCTACCAGAGGGCTTGAGGCGCAAATGGGGCGTCCTCCTCCCCTGCTTGTTATTCTCCTATCGGGAGGTACCGCAGAAGGGAGTCGGGTTCAGCCCGTTTGAATTGCTCTATGACCATCCCGTTCGGGGGCCCCTCAGTTTAGCGAAGGAGGGGTGGGAGAAGACTTCACAGAAGCTTCCCCGTGACATTGTCAGCTACATGCTGGCATTCCGCAGCCAGATGGCCAAGCTGTGGAAGGCAGCCACAGAGAACCTGGAGGCTAGCCAGACCGTGATGAAGGAGTGGTATGACCGCAACGCTCGGACGGTCGAGTTAGACGTTGGACAGAAGGTGTGGGTTATGGAACCTGGGGAGCTTTGTGCCCTCCAGGACCGGTGGACTGGCCCGTTCGACATTGTGGAGCGGCGAGGCCATACCACGTACGTTGTAGATGTGAAAACCCCCCGTCAGCCACTCAGGGTGCTCCACGTCATCCGCCTGAAGCCGCACCATGAGAGATCAGAGCTTGCTCTCCTTATGGTGACGGATGGGAGCGAAGAGGAAGAGAGTGAAGCTCTTCCTGACCTTCTAGCGGTACAAGAAAAGGATGGTTCGGTGGAAGGTGTAGTCCTCTCCCCATCCTTGACCCCAGAGCAACAGAGGGACTGTCGCCATGTCCTGGGACAATTCGCCTCGTTGTTCTCCCTCACGCCTGGAATCACTCATCTGTGTACCCATGATGTGGACACAGGGGACAGCCCCCAGGTGAAGAACAAGTCTTACCGGCTCTCTGACCGAGTGAAGGATAGAATCCAGCGTGAGGTGGCGAAGATGCTGGAGCTGGGGGTGATAGAACCTTCCAGCAGCCCGTGGGCTAGTCCAGTGGTGTTGGCGCCGAAAGCGGCCCCACCGGGTACGACACCGGAGCTTCGGTTCTGTGTGGACTACCGGGGGTTGAACTCTGTCACGAAGACAGATGCTCACCCCATCCCACGTGCAGACGAGCTGGTGGACCGGCTGGGAGCAGCCCGGTTCCTCAGCACCATTGACCTGACATCCGGATATTGGCAGATTGCCATGGCCGATGGAGCAAGGGAGAAGACAGCGTTCTCCACCCCCGAGGGCCACCACCAGTTTCGAGTGATGCCCTTTGGGCTCAAAAATGCTCTGGCCACATTCCAGCGGTTAGTGAATCAGGTACTATCTGGCCTGGAGTCCTTCTCAGCGGCCTACCTGGATGACATTGCTGTCTTCAGTGGCACCTGGGAGGACCATCTGCAACACCTCCAGGAGGTATTGCAGGCGCTGCAACGCGATGGCTTAACAATTAAAGGCAGCAAGTGCCAGATTGGACAGGGATCTGTCGTGTACCTGGGACACCTGGTGGGCGGAGGTAAGGTGCAACCCCTCCAGGCCAAAATCGAAACCATCTTGGCTTGGGAGCCCCCCAAGACCCAAACAGAGGTCCGAGCTTTCCTCGGCCTCACTGGGTATTACCGCCGGTTCGTCAAGGGATATGGCACCATCGTAGCCCCCTTGACGGAATTGACCTCAAAGAAGCAACCTCGCAAGGTCATATGGACAGCTGCATGCCAAGAAGCCTTTGACACGCTGAAACATGCGATGTGTACCGCTCCAGTACTAGCAACACTAGATTTCAGCAAGGAATTTATTGTACAGACAGATGCCTCAGAGCACGGCATAGGTGCGGTGCTCTCACAACTCAATGCCGAGGGCCAAGATCAACCTGTGGCCTTCATATCCAGAAGACTCCTCCCTCGGGAACGGCGATGGAGCACCTTTGAGAGAGAAGCCTTCGCGGTGGTCTGGGCACTGAAGAAGTTGAGGCCATACCTCTTTGGCACTCACTTCCTTATTCAGACCGACCACCGGCCCCTTCGCTGGCTCATGCAGATGAGAGGCGAAAACCCCAAGTTGTTGAGGTGGTCCATTTCCCTACAGGGGATGGATTTTCGGGTGGAACATCGGCCCGGAGTTGACCACGCCAATGCTGACGGTCTCTCCAGGTTTTTCCGCCTTAGTGATGAGAACTCCCTAGAGGTTGGGTAATTCTCCCCTCTTTCGGCTGGGCGGGACGCATGTTGGACCTGTCAGCCCTAGGGTGGTCTCCCCTTCCATTTTTGTATCGTGCCTCATTTTTTCCACCCTCATTTTTATGTTGGACTAGGTCTCCGGGCGCCTTTTCATTGCCAATCAGTGTTAAGGTGCAGGTGCTCCCTTCTCCCAAGATGGCTGCCACAGGCCCCTGCTACTGCATAGTGGTCTTTCATAGTAGCACCCTAGCTGCCAGGAGCTGGCTGGAACCCCACAACAATGTTGCGACTCCAGCCCGCCTTTTTGTCCCATAGGTAGAGTGGGGAAGCTCCTGGAATGTGCTGGAACCTTCTAGAAGGGAGGTGTGGTTTTTCTTTTGCCGCCTTGGCCAGAGGTCACCTGACCTAGGGCTACTTAAGTGAGGGAGGGAACTTTTTGTGGTGAGTTGGCCATTGGGGTGAAGCAGAGCTGGAAGAATCCACCAGGAGTATAGGCGGTAGGGCCTGGCCAGGGACTTATGCCTCTGAGAGTGACAGGATTTAGGTGCTGCCTCTTAAGTGAGTGAGGGACCCTGTGAAACCCACTGATCTTGCCCAGCAGTAGGAGGACCCAGAGACTCTCTGCCAGCCTGACTAGGAAGGATCTAGTCGCCCTCTCCATCCCTACCCCCCTGTAACAGAACCCTTTAAGGGCACCAGATACATCTGCGCCAACAAGACTCTATCTAACATCTGAGAACAGAACTTATATACCAAGCACTGAGACTGCGTGTCCAGATTGAACTCTCAAACTTATATGCCAAGCACTGAGACTGCGTGTCCAGATTGAACTCTTAAACTTATATGTCAAGCACTGAGACTGCGTGTCCAGACTGACCCCTGAAGCCGTATGCAAAGCAGATTGAAGAGCCACCGGGGATCGACCAGGTATTAGCGCTGTGACCCCTGCGCTCCCTGACCTGGCCTGGGACCCCCGGCAGTGTGCTCCGCTGAGCGCGGAGTCCCCAACCTTAACTTGAGCCCCCCCTGTGACGTGGAAGCCAGCGCGCTCACCGCCGCGGCGCGGAGGCCGGAAGAAGTGCCCTGCAGAGTCGCGAGGCCCGTGAGAAGCCCGGGGCCCCGCCGCTGCCGTCGCAGCTGTGAGAGAAGGTGCGCGAGGCCTGGGGCCGAGTTCCCCCATCGTCGCTGGAGCGGACGCCGTCGGACGCCGAGAACGAGGTAAGCACGGAGGCTGGGATTGCCCCCGGTGCGCCCCCTACTGGTCGGGAACCGCACCGCACCCTCAGCTCGGGTCCCCTCTCCGTGGGAGTTCCTCCTGCCAGCGCGACGGAGAGACCCCGCCGAGGGATCCTATCCTTGTGTCCCCGTGACTGCTCTGAAGCGAGGTGCCCTACGAACTGCACCGGAGCCGAGAGACTCGCTCCTCCCGTCCCGGGCGCTTCCTGCTAAAAGCTCCGTGAGGCGCATTGACTGTCCTACCCCACATTGAAGTACTCAGCGCCCACCATTACAAGTGGCGCTCTGTGATTCAGGTGCCGTATTGAAGTGCTACGTGTTGGTGATTACGAGTAGCGCTCTGTCAGTCAGGTGCCATATTGAAGTGCTACGTGTTGGTGATTACGAGTAGCGCTCTGTGATCCATGTGCCATATTGTAGTGCTACGTGTTGGTGATTACGAGTAGCGCTCTGTTATTCATGTGCCATATTGAAGTTCTACGTGTTGGTGATTACGAGTAGCGCTCTGTTAGTCAGGTTCCATATTGAAGTACCACGTGCTATTGATTACGAGTAGAGCGCTGTTATTTACGCCCATGTTGAAGTACTACGTGCTATTGATTACGAGTAGCGCGCTGTTATTCATGTTCCATAATGAAATGCTAAATGACATCTCTTACGAGCAGCCCTATGCTAGATGCCCCGTTCTGAGGTCGTCACCAGTTAGCGCGCCTAGCGCCATCGTCACCTCCTTAAGGCGCTACAGGAAAGTGAAGCGCGCATGTGCCTCTAGGTGAAGGGTAATTGTACCTCAGGCAGGACTGAAATATACTGAATGTCATTTGTGGTATTACCAGCTTATGAAATGTACTGCTACCTCATGAACTGCATCTAACGTGCTCTGCTTGGATAAACTTGAGTATTTACTTACCTCCTACCGTGTGGCGTCACTTATTGTGTGTGTTCCTTGTCCCATGTGAGGTGCGTGTTGTATGGTTGCTTTACACACAGACCTTTGGTGGCCCGACCGCTCGTGTCACGTTACCGCCCCATAGGGCCTGGAGACCCCAGGTCTTACAATTTATATCATGCATGCTCTGGATAGTAATGCTCATGTAAGTGACAGGAGTAAAGAATTTCATCATATAGTCACGCTGATCCCTTGATTTGTTAGAGCAAGAAACATTATTATTAGCCTACAAATACAAATTAGCATGGTTAAAACTGGAACATCTTCTGATGTGTCATCTAAGTCAAAATACATCAGATTACTCAAGTATTGTTGATAAAAGAGATTAAAGAAAACTTAACAAGAAAAATAGTAGGGCAAAGGTAATTGGAAATATGTTGCCCCCTCAACCATGGAGGCTGGAAGTTAGGACATACAAAGCACTGCTCCACCACCATAACCTTCACATATTCGGATAACATTTGATTTATTTATTTAAGAAGTTTTATATAGCGCTGGCTCCACCCAGGGGTATCAGATCGCTTAACATTGGTAAAATGATGTTAAAAGAATACAGAACAATTGTTTCAAATGCAGCAATCATACATGGTGGACTAAAATAGCATATTGAGTACTACAGAGTAATTGGTGAGAGAAAAGAAAGAAAGGGTAGTTTAAAAAGAAACAGCATCCAGAAGGATGATACTATATACATAGGGTAGGCTCAGTGGTCAGAATAAAGCTGGCGGGTAGGGCGCGTGAGAAGGGTGGGATGGGGGCTTTAAGGATGGGGAGAGAAGGGAGGCAGGGGGAAGAAGGGGGAGGGGATATATGGTGAGAGGGGGAGAAGGTGAAGGTATTAGGGTGGAGGGAGAGTATAGCAAGTGCAGTAAGAGGGATTATGTACCCCAATATTTGTTGAGCAGGTGTATTTTAAGGTCTTTTTTGAAACTGACATAAGAAGGGTTGCCTCGTAGATCTTTCGGGAGGGCATTCCAGTTGCTGGGGGCCTTTCCAGAAAAGGATTGGGTTTAAGAGGCTTGTTTTTTCAGAAGAGGAGGGATGAGGAAAAGAGAGTTGGTGCTTTTCAGTGGGTGGGCGCAACCCGCTTTGAGTTTGTTTGAGAGGTAAGGCGGGGTCTTTTGGTAAAGGGTTTTGTGCGTAATGCAGGCAATTTTGTAGGAGGATCTGCCTTCGATAGGAAGCCATTAAAGGTCCTTGAGGGCAGGTGAGATGTATTCGAAACGTTTACAGCCTGGCCGCTAGGTTGACAACAGATTTGAGGGGGGCAAGGTGAACTTTGGGAGTTCCGGAGAGTAAAGCGTTTCCGTAGTCAATTTTCGAGAAGACTAGAGATTGGACAACAGATCTGAAATCTTCCGCTGGAACGAAAGGTTTTATTTTTTTGAGATGTCGGAGTGTGAAGAGTGCTCCCTGTGCCGAATTTTTTATATGGGAATTGAGCATTAACTTACTGTTGATGGTGATGCCAAGATATTTTACTGATTCAGCGAGGGAGAGAGAACAGTTTAGGGCATTAACCCCTTGAGTGCCCGCCCCTTTCCCCGCCCTGTGCCGGCCGTTGCATTAGCGGGCGGGGTCTATGATGAGCTGGACTCGTCATGGGCACAGCGCAACCGCGGCCCATGACGAGTCCAGCTCGTCATGGGCACTCAAGGGGTTAAGGTCAGCGATCCATGTTTGAATGGGGGAGGGTTGTTTTTGGAGAGAAAATGATTTCAGTTTTGTTTGGATTGCGTTTGAGATGATTGAAGTAGAACCAGGATTGAATCTTGGTTAGGGCAGTGTTGAGGTGTAAGATATCGGAGTGGGATTTAATTTTATAGTACAGTTGGGTGTCATCAGCATACAGGTGATAGTTAATTCCGGCTTGTTTAAGTATGAGGGTAAGGGGTTCCATAAAGAGGTTGAAGAGAGCGGGAGAGAGGATAGATCCTTGTGGGACACCGAGGGAGACAGGTGTGGGGCAAGAGTGGTAGTTTTGAATTTTAATTTGTTGGGTTCTGTGTTGGAAGTAGGTGGCGAACCAGTTTAGGACAGTGCCATTTAGGCTGAAACGATCTTTGAGTGCATTAAGTAAGGTTGAGTGGTTACTATATCAAATGCAGCAGTGAGGTTGAGAAGAATGAGTAGGCAGGTCTCGCCCTTATCCAGGGCGAGGTGGATTTCATCCACTATATTAAGCAATGCAGTTTCTGTGCTGCAGCCTTTGCGGAAGCCGGATTGTAGAAGGTCGAGCAGGTTGTAAGTGTCAATGTGTTTATCTAATTGAAGTAGGGCACATTTTTCAAGCGGCTTTGGAGAGAAGGGGGAGGTTGGAGGTGGGGCGGAGGTTGTTAGGGTCATTAGGATTGACCTTGGGGTTTTTAGGAATGGGTGTGATTTGTCCAAGTTGGAGGGAGACAGGGAAAGGGAGGAGTTAATGATATTGGTCCAGTAAGGGATGATGACGTGCTTTAGATCTTGGACGAGGGAAGATGGAAGCGGGTCTTTTGTTTGAGAGGACGGTTTTAATTTGGATAAGATGTTAAAGACTTCCAGTTCTGAAACGGAGTTGAAATTATGCCAGGAGGCATTATTTTTAAGCAGTGGGTTAAAGAGGTATGGTTCAGGCAAGGGAGATAAAGCAAGGTATAGGGAAGGAGTAGGGGGTAGAGTCAGGGGGAGTGTGGTATTGAGGTAGCATCAAGAGGACATTGGGGGTGGGGGGGCTGAGTTACAAGGAAGGATTGATCAATTTTGGCAATTTTTTTGGTGAAAAAGTTAGCAATTTCTTCACATTTGTTAGTGGAGGCCAACAAGTTGAAGGGGGCCGGGGAGGTTTGGTTTCTAACAATGTTGAACAGTTCTCTGGGTCGGTTCTTGGCATGAGTGAGTTGTGAGCAAAAGAAAGATGCCTTTTCAGAGAAAATGTGTTTTTTGTAGGTAGATCTAGCGGTTCTAAGGAGGATGAGATGGGAGGGGAAGGGCGTTGCCTTCATGTTCTTTCAGCGAGTCTAAGTGAACGTCTTCCATTGTTGAAGTCTGAGGTAAACCATGATTTGGAGGGGATATTTTTTAGAGTTTTAAGTTTGGGAGGGGCGAGTTGATCTAAAACCTCAGAGACAGTTTTATTAAAGTGCTCAGTGAGTTCATTTGCATTGAGAGAGGGTGGGGTGAGACGAAGTTGGGTTTGGAGTTTGGACTCTAATGCACCAGGAGGGATTTGCTTAAGATTTCTGGTCACAATCGTGAGTTTGTTGTTTTTAGCTGGGGCAGGCGGGGTTGAGGGGGAAATCGTGAACAATATAAGGTGGTGGTTAGACCAGTCAATGATATTACACATTATAACTCTACACACTCTCCTGCTGTGGGGCAAGTGAGACTTGACTCCTGTGTGCAGGTGGCTTGACTACAGATTGAAGGGTGGGGTTTGTCAAAACATGAGGGATAGCTCCTCCCAGCATATAGACATTCAACAGCCATCCAAACATAGAAACAGAAATGGCAACTGCCGAACGTACAAACACATTTTGCAGCATTGCTATGCCATGTGAGCATAAATTAAATCTAGGAAACCTCAGAATCTCTGATGAAAAAGCTTAGTCCTCTAGGTACTATCCTATCATCAATACCCTATTCTGCATCAAGTGGAGGCTTAAAGAGCTACAGTCCTCTGTCAGTCAGGCAATCATCAGAGACATATTTGATTTTAGCAAGATATGTCCAATCTGGAACTGAATACTTCCGGTTCATATTTCTCTCCCTTTTGGGTCGTTTGCTGCTGGTCAAATGCAGGCTGTCCTCCATAACATCAGTCTGGTCAATCTGTTCAGGCTACTCTAATTCATCATCATCATAATCTTTATTTCGGTCACTTGGACCATAAAAGATGTAAACAAATACAGTTACTTATTTGTACAGCAATGAAATACACAGAAAGATTACATATGGATGAATTTAAAAATAAGCTAAAAGAAGCCTAAAACATTCGATTAAAAACATTCAAGATGTACATGTAGTCATATTAAACTTGATAAAATGATTACGAATAGACCACATTACTGTAGGAAATCTAGCGACTATAAATACAGTTAGGGCAGATAGATCTGTTTTTAAGATTCTATACGCAGAGGGATAGTTCCTGAAACCAGAATTTTTAAGAAAAGAGATGAGCCAATATTTCCGCGCTGCTTTATAAGCTGGGCAAAAAAATATAATATGTAAGTCATTCTCTTTGGGATAAGCACATGCTGGGCAATGAGCCATAGTTTGTGTTTTTGTCCAGCATTCAGTGTGTGCCCTCAAGGGGAGAGTGCCGTATCTCCACTGCATATATAGCTTCCTTGTTATTTGTGGGGCCATGTCGTCAAAGACAGACTCTAGCCGGTAAGAATCTTTAATCGCAAGGAAGTTATTAGATAGAGATCCCATGTGCATCGTCTCAATAGTAATCTGCAGTTTGTACTCAAAATAGACTTTTGCCAAAGATTTGCGGGAGATTCTGGGGCATGCATTTTCCGGGTTAGACCACAAATCTGGTCTTCCCAGGGCTTGAAAAGTGAGCCTAATATATTTAAGCCACGGTATTTGTAAGGCCTTGGGTATACACAAGATCTCCGCAAGTTCAGCCCTATAACTTGCTAACTCAGGTACACTCCATATCTTACGCCAAAAGGTCAAAGGTTTCAGGCCCAGCTCCTCCTTAATAGGTCTTAGGCCTAAATCAAATCTTAAGGGGGGGGAGTGGTGTACTGAGTGGTAGTGCTGTCAGTTGTCTTATAAAACTATTCTCAGTAATCTGGAGTTTCTGATCAGCTGTGTGCCCCCAAATCTCACCCCCGTACATTGCTGCCCCTCTGGCCTGCGTTCTATAAATTTGGAGTGGTGGGCCCAGTGGTTTGTAGGTCGACCTGGTTAACATCCTACATATCCCACCCGTACTCTGCACTAACTTCAAATTTGCCTTAATTCTGTGTGTGTCCCAGGTCATGGACTGGTTTACGGTTACCCCCAGATAATCAAACGTGGTAACCCGCTCCAGTCTGACAGACCCTAGGATTGGGTTTGGGCGGGTTGAGGTATGCGGATTGAAGACCATATATTTAGTTTTGGACACATTGATTTCCAATCCGCGCCCCTCACAAAAATTCATAAATCCGTCCAATACCCGTTGTATGCCTGTGGGTGATTTGGATAGCAGTAGGGTGTCATCGGCAAACATAATTGCCGGCACCCTACTGCCATTCAACTTGGGGGCATCAATGTTATTTATCCTTGTAAGGTGATTGATTACCCCGTCCACGAAGAGGCAAAACAGGGTTGGTGCGAGCACACAACCCTGTCTGACCCCAGTTTCTATGGGAAAGCTATCCGAAAGGGTGCCCCCTCTGCCGCACCTTACCTTGGCAAAATTGCCCTCATGTAGTCTCCTTAACATAAATAAAATATCTGGAGGGACACCTAGATCCATTAAAACATTCCATAATTTGTCCCGTAAAACTAAATCAAATGCCGCTCGTAAGTCGACGAATACCGCATATAGAGTGCCTCCCTCAATTACCACCGTCTTCCAATATAAAAGGTTAAGACGGAAGATCTGGTCCAGAGTTGAGACACCTTCTCTAAAACCAGCTTGATACTTGCTCAATATGTCCCGTTCCTCAATCCAATCTTGAAGGCGGTTTAATATCAGTCTTCCAAATAACTTTTGGGGAACATCTATAAGACTGATTGGTCTATAGTTGGCTGGGAGCAGAGGCGATCCCTTTTTAAATATTGGGACGATCTCCGCGCCCAGCCAAGTGTTTGGTACCTCCATACCGCCGAGTATGGAATTAAATAATGTGAGTAAATAGGGGGCCTAGACATCAGGTTCTTGTTTGAATAGGTCTCCTGGCAATCCATCTAAGCCAGGTGCCTTGCCTGCTGCGAGTCTTGCTATAGCCTCGCGTACCTCAGTAAGTGTAAATGGGGCCCCTATTATTACATTCTTATCAGGACTAATGGGATTGGATCGGGCTTCATTGGGTAGTGTATATAGAGACTGGAAATGATTTTGCCAGACATTAGCGGCAATGTTGGGTTCAATTGCATTAGGCAGGTCCTCAGTTCCCGTATTCACAAGACGCCAGAATAAACGGGAGTCTTTGCATGCCAAGGTTGTTGTAAGTTTCTCCCATTTGCCCTGTTCCCATTCCTTTTTAGCATGACTGATTAATGACCTGTAGGTCGATCTTTTTGCCCTGATTACTTCAGTCCCCTTACCCTCCTTGATCGCGATCAGGAGATCGGTTTTAGCCTTGCGGCAAGTAAGGTTGTACCAGGAGGGACTGAAAGCACATCCACTCCCCCCATTTGATGTAGAAAATAAAATTTTGGACAATACTTGAATAAGGACCTCATGTAGCAAGCCCCTTAATTTATATATATCCTGTGTACTCTCTTTTTCTGATAATGCAAAGACCGTTGAGAGAATAGGGATAATCTGGGAATAAAGTCTGGGTAACTTCTCTGGGTCGGAAACTAGTCTTTCCCACTTCACCCGACATCTATTGTTTGTGAGGGTTAATCCCCTCGCGGGTGGTACCCTCAATGTCCTCCTTGCAACATAATCAGGCAAGTTATAATCCAATTCCAAGGCGTTGTGGTCACTATCTGATCTCGGGAATACCCGGAAGTCATTGATAAGTGGCCACAAAGCCAAAGGAACAAGGATATAATCTAATTTAGATTCTCGACCCTCTCTATTATAAGTATTTTTGGGGGGAATGTCAGATTTAATCCTACCATTACAAGCACGGAGTCCATATTTTAGAGTTAAAGATGTAATTTGGACAGCGAGAGGCGTCCAGGTTTTTGGACCCGGTGCCTCCAAGGATGGTATGGCCCATGACTCATCCTCTTCTAAAGCTAATCCATCCAATGAGCTAAATAACGGCTCATAGTGGCAATTTAAATTGCCTCCAATTAAGAATGGAATTCCATCGGAGATTTCGCTTAGAACGTCAGCAAGGTCCTCGATGGTGCGGGACTCTTTGGTAATATTTGTTGGCCTAGAATAGATGTTTACCAACATAAGGTTGATTGAGTTAGGCCATTCGAGCAGGACTACAAGAGTATCCTCCCTACTAGATGGTAATAGAGTAGCCTCACATCCCAGGTCAATGGCCACCCACGTAGCAAGACCTCCCGAGGGGCGTCCCTTACCCCCCCATTTCACATTTATAGAAAACGTGGCATAGCCCTTGTGTGTTAGCTCTTGGCGTGCCCAAGTTTCCTGGAAGAGGCATATGTCTTTGTCCTGGATGTATGAATTCCATTCCGGGCAATGCAATTTATTAAAAAGACCCGCCACATTCCAGGAAAGTAACTTAAGTGGAATGGTAATGTCACCTTTTTTTGGTACATTTATAGGCAATCCCCTACTTGGTTGCGGCCTCCATGATGTGTTAGTTCGAGTATTACTGTTATGGTGTAACATGACCTTACTTCTACTGGTTGAGGAAGGAGCAATCCCAGTGACCAACTCATCGTTAATATAGTTCTCCTCATGATTACTCTCTATGCTGGGACTGGGTAAACAGGGTTTGATAATCTGAGGGCCATAGTGGCCACGCACCTCCTCATTTATCGCCTTGGTCAGTCAATCGACCGTATCAAGTCTGCTATATCGATTGAAGATTGGGAGGTAATCATGATGTTGTCTTCTAACTGAGTAGGGGATCCTAGGTTCTCTATTTCCCCATTTACCCCTTGTTCTCTGTACTAATTCCCAACCTTCCTCAACACACTCTTGTATTGGAGGTGGATAAAAGAAGGATAATGGTAGGGCCTGAATAGAGGTCCCCTTATCACGGTAAGGCCAATTACATATAGGGGAAACAGTCCGGGGATCTCTAAAATTGACCAAAACACAATCCCCAGCAATAGATTTCCTGGTGTCGCCAAGCCATGGAGCTCTTCTTACCATTAAGACTTCACTATTTATTCCATCAGGAAGAGGTCTATTTGTGGAAAGCCAATTAATGACCTTGTTTTTAAGTGCATCCACAGGTTCCCGCGAAGATTGCTTTGATTCGGGAATACCTGCCAGGATAATTGTGTACGGACTTGCCTCTGGTGGTAGGTTCACTGTCCTAATTTTAATATCATTGCCGTTGTTTTTGGCCTTACTTTCGATCATAGACAGATTCCCCTGTGTGTTTGTGCTAGCTAAATGATCTAAAAGTGGCTGATTGGAGTGTGATGAAGGGATTTGTGATTGTACAAGGTTTAACTCAGGGGCCCTTTCTTTAACTGGAGGTGCCATTTTAATTTTCTCACCAGTAGTGGTCAGACCTGTTCCTGGCATCTCAGTATTTTTCATAAGGGCGACTGACTGTTGTAGAAATCCCTTTTCAATATTAATTAGGGAAATTTCCATCTTAATTAGTCGCTCCTCCAAGGGTTTAAGCATTGTCCTCAGGAGGGTGCGAATATCAAGGAGAGTAATATCATCCTCTCCAGAATCTATATTAATGCTGAGGGATTTCTGCCTAGATGGATTTGGTGATATTGTGCCTTTATATAGCGACGCTTTTTGCCTATAATTTTGTGTGGCATTTTTATTTCCCTCGTTCAAGGAAGAAATCCTAGTAGTTTTCGTCTTCCTTCCACGAGAATTCTGGGCCTTCCTCTTATTTTTTGGAATGGCTCCCTCCCTCACTCCCTGTCTTTGCAGCGTAAGCTGGTTTGCCTCCGTGGTAGATACTTTTGGGGCTGGCATATTACAGTTAGGAGCGATGTGAGGTGGAGGGGGCTCAGGATGGGGTAAAGATAATATGCTAGTCTAACAATGCCGAAATATCACAATCAATATCGAGCGCGGTAGGCCCATTTGAGCCTGGAGTAGGGTGCATGTCATCAGTTCCCGTTCCCCCAACTGACATTGATGTACATTCCAATCGTTGCACAGGGGAAGTTGCATGTGCAAGGGGGCCCATAGATGATCTCCGTACCCAATCAATTTCCTGTGAAATACGACGTTCTAATGTGGTTATATCCTCGATCAATAGGGAACCAGCCTTTGCAAAGTAAATATCCAAAGTACCTTTGGACTTCCCCGCAGCCTGAGAGGTTTTGCTTCTTGTCTCTCTCGCAGTCATGATTCAGATGGGCAGTCGGGGGATTGAGGACCAAAAAAGGGGGGGGCGGACCGGGCCCTGCCTCGCCCGTCCTCGAACGGCCTCAAACGGCCCACTCTTTGCCCGGTCTTCACACCGCGCTTCGTTCCGCGCGCGTTCCGCTAGCGCGAGTGAAGTGGGCAGTATTTGTAAGGAGAGAGAGGCAAGGGAGTGGCTGGGAAGAGGACCCAGCTGCGCCGATGTTGCTCAGGGCGCTGGGGAAGCTGGTCCTCGCAGTCCCACCCTCCGGTGATTATCAGTCTCTATCCGGCGTGCAAGTGCGGGGCAAAATCAGGACACCAACAGTTCGTGGACAGAGCAGGTATTTAAGTCTGAGCGGCTCCCGCGAAGCGGGGGCCGCGAGTCGTTGCTTGCTGAACAGGGGAGTGGCTGGGAAGAGGACCCAGCTGCGCCGATGTTGCTCAGGGCGCTGGGGAAGCTGGTCCTCGCAGTCCCACCCTCCAGTGATTATCAGTCTCTATCCGGCGTGCAAGTGCGGGGCAAAATCAGGACACCAACAGTTCGTGGACAGAGCAGGTATTTAAGTCCGAGCGGCTCCCGCGAAGCGGGGGCCGCGAGTCGTTGCTTGCTGATCAGGGGAGTGGCTGGGAAGAGGACCCAGCTGCGCCGATGTTGCTCAAGGCGCTGGGGAAGCTGGTCCTCGCAGTCCCACCCTCCGGTGATTATCAGTCTCTATCCGGCGTGCAAGTGCGGGGCAAAATCAGGACACCAATAACATGGCTATTTACATTTTGAGCACTGTGGCGGTTATAGGTAAAGAAGGTCTAGTGAAGCATAGAAGATTGCCACCATCGGTGTCTGGGAGATTATACAAGCTTGCCCAGAAGCTGAATTGTTTCATACGTTCTCGTTAAGTGCAAAATTATTCACAAGACGAAGGCTGTGTTTTCTGTATTTAAGGGAGAGGGTTGGCCTTTCATTGACTTCAGAATCCTCGAGTTATCTTCTTGCTTCTGTGGCTGTTTAGGGAAATGTCAGCAGCCTCAACTCAGTTCATTAAGATGCTGTGATAGTAAGGCTGCCACATTAATGTTTTTTTTTTAAAATCAGAAATAAGCAGTAGGTAAATGGTAATAAATACGGGAAGTCTAATAGTGTGCGTCTGGCGTTGAGGCGAATCGGCAGCTTTGGCTACTCTAATTCACTATCATCCCTAATCCTCTCTGGTCTTTTCTTAGCCATCAACAGTCTTTCAGGTAGTTGTAATTCTCAGGCAGCCTTCCTCAGATGAACCTCGATCCTTAGAGGTGCTTGAGATTTCTGGTAATTACGAAGCTGATTAAGTCTCTGAGGTGGAACTTCCTTGTCCCGCGGATCACTGACATAATATCGACTACAAAAATATAGACTTACAAAAATATCGATGCCAAAATATAGAATACCAAAATATCGACTCCCTATCTCCAAACAGGTAAGTACAAAAATATAGAATCCAAAATATCGTTGTAAATAATATAGTTAGTCAAAATATCGAATTTTTTAAATGTTTTAAAAGTAATGTAAAATTAATGAAATAATACATATAATTAACTGACACATACTTAAAATTACTTAAATAACATTAAAATTAATAAATAATTAATGTAAGTAAAAAAAATAATTAATACATATATATTAACGTAATATTTATTAAAAATATTCAATATTTTCTGCGTAGGATAGCGGGCAGGTAAAATTTACTATTACCACTCCAGTAAGTGCAATAGTAGGGAAAGCGTTGGGTAGCGGGAGGGTAAAAATTACTATTCCCACTCCAGAGAGTGCAACAGTAGGGAAAGCGTTGGATAGCGGGAGGGTAAAATGTACTATTCCCACTCCAGTGAGTGCAACAGTAGGGAAAGCGTTGGATAGCGTAGGGGTAAAAATTACTATTCCTACTCCAGAGAGTGCAACAGTAGGGAAAGCATTGGATAGCGTAGGGATAAAAATTACTATTCCCACTCCAGAGAGTGCAACAGTAGGGAAAGCGTTGGATAGCGGGAGTGTCAAATTTACTATTCCCACTCCAGTCAGTGCAACAGTAGGGAAAGCGTTGGATAGTGGTAGGGT
The DNA here is from genome assembly GCF_964204655.1 of Triturus cristatus. Classification (NCBI taxonomy): domain Eukaryota; kingdom Metazoa; phylum Chordata; class Amphibia; order Caudata; family Salamandridae; genus Triturus; species Triturus cristatus. The sequence continues at coordinate 531,000,876 of NC_140579.1, read as the reverse complement.
ACAAATTTACTATTCCCACTCCAGAGAATGCAACAGTAGGGAAAGCGTTGGATAGCGGGAGGGTAAAAATTACTATTCCCACTCCAGAGAATGCAACAGTACGGAAAGCGTTGGATAGCGGGAGGGAAAAAATTACTATTCCCACTCCAGAGAGTGCAATAATAGTGCAAGTATTGGATAGCGTAGAGGTAAAAATTACTATTCCCACTCCAGAGAGTGCAACAGTAGGGAAAGTGTTGGATAGCGGGAGAGTAAAATTTACTATTCCCACTCCAGTGAGTGCAACAGTAGGGAAAGCGTTGGATAGCGAAGGGGTAAAAATTACTATTCCCAATCCAGAGAGTGCAACAGTAGGGAAAGCGTTGGATAGCGTAGGGATAAAAATTACTATTCCCACTCCTGAGAGTGCAACAGTAGGGAAAGCGTTGGATAGCGGAAGTTCAAAATTTACTATTCCCACTCCAGTGATTACAACAGTAGAGAAAACGTCTCATGGCGTAGGGGTAAAAATTACTATTCCCACTCCAAAGAGTGCAACAGTAGGGAAAGCGTTGGATAGCGTAGAGATAAAAAATTACTATTCCCACTCCAGAGAGTGCAACAGTAGGGAAAGCGTTGGATAGCGGGAGGGTAAAATTTACTATTCCCACTCCAGTGAGTACAACAGTAGGGAAAGAGTTGGATAGCGTAGGGGTAAAAATTACTATTCCCACTCCAGAGAGTGCAACAGTAGGGAAAGCATTGGATAGCGTAGGGATAAACATTACTATTCCCACTCCAGAGAGTGCAACAGTAGGGAAAGCGTTGGATAGCGGTAGGGTAAAAATTACTATTCCCACTCCAGAGAGTGCAACAGTAGGGAAAGCGTTGGATAGCGGTTGGGTAAAAATTACTATTCCCACTCCAGAGAGTGCAATAATAGGGAAAGCATTGGATAGCGTAGGGGTAAAAATTACTATTCCCACTCAAGTAAGTGCAATAGTAGGGAAAATAATAAATTAATATTTTGTTAAAAATTAATTAATTATTAATACCAAAACAAGTATTACATTTAATTACCAATAACACAAGATTTAATAATTGATTATTTATAAATACCAATATATTTTTGTTTAATTAATTACCTATTAATAATTAATTAACAACCAATTGTTTTTCAATAACAAACATTAATAAATGCTAATAATACCAATTAATCATTAATTAATAATATATTGATTAACGATATACACAAATTATTTAAATAATTAATTTTTTACAATCATATTACTTCCCACCATATTCCCCTATAAACACACTACCCGCTACAAATATTAAATGAATACAATTAACATAATTATCAATTAAACAATTAATACAAATTAATTACCAATTAATATTAATTATTTACCAATTAATAATTAATCAACAACCAATTAATTTTCAATACCAATTAATAATTAACTAATAACAATTAAATTACTTCCCACCCTATTCCCCTATAAACCCACAACCCGCTACAGAAGTAAAACGCTAAATTAAATTAAAGATATATTAATTAATAATATACACACATCAATTAAATAATTAATTATTTACAATTATATTACTTCCCACCATATTCCCTTATAAACACACTACCCGCTACAAATATTAAATGAATACAATTAACATAATTATCAATTAAACAATTAATACAAATTAATTACCAATTAATACAAATTATTTACCAATTAATAATTAATCAACAACCAATTAATTTTCAATACCAATTAATAATTAACTAATAACAATTAAATTACTTCCCACCCTATTCCCCAATAACCCACAACCCGCTACAGAAGTAAAACGCAAAATTAAATTAAAAATAATTAATAATTCCTATAAATTATTATTTAATGTACTATAATTAAATTACTTCCCACCCTACTCCCCTATAAACCCACAACCCGCTACGGAATTAAATTACATTAAAAAAAAATAACATAAAATTCATTACTTTAAAAATATACTAACATACATTACAATATTAATACATACTTTTAACACATATACTAACACTTAAAACACTATAAAAAATTCGATATTTTTAACAACTATATTATGACTGTCGATATTACTTACTTCTATATTATTGCAATCGATATTTCTTACCTGTTTTTCGATATTCTTCACCACTATATTTTGGCAATTCGATATTCTGTCCATTCTATATTTAAAACTCGATATTCTGTCCACTCGATATTTTTTTTTCGATATTATGTCTATTTACCTTGTCCCGCACCAACCTTTGCTTTTTGCATTTTTGGCTGTGGCCGTTAATTTCAGCCTTCCATGAGTTCTCACTGTCCTGGGAATGCATATTCTCAATACAGTTCAAATCATGTCCTGGAGACTCTCATATAGTTGGAGTAGCAGCATTGACCTGAAGAGAGAGATAATGCACCAAATCAGATAATCCCTTGCAGCACTCAGAACCAGGTCATCTGTGATATTCACAAGAGCGGCTGCTGTGCCAGAAGGTATTTGCATGGCTCTCTATCAGCACCTGATGAGAAGACAATCCTGTTCTCTTACATGGAGTACTTTGAATACTCATTAGCACCAAATGAAGAGCTTCAGGCCATTTGAGCGTCATGGAGGCACAGGCTTTAGCCAGTTTAGCTTTAATTGTTCCATTTGACCTATCTACGATGCCTGACGCCTCAAGCCTGTAGCTACTGTGGAATATCTGGTCAATCCCTAAGGCTGTACATAGCAATTTCATTACCTCCCTCTTAAAGTGTGTTCCTTCATCCAATTCAAGATAAACTGGCATCACGAATAGCGGTATCAACTCCCACAGCGATATATGTGTCAACCCATTGTGAAATCAAACACATAAGGACAAGGATGCACCTCAGTTGGTTACATCGGTCATCTCCACAAAGTTGATCTGGAGATGGTTGAAGGGACCATCAGACTTCCCAATGTGGCTCATGGTCACAGCAACTCCTTTGCCCACATTTTGTATCAGGCAAGTGGGGCAACACTGGCACAAGTTTTCTGCCATCAATCGGAAATGGGGGTTATAACAGTAGAGACACCAGCCCATCTACCCACATGTTTTGGACTATGCATGTACAGCACCATCGAGGGGAAGACGGAATCAGGGAGAACTGGTTTGCCACCACTGAACACCTAGATGTCACTGCCATCCTTCAAGCATCCCATCCTTTCCCACTTGGCTTTATCTAGCTCTGTGGCAGTATGTTGCAATTCACTCAGCTCATTAAAAGTATGTACAGTATTCAGTAGCATGTTGGAAACAGTTTCTCTCTCTGCATTACATAGTTCATTCAAAAGGAAGGTGCTGGACTCAAGAGCACAATATCGGGCAATTTCACCCACATAACGGTTGCCTCTGCTGACAGAATCATTGCCACTCCTGTTTGCAGCACACTTTACCACAGCAATTGCCCTTGGCAATTGCAAAGCATCCATCATATTTGAAACATACGACCCATACCGGATGGGAGAACCAGCTGAGTTCATAAAACCCTGTTGTGGTCACAACTGGCCGAAGTTGTGCAAAACTCTGAAACCATACTGGTTTGTCAGTGTAAATAGTGACTCACAAGCCTTCTGAAGTGCAGCAGGCTTTGGTAAGGGCAGTCAGTTCGGCTACTCTCGCAGATGTTACGTGGCACCAGTAAGAAGCCTCCACAACTCCGATCAGTGTACACAGCAAAAGTGGCTCTTAAAATACAACGTCAGTCTCTCAGGCAGGACCCATCAAGAAAAAGGGTATGGTCAGAATCAGGAAATGGTACCTCCAGTATGTCGGGTTTCAGTTTTATGCAAACTTGGAAACACTAATACAGTCATGATCACATTCACCCTCATCATTTCCCTCTGGGGTTGGCAACAGGGAAGCAGGGTTTAGTGTGTTACATCTCCAGATGGAAACATTTTGCCCAGCCATAATGATTATCTTGGAGTGGGTTAAGCAGCTATTCATCAGATGCTGAGTTCGGGGACTTGTCACCAGAATTTCGATGGAATAAGGTACCATTACAATTAGGGGGTAACCCATCACTATCCCCTATATTTGCTGAACGCTACCGCTTAACACTGTAACTGCTTTGAGACAACCAGGCAAGCTGCTGCCCCCAGATGAAGATTAGCTGAGAAATACACCAAGGGGAGCTTAGTCTCTCCAGGCAGCCCTGCCAAGTACCACGTATCAGGGGTTGAACTAGCACATTTTAATATTGGTTTCCACATCACCACATTAAAATGCATTAGTCATGCATAGAAAGCACCCCGACATGCTTTGGGGATCATGTGGTACTCCAAAAAACAGACTTGCACGCAGTGCTTAATGTTTGCACTCAGCACTGCACTCAGCCTGCAAAGCAATTTGGCCTGCAGGCTGGCCTCGGGTACTCCGACACGCTGTTAGCGTGATGTGGGCCAGCACAGTCCGATACGTTATTTTACAGTCTCCAACAAAAACAAATTATGCTTCCTTTAGTGGCCCCACCCGGCCTCTCTCTGAAACACACGTGGGCTGCTGCCTCATCCAGGGCAGCTAAATTGTTGGTCATAGAAGTGGGCGCTCTGGCTGGTGCTGGTGACCTTTCGGAGAAGTGAACACAGGAGCGGATTTCCACCCACAAGCGTCTTTTGACATGCTGGGGGTCCTGTAAGCATCGGAAACAGGCTAGCCAGCAGTATTGACACAAAACATTTGAATAATACCTTTGTGAGCAAGTCACATCATAATTTCAAATTGCAACGTGACTTGTTCACTTAGGGATTATTCAGATATTTAGCGTGACTGCTGCCGGTCAGCCAGAGTCACTTCTACACAAAGAACAGAGAGCCGCCTGTGACTGTCCATCCAAATTCCATTCGGACACTCAGGTGCCGATCACGATCCGGTAAAAAATTCCCCCGTGCGACTCGTATCGGGTCTTTTTACCGTACGAATCGTACAAGTGCCGTACGAACTGGCAATCACGATTCGCATGGTAAAAAGTCCATACGAACCGCACCGGGAATCATTCCCCACACGTCCTCGGGTCGGAAAATGTGTCCGACACGTCCTCGGACGATTTACCTTACAAACGTAAAAATCCAAGTCCGACCGAGGAATCACGATCCATCCCGTGCGTCCGAGCCTACAACCGTATGGAAAAAACACCGTCCGCACCGAACACCAATAGCAACCATGGAGACATGTGCCCGCATACGCGCCCAACACTCCCCCCAGCCCCCGTACGTCCGACACGTACCCCCCGTATATGTATACCCCCACCCGTCTATGTACACCCCAGTACGTTCCAGTCGTACCCCCACCCCAGTACGTGTCGTACCACCGTCAATGTACACCCCCCCACCCCTGTACGTGTCGTACCACCGTCTATGTACACCCCAGTACGTTCCAGTCGCACCCCCACCCCAGTACGTGTCGTACCCCCCGTGTACCTACACCCCAGTACGTTCGAGCCACACCCCCACCCCAGTACGTGTCACAGCCCCGTCTACCTACACCCCAGTACGTTCCAGTCGTACCCCCACCCCAGTACGTGTCGTACCCCCCGTGTACCTACACCCCAGTACGTTCGAGCCACACCCCCACCCCAGTACGTGTCATAGCCCCGTCTACCTACACCCCAGTACGTTCCAGTCGTACCCCCACCCCAGTACGTGTCGTACCACCGTCAATGTACACCCCCCCACCCCTGTACGTGTCGTACCACCGTCAATGTACACCCCCCCACCCCTGTACGTGTCGTACCACCGTCTATGTACACCCCAGTACGTTCCAGTCGTACCCCTACCCCAGTACGTGTCGTACCACCGTCAATGTACACCCCCCCACCCCTGTACGTGTCGTACCACCGTCAATGTACACCCCCCCACCCCTGTACGTGTCGTACCACCGTCTATGTACACCCCAGTACGTTCCAGTCGTACCCCCACCCCAGTACGTGTCGTACCACCGTCAATGTACACCCCCCCACCCCTGTACGTGTCGTACCACCGTCAATGTACACCCCCCCACCCCTGTACGTGTCGTACCACCGTCAATGTACACCCCCCCACCCCTGTACGTGTCGTACCACCGTCAATGTACACCCCCCCACCCCTGTACGTGTCGTACCACCGTCAATGTACACCCCCCACCCCTGTACGTGTCGTACCACCGTCAATGTACACCCCCCACCCCTGTACGTGTCGTACCACCGTCAATGTACACCCCCCACCCCTGTACGTGTCGTACCACCGTCAATGTACACCCCCCACCCCTGTACGTGTCGTACCACCGTCTATGTACACCCCAGTACGTTCCAGTCGTACCCCCACCCCAGTACGTTCCTGGCGCACCCCCAACACAACCTCCTAAGTACGGATCGCACCCCATGCCCCAACATCACAACCGCATGTACGAGTCGTACAAAGCCACACACAAGGACCAAATCGTACAACCAAATGGCCCATGTACACACCGTACACACGCTCAAAACGCACGTACACAACAAGGACAAAACAAAACAACTCAACAATACACCATTCGAAAGGCACACAGCCACTAAACATGGCCAACAACCACTAAAATAACACAATCACTGACCTGCAACTGTCAAAAACAAACAGAGGCCCAATACACCACCACTCCTTATAACACACCCACCCAAAATTCAAACACTGCCACACCCACCCATGGACCAATAAAAAGGGCCCACACACACAAACCATGAGCCTTTGCAACAGACCCACTGCTGCCAGACACCACAGAACCAGACTACAAGCGACACCACATCTTACACTTGCACACCTTCACACGACCACCCTCACAAACACCCTCTCATCACATTCACACACACACACAACCATCCACACCCCCCCCCAACATCCACACACCCCCCACACCCACACCATCCCCACCCACACCCCTCACCATGCCCACTACCAAGAATCCAAAGTTCAGTCACCGAGAGTTGGAGGTCCTTGTTGATCAAATCCTCAGAGTCGAGCCACAGATCTTTGGAACATTGGTCAGAAGCACCAGCCAGGCAGCCAAAACAGCCATGTGGCAGACCATCGTCGATGCTGTGAATGCTGTTGCGGACACCAGGAGGACCAAGCAGGATTGCCAGAACAGGTGGTACGATCTGCGGAGGAGGGTCAGAGCCAAGAGACAGGAGGAACACGACCAGGCCAACGCCACCGGAGGAGGGCCCTCCCGCAGACCCGTACAGTACCATCCCTGGGAGGAGAGGGTGATGGCCATACTGCCGGTGGAGGCAGTTGAAGGAGTAGAAGGACTCCGAGACCCGGGTGAGTACACAAACAACGCACCTCACATGGGGGGAACTGCAACCACAACCAAAATTAATAACAGGCACGCAACCACCACAAGCCATCGCATTACTCAACCACACTCCATGAGCAGGCACATGCCACTGCTGCCACCATGCCCCATGCACCCAGCTGGACAATGTCAAGTCACAGGCCACAGAAGACAACAACACATGACACGGTAACCCGGATGGCGGGAGGCTGGGCACCAAGAATCACATAGTGCGACTCCAAAGCAGACAACAATGCCCTCTGCCCATATGGCCTAGGTCACAGCCAGACAAACACTGTGTCCCAACACAGGAATGACTTGCCAGCAAATGGCGGATGCCTTGCATCAACACATGGGGGTGAAGGCACTGTTTTGCACATGCCAGCAGCTAATGAACAGCCAACAGTGTGAAAGAGTGGCAGCACACACCACCACAGCAGCAGCGCACAGACACACAGCAGACAAAATGGGTGCCTGGAGATCAGAAACAAACTCACATCAACAGGCCAAGGGCCACTCAAAGATCTGCTAACAGTGTGTGCCCAGGAAGCTGGGCCAAGGTGACAGAGGGTGACACACGGAGGGAGGGAGAGGGGGACACAGAGGGAGGGAGAGGGGGACTGAGAGGGAGGGAGACACAGGAAGATGGACAGAGGGAGGAGGCTGACACACAGAGGGAGGGAGAGGGGGACAGAGAGGGAGGGAGAGGGGGACAGAGAGGGAGGGAGACACAGGAAGATGGACAGAGGGAGGAGGCTGACACACAGAGGGAGGGAGAGGGGGACAGAGAGGGAGGGAGAGGGGGACAGAGAGGGAGGGAGAGGGGGACAGAGAGGGAGGGAGACACAGGAAGATGGACAGAGGGAGGAGGCTGACACTCAGAGGGAGGGAGAGGGGGACACAGAGGGAGGGAGACACAGGAAGATGGACAGAGGGAGGAGGCTGACACACAGAGGGAGGGAGAGGGGGACACAGAGGGAGGGAGAGGGGGACACAGAGGGAGGGAGAGGGGGACAGAGAGGGAGGGAGAGGGGGACAGAGAAGGAGGGAGACACAGGGAGAGCAAATCAGTCCTGTGGTGTGTGGGAATGTCTGCTCGTCAGCAGGTGGACTGCGTGCATGTAGACAAGGGTGGCCAGTGCCAGAACCCCCCCTCTTCATCATGGCAAAATGCAGGGCCATGTCACAACCTGTACACGAGCACAAGGACAGCCACCTGCATCATATGAGTGTGTGGATCCACTCCATGTGCACATGTACAGTGCTACAAGGAAGGCGCAAATGCATAGCTCGGCACACATGCACACTCCACTGCTGACTGCAGTCACACTTGACGCAGCAAGTAAGACTGTGCCACACATAGTTAAAGGGGCCAAATTGGTGCCCAAGGGACACACACATGCACAAGTGCACTGTGAGTGGAATGCAAGACAGATCCTAATTCCAAGAGGAAATGTGCCAACTTTGTAACGGATGAAACATGGATGTTGCATGGATCAAAATTAACATTTTCTCTCTCACACACAGGTCAACGTCGTGCTGCACCCCCCAACACTGGGGGGGAACACTCACAGGACCCGGATCTGCAGGAGACCGATCCCACCGGCAGCGACCACTCTCACCACTCTGCGGACGACCCCGACCGACCTGGCCCCTCTGGTGTCCAACCACCTGCAGCACCTGCGTCAGGTACAACCGTGCCAACCACCACCCCCACTCCTGCCACATACCAGGAGACACCCAGGATCCCTGCCCCAACACCACAATGCAGCCAGGCTCGCCAGGAGGGACACGGTGTCCCGGGCACCCAGGAGGAGGCAGGCGACAACGCCAATGCCACCCCTCAGGGGTCCCGGAGACCCGATGTGCCCACAAGTGCAGGCCAGACGCAAGTGGGCAGGGGTGGTGGGAGTGGAGGACGGCGGAGGCGCGAGCCTGACCAGTTGGCTGGGGATCCGGTATTTTCACATGTCCGTAACATCCTGGACTCATACCGGCAGGACACCACGGCCATGGCCCAGGTTGTGTCCGTCCTCGAGGGGATCAAGGTCCAGCAGGCCCAGCAACATGCGGAGCTAATAGCCTGTCTACAGCTACACCAACGGAGGATGGAGGACAGACAGGCTGAGCAAGTGACGGCGTCCCAGGGGATTCACGCTGAACTCCGTCGGATGGCCGACACCATGGCCGACCCTCCCTGTGCCAGAAGGCGGAGAACATCACCACCCACAGGGAGGGATCATGAGGAGGAGGAGGAAACATCCGACGGAGCATCCCAGACGTCGTCACGGCCTGCTGCTGAGGTTCCCCGCAGGAAGCCGGGTCGTCCACGGAAAGGACCGTGAGGGTGGCTGCTACATCACCATCTCCCAGGACACCTGGCCTGGCACCTGGCCCACTGGAGCAACAGCATCACAGCATCAAGAGACATTCTCTGCCACATGGCCCTGCTGGTCACTGGCTGACCAATGTTGACAAAGACTGTGGCATGGACTATGAGGATTTCCAATGGCAAGGACACCAACTCCCCTACTGAACTTTGGATTCCCTAATCCCGGAAAGCCCCCCACTTTGTCCCCCCCCCCCCCTAATAAATCACACTATTAAGAGTAGATGCCTGCTGGTAGCATTATTACCTAACATGTGTCTTGTACAGTCTAAACATGCCTGAGTCATCTGTTCACTTCAACCATCCACACCCTGGGGCCTGAGTCTGGCACAGGACACATGGGTCACAGTTTATTAGGCAAGACAGACATGGAGCACCATACACACCCGTGATGTGCAGAACCAGCTGAGGGGGTGGCCGAACAACCGTGCTGACAGACACATTGAGTACAGCAACAGTCATGCGCAGAGGTCAGGGAACCTGGCCCGTGTCCTGGGGGGCACCCAGGTACGTGTAGACAGGTGGCAGAACCATGTCCTGCAAGCTTGAGTCCGGTGGATGCAGAGAATGGGGGCCTGGACAACGTTGGATGCATGGGGATGGCACATGTCACACTACCCACACAGTCATGGACATCATGCCCAATACACAGTCTCAGCACACACACACAGCTTGCATCTTGCCACTCGACACATTGACACATAGCCACAATCTGGGAATACCATGCCAGACATGCAGGATGCACCGTGCCAACACACCAGCATTGACTGAGCAGAGGCACCTTGGAGGCATAGGGACACCTTTAATAGTCATGTTTTTGGGATTGCAGAGGCAACTTGAAGTACACATGAACACATCATGTGGAGTAACATGTGGCTCAAACACTGGCACCCCCCTTATGCAGCACAAATGCGTGATAGCCATGGTACTGGCACACAAGCGTCGGCTAACAGCTAAATACCCACAGCTGCACACGGAGAGCCTGCCATACACCATAGATCCGCTGATGTGGAAGTCCCACGCCATGTCAAGCCAATGTCAACCGTATGTGTCCGAGGGCAGTGTCACACACATTGATGCCATCATCACAATCCACCATCCCATCACTGATGACTGACAACCAGGCAGCCCATCTATTCTGGTGTACCCAGCTGCATGTCGTGTCCCATGGGGATGCAACATGACTGCAGAGGAACCAAACCCCGACCTGGGCAGTGTGCACACATCGTGAACAACTGCCACACCCAATACACCCCAGATGCATCCCTTACCCCATGGAGACTTCCAAACGTGTCCGTGCCTGTAACGCTGAGTCAGCCCACGATGCCATGTCCATGAGGAATAGCAGTGCCACAACAATGCAACCAGCAGATGGCATGCGCAGGTACCTGGGGAAGAGAGACACACAAGAAGTCAGCCACAAAAAGCACAGCCACTTGCATGTGCATTGACTCGACACATGTATGGATGACAACATGCTAGGTCACAATTATGACTGGGGAAATACTACCATCACTGCCACCATCACTCCAGTGACACACCCACACACACCTCTGACTCACGTGCCATACATGCAGGTGGACACACACATCACAACACATGCCACACGGGGACCAAGGCGTGCACACTCAGACACTGGTACTCACCACTAAGCAAAGAAGTCGCGTATGAGCCGAGTCCGGATGTCCTCTTGCGGCTCCACATCCTCCACATCACTAGCCCCATTGCCAAGCCCTTCGTCCTCCACGGGTGGATGGTCCTCGTCATGTTGATTCAGGATGAGTGGCACAGCTCTTTCAACTGCCATGTTGTGCAGCATGCAGCAGACCATGAAGATCTTGCAAACCTTTGCCGGGGCATATGGGAGTGCGCCGCCGGTCTTGTGGAGGCACCGGAATCGGCTCTTCAGCATGCCAAACGTCCTCTCTATCACTCGCCTTGTCCGGCCATGGGCGGTGTTGTAGCGGAGCTGGGCCGGCGTGATGGGGTTGCGGAGAGGTGTCAGCAGCCAAGGCATGTTGGGATAGCCAGCGTCCCCTACATGGGAAGCACATGGACATCGTTAGAACTGGCGAAGCGGTAGTGCTGCTCGGCCAAACAGAATACAGGACAGACAGACTGTACCCACCAACAACACATGCTCGTTCGTTGCGCAGCTGCATCATCATATCAGGCATCCCGCTACGCCTCATGATGTAGGCATCGTGTGCTGATCCTGGGAAACGAGCACAGACATGTGAAATCACCATGTTGGACAGACACACCACAAGGGCATTGATGGAGTGGTAGTGCTTCCGATTGCGGTACGCCACCTCCCGTGCGTGTGGTGGTACCAAACCTACATGTGTCCCATCTATGGACCCAATGACATGGGGCATCCCTCCCAGGGCATAGAAACCACGCTTGACCTCAGTCATCTGTTCAGGGGTTGGGAACTTGATGAAGTCATCCAGGTGAATCAACATGGCCTCCAAGAAATCATGCAGCACACCGCTGAACATGCTCTGGGACATGCCACCAACATGAGCTATGGTATTTTGGAAGGTACCCGTGGCAAGGAAATGTAGGGCAGCCATTACCTTCAGCTGGGGTGTCAGTGCCGTAGGATACCTGTGCTGCGGTTGCAGGTGTGGTGCCAGTCTCGCCGTCAGCTCCAGAATCAACGGTTGGGTGAAGCGGTAGAGCCGGATCCTGTCATTCTCCTGCATGGTGGCCAAGTCTGGAATTCTTCGGGCAACAGGAGGCGCTCTGCAGTAATTTGGAAGTGACAAGGAAGAGTGAGTGCACTACGAGAACAACTCATGTCTACTGAGCACATGTAAATCTGGCAATACACACATGCCACATAGGGAGTCAGGCATGTGCTACATGCCCAGGACACGTATGGATGCAAGGTGACACTCCTTCCAAGACCCAGCTACACACGGTGATTGAGAACCTCCCCATGCCACGCCATGGAAATAGCTGTGTCCCAGTGCAAGTGCACTGCCCGACGCAAGACAGGAGTGACATACACCCACACATCAGCAGAAGTGTGATGCCGATTGCAGAGACTGGCAGCGGAACACTTGAGCCACAGGTCACATGACATTACACTAGTCCAGCCCACACACCTTGCCATGAAGGTGCACATGTCATGACTCACCACACATTCCTTGTGAGTTTGCTGACATGGCCTTGTCACGCTACTCCGTGTCCCTTGCATACATGTGCACCTCACATCCGAGAACACATGTGGCATGGTGTTGGGAACAGTGTGCAATGACAATCTACACACAGCCACATGTTGGTTGCTGCAACGGCTGCAGCTTTTGAGGGTGCTACAACATCAACCTGATGTAAATCCCGGACACATATATGGCATAGTCACATTGTGCACTGTGGGTAGTGATAAGTCATGTGTCATGAACCCTGTACCTGGCATCATGGGACACTTCTGTGTGTTGGTGTCGGTGCCATGCCAGTGACGCTCACCCCAAGTGCGCAGTCCCACATGCACACATGTCAAAGGAGTCAAGGGCATGCCTGGCACACATTGCACCCTCACACAGTACACATGTACACATCTCATCATACATCTGGTGCCTTCTCCACTCAGGAGGCATGTTCCACATCACAGCCTGTGACACCTGTGCCCCACACATGTGGTAATGCACAGACGATGCCTTGATGTCCATTCCTGGACAAGTATGTCCATCCATGGACAAGTATGTCCGCCCTATTCCTACATGTGTGTCGCCTATCACCACAGTGATGTGTAAAATCCGCCGTACTGCTGCTGAGAGGGCCTGTGCATGTTCCCAAATCACTGTGGGAGTGCTGCCGTATGTGTACCCATCGTGATGGCGAGCGTAGATGCGAGTGTACGGTCCGTGTCACTACGGGTACGCATACGCGTGCAGACCCATAGTGATGGAGAGCGTAGATGCGAGTGTACGGCCCTATCACTATGGGTCTGCACGCGTATGCGTACCCGTAGTGGTACGGACCGTACACTCGCATCTACGCTCACTATCACTATGGGTCTGCACGCGTATGCGTACCCGTAGTGGTACGGACCGTACACTCGCATCTACGCTCACTATCACTATGGGTCTGCACGCGTATGCGTACCCGTAGTGGTACGGACCGTACACTCGCATCTACGCTCACTATCACTATGGGTCTGCACGCGTATGCGTACCCGTAGTGGTACGGACCGTACACTCGCATCTACGATCACTATCACTATGGGTCTGCACGCGTATGCGTACCCGTAGTGGTACGGACCGTACACTCGCATCTACGCTCACTGTCACTATGGGTCTGCACGCGTATGCGTACCCGTAGTGGTACGGACCGTACACTCGCATCTACGCTCACTATCACTACGAGTACGCATACGCGTGCAGACCCATAGTGATGGAGAGCGTAGATGCGAGTGTACGGTCCGTACCACTACGGGTACGCATACGCGTGCAGACCCATAGTGATAGTGAGCGTAGATGCGAGTGTACGGTCCGTACCACTACGGGTACGCATACGCGTGCAGACCCATAGTGATGGAGAGGGTAGGCATGCATGTACGGGCCGTTGCCATGCATTTGGGGTGCCCTAGGGCCCCCACACGCACCGTACCTGTGTGTGATGCTCCAAATTACATAGGGGACAAGTATTAAGGCCTACATGCATGCTGGTTGTCATGGAGACCAAGTTCAAAATTCGAAATTGTTCTGGAAGGTGCACAGCAGAAGTCAGTTGGAATTTGTCTACTTTGTTGCAATGTGTTTGTGGGGCTGACATCATGCAGGAGAATGAAACCGATAGAGAACACACAGACTGCTAGGTTTGTAGGGATTGGTGGAAACATAGGATGCAAATGTGAGTGACCAATCTCTCTGTACTCCTGTGCATGAGACTGGGCAGAAGGGCACATATAAGGCAGCCAGGTCCCATGAGGGAGCACTTGCCTGCACATCTTTGCATTCGTCGACCCAGCTGCTGCTACTGATTCCCTGGAACCATGTCAAGGGCTGTGGAGAGGACACAGCCATTCACCCTGGAGGAGAACATGGCTCTGCTGGATGTGATCCTCCCACAGTACCCCATGCTGTATGGGCGACCAGGGTATCAGGTGAGTGCATAGGCCACTGCCACAGACTGTCCCTATGTTGTGACTGTGACTTCTGCCATTGCGTCCAGGTGTAACACACATGCCATGTACTGTCGGGGGGGTCCCAGGGGGGGGTGCCTGATGTCTCCCAGCAGTGCCCTGAGACAGGAGGGGTGGGGGCCTATCACTCACAGCAGTGCCCTGAGACAGGAGGGGTGGGTCCAGAGTGCTCCCAGCAGTGCCCTGAGACAGGAGGGGTGGGTACAGTGTGCTCCCAGCAGTGCCCTGAGACAGGAGGGGTGTGTGCCTATCACTAACAGCAGTGCCCTGAGACAGGAGGGGTGGGTACAGAGTGCTCCCAGCAGTGCCCTGAGACAGGAGGGGTGGGTACAGAGTGCTCCCAGCAGTGCCCTGAGACAGGAGGAGTGGGTACAGTGTGCTCCCAGCAGTGCCCTGAGACAGGAGGGGTGTGTGCCTGTCACTAACAGCAGTGCCCTGAGACAGGAGGGGTGGGTGTGATGCACAGTGTGAGCCTTGATCATTGATTGTGACATTGCCATCATTCCACCTGTGTACCCACTGTGGCACGTAGTGCTTTTTCCCCTCAACAGGGGATGATGTCCCTATGACAAAGGTGCAATGCGTTGGCTGCATGACATGCCTTGTTGTAACCAGCTAATTTGTACCCATATGTCTCTCTGTGACATGTGGCTGGTGTATTGATGTGGTGTCACTTGTTCTACCTCACAGGTAGGCGCCACTGCCAAGGAGCAGATCTGGCTGACCGCCGTCAGTGCCGTGAGGCGTGTGGATGGTCGGAGGCAGAGCCTTCCCCAGGTGAGGAAACGCTGGCAGGATATCCGGTGCTGGACGCGGAGGATTGCACGGCTCCTGCTGGGGGACTCACCTGAGAGCCACAAGAACCGCGGCCGCCGCCGTCTGAGCCACCTCCACAGGCGTGTGCTGCCGGTGGTCTTTCCAGACCTGGAGAGGCGCTTACAGGCGATGCAGCAGCCGGAAGGGGGTAGGTACATGTGTGTTTGTTGTGTGTCACCGGCATTTGTAAGGGCACAGTAGCATGAATTCACTGGCAGGGTTTAAAGGTGCTGTGCAGATCCTGTTTGCCCCAGTATAGCGCTGTGCCCCTGCCACCCTTCCCCTCCTTGCAATGTGTTCCCTGGTCTGTGTGTAGTCACTCCTCCACAGGGTAATGTAGGCTGGCGCTTTGTCCACGGGAACAATGTCTGTAGCATCATGTGTGGGGGTGGTGTGTAACAGGTTGTGGGACATTGCCTGTGCACTGTCAAGTTCACTGCATGTGGGTTCCATATCAGTTGGCACTGATGCTGACTCCAGACATGGGAGTTGGTCTCTCATGTGTCATGCCTTACAGCGCGCATGTCCCATGTAGTGGCCTGTGACATGATGTGCATGAGTGTGCGATACACATAGTGCAGGGATGGTGACGTGTGTTGCAGTCATTACCATTCAGTAGCATGTAGTTGCGTGCCCACTACTGTCCCCTGGGGCACCTTTTCCTCAGTGGTGTATGTGTCATCATAAACGTGGCCACTGTCAGTGTCTACAGCGTAAGTTGTGCTCTCTGCCATTGTCCCCTGTCACCATGTATATAGACGTGCTATTTTGTACAGGTGTCCACTGTGCAGCCTGACCTGATTGTCCTTCTTCATACTCACAGTTGCCAGTGCCTGTGTGTCTTGCTATACTCATCTGAGGATGGGCACTGGTACCACATTATTTGTACAGGCGCACCTTGGCTGTTTGGCGTTCAATCTCGCTTTTTGCCTGCCCCTGTGTGTATCACCCAGACTATGAGATGTTGGTGCCACCTGTGTCTCAACAATTTGCCTCGTGTAGGGTCTTGTTGGGGCGGGCAATGCCTATGTGTTAAATCCTGATTACCACTTGCTGGGTCTGGGCAGTGTGTGATGTGTCTGGACACACACGCAATGTGCAGTGACAGAGTCATGTTGTGCATGTTTTCAGCATTACCTATGCAGCATGTGTCTCAAGTTCATGGATATGGTCCCTGGTCATCGGTATTTTCGCCAACGCTGTGTGGTGCAGATGCAGTGCTGGATTGTCCCCAGGGCCTGGGTGCTATGTCAGACTCCTTTTCCTGTGTTTAGCTATTGTCTCATGCTCTCCATGGTATTTCAGTGGCATGGTGGCTCAACCAACTGTGTGTTTCATGCCCTACATCGGTACCCTGTTCAGTAGATGTTAGGGATCTTCCTTTTCAGGCCATGCAATGTTACCTATGTGGATTGGACTCATGTGACAGATGTGTACAGATGTCTGATTATTTCTGTCTCTCCACCCTGCCCACAGCATCGTCGGGGGACACAGAGGGAGACATGGACACAGACCAGGCGGAGGGACCGAGCACCAGTGCCAGCCGTGACATCGGGTCTGGCACATCGAGTGGTACAGAGGCGGAGGAGAGTGTGGCCGAGGACCTGTCGACTGGCACATCAGACTACGAAGCTGACAGGTCCGGGGACGATGTCTCCGAGTGGGCGGAGGCTGCACCAGCAGCTGACAGCGGAACAACACCTCGCACCGCCCCCTCAGTTTCCACCAGCCGCCTCCCACTTGCTCGTGTCCCTTCCCAGCGTGCCCGGTCACAGCATGTCTCCTTCCTGCCAGGCACCGCACCCCCTGCCCCTGTCTCCACTGCTGCCGCCAATGCAGAGTCTGTGGACATCCAGCGGCAACTGCAGGTTGGTCAGGCTGCGATCCTTAATGTCCTCCATGCCCACGACAAAACCCTCACCAACATCGAGGCTTTCTTGGAGGGCATTCATTCATCGCAGGCTGACCAACGCAACTTGCTGAGGTCCATCGACTCCACACTGACTGCAGCAGTGGGTCTCCTGCAGCGCGACCTCCCCCCACCTACCCCTGCCCCATCCACACTTCCCGCTCCCATGCCTGTCACACGTACACCCAGACGTCGGCATGCACCCACATCAACGGACACGGGCACCACACCAGCAGGGAAGGTCCACCGCACTCCTCCTGACACGCACACACAGGGTGAGGTAGGCACACCCACTGGGTCGGGGGGCAAACGTGTGACACGCAGCCATAGTGGGAGTCCGCATTCCACCCAGTCCACTCCCTCCAAATCCCCTCCCCTCAGCTCTCCTGGCCACATCTCCCCCAAGGACACCTTCATGGCCGCTCTGTCCCTGAGCCCCACAGTTACACCACCACGCAAGCGGTCAAGGAGGTCCCCGGTCAGGGTGGTTGAGTCTCCCCCCCTGTCTCCACCCTCCCCCGGTGGCGCTGCGACCCATCCCTCTGACCCCCCCCCCTCCTTGGGGCCTGAGGTCCCTTCGGGTGCAGGGGACTCCCTGGAGGACCTTGCAAAGGTGTGTAGTGCCATCCTGGCCTCCGCCTTTGGCACTGACCCACCCCCTGTGGTGGAGTCCTCCATCCCTGCACCCACAACGCCGCCCCTTTGCCCTGATGTCCCTGCGGTGCCTGTTGCTTCTCCCCCCCCTGATGCCCTCACCAGTGTGGAAGACGATGCCATTTGACTGTGCAGGCAATGTAGGGGACACGCATCCCACTGTGTCCCCCATCCAGCTGAGAATCATTGACTGCCCTATGGGCTTTGTGAAGATTGAACTGCCTGCGATCCACGGACATTGTGCTCATGCTGAATAAAGCTTAATTTTGTTTTCATTATCACACTACTGCTATGCTGGTATTGGTGTTGGTGGGGCTGCTACATGGTTTTGGGTGGTGTGTAAGGGTTTGGGTGTGTGGGATGTGTAGTAGTGTACTGCTCATTGGTGGGACCCTGTGATCTGTGTGCCATCACAAGGTGTTGGCTAACTTTCTTTGTTCATGTAAGCAGTTACTGCATGGTGCACTTGTCCCAGGGTGTATTCCTTCCTCTGTGTACCCAGCTTTCTTCCCTGCAGGGTGTTCCCAATGTTTAGCGCAGAGCTGTGTCTACATGAGCTGTGTGTGTGACGGAGCCCTTCTACTTTGGCCATGCATGCAGGGCCATGTCTCCACCTGCGACAATCGTGGCATCCTTGGTGATCACTGTACTTGTGTGTGGAGTCTGTTGACATGAGTTCATGGGGACATGTTCCCTTGTAGCCAGTATGCATGTGGATAATTCTGGCCTCACACACATGTGTTACACCCCTCCTGTATCAGGGCACTGCTGGGAGTGATGGGCACCCACCCCTCCTGTCTCAGGGCACTGCTGGGAGGACTCTGCACACACA
The DNA here is from genome assembly GCF_964204655.1 of Triturus cristatus. NCBI lineage: Eukaryota > Metazoa > Chordata > Amphibia > Caudata > Salamandridae > Triturus > Triturus cristatus. Next base: position 530,981,803 of record NC_140579.1, on the reverse strand, counting down.
CCTCCAATTTCTGGATATGTACGCTTGGGACATACACGGTGTGGGTGCGCTCCATGCATTCGAGGTGAGGGTACGGGTCGTACTTACACTGTTGGGGTGGGGGGTACGCTCCATGCATACGCGGTTGGGGGTACGGGTCGTACTTACACTGTTGGGGTGGGGGGGTACGCTCCATGCATACGCGGGTGAGGGTTCGTGTCGTACTTACACTGTTGGCATGGGGGGTACGCTCCATGCATACGCGGGTGGGGGTACGGGTCGTACTCACACTGTTGGCATGGGGGGTACGCTCCATGCATACGCGGGTGAGGGTACGGGTCGTACTTACACTGTTGGCATGGGGGGTACGCTCCATGCATACGCGGGTGGGGGTACGGGTCGTACTTACACTGGTGGGGGTGGGGGTACGGTCCGTACGTCCGCGGGTGAGGGTTCGAGTCGTACTTACACTGTTGGGGTGGGGGGTACGCTCCATGCATACGCGGGTGGGGGTACGGGTCGTACTTACACTGTTGGCATGGGGGGTACGCTCCATGCATACGCGGGTGGGGGTACGGGTCGTACTTACACTGTTGGCATGGGGGGTACGCTCCATGCATACGCGGGTGGGGGTACGGGTCGTACTTCCACTGTTGGCATGGGGGGTACGGTCCGTACGTCCGCGGGTGAGGGTTCGAGTCGTACTTACACTGTTGGGGTGGGGGTACGCTCCATGCATACGCGGGTGGGGGTAGGGTCCGTACATATCCGTCCCCACGCTATGTGATGCTTGTGCGGGCCGTACCGAGGCCTTTGCCACGTGGGTAAGATCCGTCCCGCCATTGTTGGGGTGACGTGTGTGTGGGCGTGGTACGACTCGTACCCACGCTCTTGAGGCGTGGGTACGGGACGTACCTGTCTGGTTGTGTTGCCGGTTCGCGTGGTGACGGACTTCCGTTGTGGCGGTCGCTGGCTTATCAGGACACACCCCCACCCCCTCGTGGTGACCAGGGCATGGGAGTCAGGTATGTCCAGGCCATGTGTGACTTATGTGGTTGTTTTGTGGTCTGCCCTGGTCGTGCCACCCCCACCCCACCCCACTTTCCCCCCTCCCTTAGTTATTCTGACCTTCTGCGGCGTCTGCATCGGTGCCTGTAGAGCAGGTGGACTGCTATGAGGGCAGGGATGACTCGTAGGTTCGGGTCCATGTCTGTCCGTCGCGTACTGGTACTCCAATCGCGTCGTCCTGTCGCGTACGGGTCCTCCTTGGTGGCGTCGTCCTGTGTGTCCGTCACGTACTGGTCCTCCTTGTTCGCGTCGTCGTCTGTCCGTCGCGTACTGGTGGTCCTTGTTCGCGTCGTCCTGATTTCCCGGCAGTTTTTGGCTGCCGCAAAATATTCACCGTGCGGGGTGACGTCGGTGCGAATCGTGATTCCTGGGTCGTGAATGGCTGGCTGCGAGCGTCCCGACGTCAGGTCGGCACTTTCCCGGATCGCATTGGTAGGTGTTTTTTTGTTCGGTCGGACTTTTTTACGAATCGTACGGTCATGGTGTACCCGTGCGATTCGTGATTCCTTGTTTGTAGAAATTGACGACCGGGTACGCGTCGGACGGAGAATATGCTCCGTCCGACGGTTCGTACCCGGTTTTTACCGGATCGTGATCGGCACCTCAGTCTTGAACTGCTACTTTCTGATGTAATCCCCAGCTCAGCCGAAAAACTTCAGTACTGTCACTTCGTAGCTCAAGAAAAAGCAAGCTGAAAAGTGGTCATCAGGTGAGTCACACAATGCTCTCAGTCCACAGAGACTCTGCCCTGCGTTAATCTGATCACTGTAGCATGCACTACACCATAGTAGGCAACAGTAAAGTATAATGGCATGGGGAGTTGTTCAGTATCCATAACCTCTGCTTTGCTGCTAAAGTGTTTTGTTGATTATAAACAGGCAGCAGACACTTTCTCAGTGAGAGCTTCTGCTCTCCTGCCCTGCCATTCCCCTCCTGGAATTGGACATATGTGGATAATAAGTTAAGGACATGTGGAGAGACAGGTGCGTTAAAATAGTCTATAACTATTTTTTTGGCCTTTCATCTTTAGGTAATCATATGCAAAATAACCACACGCCTAAATGAAAGATAAATCATACAAGTTAAAGATATTGATGGGAAATGCATTATTTTACACTAATGATACCTCATTTGGTTAATGCAATCACTGCAGAGGTTTTGTGTGTATTCAAAGTCAAACAGAATTGAGTCCTGGTTGATGCATGTTAGAGTCGGGGATCTCTGGTTGGCGCAAGGTTGCCCTTGTGTCAAGCAGGAACCCTCTCCTCCACGTCAGGGCGCAGGATAACCCCTCGCGAATGACCCTTGCTCACCCTCTAGGTGCGTGGCGTGAGCAGCCAAGGCGATTCCTCAGGCGTTGTTGGTTAAGCACTTACAATCATACACACAGTAAATACATCAATCCCCCCAGAAACGGACACCAGACTTGGATATATATAAAAATACGATCCTTTATGTAAAAATAAGGTATATATATCTCAACAGACTTATCACAAGACCAATAACGTTTTCGCTATGCCACCAGGTTGTAAAGCGGGCAAATGGTCGTTGTTCGTAGCTTCCAAATGGATAGTTCGTAGTCTCTTTACTTGTAGTTCCAGTACTCACAGGGATCGACTCCTGTGAACGGGGAAATAAGGCGTTGCGGGCCCCGAGCCCGATACTGGAACTTCTTTCGTGATGTGGAGAGTCGGCACAGGTCGGTGCGACTCTCAGCTTGGGAAGTGTTCTTGGGTCCTCAATCAGCAGGTGTGGGCAAGTAGGCAGGCGCGGCCCGCGACCCTTTAGCACGGCGGTGCAGGAGGGTCTCCACAGCGGGGGCGGCGCGGCCTGAGATGTCCGAGGATAGCGAAGCGGGGCCACAGGGCACTGTCAGTGCAGCTGGATGACCCGGCGTAGATCACAGTCGTCGGACGGCTTCCGGCGGGAGGGGTGATAGCGCGGTCAGCGCGCTCCAGTAGCAGGCGGTGACAGGGATGCAGGCGGCCTGGCCCGGGGACAGAGAGCGGCTCTGGACGGAGCGGGGCTCTCACGGGTTTGAGGCAGGCAAGCTTCTGAGTGTCACGGCCCTAGGAGGGGCGATGAGAGGCGCAGTCTCTTTCCAGCGGGATGCACACACGGCTCGAATTGGAGGACGAGCAAAAGCACAGAGAACCCACTGGTCCTGGGGTTCAGTTCAGGGGGCAAGCTCAGATCAAGCCCTTGGAGAATGTTCAAGCACAAAGTAGCAAAGTCTTTTCAGTAAGTCTCTTCCTCTCCTCTCTCAGCAAGGCAAGCAGCAGGCCAGCTCCTCCGGCGTCTTCTTCTCCTTCTAGTCGGGCAGAGGTCCTTTGTGGTAAACAGGATTCTGATTTCTTAGGAGCCAGGCTCCTACTTTTATACCATGATTCTTTTGTTCTTTAGCGCCAGGGGGCCTAGGCCTGGCTCAGTCCAGTTCTGGAGCACTTTGTTATGGTGACTCTGCTCTTTCCTTTCAGCAGCAGGGCAGAGACATCAGCCGCCCCGCAGGGGGTGGCGCCGGCTTTGTGGTGGCAGAGCACAGGTCTATTCAAGAGTCAAGGTGTACTCCTCCCACCCATCCAGGTGTAATCTCTCTACCCACCACCTGGCAGCCAACCTGTCTCTGGGGATTCCCCAACCCTGCTCCTTACTGTTGCTGGGCAGAACACACACACATACAGCAGAGGCGGACTGAGATGGTCAGGTCAGTAAATACTAACTTTCTAAAAGTAGTATTTACAAACCCAGGATATTAAAATAAACTTGACTACAAGAAGTATTTTATTATTCTGAGTTCAGGCATACTAAACTTGACACTTCTACCATGCTCTCTGAGTCCACTGGGGTCACAGCGTCGGCGTGATCCCGGCAGCCCATCCTGGCCTATGGAGAGCAGGTAGCCTTCAATAGTGAAGAACGAAAAGGCTGTAATTCACTACTAAGACATGCCACACACATCAGGGCATGTCCTACCTTATGCCTACAATGCACCCTGCCCTTGGGCCTACCAGAGGGGTGGCTAATATATAAGTAAGGGAAGGTTTAGGGACTGGCAAGTGGGGGCACTTGCGCAGTCAGCGCGACGGTCCCGGACCGCGCACAGGGTCTGCGGTGGCAGACCCTAGACACACTTTACAAGGCCGCTTCCGTGGGTGGCGCAACCAGCGCTGCAAGCCCACCAGCAGCATCGGCATTTACAAGCCCTGGCACTCCTGGTGCACTTTACTAGGGGCTGATAGTAAACCGAATAAGCCAAACATGGACACCAATCAATGTATACATTTTACCATAGGGAGAGCATATGCACCTTAGCACTGGTCAGCAGTGGTAAGGTGCCCAGAGTCATAAAACAGCCAACAACAGGTCAGAAAAAATACAGGAGGAAGGCAAAAAGTTTAGGGATGACCCTGCAAAAAAGGGCCAAGTCCAACACAACCCCCTTCCAGCCGAAACGCAGGGTAGACCAATCACCACCGTGATGGTCTTCCCTGCTTGGGGCGATAGAACAAGGACCTGGCCCACAACTGCAGGGGCAGACTCCATTTCTACGCCAATCTGAACCTATCGGACTCCCTCTATCCATACTCTCAGGGCCCACCAAGCCAATCCATGGGGAACCCTTCTCCTCACCTGTGGACACCACCTGTACAGCACCTAACCTTAACTGGCCCACAGGTGTGTCCCAACAGACAGACAGCAAAATGCTACAGTGGCCACTGACAGTAGTCAGGGATGAGACCCAGGCCGTATGCCTCTCAGGGCTCTCAATCCTCTGTGGCGCCAGGGAGCGGGGGGCAATAGTGCTTGGCACCCTTTGTCCATTCTCCCCCTTGTCAGGTCAGGTATGACATCCTGGCACTGACCCACCAGCCCCAGGACTGTACCCGGCGGCTGGACCCAAGACTGGGGTGGCCTCTCCCACACCCGGTCCTTCTCCTTGGGGCTCTGTACCCTCCCACCTGGAGTGGTACCCCCTTCCAGAATTGCCAGGGCACCTGGGGCAGGTGTCCTGCGCAATTCGCCCACCAGTTCAGGTGTTCTATCCTGCAACTGGGCGTCCAGGTCCGGGGGGACATCCTGAACCTGGCCCTCCAACCTAGGGTCTAAACCCTTCAGTTGAGCCGGGGTCAGAGGCGAGGACTCCCTCCCTCTGCACCCCCTTCCAGAGTACTTCCCACTCCCAACTGGCGTGGTACCCCCAGAAGCAACATGGGTCAGGACACTGATTACAGTAGTCCCACCCTCCAGGTCAGACAACACCTGAACCTGGCTTCCCAAGCCTGGGACCAACACATGCGGTTGAACGCTCGCCTGGCGCACCACGACTTCCCGGGGAGCACGCATGCCCCCCCTGAGGGTGACACATAACTCATGTGTCGTGTGACAGTCTGCCTGGCGCTGATCTCCCGACCCCTGCCCATCTGACAGTGCCTGAAGATCCCCCAGGACAGAAGTGGTGTCGCCATGGTCACTCACGGGGGACGCAGCCCTTCTGGCTGGCCCCTGACCCACTGGTTCTTCCACTGGGGACTCTTTCCCCCTCTCACCCCTCAATCTGGACCTCTGCACCCTCCCAACTGGAGCGGTACTGCCAGACACCAGAACTGATGGAGGCCTGCTTACAGACACTCCCAGCTCACCAGACACTAGGGGATCCCCCTCAACGGGCGGCCCATCAGGACAGCCTAGGCTCCCCGCCTGGTGTTCCCTTAAAGAACCATCCAGGCTCGGAGACTGGGTTTCGGGCACCTGGGGGCACGCAGCCCCACACTCACTCCTTCTCCACTGAGACAGGACGTGAGCCCCTACACCCCTCCCACTACCATGGGACCTAGCTGGGCTACTCTGCACCACTTCCACCACTCTGGGTTGGAAGATACCTGAGCCACTCCCCACAGGGTCACTCCCCAATGCCTCTCCAGACCCTCTGGAATCCACCAAAAGGTCTGCCTCCAATGGGAGTTCTCTGCGGTCAGAGAACTCACTCTCCAACAGGTGTTGGCATAGCTCTGGAAAACAGGGACTTACAATATGCTCTCCCACAATTGGATCACACAGCCCCCTAGCAGGGTTAACCAAACTATCCTTCACCTTACCATCCAGTGCCTCACACACGTACTCCACACCACTCTCCTGAGACTGGCAAGACAGTATCTGACTGTCTCTGTCCCACAACCCACACTCTTCTGGGCGGTCTTCACACTCACCCACCAGGACTTCAATGTTGGGGGAACCCCTCTCCCTGTACCTCTCAGCTAGAGTCAGTAGAGTGTCCCTCCCTCCACTAGGACTATGAACCCCTGCGCCAGTTACCCTATTCCCTTCAGGGATACTGCGCATTACTGGAGCTACCTCATGCCCTTGAACCTCCTGGTGTATGTTAACCCTCTCCTTCAAGTCAGGCGCCACATCTCTGGGTGTGCGTACTACTCTCTCAGCACTGTAAAACTCAATATTGCTGCCACCAGAGGGAGAGCGGTCTAAACTCTTGATCTGGAGATCCAACTCCCTCATTCTTATATCATGATCCATTTGGCGTTGTTGTGCCTCCAAGGCCAACTTCTGCTTCTCCATTTCCATTTGTCCTGCCAACTTTGCCATCTCCATTGCATGCGCCCTGTCTGCTGCCCTGTCTGCCAGCTCCTCTGGGGACAGAACTCTGCTGGGCTCCACAAGGTTGTCGGGTGGGACGATGTCCCCCGCATTCCGTAGGTCTCGTGACTCCTTCCAGGCTCTCAACGCCTTGGTGTACTGGGGCTTCCTCTTGCATCCAGCATGGGGGACTCTGAATTGTACACTGTAGCCTTTCAATTGCTCCATCGTGTAGCCTTCCAGTCTCTCCCAATCCACCTCATCGATTCCAGAAATCACAGAGAGGGCCCTCCCAGCGGAGTGTGAGCCAGGCATGGTTGCAGTAATGGCAGATGTCTCAACAAAGTTCAACAATTACAAACCTGTGGCTGCGTTATTTGGTCTGCTCTCACTATCTGGTGATTAATAATTCACTGTATGCAAATTACAAGTGCAAATCCGAAATCCCACCCGCTGCCAACAATGTTAGAGTCGGGGATCTCTGGTTGGCGCAAGGTTGCCCTTGTGTCAAGCAGGAACCCTCTCCTCCACGTCAGGGCGCAGGATAACCCCTCGCGAATGACCCTTGCTCACCCTCTAGGTGCGTGGCGTGAGCAGCCAAGGCGATTCCTCAGGCGTTGTTGGTTAAGCACTTACAATCATACACACAGTAAATACATCAATCCCCCCAGAAACGGACACCAGACTTGGATATATATAAAAATACGATCCTTTATGTAAAAATAAGGTATATATATCTCAACAGACTTATCACAAGACCAATAACGTTTTCGCTATGCCACCAGGTTGTAAAGCGGGCAAATGGTCGTTGTTCGTAGCTTCCAAATGGATAGTTCGTAGTCTCTTTACTTGTAGTTCCAGTACTCACAGGGATCGACTCCTGTGAACGGGGAAATAAGGCGTTGCGGGCCCCGAGCCCGATACTGGAACTTCTTTCGTGATGTGGAGAGTCGGCACAGGTCGGTGCGACTCTCAGCTTGGGAAGTGTTCTTGGGTCCTCAATCAGCAGGTGTGGGCAAGTAGGCAGGCGCGGCCCGCGACCCTTTAGCACGGCGGTGCAGGAGGGTCTCCACAGCGGGGGCGGCGCGGCCTGAGATGTCCGAGGATAGCGAAGCGGGGCCACAGGGCACTGTCAGTGCAGCTGGATGACCCGGCGTAGATCACAGTCGTCGGACGGCTTCCGGCGGGAGGGGTGATAGCGCGGTCAGCGCGCTCCAGTAGCAGGCGGTGACAGGGATGCAGGCGGCCTGGCCCGGGGACAGAGAGCGGCTCTGGACGGAGCGGGGCTCTCACGGGTTTGAGGCAGGCAAGCTTCTGAGTGTCACGGCCCTAGGAGGGGCGATGAGAGGCGCAGTCTCTTTCCAGCGGGATGCACACACGGCTCGAATTGGAGGACGAGCAAAAGCACAGAGAACCCACTGGTCCTGGGGTTCAGTTCAGGGGGCAAGCTCAGATCAAGCCCTTGGAGAATGTTCAAGCACAAAGTAGCAAAGTCTTTTCAGTAAGTCTCTTCCTCTCCTCTCTCAGCAAGGCAAGCAGCAGGCCAGCTCCTCCGGCGTCTTCTTCTCCTTCTAGTCGGGCAGAGGTCCTTTGTGGTAAACAGGATTCTGATTTCTTAGGAGCCAGGCTCCTACTTTTATACCATGATTCTTTTGTTCTTTAGCGCCAGGGGGCCTAGGCCTGGCTCAGTCCAGTTCTGGAGCACTTTGTTATGGTGACTCTGCTCTTTCCTTTCAGCAGCAGGGCAGAGACATCAGCCGCCCCGCAGGGGGTGGCGCCGGCTTTGTGGTGGCAGAGCACAGGTCTATTCAAGAGTCAAGGTGTACTCCTCCCACCCATCCAGGTGTAATCTCTCTACCCACCACCTGGCAGCCAACCTGTCTCTGGGGATTCCCCAACCCTGCTCCTTACTGTTGCTGGGCAGAACACACACACATACAGCAGAGGCGGACTGAGATGGTCAGGTCAGTAAATACTAACTTTCTAAAAGTAGTATTTACAAACCCAGGATATTAAAATAAACTTGACTACAAGAAGTATTTTATTATTCTGAGTTCAGGCATACTAAACTTGACACTTCTACCATGCTCTCTGAGTCCACTGGGGTCACAGCGTCGGCGTGATCCCGGCAGCCCATCCTGGCCTATGGAGAGCAGGTAGCCTTCAATAGTGAAGAACGAAAAGGCTGTAATTCACTACTAAGACATGCCACACACATCAGGGCATGTCCTACCTTATGCCTACAATGCACCCTGCCCTTGGGCCTACCAGAGGGGTGGCTAATATGTAAGTAAGGGAAGGTTTAGGGACTGGCAAGTGGGGGCACTTGCGCAGTCAGCGCGACGGTCCCGGACCGCGCACAGGGTCTGCGGTGGCAGACCCTAGACACACTTTACAAGGCCGCTTCCGTGGGTGGCGCAACCAGCGCTGCAAGCCCACCAGCAGCATCGGCATTTACAAGCCCTGGCACTCCTGGTGCACTTTACTAGGGGCTGATAGTAAACCGAATAAGCCAAACATGGACACCAATCAATGTATACATTTTACCATAGGGAGAGCATATGCACCTTAGCACTGGTCAGCAGTGGTAAGGTGCCCAGAGTCATAAAACAGCCAACAACAGGTCAGAAAAAATACAGGAGGAAGGCAAAAAGTTTAGGGATGACCCTGCAAAAAAGGGCCAAGTCCAACAATGCATTGGGGAATAGTGGCTTCTGTATTATCGTGCTATGAGTATGCAGGATCCGACTGAAAGCACTGTGAATATGCGCATTGTTTTAAAACTGTATTACACAATATAAGATAGGCTGACACAAACATGTAGACACTTATGGGGCGATTAGGATGGCGGGCGGACTTTCGTCCGCCCGCCACCTAGCGGTGCTGGGACCGGCTGCCAGTGGTGCGGCAGTCCCGCACCGGCAATTAGGATGCCACCATGGCGGTGGCATCCTCTATTCCCAGCATTGTGGCGGGCGGTGCTCACAGCACCGCCCGCCACAATGCTGGGAATGCACGTTGTGCATTGTCATGCACATGGTGACAGGCACCGCACTGTGCCTGCCACCTTGTCCATGACAATGTAGAGGGGTACCGTAGGTACCCCCGCATGTTCACCCCTCACCCCCCCAATAGCCTAGGGGCCCACAACGGGCCCCCGAAAGCAATGTCCGCCTGGCTTTCCATGGCGGGTTCTCCGCCATGGAAAGCCCTGCACCGCTGACCATGCTAATATGGATGGCGGTGTCTTGACCGGCGGAAAACCGGTGGACGGTCTTTCCGTCTGCCGGGGTCCCCCCGCCATACTAATTTGGCGGGGGAAATGGGTGGCGGGCGGAGGGAAATGTCGGGCGGATCGCCATCGCCTTGGGGGTGGTGGCGATCTGCCTTACATCGTAATCAGCCCATAAGTGTTCATTATAAAGCAAGTGTTAACCTTCCATTTCAGGTGTTTGTGCAGCATGATATTTGTAGAGATTCTCATTGCTTGTAATTTCTGGTATTTATCTCTTTCTGTGCACTTCATTGCTTGGCTATACTTGCAAGAATGTGCCACTCTAAGTGTAAAAAATTTGGCAGGTGAATGTCTCTCATTAATGCACTTGAACCATGAAAATGACACACATAAGCAGTCTGAATACTTAGCAGCTATGCCCAGGAGCTTGTGTTAGTACAGACAGTGCACACCCATTTATTTCATGACAAGCTAATACAAATTCTTTCTTATTGTCCGCCTTTCCAAGAGTGGGTACGCTACAGAGTAGATTTTTAAACTCTAGGAAGCCTTCCATGCTTTTGTCATCATTTGGTACCGTGGTCATTGACAGTGGTGTACATCAGCTTTAGTAAAGACTTTGCCACAAAAGAAAAGTTTGGGATCCATTATCAGCAGTAGCTAACCATGTTCTAGAACATTCGCATTTCTCTCTGTGTGGTTGGGAACTTCCTCTTAAGAACTGCCTCTATGCGTTAATGAGACACTTGCCTTACTCCCTTTTCTATCTGATATCCCAGGTACATGACTTCCCTCTGACAGTATTGTAATTTCTCAGGAAGAAGAGCAATAATGTTTTGCCTGCAAGCTTCCTTGGTCATCGAGACGATCAAAAGATCATTGATGTACTTTAATATGGTCCAACTACATGGTAGCTGCAGAGACTCTAAATTATTTTTAAGTATCTTATTGAAATAGGATGAGCTTTCAGTATACCCTTGAGGAGCGCAACACCGAATGATGGTATTTTCTTGGAACAGGAAAGTGAAGAGAAACTGGCTTTCTTCATGTAAGATAATGAGAAGAAAGCCTGGCAAATGTCAATGACCATGACCCACTCAGCTTTTGGGGGAATTTGGCACAGGATTATAGCACAGTTTGGTACCACAGGATAGCATGGAATGAAAATGTGGTTCATCTTTTAGAGATCTTGAACGATCCTCTACCTTTTGTTTGCTTTCTGTAAGACCAAGATCAGTGAATTGCATGGACTCCCAATAACTGCCTTGTACTTGCATACTTTCAATGGCAGGGGTGATCTCTGCAATGGTTTTGGAGTGATTTTATAAGGGTGGATCAGTGGCCAAACAGAATTTGGTCATAGGGTGATCTTTAGGGGTTTGACACTGTTGATCAATCACATCTCTCTCCCTGTGAAATCCCAGACACCCTCCCTAACAGTCTCTATCAGATCAACTGGTAGGTCCTCCTTTGTGATGACCGGGTACAACCTGACAACAGGTTCCAGTGATTGTAATTCAAATCCAGCATCAGCAGCTTGGGTTTCAATTCTGACCCCATATTGCGTACAATCAATGATGCAGTTGAGTTTACAGAGAAAGCATCATCCTAACAAGTTTACCGGACAAGAATCACAAATCACAATCCGATGTTCTTCGATGTCTCTTATTTTTACTGGAAGAGGGGCAGTAATTTGGTTGGTAAGCCAAGTTGTAATACCTGCAACTTGGACTTCCTTTCTCAAGAGAGGTAGATTAGGGAGCTCAGCTGTTCTAACCTTTGAGCGAGTGGCTCCTGTGTCTATTAGAAAATATACAGAATGTCTGTTAACCTCTTGGTCCACATACGGTTCACTCTGGTCCATTTCCAGGACTGGGCCAAGTAAGCAGTCCTCCTCCACCCCTCTCAGGCACCATCACTGGTCCTGGTTGAAATCTGTGAGAGTCTTGAACATCTTGGGGACTGAACCATTTTGAGACATCATCCGATTTTGGGGTAAGTTATGGCTCAGCTGGGCATGTGTAATAATCTCTCTGCATTGAGTTGAAGGACTTTGGCAGCGTGCCAGACTTAGGGACTTTCAGGGATAACGGGTCTAAGTATTGGGGGAAGCTCTCCCTACCCTGCTGGATTCACAACTTGGGGTTCGGTCATGATTCGGTCTGGATTAGCAGCATTCCCTCTTCCAATGCCACACCTTATTGCAGATGTGACAAGGGTGAAAGAGCCATGGGCCTACTTGCTCAATTCAGCTCAATGTCTGATCTCCAATGGTTCTTTTTAGCAGCATGAATGCGTAGATGGAAGAATGATCATAAGTCTACTGAACTTCAGTGTAACACCAAAGGTCACACAAGAACCCAAACAGACAACCACATGAAAGTTAGTCAATTTATTACAAATCCAAAAATAGTTGATCATATACACATCTCAGCATGAGGGTATAGAAGTACAAAGGGAACAAAAGGAAACCGATCCTTCTAAAAAAGGTTCAAAGGCTGGAGCATAAGTTGAACAAGAAGCTCAATTACGATTATGCATGAGGTGAGAAAACAATAGCTTAAGTCTCCTTACATTGGCACTTCTTCTTGATGCCGCATTTAAGTCTAAATGCTGCAGTATTGGCCCTACTCTAACACTAAAATGACATCCCTAAACTAATTCACTAGCGGGGCGATAGAGAAGATGGAAAAAAGGTGTCAGTGGATGAAGTCTCGCTAAGTAGTCACTTCGCCATGAAATGGGTCAGAGGCATGAAGTCACAAGTGACAGGAAGAGCACATCTGCGCGTAGGTGTACTCTGTCAGGTGTTCAAGCGCGAATGGGGTAACTATCTCTCTCTACAAATCTGTATATATATCGAATACTATTCATCAAATCAACCACAATGCTTTCGTCTCACAAGCAGTACACTGGGCTTAGCCACGATCATTTCCATGACGTTGACACTCCTCTCAGCCTTCTCCATGCACACGCCCCTCTATAGCAGCTCGTCTTAGGTCTACTCTCTGTCTCCCATGTGAAAACACTTCCCTCCGCCTTATCTCCTGCGACCGAGCTAACTGTAACTCCTTCATTCTGCAACCTTGCCCAATGAAACAGTGCCCTTACTCTTCCCTAATAAACATCCACCTGCAATGCAAAAGTGAGGCAGAAACAATAAAACAGCCAGATAACAAGTACCATACTAATTACTAGGTAAGTGCATGTATGTCTTCTTCCCACATACAAAATTGACTCCTAGGAAAACGAACCGGAAATGAATTAGCGGGCTGGAGCGTTGTTTTATTCCGCACTCAGAGGATTCGAAAGAGAATAAACAAGTACGTTAAAAGCGCAAGCGTCCGGACTCAATTTCGTATGAAGTGAAGTCACAGACACAATCCGGAAGCCAAATTAGATAGAGCAGTTCGTCGTGACCATGTTCTGGGCCCTCTACCTTTATGACAGAGAATTGGTTTTCCCGAAGTTGCTGGATAACTTCATCCCTACATGGCTGAATCATGGGATGACGCTCAGCAGCACTATTTTGAAGGTGCCCTTTGACTTACCAGCCGTGAGGGGAACGGCGCTTCATCTTTAAATCTCTCTCCTGGTGTTTCCGGTGATTTTTGGTACCGTGAGGGGAACGGTGAAGTACACCCCAAACAAAACTACATCCCCCAGCACTCCCTCACCCGGGCGCTTGCCAACTTCGTCACCAGGCAGCGCCGGGGAGGGCTAAAACTCCGGGACGAGACCAGCAGCGCGGGACGCTCAGCAGCACTATTTTGAAGGTGCCCTTTGACTTACCAGCCGTGAGGGGAACGGCGCTTCATCTTTAAATCTCTCTCCTGGTGTTTCCGGTGATTTTTGGTACCGTGAGGGGAACGGTGAAGTACACCCCAAACAAAACTACATCCCCCAGCACTCCCTCACCCGGGCGCTTGCCAACTTCGTCACCAGGCAGCGCCGGGGAGGGCTAAAACTCCGGGACAAGACCAGCAGCGCGTGATGCGCGCGGGCGAAGCCCGGGCAAAGGGCGGGCCCTCTGTGGCCCTCCGAGGCCCGTAGAGACTGGACTGGGCCAGGTACTTTGCAGCTGTGTATTGCACAACAATTATAACTCATAGCTGTTTGTAATTACATGTTCTGGTAGTCTATTTGAGGGGGATATTTATCCCACTATATTTGTGGGCTTAGCGGGCTTGCCTTAGGTGCAGTTCCTCTCTTTTCTTGCCTGACTGTAATGACTGACGTCGGCAAACTATCCGCCCTGATGACTAAGGGCAAAGACGAGAGGCATTTGCACACCACAGGCCCTATGGATAGCTATCTTATTAAAAAAGTAAGTCAGATTAATACTGATAGGAGGGCCTCTTTGGGCAAGGTGAGTCCCATTAGACTTCTTGAAGACACAACCCCTCCCTTACTACCTCCGACTATCATGACTAGTAATACCTCTTGTGGAGCAAATAAGAGTACTGTGATTACCGCTCAGGTGCATAATGCTAGGCATTCTGGGTCCTTGGCTGATCATAGTGCTACTTCACAACTCCCATTGCCACCTGCCAAAACGGCTAGAAAATACACAAAGGTAAAACGCAGACAAAGGGGGAAGCATGCACAACAAAGTTCAGCAACCTTTAAACAAAAAGTTTGCTCCCTAACACAGTCCCCCTCGGATAAATACCCCGCTTCAGGGCATCTGGATGCAGTGTCACTTTTAACGTTTCAATCAAATAATTCTCCTTTATTTCCTATTTCACCTCGTAAATTTGCTGTTGAAGATCTCATAGGGTCAGGCGTGGTTAATTGTTCTGTAACTGATTCCCCCTTAAACACGCCCATTAATGCCTCTGCATCTCTGTTGAGCTTTTGCTCTAGTAGTGTTGATGAAGGCTCTCCAAATTTGCTCAGCTTTTCTCCTGCCTCACCCCCTATATTAATTAATGGGTAATCCAAAGGGACTAATTGTGAGAATGGCTCTGAAGATTTAACTTTAAAATGGCTATCCGAGAACCTGAAGAAAATTATCACCCCAATTTTGATGGATACGATGGCCCAATTGTCTGCTCTTAAACTGCCTCCACAGACCAATTACGGTTGCACGACTGAGACCGACATTTTTGCCAAAATTGACCAAGTGGTGAAACCCCTAATACAGCCCCTTCTGGATAATATTTTATTATTATTAAACACCCGCTTGGATTCCATAGAGAAAAAGCTGGCAGACAATACCCTTGCTTTCTCGGGCTGGGTGTCAGGTTTAAAAAACATTAGTTCTTCCTATACACCCGCTAAAGCCTCGACAAACACTATCCCCGGACCTCCAAGCCATCCTACCATTTTACCATCTATTCAGAAGGGATACTTGCCATCTCATCCTCTTTCCCCTATAACACCCACACTAACGAATAATATTGCACACAGTAAGACATCTGATAAATCAAAAGTCAATCCAAGTTTAGACCCAAAATCAGTCCCATCACAAAGTCTTGATAATCCAGCCATTAAAGACTTTGGGATTGGAAGTGACCTTAATAAAGACCGGCAATATCGTGTAATAGTGGACCTTCCTCCTGAAGTTGCCCCGTATGTAATCATCTTAGCCGGCGTTCCCGAGCTCCCTACTGGGACTAGGGAAGATTATCAAGGTCTTCGGAACAAAGTTGTTTACTGGTTGTCTAAAAACAGATCCTTGCCTGCTTATATTAATGGGGAAATATTGCATGTGAGGCGCTGTGAATGGGTGGGGGTGCGTCCCAAAGACAAAAAAGGGGACGTAATTATTGTGAATTTTAAAGATCATAGGGCAGTTAGGCACATTGGGGACTGGTACGTCCACAGTAGTAGTGATGCTATTTCTACACATTACTTAAATTATTTTTATCCATATGTGCCAACTCAATCACCTACAAACCAGGTGGATAGATGGCAGACAGTCTCTAGGTCTGCTCGTAATCATCATGGTCATAGCCGGATTCCCTTTGTACAACTTCGTGGTCCATCTAATCACAATGATTACTTCAGACACCCTTACTCCTTGTATAGAGGCCCGAATAATTATACATGGAACGGGAATGACATTGCCCCGTCCATTTATAATCTGCCTACTCAAAACCATTTTGATGTTTTTTCAGGTTTGGAATTTGTGGACTGACATAGGAAAATTGCATGCGACAATCCTTCCATTAGGCTAGGGCCTAAACTCGATAATGTTCTGCTGATCCCCAAAGTTCAGGCCTTCTTACCTCTCATTGAGGACGTTACGCCTGTACAAATTACCCAGACCTTGATTCATGACAACATAAGTGAGGTTAGCTGTAGTAACTCTCACAAGGCTCTCTTCCTACTCAAACCAAACGATGAGGGACCTATTGGTGCCTCTACTTGTACTCGACCTGAGGAAACAAAGGTATCTTCCTTCCAAAGTAATCAAGGTACTAAAGTAATCAGGAAAGCCTGTACATTCTTATTCTGGAATGTGGCCGGCTTAAGGGAGAAAATCAACAATCCATTATGGGGCTCCATCATTGAGGGCCATGATATTCTGGCCTTCCAGGAAACCTGGTCCTTGGATCCGGTAAACATTAATGGATACAGAAGTTTTTTCACCCCGGCCGTGGGGAGCACCCATGGAAGAGCTAAGGGTGGCCTATTAACCTTAGTTTCCAATCAGCTTAAATACGAGGTTATCCGGTTTTCTCCTAAATCTAGTTTTTATCATTTAATAATTTTAAGGAATAGCAAGGGACTAAATGTCGCTGTAATTAATTTCTATAATAACATACCAAGGAAAGAAATCCCCAGCGTTCTATCCACGCTGAGGGATGATATACATTATGAAATAGACAAAACCGATAGAGAAGTTATGTTTGTTTGGGGGGGGGATTTTAATTGTAAACTCTGCACTAAAGGTAAACAGGGTTTATGCGGTTTAACTATCGAACAGGAAACAAATTCAACTCATTTCGAACATTCTCTGATTGGGGATTTACTAAATGACATATTGTTTATGTATGACTTAGGCTTTGTAAATGAAATTGCTCAAACGCCCTCCATCTTTGTGCCAACTTTTGTTGGTAGAGGAGCACTGTCTATTATTGATTTTATTATTGCCTCTAATAGTTGTCGCCATAAAATTATTAAGTTAAATATTATAGACCAGCCAGTGAGTGACCACCTGCCTCAGATTATGGAGATTGAAAATCTTTTTTTGGACCAACAAACGGACGCGCCTTCGCTTCATGTAGTTCCGGACGTGGTCCTTGGTAGACAAAACGGGTACAGCTTAAAATGGAATAAGGTGGTCCCGGGAAGGTTTTTAGATAAATTACTGGGTATCTGCTCTACCAGTTTTGCCACATGCTTGGACGACAATTCTAGTCCTGATTCGATAATTGAACATTTTATCTTAATAGCTTCCACCATTAAGGAAGATCTATGGGTTGTGGCAAATGATAGGGCAAAGGGTAAAAGGAGCTGGTTTGATAACGCTTGCACCAGCTCCTTAACCTCCCTGAAAAGAGCTATTCACCAAGTACCACGTAATACTACTGAAATAAGAATCTGCAGGAAACCATATAATGAAGCCCTAACAAACAGGAAGATGGTTATAAAAAAGGAGGCCCTGGAAGCGCTATGTGAAGCGTCACAACAGAAGGAAGCGTCTGCCTTCTGGAAGGCTGTTAATACCCCTCTTCTCTATGATAACACCAAGGCGCGTATAGAAAATGCCATCACTGAGGAGGATTGGGTCAAGCATTTTTCTTGTCTTTATACACCGCATGATAATCTCCATATTACTGATATTTCTACCGGGGCCCAAATAGTGGACAAGGCAGTTAAACTGGTTGTAAACTTGGAGGAAGTCAACTTGGCTTTGAATGCAACGAAGGGTGGCAAGGCTGCAGGGCCTGATGGAATCCCTGCTGACCTGTTTAAAGACAATGTTGAGCTTTGGGGCCCCATGCTTGTGCAATTATTTAATGCAGCACTGGCTAGGTGCCTAAATCCGTCCTGGTTTACCTCCGTGATTGTACCTATCTATAAAAAGGGCGACAGGCAATCCTGCGCCTGCTACAGACCAATTTCCCTATTAGATTCGTCCGTTAAGATCCTTGGGAGAATCATTTTGGTGAGACTGCAAACCTGGGCAGAAGAAAATAAAATAATGAGCGATTTACAATACGGTTTTCAAAAGGGTATTGGAACTCTGGAACAGTGCCTAAACTTAATGATTATACAATCAAAATACCTGAGGATTAAGGGGGAGCGCCTGTATCTCACATTCGTCGACCTTTCATCGGCGTTTGATTGCGTCTCCCATGTTAAATTATGGACCATTTTAAGAGAGATAGGCGTGGAAGATTCCATTGTCTGTTTCTTGAAGGATCTTTATGCAGGGGCCTCAGCTTCGGTCCGCTACGGCCGTGAGGGTCAATGCACAAGGTCATTTCAGGTTGGCCGGGGCATTCGCCAGGGCTGCGTCCTGGCACCCTTTTTATTCTTGTTGTATATTAATGGCCTTGAGCGTCATCTTCTGAGTGATCGCGGGGACATTCCTAAGGTTGGGGGGAGGTTTGTCCCCGCGCTCCTGTATGCGGATGACACGGTTTTAATGGCCCGCACTCCCGTGGCTCTACAAAATTTGATAAAATCTTTTGAGTGCTTTATGTCTAGTCTAGACTTAAAAGTTAATTGCACTAAAACTTTTTCAATGAACTGTGGCACTAAACCTGGTAATCATGCAAAAAGAATGTTTTTAAATAACGTCCCATTGGAATCTACCTCTATCTTCCCATACCTTGGCGTACTGTTCCATGAAACTGGGGTGTGGTCTCACGCGGTAAAGGCTAGAACTCTCTTGTTTCAAAAAACTATAATGGCCCTAATGAATTTTATTAAAAAACTGGGAAAGAAACCAATTAAGGAAATTTTAACTATTTATAAAGCTACATGTACCTCGGTTGCTATGTATGGCTCGGGCCTCTGGGGCCACACTAACATTGATCTACTTCAGAAAGCTGGGAACAGGTTCTTGAGACACGTTTTGAGAGTCCCCCAAAGTGTCGCGACCTACATTTGTCATTCTGAACTTGGCCTAAACTATATAACTGATTTGATCAGAATTCAACCTATTCTTTTGTGGCACAGGGTCTGGACAACTAATGAGTGCTCCCTAAATCGAGCCATCCTTCGGGATGTTATAAAACTGGAAAATGTGGACCGTTTAGATTGGCTAAATTACATTAAATTATTTTTTGCCAAAATTGGTCGCCAACACCATTTTGCAGATCCATCCTCAATGGAAGGTTTATCCAGGAACCTTTTGTCCAAGCTATCCCTGGATTACCTTATTGAAAATAGAAGCCAAGAGGAATTGAAGAAAAAATCTGTGTCTCTGCATTTTTCCCTCTTAACGAGCAGTAGTCTGCAGCCATACTTAACTTTGCCGATGTCTAATTATGAACGTTTTATCTTGACTCGTTTTAGATTGTCTATTGTTTTTAGATTATTGTCTTTTCCAGTTATGAATTCTTGGTCACCGAGCTTACCATTATGTCCGTGTGATGACTTTTCATCCCAGTCAGATATTCATATTCTGTTTTTCTGCACCTTTTATACCTTACCACGTAAGACATACATTATTCCACTCCTCAAAGAATGGAAAATTAACAAATGTCGCTTGGCTTTCTTAGAGTTCCAGAGAATGGACACTGTTCTTACTGTTACCGCAGTTTTAACTTATTTAAAAAACGTTTTTAAACTTAGGAAAACACTGAGTCTAGATGTATTTTAAGTTTACCTTTCTCCCTTTATATTTTCTTGTGTGTGTATTTAAATTGTAATTTAATGCTGTAACTTTCATGGTTTTTGTCTTTAAAACCGAATAAAGTATTCTTGACTTGACTTGACTTGACTCCTAGAATAGGTTATACATTATAATCCATAAACATCTTCCATGGACCATGAACCAAAAATGTGTGATCCCACTAACTCTCTCCCACAAATATAGAAGTATACCCACTCTCAGCCTGCTTAATACACAACCTTCCCTTGTGTTGCCATTCTAACGCTAACTGCCTTTCACATGATGTTTCAACTCCACCATCATACAATTTGGGGATTTGTAAGGTTTATGCATTTCCCTTACTACAATTCTAAACCTATCCTCTACTTGATCTACACATTTCTTCCCTACATCTGTTAGGATACAAGTCAAATTGTGTCTGAGCATAAGTAGTGTCTAAAGCATTGAGGGGTACAAAATAACTTGCTATCATCTCAACGGTCTTTTCGGTATCATATCTGTAGGAGAGTAGGATCTGCTTCTTATAGTTACCCCCACTTTTTGCTGATGTAACACTGTTTTCGACTTAGTCTGACTGGGATCCTGCTATCCAGGAGCCCAGTCTAGCTGCTTTCTCCTCTAAATTGATTGCATGCACTTTAGTTACACTCCAGATTGGATTCTGGGGTATCCTTATAAGTCCCTAGTATATGGTATACTATGTACCCAGGGCATAGGTTCACCAGAGGCCTCCCAGGGGCTGCAGCATGTATTGTGCCACCCCTGAGAGACCATTCAAAATGACACCACAGGTCTGCTGCAGCAGCCTGTGTAAGGTGGTGCATGCACCCCTTACTTAGGTATAGGTTCACTACATCTATTCTATATCACTGCACATATAAACCTATCAGTCACCCCTATGGCAGGCCTTATCAATCCTGAAGGCAGGGTGCTGGGTTTTATGTGAGAGGGTGCACCTGCATGAGCAGAGCCACTCTGCAGCCTTCGGAACCTATTTTCCAGGGTTGTTTGTGATGCAGCCAACCATATATATCTAAGTGCATTACAACCACGCAGTAAATGCTAACTTTAAAACTTCTGCATAGAAACATGTCATGTTTGGTGTCAAACACCTTGGAATCACTGATGTGGGAGGTATGATTCCTCCCTTCTAGAACCACTACTGTGGGTCACTGGGCTACCCGGTACCAGCTTTCTCGACCTGGGCATCACAAAGTGGATGCTACCAGCCACAGACACGAGTCTGCCCTCCTGCTGCTGAGCTAAGCTCGAGCAGGGGAAGGCTTGACAATAGGTTTCCTGTCACAGGGAGGTGTGACCACCTCCCAGACAAGCTTTCTTGTATTGGGGCTGGGTGGGTGCACTCTGAGAGTGCTTTGATGTCTGCACTGGGGGCACATTTGGTGTGTGTGCATAGTCCAGCTCAAACCGGTTACAGGAGCCATTCACTCCTGCTCTGGCATGAAACTGGACAAAGGACATGGGTGTAGCCACCCCTCTGTCCTGACCCTCCCATACGTGGGTCCCCAGAGTTTGTCCCACCCCTTCCTTGGGTATAAAGTAGGAACCCCTGACTACAGGACTTTAGATTTTATCTGGACTAAACTCTGATACAGATACCAAGTACTTCAACGATCTGCACAACGCTGGATGACTGTAGAATCTCCCTTGGAGTTAAGGAGTTACTCCCCTGTAAGGCAGGCACCTAAATTTGTCTGACCGGTTTGCATCTCCCGAGCTCCTGAGAACTCCGAATATTTCTGCAACACAGGAGGTGGGTCCTCAAGGTCTCTGAGGTTGATCTGCGCTCTCAGTAATTCTGATGCCCGTATCCCTCGTGGGGACTGTGCAACCCGAACCCCTGTGCACCGCTTACTTTTGCAGCAGCATATGCTTTTTGGCAATCCCTAAGGCTATGCTTTGTAGTCGTGACCCCGAGCAGTAACCCCACTGAAGATTTCTGGCCTACACTCCACGAGTGTTCCGTGGGCTGATATTTCGTGATTCAGCTCGAGGTCCCTTTGCGATCCCTGGTCCGTTGGCCTGTGGGTTCGTGTGAAGGTAACTTTGACTTTCCGTGGGCTTTCCTGGTTGCTCCAGATGTGCCCTGACTCTCCATAGCTTGGAGAGTCCCCAGGACCTTGCTGGTCCTCACCAAAGCATCTTTCCTCTGTCCGCGTGGGTTGCAGTTGCCAAGGCTTGTTGGTGTTCAATCCGGACACTGACCCCCCAGCACTCGACATCCTTCGTGGGACAGCTCACCTCCGGACTTTGGTGGTCGTCGACGTCCCCTGGTCCCCGTGGCTGCAGAGTTAAGCTTCACCTCTTCTCACCTGAAACACCTGACATCGGTGGGCATTTGTCTATCGTGCCCCTGGTCACTGTGAAGTGACCCAGACTCTGTCCCCTCTGCTTTCAGGTTCTTCTCACCTCGGATCCAGGCTTGGATCCCACCGGACACTTTTCATCTTCCCGGCAGCAGCACTTTTTCGCATCACGCCATTGAAAACGACGAAGGTTTCCAACATCACTAGACCCCTATGCACCTGGCTCCTCTGGGATAGGTCACACGGGTATCTCAGTACTCTCAAGGGTGCTTGCCTTAGAACCTTCTATGTTTAACTGGGTTTGCTTAAAGTCCTCTAAGAAATGTCCTTAATCTTCAAACTTCCAACGGCGACTTTCTCATAGGATTGTACGGAGCTCGCGACTGTGTGCACACACTGCACCCGTCCTCCGTGGGTCCCCTGTGTCACTACTTTGGGTGATTCCTTGGGGTCCCAGTGATTCTACGTGCTCTAGGCACTGTCTAGTCAAGTCGTGGTTGTTATACCACTTTCTTAGTATATGGTTCGGTCTCCCCCTGGAGCCCGCTGTGTATTGTGCTATTTACTGTCGTTCTAGTGATTTTAATATTGTGTGCTTTGTTCTCTAATCTCATAAAGAGGTTAGTAGAGAGTGTTTATTAATAAATACATATATTTTATATATCTCTTGTGTGGTTCTCCTTTCATTTGGTCATTCAGGAGGTTCTAATCTGGTAAAAAAAAAAAAGCTGCTTTACAGTCCTCCGAGACAGCCTGAAGGCTGCTCTCCATAGCTACCACTAGGATAGCTTTCAATAAAGGTTGTCTTTAACCTAATCATCAATGAGGGTTGTTTGGACCGGTACAAGGTGCTCACTTTAATTAGTGGTCAGCATATACCAGGCCAACTTCTCACTATCTGTTCAAGTGCTTACAAACTGGTCCTTCAGATAGTACTACATCATAATTGGAAAAGTAATATTCAAAAAATTGCCCTTCTTATAAAACATACTAAGAAGAAAACTACAACTGATGCCATAGGTCATGAGGAAGTAAAGGTAGGTGAAGCCGTCCTCTACAGATGCGGGTAGCTGCATACATACATAGCACTCCCTAGCTCTCATAGTGTCTACGTATTCATACATCAATCTAGCATAAGCATTAAGAGTGTAATCACCCTTAGACAAATCAACGTGGAGATGTTGCTCTCCCTTAGCAGCAGAATCATCAGTTGGTCCTAAAGTACCTCTTTTTGGAAACCCCGGTATAGGAGTAACCACTTCAGGAACAACATCCTTTCATCCCTCTTCTAATAACCTGGGAACTAACTCAACTATTAGTGCTATTATCACTACTACAACAGTTATTAGTATGCCTATAATACACAGGCACTTTCGGGTTGGATTTCTAGACTCCATTGTTAAACAGTCTCAGACACAAGTAAGAGCACAGCAGCCACAGAGTCTCTTTTGTCAGTTAGGTTCCACTCAAACAAGGCAGAAAACACAAACGTCTCTTAAGCGATTCTCTGACACTTTTTCTCTTTTTTGTTTTCTGTCTGATTTTCTTTACTATCTTCCCTACATATACAAGTTTGTAAGACCTCTTCACCCTATTCTCTCTTCTTCTAGGTGTAATCCCTAATTTTATTCTTCATCCACTCGGGTCTAGATAATCTTCCTTCTTTAGGCGCTTTTATCACAGTTCATAAACTGCATTCAACATCTCTAATGAGCGCAGAACCCAATTGTTGTTCAATCAGTTGCTATAAATCAGCTCTCAACTCTGCTTCCCCCAACACTCCTAGTTCTATGCCCAGGGGAGGGAAAGTGGCATCATTCAGAATCAGAGATCACAGGTTACGCAATCTTGGTGGATAGGGGATGGCCAATGAAAGGAGAGCATTTACTTCAGCCCCTGGAATCTTCAACAGGTCTTTGATTATCAGCACTGACTTCTCAGAGCTCGCCCTCATCGGCATTGGCAGCTAGATAGGTCCACTCAGGTGAAGGAGTAACTCTGACAAGGCACTCTTACTGTTAGAAATGGGATTTCTGGTTGGCTAAGGCTTGCGCCAAAGTCAGGCAGAAACCACCACTCTAGTCAGGGCAAGGAAGTTACACGCCAAAGATAACCCCTGCTCACACCCTTGGTAGCTTAGCACGAGCAGACAGGCTTATCCCTGAGGCGATGTGTAAAGCGTTTGCGCGCGCACCCAGCAACAACACCCAAGGCCCACCACAAAGGAAACTCCACACAAGGTATTCTATAAAAATAGCCTTTGTATTATACACAACACATCAGATAAAAAACACACACTTTACAATGTGCCAACAGGCACGGGCAGAATTTACAAGGGATTATATATACAGGGGACAGGGCCACATGGACCACTGTCAGGAATTAGCACTTCGTAGAGAATAGCACTTAGAACGTAGGAATAATACTTTTAGAACATAGCACATACAATCACTGTAGCACTAACTAGAAAATGTAGCACACAACCAGTAACTACTGGTATCAGGTAAGTACCACCTACGCAACCCTAACCGCCTTAGGAATATATCACGCAGGGAAACATGAACACACTAGCATGACTACTATTAGTAAAACAATCTCCAATGTATATACACAGTTAGGAAGGAAAATATCATGAGGACATTGCGCAGGCGCAAAAGTACCTATATGCAAATCACCAGGGACCCTAGGGGAGGGCACAATACAGGAAAACTGTCCCCAGGCCAACTGGCCTCTCAGGGGTGCAGAAATGACCAATCCAATAATGTCAGGGCGCGACAGCGCAGGCTGCGCAAGCCAGGCGCACAATGTACAACCTAAACGTTGCAGCTGCCCACTAAGTGCTGGGCAGCTGGACAAAATGAGTGAGGGCACTACTGTGCCTTTGGAGCCCTCTCTGAGCTATGACAATGGGGCTGCCTTGTGGGCTTCAATCAAACAACCACGGTATTCTATAAAAATAGCCTTTGTATTATACACAACACATCAGATAAAAAACACACACTTTACAATGTGCCAACAGGCACGGGCAGAATTTACAAGGGATTATATATACAGGGGACAGGGCCACATGGACCACTGTCAGGAATTAGCACTTCGTAGAGAATAGCACTTAGAACGTAGGAATAATACTTTTAGAACATAGCACATACAATCACTGTAGCACTAACTAGAAAATGTAGCACACAACCAGTAACTACTGGTATCAGGTAAGTACCACCTACGCAACCCTAACCGCCTTAGGAATATATCACGCAGGGAAACATGAACACACTAGCATGACTACTATTAGTAAAACAATCTCCAATGTATAAACACAGTTAGGAAGGAAAATATCATGAGGACATTGCGCAGGCGCAAAAGTACCTATATGCAAATCACCAGGGACCCTAGGGGAGGGCACAATACAGGAAAACTGTCCCCAGGCCAACTGGCCTCTCAGGGGTGCAGAAATGACCAATCCAATAATGTCAGGGTGCGACTGCGCAGGCTGCGCAAGCCAGGCGCACAATGTACAACCTAAACGTTGCAGCTGCCCACTAAGTGCTGGGCAGCTGGACAAAATGAGTGAGGGCACTACTGTGCCTTTGGAGCCCTCTCTGAGCTATGACAATGGGGCTGCCTTGTGGGCTTCAATCAAACAACCACGGCGTTGTTGGAGTCCTGCTCAGGGACTCAAGATCATCAAAGAAATGCCCCCATCGTTGGAGCCTTTGTGCTCTACACAACTTCTGCCCCCGTGGAGCCTCGTGGGCTCGTGAACCAGGAAATGCCTCCTAGAGCCTTCTAGGCTCGAGAAACAATGGGGGCAAGGTGGGAGTGGCCCGCTGCCATCTGGGGCCACTCGAAAACACGGAAGAAGTGCCCCCGTAGGCGTGGGAGCGGCCCGCTGTCTTCCGGGGCCGCTCTGGGTGCGAAAGAAATGCCCCCGATGTTGGAGTCCTCTCGGGGGACTCGTGAGCCTCACAGGCTCTTAACAAACAATGGGCCCCTTCGTTGGAGCCTCGTGGGCTCAAGACAACAAATATGCCCCCGTAACGTCCAGAGCGTCCACGCGCTGTGTAGCAGAGAGTACCGGCCCCGCGGAGCCCTCCGGGCCCTCCTCTACTCACCGGGCCGCTCGTAGGGGGACTCCGTTCCTCTCTCTCGGCGCGGGGCTTCCCTCGCTCTCACGGGAGCCCCGCGTCACTCCTCATCGATCTCCGGCTTCAGTGCAGGAGCGCGGGGTAGGCTCCCGTCCGCTTCCTGCTGGCTGCTACGTCCCACCGACGTCCCCACACGGGCCGCCTGACTTCCGGTTCGCCCAAGGGCCGCGGCGGTGATTTCTCTCGGCAATAAGAGGGGTAGGCTCCCTCGCGATGTGAAATATATGGCGGGGTGGGCACCCGCCGTGGAATTACGACAAATAAGCGGGGTGGGCACCCGCCAACGACCCCGGCAATGTCCCTGGCAGGGTGGGCACCTGCCAGGGGAATTCAGAATCTGTATAGATGGGGCAAATGCCGGGTGGGCACCGGCTGTTAGAAATAAAGCGCTCCTGAGCGCTAAAGGAAAATAAAAGCGCTTCCAAGAGCCTAGGGACACAGATAGAGCACTCCCAGCGCTCCAGCCCAAAAAGCACCACAAAGTCCAGCAAAGTTCTTCCCTACATGCAGCAGGGCAGGGGTGGGGGGCAAGGCTGGACCCAGAGCCAGCTCACTGGGCCTCCAGGCAGGGAGGTAGTCCAGGTGGCGGTCCTCTGGTCCAGCAGCAGCAGCAGCCCCCCTCAGGTAAGATCCTGGCAGAGAACAACTTGTAAGGGGACACAGCCCCTTTTTATACAGTAAAAGTCTTTGTTCTTGGTTCAGGGTGAGGGGGAAAACCAGTTGCAGCTGGTTGGGGAGCACCCTTGATGTGCTCAGCCCCTCACTCTATTCACTGGCAGGGCTAGGGTCGTCAGTCGCACCACAGGGGGCGGGGCCAGCATTGTGTGTGGAAAACCCTGCCCTATTCAGGACCCAGGTGTACTCCTCCCACCCATCTAGCTGCTGATCTCCCCATTCACCACTGGGTGACTCATCCTGACTCTGGGGAATCCCTAGCCCGTCACATGACATGACCAGCCAATCACGCGACAGACACACTGCACACAGAAGTGCCCACTTCTAGAAGTGGCACTTAAACACTAGGTACATGCACGCCGCACACATCATCGTGCAGCATTCACTCCCACGAGTCCGCACATACCAAACTCGGGCCTGCACACCCCATGCATCAGGAACTACTAGGGACACATACATTCCCCATGCATTCCTATGGGAGGGCAGGCCTATCTCACCACATGCACTCGGAGTGCGCACGCACTTTACCCTGGGACACAGGGAAAGTGCGCAGAAACCAAAAATCACCACACCAAGTCACCAATAAAAAGCAAAAAGTTCAGGGGTGAACCTGCCAGAAGGGCCAAGTCCAACACTTACTCTTTTGAACCTTCTGGAAATCAGACCCTCACCCTCAACATCACTTAGTTCAAATTCGGACGTTTCAGCAATAGGCACAAGTCCTCTTTCAGGTGCAAGCATCAGATTCTTCATTGGTTCTCTTTCTGGTCATATCTCTATCAGGTCCGTTCTCAGCACTTGCCCCATTCCTTCACTGACTCCATCGTCGAGATCAGACTCCTTCCCAGACACCACAGCTTGGCTCGCCCTGTGGAAATTTGGCAGAGATCGCTGTTAGCATTTAGCTGAAGCCATCTTGTTTCCGGCAGCCATTTTGTCAATCATGTGCTTTTTACTTCTTCACTGTTGCTTGCCCTTGTGCTTTGCTCAAAGAACTGGCTATACTTAGCCTCTGCTACTCTGCACATGTGCAGAAGAGTCTGTAGCTGCCCATGCACCTGCTCTAGTCTGTAACTCAGGTTGTTTTTACCAAAGTCAGCAACTGCTGGTTCCTCCTTTACTGTTGACTGTGCATTCTTTGTATGACCATTTATGTATGTAACTCTCCTATGTGTGCTTGTACCGACTTCTTTTGCACTCCTGTGTGGGTATAAAAGACCCATGGTTCTTCTACTCCTTGTGCTACTTCATACACTACTGAAGGGTGTTGTGTGAATGTAGTTCCACCTCATGAGGTTAATAAAATCTTTTTTCTTTTTCAGCTTCTGTGCCAACTTCTATTTTCTGGTCTGAGGACTTTTGTGCAGAGAAGGGCGAACCCCTAGCACTGGTAGGCCTTGCTAAGGTCCACCTCTACGTCGCCCGTCACGTGGGGCTCATCGGCGACTCGGATACCCGAAGGAGCGGTCTTGACGGAGGAGTGGAATCTCGCTACGGGTGATCACTGCGTGAGGAGACCCGTGTCTTCGCAGCCGCGGGGCTTCTTGCACTTCTCCTGATATTGAACCTCCAGGCGGTGCCGGTCCTCGACTGAGATTCTTTCTGGTGTTCGCCATGCAGAGACCATTTGGTCGATTCAGAACTTGGCAGTTGAAAGCTGATGGTTTGTGCTTGGTAAGGTTGTCGACATTTGTTTGTTAGTATTTGGCCAAAAACTTGACTTGTTTGGATATATATACATTGCAATTCATATAGGCATGTAATGAGAAAATTTTTAAAAACTTGAACGGCACACTTTGAGTTAAGTGCTACTTTGCGTATAATATTGTATATACTACAATATTCTTGGCATGCCTGTTTCAAGCACACTTCGTAGAATGTGTTGCTTTCTTGGAGGTAACAATATGGATCTTTAATGGAATCAGCCGGCTCCCCCAGAGGGGACACCAAATAGGGATATGTATATTAAAAATGGTATTTCTTCTATAATGTACTGCAGATTATGAATAAATATACTAGTAAGGATCCTGAGTTGCGATGGCCTATAAATGGGTCATTTGATCTTAAAAAGATTCAGTATGTGGAGCAATGTATGTTTAAACGTAAAAGTAGACAGGACATGTTTGATTGTGTACGAATGTGGGAGAAAGAAGCGTGTG
This sequence comes from Triturus cristatus, assembly GCF_964204655.1. Taxonomy (NCBI): domain Eukaryota; kingdom Metazoa; phylum Chordata; class Amphibia; order Caudata; family Salamandridae; genus Triturus; species Triturus cristatus. The sequence goes on along the minus strand of NC_140579.1, from coordinate 530,952,830 downwards.
AACGTGTGATAAGAGAGCAAGCTTTGGTAGAAAAAGAACAATGCAAAAATATCCATGGGAAAGCGCTGGAACTGAAAAATAAAGAAATGAAGGAGATAAAAGAGAGAGAGGATAGGGAGCGTCGTTTACAGGTAAATAACCAATACCCTGTCTGGCGCCCCCTTTACCCTCTACTTAATAAACCACAGGACGATTCCATTTTGTTAGATCGCTCCCCGCCTCCATACACTTTTCCATCTGCCCCTACTATTGATTCTGATGATGATCAGGATCAGTTAGGATCCGATGCTCAGTGTCAGACTTGCTCAATTCTACCGGCTGATCGTGCAGCCACTCTTAGATCAGCTGCTTGCAAAGCAGCTTGTGATGACATTTCTGCTTCAGATCTTGTAGCTGATGTACAACAATGGCAGGATAGGGAATCAGTATATTTTGTAGAAACATTTACCACAGAAGTGATTGCACGGCTTAGAAAGCATTCCACAGAGTTAGAGCCTGTTGATATAGCAAACAATTGCATGACGGTCTTTTTCTCCCTTCTCAGGTGGCTGACTTAATTAGACGCTTGGTTAAACTGCGAGCTGAGGCATTCCGTTTGCGGGAGGAGAAAAAGGCAGCCGCTGCAGCTGAACAAACAAATCATTTATCATTGATTTGCGAGAGGTTAATAAGATTGTAGTGCCCCAATACCCGGTAGTCTCTGACATCACAACACTCCTTACCGTGGTTCCTCCGACTGCAACTACATTTTCTGTGATTGATCTGAAGAATGCTTTCTTCTCGATTCCTATTCATCCTGATAGCCGATATTTGTTCGGTTTCACTTTGAATAATCGATCCTTCAGATTCTGTAGAGCGCCCCAGGGGTATACAGAGAGTCCTAGTATTTACAGCCAAGCTTTAAAACGACAGCTTGATTCTTTCCCTGTACCAACAGGGGTGGCTCTCATACAATATATCGATGATATCTGGTTGGCAGCTGATACCTCTGAACAGAGTGAAGAAGGAACACTGTTATTGCTTTCATTTCTTGCATTACACCATCACAAGGTTTCTCGAAAGAAATTGCAATATTGTAGACAGCAGGTTACCTATTTAGGTTACCTGCTGTCTAAGGAGGGACATGCACTCACACCAGACAGCATTCAAGTTATTTTAGACACGCCTGTGCCTCGTACCCAGAAAGATGTTCGTGCATTTATTGGCCTTACTTCATTTTGTAGGCAATGGATTTTGGGCTTTTCACACATTGTAAAACCTTTGTTGGCCCTCTTGACTAAAGACACTCCAATGCCCCTCCCATGGACTACTGAATGTCAGAATGCTTTTCAGCAGTTGCGTCAAGCTTTATGTTCTGCACCAGTATTAGGCAGTCCAGACTACACTAAGGCTATTACACTCTATGTACACGAGAGGGACGGTTTTGCACTCTCAGTTCTAGTACAGACACACGGTGATAAGCAGCGTCCTTGTGCATATTTTTCAGCTGTTCTTGATCCAGTTGCTCATGCATTGCCTGGGTGTTTCCGCTCTGTTGCAGCGGCAGCTGTGTCCATACGTCAGAGTGAAGGGATAGTCCTGTCACATAGATTGCTTGTGCTAGTACCCCATGCAGTTGATGCCCTTTTGAACCAAACTAAAATGCAGCATTTAACCAGTGCTCATTTGACTGGATATGAACTGACACTTTTGGCCCCTCATATCACTCTGAAAAGATGTTCAACCCTTAACCCGGCTACTCTGTTGCCATATCCGGCTACTCAATCCCAGCCACAAGAGTTTCATGATTGTATATTCCTTACTGAGGAACAGACAAAGGGTCGTGTTGACCTACAAGACACGCCCCTTTCAAAGGTTGATGGAGAATTATGGGTTCGATAGGTCCTGTTTACGATTACCAGATGGTACGACCTAAGCTGCATATGCAATTACAACGCTTCACACAGTAGTTGAGACAGCTCGTATTCTATAGAAGTCAGCCCAGGCAGCTGAGCTGATAGCACTAACAAGAGCGTGTGAACTTAGTAATGATTTGTCTGTTAATATCTATACAGATAGCCGCTATGCTTTTGGAGTGGCTCATGACTTTGGGCTACTCTGGAGGAAAAGAGGCTTCCTTACATCACATGTAACGCAAATAGTGCATGGAGAATTAGTGTATAATCTTCTGACTGCCTTGACATATCCGAAAGAAGATAGCGATTGTTAAGTGTAATGCACATAAGAAAGTAACAGATAAAATAGGGCAAGGGAATGCCTTTGCAGACCGCACAGCCCGCGAAACTGCAATGCAGTCAAGCACTACATCAGTGTACGTAGTGAAGTCACAGGCTGAACGTTGGCATGATACCAGGCAGGAAGGGCTTGATATGCAGCGATCTGCCTCTACAAAAGAACTTGAGTAATGGTCTAAGGAGGGAACATGGGATGATGAGGGCTGTTGAAGGAATAAAGACATGAATAAATGGAGACTGCCCACAGCCTATTTACATCCTATGATTCATATGGCACATGGGCCAGCACATGTTGGAGCATCCTCAATAACGAAGTTGCTTACGCAAGTTTGGAATCATCCAGAAATTATTGGCACGGCTAAAAAGATAGTGCAGTCCTGCTTGATTTGTCTCCAGTACAATCCTGGAAAAGGGACACGAACTCCAGCAGAAGGGTTTGCTACACCAACTGCGCCATTTGAGGTTTTGCAGATGGATTACATCCAGCTTGAACGCTGTAATAATTTAAAGTATGTTCTAGTAGTGGTATGTGCTTTTAGTAAGTGGATGGAAGCATACCCTACGAAAGATAATACAGCTCTTACTACAGCGAAGGTGCTTCTAAAGGAATTCTTCCCTAGATTTGGTGTTCCAAAACTTTTGTGGAGTGATAACGGACCCCATTTTATTGGGCAAGTTGTTGAGTATGTCTTGAAAGGATTGGGGATTAAGCAGAAGTTTCATGCTGCCTTCCACCCACATTCAGCAGGACTAGTGGAGTGATATATTGCTACTCTTAAGCTTAAACTAGCTAAAATCTAGGCTTCCACATCTCTGAAGTGGCCTGATGCACTACCCTTGGCATTACTGTCCATTAGATCGGTACCGCATACACGATCTGGCCTCACACCGTATTCGGTGGTATTCGGTAGGCCTATGAATATTTGGGGGATTCCTTAGCCACGCACCATACATGAAGTACCTTGTGTTATGATGAACGATTATCTATCGCAGTTGACTGATAGTCTGCTTTCTATTCATCAACAGGTTTGAGATGCTCTTCCTGACAGGACGAAAGGTGAAGACCACGAGCTGCGGCCTGGTGACCATGTGATAGTCAAGGTCTTCCAGAGATCGAGCAGCTAGGAGCCTAGGTGGCAGGGCCCGGAGCAAGTCCTCCTCGCTACGAGAACTGCAGTCCGAGTGACCAATCTGAAGAACTGGGTGCACTCCACGCACTGCAAAAAGGTGCCATCTGCCTTGGTGGAACCTGCTGCACTTGCCGACCATCGAGACATCCTGGACACAGAGAGAGGCATATCACCTGAGGAATCTGAGGAAGTCTTCCCGTACCACACGATCCTTGGTACATCTCGATATCAGCTACGACCCCGGAGAGAAACTGCATTGCTGAAAGAGAGTGGTTGAGCAACCATCCTGGGTTAGTGAAAAACTGAGCTGCAAAGGGGGGGGGTCTATTAGTGACACCAGTCTCAAACTCAGAGAAGAAACCAACGGCTGCCCAGGACTTTGGAGCTCCAACGGTTTTGTTACTTTAACAACAAGATGAATGTACCTATGGAGAAAGCATCAACTGCTGCGAGGATTTGCGACAAGAGGATTATGTGTGTTGTTGGGTTCACTGTCACTATGATCACTATGGCAGTGATAACTTGGGTTTTAGAGGAAGTGGCTCCTGCTCGACAAATACTGACTGTCACTACTCCAGCACCCATTGAACACCACTATTTTACTCTCCCTTATCATGAGCAAAAACATAGACAGTCTTATCTGAACAACACGTTCATTCAGATGTTGCACCACACGCACAATGCTACGAACATTACTGACTCTTGGGTGTGTGGAATGATGCCAGCTCATCAGAAAAAGGGAGGAATACCTTTCATTCCTCTTCCCTTTTCCCACAACGGCTCTTGTCAAGCCTGGTTTGCACTTCTATTGGCTTCTCAAGTGGCTAATATTACTGATATGGGTGTAGGGAGATTAAACTACTACCTTAATAAAGCATGTTATCCGGATGAAGAAGGTGATCCGCAAGCTAAAGGGACTAAATGGGAGATGGAGGAGTACCGAAAAGGAAATGCTTCTGCACATTATGTTTACCCAAATACTCAAACTGCTAAGGGTAATGGACCATTTGTTATAGCTGTCACTAGAGCTCGAGCAGATTTATGTGTGAGTAGTGTGGGGAAAATTCCAATGGGAAGAAGCGAATGTACTCAGGTTTTGACTATTGATGGTACCAATAACAGCAGTTTTACGTCTTCACATAATACATACTTTATTTGCGGAAACAAGGAATACTACCATCTACCTGTTGGATGGTCTGGAGTCTGTTCCGTATCCTTTTCGCTACCTCCTGTGTTTCTGGCACCTGCATCATATCACAAGGACTATCGACTGTTTAATGACATTTCTAAGAACAGATACAAAAGAACAATAAGTAATGATGAAGTGGATCAGACTGACACCGCACTGCAGCAATATGTTGACTTTAATTTGGGGCTGCCTTGAACAGCAGGAAAATCAGACGATTAACTTGTGTCGTGGAAGTTGTGCCCAACCAGACAGCTATGGCACTTGGAAACATCACAGAGGAAATACAGATTGCGAGGATTGTGGCGCTCCAAAACCGTATGTCCTGGATGTGGTTCTGGCTGATCAAGGTGGTGCATGTCGCATCATCGGAAGTAGTTGTTGCGTGTACATTCCAGATCATGCCCCCTCAGTTTTTGATGCAATATCCAAGCTACACAGAATAGCTGCTGAGATTCACCCTGATACTGGTACATGGACTTTGGCCAGTTGGTTTTGGACATTGGTCTCTACCTGGGGCTGGAAACTATTAACAGTGCTGTGCATATTACTTGCAATTCTACTGATATGCTGCCTATGTATACAATGTGGTCCAATGTTTTGCTCCATCTGTATCACTGCTTGTACACCTACCAGACGTGATAAGCAAATGAATGCCCAGCATGTACTAGATAAAGAGATTGATGAAATGATGAGAATCTACATACATGATGTATACCTAGACTCTTCTAGATTATAGATGTCTTCAGCTAACGCTAAAAGGGTTGTCTGTGGAAATTTGGCAGAGATGCTGTTAGCATTTAGCTGAAGCCATCTTGTTTCCGGCAGCCATTTTGTCAATCATGTGCTTTTTCCTTCTTCACTGCTGCTTGCCCTTGTGCTTTGCTCAAAGAACTGGCAATACTTAGCCTCTGCTACTCTGCACATGTGCAGAAGAGTCTGTAGCTGCCCATGCACCTGCTCTAGTCTGTAACTGTCAGGTTGTTTTTACCAAAGTCAGCAACTGCTGGCTCCTCCTTTACTGTTGACTGTGCATTCTTTGTATGACCATTTATGTATGTAACTCTCCTATGTGTGCTTGTACGGCCTGCTTTTGAGCTCCTGTGTGGTTATAAAAGACCCATGGTTCTTCTACTCCTTGTGCTACTTCATAGACTACCGAAGGGTGTTGTGTGAATGTAGTTCCACCTCATGAGGTTAATAAAATATCTTTTTTCTATTTCAGCTTCTGTGCCAACTTCTATTTTCTGGTCTGAGGACTTTTGTGCAGAGAAGGGTGAACCCCTAGCACTGGTAGGCCTTGCTGAGGTCCACCTCTACAACCCTCTGCAGTGACCCTTTGGTCACGTCCGTCAGTTCTTCAGACAAAGGATCTGTCTCTTCAGAGGGACTTGGCACTCTTCGTGTGTGAGAGGTATGAATCCAATTCGGAACTCTGCCACACTTTACAGCAGTGATAGTCACCAATATCACTTGGTATGGTCCACACCAGCGGGGTTTGAGGCAGTTCTTTCTCATATATCTCTTTACAAGTACTAAGTCTCCGGGGGTCAGATTGTGACAAAGGTCTCTAGATGTTGGTGCAGTCGCTGCTTTAACCTGATGAGACACAGAACGAACTACGTCAGCCAATCCTTTATAGTAGTCATGTTATATTCCATAGGGATACCCTAATATAGGCTCAGGTAACCTCATAATCCTTCATCTATATTCTTCCCTACATTACATACATAACGGTTCTCAGGGACCGACCTTTTACCTAGATATGACACTGCATTCAGAACACGGGATTTTCCCTGGTAAAAACCTCATACATTGTGCATGAGGATTCTTGGAAGCACAGCAGGGCTAACTGTGGGACACCAAGACGGTGTCCCACAGTCTCTCAATTCAGGTAATGAGATTGACTATATCCTAGAGGGATTCTTGGCTTAACACCTACACACATGCTAGATACACTTAGGTACATCTAGTTGGGGAGCCATTGTAGTAGTACGCACTTTGATTATCATGTATTTTATATACTCGTATGTATTCATGATTATCGCAAGATGGTAGAACTCTATCATCCTTTTACTTTCATAGTGCTTCTAATAATTTATATCTGTTACTGTCTGACGGTTGTTGCAGCTCATCTATTTTACACCAGAATAACAACTGTTCAATTAATGCTTAGTGAAAATGCCCAGACTGGTTATTCTGTGTATCTCTCGGAGACAGACTAAGTAAGCACGAGTGACTGAGCGAAAGGTATTATATTGTTTCCACCGTCCTGGGGGATCAGGGTCGTCATGTTCGATGGTTGCCAAGAACTATTCTCTCCTTGGTAAGAGGAGATTCTAGTGGCACTGTGAGCTAGCTGATACAGAAGGCCAACATATCCAGTGGGGGTGTTTAGAAAAAGTCTGACACCAGTCCTACAGTTTATGTTGTCCGAACATGCAGATCCTGTATAAGTACATATCCAGTGGGGGTGTTTAGAAAAAGTCTGACACCAGTCCTACAGTTTATGCTGTCCGAACGTGCAGATCCTGTATAAGTTTTTAAAGGAACTACATGATAGTCAAGAACCAAATCATCCGTCATGTTAACAAGTGCATTGGCATGCACGGTAGGCAATCTCATCGCTCTCCCCATAAGGATCTCATGAGGGAACAAACCAGTCCTCCTATCAGGGGTACTGTACAGACTCATCAGCACCAGAGGAAACACATCAGGCCATTTCAAGGAAGTGGTAGCACCCATTTTCGCCAATCTGGACTTAAGGGTGCCGTTGACCCGCTCAACCATTCCTGATGCCTCGGGCCTGTAACTGCAATGCAATCTTTGTCCCATCCTCCAGGTTGCACACAAGTAATTTTAGGACCTTATTATTGAAATGAGTCCCTCTGATTCCAATGTAGTTGGAAATCCGAACCTCCAAATGAGTACCCTTGACAACAGCTTAGCTACTGTGAGACTGTCCCTCCTCTGTGTTGGATAGGCTTCGACCCAATGGGAGAATAGACACACCAAAACCAAAATTTACCTCAATCCATTGCACATAGACATCTCAACAAAATTCAACTGCATCCTGTTGAAAGGACTTCTTGACCTCCCTATGTGACTTAGTGTACAAACAGTTCTCTTCCCAGAATTCATCTGTTGGCAGATCACACATTGAAGGCACAACGCCTCTGCAACCACTCGAAACTTGGGGTTAAAACAAGTCTGTCTGAACACCCTTACCATCGCATCCCTGCCTATGTGTGCTATACCATGAATGTGCTTTGCCATTGGATATAATTAGGGCTACCAGTTTTGTGGTATTTATTTTTGGAACATTTCTGTCTGTATTTATCTATATTTATTTATAGGCCATCTTATTTGTATTTATCCATATTTATTTTGGGTGAGGGTATTTCTCGTATATTTATGCATTTATTTAACGGGTAAATGTGGTCTCACACTTTGATGCCTCTCAGGTTTCAGCACAGTACACAGCCAAAAATAATAAACTATTAAACCAACATTAACCCCTTCTGTGCCCATGACGAGCTGGACTCGTCATGGAGCACAGTCGCGCTGTGCCCAAGATGAGTCCAGCTTGTCATGGCACCCACCCACGGGGGAAGCGCTGGCGCTCCCACCGTGAGTGGTCGATTTTTTTTTTTTTACTGGGAAGGCAGGGGAAGACCTTCCCCTGCCTCCCCCCGCCCCCTCCCGCGTCATCAATGACGTCAGCGCGCGAGCCGCGCTGACGTCATTGGAGGTTTCCCCTTTGCTCTCCGAGGCGCAGGAAGCCATTTGCTTCCTGCGCGTCAGAGAGTAAAGGTGAGTTTTGGGGCTGGGGAGGGTTTTTTTTGCATCGGTGGGTTTGGGTTAGGGTGGGGGCACTTTGGTATGCCCAGGCATGCCACGAGGCTCGGCTTCGTTCGTGTGTGCCTGTTGTTGCTTCCCTGTGAAATGGATCCAAATTTGAAAAACGCTTGTCTTTCTAGTTGCTTCCCTGTGAAATGGATCCAAAAATGCCGAGAAATGCCCTTCTTTTTAATTTTTCAAATCCAAAGTGCAGCAGCATGATTTTTGCATCGGTGGGTTTGGGTTGGGGTGGGGGCACTTTGGTATGCCCAGGTATGTCACGAGGCTCGGCTTAGTTCGTGTGTGCCTGTTGTTGCTTCCCTGTGAAATGGATCCAAATTTGAAAAACGCTCGTCTTTCTAGTTGCTTCCCTGTAAAATGGATCCAAAAATGCAGAGAAATGCCCTTCTTTTTAATTTTTCAAATCCAAAGTGCAGCAGCATGTAGAGAAATAGAATTTCTTATATGAGAATTAAATACCTAACTAATAGCAAGACAGAGGGGTTGCAAAGTGGCCAGATTGGGTTTTTTTACATCCAAATACACCAGCATCACTTTACAGAGTTTGCCAGTGAAGTGCTACTTTCATTTTCTCGTCTTTCTTTGAGGAGCATTGTTGTTTCCAGGTTGGGAGAGTGTACCATTCCTGGAGGTACTGCAATACCTGGTTGATGGGTGGATTGGAAAACACAATATGTACCATGACTCTGTGTTTATGGATGTGGTCTTTTTATACCATACTGCTTACGTTTTGTAAGGATGTAAGCAATGGACAGTGAAACGGTTCCCTTCAGGGCCCTCTAGTCATGTCCATAACTTTTCAGGTGAAACCACTCGCTGATTTCTGAATAGTTAGTGAGAGATCGTTTAGGTAACCATGTTGTTTCTGCTTACATTTCACATGCTTTGCATTCCCTATGAGTGGTTGCTTTTTTAATTTTTTTTTAGGCAGCATATTACTCTTATCAAGTGCATAATTTGAATTGAGCCACATCCAAGTGTTTATAGCGGGCACAATTAGGTTATAGCTGAAGGCAGTGCGAGTTTCTCTCAGTGGGCAAGTATGATGTTCAGTGGGGATGTGGTACTATGGCCAGAGCTGTGGAATTTGGAACTGGGGAACCGGGTTCCGCATTCATGACCAGTCCACCACACCACTGTACTGAGGGAGCACATTCCCATGCTAGACCGTAGAAGGCCCCACTAGACCATAGAAGGCTTGATGTCTTAGCACAAGCAGGTGTACCCTAGTGGTGTCAATTGTGGGATAACCTTGAAGGCCTGTCCACCACAATCCATAATGAAGTTCATCTCCAGTCCTGCGGGCAGGCCGACGAAGCAGCACACCCTAGAGCAACAGTGATCCAGTCGCTGTGACTGTCACTGAGGTCACATGAACCTTGAGCAGGTTAGGGCAATGCGAACGGTGTGACCTCACTGGGTACCTATTTCGGGTGGGTGTTTGCGTTGTGCTGAGGGGATTACCAGGTAATTATTCACGCAGCTCTCTGATGGATGTCACATGAGGTAAAATACTGCAATAAATGGCAGACACTCTGAAAACAAGAGCAAACGTTATGTTACATGAGGCAATGGTGGTAATTGTGCATGTATCAAAAGCAAACAAAATACAAGAGGTAGCAAACAATACGTTACACGAGGAAAAGTGACATGTGTGCAAGTTACAAAAGAGTACAAAGTACAAGTAGAGGTATAAAAGTGCAATAAATGGCAGACACTCAAAACACAGGAACACACTGGGAAGGCACTTCTACGGGCATGGAGAACAGAATTTCCTATAATGTAAAGACTTCCTTCAGACAATAGAGAGGGTGTGAATTAAGTTTGGAAGTGTCTTTGCAGGAGGAGAACTTTGAGGTCAGTTTTGAAGGACTGGGAAGAGGGAGGGGGTGGTCCGGAGCTGAGGCTGAGTTCCAGATTCTCTCCGCGTTGCTTGTAAAGGATTGGGACATCAATCTTTCCTTCCTGAAAGTGGGAGGTTCAAGTAATACATTTTGCACAGTACGTGATGGTCTAGAGCATTATATGCATATGTGACAATAAAGTTTTTTTCTCCTTTTTATTCTAGTCTAAAGCTTTCGATTCCTGATTCCAGTTTCGACAGTGGTTGTTCTGCAATTTTGTGTAGTTGCATTGTTTTGGTAAGAATTTTTTTTTTGTTGTATTTACTCCAAATGAGTAATATTGTAATGTCTGAATGAATTTTTTTGTAAGTGATGTCATAATGGCGGCATATTTAGTGGTTTGAGCATGAAATTCTTTGCAATGTGTTTTGCATAGTCTTATGTGTAATTGCTTTTCTCTTTCTTTTTTAGTGGGATATTGTTGATCCATACTGTGTCTGTACAGAGTAGGTGGTGGTGAGTAGTTTAGCTGACTCTGGCAAGTGAGTGGTATTGTTTTGTAGTATATATGAGTTTTTGATAAAGGTGCTTTTTGTTTATTACTTATTTTACAAAGTGTTTGTTGTTGTTGACTTGTTTGACAAGTTACCTTTATTAGTAAGCAATATGGCTAGCCGTAGAATGACTGCTCAACAGGTGGTTGGTATGCTTCTTGAATCTTCCTCTGAGCATGATTATGAGACTGACAGTGCGTCTGAGGGAGAGGAGGGAGGGGAAGATTCTGGCAGTGAGTTTTCTCTCAACATGGAATCATCAGATGATGAAGGTACTCTCAGTGCAGATGAAGGTACTCTTGGTGTGGATGAAGCAACTCTCAGTGCGGATGAAGTGCCTGTCTTAGAGGAGAAAACTGCTGTGCCGATGGTGCAAGAGGCATCTGGATTGCAGTATGAGGCTGCTAGGCTTCCTACTTGAAGTGCTGGACTTTGGGTTGATCCAAACATGGTGCAGCTGGTGTTGCCTGCCTTTAGTGGTGATGCAGGGTGTACAGTGGATTGTGAACACTTTTTGCCTATACAGTTTTTTCAGTTGTTTATGGATGATGTATTTTTGGGTGAGATTGTTGAGCAGACAAATTTGTATGCTGAACAGTTTTTGAGGGACAACAGCGACAAACTTAGGCCCCAGTCTAGAGCTACCCGGTGGACTCCCACATATCTGGAAGAGATTAAGAAGTTTTTGGGTTTGACTTTATTGATGGGTGTGGTAAGGAAGCCAACCTTGGCTTCATATTGGTCTACTAGCCCCTTGTTGGCAACTGCCATGTTTCCTGGAGTTATGACTCGTAATCGGTATTTACTTTTGCTACGTATGCTGCATTTTGTTGATAATTCTATGGCGTTGCCACGAGATCACCCTGACTGTGACCGTCTTTTTAAGATTCTGCACGTTCTTGATCACTTTGTAGATCGATTTTCTGAGATCTATACTCCAGGGAAAGAAATATCTATTGATGAGTCTTTGGTCTTGTTCAAGGGCCGTTTGGTCTTTAGGCAGTACATCCCTAGCAAGAGGGCACGCTATGGAATTAAGCTGTATATGTTGTCTGAGAGTAGGACAGGATATGTTTTTAATTTTCGTGTGTACACTGGTAGGGATTCTACTATTGATCCCCCAGGTTGTCCGTCCAATTTTGGAGTTTCAGAGAAAATTGTGTGTGATCTTGCTAGAAGACTGTTTAACAGAGGCCACCATTTGTACCTTGATAACTTCTATACTGCTGTGCAATTATTTAAGGAATTGTATAAAGTGGACACTTTTGTATGTGGCACAATCCGCTCTAACCGTAAATGTTATCCGAAAGAGCTTGTTTGCAAAAAACTTCAGAGGGGGCAGTGCAGTTCCTTGCGTAGTGATGAACTACTAGCTGTAAAATTTGTGGACAGGAGGGATGTGTACATGCTGACTACCATCCATGATGAGAGTACTTCACCTGTGGCTGTTTGGGGTCAGGTTGCTGAAGTGCGCAAACCTGTGTGCATTCTAGACTACAATAAGCACATGGGTGGTGTTGACAGAGTAGATCAGAGGTTGGAACGTTACTCTGCTATTCGGAAGGCTTATGTTTGGTATAAGAAGTTGGCCATCCATTTCTTCGAATTAGTAAATTTCAATGCTTTTATTGTGTTCAAGGAGTGTTTTCCTGCGTCAAACTTGACTTTTCTTCAGTTTCAGCACTCTCTGATAGCTAGCCTTGTTGTTGTGGAACATGCAAGTGTTCCTAGATTTGGAGTGGTGGAGGATGTGGTTCGATTGAAAGATCGCCACTTTCCTGATTTCATCCCTCCCACACCGGCAAAAGATTTTCCCACTAGGAGATGCAGAGTCTGTTGGCGAAGAGGTACGCGGAAGGAGATTCGTATGTACTGCCCCGACTGTCCTTCTAAACCTGGGCTGTGTGTCCCTGCTTGTTTTAGAGCGTACCACACGCAAAATAATTTTTGGGAGCATTTATGAGTGGTAAAGTGAACTGCCTGGTCTGTATTCTTTGAAAAATTTGATTCTGTTTCAAGGTTGGCGTTAGTGCAATGTATTTAGTTTCTGATTTTGTGTTTGTAGATTTGTATCGATTTGCGATTTGTTTGTGTTTTTATTTTTGTCTAAAAAAAATCCTAAATGTGTTGGCGGTATGTGTGGACTGGCACTTGGTTGGCGGTGTGCGTGGAATGGTGCTTGGCTGGCGGTGTGTGAGTAGTGACTTGCTGCTGGTCACTACACACACTGATAGCTGAGTGCCACTCCACGCAATCCATCAGCTTGTGTAGTTGCTGTGTCAGGAATGTGGGCATGTGAAAGTGATGGGCCCTTGAATGGCGCTGTGTGCTGGTGTGAGTTTTGTTATGTGATGGGCCCGCGGCTGGCGGTGTGAATGGTTTTGTATGTCTCACACGTATGAAAGGTGTATGAATGGCCTGTAAAGAGGTTGGTGCCTTGTCGTGGCTTTACAGCTCAGGAGTTGTGAGTCAATGGTTCAGTTTCTCGCCCTTTCAATTATTAACAGTGCATTTCATTTTTGTGAAATCACTTGCTAATACAATTGTATATACGGAACCATCACTCACCCTCGTGCCAAATCCAACCAGTATGTGTGTGCGTTTGAGGAATAGATGGCTGTGCAGTAATATTTGCCTTTCTGAAGCAGGGTGTACCTTGTCCCTTTTGTGAATTTTGTAATGTGTTGTTTTTGTGCCTGGTGGTGCGAATGGTCTTCTGTGTATCACGTATGAAAGGTGTGTGAATGGCCTGTAAAGCGGTTGGTTCCTTGCCGTGGCTTTACAGCTCACGAGCTGCGAATCATTGGTTCAGTTTTTTCTCCATTTAATTATTGACAGTGCATTTCATTTTTGTGAAATCTCTTGTTAATAAAATTTAATATACTGAACCATCACTCGCCCTCATGCCAAATCCAACCAGTATGTGTGTGCGTTTGAGGAATAGATGGCTGTGCAGGAATCTTTTGTCTTTTTAGTTTCTCTGCAAAGGTGTATGTTCCATGTAAGAATAACCCACCAACTGTAGATATTGTCGTAAACCCACGGGAGTTCATGGTGATGTCTCTCTTGTGAATTCCAAAAAGTTATTTTATCCACAATGTCCTGCAAACCTCAAAATGTCTGTCACATTTTCCTTGCAATATTGTGCCGAAATTCTCACGCTGTAGAAACAAACAATGTCAAAACGATCTGGTTTTGCAAGGGTATCAACTGTCTTTTTGGCCTGTGCTCGGCGGCCATCTAGGGAAACCTACCAAACCCATACATTTCTGAAAACTAGACACCCGGGGTTTCCAGGGAGGTATGGCTTGCGTGGATCACCCAAAGTTTCCTTACCCAGAATCCCCTGCAAACCTCAATTTTAGCTGAAAAAATCACTTTTTTCACATATTTTTGTGTGGGAAAGTTGTGGCATCACCGGGCTCACTCAAATTTCCCACCTCCCAGCATTCCCCTGGGTCTCCCGGTAAAAATGGTGACTCACTTGTGTGGGAGGCCCAAGTTCCCGCGACAGGCAAGGGCCCAAAACGTAGTGAGGTGACTTCAAATTTTCCTATCTCAAAACCACCTGGTTTTGCAAGGGGGGTCACCTGGGTTTTTGGCCCCGTGCTCTGCGGCCATCTAGGGAAACCTACCAAACCCATACATTTCTGAAAACTAGACACCCGGGGGCTACCAGGGAGGTATGGCTTGCATGGATCCCCCAAGGTTTCCTTACCCAGAATCCCCTGCAAACTTAAATTGTAGCTGAAAAAATCACTTTTTTCACACATTTTTGTGTGGGAAAGTTGTGGCATCACCGGGCTCACTCAAATTTCCCACCTCCCAGCATTCCCCTGGGTCTCCCGGTAAAAATGGTGCTTCACTTGTGTGGGAGGCCCAAGTTGCCGCGACAGGCAAGGGCCCAAAATGAAGTGAGGTGACTTCAAATTTGCCTATCTCAAAACCACCTGGTTTTGCAAGGGGGGTCACCTGGGTTTTTGGCCCGGTGCTCTGCGGCCATCTACGGAAACCTACCAAGCCCATACATTTCTGAAAACTAGACACCCGGGGGCTTCCAGGGAGGTATGGCTTGCGTGGATCCCCCAACGTTTCCTTACCCAGAATCCCCTGCAAACCTCAATTTTAGCTGAAAAAATCACTTTTTTCACACATTTTTGTGTGGGAAAGTTGTGGCATCACCGGGCTCACTCAAATTTCCCACCTCCCAGCGTTCCCCTGGGTCTCCCGGTAAAAATGGGGCCTCACTTGTGTGGGAGGCCCAAGTTCCAGCGACAGGCAAGGGCTCAAAACGTAGTGAGGTGACTTCAAATTTGCCTATCTCAAAACCACCTGGTTTTGCAAGGGGGGTCACCTGGGTTTTTGGCCCGGTGCTCTGCGGCCATCTACGGAAACCTACCAAACCCATACATTTCTGAAAACTAGACACCCGGGGGCTTCCAGGGAGGTATGGCTTGCGTGGATCCCCCAAAGTTTCCTTACCCAGAATCCCCTGCAAACCTCAATTTTAGCTGAAAAAATCACTTTTTTCACACATTTTTGTGTGGGAAAGTTGTGGCATCACCGGGCTTACTCACATTTCCCACCTCCCAGCGTTCCCCTGGGTCTCCCAGGTAAAAATGGTGCCTCACTTGTGTGGGAGGCCCAAGTTCCAGCGACAGGCAAGGGCCCAAAACGTAGTGAGGTGACTTCAAATTTTCCTATCTCAAAACCACCTGGTTTTGCAAGGGGGGGTCACCTGGGTTTTTGGCCCGGTGCTCTGCGGCCATCTAGGGAAACCTACCAAACCCATACATTTCTGAAAACTAGACACCTGGGGGCTACCAGGGAGGTATGGCTTGCGTGGATCCCCCATGGTTTCCTTACCCAGAATCCCCTGCAAACCTCAATTTTAGCTGAAAAAATCACTTTTTTCACACATTTTTGTGTGGGAAAGTTGTGGCCTCCCCGGGCTCACTCAAATGTCCCACCTCCCAGCATTCCCCTGGGTCTCCCAGGTAAAAATGGTGCCTCACTTGTGTGGGAGGCCCAAGTTCCCGCGACAGGCAAGGGCCCAAAACGTAGTGAGGTGACTTCAAATTTGCCTATCTCAAAACCACCTGGTTTTGCAAGGGGGGTCACCTGGGTTTTTGGCCCGGTGCTCTGCGGCCATCTAGGGAAACCTACTAAACCCATACATTTCTGAAAACTAGACACCCGGGGGCTTCCAGGGAGGTATGGCTTGCGTGGATCCCCCAAAGTTTCCTTACCCAGAATCCCCTGCAAACCTCAATTTTAGCTGAAAAAATCACTTTTTCCACACATTTTTGTGTGGGAAAGTTGTGGCATCACCGGGCTCACTCAAATTTCCCACCTCCCAGCGTTCCCCTGGGTCTCCCGGTAAAATGGTGCCTCACTTGTGTGGGTGGCCCAAGTTCCCGCGACAGGCAAGGGCCCAAAACGTAGTGAGGTGACTTCAAATTTGCCTATCTCAAAACCACCTGGTTTTGCAAGGGGTGTCAACTGGGTTTTTGGCCCGGTGCTCTGCGGCCATCTACGGAAACCTACCAAACCCATACATTTCTGAAAACTAGACACCCGGGGGCTTCCAGGGAGGTATGGCTTGCATGGATCCCCCAACGTTTCCTTACCCAGAATCCCCTGCAAACCTCAATTTTAGCTGAAAAAATCACTTTTTTCACACATTTTTGTGTGGGAAAGTTGTGGCATCACCGGGCTCACTCAAATTTCCCACCTCCCAGCGTTCCCCTGGGTCTCCCAGGTAAAAATGGTGCCTCACTTGTGTGGGAGGCCCAAGTTCCCGCGACAGGCAAGGGCCCAAAACGTAGTGAGGTGACTTCAAATTTTCCTATCTCAAAACCACCTGGTTTTGCAAGGGGGGTCACCTGGGTTTTTGGCCCGGTGCTCTGCGGCCATCTAGGGAAACCTACCAAACCCATACATTTCTGAAAACTAGACACCTGGGGGCTACCAGGGAGGTATGGCTTGCGTGGATCCCCCAAGATTTCCTTACCCAGAATCCCCTGCAAACCTCAATTTTAGCTGAAAAAATCACTTTTTTCACACATTTTTGTGTGGGAAAGTTGTGGCATCCCCGGGCTCACTCAAATTTCCCACCTCCCAGCATTCCCCTGGGTCTCCCAGGTAAAAATGGTGCCTCACTTGTGTGGGAGGCCCAAGTTCCCGCGACAGGCAAGGGCCCAAAACGTAGTGAGGTGACTTCAAATTTGCCTATCTCAAAACCACCTGGTTTTGCAAGGGGGTCACCTGGGTTTTTGGCCCGGTGCTCTGTGGCCATCTAGGGAAACCTACCAAACCCATACATGTCTGAAAACTAGACACCAGGGGGCTTCCAGGGAGGTATGGCTTGCGTGGTTCCCCCAACGTTTCCTTACCCAGAATCCCCTGCAAACCTCAATTTTAGCTGAAAAAATCACTTTTTTCACACATTTTTGTGTGGGAAAGTTGTGGCATCACCGGGCTCACTCAAATTTCCCACCTCCCAGCATTCCCCTGGGTCTCCCGGTAAAATGGTGCCTCACTTGTGTGGGTGGCCCAAGTTCGAGCGACAGGCAAGGGTCCAAAACGTAGTGAGGTGACTTCAAATTTGCCTATCTCAAAACCACCTGGTTTTGCAAGGGGTGTCACCTGGGTTTTTGACCCGGTGCTCTGCGGCCATCTACGGAAACCTACCAAACCCATACATTTCTGAAAGCTAGACACCCGGGGGCTTCCAGGGAGGTATGGCTTGCATGGATCCCCCAACGTTTCCTTACCCAGAATCCCCTGCAAACCTCAATTTTAGCTGAACAAATCACTTTTTTCACACATTTTTGTGTGGGAAAGTTGTGGCATCACCGGGCTCACTCAAATTTCCCACCTCCCAGCGTTCCCCTGGGTCTCCCAGGTAAAAATGGTACCTCACTTGTGTGGGAGGCCCAAGTTCCCGCGACAAGCAAGGGCCCAAAACGTAGTGAGGTGACTTCAAATTTTCCTATCTCAAAACCACCTGGTTTTGCAAGGGGGGTCACCTGGGTTTTTGGCCCGGTGCTCTGCGGCCATCTAGGGAAACCTACCAAACCCATACATTTCTGAAAACTAGACACCTGGGGGCTACCAGGGAGGTATGGCTTGCGTGGATCCCCCAAGGTTTCCTTACCCAGAATCCCCTGCAAACCTCAATTTTAGCTGAAAAAATCACTTTTTTCACACATTTTTGTGTGGGAAAGTTGTGGCATCCCCGGGCTCACTCAAATTTCCCACCTCCCAGCATTCCCCTGGGTCTCCCAGGTAAAAATGGTGCCTCACTTGTGTGGGAGGCCCAAGTTCCCGCGACAGGCAAGGGCCCAAAACGTAGTGAGGTGACTTCAAATTTGCCTATCTCAAAACCACCTGGTTTTGCAAGGGGGTCACCTGGGTTTTTGGCCCGGTGCTCTGCGGCCATCTAGGGAAACCTACCAAACCCATACATGTCTGAAAACTAGACACCAGGGGGCTTCCAGGAAGGTATGGCTTGCGTGGATCCCCCAACGTTTCCTTACCCAGAATCCCCTGCAAACCTCAATTTTAGCTGAAAAAATCACTTTTTTCACACATTTTTGTGTGGGAAAGTTGTGGCATCACCGGGCTCACTCAAATTTCCCACCTCCCAGCATTCCTCTGGGTCTCCCGGTAAAATGGTGCCTCACTTGTGTGGGTGGCCCAAGTTCCCGCGACAGGCAAGGGCCCAAAACGTAGTGAGGTGACTTCAAATTTGCCTATCTCAAAACCACCTGGTTTTGCAAGGGGTGTCACCTGGGTTTTTGACCCGGTGCTCTGCGGCCATCTACGGAAACCTACCAAACCCATACATTTCTGAAAACTAGACACCCGGGGGCTTCCAGGGAGGTATGGCTTGCATGGATCCCCCAACGTTTCCTTACCCAGAATCCCCTGCAAACCTCAATTTTAGCTGAAAAAAATCACTTTTTTCACACATTTTTGTGTGGGAAAGTTGTGGCATCACCGGGCTTACTCAAATTTCCCACCTCCCAGCGTTCCCCTGGGTCTCCCAGGTAAAAATGGTGCCTCACTTGTGTGGGAGGCCCAAGTTCCCGCGACAGGCAAGGGCCCAAAACGTAGTGAGGTGACTTCAAATTTGCCTATCTCAAAACCACCTGGTTTTGCAAGGGGGGTCACCAGGGTTTTTGGCCCGGTGCTCTGCGGCCGTCTAGGGAAACCTACCAATCCCATACATTTCTGAAAACTAGACACCCGGGGGCTTCCAGGGAGGTATGGCTTGCGTGGATCCCCCAACGTTTCCTTACCCAGAATCCCCTGCAAACCTCAATTTTAGCTGAAAAAAATCACTTTTTTCACACATTTTTGTGTGGGAAGTTTGTGGCATCAGCGGGCTCACTCAAATTTCCCACCTCCCAGCGTTCCCCTGGGTCTCCCGGTAAAAATGGGGCCTCACTTGTGTGGGAGGCCCAAGTTCCAGCGACAGGCAAGGGCCCAAAACATAGTGAGGTGACTTCAAATTTTCCTATCTCAAAACCACCTGGTTTTGCAAGGGGGGTCACCTGGGTTTTTGGCCCAGTGCTCTGCGGCCATCTAGGGAAACCTACCAAACCCATACATTTCTGAATACTAGACACCTGGGGGCTACCAGGGAGGTATGGCTTGCGTGGATCCCCCAAGGTTTCCTGACCCAGAATCCCCTGCAAACCTCAATTTTAGCTGAAAAAATCACTTTTTTCACACATTTTTGTGTGGGAAAGTTGTGGCATCACCGGGCTCACTCAAATTTCCCACCTCCCAGTGTTCCCCTGGATCTCCCAGTAAAAATGGTGCCTCACTTGTGTGGGAGGCACAAGTTCCCGCGACAGGCAAGGGCCCAAAATGAAGTGAGGTGACTTCAAATTTGCCTATCTCAAAACCACCTGGTTTTGCAAGGGAGTCACCTGGGTTTTTGGCCCGGTGCTCTGCGGCCATCTAGGGAAACCTACCAAACCCATACATTTCTGAAAACTAGACACCCGGGGGCTTCCAGGGAGGTATGGCTTGCGTGGATCCCCCAACGTTTCCTTACCCAGAATCCCCTGCAAACCTCAATTTTAGCTGAAAAAATCACTTTTTCCACAAATTTTTGTGTGGGAAAGTTGTGGCATCACCGGGCTCACTCAAATTTCCCACCTCCCAGCGTTCTCCTGGGTCTCCCCGTAAAATGGTGCCTCACTTGTGTGGGTGGCCCAAGTTCCCGCGACAGGCAAGGGCCCAAAACGTAGTGAGGTGACTTCAAATTTGCCTATCTCCAAACCACCTGGGTTTGCAAGGGGTGTCACCTGGGTTTTTGGCCCGGTGCTCTGCGGCCATCTATGGAAACCTACCAAACCCATACATTTCTGAAAACTAGACACCCGGAGGCTTCCAGGGAGGTATGGCTTGCATGGATCCCCCAACGTTTCCTTACCCAGAATCCCCTGCAAACCTCAATTTTAGCTGAAAAAATCACTTTTTTCACACATTTTTGTGTGGGAAAGTTGTGGCATCACCGGGCGTACTCAAATTTCCCACCTCCCAGCATTCCCCTGGGTCTCCCAGGTAAAAATGGTGCCTCACTTGTGTGGGAGGCCCAAGTTCCCGCGACAGGCAAGGGCCCAAAACGTAGTGAGGTGACTTCAAATTTTCCTATCTCAAAACCACCTGGTTTTGCAAGGGGGTCACCTGGGTTTTTGGCCCGGTGCTCTGCGGCCATCTAGGGAAACCTACCAAACCCATACATGTCTGAAAACTAGACACCAGGGGGCTTCCAGGGAGGTATGGCTTGCGTGGATCCCCCAACGTTTCCTTACCCAGAATCCCCTGCAAACCTCAATTTTAGCTGAAAAAATCACTTTTTTCACACATTTTTGTGTGGGAAAGTTGTGGCATCACCGGGCTCACTCAAATTTCCCACCTCCCAGCATTCCCCTGGGTCTCCCGGTAAAATGGTGCCTCACTTGTGTGGGTGGCCCAAGTTCGAGCGACAGGCAAGGGTCCAAAACGTAGTGAGGTGACTTCAAATTTGCCTATCTCAAAACCACCTGGTTTTGCAAGGGGTGTCACCTGGGTTTTTGACCCGGTGCTCTGCGGCCATCTATGGAAACCTACCAAACCCATACATTTCTGAAAGCTAGACACCCGGGGGCTTCCAGGGAGGTATGGCTTGCATGGATCCCCCAACGTTTCCTTACCCAGAATCCCCTGCAAACCTCAATTTTAGCTGAACAAATCACTTTTTTCACACATTTTTGTGTGGGAAAGTTGTGGCATCACCGGGCTCACTCAAATTTCCCACCTCCCAGCGTTCCCCTGGGTCTCCCAGGTAAAAATGGTACCTCACTTGTGTGGGAGGCCCAAGTTCCCGCGACAGGCAAGGGCCCAAAACGTAGTGAGGTGACTTCAAATTTTCCTATCTCAAAACCACCTGGTTTTGCAAGGGGGGTCACCTGGGTTTTTGGCCCAGTGCTCTGCGGCCATCTAGGGAAACCTACCAAACCCATACATTTCTGAAAACTAGACACCTGGGGGCTACCAGGGAGGTATGGCTTGCGTGGATCCCCCAAGGTTTCCTTACCCAGAATCCCCTGCAAACCTCAATTTTAGCTGAAAAAATCACTTTTTTCACACATTTTTGTGTGGGAAAGTTGTGGCATCACCGGGCTCACTCAAATTTCCCACCTCCCAGCGTTCCCCTGGGTCTCCCAGGTAAAAATGGTGCCTCACTTGTGTGGGAGGCCCAAGTTCCCGCGACAAGCAAGGGCCCAAAACGTAGTGAGGTGACTTCAAATTTTCCTATCTCAAAACCACCTGGTTTTGCAAGGGGGGTCACCTGGGTTTTTGGCCCGGTGCTCTGCGGCCATCTATGGAAACCTACCAAACCCATACATTTCTGAAAGCTAGACACCCGGGGGCTTCCAGGGAGGTATGGCTTGCATGGATCCCCCAACGTTTCCTTACCCAGAATCCCCTGCAAACCTCAATTTTAGCTGAACAAATCACTTTTTTCACACATTTTTGTGTGGGAAAGTTGTGGCATCACCGGGCTCACTCAAATTTCCCACCTCCCAGCGTTCCCCTGGGTCTCCCAGGTAAAAATGGTACCTCACTTGTTTGGGAGGCCCAAGTTCCCGCGACAGGCAAGGGCCCAAAACGTAGTGAGGTGACTTCAAATTTTCCTATCTCAAAACCACCTGGTTTTGCAAGGGGGGTCACCTGGGTTTTTGGCCCGGTGCTCTGCGGCCATCTAGGGAAACCTACCAAACCCATACATTTCTGAAAACTAGACACCTGGGGGCTACCAGGGAGGTATGGCTTGCGTGGATCCCCCAAGGTTTCCTTACCCAGAATCCCCTGCAAACCTCAATTTTAGCTGAAAAAATCACTTTTTTCACACATTTTTGTGTGGGAAAGTTGTGGCATCACCGGGCTCACTCAAATTTCCCACCTCCCAGCATTCCTCTGGGTCTCCCGGTAAAATGGTGCCTCACTTGTGTGGGTGGCCCAAGTTCCCGCGACAGGCAAGGGCCCAAAACGTAGTGAGGTGACTTCAAATTTGCCTATCTCAAAACCACCTGGTTTTGCAAGGGGTGTCACCTGGGTTTTTGACCCGGTGCTCTGCGGCCATCTATGGAAACCTACCAAACCCATACATTTCTGAAAACTAGACACCCGGGGGCTTCCAGGGAGGTATGGCTTGCATGGATCCCCCAACGTTTCCTTACCCAGAATCCCCTGCAAACCTCAATTTTAGCTGAAAAAAATCACTTTTTTCACACATTTTTGTGTGGGAAAGTTGTGGCATCACCGGGCTTACTCAAATTATCCACCTCCCAGCATTCCCCTGGGTCTCCCAGTAAAAATGGTGCCTCACTTGTGTGGGAGGCACAAGTTCCCGCGACAGGCAAGGGCCCAAAATGAAGTGAGGTGACTTCAAATTTGCCTCTCTCAAAACCACCTGGTTTTGCAAGGGAGTCACCTGGGTTTTTGGCCCGGTGCTCTGCGGCCATCTAGGGAAACCTTCCAAACCCATACATTTCTGAAAACTAGACACCCGGGGGCTTCCAGGGAGGTATGGCTTGCGTGGATCCCCCAACGTTTCCTTACCCGGAATCCCCTGCAAACCTCAATTTTAGCTGAAAAAATCACTTTTTCCACACATTTTTGTGTGGGAAAGTTGTGGCATCACCGGGCTCACTCAAATTTCCCACCTCCCAGCGTTCCCCTGCGTCTCCCGGTAAAATGGTGCCTCATTTGTGTGGGTGGCCCAAGTTCCCGCGACAGGCAAGGGCCCAAAACGTAGTGAGGTGACTTCAAATTTGCCTATCTCCAAACCACCTGGGTTTGCAAGGGGTGTCACCTGGGTTTTTGGCCCGGTGCTCTGCGGCCATCTATGGAAACCTACCAAACCCATACATTTCTGAAAACTAGACACCCGGAGGCTTCCAGGGAGGTATGGCTTGCATGGATCCCCCAACGTTTCCTTACCCAGAATCCCCTGCAAACCTCAATTTTAGCTGAAAAAATCACTTTTTCACACATTTTTGTGTGGGAAAGTTGTGGCATCACCGGGCTCACTCAAATTTCCCACCTCCCAGCGTTCCCCTGGGTCTCCCAGGTAAAAATGGTGCCTCACTTGTGTGGGAGGCCCAAGTTCCCGCGACAGGCAAGGGCCCAAAACGTAGTGAGGTGACTTCAAATTTTCCTATCTCAAAACCACCTGGTTTTGCAAGGGGGGTCACCTGGGTTTTTGGCCCGGTGCTCTGCGGCCATCTAGGGAAACCTACCAAACCCATACATTTCTGAAAACTAGACACCTGGGGGCTACCAGGGAGGTATGGCTTGCGTGGATCCCCCAAGGTTTTCTTACCCAGAATCCCCTGCAAACCTCAATTTTAGCTGAAAAAATCACTTTTTTCACACATTTTTGTGTGGGAAAGTTGTGGCATCCCCGGGCTCACTCAAATTTCCCACCTCCCAGCATTCCCCTGGGTCTCCCAGGTAAAAATGGTGCCTCACTTGTGTGGGAGGCCCAAGTTCCCGCGACAGGCAAGGGCCCAAAACGTAGTGAGGTGACTTCAAATTTGCCTATCTCAAAACCACCTGGTTTTGCAAGGGGGTCACCTGGGTTTTTGGCCCGGTGCTCTGCGGCCATCTAGGGAAACCTACCAAACCCATACATGTCTGAAAACTAGACACCAGGGGGCTTCCAGGGAGGTATGGCTTGCGTGGATCCCCCAACGTTTCCTTACCCAGAATCCCCTGCAAACCTCAATTTTAGCTGAAAAAATCACTTTTTTCACACATTTTTGTGTGGGAAAGTTGTGGCATCACCGGGCTCACTCAAATTTCCCACCTCCCAGCATTCCCCTGGGTCTCCCGGTAAAATGGTGCCTCACTTGTGTGGGTGGCCCAAGTTCCAGCGACAGGCAAGGGTCCAAAACGTAGTGAGGTGACTTCAAATTTGCCTATCTCAAAACCACCTGGTTTTGCAAGGGGTGTCACCTGGGTTTTTGACCCGGTGCTCTGCGGCCATCTACGGAAACCTACCAAACCCATACATTTCTGAAAGCTAGACACCCGGGGGCTTCCAGGGAGGTATGGCTTGCATGGATCCCCCAACGTTTCCTTACCCAGAATCCCCTGCAAACCTCAATTTTAGCTGAACAAATCACTTTTTTCACACATTTTTGTGTGGGAAAGTTGTGGCATCACCGGGCTCACTCAAATTTCCCGCTTCCCAGCGTTCCCCTGGGTCTCCCAGGTAAAAATGGAACCTCACTTGTGTGGGAGGCCCAAGTTCCCGCCACAGGCAAGGGCCCAAAACGTAGTGAGGTGACTTCAAATTTTCCTATCTCAAAACCACCTGGTTTTGCAAGGGGGGTCACCTGGGTTTTTGGCCCGGTGCTCTGCGGCCATCTAGGGAAACCTACCAAACCCATACATTTCTGAAAACTAGACACCTGGGGGCTACCAGGGAGGTATGGCTTGCGTGGATCCCCCAAGGTTTCCTTACCCAGAATCCCCTGCAAACCTCAATTTTAGCTGAAAAAATCACTTTTTTCACACATTTTTGTGTGGGAAAGTTGTGGCATCACCGGGCTCACTCAAATTTCCCACCTCCCAGCGTTCCCCTGGGTCTCCCAGGTAAAAATGGTGCCTCACTTGTGTGGGAGGCCCAAGTTCCCGCGACAAGCAAGGGCCCAAAACGTAGTGAGGTGACTTCAAATTTTCCTATCTCAAAACCACCTGGTTTTGCAAGGGGGGTCACCTGGGTTTTTGGCCCGGTGCTCTGCAGCCATCTAGGGAAACCTACCAAACCCATACATTTCTGAAAACTAGACACCAGGGGGCTTCCAGGGAGGTATGGCTTGCGTGGATCCCCCAACGTTTCCTTACCCAGAATCCCCTGCAAACCTCAATTTTAGCTGAAAAAATCACTTTTTTCACACATTTTTGTGTGGGAAAGTTGTGGCATCCCCGGGCTCACTCAAATTTCCCACCTCCCAGCATTCCCCTGGGTCTCCCAGGTAAAAATGGTGCCTCACTTGTGTGGGAGGCCCAAGTTCCCGCGACAGGCAAGGGCCCAAAACGTAGTGAGGTGACTTCAAATTTGCCTATCTCAAAACCACCTGGTTTTGCAAGGGGGTCACCTGGGTTTTTGGCCCGGTGCTCTGCGGCCATCTAGGGAAACCTACCAAACCCATACATGTCTGAAAACTAGACACCAGGGGGCTTCCAGGGAGGTATGGCTTGCGTGGATCCCCCAACGTTTCCTTACCCAGAATCCCCTGCAAACCTCAATTTTAGCTGAAAAAATCACTTTTTTCACACATTTTTGTGTGGGAAAGTTGTGGCATCACCGGGCTCACTCAAATTTCCCACCTCCCAGCATTCCCCTGGGTCTCCCGGTAAAATGGTGCCTCACTTGTGTGGGTGGCCCAAGTTCGAGCGACAGGCAAGGGTCCAAAACGTAGTGAGGTGACTTCAAATTTGCCTATCTCAAAACCACCTGGTTTTGCAAGGGGTGTCACCTGGGTTTTTGACCCGGTGCTCTGCGGCCATCTACGGAAACCTACCAAACCCATACATTTCTGAAAGCTAGACACCCGGGGGCTTCCAGGGAGGTATGGCTTGCATGGATCCCCCAACGTTTCCTTACCCAGAATCCCCTGCAAACCTCAATTTTAGCTGAACAAATCACTTTTTTCACACATTTTTGTGTGGGAAAGTTGTGGCATCACCGGGCTCACTCAAATTTCCCACCTCCCAGCGTTCCCCTGGGTCTCCCAGGTAAAAATGGTACCTCACTTGTGTGGGAGGCCCAAGTTCCCGCGACAGGCAAGGGCCCAAAACGTAGTGAGGTGACTTCAAATTTTCCTATCTCAAAACCACCTGGTTTTGCAAGGGGGGTCACCTGGGTTTTTGGCCCGGTGCTCTGCGGCCATCTAGGGAAACCTACCAAACCCATACATTTCTGAAAACTAGACACCTGGGGGCTACCAGGGAGGTATGGCTTGCGTGGATCCCCCAAGGTTTCCTTACCCAGAATCCCCTGCAAACCTCAATTTTAGCTGAAAAAATCACTTTTTTCACACATTTTTGTGTGGGAAAGTTGTGGCATCACCGGGCTCACTCAAATTTCCCACCTCCCAGCGTTCCCCTGGGTCTCCCAGGTAAAAATGGTGCCTCACTTGTGTGGGAGGCCCAAGTTCCCGCGACAAGCAAGGGCCCAAAACGTAGTGAGGTGACTTCAAATTTTCCTATCTCAAAACCACCTGGTTTTGCAAGGGGGGTCACCTGGGTTTTTGGCCCGGTGCTCTGCAGCCATCTAGGGAAACCTACCAAACCCATACATTTCTGAAAACTAGACACCTGGGGGCTACCAGGGAGGTATGGCTTGCGTGGATCCCCCAAGGTTTCCTTACCCAGAATCCCCTGCAAACCTCAATTTTAGCTGAAAAAATGACTTTTTTCACACATTTTTGTGTGGGAAAGTTGTGGCATCCCCGGGCTCACTCAAATTTCCCACCTCCCAGCATTCCCCTGGGTCTCCCAGGTAAAAATGGTGCCTCACTTGTGTGGGAGGCCCAAGTTCCCGCGACAGGCAAGGGCCCAAAACGTAGTGAGGTGACTTCAAATTTGCCTATCTCAAACCACCTGGTTTTGCAAGGGGGTCACCTGGGTTTTTGGCCCGGTGCTCTGCGGCCATCTAGGGAAAAGTACCAAACCCATACATGTCTGAAAACTAGACACCAGGGGGCTTCCAGGGAGGTATGGCTTGCGTGGATCCCCCAACGTTTCCTTACCCAGAATCCCCTGCAAACCTCAATTTTAGCTGAAAAAATCACTTTTTTCACACATGTTTGTGTGGGAAAGTTGTGGCATCACCGGGCTCACTCAAATTTCCCACCTCCCAGCATTCCCCTGGGTCTCCCGGTAAAATGGTGCCTCACTTGTGTGGGTGGCCCAAGTTCGAGCGACAGGCAAGGGTCCAAAACGTAGTGAGGTGACTTCAAATTTGCCTATCTCAAAACCACCTGGTTTTGCAAGGGGTGTCACCTGGGTTTTTGACCCGGTGCTCTGCGGCCATCTACGGAAACCTACCAAACCCATACATTTCTGAAAGCTAGACACCCGGGGGCTTCCAGGGAGGTATGGCTTGCATGGATCCCCCAACGTTTCCTTACCCAGAATCCCCTGCAAACCTCAATTTTAGCTGAACAAATCACTTTTTTCACACATTTTTGTGTGGGAAAGTTGTGGCATCACCGGGCTCACTCAAATTTCCCACCTCCCAGCGTTCCCCTGGGTCTCCCAGGTAAAAATGGTACCTCACTTGTTTGGGAGGCCCAAGTTCCCGCGACAGGCAAGGGCCCAAAACGTAGTGAGGTGACTTCAAATTTTCCTATCTCAAAACCACCTGGTTTTGCAAGGGGGGTCACCTGGGTTTTTGGCCCGGTGCTCTGCGGCCATCTAGGGAAACCTACCAAACCCATACATTTCTGAAAACTAGACACCTGGGGGCTACCAGGGAGGTATGGCTTGCGTGGATCCCCCAAGGTTTCCTTACCCAGAATCCCCTGCAAACCTCAATTTTAGCTGAAAAAATCACTTTTTTCACACATTTTTGTGTGGGAAAGTTGTGGCATCACCGGGCTCACTCAAATTTCCCACCTCCCAGCATTCCTCTGGGTCTCCCGGTAAAATGGTGCCTCACTTGTGTGGGTGGCCCAAGTTCCCGCGACAGGCAAGGGCCCAAAACGTAGTGAGGTGACTTCAAATTTGCCTATCTCAAAACCACCTGGTTTTGCAAGGGGTGTCACCTGGGTTTTTGACCCGGTGCTCTGCGGCCATCTATGGAAACCTACCAAACCCATACATTTCTGAAAACTAGACACCCGGGGGCTTCCAGGGAGGTATGGCTTGCATGGATCCCCCAACGTTTCCTTACCCAGAATCCCCTGCAAACCTCAATTTTAGCTGAAAAAAATCACTTTTTTCACACATTTTTGTGTGGGAAAGTTGTGGCATCACCGGGCTTACTCAAATTATCCACCTCCCAGCGTTCCCCTGGGTCTCCCAGTAAAAATGGTGCCTCACTTGTGTGGGAGGCACAAGTTCCCGCGACAGGCAAGGGCCCAAAATGAAGTGAGGTGACTTCAAATTTGCCTCTCTCAAAACCACCTGGTTTTGCAAGGGAGTCACCTGGGTTTTTGGCCCGGTGCTCTGCGGCCATCTAGGGAAACCTTCCAAACCCATACATTTCTGAAAACTAGACACCCGGGGGCTTCCAGGGAGGTATGGCTTGCGTGGATCCCCCAACGTTTCCTTACCCGGAATCCCCTGCAAACCTCAATTTTAGCTGAAAAAATCACTTTTTCCACACATTTTTGTGTGGGAAAGTTGTGGCATCACCGGGCTCACTCAAATTTCCCACCTCCCAGCGTTCCCCTGGGTCTCCCGGTAAAATGGTGCCTCATTTGTGTGGGTGGCCCAAGTTCCCGCGACAGGCAAGGGCCCAAAACGTAGTGAGGTGACTTCAAATTTGCCTATCTCCAAACCACCTGGGTTTGCAAGGGGTGTCACCTGGGTTTTTGGCCCGGTGCTCTGCGGCCATCTATGGAAACCTACCAAACCCATACATTTCTGAAAACTAGACACCCGGAGGCTTCCAGGGAGGTATGGCTTGCATGGATCCCCCAACGTTTCCTTACCCAGAATCCCCTGCAAACCTCAATTTTAGCTGAAAAAATCACTTTTTCACACATTTTTGTGTGGGAAAGTTGTGGCATCACCGGGCTCACTCAAATTTCCCACCTCCCAGCGTTCCCCTGGGTCTCCCAGGTAAAAATGGTGCCTCACTTGTGTGGGAGGCCCAAGTTCCCGCGACAGGCAAGGGCCCAAAACGTAGTGAGGTGACTTCAAATTTTCCTATCTCAAAACCACCTGGTTTTGCAAGGGGGGTCACCTGGGTTTTTGGCCCGGTGCTCTGCGGCCATCTAGGGAAACCTACCAAACCCATACATTTCTGAAAACTAGACACCTGGGGGCTACCAGGGAGGTATGGCTTGCGTGGATCCCCCAAGGTTTTCTTACCCAGAATCCCCTGCAAACCTCAATTTTAGCTGAAAAAATCACTTTTTTCACACATTTTTGTGTGGGAAAGTTGTGGCATCCCCGGGCTCACTCAAATTTCCCACCTCCCAGCATTCCCCTGGGTCTCCCAGGTAAAAATGGTGCCTCACTTGTGTGGGAGGCCCAAGTTCCCGCGACAGGCAAGGGCCCAAAACGTAGTGAGGTGACTTCAAATTTGCCTATCTCAAAACCACCTGGTTTTGCAAGGGGGTCACCTGGGTTTTTGGCCCGGTGCTCTGCGGCCATCTAGGGAAACCTACCAAACCCATACATGTCTGAAAACTAGACACCAGGGGGCTTCCAGGGAGGTATGGCTTGCGTGGATCCCCCAACGTTTCCTTACCCAGAATCCCCTGCAAACCTCAATTTTAGCTGAAAAAATCACTTTTTTCACACATTTTTGTGTGGGAAAGTTGTGGCATCACCGGGCTCACTCAAATTTCCCACCTCCCAGCATTCCCCTGGGTCTCCCGGTAAAATGGTGCCTCACTTGTGTGGGTGGCCCAAGTTCCAGCGACAGGCAAGGGTCTAAAACGTAGTGAGGTGACTTCAAATTTGCCTATCTCAAAACCACCTGGTTTTGCAAGGGGTGTCACCTGGGTTTTTGACCCGGTGCTCTGCGGCCATCTACGGAAACCTACCAAACCCATACATTTCTGAAAGCTAGACACCCGGGGGCTTCCAGGGAGGTATGGCTTGCATGGATCCCCCAACGTTTCCTTACCCAGAATCCCCTGCAAACCTCAATTTTAGCTGAACAAATCACTTTTTTCACACATTTTTGTGTGGGAAAGTTGTGGCATCACCGGGCTCACTCAAATTTCCCGCTTCCCAGCGTTCCCCTGGGTCTCCCAGGTAAAAATGGAACCTCACTTGTGTGGGAGGCCCAAGTTCCCGCCACAGGCAAGGGCCCAAAACGTAGTGAGGTGACTTCAAATTTTCCTATCTCAAAACCACCTGGTTTTGCAAGGGGGGTCACCTGGGTTTTTGGCCCGGTGCTCTGCGGCCATCTAGGGAAACCTACCAAACCCATACATTTCTGAAAACTAGACACCTGGGGGCTACCAGGGAGGTATGGCTTGCGTGGATCCCCCAAGGTTTCCTTACCCAGAATCCCCTGCAAACCTCAATTTTAGCTGAAAAAATCACTTTTTTCACACATTTTTGTGTGGGAAAGTTGTGGCATCACCGGGCTCACTCAAATTTCCCACCTCCCAGCGTTCCCCTGGGTCTCCCAGGTAAAAATGGTGCCTCACTTGTGTGGGAGGCCCAAGTTCCCGCGACAAGCAAGGGCCCAAAACGTAGTGAGGTGACTTCAAATTTTCCTATCTCAAAACCACCTGGTTTTGCAAGGGGGGTCACCTGGGTTTTTGGCCCGGTGCTCTGCAGCCATCTAGGGAAACCTACCAAACCCATACATTTCTGAAAACTAGACACCAGGGGGCTTCCAGGGAGGTATGGCTTGCGTGGATCCCCCAACGTTTCCTTACCCAGAATCCCCTGCAAACCTCAATTTTAGCTGAAAAAATCACTTTTTTCACACATTTTTGTGTGGGAAAGTTGTGGCATCCCCGGGCTCACTCAAATTTCCCACCTCCCAGCATTCCCCTGGGTCTCCCAGGTAAAAATGGTGCCTCACTTGTGTGGGAGGCCCAAGTTCCCGCGACAGGCAAGGGCCCAAAACGTAGTGAGGTGACTTCAAATTTGCCTATCTCAAAACCACCTGGTTTTGCAAGGGGGTCACCTGGGTTTTTGGCCCGGTGCTCTGCGGCCATCTAGGGAAACCTACCAAACCCATACATGTCTGAAAACTAGACACCAGGGGGCTTCCAGGGAGGTATGGCTTGCGTGGATCCCCCAACGTTTCCTTACCCAGAATCCCCTGCAAACCTCAATTTTAGCTGAAAAAATCACTTTTTTCACACATTTTTGTGTGGGAAAGTTGTGGCATCACCGGGCTCACTCAAATTTCCCACCTCCCAGCATTCCCCTGGGTCTCCCGGTAAAATGGTGCCTCACTTGTGTGGGTGGCCCAAGTTCGAGCGACAGGCAAGGGTCCAAAACGTAGTGAGGTGACTTCAAATTTGCCTATCTCAAAACCACCTGGTTTTGTAAGGGGTGTCACCTGGGTTTTTGACCCGGTGCTCTGCGGCCATCTACGGAAACCTACCAAACCCATACATTTCTGAAAGCTAGACACCCGGGGGCTTCCAGGGAGGTATGGCTTGCATGGATCCCCCAACGTTTCCTTACCCAGAATCCCCTGCAAACCTCAATTTTAGCTGAACAAATCACTTTTTTCACACATTTTTGTGTGGGAAAGTTGTGGCATCACCGGGCTCACTCAAATTTCCCACCTCCCAGCGTTCCCCTGGGTCTCCCAGGTAAAAATGGTACCTCACTTGTGTGGGAGGCCCAAGTTCCCGCGACAGGCAAGGGCCCAAAACGTAGTGAGGTGACTTCAAATTTTCCTATCTCAAAACCACCTGGTTTTGCAAGGGGGGTCACCTGGGTTTTTGGCCCGGTGCTCTGCGGCCATCTAGGGAAACCTACCAAACCCATACATTTCTGAAAACTAGACACCTGGGGGCTACCAGGGAGGTATGGCTTGCGTGGATCCCCCAAGGTTTCCTTACCCAGAATCCCCTGCAAACCTCAATTTTAGCTGAAAAAATCACTTTTTTCACACATTTTTGTGTGGGAAAGTTGTGGCATCACCGGGCTCACTCAAATTTCCCACCTCCCAGCGTTCCCCTGGGTCTCCCAGGTAAAAATGGTGCCTCACTTGTGTGGGAGGCCCAAGTTCCCGCGACAAGCAAGGGCCCAAAACGTAGTGAGGTGACTTCAAATTTTCCTATCTCAAAACCACCTGGTTTTGCAAGGGGGGTCACCTGGGTTTTTGGCCCGGTGCTCTGCAGCCATCTAGGGAAACCTACCAAACCCATACATTTCTGAAAACTAGACACCTGGGGGCTACCAGGGAGGTATGGCTTGCGTGGATCCCCCAAGGTTTCCTTACCCAGAATCCCCTGCAAACCTCAATTTTAGCTGAAAAAATGACTTTTTTCACACATTTTTGTGTGGGAAAGTTGTGGCATCCCCGGGCTCACTCAAATTTCCCACCTCCCAGCATTCCCCTGGGTCTCCCAGGTAAAAATGGTGCCTCACTTGTGTGGGAGGCCCAAGTTCCCGCGACAGGCAAGGGCCCAAAACGTAGTGAGGTGACTTCAAATTTGCCTATCTCAAACCACCTGGTTTTGCAAGGGGGTCACCTGGGTTTTTGGCCCGGTGCTCTGCGGCCATCTAGGGAAAAGTACCAAACCCATACATGTCTGAAAACTAGACACCAGGGGGCTTCCAGGGAGGTATGGCTTGCGTGGATCCCCCAACGTTTCCTTACCCAGAATCCCCTGCAAACCTCAATTTTAGCTGAAAAAATCACTTTTTTCACACATTTTTGTGTGGGAAAGTTGTGGCATCACCGGGCTCACTCAAATTTCCCACCTCCCAGCATTCCCCTGGGTCTCCCGGTAAAATGGTGCCTCACTTGTGTGGGTGGCCCAAGTTCGAGCGACAGGCAAGGGTCCAAAACGTAGTGAGGTGACTTCAAATTTGCCTATCTCAAAACCACCTGGTTTTGCAAGGGGTGTCACCTGGGTTTTTGACCCGGTGCTCTGCGGCCATCTACGGAAACCTACCAAACCCATACATTTCTGAAAGCTAGACACCCGGGGGCTTCCAGGGAGGTATGGCTTGCATGGATCCCCCAACGTTTCCTTACCCAGAATCCCCTGCAAACCTCAATTTTAGCTGAACAAATCACTTTTTTCACACATTTTTGTGTGGGAAAGTTGTGGCATCACCGGGCTCACTCAAATTTCCCACCTCCCAGCGTTCCCCTGGGTCTCCCAGGTAAAAATGGTACCTCACTTGTTTGGGAGGCCCAAGTTCCCGCGACAGGCAAAGGCCCAAAACGTAGTGAGGTGACTTCAAATTTTCCTATCTCAAAACCACCTGGTTTTGCAAGGGGGGTCACCTGGGTTTTTGGCCCGGTGCTCTGCGGCCATCTAGGGAAACCTACCAAACCCATACATTTCTGAAAACTAGACACCTGGGGGCTACCAGGGAGGTATGGCTTGCGTGGATCCCCTAAGGTTTCCTTACCCAGAATCCCCTGCAAACCTCAATTTTAGCTGAAAAAATCACTTTTTTCACACATTTTTGTGTGGGAAAGTTGTGGCATCACCGGGCTCACTCAAATTTCCCACCTCCCAGCATTCCTCTGGGTCTCCCGGTAAAATGGTGCCTCACTTGTGTGGGTGACCCAAGTTCCCGCGACAGGCAAGGGCCCAAAACGTAGTGAGGTGACTTCAAATTTGCCTATCTCAAAACCACCTGGTTTTGCAAGGGGTGTCACCTGGGTTTTTGACCCGGTGCTCTGCGGCCATCTATGGAAACCTACCAAACCCATACATTTCTGAAAACAAGACACCCGGGGGCTTCCAGGGAGGTATGGCTTGCATGGATCCCCCAACGTTTCCTTACCCAGAATCCCCTGCAAACCTCAATTTTAGCTGAAAAAAATCACTTTTTTCACACATTTTTGTGTGGGAAAGTTGTGGCATCACCGGGCTTACTCAAATTATCCACCTCCCAGCGTTCCCCCGGGGTCTCCCAGGTAAAAATGGTGCCTCACTTGTGTGGGAGGCCCAAGTTCCCGCGACAGGCAAGGGCCCAAAACGTAGTGAGGTGACTTCAAATTTGCCTATCTCAAAACCACCTGGTTTTGCAAGGGGGGTCACCAGGGTTTTTGGCCCGGTGCTCTGCGGCCGTCTAGGGACACCTACCAATCCCATACATTTCTGAAAACTAGACACCCGGGGGCTTCCAGGGAGGTATGGCTTGCGTGGATCCCCCAACGTTTCCTTACCCAGAATCCCCTGCAAACCTCAATTTTAGCTGAAAAAAATCACTTTTTTCACACATTTTTGTGTGGGTATTTGTGGCATCACCGGGCTCACTCAAATTTCCCACCTCCCAGCGTTCCCCTGGGTCTCCCGGTAAAAATGGGGCCTCACTTGTGTGGGAGGCCCAAGTTCCAGCGACAGGCAAGGGCCCAAAACATAGTGAGGTGACTTCAAATTTTCCTATCTCAAAACCACCTGGTTTTGCAAGGGGGGTCACCTGGGTTTTTGGCCCAGTGCTCTGCGGCCATCTAGGGAAACCTACCAAACCCATACATTTCTGAAAACTAGACACCTGGGGGCTACCAGGGAGGTATGGCTTGCGTGGATCCCCCAAGGTTTCCTTACCCAGAATCCCCTGCAAACCTCAATTTTAGCTGAAAAAATCACTTTTTTCACACATTTTTGTGTGGGAAAGTTGTGGCATCACCGGGCTCACTCAAATTTCCCACCTCCCAGCGTTCCCCTGGGTCTCCCAGGTAAAAATGGTGCCTCACTTGTGTGGGAGGCCCAAGTTCCCGCGACAGGCAAGGGCCCAAAATGAAGTGAGGTGACTTCAAATTTGCCTATCTCAAAACCACATGGTTTTGCAAGGGAGTCACCTGGGTTTTTGGCCCGGTGCTCTGCGGCCATCTAGGGAAACCTACCAAACCCATACATTTCTGAAAACTAGACACCCGGGGGCTTCCAGGGAGGTATGGCTTGCGTGGATCCCCCAACGTTTCCTTACCCAGAATCCCCTGCAAACCTCAATTTTAGCTGAAAAAATCACTTTTTTCACACATTTTTGTGTGGGAAAGTTGTGGCATCACCGGGCTCACTCAAATTTCCCATCTCCTAGCATTCCCCTGGGTCTCCCAGGTAAAAATGGTGCCTCACTTGTGTGGGAGGCCCAAGTTCCCGCGACAGGCAAGGGCCCAAAACGTAGTGAGGTGACTTCAAATTTTCCTATCTCAAAACCACCTGGTTTTGCAAGGGGGGTCACCTGGGTTTTTGGCCCGGTGCTCTGCGGCCATCTAGGGAAACCTACCAAACCCATACATTTCTGAAAACTAGACACCTGGGGGCTACCAGGGAGGTATGGCTTGCGTGGATCCCCCAAGGTTTCCTTACCCAGAATCCCCTGCAAACCTCAATTTTAGCTGAAAAAATCACTTTTTTCACACATTTTTGTGTGGGAAAGTTGTGGCATCCCCGGGCTCACTCAAATTTCCCACCTCCCAGCATTCCCCTGGGTCTCCCAGGTAAAAATGGTGCCTCACTTGTGTGGGAGGCCCAAGTTCCCGCGACAGGCAAGGGCCCAAAACGTAGTGAGGTGACTTCAAATTTGCCTATCTCAAAACCACCTGGTTTTGCAAGGGGGTCACCTGGGTTTTTGGCCCGGTGCTCTGCGGCCATCTAGGGAAACCTACCAAACCCATACATGTCTGAAAACTAGACACCAGGGGGCTTCCAGGGAGGTATGGCTTGCGTGGATCCCCCAACGTTTCCTTACCCAGAATCCCCTGCAAACCTCAATTTTAGCTGAAAAAATCACTTTTTTCACACATTTTTGTGTGGGAAAGTTGTGGCATCACCGGGCTCACTCAAATTTCCCACCTCCCAGCATTCCCCTGGGTCTCCCGGTAAAATGGTGCCTCACTTGTGTGGGTGGCCCAAGTTCGAGCGACAGGCAAGGGTCCAAAACGTAGTGAGGTGACTTCAAATTTGCCTATCTCAAAACCACCTGGTTTTGCAAGGGGTGTCACCTGGGTTTTTGACCCGGTGCTCTGCGGCCATCTACGGAAACCTACCAAACCCATACATTTCTGAAAGCTAGACACCCGGGGGCTTCCAGCGAGGTATGGCTTGCATGGATCCCCCAACGTTTCCTTACCCAGAATCCCCTGCAAACCTCAATTTTAGCTGAACAAATCACTTTTTTCACACATTTTTGTGTGGGAAAGTTGTGGCATCACCGGGCTCACTCAAATTTCCCACCTCCCAGCATTCCCCTGGGTCTCCCAGGTAAAAATGGTACCTCACTTGTGTGGGAGGCCCAAGTTCCCGCGACAGGCAAGGGCCCAAAACGTAGTGAGGTGGCTTCAAATTTTCCTATCTCAAAACCACCTGGTTTTGCAAGGGGGGTCACCTGGGTTTTTGGCCCGGTGCTCTGCGGCCATCTAGGGAAACCTACCAAACCCATACATTTCTGAAAACTAGACTCCTGGGGGCTACCAGGGAGGTATGGCTTGCGTGGATCCCCCAAGGTTTCCTTACCCAGAATCCCCTGCAAACCTCAATTTTAGCTGAAAAAATCACTTTTTTCACACATTTTTGTGTGGGAAAGTTGTGGCATCACCGGGCTCACTCAAATTTCCCACCTCCCAGCGTTCCCCTGGGTCTCCCAGGTAAAAATGGTGCCTCACTTGTGTGGGAGGCCCAAGTTCCCGCGACAAGCAAGGGCCCAAAACGTAGTGAGGTGACTTCAAATTTTCCTATCTCAAAACCACCTAGTTTTGCATGGGGGTCACCTGGGTTTTTGGCCCAGTGCTCTGCGGCCATCTAGGGAAACCTACCAAACCCATACATTTCTGAAAACTAGACACCTGGGGGCTACCAGGGAGGTATGGCTTGCGTGGATCCCCCAAGGTTTCCTTACCCAGAATCCCCTGCAAACCTCAATTTTAGCTGAAAAAATCACTTTTTTCACACATTTTTGTGTGGGAAAGTTGTGGCATCCCCGGGCTCACTCAAATTTCCCACCTCCCAGCATTCCCCTGGGTCTCCCAGGTAAAAATGGTGCCTCACTTGTGTGGGAGGCCCAAGTTCCCGCGACAGGCAAGGGCCCAAAACGTAGTGAGGTGACTTCAAATTTGCCTATCTCAAAACCACCTGGTTTTGCAAGGGGGTCACCTGGGTTTTTGGCCCGGTGCTCTGCGGCCATCTAGGGAAACCTACCAAACCCATACATGTCTGAAAACTAGACACCAGGGGGCTTCCAGGGAGGTATGGCTTGCGTGGATCCCCCAACGTTTCCTTACCCAGAATCCCCTGCAAACCTCAATTTTAGCTGAAAAAATCACTTTTTTCACACATTTTTGTGTGGGAAAGTTGTGGCATCACCGGGCTCACTCAAATTTCCCACCTCCCAGCATTCCCCTGGGTCTCCCGGTAAAATGGTGCCTCACTTGTGTGGGTGGCCCAAGTTCGAGCGACAGGCAAGGGTCCAAAACGTAGTGAGGTGACTTCAAATTTGCCTATCTCAAAACCACCTGGTTTTGCAAGGGGTGTCACCTGGGTTTTTGACCCGGTGCTCTGCGGCCATCTACGGAAACCTACCAAACCCATACATTTCTGAAAGCTAGACACCCGGGGGCTTCCAGGGAGGTATGGCTTGCATGGATCCCCCAACGTTTCCTTACCCAGAATCCCCTGCAAACCTCAATTTTAGCTGAACAAATCACTTTTTTCACACATTTTTGTGTGGGAAAGTTGTGGCATCACCGGGCTCACTCAAATTTCCCACCTCCCAGCGTTCCCCTGGGTCTCCCAGGTAAAAATGGTGCGTCACTTGTGTGGGAGGCCCAAGTTCCCGCGACAAGCAAGGGCCCAAAACGTAGTGAGGTGACTTCAAATTTTCCTATCTCAAAACCACCTGGTTTTGCAAGGGGGGTCACCTGGGTTTTTGGCCCAGTGCTCTGCGGCAATCTAGGGAAACCTACCAAACCCATACATTTCTGAAAACTAGACACCTGGGGGCTACCAGGGAGGTATGGCTTGCGTGGATCCCCCAAGGTTTCCTTACCCAGAATCCCCTGCAAACCTCAATTTTAGCTGAAAAAATCACTTTTTTCACACATTTTTGTGTGGGAAAGTTGTGGCATCCCCGGGTTCACTCAAATTTCCCACCTCCCAGCATTCCCCTGGGTCTCCCAGGTAAAAATGGTGCCTCACTTGTGTGGGAGGCCCAAGTTCCCGCGACAGGCAAGGGCCCAAAACGTAGTGAGGTGACTTCAAATTTGCCTATCTCAAAACCACCTGGTTTTGCAAGGGGGTCACCTGGGTTTTTGGCCCGGTGCTCTGCGGCCATCTAGGGAAAAGTACCAAACCCATACATGTCTGAAAACTAGACACCAGGGGGCTTCCAGGGAGGTATGGCTTGCGTGGATCCCCCAACGTTTCCTTACCCAGAATCCCCTGCAAACCTCAATTTTAGCTGAAAAAATCACTTTTTTCACACATTTTTGTGTGGGAAAGTTGTGGCATCACCGGGCTCACTCAAATTTCCCATCTCCTAGCGTTCCCCTGGGTCTCCCAGGTAAAAATGGTGCCTCACTTGTGTGGGTGGCCCAAGTTCGAGCGACAGGCAAGGGTCCAAAACGTAGTGAGGTGACTTCAAATTTGCCTATCTCAAAACCACCTGGTTTTGCAAGGGGTGTCACCTGGGTTTTTGACCCGGTGCTCTGCGGCCATCTATGGAAACCTACCAAACCCATACATTTCTGAAAGCTAGACACCCGGGGGCTTCCAGGGAGGTATGGCTTGCATAGATCCCCCAACGTTTCCTTACCCAGAATCCCCTGCAAACCTCAATTTTAGCTGAACAAATCACTTTTTTCACACATTTTTGTGTGGGAAAGTTGTGGCATCACCGGGCTCACTCAAATTTCCCACCTCCCAGCGTTCCCCTGGGTCTCCCAGGTAAAAATGGTACCTCACTTGTGTGGGAGGCCCAAGTTCCCGCGACAGGCAAGGGCCCAAAACGTAGTGAGGTGACTTCAAATTTTCCTATCTCAAAACCACCTGGTTTTGCAAGGGGGGTCACCTGGGTTTTTGGCCCGGTGCTCTGCGGCCATCTAGGGAAACCTACCAAACCCATACATTTCTGAAAACTAGACACCTGGGGGCTACCAGGGAGGTATGGCTTGCGTGGATCCCCCAAGGTTTCCTTACCCAGAATCCCCTGCAAACCTCAATTTTAGCTGAAAAAATCACTTTTTTCACACATTTTTGTGTGGGAAAGTTGTGGCATCACCGGGCTCACTCAAATTTCCCACCTCCCAGCGTTCCCCTGGGTCTCCCAGGTAAAAATGGTGCCTCACTTGTGTGGGAGGCCCAAGTTCCCGCGACAAGCAAGGGCCCAAAACGTAGTGAGGTGACTTCAAATTTTCCTATCTCAAAACCACATGGTTTTGCAAGGGGGGTCACCTGGGTTTTTGGCCCAGTGCTCTGCGGCCATCTAGGGAAACCTACCAAACCCATACATTTCTGAAAACTAGACACCTGGGGGCTACCAGGGAGGTATGGCTTGCGTGGATCCCCCAAGGTTTCCTTACCCAGAATCCCCTGCAAACCTCAATTTTAGCTGAAAAAATCACTTTTTTCACACATTTTTGTGTGGGAAAGTTGTGGCATCCCCGGGCTCACTCAAATTTCCCACCTCCCAGCATTCCCCTGGGTCTCCCAGGTAAAAATGGTGCCTCACTTGTGTGGGAGGCCCAAGTTCCCGCGACAGGCAAGGGCCCAAAACGTAGTGAGGTGACTTCAAATTTGCCTATCTCAAAACCACCTGGTTTTGCAAGGGGGTCACCTGGGTTTTTGGCCCGGTGCTCTGCGGCCATCTAGGGAAAAGTACCAAACCCATACATGTATGAAAACTAGACACCAGGGGGCTTCCAGGGAGGTATGGCTTGCGTGGATCCCCCAACGTTTCCTTACCCAGAATCCCCTGCAAACCTCAATTTTAGCTGAAAAAATCACTTTTTTCACACATTTTTGTGTGGGAAAGTTGTGGCATCACCGGGCTCACTCAAATTTCCCACCTCCCAGCATTCCCCTGGGTCTCCCGGTAAAATGGTGCCTCACTTGTGTGGGTGGCCCAAGTTCCCGCGACAGGCAAGGGCCCAAAACGTAGTGAGGTGACTTCAAATTTGCCTATCTCAAAACCACCTGGTTTTGCAAGGGGTGTCACCTGGGTTTTTGACCCGGTGCTCTGCGGCCATCTACGGAAACCTACCAAACCCATACATTTCTGAAAACTAGACACCCGGGGGCTTCCAGGGAGGTATGGCTTGCATGGATCCCCCAACGTTTCCTTACCCAGGATCCCCTGCAAACCTCAATTTTAGCAGAAAAAATCACTTTTTTCACACATTTTTGTGTGGGAAAGTTGTGGCATCACCGGGCTCACTCAAATTTCCCACCTCCCAGCGTTCCCCTGGGTCTCCCAGGTAAAAATGGTGCCTCACTTGTGTGGGAGGCCCAAGTTCCCGCGACAGGCAAGGGCCCAAAACGTAGTGAGGTGACTTCAAATTTTCCTATCTCAAAACCACCTGGTTTTGCAAGGGGGGGTCACCTGGGTTTTTGGCCCGGTGCTCTGCGGCCATCTAGGGAAACCTACCAAACCCATACATTTCTGAAAACTAGACACCCGGGGGGTTCCAGGGAGGTATGGCTTGCGTGGATCCCCCAACGTTTCCTTACCCAGAATCCCCTGCAAACCTCAATTTTAGCTGAAAAAATCACTTTTTTCACACATTTTTGTGTGGGAAAGTTGTGGCATCACCGGGCTCACTCAAATTTCCCACCTCCCAGCGTTCCCCTGGGTCTCCCGGTAAAATGGTTCCTCACTTGTGTGGGTGGCCCAAGTTCCCACGTCAGGCAAGGGCCCAAAACATAGTGAGGTGACTTCAAATTTTCCTATCTCAAAACCACCTGGTTTTGCAAGGGGGTCACCTGGGTTTTCGGCCCAGTGCTCTGCGGCCATCTAGGGAAACCTACCAAACCCATACATTTCTGAAAACTAGACACCTGGGGGCTACCAGGGAGGTATGGCTTGCGTGGATCCCCTAAGGTTTCCTTACCCAGAATCCCCTGCAAACCTCAATTTTAGCTGAAAAAATCACTTTTTTCACACATTTTTGTGTGGGAAAGTTGTGGCATCACCGGGCTCACTCAAATTTCCCACCTCCCAGTGTTCCCCTGGATCTCCCAGTAAAAATGGTGCCTCACTTGTGTGGGAGGCCCAAGTTCCCACGACAGGCAAGGGCCCAAAATGAAGTGAGGTGACTTCAAATTTTCCTATCTCAAAACCACCTGGTTTTGCAAGGGGGTCACCTGGGTTTTTGGCCCAGTGCTCTGCGGCCATCTAGGGAAACCTACCAAACCCATACATTTCTGAAAACTAGACACCTGGGGGCTACCAGGGAGGTATGGCTTGCGTGGATCCCCCAAGGTTTCCTTACCCAGAATCCCCTGCAAACCTCAATTTTAGCTGAAAAAATCACTTTTTTCACACATTTTTGTGTGGGAAAGTTGTGGCATCCCCGGGCTCACTCAAATTTCCCACCTCCCAGCATTCCCCTGGGTCTCCCAGGTAAAAATGGTGCCTCACTTGTGTGGGAGGCCCAAGTTCCCGCGACAGGCAAGGGCCCAAAACGTAGTGAGGTGACTTCAAATTTGCCTATCTCAAAACCACCTGGTTTTGCAAGGGGGTCACCTGGGTTTTTGGCCCGGTGCTCTGCGGCCATCTAGGGAAACCTACCAAACCCATACATGTCTGAAAACTAGACACCAGGGGGCTTCCAGGGAGGTATGGCTTGCGTGGATCCCCCAACGTTTCCTTACCCAGAATCCCCTGCAAACCTCAATTTTAGCTGAAAAAATCACTTTTTTCACACATTTTTGTGTGGGAAAGTTGTGGCATCACCGGGCTCACTCAAATTTCCCACCTCCCAGCATTCCCCTGGGTCTCCCGGTAAAATGGTGCCTCACTTGTGTGGGTGGCCCAAGTTCGAGCGACAGGCAAGGGTCCAAAACGTAGTGAGGTGACTTCAAATTTGCCTATCT
The DNA here is from genome assembly GCF_964204655.1 of Triturus cristatus. Lineage (NCBI taxonomy): Eukaryota > Metazoa > Chordata > Amphibia > Caudata > Salamandridae > Triturus > Triturus cristatus. Next base: position 530,910,570 of record NC_140579.1, on the reverse strand, counting down.
CAAAACCACCTGGTTTTGCAAGGGGTGTCACCTGGGTTTTTGACCCGGTGCTCTGCGGCCATCTACGGAAACCTACCAAACCCATACATTTCTGAAAGCTAGACACCTGGGGGCTTCCAGGGAGGTATGGCTTGCATGGATCCCCCAACGTTTCCTTACCCAGAATCCCCTGCAAACCTCAATTTTAGCTGAACAAATCACTTTTTTCACACATTTTTGTGTGGGAAAGTTGTGGCATCACCGGGCTCACTCAAATTTCCCACCTCCCAGCGTTCCCCTGGGTCTCCCAGGTAAAAATGGTACCTCACTTGTGTGGGAGGCCCAAGTTCCCGCGACAGACAAGGGCCCAAAATGTAGTGAGGTGACTTCAAATTTTCCTATCTCAAAACCACCTGGTTTTGCAAGGGGGGTCACCTGGGTTTTTGGCCCGGTGCTCTGCGGCCATCTAGGGAAACCTACCAAACCCATACATTTCTGAAAACTAGACACCTGGGGGCTACCAGGGAGGTATGGCTTGCGTGGATCCCCCAAGGTTTCCTTACCCAGAATCCCCTGCAAACCTCAATTTTAGCTGAAAAAATCACTTTTTTCACACATTTTTGTGTGGGAAAGTTGTGGCATCACCGGGCTCACTCAAATTTCCCACCTCCCAGCATTCCCCTGGGTCTCCCAGGTAAAAATGGTGCCTCACTTGTGTGGGAGGCCCAAGTTCCCGCGACAAGCAAGGGCCCAAAACGTAGTGAGGTGACTTCAAATTTTCCTATCTCAAAACCACCTGGTTTTGCAAGGGGGGTCACCTGGGTTTTTGGCCCAGTGCTCTGCGGCAATCTAGGGAAACCTACCAAACCCATACATTTCTGAAAACTAGACACCTGGGGGCTACCAGGGAGGTATGGCTTGCGTGGATCCCCCAAGGTTTCCTTACCCAGAATCCCCTGCAAACCTCAATTTTAGCTGAAAAAATCACTTTTTTCACTCATTTTTGTGTGGGAAAGTTGTGGCATCCCCGGGCTCACTCAAATTTCCCACCTCCCAGCATTCCCCTGGGTCTCCCAGGTAAAAATGGTGCCTCACTTGTGTGGGAGGCCCAAGTTCCCGCGACAGGCAAGGGCCCAAAACGTAGTGAGGTGACTTCAAATTTGCCTATCTCAAAACCACCTGGTTTTGCAAGGGGGTCACCTGGGTTTTTGGCCCGGTGCTCTGCGGCCATCTAGGGAAAAGTACCAAACCCATACATGTCTGAAAACTAGACACCAGGGGGCTTCCAGGGAGGTATGGCTTGCGTGGATCCCCCAACGTTTCCTTACCCAGAATCCCCTGCAAACCTCAATTTTAGCTGAAAAAATCACTTTTTTCACACATTTTTGTGTGGGAAAGTTGTGGCATCACCGGGCTCACTCAAATTTCCCATCTCCTAGCGTTCCCCTGGGTCTCCCAGGTAAAAATGGTGCCTCACTTGTGTGGGTGGCCCAAGTTCGAGCGACAGGCAAGGGTCCAAAACGTAGTGAGGTGACTTCAAATTTGCCTATCTCAAAACCACCTGGTTTTGCAAGGGGTGTCACCTGGGTTTTTGACCCGGTGCTCTGCGGCCATCTACGGAAACCTACCAAACCCATACATTTCTGAAAGCTAGACACCCGGGGGCTTCCAGGGAGGTATGGCTTGCATGGATCCCCCAACGTTTCCTTACCCAGAATCCCCTGCAAACCTCAATTTTAGCTGAACAAATCACTTTTTTCACACATTTTTGTGTGGGAAAGTTGTGGCATCACCGGGCTCACTCAAATTTCCCACCTCCCAGCGTTCCCCTGGGTCTCCCAGGTAAAAATGGTACCTCACTTGTGTGGGAGGCCCAAGTTCCCGCGACAGGCAAGGGCCCAAAACGTAGTGAGGTGACTTCAAATTTTCCTATCTCAAAACCACCTGGTTTTGCAAGGGGGGTCACCTGGGTTTTTGGCCCGGTGCTCTGCGGCCATCTAGGGAAACCTACCAAACCCATACATTTCTGAAAACTAGACACCTGGGGGCTACCAGGGAGGTATGGCTTGCGTGGATCCCCCAAGGTTTCCTTACCCAGAATCCCCTGCAAACCTCAATTTTAGCTGAAAAAATCCCTTTTTTCACACATTTTTGTGTGGGAAAGTTGTGGCATCCCCGGGCTCACTCAAATTTCCCACCTCCCAGCATTCCCCTGGGTCTCCCAGGTAAAAATGGTGCCTCACTTGTGTGGGAGGCCCAAGTTCCCGCGACAGGCAAGGGCCCAAAACGTAGTGAGGTGACTTCAAATTTGCCTATCTCAAAACCACCTGGTTTTGCAAGGGGGTCACCTGGGTTTTTGGCCCGGTGCTCTGCGGCCATCTAGGGAAAAGTACCAAACCCATACATGTCTGAAAACTAGACACCAGGGGGCTTCCAGGGAGGTATGGCTTGCGTGGATCCCCCAACGTTTCCTTACCCAGAATCCCCTGCAAACCTCAATTTTAGCTGAAAAAATCACTTTTTTCACACATTTTTGTGTGGGAAAGTTGTGGCATCACCGGGCTCACTCAAATTTCCCACCTCCCAGCATTCCCCTGGGTCTCCCGGTAAAATGGTGCCTCACTTGTGTGGGTGGCCCAAGTTCCCGCGACAGGCAAGGGCCCAAAACGTAGTGAGGTGACTTCAAATTTGCCTATCTCAAAACCACCTGGTTTTGCAAGGGGTGTCACCTGGGTTTTTGACCCGGTGCTCTGCGGCCATCTACGGAAACCTACCAAACCCATACATTTCTGAAAACTAGACACCCGGGGGCTTCCAGGGAGGTATGGCTTGCATGGATCCCCCAACGTTTCCTTACCCAGAATCCCCTGCAAACCTCAATTTTAGCAGAAAAAATCACTTTTTTCACACATTTTTGTGTGGGAAAGTTGTGGCATCACCGGGCTCACTCAAATTTCCCACCTCCCAGCGTTCCCCTGGGTCTCCCAGGTAAAAATGGTGCCTCACTTGTGTGGGAGGCCCAAGTTCCCGCGACAGGCAAGGGCCCAAAACGTAGTGAGGTGACTTCAAATTTTCCTATCTCAAAACCACCTGGTTTTGCAAGGGGGGGTCACCTGGGTTTTTGGCCCGGTGCTCTGCGGCCATCTAGGGAAACCTACCAAACCCATACATTTCTGAAAACTAGACACCCGGGGGGTTCCAGGGAGGTATGGCTTGCGTGGATCCCCCAACGTTTCCTTACCCAGAATCCCCTGCAAACCTCAATTTTAGCTGAAAAAATCACTTTTTTCACACATTTTTGTGTGGGAAAGTTGTGGCATCACCGGGCTCACTCAAATTTCCCACCTCCCAGCGTTCCCCTGGGTCTCCCGGTAAAATGGTTCCTCACTTGTGTGGGTGGCCCAAGTTCCCACGTCAGGCAAGGGCCCAAAACATAGTGAGGTGACTTCAAATTTTCCTATCTCAAAACCACCTGGTTTTGCAAGGGGGTCACCTGGGTTTTTGGCCCAGTGCTCTGCGGCCATCTAGGGAAACCTACCAAACCCATACATTTCTGAAAACTAGACACCTGGGGGCTACCAGGGAGGTATGGCTTGCGTGGATCCCCTAAGGTTTCCTTACCCAGAATCCCCTGCAAACCTCAATTTTAGCTGAAAAAATCACTTTTTTCACACATTTTTGTGTGGGAAAGTTGTGGCATCACCGGGCTCACTCAAATTTCCCACCTCCCAGCATTCCCCTGGGTCTCCCAGGTAAAAATGGTGCCTCACTTGTGTGGGAGGCCCAAGTTCCCGCGACAGGCAAGGGCCCAAAACGTAGTGAGGTGACTTCAAATTTGCCTATCTCAAAACCACCTGGTTTTGCAAGGGGGTCACCTGGGTTTTTGGCCCGGTGCTCTGCGGCCATCTAGGGAAAAGTACCAAACCCATACATGTCTGAAAACTAGACACCAGGGGGCTTCCAGGGAGGTATGGCTTGCGTGGATCCCCCAACGTTTCCTTACCCAGAATCCCCTGCAAACCTCAATTTTAGCTGAAAAAATCACTTTTTTCACACATTTTTGTGTGGGAAAGTTGTGGCATCACCGGGCTCACTCAAATTTCCCACCTCCCAGCATTCCCCTGGGTCTCCCGGTAAAATGGTGCCTCACTTGTGTGGGTGGCCCAAGTTCCCGCGACAGGCAAGGGCCCAAAACGTAGTGAGGTGACTTCAAATTTGCCTATCTCAAAACCACCTGGTTTTGCAAGGGGTGTCACCTGGGTTTTTGACCCGGTGCTCTGCGGCCATCTACGGAAACCTACCAAACCCATACATTTCTGAAAACTAGACACCCGGGGGCTTCCAGGGAGGTATGGCTTGCATGGATCCCCCAACGTTTCCTTACCCAGAATCCCCTGCAAACCTCAATTTTAGCAGAAAAAATCACTTTTTTCACACATTTTTGTGTGGGAAAGTTGTGGCATCACCGGGCTCACTCAAATTTCCCACCTCCCAGCGTTCCCCTGGGTCTCCCAGGTAAAAATGGTGCCTCACTTGTGTGGGAGGCCCAAGTTCCCGCGACAGGCAAGGGCCCAAAACGTAGTGAGGTGACTTCAAATTTTCCTATCTCAAAACCACCTGGTTTTGCAAGGGGGGGTCACCTGGGTTTTTGGCCCGGTGCTCTGCGGCCATCTAGGGAAACCTACCAAACCCATACATTTCTGAAAACTAGACACCTGGGGGCTACCAGGGAGGTATGGCTTGCGTGGATCCCCTAAGGTTTCCTTACCCAGAATCCCCTGCAAACCTCAATTTTAGCTGAAAAAATCACTTTTTTCACACATTTTTGTGTGGGAAAGTTGTGGCATCACCGGGCTCACTCAAATTTCCCACCTCCCAGTGTTCCCCTGGATCTCCCAGTAAAAATGGTGCCTCACTTGTGTGGGAGGCCCAAGTTCCCGCGACAGGCAAGGGCCCAAAATGAAGTGAGGTGACTTCAAATTTGCCTATCTCAAAACCACCTGGTTTTGCAAGGGGGTCACCTGGGTTTTTGGCCCGGTGCTCTGCGGCCATCTAGGGAAACCTACCAAACCCATACATTTCTGAAAACTAGACACCCGGGGGCTTCCAGAGAGGTATAGCTTGCGTGGATCCCCCAACGTTTCCTTACCCAGAATCCCCTGCAAACCTCAATTTTAGCTGAAAAAAATCACTTTTTTCACACATTTTTGTGTGGGAAAGTTGTGGCATCACCGGGCTCACTCAAATTTCCCACCTCCCAGCATTCCCCTGGGTCTCCCGGTAAAATGGTGCCTCACTTGTGTGGGTGGCCCAAGTTCGAGCGACAGGCAAGGGTCCAAAACGTAGTGAGGTGACTTCAAATTTGCCTATCTCAAAACCACCTGGTTTTGCAAGGGGTGTCACCTGGGTTTTCGACCCGGTGCTCTGCGGCCATCTACGGAAACTTACCAAACCCATACATTTCTGAAAGCTAGACACCCGGGGGCTTCCAGGGAGGTATGGCTTGCATGGATCCCCCAACGTTTCCTTACCCAGAATCCCCTGCAAACCTCAATTTTAGCTGAACAAATCACTTTTTTCACACATTTTTGTGTGGGAAAGTTGTGGCATCACCGGGCTCACTCAAATTTCCCACCTCCCAGCGTTCCCCTGGGTCTCCCAGGTAAAAATGGTACCTCACTTGTGTGGGAGGCCCAAGTTCCCGCGACAGGCAAGGGCCCAAAACGTAGTGAGGTGACTTCAAATTTTCCTATCTCAAAACCACCTGGTTTTGCAAGGGGGGTCACCTGGGTTTTTGGCCCGGTGCTCTGCGGCCATCTAGGGAAACCTACCAAACCCATACATTTCTGAAAACTAGACACCTGGGGGCTACCAGGGAGGTATGGCTTGCGTGGATCCCCCAAGGTTTCCTTACCCAGAATCCCCTGCAAACCTCAATTTTAGCTGAAAAAATCACTTTTTTCACACATTTTTGTGTGGGAAAGTTGTGGCATCCCCGGGCTCACTCAAATTTCCCACCTCCCAGCATTCCCCTGGGTCTCCCAGGTAAAAATGGTGCCTCACTTGTGTGGGAGGCCCAAGTTCCCGCGACAGGCAAGGGCCCAAAACGTAGTGAGGTGACTTCAAATTTGCCTATCTCAAAACCACCTGGTTTTGCAAGGGGGTCACCTGGGTTTTTGGCCCGGTGCTCTGCGGCCATCTAGGGAAAAGTACCAAACCCATACATGTCTGAAAACTAGACACCAGGGGGCTTCCAGGGAGGTATGGCTTGCGTGGATCCCCCAACGTTTCCTTACCCAGAATCCCCTGCAAACCTCAATTTTAGCTGAAAAAATCACTTTTTTCACACATTTTTGTGTGGGAAAGTTGTGGCATCACCGGGCTCACTCAAATTTCCCACCTCCCAGCATTCCCCTGGGTCTCCCGGTAAAATGGTGCCTCACTTGTGTGGGTGGCCCAAGTTCCCGCGACAGGCAAGGGCCCAAAACGTAGTGAGGTGACTTCAAATTTGCCTATCTCAAAACCACCTGGTTTTGCAAGGGGTGTCACCTGGGTTTTTGACCCGGTGCTCTGCGGCCATCTACGGAAACCTACCAAACCCATACATTTCTGAAAACTAGACACCCGGTGGCTTCCAGGGAGGTATGGCTTGCATGGATCCCCCAACGTTTCCTTACCCAGAATCCCCTGCAAACCTCAATTTTAGCAGAAAAAATCACTTTTTTCACACATTTTTGTGTGGGAAAGTTGTGGCATCACCGGGCTCACTCAAATTTCCCACCTCCCAGCGTTCCCCTGGGTCTCCCAGGTAAAAATGGTGCCTCACTTGTGTGGGAGGCCCAAGTTCCCGCGACAGGCAAGGGCCCAAAACGTAGTGAGGTGACTTCAAATTTTCCTATCTCAAAACCACCTGGTTTTGCAAGGGGGGGTCACCTGGGTTTTTGGCCCGGTGCTCTGCGGCCATCTAGGGAAACCTACCAAACCCATACATTTCTGAAAACTAGACACCCGGGGGGTTCCAGGGAGGTATGGCTTGCGTGGATCCCCCAACGTTTCCTTACCCAGAATCCCCTGCAAACCTCAATTTTAGCTGAAAAAATCACTTTTTTCACACATTTTTGTGTGGGAAAGTTGTGGCATCACCGGGCTCACTCAAATTTCCCACCTCCCAGCATTCCCCTGGGTCTCCCGGTAAAATGGTTCCTCACTTGTGTGGGTGGCCCAAGTTCCCACGTCCGGCAAGGGCCCAAAACATAGTGAGGTGACTTCAAATTTTCCTATCTCAAAACCACCTGGTTTTGCAAGGGGGTCACCTGGGTTTTTGGCCCAGTGCTCTGCGGCCATCTAGGGAAACCTACCAAACCCATACATTTCTGAAAACTAGACACCTGGGGGCTACCAGGGAGGTATGGCTTGCGTGGATCCCCTAAGGTTTCTTACCGTGAATCCCCTGCAAACCTCAATTTTAGCTGAAAAAATCACTTTTTTCACACATTTTTGTGTGGGAAAGTTGTGGCATCACCGGGCTCACTCAAATTTCCCACCTCCCAGTGTTCCCCTGGATCTCCCAGTAAAAATGGTGCCTCACTTGTGTGGGAGGCCCAAGTTCCCGCGACAGGCAAGGGCCCAAAATGAAGTGAGGTGACTTCAAATTTGCCTATCTCAAAACCACCTGGTTTTGCAAGGGGGTCACCTGGGTTTTTGGCCCGGTGCTCTGCGGCCATCTAGGGAAACCTACCAAACCCATACATTTCTGAAAACTAGACACCCGGGGGCTTCCAGGGAGGTATAGCTTGTGTGGATCCCCCAACGTTTCCTTACCCAGAATCCCCTGCAAACCTCAATTTTAGCTGAAAAAATCACTTTTTTCACACATTTTTGTGTGGAAAAGTTGTGGCATCACCGGGCTTACTCAAATTTCCCACCTCCCAGCGTTCCCCTGGGTCTCCCAGGTAAAAATGGTGCCTCACTTGTGTGGGAGGCCCAAGTTCCCGCGACAGGCAAGGGCCCAAAACGTAGTGAGGTGACTTCAAATTTGCCTATCTCAAAACCACCTGGTTTTGCAAGGGGGGTCACCTGGGTTTTTGGCCCGGTGCTCTGCGGCCATCTAGGGAAACCTACTAAACCCATACATTTCTGAAAACTAGACACCCGGGGGCTTCCAGGGAGGTATGGCTTGCATGGATCCCTCAAAGTTTCCTTACCCAGAATCCCCTGCAAACCTCAATTTTAGCTGAAAAAATCACTTTTTCCACACATTTTTGTGTGGGAAAGTTGTGGCATCACCGGGCTCACTCAAATTTCCCACCTCCCAGCGTTCCCCTGGGTCTCTCGGTAAAATGGTGCCTCACTTGTGTGGGTGGCCCAAGTTCCCGCGACAGGCAAGGGCCCAAAACGTAGTGAGGTGACTTCAAATTTGCCAATCTCAAAACCACCTGGTTTTGCAAGGGGTGTCACCTGGGTTTTTGGCCCGGTGCTCTGCGGCCATCTACGGAAACCTACCAAACCCATACATTTCTGAAAACTAGACACCCGGGGGCTTCCAGGGAGGTATGGCTTGCATGGATCCCCCAACGTTTCCTTACCCAGAATCCCCTGCAAACCTCAATTTTAGCTGAAAAAATCACTTTTTTCACACATTTTTGTGTGGGAAAGTTGTGGCATCACCGGGCTCACTCAAATTTCCCACCTCCCAGCATTCCCCTGGGTCTCCCAGGTAAAAATGGTGCCTCACTTGTGTGGGAGGCCTAAGTTCCCGCAACAGGCAAGGGCCCAAAACGTAGTGAGGTGACTTCAAATTTTCCTATCTCAAAACCACCTGGTTTTGCAAGGGGGGTCACCTGGGTTTTTGGCCCGGTGCTCTGCGGCCATCTAGGGAAACCTACTAAACCCATACATTTCTGAAAACTAGACACCCGGGGGCTTCCAGGGAGGTATGGCTTGCATGGATCCCTCAAAGTTTCCTTACCCAGAATCCCCTGCAAACCTCAATTTTAGCTGAAAAAATCACTTTTTCCACACATTTTTGTGTGGGAAAGTTGTGGCATCACCGGGCTCACTCAAATTTCCCACCTCCCAGCGTTCCCCTGGGTCTCTCGGTAAAATGGTGCCTCACTTGTGTGGGTGGCCCAAGTTCCCGCGACAGGCAAGGGCCCAAAACGTAGTGAGGTGACTTCAAATTTGCCAATCTCAAAACCACCTGGTTTTGCAAGGGGTGTCACCTGGGTTTTTGGCCCGGTGCTCTGCGGCCATCTACGGAAACCTACCAAACCCATACATTTCTGAAAACTAGACACCCGGGGGCTTCCAGGGAGGTATGGCTTGCATGGATCCCCCAACGTTTCCTTACCCAGAATCCCCTGCAAACCTCAATTTTAGCTGAAAAAATCACTTTTTTCACACATTTTTGTGTGGGAAAGTTGTGGCATCACCGGGCTCACTCAAATTTCCCACCTCCCAGCATTCCCCTGGGTCTCCCGGTAAAATGGTGCCTCACTTGTGTGGGTGGCCCAAGTTCCCGCGACAGGCAAGGGCCCAAAACGTAGTGAGGTGACTTCAAATTTGCCTATCTCAAAACCACCTGGTTTTGCAAGGGGTGTCACCTGGGTTTTTGACCCGGTGCTCTGCGGCCATCTACGGAAACCTACCAAACCCATACATTTCTGAAAACTAGACACCCGGGGGCTTCCAGGGAGGTATGGCTTGCATGGATCCCCCAACGTTTCCTTACCCAGGATCCCCTGCAAACCTCAATTTTAGCAGAAAAAATCACTTTTTTCACACATTTTTGTGTGGGAAAGTTGTGGCATCACCGGGCTCACTCAAATTTCCCACCTCCCAGCGTTCCCCTGGGTCTCCCAGGTAAAAATGGTGCCTCACTTGTGTGGGAGGCCCAAGTTCCCGCGACAGGCAAGGGCCCAAAACGTAGTGAGGTGACTTCAAATTTTCCTATCTCAAAACCACCTGGTTTTGCAAGGGGGGGTCACCTGGGTTTTTGGCCCGGTGCTCTGCGGCCATCTAGGGAAACCTACCAAACCCATACATTTCTGAAAACTAGACACCCGGGGGGTTCCAGGGAGGTATGGCTTGCGTGGATCCCCCAACGTTTCCTTACCCAGAATCCCCTGCAAACCTCAATTTTAGCTGAAAAAATCACTTTTTTCACACATTTTTGTGTGGGAAAGTTGTGGCATCACCGGGCTCACTCAAATTTCCCACCTCCCAGCGTTCCCCTGGGTCTCCCGGTAAAATGGTTCCTCACTTGTGTGGGTGGCCCAAGTTCCCACGTCAGGCAAGGGCCCAAAACATAGTGAGGTGACTTCAAATTTTCCTATCTCAAAACCACCTGGTTTTGCAAGGGGGTCACCTGGGTTTTCGGCCCAGTGCTCTGCGGCCATCTAGGGAAACCTACCAAACCCATACATTTCTGAAAACTAGACACCTGGGGGCTACCAGGGAGGTATGGCTTGCGTGGATCCCCTAAGGTTTCCTTACCCAGAATCCCCTGCAAACCTCAATTTTAGCTGAAAAAATCACTTTTTTCACACATTTTTGTGTGGGAAAGTTGTGGCATCACCGGGCTCACTCAAATTTCCCACCTCCCAGTGTTCCCCTGGATCTCCCAGTAAAAATGGTGCCTCACTTGTGTGGGAGGCCCAAGTTCCCGCGACAGGCAAGGGCCCAAAATGAAGTGAGGTGACTTCAAATTTTCCTATCTCAAAACCACCTGGTTTTGCAAGGGGGTCACCTGGGTTTTTGGCCCAGTGCTCTGCGGCCATCTAGGGAAACCTACCAAACCCATACATTTCTGAAAACTAGACACCTGGGGGCTACCAGGGAGGTATGGCTTGCGTGGATCCCCCAAGGTTTCCTTACCCAGAATCCCCTGCAAACCTCAATTTTAGCTGAAAAAATCACTTTTTTCACACATTTTTGTGTGGGAAAGTTGTGGCATCCCCGGGCTCACTCAAATTTCCCACCTCCCAGCATTCCCCTGGGTCTCCCAGGTAAAAATGGTGCCTCACTTGTGTGGGAGGCCCAAGTTCCCGCGACAGGCAAGGGCCCAAAACGTAGTGAGGTGACTTCAAATTTGCCTATCTCAAAACCACCTGGTTTTGCAAGGGGGTCACCTGGGTTTTTGGCCCGGTGCTCTGCGGCCATCTAGGGAAACCTACCAAACCCATACATGTCTGAAAACTAGACACCAGGGGGCTTCCAGGGAGGTATGGCTTGCGTGGATCCCCCAACGTTTCCTTACCCAGAATCCCCTGCAAACCTCAATTTTAGCTGAAAAAATCACTTTTTTCACACATTTTTGTGTGGGAAAGTTGTGGCATCACCGGGCTCACTCAAATTTCCCACCTCCCAGCATTCCCCTGGGTCTCCCGGTAAAATGGTGCCTCACTTGTGTGGGTGGCCCAAGTTCGAGCGACAGGCAAGGGTCCAAAACGTAGTGAGGTGACTTCAAATTTGCCTATCTCAAAACCACCTGGTTTTGCAAGGGGTGTCACCTGGGTTTTTGACCCGGTGCTCTGCGGCCATCTACGGAAACCTACCAAACCCATACATTTCTGAAAGCTAGACACCTGGGGGCTTCCAGGGAGGTATGGCTTGCATGGATCCCCCAACGTTTCCTTACCCAGAATCCCCTGCAAACCTCAATTTTAGCTGAACAAATCACTTTTTTCACACATTTTTGTGTGGGAAAGTTGTGGCATCACCGGGCTCACTCAAATTTCCCACCTCCCAGCGTTCCCCTGGGTCTCCCAGGTAAAAATGGTACCTCACTTGTGTGGGAGGCCCAAGTTCCCGCGACAGACAAGGGCCCAAAATGTAGTGAGGTGACTTCAAATTTTCCTATCTCAAAACCACCTGGTTTTGCAAGGGGGGTCACCTGGGTTTTTGGCCCGGTGCTCTGCGGCCATCTAGGGAAACCTACCAAACCCATACATTTCTGAAAACTAGACACCTGGGGGCTACCAGGGAGGTATGGCTTGCGTGGATCCCCCAAGGTTTCCTTACCCAGAATCCCCTGCAAACCTCAATTTTAGCTGAAAAAATCACTTTTTTCACACATTTTTGTGTGGGAAAGTTGTGGCATCACCGGGCTCACTCAAATTTCCCACCTCCCAGCGTTCCCCTGGGTCTCCCAGGTAAAAATGGTGCCTCACTTGTGTGGGAGGCCCAAGTTCCCGCGACAAGCAAGGGCCCAAAACGTAGTGAGGTGACTTCAAATTTTCCTATCTCAAAACCACCTGGTTTTGCAAGGGGGGTCACCTGGGTTTTTGGCCCAGTGCTCTGCGGCAATCTAGGGAAACCTACCAAACCCATACATTTCTGAAAACTAGACACCTGGGGGCTACCAGGGAGGTATGGCTTGCGTGGATCCCCCAAGGTTTCCTTACCCAGAATCCCCTGCAAACCTCAATTTTAGCTGAAAAAATCACTTTTTTCACACATTTTTGTGTGGGAAAGTTGTGGCATCCCCGGGCTCACTCAAATTTCCCACCTCCCAGCATTCCCCTGGGTCTCCCAGGTAAAAATGGTGCCTCACTTGTGTGGGAGGCCCAAGTTCCCGCGACAGGCAAGGGCCCAAAACGTAGTGAGGTGACTTCAAATTTGCCTATCTCAAAACCACCTGGTTTTGCAAGGGGGTCACCTGGGTTTTTGGCCCGGTGCTCTGCGGCCATCTAGGGAAAAGTACCAAACCTATACATGTCTGAAAACTAGACACCAGGGGGCTTCCAGGGAGGTATGGCTTGCGTGGATCCCCCAACGTTTCCTTACCCAGAATCCCCTGCAAACCTCAATTTTAGCTGAAAAAATCACTTTTTTCACACATTTTTGTGTGGGAAAGTTGTGGCATCACCGGGCTCACTCAAATTTCCCATCTCCTAGCGTTCCCCTGGGTCTCCCAGGTAAAAATGGTGCCTCACTTGTGTGGGTGGCCCAAGTTCGAGCGACAGGCAAGGGTCCAAAACGTAGTGAGGTGACTTCAAATTTGCCTATCTCAAAACCACCTGGTTTTGCAAGGGGTGTCACCTGGGTTTTTGACCCGGTGCTCTGCGGCCATCTATGGAAACCTACCAAACCCATACATTTCTGAAAGCTAGACACCCGGGGGCTTCCAGGGAGGTATGGCTTGCATGGATCCCCCAACGTTTCCTTACCCAGAATCCCCTGCAAACCTCAATTTTAGCTGAACAAATCACTTTTTTCACACATTTTTGTGTGGGAAAGTTGTGGCATCACCGGGCTCACTCAAATTTCCCACCTCCCAGCGTTCCCCTGGGTCTCCCAGGTAAAAATGGTACCTCACTTGTGTGGGAGGCCCAAGTTCCCGCGACAGGCAAGGGCCCAAAACGTAGTGAGGTGACTTCAAATTTTCCTATCTCAAAACCACCTGGTTTTGCAAGGGGGGTCACCTGGGTTTTTGGCCCGGTGCTCTGCGGCCATCTAGGGAAACCTACCAAACCCATACATTTCTGAAAACTAGACACCTGGGGGCTACCAGGGAGGTATGGCTTGCGTGGATCCCCCAAGGTTTCCTTACCCAGAATCCCCTGCAAACCTCAATTTTAGCTGAAAAAATCCCTTTTTTCACACATTTTTGTGTGGGAAAGTTGTGGCATCCCCGGGCTCACTCAAATTTCCCACCTCCCAGCATTCCCCTGGGTCTCCCAGGTAAAAATGGTGCCTCACTTGTGTGGGAGGCCCAAGTTCCCGCGACAGGCAAGGGCCCAAAACGTAGTGAGGTGACTTCAAATTTGCCTATCTCAAAACCACCTGGTTTTGCAAGGGGGTCACCTGGGTTTTTGGCCCGGTGCTCTGCGGCCATCTAGGGAAAAGTACCAAACCCATACATGTCTGAAAACTAGACACCAGGGGGCTTCCAGGGAGGTATGGCTTGCGTGGATCCCCCAACGTTTCCTTACCCAGAATCCCCTGCAAACCTCAATTTTAGCTGAAAAAATCACTTTTTTCACACATTTTTGTGTGGGAAAGTTGTGGCATCACCGGGCTCACTCAAATTTCCCACCTCCCAGCATTCCCCTGGGTCTCCCGGTAAAATGGTGCCTCACTTGTGTGGGTGGCCCAAGTTCCCGCGACAGGCAAGGGCCCAAAACGTAGTGAGGTGACTTCAAATTTGCCTATCTCAAAACCACCTGGTTTTGCAAGGGGTGTCACCTGGGTTTTTGACCCGGTGCTCTGCGGCCATCTACGGAAACCTACCAAACCCATACATTTCTGAAAACTAGACACCCGGGGGCTTCCAGGGAGGTATGGCTTGCATGGATCCCCCAACGTTTCCTTACCCAGAATCCCCTGCAAACCTCAATTTTAGCAGAAAAAATCACTTTTTTCACACATTTTTGTGTGGGAAAGTTGTGGCATCACCGGGCTCACTCAAATTTCCCACCTCCCAGCGTTCCCCTGGGTCTCCCAGGTAAAAATGGTGCCTCACTTGTGTGGGAGGCCCAAGTTCCCGCGACAGGCAAGGGCCCAAAACGTAGTGAGGTGACTTCAAATTTTCCTATCTCAAAACCACCTGGTTTTGCAAGGGGGGGTCACCTGGGTTTTTGGCCCGGTGCTCTGCGGCCATCTAGGGAAACCTACCAAACCCATACATTTCTGAAAACTAGACACCCGGGGGGTTCCAGGGAGGTATGGCTTGCGTGGATCCCCCAACGTTTCCTTACCCAGAATCCCCTGCAAACCTTAATTTTAGCTGAAAAAATCACTTTTTTCACACATTTTTGTGTGGGAAAGTTGTGGCATCACCGGGCTCACTCAAATTTCCCACCTCCCAGCGTTCCCCTGGGTCTCCCGGTAAAATGGTTCCTCACTTGTGTGGGTGGCCCAAGTTCCCACGTCAGGCAAGGGCCCAAAACATAGTGAGGTGACTTCAAATTTTCCTATCTCAAAACCACCTGGTTTTGCAAGGGGGTCACCTGGGTTTTTGGCCCAGTGCTCTGCGGCCATCTAGGGAAACCTACCAAACCCATACATTTCTGAAAACTAGACACCTGGGGGCTACCAGGGAGGTATGGCTTGCGTGGATCCCCTAAGGTTTCCTTACCCAGAATCCCCTGCAAACCTCAATTTTAGCTGAAAAAATCACTTTTTTCACACATTTTTGTGTGGGAAAGTTGTGGCATCACCGGGCTCACTCAAATTTCCCACCTCCCAGCATTCCCCTGGGTCTCCCAGGTAAAAATGGTGCCTCACTTGTGTGGGAGGCCCAAGTTCCCGCGACAGGCAAGGGCCCAAAACGTAGTGAGGTGACTTCAAATTTGCCTATCTCAAAACCACCTGGTTTTGCAAGGGGGTCACCTGGGTTTTTGGCCCGGTGCTCTGCGGCCATCTAGGGAAAAGTACCAAACCCATACATGTCTGAAAACTAGACACCAGGGGGCTTCCAGGGAGGTATGGCTTGCGTGGATCCCCCAACGTTTCCTTACCCAGAATCCCCTGCAAACCTCAATTTTAGCTGAAAAAATCACTTTTTTCACACATTTTTGTGTGGGAAAGTTGTGGCATCACCGGGCTCACTCAAATTTCCCACCTCCCAGCATTCCCCTGGGTCTCCCGGTAAAATGGTGCCTCACTTGTGTGGGTGGCCCAAGTTCCCGCGACAGGCAAGGGCCCAAAACGTAGTGAGGTGACTTCAAATTTGCCTATCTCAAAACCACCTGGTTTTGCAAGGGGTGTCACCTGGGTTTTTGACCCGGTGCTCTGCGGCCATCTACGGAAACCTACCAAACCCATACATTTCTGAAAACTAGACACCCGGGGGCTTCCAGGGAGGTATGGCTTGCATGGATCCCCCAACGTTTCCTTACCCAGAATCCCCTGCAAACCTCAATTTTAGCAGAAAAAATCACTTTTTTCACACATTTTTGTGTGGGAAAGTTGTGGCATCACCGGGCTCACTCAAATTTCCCACCTCCCAGCGTTCCCCTGGGTCTCCCAGGTAAAAATGGTGCCTCACTTGTGTGGGAGGCCCAAGTTCCCGCGACAGGCAAGGGCCCAAAACGTAGTGAGGTGACTTCAAATTTTCCTATCTCAAAACCACCTGGTTTTGCAAGGGGGGGTCACCTGGGTTTTTGGCCCGGTGCTCTGCGGCCATCTAGGGAAACCTACCAAACCCATACATTTCTGAAAACTAGACACCTGGGGGCTACCAGGGAGGTATGGCTTGCGTGGATCCCCTAAGGTTTCCTTACCCAGAATCCCCTGCAAACCTCAATTTTAGCTGAAAAAATCACTTTTTTCACACATTTTTGTGTGGGAAAGTTGTGGCATCACCGGGCTCACTCAAATTTCCCACCTCCCAGTGTTCCCCTGGATCTCCCAGTAAAAATGGTGCCTCACTTGTGTGGGAGGCCCAAGTTCCCGCGACAGGCAAGGGCCCAAAATGAAGTGAGGTGACTTCAAATTTGCCTATTTCAAAACCACCTGGTTTTGCAAGGGGGTCACCTGGGTTTTTGGCCCGGTGCTCTGCGGCCATCTAGGGAAACCTACCAAACCCATACATTTCTGAAAACTAGACACCCGGGGGCTTCCAGAGAGGTATAGCTTGCGTGGATCCCCCAACGTTTCCTTACCCAGAATCCCCTGCAAACCTCAATTTTAGCTGAAAAAAATCACTTTTTTCACACATTTTTGTGTGGGAAAGTTGTGGCATCACCGGGCTCACTCAAATTTCCCACCTCCCAGCATTCCCCTGGGTCTCCCGGTAAAATGGTGCCTCACTTGTGTGGGTGGCCCAAGTTCGAGCGACAGGCAAGGGTCCAAAACGTAGTGAGGTGACTTCAAATTTGCCTATCTCAAAACCACCTGGTTTTGCAAGGGGTGTCACCTGGGTTTTCGACCCGGTGCTCTGCGGCCATCTACGGAAACTTACCAAACCCATACATTTCTGAAAGCTAGACACCCGGGGGCTTCCAGGGAGGTATGGCTTGCATGGATCCCCCAACGTTTCCTTACCCAGAATCCCCTGCAAACCTCAATTTTAGCTGAACAAATCACTTTTTTCACACATTTTTGTGTGGGAAAGTTGTGGCATCACCGGGCTCACTCAAATTTCCCACCTCCCAGCATTCCCCTGGGTCTCCCAGGTAAAAATGGTACCTCACTTGTGTGGGAGGCCCAAGTTCCCGCGACAGGCAAGGGCCCAAAACGTAGTTAGGTGACTTCAAATTTTCCTATCTCAAAACCACCTGGTTTTGCAAGGGGGGTCACCTGGGTTTTTGGCCCGGTGCTCTGCGGCCATCTAGGGAAACCTACCAAACCCATACATTTCTGAAAACTAGACACCTGGGGGCTACCAGGGAGGTATGGCTTGCGTGGATCCCCCAAGGTTTCCTTACCCAGAATCCCCTGCAAACCTCAATTTTAGCTGAAAAAATCACTTTTTTCACACATTTTTGTGTGGGAAAGTTGTGGCATCCCCGGGCTCACTCAAATTTCCCACCTCCCAGCATTCCCCTGGGTCTCCCAGGTAAAAATGGTGCCTCACTTGTGTGGGAGGCCCAAGTTCCCGCGACAGGCAAGGGCCCAAAACGTAGTGAGGTGACTTCAAATTTGCCTATCTCAAAACCACCTGGTTTTGCAAGGGGGTCACCTGGGTTTTTGGCCCGGTGCTCTGCGGCCATCTAGGGAAAAGTACCAAACCCATACATGTCTGAAAACTAGACACCAGGGGGCTTCCAGGGAGGTATGGCTTGCGTGGATCCCCCAACGTTTCCTTACCCAGAATCCCCTGCAAACCTCAATTTTAGCTGAAAAAATCACTTTTTTCACACATTTTTGTGTGGGAAAGTTGTGGCATCACCGGGCTCACTCAAATTTCCCACCTCCCAGCATTCCCCTGGGTCTCCCGGTAAAATGGTGCCTCACTTGTGTGGGTGGCCCAAGTTCCCGCGACAGGCAAGGGCCCAAAACGTAGTGAGGTGACTTCAAATTTGCCTATCTCAAAACCACCTGGTTTTGCAAGGGGTGTCACCTGGGTTTTTGACCCGGTGCTCTGCGGCCATCTACGGAAACCTACCAAACCCATACATTTCTGAAAACTAGACACCCGGTGGCTTCCAGGGAGGTATGGCTTGCATGGATCCCCCAACGTTTCCTTACCCAGAATCCCCTGCAAACCTCAATTTTAGCAGAAAAAATCACTTTTTTCACACATTTTTGTGTGGGAAAGTTGTGGCATCACCGGGCTCACTCAAATTTCCCACCTCCCAGCGTTCCCCTGGGTCTCCCAGGTAAAAATGGTGCCTCACTTGTGTGGGAGGCCCAAGTTCCCGCGACAGGCAAGGGCCCAAAACGTAGTGAGGTGACTTCAAATTTTCCTATCTCAAAACCACCTGGTTTTGCAAGGGGGGGTCACCTGGGTTTTGGCCCGGTGCTCTGCGGCCATCTAGGGAAACCTACCAAACCCATACATTTCTGAAAACTAGACACCCGGGGGGTTCCAGGGAGGTATGGCTTGCGTGGATCCCCCAACGTTTCCTTACCCAGAATCCCCTGCAAACCTCAATTTTAGCTGAAAAAATCACTTTTTTCACACATTTTTGTGTGGGAAAGTTGTGGCATCACCGGGCTCACTCAAATTTCCCACCTCCCAGCGTTCCCCTGGGTCTCCCGGTAAAATGGTTCCTCACTTGTGTGGGTGGCCCAAGTTCCCACGTCCGGCAAGGGCCCAAAACATAGTGAGGTGACTTCAAATTTTCCTATCTCAAAACCACCTGGTTTTGCAAGGGGGTCACCTGGGTTTTTGGCCCAGTGCTCTGCGGCCATCTAGGGAAACCTACCAAACCCATACATTTCTGAAAACTAGACACCTGGGGGCTACCAGGGAGGTATGGCTTGCGTGGATCCCCTAAGGTTTCCTTACCGTGAATCCCCTGCAAACCTCAATTTTAGCTGAAAAAATCACTTTTTTCACACATTTTTGTGTGGGAAAGTTGTGGCATCACCGGGCTCACTCAAATTTCCCACCTCCCAGTGTTCCCCTGGATCTCCCAGTAAAAATGGTGCCTCACTTGTGTGGGAGGCCCAAGTTCCCGCGACAGGCAAGGGCCCAAAATGAAGTGAGGTGACTTCAAATTTGCCTATCTCAAAACCACCTGGTTTTGCAAGGGGGTCACCTGGGTTTTTGGCCCGGTGCTCTGCGGCCATCTAGGGAAACCTACCAAACCCATACATTTCTGAAAACTAGACACCCGGGGGCTTCCAGGGAGGTATAGCTTGCGTGGATCCCCCAACGTTTCCTTACCCAGAATCCCCTGCAAACCTCAATTTTAGCTGAAAAAATCACTTTTTTCACACATTTTTGTGTGGAAAAGTTGTGGCATCACCGGGCTTACTCAAATTTCCCACCTCCCAGCGTTCCCCTGGGTCTCCCAGGTAAAAATGGTGCCTCACTTGTGTGGGAGGCCCAAGTTCCCGCGACAGGCAAGGGCCCAAAACGTAGTGAGGTGACTTCAAATTTGCCTATCTCAAAACCACCTGGTTTTGCAAGGGGGGTCACCTGGGTTTTTGGCCCGGTGCTCTGCGGCCATCTAGGGAAACCTACTAAACCCATACATTTCTGAAAACTAGACACCCGGGGGCTTCCAGGGAGGTATGGCTTGCATGGATCCCTCAAAGTTTCCTTACCCAGAATCCCCTGCAAACCTCAATTTTAGCTGAAAAAATCACTTTTTCCACACATTTTTGTGTGGGAAAGTTGTGGCATCACCGGGCTCACTCAAATTTCCCACCTCCCAGCGTTCCCCTGGGTCTCTCGGTAAAATGGTGCCTCACTTGTGTGGGTGGCCCAAGTTCCCGCGACAGGCAAGGGCCCAAAACGTAGTGAGGTGACTTCAAATTTGCCAATCTCAAAACCACCTGGTTTTGCAAGGGGTGTCACCTGGGTTTTTGGCCCGGTGCTCTGCGGCCATCTACGGAAACCTACCAAACCCATACATTTCTGAAAACTAGACACCCGGGGGCTTCCAGGGAGGTATGGCTTGCATGGATCCCCCAACGTTTCCTTACCCAGAATCCCCTGCAAACCTCAATTTTAGCTGAAAAAATCACTTTTTTCACACATTTTTGTGTGGGAAAGTTGTGGCATCACCGGGCTCACTCAAATTTCCCACCTCCCAGCATTCCCCTGGGTCTCCCAGGTAAAAATGGTGCCTCACTTGTGTGGGAGGCCTAAGTTCCCGCAACAGGCAAGGGCCCAAAACGTAGTGAGGTGACTTCAAATTTTCCTATCTCAAAACCACCTGGTTTTGCAAGGGGGTCACCTGGGTTTTTGGCCCGGTGCTCTGCGGCCATCTAGGGAAACCTACTAAACCCATACATTTCTGAAAACTAGACACCCGGGGGCTTCCAGGGAGGTATGGCTTGCATGGATCCCTCAAAGTTTCCTTACCCAGAATCCCCTGCAAACCTCAATTTTAGCTGAAAAAATCACTTTTTCCACACATTTTTGTGTGGGAAAGTTGTGGCATCACCGGGCTCACTCAAATTTCCCACCTCCCAGCGTTCCCCTGGGTCTCTCGGTAAAATGGTGCCTCACTTGTGTGGGTGGCCCAAGTTCCCGCGACAGGCAAGGGCCCAAAACGTAGTGAGGTGACTTCAAATTTGCCAATCTCAAAACCACCTGGTTTTGCAAGGGGTGTCACCTGGGTTTTTGGCCCGGTGCTCTGCGGCCATCTACGGAAACCTACCAAACCCATACATTTCTGAAAACTAGACACCCGGGGGCTTCCAGGGAGGTATGGCTTGCATGGATCCCCCAACGTTTCCTTACCCAGAATCCCCTGCAAACCTCAATTTTAGCTGAAAAAATCACTTTTTTCACACATTTTTGTGTGGGAAAGTTGTGGCATCACCGGGCTCACTCAAATTTCCCACCTCCCAGCATTCCCCTGGGTCTCCCAGGTAAAAATGGTGCCTCACTTGTGTGGGAGGCCTAAGTTCCCGCAACAGGCAAGGGCCCAAAACGTAGTGAGGTGACTTCAAATTTTCCTATCTCAAAACCACCTGGTTTTGCAAGGGGGGTCACCTGGGTTTTTGGCCCGGTGCTCTGCGGCCATCTAGGGAAACCTACCAAACCCATACATTTCTGAAAACTAGACACCTGGGGGCTACCAGGGAGGTATGGCTTGCGTGGATCCCCCAACGTTTCCTTACCCAGAATCCCCTGCAAACCTCAATTTTAGCTGAAAAAATCACTTTTTTCACACATTTTTGTGTGGGAAAGTTGTGGCATCCCCGGGCTCACTCAAATTTCCCACCTCCCAGCATTCCCCTGGGTCTCCCAGGTAAAAATGGTGCCTCACTTGTGTGGGAGGCCCAAGTTCCCGCGACAGGCAAGGGCCCAAAATGTAGTGAGGTGACTTCAAATTTGCCTATCTCAAAACCACCTGGTTTTGCAAGGGGGTCACCTGGGTTTTTGGCCCGGTGCTCTGCGGCCATCTAGGGAAACCTACCAAACCCATACATGTCTGAAAACTAGACACCAGGGGGCTTCCAGGGAGGTATGGCTTGCGTGGATCCCCCAACGTTTCCTTACCCAGAATCCCCTGCAAACCTCAATTTTAGCTGAAAAAATCACTTTTTTCACACATTTTTGTGTGGGAAAGTTATGGCATCACCGGGCTCACTCAAATTTCCCACCTCCCAGCATTCCCCTGGGTCTCCCGGTAAAATGGTGCCTCACTTGTGTGGGTGGCCCAAGTTCGAGCGACAGGCAAGGGTCCAAAACGTAGTGAGGTGACTTCAAATTTGCCTATCTCAAAACAACCTGGTTTTGCAAGGGGTGTCACCTGGGTTTTTGACCCGGTGCTCTGCGGCCATCTACGGAAACCTACCAAACCCATACATTTCTGAAAGCTAGACACCCGGGGGCTTCCAGGGAGGTATGGCTTGCATGGATCCCCCAACGTTTCCTTACCCAGAATCCCCTGCAAACCTCAATTTTAGCTGAACAAATCACTTTTTTCACACATTTTTGTGTGGGAAAGTTGTGGCATCACCGGGCTCACTCAAATTTCCCACCTCCCAGCATTCCCCTGGGTCTCCCAGGTAAAAATGGTACCTCACTTGTGTGGGAGGCCCAAGTTCCCGCGACAGTCAAAGGCCCAAAACGTAGTGAGGTGACTTCAAATTTTCCTATCTCAAAACCACCTGGTTTTGCAAGGGGGGTCACCTGGGTTTTTGGCCCGGTGCTCTGCGGCCATCTAGGGAAACCTACCAAACCCATACATTTCTGAAAACTAGACACCTGGGGGCTACCAGGGAGGTATGGCTTGCGTGGATCCCCCAAGGTTTCCTTACCCAGAATCCCCTGCAAACCTCAATTTTAGCTGAAAAAATCACTTTTTTCACACATTTTTGTGTGGGAAAGTTGTGGCATCCCCGGGCTCACTCAAATTTCCCACCTCCCAGCATTCCCCTGGGTCTCCCAGGTAAAAATGGTGCCTCACTTGTATGGGAGGCCCAAGTTCCCGCGACAGGCAAGGGCCCAAAACGTAGTGAGGTGACTTCAAATTTGCCTATCTCAAAACCACCTGGTTTTGCAAGGGGGTCACCTGGGTTTTTGGCCCGGTGCTCTGCGGCCATCTAGGGAAACCTACCAAACCCATACATGTCTGAAAACTAGACACCAGGGGGCTTCCAGGGAGGTATGGCTTGCATGGATCCCCCAACGTTTCCTTACCCAGAATCCCCTGCAAACCTCAATTTTAGCTGAAAAAATCACTTTTTTCACACATTTTTGTGTGGGAAAGTTGTGGCATCACCGGGCTCACTCAAATTTCCCACCTCCCAGCATTCCTCTGGGTCTCCCGGTAAAATGGTGCCTCACTTGTGTGGGTGGCCCAAGTTCCCGCGACAGGCAAGGGCCCAAAACGTAGTGAGGTGACTTCAAATTTGCCTATCTCAAAACCACCTGGTTTTGCAAGGGGTGTCACCTGGGTTTTTGACCCGGTGCTCTGCGGCCATCTACGGAAACCTACCAAACCCATACATTTCTGAAAACTAGACACCCGGGGGCTTCCAGGGAGGTATGGCTTGCATGGATCCCCCAACGTTTCCTTACCCAGAATCCCCTGCAAACCTCAATTTTAGCTGAAAAAATCACTTTTTTCACACATTTTTGTGTGGGAAAGTTGTGGCATCACCGGGCTTACTCAAATTTCCCACCTCCCAGCATTCCCCTGGGTCTCCCAGGTAAAAATGGTGCCTACCTTGTGTGGGAGGCCCAAGTTCCCGCGACAGGCAAGGGCCCAAAACGTAGTGAGGTGACTTCAAATTTGCCTATCTCAAAACCACCTGGTTTTGCAAGGGGGGTCACCAGGGTTTTTGGCCCGGTGCTCTGCGGCCGTCTAGGGAAACCTACCAATCCCATACATTTCTGAAAACTAGACACCCGGGGGCTTCCAGTGAGGTATGGCTTGCGTGGATCCCCCAAAGTTTCCTTACCCAGAATCCCCTGCAAACCTCAATTTTAGCTGAAAAAAATCACTTTTTTCACACATTTTTGTGTGGGAAATTTGTGGCATCACCGGGCTCACTCAAATTTCCCACCTCCCAGCGTTCCCCTGGGTCTCCCGGTAAAAATGGGGCCTCACTTGTGTGGGAGGCCCAAGTTCCAGCGACAGGCAAGGACCCAAAACATAGTGAGGTGACTTCAAATTTTCCTATCTCAAAACCACCTGGTTTTGCAAGGGGGGTCACCTGGGTTTTTGGCCCAGTGCTCTGCGGCCATCTAGGGAAACCTACCAAACCCATACATTTCTGAAAACTAGACACCTGGGGGCTACCAGGGAGGTATGGCTTGCGTGGATCCCCCAAGGTTTCCTTACCCAGAATCCCCTGCAAACCTCAATTTTAGCTGAAAAAATCACTTTTTTCACACATTTTTGTGTGGGAAAGTTGTGGCATCACCGGGCTCACTCAAATTTCCCACCTCCCAGTGTTCCCCTGGATCTCCCAGTAAAAATGGTGCCTCACTTGTGTGGGAGGCCCAAGTTCCCATGACAGGCAAGGGCCCAAAACGTAGTGAGGTGACTTCAAATTTTCCTATCTCAAAACCACCTGGTTTTGCAAGGGGGGGTCACCTGGGTTTTTGGCCCGGTGCTCTGCGGCCATCTAGGGAAACCTACCAAACCCATACATTTCTGAAAACTAGACACCCTGGGGGTTCCAGGGAGGTATGGCTTGCGTGGATCCCCCAACGTTTCCTTACCCAGAATCCCCTGCAAACCTCAATTTTAGCTGAAAAAATCACTTTTTTCACACATTTTTGTGTGGGAAAGTTGTGGCATCACCGGGCTCACTCAAATTTCCCACCTCCCAGCGTTCCCCTGGGTCTCCCGGTAAAATGGTTCCTCACTTGTGTGGGTGGCCCAAGTTCCCGCGTCAGGCAAGGGCCCAAAACATAGTGAGGTGACTTCAAATTTTCCTATCTCAAAACCACCTGGTTTTGCAAGGGGGTCACCTGGGTTTTTGGCCCAGTGCTCTGCGGCCATCTAGGGAAACCTACCAAACCCATACATTTCTGAAAACTAGACACCTGGGGGCTACCAGGGAGGTATGGCTTGCGTGGATCCCCTAAGGTTTCCTTACCCAGAATCCCCTGCAAACCTCAATTTTAGCTGAAAAAATCACTTTTTTCACACATTTTTGTGTGGGAAAGTTGTGGCATCACCGGGCTCACTCAAATTTCCCACCTCCCAGTGTTCCCCTGGATCTCCCAGTAAAAATGGTGCCTCACTTGTGTGGGAGGCCCGCGTTCCCGCGACAGGCAAGGGCCCAAAACGTAGTGAGGTGACTTCAAATTTGCCTATCTCAAAACCACCTGGTTTTGCAAGGGGGGTCACCTGGGTTTTTGGCCCGGTGCTCTGCGGCCATCTAGGGAAACCTACTAAACCCATACATTTATGAAAACTAGACACCCGGGGGCGTCCAGGGAGGTATGGCTTGCATGGATCCCCCAAAGTGTCCTTACCCAGAATCCCCTGCAAACCTCAATTTTAGCTGAAAAAATCACTTTTTCCACACATTTTTGTGTGGGAAAGTTGTGGCATCACCGGGCTCACTCAAATTTCCCACCTCCCAGCGTTCCCCTGGGTCTCCCGGTAAAATGGTGCCTCACTT
The DNA here is from genome assembly GCF_964204655.1 of Triturus cristatus. Taxonomy (NCBI): domain Eukaryota; kingdom Metazoa; phylum Chordata; class Amphibia; order Caudata; family Salamandridae; genus Triturus; species Triturus cristatus. The sequence continues at coordinate 530,885,433 of NC_140579.1, read as the reverse complement.
GTGTGGGTGGCCCAAGTTCCCGCGACAGGCAAGGGCCCAAAACGTAGTGAGGTGACTTCAAATTTGCCTATCTCAAAACCACCTGGTTTTGCAAGGGGTGTCACCTGGGTTTTTGGCCCGGTGCTCTGCGGCCATCTACGGAAAACTACCAAACCCATACATTTCTGAAAACTAGACACCTGGGGGCTTCCAGGGAGGTATGGCTTGCATGGATCCCCCAACGTTTCCTTACCCAGAATCCCCTGCAAACCTCAATTTTAGCTGAAAAAATCACTTTTTTCACACATTTTTGTGTGGGAAAGTTGTGGCATCCCCGGGCTCACTCAAATTTCCCACCTCCCAGCATTCCCCTGGGTCTCCCAGGTAAAAATGGTGCCTCACTTGTGTGGGAGGCCCAAGTTCCCGCGACAGGCAAGGGCCCAAAATGTAGTGAGGTGACTTCAAATTTGCCTATCTCAAAACCACCTGGTTTTGCAAGGGGGTCACCTGGGTTTTTGGCCCGGTGCTCTGCGGCCATCTAGGGAAACCTACCAAACCCATACATGTCTGAAAACTAGACACCAGGGGGCTTCCAGGGAGGTATGGCTTGCGTGGATACCCCAACGTTTCCTTACCCAGAATCCCCTGCAAACCTCAATTTTAGCTGAAAAAATCACTTTTTTCACACATTTTTGTGTGGGAAAGTTGTGGCATCACCGGGCTCACTCAAATTTCCCACCTCCCAGAATTCCCCTGGGTCTCCCGGTAAAATGGTGCCTCACTTGTGTGGGTGGCCCAAGTTCGAGCGACAGGCAAGGGTCCAAAACGTAGTGAGGTGACTTCAAATTTGCCTATCTCAAAACCACCTGGTTTTGCAAGGGGTGTCACCTGGGTTTTTGACCCGGTGCTCTGCGGCCATCTACGGAAACCTACCAAACCCATACATTTCTGAAAGCTAGACACCCGGGGGCTTCCAGGGAGGTATGGCTTGCATGGATCCCCCAACGTTTCCTTACCCAGAATCCCCTGCAAACCTCAATTTTAGCTGAACAAATCACTTTTTCCACACATTTTTGTGTGGGAAAGTTGTGGCATCCCCGGGCTCACTCAAATTTCCCACCTCCCAGCATTCCCCTGGGTCTCCCAGGTAAAAATGGTGCCTCACTTGTGTGGGAGGCCCAAGTTCCCGCGACAGGCAAGGGCCCAAAATGTAGTGAGGTGACTTCAAATTTGCCTATCTCAAAACCACCTGGTTTTGCAAGGGGGTCACCTGGGTTTTTGGCCCGGTGCTCTGCGGCCATCTATGGAAACCTACCAAACCCATACATGTCTGAAAACTAGACACCAGGGGGCTTCCAGGGAGGTATGGCTTGCGTGGATCCCCCAACGTTTCCTTACCCAGAATCCCCTGCAAACCTCAATTTTAGCTGAAAAAATCACTTTTTTCACACATTTTTGTGTGGGAAAGTTGTGGCATCACCGGGCTCACTCAAATTTCCCACCTCCCAGAATTCCCCTGGGTCTCCCGGTAAAATGGTGCCTCACTTGTGTGGGTGGCCCAAGTTCGAGCGACAGACAAGGGTCCAAAACGTAGTGAGGTGACTTCAAATTTGCCTATCTCAAAACCACCTGGTTTTGCAAGGGGTGTCACCTGGGTTTTTGACCCGGTGCTCTGCGGCCATCTAGGGAAACCTACCAAACCCATACATTTCTGAAAACTAGACACCTGGGGGCTACCAGGGAGGTATGGCTTGCGTGGATCCCCCAAGGTTTCCTTACCCAGAATCCCCTGCAAACCTCAATTGTAGCTGAAAAAAATCACTTTTTTCACACATTTTTGTGTGGGAAAGTTGTGGCATCCCCGGGCTCACTCAAATTTCCCACCTCCCAGCATTCCCCTGGGTCTCCCAGGTAAAAATGGTGCCTCACTTGTGTGGGAGGCCCAAGTTCCCGCGACAGGCAAGGGCCCAAAACGTAGTGAGGTGACTTCAAATTTGCCTATCTCAAAACCACCTGGTTTTGCAAGGGGGTCACCTGGGTTTTTGGCCCGGTGCTCTGCGGCCATCTAGGGAAACCTACCAAACCCATACATGTCTGAAAACTAGACACCAGGGGGCTTCCAGGGAGGTATGGCTTGCGTGGATCCCCCAACGTTTCCTTACCCAGAATCCCCTGCAAACCTCAATTTTAGCTGAAAAAATCACTTTTTTCACACATTTTTGTGTGGGAAAGTTGTGGCATCACCGGGCTCACTCAAATTTCCCACCTCCCAGCATTCCTCTGGGTCTCCCGGTAAAATGGTGCCTCACTTGTGTGGGTGGCCCAAGTTCCCGCGACAGGCAAGGGCCCAAAACGTAGTGAGGTGACTTCAAATTTGCCTATCTCAAAACCACCTGGTTTTGCAAGGGGTGTCACCTGGGTTTTTGACCCGGTGCTCTGCGGCCATCTACGGAAACCTACCAAACCCATACATTTCTGAAAACTAGACACCCGGGGGCTTCCAGGGAGGTATGGCTTGCATGGATCCCCCAACGTTTCCTTACCCAGAATCCCCTGCAAACCTCAATTTTAGCTGAAAGAATCACTTTTTTCACACATTTTTGTGTGGGAAAGTTGTGGCATCACCGGGCTTACTCAAATTTCCCACCTCCCAGCATTCCCCTGGGTCTCCCAGGTAAAAATGGTGCCTCACTTGTGTGGGAGGCCCAAGTTCCCGCGACAGGCAAGGGCCCAAAACGTAGTGAGGTGACTTCAAATTTGCCTATCTCAAAACCACCTGGTTTTGCAAGGGGGGTCACCAGGGTTTTTGGCCCGGTGCTCTGCGGCCGTCTAGGGAAACCTACCAATACCATACATTTCTGAAAACTAGACACCCGGGGGCTTCCAGGGAGGTATGGCTTGCGTGGATCCCCCAAAGTTTCCTTACCCAGAATCCCCTGCAAACCTCAAATTTAGCTGAAAAAAATCACTTTTTTCACACATTTTTGTGTGGGAAATTTGTGGCATCACCGGGCTCACTCAAATTTCCCACCTCCCAGCGTTCCCCTGGGTCTCCTGGTAAAAATGGGGCCTCACTTGTGTGGGAGGCCCAAGTTCCAGCGACAGGCAAGGGCCCAAAACATAGTGAGGTGACTTCAAATTTTCCTATCTCAAAACCACCTGGTTTTGCAAGGGGGGTCACCTGGGTTTTTGGCCCAGTGCTCTGCGGCCATCTAGGGAAACCTACCAAACCCATACATTTCTGAAAACTAGACACCTGGAGGCTACCAGGGAGGTATGGCTTGCGTGGATCCCCCAAGGTTTCCTTACCCAGAATCCCCTGCAAACCTCAATTGTAGCTGAAAAAAATCACTTTTTTCACACATTTTTGTGTGGGAAAGTTGTGGCATCACCGGGCTCACTCAAATTTCCCACCTCCCAGTGTTCCCCTGGATCTCCCAGTAAAAATGGTGCCTCACTTGTGTGGGAGGCACAAGTTCCCGCGACAGCCAAGGGCCCAAAATGAAGTGAGGTGACTTCAAATTTGCCTATCTCAAAACCACCTGGTTTTGCAAGGGAGTCACCTGGGTTTTTGGCCCGGTGCTCTGCGGCCATCTAGGGAAACCTACCAAACCCATACATTTCTGAAAACTAGACACCCGGGGGCTTCCAGGGAGGTATGGCTTGCGTGGATCCCCCAACGTTTCCTTACCCAGAATCCCCTGCAAACCTCAATTTTAGCTGAAAAAATCACTTTTTCCACACATTTTTGTGTGGGAAAGTTGTGGCATCACCGGGCTCACTCAAATTTCCCACCTCCCAGCGTTCCCCTGGGTCTCCCGGTAAAATGGTGCCTCACTTGTGTGGGTGGCCCAAGTTCCCGCGACAGGCAAGGGCCCAAAACGTAGTGAGGTGACTTCAAATTTGCCTATCTCAAAACCACCTGGGTTTGCAAGGGGTGTCACCTGGGTTTTTGGCCCGGTGCTCTGCGGCCATCTACGGAAACCTACCAAACCCATACATTTCTGAAAACTAGACACCCGGAGGCTTCCAGGGAGGTATGGCTTGCATGGATCCCCCAACGTTTCCTTACCCAGAATCCCCTGCAAACTTCAATTTTAGCTGAAAAAATCACTTTTTTCACACATTTTTGTGTGGGAAAGTTGTGGCATCACCGGGCTCACTCAAATTTCCCACCTCCCAGCGTTCCCCTGGGTCTCCCAGGTAAAAATGGTGCCTCACTTGTGTGGGAGGCCCAAGTTCCCGCGACAGGCAAGGGCCCAAAACGTAATGAGGTGACTTCAAATTTTTCTATCTCAAAACCACCTGGTTTTGCAAGGGGGGTCACCTGGGTTTTTGGCCCGGTGCTCTGCGGCCATCTAGGGAAACCTACCAAACCCATACATTTCTGAAAACTAGACACCTGGGGGCTACCAGGGAGGTATGGCTTGCGTGGATCCCCCAAGGTTTCCTTACCCAGAATCCCCTGCAAACCTCAATTTTAGCTGAAAAAATCACTTTTTTCACACATTTTTGTGTGGGAAAGTTGTGGCATCCCCGGGCTCACTCAAATTTCCCACCTCCCAGCATTCCCCTGGGTCTTCCAGGTAAAAATGGTGCCTCACTTGTGTGGGAGGCCCAAGTTCCCGCGACAGGCAAGGGCCCAAAACGTAGTGAGGTGACTTCAAATTTGCCTATCTCAAAACCACCTGGTTTTGTAAGGGGGGTCACCTGGGTTTTTGGCCCGGTGCTCTGCGGCCATCTAGGGAAACCTACCAAGCCCATACATTTCTGAAAACTAGACACCCGGGGGCTTCCAGGGAGGTATGGCTTGCGTGGATCCCCCAACGTTTCCTTACCCAGAATCCCCTGCAAACCTCAATTTTAGCTGAAAAAATCACTTTTTTCACACATTTTTGTGTGGGAAAGTTGTGGCATCACCGGGCTCACTCAAATTTCCCACCTCCCAGCATTCCCCTGGGTCTCCCGGTAAAATGGTGCCTCACTTGTGTGGGTGGCCCAAGTTCGAGCGACAGGCAAGGGTCCAAAACGTAGTGAGGTGACTTCAAATTTGCCTATCTCAAAACCACCTGGTTTTGCAAGGGGTGTCACCTGGGTTTTTGACCCGGTGCTCTGCGGCCATCTACGGAAACCTACCAAACCCATACATTTCTGAAAGCTAGACACCCGGGGGCTTCCAGGGAGGTATGGCTTGCATGGATCCCCCAACGTTTCCTTACCCAGAATCCCCTGCAAACCTCAATTTTAGCTGAACAAATCACTTTTTTCACACATTTTTGTGTGGGAAAGTTGTGGCATCACCGGGCTCACTCAAATTTCCCACCTCCCAGCGTTCCCCTGGGTCTCCCAGGTAAAAATGGTACCTCACTTGTGTGGGAGGCCCAAGTTCCCGCGACAGGCAAGGGCCCAAAACGTAGTGAGGTGCCTTCAAATTTTCCTATCTCAAAACCACCTGGTTTTGCAAGGGGGGTCACCTGGGTTTTTGGCCCGGTGCTCTGCGGCCATCTAGGGAAACCTACCAAACCCATACATTTCTGAAAACTAGACACCTGGGGGCTACCAGGGAGGTATGGCTTGCGTGGATCCCCCAAGGTTTCCTTACCCAGAATCCCCTGCAAACCTCAATTTTAGCTGAAAAAATCACTTTTTTCACACATTTTTGTGTGGGAAAGTTGTGGCATCACCGGGCTCACTCAAATTTCCCACCTCCCAGCGTTCCCCTGGGTCTCCCAGGTAAAAATGGTGCCTCACTTGTGTGGGAGGCCCAAGTTCCCGCGACAAGCAAGGGCCCAAAACGTAGTGAGGTGACTTCAAATTTTCCTATCTCAAAACCACCTGGTTTTGCAAGGGGGGTCACCTGGGTTTTTGGCCCGGTGCTCTGCGGCCATCTAGGGAAACCTACCAAACCCATACATTTCTGAAAACTAGACACCTGGGGGCTACCAGGGAGGTATGGCTTGCATGGATCCCCCAAGGTTTCCTTACCCAGAATCCCCTGCAAACCTCAATTTTAGCTGAAAAAATCACTTTTTTCACACATTTTTGTGTGGGAAAGTTGTGGCATCCCCGGGCTCACTCAAATTTCCCACCTCCCAGCATTCCCCTGGGTCTCCCAGGTAAAAATGGTGCCTCACTTGTGTGGGAGGCCCAAGTTCCCGCGACAGGCAAGGGCCCAAAACGTAGTGAGGTGACTTCAAATTTGCCTATCTCAAAACCACCTGGTTTTGCAAGGGGGTCACCTGGGTTTTTGGCCCGGTGCTCTGCGGCCATCTAGGGAAAAGTACCAAACCCATACATGTCTGAAAACTAGACACCAGGGGGCTTCCAGGGAGGTATGGCTTGCGTGGATCCCCCAACGTTTCCTTACCCAGAATCCCCTGCAAACCTCAATTTTAGCTGAAAAAATCACTTTTTTCACACATTTTTGTGAGGGAAAGTTGTGGCATCACCGGGCTCACTCAAATTTCCCACCTCCCAGCATTCCCCTGGGTCTCCCGGTAAAATGGTGCCTCACTTGTGTGGGTGGCCCAAGTTCCCGCGACAGGCAAGGGCCCAAAACGTAGTGAGGTGACTTCAAATTTGCCTATCTCAAAACCACCTGGTTTTGCAAGGGGTGTCACCTGGGTTTTTGACCCGGTGCTCTGCGGCCATCTATGGAAACCTACCAAACCCATACATTTCTGAAAACTAGACACCCGGGGGCTTCCAGGGAGGTATGGCTTGCATGGATCCCCCAACGTTTCCTTACCCAGAATCCCCTGCAAACCTCAATTTTAGCTGAAAAAATCACTTTTTTCACACATTTTTGTGTGGGAAAGTTGTGGCATCACCGGGCTCACTCAAATTTCCCACCTCCCAGCATTCCCCTGGGTCTCCCAGGTAAAAATGGTGCCTCACTTGTGTGGGAGGCCCAAGTTCCCGCGACAGGCAAGGGCCCAAAACGTAGTGAGGTGACATCAAATTTTCCTATCTCAAAACCACCTGGTTTTGCAAGGGGGGGTCACCTGGGTTTTTGGCCCGGTGCTCTGCGGCCATCTAAGGAAACCTACCAAACCCATACATTTCTGAAAACTAGACACCCGGGGGGTTCCAGGGAGGTATGGCTTGCGTGGATCCCCCAACGTTTCCTTACCCAGAATCCCCTGCAAACCTCAATTTTAGTAGCTGAAAAAATCACTTTTTTCACACATTTTTGTGTGGGAAAGTTGTGGCATCACCGGGCTCACTCAAATTTCCCACCTCCCAGCGTTCCCCTGGGTCTCCCGGTAAAATGGTTCCTCACTTGTGTGGGTGGCCCAAGTTCCCGCGTCAGGCAAGGGCCCAAAACATAGTGAGGTGACTTCAAATTTTCCTATCTCAAAACCACCTGGTTTTGCAAGGGGGTGACCTGGGTTTTTGGCCCAGTGCTCTGCGGCCATCTAGGGAAACCTACCAAACCCATACATTTCTGAAAACTAGACACCTGGGGGATACCAGGGAGGTATGGCTTGCGTGGATCCCCTAAGGTTTCCTTACCCAGAATCCCCTGCAAACCTCAATTTTAGCTGAAAAAATCACTTTTTTCACACATTTTTGTGTGGGAAAGTTGTGGCATCACCGGGCTCACTCAAATTTCCCACCTCCCAGTGTTCCCCTGGATCTCCCAGTAAAAATGGTGCCTCACTTGTGTGGGAGGCCCAAGTTCCCGCGACAGGCAAGGGCCCAAAATGTAGTGAGGTGACTTCAAATTTGCCTATCTCAAAACCACCTGGTTTTGCAAGGGGGGTCACCAGGGTTTTTGGCCCGGTGCTCTGCGGCTGTCTAGGGAAACCTACCAAACCCATACATTTCTGAAAACTAGACACCCGGGGGCTTCCAGGGAGGTATGGCTTGCGTGGATCCCCCAACGTTTCCTTACCCAGAATCCCCTGCAAACCTCAATTTTAGCTGAAAAAATCACTTTTTTCACACATTTTTGTGTGGGAAAGTTGTGGCATCACGGGGCTCACTCAAATTTCCCACCTCCCAGCGTTCCCCTGGGTCTCCCGGTAAAAATGGTGCCTCACTTGCGTGGGAGGCCCAAGTTCCCGCGAAAGGCAAGGGCCCAAAACGTAGTGAGGTGACTTCAAATTTGCCTATCTCTAAACCACCTGGTTTTGCAAGGGGGGTCACCTGGGTTTTTGGCCCGGTGCTCTGCGGCCATCTAGGGAAACCTACCAAACCCATACATTTCTGAAAACTAGACACCTGGGGGCTACCAGGGAGGTATGGCTTGCGTGGATCCCCCAAGGTTTCCTTACCCAGAATCCCCTGCAAACCTCAATTTTAGCTGAAAGAATCACTTTTTTCACACATTTTTGTGTGGGAAAGTTGTGGCATCCCCGGGCTCACTCAAATTTCCCACCTCCCAGCATTCCCCTGGGTCTCCCAGGTAAAAATGGTGCCTCACTTGTGTGGGAGGCCCAAGTTCCCGCGACAGGCAAGGGCCCAAAACGTAGTGAGGTGACTTCAAATTTGCCTATCTCAAAACCACCTGGTTTTGTAAGGGGGGTCACCTGGGTTTTTGGCCCGGTGCTCTGCGGCCATCTAGGGAAACCTACCAAGCCCATACATTTCTGAAAACTAGACACCCGGGGGCTTCCAGGGAGGTATGGCTTGCGTGGATCCCCCAACGTTTCCTTACCCAGAATCCCCTGCAAACCTCAATTTTAGCTGAAAAAATCACTTTTTTCACACATTTTTGTGTGGGAAAGTTGTGGCATCACCGGGCTCACTCAAATTTCCCACCTCCCAGCATTCCCCTGGGTCTCCCGGTAAAATGGTGCCTCACTTGTGTGGGTGGCCCAAGTTCGAGCGACAGGCAAGGGTCCAAAACGTAGTGAGGTGACTTCAAATTTGCCTATCTCAAAACCACCTGGTTTTGCAAGGGGTGTCACCTGGGTTTTTGACCCGGTGCTCTGCGGCCATCTACGGAAACCTACCAAACCCATACATTTCTGAAAGCTAGACACCCGGGGGCTTCCAGGGAGGTATGGCTTGCATGGATCCCCCAACGTTTCCTTACCCAGAATCCCCTGCAAACCTCAATTTTAGCTGAACAAATCACTTTTTTCACACATTTTTGTGTGGGAAAGTTGTGGCATCACCGGGCTCACTCAAATTTCCCACCTCCCAGCGTTCCCCTGGGTCTCCCAGGTAAAAATGGTACCTCACTTGTGTGGGAGGCCCAAGTTCCCGCGACAGGCAAGGGCCCAAAACGTAGTGAGGTGCCTTCAAATTTTCCTATCTCAAAACCACCTGGTTTTGCAAGGGGGGTCACCTGGGTTTTTGGCCCGGTGCTCTGCGGCCATCTAGGGAAACCTACCAAACCCATACATTTCTGAAAACTAGACACCTGGGGGCTACCAGGGAGGTATGGCTTGCGTGGATCCCCCAAGGTTTCCTTACCCAGAATCCCCTGCAAACCTCAATTTTAGCTGAAAAAATCACTTTTTTCACACATTTTTGTGTGGGAAAGTTGTGGCATCACCGGGCTCACTCAAATTTCCCACCTCCCAGCGTTCCCCTGGGTCTCCCAGGTAAAAATGGTGCCTCACTTGTGTGGGAGGCCCAAGTTCCCGCGACAAGCAAGGGCCCAAAACGTAGTGAGGTGACTTCAAATTTTCCTATCTCAAAACCACCTGGTTTTGCAAGGGGGGTCACCTGGGTTTTTGGCCCGGTGCTCTGCGGCCATCTAGGGAAACCTACCAAACCCATACATTTCTGAAAACTAGACACCTGGGGGCTACCAGGGAGGTATGGCTTGCATGGATCCCCCAAGGTTTCCTTACCCAGAATCCCCTGCAAACCTCAATTTTAGCTGAAAAAATCACTTTTTTCACACATTTTTGTGTGGGAAAGTTGTGGCATCCCCGGGCTCACTCAAATTTCCCACCTCCCAGCATTCCCCTGGGTCTCCCAGGTAAAAATGGTGCCTCACTTGTGTGGGAGGCCCAAGTTCCCGCGACAGGCAAGGGCCCAAAACGTAGTGAGGTGACTTCAAATTTGCCTATCTCAAAACCACCTGGTTTTGCAAGGGGGTCACCTGGGTTTTTGGCCCGGTGCTCTGCGGCCATCTAGGGAAAAGTACCAAACCCATACATGTCTGAAAACTAGACACCAGGGGGCTTCCAGGGAGGTATGGCTTGCGTGGATCCCCCAACGTTTCCTTACCCAGAATCCCCTGCAAACCTCAATTTTAGCTGAAAAAATCACTTTTTTCACACATTTTTGTGAGGGAAAGTTGTGGCATCACCGGGCTCACTCAAATTTCCCACCTCCCAGCATTCCCCTGGGTCTCCCGGTAAAATGGTGCCTCACTTGTGTGGGTGGCCCAAGTTCCCGCGACAGGCAAGGGCCCAAAACGTAGTGAGGTGACTTCAAATTTGCCTATCTCAAAACCACCTGGTTTTGCAAGGGGTGTCACCTGGGTTTTTGACCCGGTGCTCTGCGGCCATCTATGGAAACCTACCAAACCCATACATTTCTGAAAACTAGACACCCGGGGGCTTCCAGGGAGGTATGGCTTGCATGGATCCCCCAACGTTTCCTTACCCAGAATCCCCTGCAAACCTCAATTTTAGCTGAAAAAATCACTTTTTTCACACATTTTTGTGTGGGAAAGTTGTGGCATCACCGGGCTCACTCAAATTTCCCACCTCCCAGCATTCCCCTGGGTCTCCCAGGTAAAAATGGTGCCTCACTTGTGTGGGAGGCCCAAGTTCCCGCGACAGGCAAGGGCCCAAAACGTAGTGAGGTGACATCAAATTTTCCTATCTCAAAACCACCTGGTTTTGCAAGGGGGGGTCACCTGGGTTTTTGGCCCGGTGCTCTGCGGCCATCTAAGGAAACCTACCAAACCCATACATTTCTGAAAACTAGACACCCGGGGGGTTCCAGGGAGGTATGGCTTGCGTGGATCCCCCAACGTTTCCTTACCCAGAATCCCCTGCAAACCTCAATTTTAGTAGCTGAAAAAATCACTTTTTTCACACATTTTTGTGTGGGAAAGTTGTGGCATCACCGGGCTCACTCAAATTTCCCACCTCCCAGCGTTCCCCTGGGTCTCCCGGTAAAATGGTTCCTCACTTGTGTGGGTGGCCCAAGTTCCCGCGTCAGGCAAGGGCCCAAAACATAGTGAGGTGACTTCAAATTTTCCTATCTCAAAACCACCTGGTTTTGCAAGGGGGTCACCTGGGTTTTTGGCCCAGTGCTCTGCGGCCATCTAGGGAAACCTACCAAACCCATACATTTCTGAAAACTAGACACCTGGGGGATACCAGGGAGGTATGGCTTGCGTGGATCCCCTAAGGTTTCCTTACCCAGAATCCCCTGCAAACCTCAATTTTAGCTGAAAAAATCACTTTTTTCACACATTTTTGTGTGGGAAAGTTGTGGCATCACCGGGCTCACTCAAATTTCCCACCTCCCAGTGTTCCCCTGGATCTCCCAGTAAAAATGGTGCCTCACTTGTGTGGGAGGCCCAAGTTCCCGCGACAGGCAAGGGCCCAAAATGTAGTGAGGTGACTTCAAATTTGCCTATCTCAAAACCACCTGGTTTTGCAAGGGGGGTCACCAGGGTTTTTGGCCCGGTGCTCTGCGGCTGTCTAGGGAAACCTACCAAACCCATACATTTCTGAAAACTAGACACCCGGGGGCTTCCAGGGAGGTATGGCTTGCGTGGATCCCCCAACGTTTCCTTACCCAGAATCCCCTGCAAACCTCAATTTTAGCTGAAAAAATCACTTTTTTCACACATTTTTGTGTGGGAAAGTTGTGGCATCACGGGGCTCACTCAAATTTCCCACCTCCCAGCGTTCCCCTGGGTCTCCCGGTAAAAATGGTGCCTCACTTGCGTGGGAGGCCCAAGTTCCCGCGAAAGGCAAGGGCCCAAAACGTAGTGAGGTGACTTCAAATTTGCCTATCTCTAAACCACCTGGTTTTGCAAGGGGGGTCACCAGGGTTTTTGGCCCGGTGCTCTGCGGCTGTCTAGGGAAACCTACCAAACCCATACATTTCTGAAAACTAGACACCCGGGGGCTTCCAGGGAGGTATGGCTTGCGTGGATCCCCCAACGTTTCCTTAACCAGAATCCCCTGCAAACCTCAATTTTAGCTGAAAAAATCACTTTTTTCACACATTTTTGTGTGGGAAAGTTGTGGCATCACCGGGCTCACTCAAATTTCCCACCTCCCAGCGTTCCCCTGGGTCTGCCGGTAAAAATGGTGCCTCACTTGTGTGGGAGGCCCAACTTCCCGCGACAGGCAAGGGCCCAAAACGTAGTGAGGTGACTTCAAATTTTCCTATCTCAAAACCACCTGGTTTTGCAAGGGGGTCACCTGGGTTTTTGGCCCCGTGCTCTGCGGCCATCTAGGGAAACCTACCAAACCAATACATTTCTGAAAACTAGACACCCGGGGGCTACCAGGGAGGTATGGCTTGCGTGGATCCCTTAAGGTTTCCTTACCCAGAATCCCCTGCGAACCTAAATTTTAGCTGAAAAAATCACTTTTTTCACACATTTTTGTGTGGGAAAGTTGTGGCATCAAAGGGCTCACTCAAATTTCCCACCTCCCAGCGTTCCCCTGGGTCTCCCGGTAAAAATGGTGCCTCACTTGTGTGGGAGGCCCAAGTTCCCGCGACAGGCAAGGGCCCAAAATGAAGTGAGGTGACTTCAAATTTGCCTATCTCAAAACCACCTGGTTTTGCAAGGGGGGTCACCTGGGTTTTTGGCCCGGTGCTATGCGGCCATCTAGGAAACCTACCAAACCCATACATTTCTGAAAACTAGACACCCGGGGGCTTCCAGGGAGGTATGGCTTGCGTGGATCCCCCAAAGTTTCCTTACCCAGAATCCCCTGCAAACCTCAATTTTAGCTGAAAAAATTACTTTTTTCACACATTTTTGTGTGGGAAAGTTGTGGCATCGGGCTCACTCAAATTTCCCACCTCCCAGTGTTCCCCTGGGTCTCCCGGTAAAATGGTGCCTCACTTATGGGGGTGGCCCAAGTTCCCGCGACAGGCAAAGGCCCAAAACGTAGTGAGGTGACTTCAAATTTTCCTATCTCAAAACCACCTGGTTTTGCAAGGGGGTCACCTGGGTTTTTGGCCCCGTGCTCTTCGGCCATCTAGGGAAACCTACCAAACCCATACATTTCTGAAAACTAGACACCCGGGGGCTACCAGGGAGGTATGGCTTGCGTGGATCCCTTAAGGTTTCCTTACCCAGAATCCCCTGCAAACCTAAATTTTAGCTGAAAAAATCACTTTTTTCACACATTTTTGTGTGGGAAAGTTGTGGCATCACCGGGCTCACTCAAATTTCCCACCTCCCAGCATTCCCCTGGGTCTCCCGGTAAAATGGTGCCTCACTTATGTGGGTGGCCCAAGTTCCCGCGACAGGCAAAGGCCCAAAACGTAGTGAGGTGACTTCAAATTTGCCTATCTCAAAACCACCTGGTTTTGCAAGGGGGGTCACCTGGGTTTTTGGCCCGGTGCTCTGCGGCCATCTACGGAAACCTACCAAGCCCATACATTTCTGAAAACTAGACACCCGGGGGCTTCCAGGGAGGTATGGCTTGCGTGGATCCCCCAACGTTTCCTTACCCAGAATCCCCTGCAAACCTCAATTTTAGCTGAAAAAATCACTTTTTTCACACATTTTTGTGTGGGAAAGTTGTGGCATCACCGGGCTCACTCAAATTTCCCACCTCCCAGCGTTCCCCTGGGTCTCCCAGGTAAAAATGGTGCCTCACTTGTGTGGGAGGCCCAAGTTCCCGCGACAGGCAAGGGCCCAAAACGTAGTGAGGTGACTTCAAATTTGCCTATCTCAAAACCACCTGGTTTTGCAAGGGGGGTCACCTGGGTTTTTGGCCCGGTGCTCTGCGGCCATCTAGGGAAACCTACCAAACCCATACATTTCTGAAAACTAGACACCCGGGGGCTTCCAGGGAGGTATGGCTTGCGTGGATCCCCCAACGTTTCCTTACTCAGAATCCCCTGCAAACCTCAATTTTAGCTGAAAAAATCACTTTTTTCACACATTTTTGTGTGGGAAAGTTGTGGCATCACCGGGCTCACTCAAATTTCCCACCTCCCAGTGTTCCCCTGGATCTCCCAGTAAAAATGGTGCCTCACTTGTGTGGGAGGCCCAAGTTCCCGCGACAGGCAAGGGCCCAAAACGTAGTGAGGTGACTTCAAATTTTCCTATCTCAAAACCACCTGGTTTTGCAAGGGGGTCACCTGGGTTTTTGGCCCCGTGCTCTGCGGCCATCTAGGGAAACCTACCAAACCCATACATTTCTGAAAACTAGACACCCGGGGGCTACCAGGGAGGTATGGCTTGCGTGGATCCCTTAAGGTTTCCTTACCCAGAATCCCCTGCAAACCTAAATTTTAGCTGAAAAAATCACTTTTTTCACACATTTTTGTGTGGGAAAGTTGTGGCATCACCGGGCTCACTCAAATTTCCCACCTCCCAGCATTCCCCTGGGTCTCCCAGGTAAAAATGGTGCCTCACTTGTGTGGGAGGCCCAAGTTCCCGCGACAGGCAAGGGCCCAAAACGTAGTGAGGTGACTTCAAATTTTCCTATCTCAAAACCACCTGGTTTTGCAAGGGGGTCACCTGGGTTTTTGGCCCCGTGCTCTGCGGCCATCTAGGGAAACTTACCAAACCCATACATTTCTGAAAACTAGACACTCGGGGGCTACCAGGGAGGTATGGCTTGCGTGGATCCCTTAAGGTTTCCTTACCCAGAATCCCCTGCAAACCTCAATTTTAGCTGAAAAAATCACTTTTTTCACACATTTTTGTGTGGGAAAGTCGTGGCATCATCGGGCTCACTCAAATTTCCCACCTCCCAGCGTTCCCCTGGGTCTCCCGGTAAAATGGTGCCTCACTTGTGTGGGTGTCCCAAGTTCCAGCGACAGGCAAGGGCGAAAAACATAGTGAGGTGACTTCAAATTTTCCTATCTCAAAACCACCTGGTTTTGCAAGGGGGGTCACCTGGGTTTTTGGCCCGGTGCTCTGCGTCCATCTAGGGAAACCTACCAAACCCATACATTTCTGAAAACTAGACACCTGGGGGCTACCAGGGAGGTATGGCTTGCGTGGATCCCCCAAGGTTTCCTTACCCAGAATCCCCTGCAAACCTAAATTTTAGCTGAAAAAATCACTTTTTTCACACATTTTTGTGTGGGAAAGTTATGGCATCACCGGGCTCACTCAAATTTCCCACCTCCCAGCATTCCCCTGGGTCTCCCGGTAAAATGGTGCCTCACTTATGTGGGTGGCCCAAGTTCCCGCGACAGGCAAAGGCCCAAAACGTAGTGAGGTGACTTCAAATTTGCCTATCTCAAAACCACCTGGTTTTGCAAGGGGGGTCACCTGGGTTTTTGGCCCGGTGCTCTGCGGCCATCTATGGAAACCTACCAAGCCCATACATTTCTGAAAACTAGACACCCGGGGGCTTCCAGGGAGGTATGGCTTGCGTGGATCCCCCAACGTTTCCTTACCCAGAATCCCCTGCAAACCTCAATTTTAGCTGAAAAAATCACTTTTTTCACTCATTTTTGTGTGGGAAAGTTGTGGCATCACCGGGCTCACTCAAATTTCCCACCTCCCAGCGTTCCCCTGGGTCTCCCAGGTAAAAATGGTGCCTCACTTGTGTGGGAGGCCCAAGTTCCCGCGACAGGCAAGGGCCCAAAACGTAGTGAGGTGACTTCAAATTTGCCTATCTCAAAACCACCTGGTTTTGCAAGGGGGGTCACCAGGGTTTTTGGCCCGGTGCTCTGTGGCCGTCTAGGGAAACCTACCAAACCCATACATTTCTGAAAACTAGACACCCGGGGGCTTCCAGGGAGGTATGGCTTGCGTGGATCCCCCAACGTTTCCTTACCCAGAATCCCCTGCAAACCTCAATTTTAGCTGAAAGAAATCACTTTTTTCACACATTTTTGTGTGGGAAAGTTGTGGCATCACCGGGCTCACTCAAATTTCCCACCTCCCAGCGTTCCCCTGGGTCTCCCGGTAAAAATTGTGCCTCACTTGTGTGGGAGGCCCAAGTTCCAGCGACAGGCAAGGGCCCAAAACGTAGTGAGGTGACTTCAAATTTGCCTATCTCAAAACCACCTGGATTTGCAAGGGGGGTCACCTGGGTTTTTGTGCCGGTGCTCTGCGGCCATCTAGGGAAACCTACCAAACCCATACATTTCTGAAAACTAGACACCCGGGGGCTTCCAGGGAGGTATGGCTTGCGTGGATCCCCCAAGGTTTCCTTACCCAGAATCCCCTGCAAACCTCAATTTTAGCTGAAAAACCACTTTTTTCACACATTTTTGTGTGGGAAAGTTGTGGCATCCCCGGGCTCACTCAAATTTCCCACCTCCGAGCATTCCCCTGGGTCTCCCAGGTAAAAATGGTGCCTCACTTGTGTGGGAGGCCCAAGTTCCTGCGACAGGCAAGGGCCCAAAACGTAGTGAGGTGACTTCAAATTTTCCTATCTCAAAACCACCTGGTTTTGCAAGGGGGTCACCTGGATTTTTTGGCCCCGTGCTCTGCGGCCATATAGGGAAACCTACCAAACCAATACATTTCTGAAAACTAGACACCCGGGGGCTACCAGGGAGGTATGGCTTGCGTGGATCCCTTAAGGTTTCCTTACCCAGAATCCCCTGCACACCTAAATTTTAGCTGAAAAAATCACTTTTTTCACACATTTTTGTGTGGGAAAGTTGTGGCATCACCGGGCTCACTCAAATTTCCCACCTCCCAGCGTTCCCCTGGGTCTCCCGGTAAAAATGGTGCCTCACTTGTGTGGGAGGCCCAAGTTCCCGCGACAGGCAAGGGCCCAAAATGAAGTGAGGTGACTTCAAATTTGCCTATCTCAAAACCACCTGGTTTTGCAAGGGGGGTCACCTGGGTTTTTGGCCCGGTGCTATGCGGCCATCTAGGAAACCTACCAAACCCATACATTTCTGAAAACTAGACACCCGGGGGCTTCCAGGGAGGTATGGCTTGCGTGGATCCCCCAAAGTTTCCTTACCCAGAATCCCCTGCAAACCTTAATTTTAGCTGAAAAAATCACTTTTTTCACACATTTTTGTGTGGGAAAGTTGTGGCATCGGGCTCACTCAAATTTCCCACCTCCCAGTGTTCCCCTGGGTCTCCCGGTAAAATGGTGCCTCACTTATGTGGGTGGCCCAAGTTCCCGCGACAGGCAAAGGCCCAAAACGTAGTGAGGTGATTTCAAATTTTCCTATCTCAAAACCACCTGGTTTTGCAAGGGGGTCACCTGGGTTTTTGGCCCCGTGCTCTGCGGCCATCTAGGGAAACCTACCAAACCCATACATTTCTGAAAACTAAACACCCGGGGGCTACAAGGGAGGTATGGCTTGCGTGGATCCCTTAAGGTTTCCTTACCCAGAATCCCCTGCAAACCTAAATTTTAGATGAAAAAATCACTTTTTTCACACATTTTTGTGTGGGAAAGTTGTGGCATCCCCGGGCTCACTCAAATTTCCCACCTCCGAGCATTCCCCTGGGTCTCCCAGGTAAAAATGGTGCCTCACTTGTGTGGGAGGCCCAAGTTCCTGCGACAGGCAAGGGCCCAAAACGTAGTGAGGTGACTTCAAATTTTCCTATCTCAAAACCACCTGGTTTTGCAAGGGGGTCACCTGGATTTTTTGGCCCCGTGCTCTGCGGCCATATAGGGAAACCTACCAAACCAATACATTTCTGAAAACTAGACACCCGGGGGCTACCAGGGAGGTATGGCTTGCGTGGATCCCTTAAGGTTTCCTTACCCAGAATCCCCTGCACACCTAAATTTTAGCTGAAAAAATCACTTTTTTCACACATTTTTGTGTGGGAAAGTTGTGGCATCACCGGGCTCACTCAAATTTCCCACCTCCCAGCGTTCCCCTGGGTCTCCCGGTAAAAATGGTGCCTCACTTGTGTGGGAGGCCCAAGTTCCCGCGACAGGCAAGGGCCCAAAATGAAGTGAGGTGACTTCAAATTTGCCTATCTCAAAACCACCTGGTTTTGCAAGGGGGGTCACCTGGGTTTTTGGCCCGGTGCTATGCGGCCATCTAGGAAACCTACCAAACCCATACATTTCTGAAAACTAGACACCCGGGGGCTTCCAGGGAGGTATGGCTTGCGTGGATCCCCCAAAGTTTCCTTACCCAGAATCCCCTGCAAACCTTAATTTTAGCTGAAAAAATCACTTTTTTCACACATTTTTGTGTGGGAAAGTTGTGGCATCGGGCTCACTCAAATTTCCCACCTCCCAGTGTTCCCCTGGGTCTCCCGGTAAAATGGTGCCTCACTTATGTGGGTGGCCCAAGTTCCCGCGACAGGCAAAGGCCCAAAACGTAGTGAGGTGATTTCAAATTTTCCTATCTCAAAACCACCTGGTTTTGCAAGGGGGTCACCTGGGTTTTTGGCCCCGTGCTCTGCGGCCATCTAGGGAAACCTACCAAACCCATACATTTCTGAAAACTAAACACCCGGGGGCTACAAGGGAGGTATGGCTTGCGTGGATCCCTTAAGGTTTCCTTACCCAGAATCCCCTGCAAACCTAAATTTTAGCTGAAAAAATCACTTTTTTCACACATTTTTGTGTGGGAAAGTTGTGGCATCACCGGGCTCACTCAAATTTCCCACCTCCCAGCATTCCCCTGGGTCTCCCAGGTAAAAATGGTGCCTCACTTGTGTGGGAGGCCCAAGTTCCCGCGACAGGCAAGGGCCCAAAACGTAGTGAGGTGACTTCAAATTTTCCTATCTCAAAACCACCTGGTTTTGCAAGGGGGTCACCTGGGTTTTTGGCCCCGTGCTCTGCGGCCATCTAGGGAAACCTACCAAACCCATACATTTCTGAAAACTAGACACTCGGGGGCTACCAGGGAGGTATGGCTTGAGTGGATCCCTTAAGGTTTCCTTACACAGAATCCCCTGCAAACCTAAATTTTAGCTGAAAAAATCACTTTTTTCACACATTTTTGTGTGGGAAAGTTATGGCATCACCGGGCTCACTCAAATTTCCCACCTCCCAGCATTCCCCTGGGTCTCCCGGTAAAATGGTGCCTCACTTATGTGGGTGGCCCAAGTTCCCGCGACAGGCAAAGGCCCAAAACGTAGTGAGGAGACTTCAAATTTGCCTATCTCAAAACCACCTGGTTTTGCAAGGGGGGTCACCAGGGTTTTTGGCCCGGTGCTCTGTGGCCGTCTAGGGAAACCTACCAAACCCATACATTTCTGAAAACTAGACACCTGGGGGCTTCCAGGGAGGTATGGCTTGCGTGGATCCCCCAACGTTTCCTTACCCAGAATCCCCTGCAAACCTCAATTTTAGCTGAAAAAATCACTTTTTTCACACATTTTTGTGTGGGAAAGTTGTGGCATCACCGGGCTCACTCAAATTTCCCACCTCCCAGCGTTCCCCTGGGTCTCCCGGTAAAAATTGTGCCTCACTTGTGTGGGAGGCCCAAGTTCCCGCGACAGGCAAGGGCCCAAAACGTAGTGAGGTGACTTCAAATTTGCCTATCTCAAAACCACCTGGATTTGCAAGGGGGGTCACCTGGGTTTTTGGGCCGGTGCTCTGCGGCCATCTAGGGAAACCTACCAAACCCATACATTTCTGAAAACTAGACACCCGGGGGCTTCCAGGGAGGTATGGCTTGCGTGGATCCCCCAAAGTTTCCTTACCCAGAATCCCCTGCAAACCTTAATTTTAGCTGAAAAAATCACTTTTTTCACACATTTTTGTGTGGGAAAGTTGTGGCATCGGGCTCACTCAAATTTCCCACCTCCCAGTGTTCCCCTGGGTCTCCCGGTAAAATGGTGCCTCACTTATGTGGGTGGCCCAAGTTCCCGCGACAGGCAAAGGCCCAAAACGTAGTGAGGTGATTTCAAATTTTCCTATCTCAAAACCACCTGGTTTTGCAAGGGGGTCACCTGGGTTTTTGGCCCCGTGCTCTGCGGCCATCTAGGGAAACCTACCAAACCCATACATTTCTGAAAACTAAACACCCGGGGGCTACAAGGGAGGTATGGCTTGCGTGGATCCCTTAAGGTTTCCTTACCCAGAATCCCCTGCAAACCTAAATTTTAGCTGAAAAAATCACTTTTTTCACACATTTTTGTGTGGGAAAGTTGTGGCATCACCGGGCTCACTCAAATTTCCCACCTCCCAGCATTCCCCTGGGTCTCCCAGGTAAAAATGGTGCCTCACTTGTGTGGGAGGCCCAAGTTCCCGCGACAGGCAAGGGCCCAAAACGTAGTGAGGTGACTTCAAATTTTCCTATCTCAAAACCACCTGGTTTTGCAAGGGGGTCACCTGGGTTTTTGGCCCCGTGCTCTGCGGCCATCTAGGGAAACCTACCAAACCCATACATTTCTGAAAACTAGACACTCGGGGGCTACCAGGGAGGTATGGCTTGAGTGGATCCCTTAAGGTTTCCTTACACAGAATCCCCTGCAAACCTAAATTTTAGCTGAAAAAATCACTTTTTTCACACATTTTTGTGTGGGAAAGTTATGGCATCACCGGGCTCACTCAAATTTCCCACCTCCCAGCATTCCCCTGGGTCTCCCGGTAAAATGGTGCCTCACTTATGTGGGTGGCCCAAGTTCCCGCGACAGGCAAAGGCCCAAAACGTAGTGAGGAGACTTCAAATTTGCCTATCTCAAAACCACCTGGTTTTGCAAGGGGGGTCACCAGGGTTTTTGGCCCGGTGCTCTGTGGCCGTCTAGGGAAACCTACCAAACCCATACATTTCTGAAAACTAGACACCTGGGGGCTTCCAGGGAGGTATGGCTTGCGTGGATCCCCCAACGTTTCCTTACCCAGAATCCCCTGCAAACCTCAATTTTAGCTGAAAGAAATCACTTTTTTCACACATTTTTGTGTGGGAAAGTTGTGGCATCACCGGGCTCACTCAAATTTCCCACCTCCCAGCGTTCCCCTGGGTCTCCCGGTAAAAATTGTGCCTCACTTGTGTGGGAGGCCCAAGTTCCAGCGACAGGCAAGGGCCCAAAACGTAGTGAGGTGACTTCAAATTTGCCTATCTCAAAACCACCTGGATTTGCAAGGGGGGTCACCTGGGTTTTTGGGCCGGTGCTCTGCGGCCATCTAGGGAAACCTACCAAACCCATACATTTCTGAAAACTAGACACCCGGGGGCTTCCAGGGAGGTATGGCTTGCGTGGATCCCCCAAGGTTTCCTTACCCAGAATCCCCTGCAAACCTCAATTTTAGCTGAAAAACCACTTTTTTCACACATTTTTGTGTGGGAAAGTTGTGGCATCACCGGGCTCACTCAAATTTCCCACCTCCCAGCATTCCCCTGGGTCTCCCAGGTAAAAATGGTGCCTCACTTGTGTGGGAGGCCCAAGTTCCCGCGACAGGCAAGGGCCCAAAACGTAGTGAGGTGACTTCAAATTTGCCTATCTCAAAACCACCTGGTTTTGCAAGGGGGGTCACCTGGGTTTTTGGCCCGGTGCTCTGCGGCCATCTAGGGAAACCTACCAGACCCATACATTTCTGAAAACTAGACACCCGGGGGCTTCCAGGGAGGTATGGCTTGCGTGGATCCCCCAATGTTTCCTTACCCAGAATCCCCTGCAAACCTCAATTTTAGCTGAAAAAATCACTTTTTTCACACATTTTTGTGTGGGAAAGTTGTGGCATCACCGGGCTCACTCAAATTTCCCACCTCCCAGCGTTCCCCTGGGTCTCCCGGTAAAATGGTGCCTCACTTGTGTGGGTGGCCCAAGTTCCCACGAAAGGCAAGGGCCCAAAACGTAGTGAGGTGACTTCAAATTTGCCTATCTCAAAACCACTTGGTTTTGCAAGGGGGGTCACCTGGGTTTTTGGCCCGGTGCTCTGCGGCCATCTAGGGAAACCTACCAAACCCATACATTTCTGAAAACTAGACACCCGGGGGCTTCCAGGGAGGTATGGCTTGCGTGGATCCCCCAAAGTTTCCTTACCCAGAATCCCCTGCAAACCTCAATTTTAGCTGAAAAAAAAACCTTTTTTCACACATTTTTGTGTGGGAAATTTGTGGCATCACCGGGCTCACTCAAATTTCCCACCTCCCAGCGTTCCCCTGGGTCTCCCGGTAAAAATGGGGCCTCACTTGTGTGGGAGTCCCAAGTTCCCGCGACAGGCAAGGGCCCAAAACATAGTGAGGTGACTTCAAATTTTCCTATCTCAAAACCACCTGGTTTTGCAAGGGGGGTCACCTGGGTTTTTGGCCCGGTGCTCTGCGGCCATCTAGGGAAACCTACCAAACCCATACATTTCTGAAAACTAGAAACCTGGGGGCTACCAGGGAGGTATGGCTTGCGTGGATCCCCCAAGGTTTCCTTACCCAGAATCCCCTGCAAACCTCAATTTTAGCTGAAAAAATCACTTTTTTCACACATTTTTGTGTGGGAAAGTTGTGGCATCACCGGGCTCACTCAAATTTCCCACCTCCCAGTGTTCCCCTGGATCTCCCGGTAAAAATGGTGCCTCACTTGTGTGGGAGTCCCAAGTTCCCGCGACAGGCAAGGGCCCAAAACATAGTGAGGTGACTTCAAATTTTCCCATCTCAAAACCACCTGGTTTTGCAAGGGGGGTCACCTGGGTTTTTGGCCCGGTGCTCTGCGGCCATCTAGGGAAACCTACCAAACCCATACATTTCTGAAAACTAGAAACCTGGGGGCTACCAGGGAGGTATGGCTTGCGTGGATCCCCCAAGGTTTCCTTACCCAGAATCCCCTGCAAACCTCAATTTTAGCTGAAAAAATCACTTTTTTCACACATTTTTGTGTGGGAAAGTTGTGGCATCACCGGGCTCACTCAAATTTCCCACCTCCCAGTGTTTCCCTGGATCTCCCGGTAAAAATGGTGCCTCACTTGTGTGGGAGTCCCAAGTTCCCGCGACAGGCAAGGGCCCAAAATGAAGTGAGGTGACTTCAAATTTGCCTATCACAAAACCACCTGGTTTTGCAAGGGGGTCACCTGGGTTTTTGGCCCGGTGCTCTGCGGCCATCTAGGGAAACCTACCAAACCCATACATTTCCGAAAACTAGACACCCGGGGGCTTCCAGGGAGGTATGGCTTGCGTGGTTCCCCAACATTTCCTTACCCAGAATCCCCTGCAAACCTCAATTTTAGCTGAAAAAAATCACTTTTTTCACACATTTTTGTGTGGGAAAGTTGTGGCATCACCGGGCTCACTCAAATTTCCCACCTCCCAGCGTTCCCCTGGGTCTCCCGGTTAAAAATGTGCCTCACTTGTGTGGGAGGCCCAAGTTCCAGCGACAGGCAAGGGCCCAAAACGTAGTGAGGTGACTTCAAATGTACCTATCTCAAAACCACCTGGATTTGCAAGGGGGGTCACCTGGGTTTTTGGGCCGGTGCTCTGCGGCCATCTAGGGAAACCTACCAAACCCATACATTTCTGACAACTAGATACCCGGGGGCTTCCAGGGAGGTATGGCTTGCGTGGATCCCTCAACGTTTCCTTACCCAGAATCCCCTGCAAACCTCAATTTTAGCTGAAAAAATCACTTTTTTCACACATTTTTGTGTGGGAAAGTTGTGGCATCACCGGGCTCTCTCAAATTTCCCACCTCCCAGCGTTCCCCTGGGTCTCCCAGGTAAAAATGGTGCCTCACTTGCGTGGGAGGCCCAAGTTCCCGCGAAAGGCAAGGGCCCAAAACGTAGTGAGGTGACTTCAAATTTGCCTATCTCAAAACCACCTGGTTTTGCAAGGGGGGTCACCAGGGTTTTTGGCCCGGTGCTCTGCAGCTGTCTAGGGAAACCTACCAAACCCATACATTTCTGAAAACTAGACACCTGGGGGCTTCCAGGGAGGTATGGCTTGTGTGGATCCCCCAATGTTTCCTTACCCATAATCCCCTGCAAACCTCAATTTTAGCTGAAAAAATCACTTTTTTCACACATTTTTGTGTGGGAAAGTTGTGGCATCACCGGGCTCACTCAAATTTCCCACCTCCCAGCATTCCCCTGGGTCTCCCGGTAAAAATGGTGACTCACTTGTGTGGGAGGCCCAAGTTCCTGTGACAGGCAAGGGCCCAAAACGTAGTGAGGTGACTTCAAATTTTCCTATCTCAAAACCACCTGGTTTTGCAAGGGGGGTCACCAGGGTTTTTGGCCCCGTGCTCTGCGGCCATCTAGGGAAACCTACCAAACCCATACATTTCTGAAAACTACACACCCGGGGGCTTCCAGGGAGGTATGGCTTGCATGGATCCCCTAACGTTTCCTTACCCAGAATCCCCTGCAAACCTCAATTTTAGCTGAAAAAATCACTTTTTTCACACATTTTTGTGTGGAAAAGTTGTGGCATCACCGGGCTCACTCAAATTTCCCACCTCCCAGCGTTCCCTGGGTCTCCCGGTATAAATGGTGCCTCACTTGTGTGGGAGGCCCAAGTTCCCGCGACAGGCAAGGGCCCAAAACGTAGTGAGGTGACTTCAAATTTGCCTATCTCAAAACCACCTGGTTTTGCAAGAGGGGTCACCAGGGTTTTTGGCCCGGTGCTCTGCGGCCATCAAGGGAAACCCACCAAACCCATACATTTCCGAAAACTAGACACCCGGGGGCTTCCAGGGAGGTATGGCTTGCGTGGTTCCCCAACATTTCCTTACCCAGAATCCCCTGCAAACCTCAATTTTAGCTGAAAAAAATCACTTTTTTCACACATTTTTGTGTGGGAAAGTTGTGGCATCACCGGGCTCACTCAAATTTCCCACCTCCCAGCGTTCCCCTGGGTCTCCCGGTTAAAAATGTGCCTCACTTGTGTGGGAGGCCCAAGTTCCAGCGACAGGCAAGGGCCCAAAACGTAGTGAGGTGACTTCAAATGTACCTATCTCAAAACCACCTGGATTTGCAAGGGGGGTCACCTGGGTTTTTGGGCCGGTGCTCTGCGGCCATCTAGGGAAACCTACCAAACCCATACATTTCTGACAACTAGATACCCGGGGGCTTCCAGGGAGGTATGGCTTGCGTGGATCCCTCAACGTTTCCTTACCCAGAATCCCCTGCAAACCTCAATTTTAGCTGAAAAAATCACTTTTTTCACACATTTTTGTGTGGGAAAGTTGTGGCATCACCGGGCTCTCTCAAATTTCCCACCTCCCAGCGTTCCCCTGGGTCTCCAAGGTAAAAATGGTGCCTCACTTGCGTGGGAGGCCCAAGTTCCCGCGAAAGGCAAGGGCCCAAAACGTAGTGAGGTGACTTCAAATTTGCCTATCTCAAAACCACCTGGTTTTGCAAGGGGGGTCACCAGGGTTTTTGGCCCGGTGCTCTGCGGCTGTCTAGGGAAACCTACCAAACCCATACATTTCTGAAAACTAGACACCTGGGGGCTTCCAGGGAGGTATGGCTTGTGTGGATCCCCCAATGTTTCCTTACCCATAATCCCCTGCAAACCTCAATTTTAGCTGAAAAAATCACTTTTTTCACACATTTTTGTGTGGGAAAGTTGTGGCATCACCGGGCTCACTCAAATTTCCCACCTCCCAGCATTCCCCTGGGTCTCCCGGTAAAAATGGTGACTCACTTGTGTGGGAGGCCCAAGTTCCTGTGACAGGCAAGGGCCCAAAACGTAGTGAGGTGACTTCAAATTTTCCTATCTCAAAACCACCTGGTTTTGCAAGGGGGGTCACCAGGGTTTTTGGCCCCGTGCTCTGCGGCCATCTAGGGAAACCTACCAAACCCATACATTTCTGAAAACTAGACACCCGGGGGCTTCCAGGGAGGTATGGCTTGCATGGATCCCCTAACGTTTCCTTACCCAGAATCCCCTGCAAACCTCAATTTTAGCTGAAAAAATCACTTTTTTCACACATTTTTGTGTGGAAAAGTTGTGGCATCACCGGGCTCACTCAAATTTCCCACCTCCCAGCGTTCCCTGGGTCTCCCGGTATAAATGGTGCCTCACTTGTGTGGGAGGCCCAAGTTCCCGCGACAGGCAAGGGCCCAAAACGTAGTGAGGTGACTTCAAATTTGCCTATCTCAAAACCACCTGGTTTTGCAAGGGGGGTCACCAGGGTTTTTGGCCCGGTGCTCTGCGGCCATCAAGGGAAACCCACCAAACCCATACATTTCCGAAAACTAGACAACCGGGGGCTTCCAGGGAGGTATGGCTTGCGTGGTTCCCCCAACGTTTCCTTACCCAGAATCCCCTGCAAACCTCAATTTTAGCTGAAAAAATCACTTTTTTCACACATTTTTGTCTGGGAAAGTTGTGGCATCACCGGGCTCACTCAAATTTCCCACCTCCCAGCATTCCCCTGGGTCTCCCGGTAAAAATGGTGACTCACTTGTGTGGGAGGCCCAAGTTCCCGCGACAGGCAAGGGCCCAAAACGTAGTGAGGTGACTTCAAATTTTCCTATCTCAAAACCACCTGGTTTTGCAAGGGGGGTCACCTGGGTTTTTGGCCCCATGCTCTGCGGCCATCTAGGGAAACCCACCAAACCCATACATTTCCGAAAACTAGACACCCGGGGGCTTCCAGGGAGGTATGGCTTGCGTGGTTCCCCCAACGTTTCCTTACCCAGAATCCCCTGCAAACCTCAATTTTAGCTGAAAAAATCACTTCTTTCACACATTTTTGTGTGGGAAAGTTGTGGCATCACCGGGCTCACTCAAATTTCCCACCTCCCAGCATTCCCCTGGGTCTCCCGGTAAAAATGGTGACTCACTTGTGTGGGAGGCCCAAGTTCCCGCGACAGGCAAGGGCCCAAAACGTAGTGAGGTGACTTCAAATTTGCCTATCTCAAAACCACCTGGTTTTGCAAGGGGGGTCACCTGGGTTTTTGGCCCGGTGCTCTGCGGCCATCTACGGAAACCTACCAAACCCATACATTTCTGAAAACTAGACACCCGGGGGCTTCCAGGGAGGTATGGCTTGCATGGATCCCCTAACGTTTCCTTACCCAGAATCCCCTGCAAACCTCAATTTTAGTTGAAAAAATCACTTTTTTCACACATTTTTGTGTGGGAAAGTTGTGGCATCACCGGGCTTACTCAAATTTCCCACCTCCCAGCGTTCCCCTGGGTCTCCCAGGTAAAAATGGTGCCTCACTTGTGTGGGAGGCCCAAGTTCCAGCGACAGGCAAGGGCCCAAAACATAGTGATGTGACTTCAAATTTTCCTATCTCAAAACCACCTGGTTTTGCAAGGGGGGTCACCTGGGTTTTTGGCCCGGTGCTCTGCGGCCATCTAGGGAAACCTACCAAACCCATACATTTCTGAAAACTAGACACTCGGGGGCTACCAGGGAGGTATGGCTTGAGTGGATCCCTTAAGGTTTCCTTACCCAGAATCCCCTGCAAACCTAAATTTTAGCTGAAAAAATCACTTTTTTCACACATTTTTGTGTGGGAAAGTTATGGCATCACCGGGCTCACTCAAATTTCCCACCTCCCAGCATTCCCCTGGGTCTCCCGGTAAAATGGTGCCTCACTTATGTGGGTGGCCCAAGTTCCCGCGACAGGCAAAGGCCCAAAACGTAGTGAGGTGACTTCAAATTTGCCTATCTCAAAACCACCTGGTTTTGCAAGGGGGGTCACCTGGGTTTTTGGCCCGGTGCTCTGCGGCCATCTAGGGAAACCTACCAGACCCATACATTTCTGAAAACTAGACACCCGGGGGCTTCCAGGGAGGTATGGCTTGCGTGGATCCCCCAATGTTTCCTTACCCAGAATCCCCTGCAAACCTCAATTTTAGCTGAAAAAATCACTTTTTTCACACATTTTTGTGTGGGAAAGTTGTGGCATCACCGGGCTCACTCAAATTTCCCACCTCCCAGCGTTCCCCTGGGTCTCCCGGTAAAATGGTGCCTCACTTGTGTGGGTGGCCCAAGTTCCCACGACAGGCAAGGGCCCAAAACGTAGTGAGGTGACTTCAAATTTGCCTATCTCAAAACCACTTGGTTTTGCAAGGGGGGTCACCTGGGTTTTTGGCCCGGTGCTCTGCGGCCATCTAGGGAAACCTACCAAACCCATACATTTCTGAAAACTAGACACCCGGGGGCTTCCAGGGAGGTATGGCTTGCGTGGATCCCCCAAAGTTTCCTTACCCAGAATCCCCTGCAAACCTCAATTTTAGCTGAAAAAAATAACTTTTTTCACACATTTTTGTGTGGGAAATTTGTGGCATCACCGGGCTCACTCAAATTTCCCACCTCCCAGCGTTCCCCTGGGTCTTCGGTAAAAATGGGGCCTCACTTGTGTGGGAGTCCCAAGTTCCCGCGACAGGCAAGGGCCCAAAACATAGTGAGGTGACTTCAAATTTTCCTATCTCAAAACCACCTGGTTTTGCAAGGGGGGTCACCTGGGTTTTTGGCCCGGTGCTCTGCGGCCATCTAGGGAAACCTACCAAACCCATACATTTCTGAAAACTAGAAACCTGGGGGCTACCAGGGAGGTATGGCTTGCGTGGATCCCCCAAGGTTTCCTTACCCAGAATCCCCTGCAAACCTCAATTTTAGCTGAAAAAATCACTTTTTTCACACATTTTTGTGTGGGAAAGTTGTGGCATCACCGGGCTCACTCAAATTTACCACCTCCTAGTGTTCCCCTGGATCTCCCGGTAAAAATGGTGCCTCACTTGTGTGGGAGTCCCAAGTTCCCGCGACAGGCAAGGGCCCAAAACATAGTGAGGTGACTTCAAATTTTCCTATCTCAAAACCACCTGGTTTTGCAAGGGGGGTCACCTGGGTTTTTGGCCCGGTGCTCTGCGGCCATCTAGGGAAACCTACCAAACCCATACATTTCTGAAAACTAGAAACCTGGGGGCTACCAGGGAGGTATGGCTTGCGTGGATCCCCCAAGGTTTCCTTACCCAGAATCCCCTGCAAACCTCAATTTTAGCTGAAAAAATCACTTTTTTCACACATTTTTGTGTGGGAAAGTTGTGGCATCACCGGGCTCACTCAAATTTCCCACCTCCCAGTGTTTCCCTGGATCTCCCGGTAAAAATGGTGCCTCACTTGTGTGGGAGTCCCAAGTTCCCGCGACAGGCAAGGGCCCAAAACGTAGTGAGGTGACTTCAAATTTGCCTATCTCAAAACCACCTGGTTTTGCAAGAGGGGTCACCAGGGTTTTTGGCCCGGTGCTCTGCGGCCATCAAGGGAAACCCACCAAACCCATACATTTCCGAAAACTAGACACCCGGGGGCTTCCAGGGAGGTATGGCTTGCGTGGTTCCCCAACATTTCCTTACCCAGAATCCCCTGCAAACCTCAATTTTAGCTGAAAAAAATCACTTTTTTCACACATTTTTGTGTGGGAAAGTTGTGGCATCACCGGGCTCACTCAAATTTCCCACCTCCCAGCGTTCCCCTGGGTCTCCCGGTTAAAAATGTGCCTCACTTGTGTGGGAGGCCCAAGTTCCAGCGACAGGCAAGGGCCCAAAACGTAGTGAGGTGACTTCAAATGTACCTATCTCAAAACCACCTGGATTTGCAAGGGGGGTCACCTGGGTTTTTGGGCCGGTGCTCTGCGGCCATCTAGGGAAACCTACCAAACCCATACATTTCTGACAACTAGATACCCGGGGGCTTCCAGGGAGGTATGGCTTGCGTGGATCCCTCAACGTTTCCTTACCCAGAATCCCCTGCAAACCTCAATTTTAGCTGAATAAATCACTTTTTTCACACATTTTTGTGTGGGAAAGTTGTGGCATCACCGGGCTCTCTCAAATTTCCCACCTCCCAGCGTTCCCCTGGGTCTCCCAGGTAAAAATGGTGCCTCACTTGCGTGGGAGGCCCAAGTTCCCGCGAAAGGCAAGGGCCCAAAACGTAGTGAGGTGACTTCAAATTTGCCTATCTCAAAACCACCTGGTTTTGCAAGGGGGGTCACCAGGGTTTTTGGCCCGGTGCTCTGCGGCTGTCTAGGGAAACCTACCAAACCCATACATTTCTGAAAACTAGACACCTGGGGGCTTCCAGGGAGGTATGGCTTGTGTGGATCCCCCAATGTTTCCTTACCCATAATCCCCTGCAAACCTCAATTTTAGCTGAAAAAATCACTTTTTTCACACATTTTTGTGTGGGAAAGTTGTGGCATCACCGGGCTCACTCAAATTTCCCACCTCCCAGCGTTCCCCTGGGTCTCCCGGTAAAAATGGTGACTCACTTGTGTGGGAGGCCCAAGTTCCTGTGACAGGCAAGGGCCCAAAACGTAGTGAGGTGACTTCAAATTTTCCTATCTCAAAACCACCTGGTTTTGCAAGGGGGGTCACCTGGGCTTTTGGCCCCGTGCTCTGCGGCCATCTAGGGAAACCTACCAAACCCATACATTTCTGAAAACTAGACACCCGGGGGCTTCCAGGGAGGTATGGCTTGCATGGATCCCCCAACGTTTCCTTACCCAGAATCCCCTGCAAACCTCAATTTTAGCTGAAAAAATCACTTTTTTCACACATTTTTGTGTGGAAAAGTTGTGGCATCACCGGGCTCACTCAAATTTCCCACCTCCCAGCGTTCCCCTGGGTCTCACGGTAAAAATGGGGCCTCACTTGTGTGGGAGGCCCAAGTTCCCGCGACAGGCAAGGGCCCAAAACGTAGTGAGGTGACTTCAAATTTGCCTATCTCAAAACCACCTGGTTTTGCAAGGGGGGTCACCAGGGTTTTTGGCCCCGTGCTCTGCGGCCATCTAGGGAAACCTACCAAACCCATACATTTCTGAAAACTAGACACCCGGGGGCTTCCAGGGAGGTATGGCTTGCATGGATCCCCCAACATTTCCTTACCCAGAATCCCCTGCAAACCTCAATTTTAGCTGAAAAAATCACTTTTTTCACACATTTTTGTGTGGGAAAGTTGTGGCATCACCGGGCTCACTCAAATTTCCCACCTCCCAGCGTTCCCCTGGGTCTCCCGGTAAAATGGTTCCTCACTTGTGTGGGTGGCCCAAGTTCCCGCGTCAGGCAAGGGCCCAAAACGTAGTGAGGTGACTTCAAATTTGCCTATCTCAAAACCACCTGGTTTTGCAAGGGGGGGTCACCTGGGTTTTTGGCCCGGTGCTCTGCGCCCATCTATGGAAACCTACCAAACCCATACATTTCTGAAAACTAGACACCCGGGGGCTTCCAGGGAGGTATAGCTTGCATGGATCCCCTAACGTTTCCTTACCCAGAATCCCCTGCAAACCTCAATTTTAGCTGAAAAAATCACTTTTTTCACACATTTTTGTGTGGGAAAGTTGTGGCATCACCGGGCTTACTCAAATTTCCCACCTCCCAGCGTTCCCCTGGGTCTCCCAGGTAAAAATGGTGCCTGACTTGTGTGGGAGGCCCAAGTTCCCACGACAGGCAAGGGCCCAAAACGTAGTGAGGTGACTTCAAATTTGCCTATCTCAAAACCACCTGGTTTTGCAAGAGGGGTCACCAGGGTTTTTGGCCCGGTGCTCTGCGGCCATCTAGGGAAACCTACCAAACCCATACATTTCTGAAAACTAGACACCCGGGGGCTTCCAGGGAGGTATGGCTTGCGTGGATCCCCCAACGTTTCCTTACCCAGAATCCCCTGCAAACCTCAATTTTAGCTGAAAAAATCACTTTTTTCACACATTTTTGT
The DNA here is from genome assembly GCF_964204655.1 of Triturus cristatus. Classification (NCBI taxonomy): domain Eukaryota; kingdom Metazoa; phylum Chordata; class Amphibia; order Caudata; family Salamandridae; genus Triturus; species Triturus cristatus. The sequence continues at coordinate 530,853,833 of NC_140579.1, read as the reverse complement.
GTGGGAAAGTTGTGGCATCACCGGGCTCACTCAAATTTCCCATCTCCTAGCGTTCCCCTGGGTCTCCCAGGTAAAAATGGTGCCTCACTTGTGTGGGAGGCCCAAGTTCCCGCGACAGGCAAGGGCCCAAAACGTAGTGAGGTGACTTCAAATTTGCCTATCTCAAAACCACCTGGTTTTGCAAGGGGGGTCACCAGGGTTTTTGGCCCGGTGCTCTGCGGCCATCAAGGGAAACCCACCAAACCCATACATTTCCGAAAACTAGACAACCGGGGGCTTCCAGGGAGGTATGGCTTGCGTGGTTCCCCCAACGTTTCCTTACCCAGAATCCCCTGCAAACCTCAATTTTAGCTGAAAAAATCACTTTTTTCACACATTTTTGTGTGGGAAAGTTGTGGCATCACCGGGCTCACTCAAATTTCCCACCTCCCAGAATTCCCCTGGGTCTCCCGGTAAAAATGGTGACTCACTTGTGTGGGAGGCCCAAGTTCCCGCGACAGGCAAGGGCCCAAAACGTAGTGAGGTGACTTCAAATTTTCCTATCTCAAAACCACCTGGTTTTGCAAGGGGGGTCACCTGGGTTTTTGGCCCCATGCTCTGCGGCCATCTAGGGAAACCCACCAAACCCATACATTTCCGAAAACTAGACACCCGGGGGCTTCCAGGGAGGTATGGCTTGCGTGGTTCCCCCAACGTTTCCTTACCCAGAATCCCCTGCAAACCTCAATTTTAGCTGAAAAAATCACTTCTTTCACACATTTTTGTGTGGGAAAGTTGTGGCATCACCGGGCTCACTCAAATTTCCCACCTCCCAGCATTCCCCTGGGTCTCCCGGTAAAAATGGTGACTCACTTGTGTGGGAGGCCTAAGTTCCCGCGACAGGCAAGGGCCCAAAACGTAGTGAGGTGACTTCAAATTTGCCTATCTCAAAACCACCTGGTTTTGCAAGGGGGGTCACCTGGGTTTTTGGCCCGGTGCTCTGCGGCCATCTACGGAAACCTACCAAACCCATACATTTCTGAAAACTAGACACCCGGGGGCTTCCAGGGAGGTATGGCTTGCGTGGATCCCCTAACGTTTCCTTACCCAGAATCCCCTGCAAACCTCAATTTTAGTTGAAAAAATCACTTTTTTCACACATTTTTGTGTGGGAAAGTTGTGGCATCACCGGGCTTACTCAAATTTCCCACCTCCCAGCGTTCCCCTGGGTCTCCCAGGTAAAAATGGTGCCTCACTTGTGTGGGAGGCCCAAGTTCCAGCGACAGGCAAGGGCCCAAAACATAGTGATGTGACTTCAAATTTTCCTATCTCAAAACCACCTGGTTTTGCAAGGGGGGTCACCTGGGTTTTTGGCCCGGTGCTCTGCGGCCATCTAGGGAAACCTACCAAACCCATACATTTCTGAAAACTAGACACCTGGGGGCTACCAGGGAGGTATGGCTTGCATGGATACCCAAGGTTTCCTTACCCAGAATCCCCTGCAAACCTCAATTTTAGCAGAAAAAATCACTTTTTTCACACATTTTTGTGTGGGAAAGTTGTGGCATCACCGGGATTACTCAAATTTCCCACCTCCCAGCGTTCCCCTGGGTCTCCCAGGTAAAAATGGTGCCTAACTTGTGTGGGAGGCCCAAGTTCCAGCGACAGGCAAGGGCCAAAAACATAGTGAGGTGACTTCAAATTTTCCTATCTCAAAACCACCTGGTTTTGCAAGGGGGGTCATCAGGGTTTTTGGCCCGGTGCTCTGCGTCCATCTAGGGAAACCTACCAAACCCATACATTTCTGAAAACTAGAAACCTGGGGGCTACCAGGGAGGTATGGCTTGCGTGGATCCCCCAAGGTTTCCTTACCCAGAATCCCCTGCAAACCTCAATTTTACCTGAAAAAATCACTTTTTTCACACATTTTTGTGTGGGAAAGTTGTGGCATCCCCGGGCTCACTCAAATTTCCCACCTCCCAGCATTCCCCTGGGTCTCCCAGGTAAAAATGGTGCCTCACTTGTGTGGGAGGCCCAAGTTCCCGCGACAGGCAAGGGCCCAAAACGTGGTGAGGTGACTTCAAATTTGCCTATCTCAAAACCACCTGGTTTTGCAAGGGGGGTCACCTGGGTTTTTGGCCCGGTGCTCTGCGGCCATTTAGGGAAACCTACCAAACCCATACATTTCTGAAAACTAGACACCCGGGGGCTTCCAGGGATGTATGGCTTGTGTGGATCCCCCAACGTTTCCTTACCCAGAATCCCCTGCAAACCTCAATTTTAGCTGAAAAAATCACTTTTTTCACACATTTTTGTGTGGGAAAGTTGTGGCATCACCGGGCTCACTCAAATTTCCCACCTCTCAGCGTTCCCCTGGGTCTCCCGGTAAAATGGTGCCTCACTTGTGTGGGTGGCCCAAGTTCCCGCGACAGGCAAGGGCCCAAAACGTAGTGAGGTGACTTCAAATTTTCCTATCTCAAAACCACCTGGTTTAGCAAGGGGGTCACCTGGGTTTTTGGCCCGGTGCTCTGCGGCCATCTAGGGAAACCTACCAAACCCATACATTTCTGAAAACTAGACACCTGCGGGCTTCCAGGGAGGTATGGCTTGCATGGATCCCCTAACGTTTCCTTACCCAGAATCCACTGCAAACCTCAATTTTAGCTGAAAAAATCACTTTTTTCACACATTTTTGTGTGGGAAAGTTGTGGCATCACCGGGCTTACTCAAATTTCCCACCTCCCAGCGTTCCCCTGGGTCTCCCAGGTAAAAATGGTGCCTCACTTGTGTGGGAGGCCCAAGTTCCCGTGACAGGCAAGGGCCCAAAACGTAGTGAGGTGACTTCAAATTTGCCTATCTCAAAACCACCTGGTTTTGCAAGGGGGGGTCACCAGGGTTTTTGGCCCGGTGCTCTGCGACCGTCTAGAGAAACCTACCAAACCCATACATTTCTGAAAACTAGACACCCGGGGGCTTCCAGGGAGGTATGGCTTGCGTGGATCCCCCAACGTTTCCTTACCCAGAATCCCCTGCAAACCTCAATTTTAGCTGAAAAAAATCACTTTTTTCACACATTTTTGTGTGGAAAAGTTGTGGCATCACTGGGCTCACTCAAATTTCCCACCTCCCAGCGTTCCCCTGGGTCTCCCGGTAAAAATGGTGACTCACTTGTGTGGGAGGCCCAAGTTCCCGCGACAGGCAAGGGCCCAAAACGTAGTGAGGTGACTTCAAATTTTCCTATCTCAAAACCACCTGGTTTTGCAAGGGGGGTCACCTGGGCTTTTGGCCCCGTGCTCTGCGGCCATCTAGGGAAACCTACCAAACCCATACATTTCTGAAAACTAGACACCCGGGGGCTACCAGGGAGGTATGGCTTGCGTGGATCCCCCAAGGTTTCCTTACCCAGAATCCCCTGCAAACCTCAATTTTAGCTGAAAAAAATCACTTTTTTCACACATTTTTGTGTGGGAAAGTTGTGGCATCACCGGGCTCACTCAAATTTCCCACCTCCCAGCGTTCCCCTGGGTCTCCCGGTAAAAATTAAGCCTCACTTGTGTGGGAGGCCCAAGTTCCAGCGACAGGCAAGGGCCCAAAACGTAGTGAGGTGACTTCAAATTTACCTATCTCAAAACCACCTGGATTTGCAAGGGGGGTCACCTGGGTTTTTGGGCCGGTGCTCTGCGGCCATCTAGGGAAACCTACCAAACCCATACATTTCTGAAAACTAGACACCCGGGGGCTTCCAGGGAGGTATGGCTTGCGTGGATCCCCTAACGTTTCCTTACCCAGAATCCCCTGCAAACCTCAATTTTAGCTGAAAAAATCACTTTTTTCACACATTTTTGTGTGGGAAAGTTGTGGCATCACCGGGCTTACTCAAATTTCCCACCTCCCAGCGTTCCCCTGGGTCTCCCAAGTAAAAATGGTGCCTCACTTGTGTGGGAGGCCCAAGTTCCAGCGACAGGCAAGGGCCCAAAACATAGTGAGGTGACTTCAAATTTTCCTATCTCAAAACCACCTGGTTTTGCAAGGGGGGTCACCTGGGTTTTTGGCCCGGTGCTCTGCGGCCATCTAGGGAAACCTACCAAACCCATACATTTCTGAAAACTAGACACCTGGGGGCTACCAGGGAGGTATGGCTTGCGTGAATACCCAAGGTTTCCTTACCCAGAATCCCCTGCAAACCTCAATTTTAGCAGAAAAAATCACTTTTTTCACACATTTTTGTGTGGGAAAGTTGTGGCATCACCGGGCTTACTTAAATTTCCCACCTCCCAGCTTTCCCCTGGGTCTCCCAGGTAAAAATGGTGCCTCACTTGTGTGGGAGGCCCAAGTTCCAGCGACAGGCAAGGGCCAAAAACATAGTGAGGTGACTTCAAATTTTCCTATCTCAAAACCACCTGGTTTTGCAAGGGGGGTCATCAGGGTTTTTGGCCCGGTGCTCTGCGTCCATCTAGGGAAACCTACCAAACCCATACATTTCTGAAAACTAGAAACCTGGGGGCTACCAGGGAGGTATGGCTTGCGTGGATCCCCCAAGGTTTCCTTACCCAGAATCCCCTGCAAACCTCAATTTTACCTGAAAAAATCACTTTTTTCACACATTTTTGTGTGGGAAAGTTGTGGCATCCCCGGGCTCACTCAAATTTCCCACCTCCCAGCATTCCCCTGGGTTTCCCAGGTAAAAATGGTGCCTCACTTGTGTGGGAGGCCCAAGTTCCCGCGACAGGCAAGGGCCCAAAACGTAGTGAGGTGACTTCAAATTTGCCTATCTCAAAACCACCTGGTTTTGCAAGGGGGGTCACCTGGGTTTTTGGCCCGGTGCTCTGCGGCCATCTAGGGAAACCTACCAAACCCATACATTTCTGAAAACTAGATACCCGGGGGCTTCCAGGGAGGTATGGCTTGTGTGGATCCCCCAACGTTTCCTTACCCAGAATCCCCTGCAAACCTCAATTTTAGCTGAAAAAATCACTTTTTTCACACATTTTTGTGTGGGAAAGTTGTGGCATCACCGGGCTCACTCAAATTTCCCACCTCTCAGCGTTCCCCTGGGTCTCCCGGTAAAATGGTGCCTCACTTGTGTGGGTGGCCCAAGTTCCCGCGACAGGCAAGGGCCCAAAACGTAGTGAGGTGACTTCAAATTTTCCTATCTCAAAACCACCTGGTTTAGCAAGGGGGTCACCTGGGTTTTCGGCCCAGTGCTCTGCGGCCATCTAGGAAAACCTACCAAACCCATACATTTCTAAAAACTAGACACCCGGGGGCTTCCAAGGAGGTATGGCTTGCGTGGATCCCCCAACGTTTCCTTACCCAGAATCCCCTGCAAACCTCAATTTTAGCTGAAAAAATCACTTTTTTCACACATTTTTGTGTGGGAAAGTTGTGGCATCACCGGGCTCACTCAAATTTCCCACCTCCCAGCGTTCCCCTGGGTCTCCCGGTAAAATGGTTCCTCACTTGTGTGGGTGGCCCAAGTTCCCGCGTCAGGCAAGGGCCCAAAACGTTGTGAGGTGACTTCAAATTTGCCTATCTCAAAACCACCTGGTTTTGCAAGGGGGGGGTCACCTGGGTTTTTGGCCCGGTGCTCTGCGCCCATCTATGGAAAACTATCAAACCCATACATTTCTGAAAACTAGACACCCGGGGGCTTCCAGGGAGGTATGGCTTGCATGGATCCCCTAACGTTTCCTTACCCAGAATCCACTGCAAACCTCAATTTTAGCTGAATAAATCACTTTTTTCACACATTTTTGTGTGGGAAAGTTGTGGCATCACCGGGCTTACTCAAATTTCCCACCTCCCAGCGTTCCCCTGGGTCTCCCAGGTAAAAATGGTGCCTCACTTGTGTGGGAGGCCCAAGTTCCCGTGACAGGCAAGGGCCCAAAACGTAGTGAGGTGACTTCAAATTTGCCTATCTCAAAACCACCTGGTTTTGCAAGGGGGGGTCACCAGGGTTTTTGGCCCGGTGCTCTGCGGCCGTCTAGGGAAACCTACCAAACCCATACATTTCTGAAAACTAGACACCCGGGGGCTTCCAGGGAGGTATGGCTTGCGTGGATCCCCCAACGTTTCCTTACCCAGAATCCCCTGCAAACCTCAATTTTAGCTGAAAAAAATCACTTTTTTCACACATTTTTGTGTGGAAAAGTTGTGGCATCACTGGGCTCACTCAAATTTCCCACCTCCCAGCGTTCCCCTGGGTCTCCCGGTAAAAATGGTGCCTCACTTGTGTGGGAGGCTGTTAGAATCCGGGGTCTCTGGTTGGCGCAGGTATGCACTTGCGACAAGCAGGGACCCTTTTCATCTAAGTCAGGGCAAAGGATCACCTCTTTAAAAATAACCCCTGCTCACCCTCTAGGTAACGTGGCGCGAGCAGTCAGGCTAAATTTCCAGAGGGCATACAGGTTAAGCGTTCAGGTTGTCCCACACAATAATCACCTCCCCACCACACAAAGACACAAGGCTGTATTACTGTAAAAATATAGGTCTTTATATAAAAGGTTTTCTTTTCAGGCAGGTTGCATAAATACAGTTCTCTTGGTAAAGTTACGTTCCAGTTACTTGTATAGGCTTAAGGGCAGTCCACAGGTGTTATAATGCCACAATTCTGATTCAAATTGAGTCTTTTGAGTATTTCTGCACTTTGTAGCGCTTTCAACCGCTTCTCACCGCTATTTCCAGCCTCCGTGCCGTTTCCCACGCTTCTCGCGTGAGGTACGCGACTACCGGCCTTGAACCATACGGGCCGTACTGAGCAGGGACGCGTTGAACGGGTGCAGGCCAAGTCCCACGCTTCTCGCGTGAGCGCTGCGGCGGGTCTCAACCAAGGTACGGTCCGTGCAGGGTGATGGACGCTCCGTGCACGGGTGAGGCTTCAAGGCAGGAACGGTTCGCTCCGGACACCAGCAGGCAGTGGTGGAGCCCACGGTCTCACTTGGCAGGTCAGTGCGATTCAACCAACGCGCTTTGAGGCACTTTGCAGGCAGGACGGTGCGCACCAAGCACACGTGGGGGCAAAGCAGTTACGGTCCGTATGGTGGGTAGTACGGACTGTCTATCAGCGCGTAGGGCACGAAATACCTTGTTTTCTTGGGGGCACAGGCTCACGGCAGTCTCTGGATGTCACCCACGAGTGTCCCACGTTGCGTCCTGGTCCCGGCTCCTCCGCGGCCAGCGATGCTTCGTGGGGCACTCCTTGACTCTTCAGCACACCAGCGAGGCCGCAGTAGGAGGGGGCAGCCTGGGGGCAAGATCTCAGCGCAGCGCGCTGCTAGCTTCGTCCGGATGGGGCGAACAGTGCCCAAGTCCTTACGGTGATTTCTGCGGCCCGGGGGTCACAGAGCTCGATGTTTCAGACCGGGATCTCCTCCTCACTTTGCGAGCGACGGCTCACAGGGGTAGTTGCTCACTTTGTTTAGGCTGGTGGGCCCTCACTATGTTTGCAGGCACTTCCAGCGGCAGATGATCGCGTTGTTCAGAGAGATTAAAGCACAAGGTTCTCCAGGGTCAGCGGTGTAGATTTACCCACGGCAGTCTCTTCTCCTTAAAGGGGGGTAGCGCCCAATGTTCCTGGGGCGCAGTTCAGGAGGCAAGTTCTCTAGCAAGCCCTTGGAGATCAGTTCAGCACAAGTTACCAACAAAGTCTTTTCTTTAAGTCCTTTTCCTCTCCTTCCAGCAGACAGGCACCCACTGCAGGCCAGTCTCTCAGGCAGAGAGACAGTATTCCTCCTTCAGCTTCTCCAGGTCCTTCTCCTTCAGGCAGAGGTTCGTCGTAGTGCAAACAGGATCTAATTTCTTAGGAGCCAGGCTCCTACTTTTATAGCACAATTCTTTTGTTCTTTAGCGCCAGGGGGCCTGGGCCTGGCTCAGTCCAGTTCTGGAGCACTTTGTTATGGTGACTCTGCACTTTCCTTTCAGCAGCAGGGCAGAGACATCAGCCGCTCCACAGGGGGCGGCGCCGGCTTTGTGTTGGCAGAGCACAGGTCTATTCAAGAGTCAGGGTGTACTCCTCCCACCCATCCTAGTGTAATCTCCCTACCCACCACCTGGCAGCCGACCTGTCTCCTGGAATTCCCCAGCCCTGCTCCTTACTGTTGCTAGGCAGAACACACACACACAGCGCAGAGGCGGACTGAATGGCCAGATCAGTAAATACTAACTTTCTAAAAGTAGTATTTACAAACACAGGATATTAAAATAAACTTTACTAAAAGAAGTATTATATTATTCTGAGTTCAGGCATACTAAACATGACTTTCTACCATGCTCTATGAGTCCACTGGGGTCACAGTGTGTAGTGACTCCAGCAGCCCATTCTGGCCTATGGAGAGCAGGTAGCCTTCAATAGTGAAAAACGAAAATGGCTGTAATTCACTATTAAGACATGCCACACACATCAGGGCATGTCCTACCTTATGCCTACAATGCACCCTGCCCTTGGGCCTACCAGAGGGGTGACTAATATGTAGTTAAGGGAAGGTTTAGGGACTGGCAAGTGGGGGCACTTGCACAGTCAGCGCGACAGTACCAGACTGCGCGCAGGTTCTGCAGTGGCAGACCCTAGACATATTTTACTAGGCCGCTTCTGTGGGTGGCACAACCAGTGCTGCAGGCCCACCAGCGGTATTTGTATTTACAAGCCCTGGCACTCCTGGTGCACTTTACTAGGGGCTGACAGTAAACCAAATGACTCAATCATGGACACCAATCAATGTATATAGTTTTAACAGGGAGCACCTGCACTGTGGCACTGATCAGCAGTGTCACAGTGCTCTGAGCAGCTAACACCAACAAAACACAATGAGGCACATCAGCAAAAAGTGGAAGGGAAACTCACGCCAAGGTGCCAGGTCTAACACGTGTCCCCTCCAGCTGAAATGTGGGGAGAACTACCCTACCCCAGGGAGTTCCTCTTCACTAAGGCGGAAAAACCTGGACAGACTGTCAGCATTGGCGTGATCTGTGCCAGGGCGATGTTCCACCGTAAAGTCCATACCCTGTAGGGAGATGGACCACCTCAACAGTTTTGGGTTTTCACCCCTCATTTGCATCAACCATCTGAGGGGCCTGTGGTCGGTCTGAACCCGGAAGTGAGACCCAAACAAGTAGGGTCTTAGCTTCTTCAGCGCCCAGACCACAGCAAACGCTTCTCGCTCTATCGCACTCCACCTTTGTTCCCGTGGAAGTAACCTTGTTAGAGTCGGGGATCTCTGGTTGGCGCAAGGTTGCCCTTGAGTCAAGCAGGAACCCTCTCCTCCACGTCAGGGCGCAGGATAACCCCTCGCGAATGACCCTTGCTCACCCTCTAGGTGCGTGGCGTGAGCAGCCAAGGCGATTCCTCAGGCGTTGTTGGTTAAGCACTTACAATCATACACACAGTAAATACATCAATCCCCCCAGAAACGGACACCAGACTTGGATATATATAAAAATACGTTTCTTTATGTAAAAATAAGGTATATCTCTCAGCAGACTTATCACAAGACCAATAACGTTTTCGCTAGGCCACCAGGTTATACAGCAGGTAAATGTTCTTGGTTCGTAGTTTCAAATGGATAGTTCGTAGTCTCTTTACTTGTAGTTCCAGTACTCACAGAGATCGGTTCCTGCGAACGGGGAAATAAGGCGTTGCGGGCCCCGAGCCCGATACTGGAACTTCTTTCGTGATGTGGAGAGTCGGCACAGGTCGGGGCGACTCTCAGCTTGGGAAGTGTTCTTGGGTCCTCAATCAGCAGGTGTGGGCACGTAGGCAGGCGCGGCCAGCGACCCTTTAGCACGGCGGTGCAGGAGGGTCTCCACAGCGGGGGCGGCACGGCCTGAGATGTCCGGGGATAGCGAAGCGGGGTCACAGGGCACGGTCAGTGCAGCTGGATGACCCGGCGTGGATCACAGTCGTCGGACGGCTTCCGGCAGGAGGGGTGATAGCGCGTTCAGCGCACTCCAATGGCAGGCGGTGACAGGGGTGCAGGCGGCCTGGCCCGGGGACAGAGAGCGGCTCCGGACGGAGCGGGGCTCTCACGGGATTGCGGCAGGCGAGCTCCTGAGTGTCACGGCCCTAGGAGGGGCGATGAGGGGCGCAGTCTCTTTTCCAGCGGGATGCCCACACGGCTCGAATTGGAGGATGAGCAAGAAGCACAGAGAACCCACTGTTCCTGGGGTTCAGTTCAGGGGGCAAGCTCAGATCAAGCCCTTGGAGAATGTTCAAGCACAAAGTAGCAAAGTCTTTTCAGTAAGTCTCTTCCTCTCCTTTCTCAGCAAGGCAGGCAGCAGGCCAGCTCCTCCAGCGTCTCCTTCTCCTTCTAGTCGGGCAGAGGTTCTTTGTGGTAAACAGGATTCTGATTTCTTAGGAGCCAGGCTCCTACTTTTATACCATGATTCTTATGTTCTTTAGCGCCAGGGGGCCTAGGCCTGGCTCAGTCCAGTTCTGGAGCACTTTGTTATGGTGACTCTGCTCTTTCCTTTCAGCAGCAGGGCAGAGACATCAGCCGCCCCACAGGGGGTGGCGCCGGCTTTGTGGTGGCAGAGCACAGGTCTATTCAAGAGTCAAGGTGTACTCCTCCCACCCATCCAGGTGTCACCTCTCTACCCACCACCTGGCAGCCAACCTGTCTCTGGGGATTCCCCAACCCTGCTCCTTACTGTTGCCAGGCAGAACACATACACACAGCAGAGGCGGACTGAGATGGTCAGGTCAGTAAATACTAACTTTCTAAAAGTAGTATTTACAAACCCAGGATATTAAAATAAACTTGACTACAAGAAGTATTTTATTATTCTGAGTTCAGGCATACTAAGCTTGACACTTCTACCATGCTCTCTGAGTCCACTGAGGTCACAGCGTTGGCGTGATCCCGGCAGCCCATTCTGGCCTATGGAGAGCAGGTAGCCTTCAATAGTGAAAAACGACAAGGGCTGTAATTCACTACTAAGACATGCCACACACACAGGGCATGTCCTACCTTATGCCTACAATGCACCCTGCCCTTGGGCCTACCAGAGGGGTGGCTAATATGTAGGTAAGGGAAGGTTTAGGGACTGGCAAGTGGGGGCACTTGCGCAGTCAGCGCGACGGTCCCGGACCGCGCACAGGGTCTGCGGTGGCAGGCCCTAGACACACTTTACAAGGCCGCTTCCGTGGGTGGCGCAACCAGCGCTGCAAGCCCACCAGCAGCATTGGCATTCACAAGCCCTGGCACCCTCGGTGCACTTTACTGGGGACTGACAGTGAATCCAATAAACCAATCATGGACATCAATTACAGGTACATTTTACTTTGGGAGCACTTGCACTGCGGCACGGATTAGCCGTGGCGCAGTGCCCTGAGCGGACAACACCAGCAAAACAGTCGAGGCACACCATCAAAAAGTGGAAGGGAAACTCACGCCAAGGTGCCAGGTCTAACACGTGTCCCCTCCAGCTGAAATGTGGGGAGAACTACCCTTGCCCAGGGGGTTCCTCGTCACTAAGGCGGAAATACCTGGACAGACCGTCAGCGTTGGCGTGATCTGTACCAGGACGGTGTTCCACCGTAAAGTCCATACCCTGTAGGGAGATGGACCACCTCAACAGCTTCGGGTTCTCACCCCTCATTTGCATCAACCATCTGAGGGGCCTGTGGTCCGTCTGAACCCGGAAGTGAGACCCAAACAAGTAGGGTCTTAGCTTCTTCAGCGCCCAGACCACAGCAAATGCTTCTCGCTCAATTGCACTCCACCTACTTTCCCGTGGAAGTAACCTCCTACTGATGAAGGCTACGGGTTGGTCCCAGCCCTCCTCAGTCATCTGTGAGAGAACAGCCCCTACACCATGCTCTGAAGCGTCTGTCTGGACTAGGAATTCCCTGGAGAAGTCAGGGGCCAAGAGCACGGGCGCCGTGCACATGGCAGTCTTCAGGGTGTCGAAAGCTTTCTGACAGGTGTCAGTCCAAATCACGTTCCTGGGCTGCTTCTTCGAAGTCAGCTCTGTCAAGGGAGCAACGATCGTTCCATAGCCCTTGACAAACCTCCTGTAGTACCCAGTGAGCCCCAGGAAGGCCCTCACTGCGGTCTGCGTCTTGGGGGGTTCCCAAGCCAGGATGGTTTCAATTTTGGGTTGCAAGGGTGCCACCTTGCCGCTCCCCACTTGGTGTCCCAAGTACACCACGGAACCCTGCCCGATCTGGCACTTGCTTGCCTTGATCGTGAGGCCTGCTCGGCGCAGCGCCATCAACACTTCCCAGAGGTGGCGCAGGTGTTCAGGCCAGGTGGCACTGAACACTGCGATGTCATCCAGGTAGGCGGCACTGAACGCATCCAGCCCAACCAGTACCTGGTTGACCAACCTCTGAAAGGTGGCAGGGGCATTCTTCATCCCAAATGGCATGACTCGGAACTGGAAGTGCCCATCTGGTATAGAGAATGCTGACCTCTCTTTGGCCCCGTCGGTCAAGGCGATCTGCCAGTACCCAGACGTTAAATCAAACGTACTGAGGAACCGGGCAGCCCCCAGCCGATCAATGAGCTCATCAGCTCTGGGGATGGGGTGCGCGTCAGTCTTCGTGACTGAATTGAGTCCTCTGTAGTCCACACAGAACTGGAGTTCAGGTGTGGCTCCCGGCGCAGCAGCTTTGGGGACCAAGACCACGGGGCTGGACCAAGGACTGCTGGAGGACTCAACCACCCCTAGCGCAAGCATTTTGGAGACCTCCTCCTTAATGCAAGCTCTGACCCTGTCAGTTACCCTGTAAGCCTTGTGCTTCACGGGTAAGCTGTCTCCTGTGTCCACATCATGGACGCACCAATCTGTGACACCAGGAACCAGGGAGAATCGGTCGGAAAATTGTCCCAGCAAGTGGCGGCAGTCTTCCTGTTGTTCGGGCGTCAGGGTGGGTGAGAGGTTAACTCCATCCACTGACCCATCTTTCTCAGAGGCCACTAAGAGGTCAGGAAGAGGCTCGGTCTCCTCTTCCATTCCATCATCAGTGGCCAGCAGCATGCCCACTTCGGTCCTCTCTAAGTGGGGCTTAAGGCGGTTAACATGTAGGACCCTCAAAGGGTTCCTGGGAGTCTGCATGTCCACCAAGTAGGTGATAGGACTTTTGCGCTCCACAACCTCAAATGGACCTGTCCACTTATCCTGAAGTGCACACGGCTCCACTGGGGCCAAGACCCACACCTTTTGTCCAGGTTGAAGCTCTACCAGAGTGGCATTCCGGTCGTACCACCGCTTCATCTCTTCCTGACTGGCTTCCAGATTTGCCTCAGCAAGTTGCCTGAAACGCCGAGTCTGGTTTCGGAAGGCCAGCATGTAACTATATACATTCTGGGGAGATTTCCTGGGAGATTGCTCCCAGCCTTCCTTTACCAAACTCAGAGGTCCTCTTACCGGGTGACCATACAGAAGCTCAAAGGGGCTGAACCCTAGAGACTTCTGCGGCACCTCTCGGTAAGCGAAGAGCAGGCATGGCAAGAGGACGTCCCACTTACGCCTCATTGGACCGTCCAGGCCCATGATCATGCCTTTGAGGGTTCGGTTGAATCTCTCAACCAACCCATTTCCTTGGGGATGGTAAGGAGTGGTGAACTTGTAAGTTACCCCACACTCCTTCCACAGGGATTTCATATATGTGGATATGAAATTGGTCCCCCTGTCGCTCACCACCTCTAGAGGGAATCCCACTCGGGAGAAAATTCCCATCAGTGCCCGTCCCACCACGGGGGCCGTCACTGTCCTCAGAGGGATGGCTTCAGGGTACCGGGTGGCATGGTCCACCAAGACCAGGATGAACCTGTTGCCCAGGGCTGTCTTGGGGTCCAGAGGCCCCACAATGTCAATACCCACTCGTTGGAATGGCGTACCGACCACAGGGAAAGGTTGCAGAGGAGCCTTATGCTTCCCTCCGCTCTTACCACTTGCCTGGCAAGTCTGACAGGTTCTGCAGTAGGAATCTGAATTCTTATGCATTTGGGGCCAGTAAAAGTGGGTGACAAGCCTGTCATAGGTCTTGTCCATCCCCAAATGTCCTGCTAAAGGCACATCGTGAGCCAGCCCCAGTAGGAAGGTTCTGAACTTCTGGGGTACCACCAGCACACGGGCTGACCCAGGTTCAGCAGCCTTAGGCTCGGAATACAGGAGGTCACTCTCCCAGTACACGTAATGTGTTTTGGCCTGAACACCATTGGCCTGGTCTGCAGCCTGCTGCCGCATACCCACGAGAGAAGGGCATTCTTTCTGCTCCCTGCAGAATTCCTCCCTGGAGGGACCTCCTTCTTGCTGCCAATGGGTCAGCTCAGGCAAGTCTCCCAGTTCGGCAATCTGTTCCCCGGTAGGCTCCAGAGCATCCCCCTCAGGGTCTACTTCCTCCTGGGCCGTGGGAACTTCGGGGGCCGGTTTCCCGCGCCTCCTGCGCCTTCTCCCTAAGGCCGGTTCCTGGACCTCTCCCTCAGGCTCCAGGACCCTCTCAACACCCCTACTGGCTGCCATGGACCGGGTGGTCACGCACGCCCAGTCGGGTAGACCCACCATCCTCAGATGCGTGGTCTTCTCCACCTTTTCCCAAGGGGAACTCTCCAGGTCGTTCCCTAGCAGACAGTCTACAGGCATGTCAGTTCTCACAGCGACTTGTAGAGTACCAGAGACCCCCCCCCACTCAAAGGGAACTTGAGCCATTGGACAACGACTCTCCACGTTGTCAGCATTGACAACCCTACAGTAGGCATTGGGTACAATTTGCTCTTGAGACACCAGGTGTTGCCTCACCGAGGTCACGCTGGCTCCTGTATCTCTAAGAGCCTCAACCTTCTTTCCATTGATGGTCACCACTTGCCCATATTTCTTAGTGTTAGAGGGCAGGTAGGTTACAGGGACCATCTCACTGTCTCCTAGCGAGACTAGGGTCATCTGCCCGGGACCCCCACCCTCCTGGACTGCTACTTCCTCCCCAAAGTTAACACTAGCTACTTGCCGGGGTGGAGCACCAGTGGGTGCGGTCTTACCAAACAGGCGACACTTCGGATCAGAGGCAATGTGACCCGGGTCACCACACTTATAACAATTGAAGGGCCCCTTTGGAACAGGTCTACCTGTCGGGGCCCCGTTCTGCTGCGGGGGTGGGGGAGGCTGAGAACCCTTCTGCTGGTTCCCTTGGGAATTACTTTGGGGGCCTTTTTGGAACCCCTTCTGTTTACCCTTGTCCCCCCCACTCTTCTGCTGGGGACCCTGCCCACCTTTGGCGGAGTCTCCCACTTGACCCTTGTGGACCCTGGTGCTGAGCCAGCGGTCCGCCTCCTCAGCAAGCTTCCTCGGGTTGGACAGCTTTCTATCAATCAGGTGCTGGCGTAGCTCAGGAAAACATTGACTGGACAAGTGCTCCCATGCAATTAAATCAAGCAGCCCTTGATAATCATTCACTTTGCTACCCTTCACCCAACCATCCAGCGCTCTGCAGAAAAAGGTCACATATTCCACATACGTACTCTCAGGGATCTTCTTGGTCTCCCTGAACCTCTGTCTATATAGCTCCGGAGTTAACCCATACCTGGTCATTAAAGCTTCCTTCATATGGGGGTATGAGGTTTGGAGATCTAAGGGTAAATCTAACAGTGTGTCACGCCCTTCAGCAAGGAACCTTCCCCACAGCCCCGCTCCCCAGTCTTTCTCAGGGACCCGGTGTGAGGACATGGCCACCTCGTAGGCTCTAAACCACTGCCCTATGTCATCCTTTCTAAAATACTCCTTTACTACGTCTTTGGGGATGTACACCTTGGACTCTACCTGCGCTGGTGGAGTGCTGCCACCAGAAGGAGCGGTGTCCAAACTTTTCGCCTTCAGCTCCAACTCCTTCAATCTGATATCATGATCCATTTGGCGTTGTTGTGCCTCCAGGGCCAACTTCTGCTTTTCCATTTCCATTTGTCCTGCCAACTTTGCCATCTCCATTGCATGCGCCCTGTCGGCTGCCCTGTCTGCCAGCTCCTCTGGCGACCGGACTCTGCTGGGTTCCTCAAGGTTGTCGGGTGGAGCGATGTCCCCCGCATTCCGTAGGTCTCGTGACTCCTTCCAGGCTCTCAACGCCTTGGTGTACTGGGGCTTCCTCTTGCATCCAGCATGGGGGACTCTGAATTGTACACTGTAGCCTTTCAATTGCTCCATCGTGTAGCCTTCCAGTCTCTCCCAATCCACCTCATCTATTCCAGAAATCACAGAGAGTGCTCTTCCAGCGGAGTGCGAGCCAGGCATGGTTGCAGTAATGGCAGATGTCTCAACAAAGTCCAACAATTACAAACCTGTGGCTGCGTTATTTGGTCTGCTCTCACTATCTGACGATTAATAATTCACTGTATGCAAATTACAAGTGCAAATCCGAAATCCCAACCGCTGCCACCAATGTTAGAGTCGGGGATCTCTGGTTGGCGCAAGGTTGCCCTTGAGTCAAGCAGGAACCCTCTCCTCCACGTCAGGGCGCAGGATAACCCCTCGCGAATGACCCTTGCTCACCCTCTAGGTGCGTGGCGTGAGCAGCCAAGGCGATTCCTCAGGCGTTGTTGGTTAAGCACTTACAATCATACACACAGTAAATACATCAATCCCCCCAGAAACGGACACCAGACTTGGATATATATAAAAATACGTTTCTTTATGTAAAAATAAGGTATATATCTCTCAGCAGACTTATCACAAGACCAATAACGTTTTCGCTAGGCCACCAGGTTATACAGCAGGTAAATGTTCTTGGTTCGTAGTTTCAAATGGATAGTTCGTAGTCTCTTTACTTGTAGTTCCAGTACTCACAGAGATCGGTTCCTGCGAACGGGGAAATAAGGCGTTGCGGGCCCCGAGCCCGATACTGGAACTTCTTTCGTGATGTGGAGAGTCGGCACAGGTCGGGGCGACTCTCAGCTTGGGAAGTGTTCTTGGGTCCTCAATCAGCAGGTGTGGGCACGTAGGCAGGCGCGGCCAGCGACCCTTTAGCACGGCGGTGCAGGAGGGTCTCCACAGCGGGGGCGGCGCGGCCTGAGATGTCCGGGGATAGCGAAGCGGGGTCACAGGGCACGGTCAGTGCAGCTGGATGACCCGGCGTGGATCACAGTCGTCGGACGGCTTCCGGCAGGAGGGGTGATAGCGCGTTCAGCGCACTCCAATGGCAGGCGGTGACAGGGGTGCAGGCGGCCTGGCCCGGGGACAGAGAGCGGCTCCGGACGGAGCGGGGCTCTCACGGGATTGCGGCAGGCGAGCTCCTGAGTGTCACGGCCCTAGGAGGGGCGATGAGGGGCGCAGTCTCTTTTCCAGCGGGATGCCCACACGGCTCGAATTGGAGGATGAGCAAGAAGCACAGAGAACCCACTGTTCCTGGGGTTCAGTTCAGGGGGCAAGCTCAGATCAAGCCCTTGGAGAATGTTCAAGCACAAAGTAGCAAAGTCTTTTCAGTAAGTCTCTTCCTCTCCTTTCTCAGCAAGGCAGGCAGCAGGCCAGCTCCTCCAGCGTCTCCTTCTCCTTCTAGTCGGGCAGAGGTTCTTTGTGGTAAACAGGATTCTGATTTCTTAGGAGCCAGGCTCCTACTTTTATACCATGATTCTTTTGTTCTTTAGCGCCAGGGGGCCTAGGCCTGGCTCAGTCCAGTTCTGGAGCACTTTGTTATGGTGACTCTGCTCTTTCCTTTCAGCAGCAGGGCAGAGACATCAGCCGCCCCACAGGGGGTGGCGCCGGCTTTGTGGTGGCAGAGCACAGGTCTATTCAAGAGTCAAGGTGTACTCCTCCCACCCATCCAGGTGTCACCTCTCTACCCACCACCTGGCAGCCAACCTGTCTCTGGGGATTCACCAACCCTGCTCCTTACTGTTGCCAGGCAGAACACATACACACAGCAGAGGCGGACTGAGATGGTCAGGTCAGTAAATACTAACTTTCTAAAAGTAGTATTTACAAACCCAGGATATTAAAATAAACTTGACTACAAGAAGTATTTTATTATTCTGAGTTCAGGCATACTAAACTTGACACTTCTACCATGCTCTCTGAGTCCACTGAGGTCACAGCGTTGGCGTGATCCCGGCAGCCCATTCTGGCCTATGGAGAGCAGGTAGCCTTCAATAGTGAAAAACGACAAGGGCTGTAATTCACTACTAAGACATGCCACACACACAGGGCATGTCCTACCTTATGCCTACAATGCACCCTGCCCTTGGGCCTACCAGAGGGGTGGCTAATATGTAGGTAAGGGAAGGTTTAGGGACTGGCAAGTGGGGGCACTTGCGCAGTCAGCGCGACGGTCCCGGACCGCGCACAGGGTCTGCGGTGGCAGGCCCTAGACACACTTTACAAGGCCGCTTCCGTGGGTGGCGCAACCAGCGCTGCAAGCCCACCAGCAGCATTGGCATTCACAAGCCCTGGCACCCTCGGTGCACTTTACTGGGGACTGACAGTGAATCCAATAAACCAATCATGGACATCAATTACAGGTACATTTTACTTTGGGAGCACTTGCACTGCGGCACGGATTAGCCGTGGCGCAGTGCCCTGAGCGGACAACACCAGCAAAACAGTCGAGGCACACCATCAAAAAGTGGAAGGGAAACTCACGCCAAGGTGCCAGGTCTAACACGTGTCCCCTCCAGCTGAAATGTGGGGAGAACTACCCTTGCCCAGGGGGTTCCTCGTCACTAAGGCGGAAATACCTGGACAGACCGTCAGCGTTGGCGTGATCTGTACCAGGACGGTGTTCCACCGTAAAGTCCATACCCTGTAGGGAGATGGACCACCTCAACAGCTTCGGGTTCTCACCCCTCATTTGCATCAACCATCTGAGGGGCCTGTGGTCCGTCTGAACCCGGAAGTGAGACCCAAACAAGTAGGGTCTTAGCTTCTTCAGCGCCCAGACCACAGCAAATGCTTCTCGCTCAATTGCACTCCACCTACTTTCCCGTGGAAGTAACCTCCTACTGATGAAGGCTACGGGTTGGTCCCAGCCCTCCTCAGTCATCTGTGAGAGAACAGCCCCTACACCATGCTCTGAAGCGTCTGTCTGGACTAGGAATTCCCTGGAGAAGTCAGGGGCCAAGAGCACGGGCGCCGTGCACATGGCAGTCTTCAGGGTGTCGAAAGCTTTCTGACAGGTGTCAGTCCAAATCACGTTCCTGGGCTGCTTCTTCGAAGTCAGCTCTGTCAAGGGGGCAACGATCGTTCCATAGCCCTTGACAAACCTCCTGTAGTACCCAGTGAGCCCCAGGAAGGCCCTCACTGCGGTCTGCGTCTTGGGGGGTTCCCAAGCCAGGATGGTTTCAATTTTGGGTTGCAAGGGTGCCACCTTGCCGCTCCCCACTTGGTGTCCCAAGTACACCACGGAACCCTGCCCGATCTGGCACTTGCTTGCCTTGATCGTGAGGCCTGCTCGGCGCAGCGCCATCAACACTTCCCAGAGGTGGCGCAGGTGTTCAGGCCAGGTGGCACTGAACACTGCGATGTCATCCAGGTAGGCGGCACTGAACGCATCCAGCCCAACCAGTACCTGGTTGACCAACCTCTGAAAGGTGGCAGGGGCATTCTTCATCCCAAATGGCATGACTCGGAACTGGAAGTGCCCATCTGGTATAGAGAATGCTGACCTCTCTTTGGCCCCGTCGGTCAAGGCGATCTGCCAGTACCCAGACGTTAAATCAAACGTACTGAGGAACCGGGCAGCCCCCAGCCGATCAATGAGCTCATCAGCTCTGGGGATGGGGTGCGCGTCAGTCTTCGTGACTGAATTGAGTCCTCTGTAGTCCACACAGAACCGGAGTTCAGGTGTGGCTCCCGGCGCAGCAGCTTTGGGGACCAAGACCACGGGGCTGGACCAAGGACTGCTGGAGGACTCAACCACCCCTAGCGCAAGCATTTTGGAGACCTCCTCCTTAATGCAAGCTCTGACCCTGTCAGTTACCCTGTAAGCCTTGTGCTTCACGGGTAAGCTGTCTCCTGTGTCCACATCATGGACGCACCAATCTGTGACACCAGGAACCAGGGAGAATCGGTCGGAAAATTGTCCCAGCAAGTGGCGGCAGTCTTCCTGTTGTTCGGGCGTCAGGGTGGGTGAGAGGTTAACTCCATCCACTGACCCATCTTTCTCAGAGGCCACTAAGAGGTCAGGAAGAGGCTCGGTCTCCTCTTCCATTCCATCATCAGTGGCCAGCAGCATGCCCACTTCGGTCCTCTCTAAGTGGGGCTTAAGGCGGTTAACATGTAGGACCCTCAAAGGGTTCCTGGGAGTCTGCATGTCCACCAAGTAGGTGATAGGACTTTTGCGCTCCACAACCTCAAATGGACCTGTCCACTTATCCTGAAGTGCACACGGCTCCACTGGGGCCAAGACCCACACCTTTTGTCCAGGTTGAAGCTCTACCAGAGTGGCATTCCGGTCGTACCACCGCTTCATCTCTTCCTGACTGGCTTCCAGATTTGCCTCAGCAAGTTGCCTGAAACGCCGAGTCTGGTTTCGGAAGGCCAGCATGTAACTATATACATTCTGGGGAGATTTCCTGGGAGATTGCTCCCAGCCTTCCTTTACCAAACTCAGAGGTCCTCTTACCGGGTGACCATACAGAAGCTCAAAGGGGCTGAACCCTAGAGACTTCTGCGGCACCTCTCGGTAAGCGAAGAGCAGGCATGGCAAGAGGACGTCCCACTTACGCCTCATTGGACCGTCCAGGCCCATGATCATGCCTTTGAGGGTTCGGTTGAATCTCTCAACCAACCCATTTCCTTGGGGATGGTAAGGAGTGGTGAACTTGTAAGTTACCCCACACTCCTTCCACAGGGATTTCATATATGTGGATATGAAATTGGTCCCCCTGTCGCTCACCACCTCTAGAGGGAATCCCACTCGGGAGAAAATTCCCATCAGTGCCCGTCCCACCACGGGGGCCGTCACTGTCCTCAGAGGGATGGCTTCAGGGTACCGGGTGGCATGGTCCACCAAGACCAGGATGAACCTGTTGCCCAGGGCTGTCTTGGGGTCCAGAGGCCCCACAATGTCAATACCCACTCGTTGGAATGGCGTACCGACCACAGGGAAAGGTTGCAGAGGAGCCTTATGCTTCCCTCCGCTCTTACCACTTGCCTGGCAAGTCTGACAGGTTCTGCAGTAGGAATCTGAATTCTTATGCATTTGGGGCCAGTAAAAGTGGGTGACAAGCCTGTCATAGGTCTTGTCCATCCCCAAATGTCCTGCTAAAGGCACATCGTGAGCCAGCCCCAGTAGGAAGGTTCTGAACTTCTGGGGTACCACCAGCACACGGGCTGACCCAGGTTCAGCAGCCTTAGGCTCGGAATACAGGAGGTCACTCTCCCAGTACACGTAATGTGTTTTGGCCTGAACACCATTGGCCTGGTCTGCAGCCTGCTGCCGCATACCCACGAGAGAAGGGCATTCTTTCTGCTCCCTGCAGAATTCCTCCCTGGAGGGACCTCCTTCTTGCTGCCAATGGGTCAGCTCAGGCAAGTCTCCCAGTTCGGCAATCTGTTCCCCGGTAGGCTCCAGAGCATCCCCCTCAGGGTCTACTTCCTCCTGGGCCGTGGGAACTTCGGGGGCCGGTTTCCCGCGCCTCCTGCGCCTTCTCCCTAAGGCCGGTTCCTGGACCTCTCCCTCAGGCTCCAGGACCCTCTCAACACCCCTACTGGCTGCCATGGACCGGGTGGTCACGCACGCCCAGTCGGGTAGACCCACCATCCTCAGATGCGTGGTCTTCTCCACCTTTTCCCAAGGGGAACTCTCCAGGTCGTTCCCTAGCAGACAGTCTACAGGCATGTCAGTTCTCACAGCGACTTGTAGAGTACCAGAGACCCCCCCCCACTCAAAGGGAACTTGAGCCATTGGACAACGACTCTCCACGTTGTCAGCATTGACAACCCTACAGTAGGCATTGGGTACAATTTGCTCTTGAGACACCAGGTGTTGCCTCACCGAGGTCACGCTGGCTCCTGTATCTCTAAGAGCCTCAACCTTCTTTCCATTGATGGTCACCACTTGCCCATATTTCTTAGTGTTAGAGGGCAGGTAGGTTACAGGGACCATCTCACTGTCTCCTAGCGAGACTAGGGTCATCTGCCCGGGACCCCCACCCTCCTGGACTGCTACTTCCTCCCCAAAGTTAACACTAGCTACTTGCCGGGGTGGAGCACCAGTGGGTGCGGTCTTACCAAACAGGCGACACTTCGGATCAGAGGCAATGTGACCCGGGTCACCACACTTATAACAATTGAAGGGCCCCTTTGGAACAGGTCTACCTGTCGGGGCCCCGTTCTGCTGCGGGGGTGGGGGAGGCTGAGAACCCTTCTGCTGGTTCCCTTGGGAATTACTTTGGGGGCCTTTTTGGAACCCCTTCTGTTTACCCTTGTCCCCCCCACTCTTCTGCTGGGGACCCTGCCCACCTTTGGCGGAGTCTCCCACTTGACCCTTGTGGACCCTGGTGCTGAGCCAGCGGTCCGCCTCCTCAGCAAGCTTCCTCGGGTTGGACAGCTTTCTATCAATCAGGTGCTGGCGTAGCTCAGGAAAACATTGACTGGACAAGTGCTCCCATGCAATTAAATCAAGCAGCCCTTGATAATCATTCACTTTGCTACCCTTCACCCAACCATCCAGCGCTCTGCAGAAAAAGGTCACATATTCCACATACGTACTCTCAGGGATCTTCTTGGTCTCCCTGAACCTCTGTCTATATAGCTCCGGAGTTAACCCATACCTGGTCATTAAAGCTTCCTTCATATGGGGGTATGAGGTTTGGAGATCTAAGGGTAAATCTAACAGTGTGTCACGCCCTTCAGCAAGGAACCTTCCCCACAGCCCCGCTCCCCAGTCTTTCTCAGGGACCCGGTGTGAGGACATGGCCACCTCGTAGGCTCTAAACCACTGCCCTATGTCATCCTTTCTAAAATACTCCTTTACTACGTCTTTGGGGATGTACACCTTGGACTCTACCTGCGCTGGTGGAGTGCTGCCACCAGAAGGAGCGGTGTCCAAACTTTTCGCCTTCAGCTCCAACTCCTTCAATCTGATATCATGATCCATTTGGCGTTGTTGTGCCTCCAGGGCCAACTTCTGCTTTTCCATTTCCATTTGTCCTGCCAACTTTGCCATCTCCATTGCATGCGCCCTGTCGGCTGCCCTGTCTGCCAGCTCCTCTGGCGACCGGACTCTGCTGGGTTCCTCAAGGTTGTCGGGTGGAGCGATGTCCCCCGCATTCCGTAGGTCTCGTGACTCCTTCCAGGCTCTCAACGCCTTGGTGTACTGGGGCTTCCTCTTGCATCCAGCATGGGGGACTCTGAATTGTACACTGTAGCCTTTCAATTGCTCCATCGTGTAGCCTTCCAGTCTCTCCCAATCCACCTCATCTATTCCAGAAATCACAGAGAGTGCTCTTCCAGCGGAGTGCGAGCCAGGCATGGTTGCAGTAATGGCAGATGTCTCAACAAAGTCCAACAATTACAAACCTGTGGCTGCGTTATTTGGTCTGCTCTCACTATCTGACGATTAATAATTCACTGTATGCAAATTACAAGTGCAAATCCGAAATCCCAACCGCTGCCACCAATGTTAGAGTCGGGGATCTCTGGTTGGCGCAAGGTTGCCCTTGAGTCAAGCAGGAACCCTCTCCTCCACGTCAGGGCGCAGGATAACCCCTCGCGAATGACCCTTGCTCACCCTCTAGGTGCGTGGCGTGAGCAGCCAAGGCGATTCCTCAGGCGTTGTTGGTTAAGCACTTACAATCATACACACAGTAAATACATCAATCCCCCCAGAAACGGACAGCAGACTTGGATATATATAAAAATACGTTTCTTTATGTAAAAATAAGGTATATATCTCTCAGCAGACTTATCACAAGACCAATAACGTTTTCGCTAGGCCACCAGGTTATACAGCAGGTAAATGTTCTTGGTTCGTAGTTTCAAATGGATAGTTCGTAGTCTCTTTACTTGTAGTTCCAGTACTCACAGAGATCGGTTCCTGCGAACGGGGAAATAAGGCGTTGCGGGCCCCGAGCCCGATACTGGAACTTCTTTCGTGATGTGGAGAGTCGGCACAGGTCGGGGCGACTCTCAGCTTGGGAAGTGTTCTTGGGTCCTCAATCAGCAGGTGTGGGCACGTAGGCAGGCGCGGCCAGCGACCCTTTAGCACGGCGGTGCAGGAGGGTCTCCACAGCGGGGGCGGCGCGGCCTGAGATGTCCGGGGATAGCGAAGCGGGGTCACAGGGCACGGTCAGTGCAGCTGGATGACCCGGCGTGGATCACAGTCGTCGGACGGCTTCCGGCAGGAGGGGTGATAGCGCGTTCAGCGCACTCCAATGGCAGGCGGTGACAGGGGTGCAGGCGGCCTGGCCCGGGGACAGAGAGCGGCTCCGGACGGAGCGGGGCTCTCACGGGATTGCGGCAGGCGAGCTCCTGAGTGTCACGGCCCTAGGAGGGGCGATGAGGGGCGCAGTCTCTTTTCCAGCGGGATGCCCACACGGCTCGAATTGGAGGATGAGCAAGAAGCACAGAGAACCCACTGTTCCTGGGGTTCAGTTCAGGGGGCAAGCTCAGATCAAGCCCTTGGAGAATGTTCAAGCACAAAGTAGCAAAGTCTTTTCAGTAAGTCTCTTCCTCTCCTTTCTCAGCAAGGCAGGCAGCAGGCCAGCTCCTCCAGCGTCTCCTTCTCCTTCTAGTCGGGCAGAGGTTCTTTGTGGTAAACAGGATTCTGATTTCTTAGGAGCCAGGCTCCTACTTTTATACCATGATTCTTTTGTTCTTTAGCGCCAGGGGGCCTAGGCCTGGCTCAGTCCAGTTCTGGAGCACTTTGTTATGGTGACTCTGCTCTTTCCTTTCAGCAGCAGGGCAGAGACATCAGCCGCCCCACAGGGGGTGGCGCCGGCTTTGTGGTGGCAGAGCACAGGTCTATTCAAGAGTCAAGGTGTACTCCTCCCACCCATCCAGGTGTCACCTCTCTACCCACCACCTGGCAGCCAACCTGTCTCTGGGGATTCCCCAACCCTGCTCCTTACTGTTGCCAGGCAGAACACATACACACAGCAGAGGCGGACTGAGATGGTCAGGTCAGTAAATACTAACTTTCTAAAAGTAGTATTTACAAACCCAGGATATTAAAATAAACTTGACTACAAGAAGTATTTTAGTATTCTGAGTTCAGGCATACTAAACTTGACACTTCTACCATGCTCTCTGAGTCCACTGAGGTCACAGCGTTGGCGTGATCCCGGCAGCCCATTCTGGCCTATGGAGAGCAGGTAGCCTTCAATAGTGAAAAACGACAAGGGCTGTAATTCACTACTAAGACATGCCACACACACAGGGCATGTCCTACCTTATGCTTACAATGCACCCTGCCCTTGGGCCTACCAGAGGGGTGGCTAATATGTAGGTAAGGGAAGGTTTAGGGACTGGCAAGTGGGGGCACTTGCGCAGTCAGCGCGACGGTCCCGGACCGCGCACAGGGTCTGCGGTGGCAGGCCCTAGACACACTTTACAAGGCCGCTTCCGTGGGTGGCGCAACCAGCGCTGCAAGCCCACCAGCAGCATTGGCATTCACAAGCCCTGGCACCCTCGGTGCACTTTACTGGGGACTGACAGTGAATCCAATAAACCAATCATGGACATCAATTACAGGTACATTTTACTTTGGGAGCACTTGCACTGCGGCACGGATTAGCCGTGGCGCAGTGCCCTGAGCGGACAACACCAGCAAAACAGTCGAGGCACACCATCAAAAAGTGGAAGGGAAACTCACGCCAAGGTGCCAGGTCTAACAAACCTTCTACTAATAAAGGCTACAGGTTGGTCCCAGCCCTCCTCAGTCATCTGTGAGAGAACAGCCCCTACACCATGCTCTGATGCGTCTGTCTGTACTAGGAATTCCTTGGAGAAGTCAGGAGCCAAGAGCACGGGCGCCGTGCACATGGCAGTTTTCAGGGTGTCAAAGGCCTTCTGACAGGTGTCAGTCCATATCACTTTCCTGGGCTGCTTCTTCGAAGTCAGCTCTGTCAAGGGGGCAACGATGCTGCCATACCCCTTGACAAACCTCCTGTAGTACCCAGTGAGTCCTAAAAAGGCCCTCACCTCCGTCTGGGTCTTTGGGGGCTCCCAAGCCAGGATGGTTTCTATCTTGGGTTGTAGGGGCGCCACCTGGCCGCTCCCCACCTGGTGTCCCAAGTACACCACGGACCCCTGCCCGATCTGACACTTGCTTGCCTTGATCGTGAGGCCTGCCTTGCGCAGGGCCATCAACACTTCCCAGAGATGTTGCAGGTGTTCTTCCCATGTGCCGCTGAACACTGCGATGTCATCCAGGTATGCTGCGCTGAACTCGGTCAGTCCAACCAACACCTGGTTGACCAACCTCTGGAAGGTGGCAGGGGCATTCTTCATCCCAAATGGCATGACACGGAACTGGAAATGCCCATCTGGTGTGGAGAATGCAGACCTCTCTTTGGCCCCATCAGTTAAGGCGATCTGCCAGTACCCAGACGTTAAATCAAACGTGCTGAGGTACCGTGCAGCCCCTAACCGATCGATGAGCTCATCAGCTCTGGGGATGGGGTGCGCGTCAGTCTTCGTGACTGAATTGAGTCCTCTGTAGTCCACACAGAACCGGAGTTCGGGTGTGGCACCCGGCGCTGCAGCCTTTGGGACCAAGACCACTGGGCTGGCCCAAGGACTGCTGGAGGACTCAACCACCCCAAGAGCAAGCATCTTTGAGACCTCCTCTTTGATGCAGGCTCTGACCCTGTCAGTTACCCTGTAAGCCTTGTGCTTCACAGGTAAGCTGTCTCCTGTATCCACATCATGGACGCACCAATCTGTGATACCAGGAACCAGGGAGAACAGGTCAGGAAACTGCCCCAGCAGTTGGCGGCAGTCATCCTGTTGCTCAGGGGTCAGGGTGGGTGAGAGGTTAACTCCATCCACTGACCCGTCCTGCTCTGAGGCTACCAAGAGGTCAGGAAGAGGTTCTGACTCCTCCTCCGTCCCATCATCGGTGGCCAAGAGCATGCCCACTTCGGACCTCTCCAAGTGGGGCTTAAGGCGATTGACATGTAGGACCCTTAAGGGGTTCCTAGGAGACTGCAAGTTCACCAAGTAGGTGACAGAACTCTTGCGCTCCACAATCTCAAAGGGTCCTGTCCACTTGTCCTGGAGCGCACAAGGCTCCACAGGGGCAAGGACCCATACCTTTTGACCAGGTTGAAGCTCAACCAGAGTGGCATTCTGGTCGTACCACCGCTTCATTTCCTCCTGGCTGGCTTCCAGATTTGCCTCAGCAAGTTGCCTGAAACGCCTAGTCTGGTTCCTGAAGGCCAGCATGTAACTAAATACATTCTGGGGAGGTTTCCTGGGAGATTGCTCCCAGCCTTCCTTGACCAGACTCAGAGGTCCACGTACAGGGTGGCCATACAGAAGCTCAAAGGGACTGAACCCCAGAGACTTCTGTGGCACCTCACGGTACGCAAAGAGAAGGCATGGTAAGAGGACGTCCCACTTACGTCTCATTGGTCCTTCAAGGCCCATGATCATGCCTTTTAGGGTTCGGTTGAATCGCTCAACCAACCCGTTTCCTTGTGGATGGTAAGGGGTGGTGAACTTGTATGTCACACCACATTCTTGCCAAAGGGATTTCATATATTTCGATATGAAATTGGTCCCCCTATCGGACACCACCTCTAGAGGGAATCCTACTCGTGAGAAAATTCCCATCAGTGCTCGTCCCACCACGGGGGCCGTCACTGTCCTCAGAGGGATGGCTTCAGGGTACCGGGTGGCATGGTCCACCAAGACCAGGATAAACCTGTTGCCCATGGCTGTCTTGGGGTCCAGTGGCCCCACAATGTCAAACCCCACTCGCTGGAATGGGGTACTGACCACAGGGAAAGGTTGGAGTGGAGCTTTCAGCTTCCTTCCACTCTTGCCACTTGCCTGGCAAGTCTGGCATGTCCTGCAGTGAGTATCAGAACTCCTGCGCATTTGGGGCCAATAGAAGTGGGTGACAAGCCTTTCAAAGGTCTTGTCCTGCCCCAAATGCCCTGCTAATGGCACGTCGTGAGCTCAGGCAGGTCCCCCAGTTCGGCTATCTGTTCCCCTGTAGGCTCCAGCGCATCCCCCTCAAGGTCTGCTTCCTCCTGGGCCGTGGGAACTTCAGGAGCCGGTTTCCCGTGCCTCCCTTGCCCTCTCTCTAAGGCCGGTTCCTGGGCCTCTCCCTCAGGCTCCAGGGTCCCTTCAACACCCCTACTGGCTGCCATTGACCGGGTGGTCACGCACGCCCAATCAGGTAAGCCCACCATCCGCAGATGGGCTGTCTTCTCCACCTTTTCCCAAGGGGAGCTCTCCAAGTCGTTCCCTAGGAGACAGTCTACAGGCATGGCAGTTCTCACAGCGACTTGCAGAGTACCAGAGACCCCCCCCCACTCAAAGGGAACTTGAGCCATTGGACAATGACTCTCCGTGTTGTCAGCATTGACAACCCGACAATAGGCATGGGGTACGACCTGCTCTTGAGATACCAGGTGCTGCCGCACTGCAGTCACGCTGGCTCCTGTGTCTCTAAGAGCCTCTACCTTCTTCCCATTGACGGTCACCACTTGCCCATATTTCTTAGTGTTAGAGGGCAAGTTGGCTTGGGGGACCATCTCACTGTCTCCTAGTGAGACTAAGGTCATCTGGACGGGGTCCCACCCACCTTGGACTTCTACCTCCTCCCCAAAGGCTACTGTAGCCACTTGCCTGGGTGGAGCACCAGTGGGTGCTGGCTTCACATACTGGCGACACTTAGAATCACTGGCAAAGTGACCTAGCTCGCCACATTTATAACATTGAGGGGGCCCCTTGGGAACAGGTTTACCTGTCGGGGCCCCTGTCGGCTTCGGGGTTGGGGGCGGCTGAGAACCTTTCTGCTGGTTCCCTTGGGTATTACTTTGGGGGCCTTGTTGGAACCCTTTCTGTTTTCCCCTGTCCCCCCCACTCTTCTGCTGGGGACCCTGCCCACCCTTGGCGGAGTCTCCCACGTGACCCTTGTGGACCCTGGTGCTGAGCCAGCGGTCCGCCTCCTCAGCAAGCTTCCTAGGGTTAGTCAGCTTGCTATCTATCAGGTGTTGGCGTAGCTCAGGAAAACAATTAAGCGACAAGTGCTCCCATGCAATTAAATCAAAGAGACCTTGGTAATCATTAACTTTGCTACCCTTCACCCAGCCATCCAGTGCTCTGCAGAAAAAGGTCACATAGTCCACATACGTACCCCCCGCAATCTTGGTACACCCCCTGAACCTCTGTCGATACATTTCAGGAGTTAGCCCATATCTGGTCATTAAAGCTTCTTTCATGTGGGGGTAAGAATTCTGCATGTCAAAGGGCAAATCTAAAAGTGTGTCCCGCCCCTCACTGAGGAACCGTCCCCACAACCCCGCTCCCCAGTCTTTCTCAGGGACCCGGTGGGAGGACATGGCTACCTCATAGGCCCGGAACCATTGCCCTATGTCATCATTCCTGAAGAACTCTTTAACTACATCTTTTGGGATGTACACCCTTGACTGTACCTGCACCGGCGCTGCGCTGCCACCAGAGGGAGTGTTCTCCAAACTTTTCTCTTTTATCGCCAGTTCCCTCATTCTGGCGTCGTGCTCCATCAGAGCCTTTCTCTCTTCCAGAGCTATTTTCTTTTCTTCCAGGGCCATTTTTAGTTTCGCCAAAGTGACTTCCTGTTCTCTTGCAGCCTGTCTGTCTGCCAGCTCTCCTGGCGACAGGTCTCTGCCAAAGCTGTGGATGCTCTCTGCTGGCTCCACTGGCACAATCTCTGGTACACCATCACCAGCTGCACCCCTTGATTCCATCCAGGCTCTCAGCGCCTTGTAGAGGTCTGGTTTGTTTTTGCATCCTGCATGTGGAACCTTGAACTTCATGCAGAAGTACTTGAGTTGCTTTTTTGTGTAGTCGTCCAGTTTTGATGCATCCCATTCCAATTCCATCCCAGAGGCTTCAGATGCTGTGCTGGTTGAGCCCGGCATGGCTTCAACGCAAGGGATCTTTTCTTGGCAGGCGAAATTAAATGGCAAAGTTCTGTGGCTTAAGCTCCTGGACCGCCTACTGTGCAATGGTTAGCAATCACTGCGCAGACAATAAGAACGCAAATCCATAAATCCGCACCGCTGCCACCAATGTTAGAATCCGGGGTCTCTGGTTGGCGCAGGTATGCACTTGCGACAAGCAGGGACCCTTTTCATCTAAGTCAGGGCAAAGGATCACCTCTTTAAAAATAACCCCTGCTCACCCTCTAGGTAACGTGGCGCGAGCAGTCAGGCTAAATTTCCAGAGGGCATACAGGTTAAGCGTTCAGGTTGTCCCACACAATAATCACCTCCCCACCACACAAAGACACAAGGCTGTATTACTGTAAAAATATAGGTCTTTATATAAAAGGTTTTCTTTTCAGGCAGGTTGCATAAATACAGTTCTCTTGGTAAAGTTACGTTCCAGTTACTTGTATAGGCTTAAGGGCAGTCCACAGGTGTTATAATGCCACAATTCTGATTCAAATTGAGTCTTTTGAGTATTTCTGCACTTTGTAGCGCTTTCAACCGCTTCTCACCGCTATTTCCAGCCTCCGTGCCGTTTCCCACGCTTCTCGCGTGAGGTACGCGACTACCGGCCTTGAACCATACGGGCCGTACTGAGCAGGGACGCGTTGAACGGGTGCAGGCCAAGTCCCACGCTTCTCGCGTGAGCGCTGCGGCGGGTCTCAACCAAGGTACGGTCCATGCAGGGGGATGGACGCTCCGTGCACGGGTGAGGCTTCAAGGCAGGAACGGTTCGCTCCGGACACCAGCAGGCAGTGGTGGTGCCCACGGTCTCACTTGGCAGGTCAGTGCGATTCAACCAACGCGCTTTGAGGCACTTTGCAGGCAGGACGGTGCGCACCAAGCACACGTGGGGGCAAAGCAGTTACGGTCCGTACGGTGGGTAGTACGGACCGTCTATCAGTGCGTAGGGCACGAAATACCTTGTTTTCTTGGGGGCACAGGCTCGCGGCAGTCTCTGGATGTCACCCACGAGTGTCCCACGTCGCGTCCCGGTCCCGGCTCCTCCGCGGCCAGCGATGCTTCGTGGGGCACTCCTTGACTCTTCAGCACACCAGCGAGGCCGCAGTAGGAGGGGGCAGCCTGGGGGCAAGATCTCAGCGCAGCGCGCTGCTAGCTTCGTCCGGATGGGGCGAACAGTGCCCAAGTCCTTACGGTGATTTCTGCGGCCCGGGGGTCACAGAGCTCGATGTTTCAGACCGGGATCTCCTCCTCACTTTGCGAGCGACGGCTCACAGGGGTAGTTGCTCACTTTGTTTAGGCTGGTGGGCCCTCACTATGTTTGCAGGCACTTCCAGCGGCAGATGATCGCGTTGTTCAGGGAGATTAAAGCACAAGGTTCTCCAGGGTCAGCGGTGTAGATTTACCCACGGCAGTCTCTTCTCCTTAAAGGGGGGTAGCGCCCAATGTTCCTGGGGCGCAGTTCAGGAGGCAAGTTCTCTACAAGCCCTTGGAGATCAGTTCAGCACAAGTTACCAACAAAGTCTTTTCTTTAAGTCCTTTTCCTCTCCTTCCAGCAGACAGGCACCCACTGCAGGCCAGTCTCTCAGGCAGAGAGACAGCATTCCTCCTTCAGCTTCTCCAGGTCCTTCTCCTTCAGGCAGAGGTTCGTCGTAGTGCAAACAGGATCTAATTTCTTAGGAGCCAGGCTCCTACTTTTATAGCACAATTCTTTTGTTCTTTAGCGCCAGGGGGCCTGGGCCTGGCTCAGTCCAGTTCTGGAGCACTTTGTTATGGTGACTCTGCACTTTCCTTTCAGCAGCAGGGCAGAGACATCAGCCGCTCCACAGGGGGCGGCGCCGGCTTTGTGTTGGCAGAGCACAGGTCTATTCAAGAGTCAGGGTGTACTCCTCCCACCCATCCTAGTGTAATCTCCCTACCCACCACCTGGCAGCCGACCTGTCTCCTGGAATTCCCCAGCCCTGCTCCTTACTGTTGCTAGGCAGAACACACACACACAGCGCAGAGGCGGACTGAATGGCCAGATCAGTAAATACTAACTTTCTAAAAGTAGTATTTACAAACACAGGATATTAAAATAAACTTTACTAAAAGAAGTATTTTATTATTCTGAGTTCAGGCATACTAAACATGACTTTCTACCATGCTCTATGAGTCCACTGGGGTCACAGCGTGTAGTGACTCCAGCAGCCCATTCTGGCCTATGGAGAGCAGGTAGCCTTCAATAGTGAAAAACGAAAATGGCTGTAATTCACTATTAAGACATGCCACACACATCAGGGCATGTCCTACCTTATGCCTACAATGCACCCTGCCCTTGGGCCTACCAGAGGGGTGACTAATATGTAGTTAAGGGAAGGTTTAGGGACTGGCAAGTGGGGGCACTTGCACAGTCAGCGCGACAGTACCAGACTGCGCGCAGGTTCTGCAGTGGCAGACCCTAGACATATTTTACTAGGCCGCTTCTGTGGGTGGCACAACCAGTGCTGCAGGCCCACCAGCGGTATTTGTATTTACAAGCCCTGGCACTCCTGGTGCACTTTACTAGGGGCTGACAGTAAACCAAATGACTCAATCATGGACACCAATCAATGTATATAGTTTTAACAGGGAGCACCTGCACTGTGGCACTGATCAGCAGTGTCACAGTGCTCTGAGCAGCTAACACCAACAAAACACAATGAGGCACATCAGCAAAAAGTGGAAGGGAAACTCACGCCAAGGTGCCAGGTCTAACAGAGGCCCAAGTTCCCGCGACAGGCAAGGGCCCAAAACGTAGTGAGGTGACTTCAAATTTGCCTATCTCAAAACCACCTGGTTTTGCAAGGGGGGTCACCAGGGTTTTTGGCCCGGTGCTCTGCGGCCATCAAGGGAAACCCACCAAACCCATACATTTCCGAAAACTAGACACCCGGGGGCTTCCAGGGAGGTATGGCTTGCGTGGTTCCCCAACGTTTCCTTACCCAGAATCCCCTGCAAACCTCAATTTTAGCTGAAAAAAATCACTTTTTTCACACATTTTTGTGTGGGAAAGTTGTGGCATCACGGGGCTCACTCAAATTTCCCACCTCCCAGCGTTCCCCTGGGTCTCCCGGTAAAAATGGTGCCTCACTTGCGTGGGAGGCCCAAGTTCCCGCGAAAGGCAAGGGCCCAAAACGTAGTGAGGTGACTTCAAATTTGCCTATCTCAAAACCACCTGGTTTTGCAAGGGGGGTCACCAGGGTTTTTGGCCCGGTGCTCTGCGGCTGTCTAGGGAAACCTACCAAACCCATACATTTCTGAAAACTAGACACCCGGGGGCTTCCAGGGAGGTATGGCTTGCGTGGATCCCCCAATGTTTCCTTACCCATAATCCCCTGCAAACCTCAATTTTAGCTGAAACAATCACTTTTTTCACACATTTTTGTGTGGGAAAGTTGTGGCATCACCGGGCTCACTCAAATTTCCCACCTCCCAGCATTCCCCTGGGTCTCCCGGTAAAAATGGTGACTCACTTGTGTGGGAGGCCCAAGTTCCCGCGAAAGGCAAGGGCCCAAAACGTAGTGAGGTGACTTCAAATTTGCCTATCTCAAAACCACCTGGTTTTGCAAGGGGGGTCACCTGGGCTTTTGGCCCCGTGCTCTGCGGCCATCTAGGGAAACCTACCAAACCCATACATTTCTGAAAACTAGACACCCGGGGGCTACCAGGGAGGTATGGCTTGCGTGGATCCCCCAAGGTTTCCTTACCCAGAATCCCCTGCAAACCTCAATTTTAGCTGAAAAAAATCACTTTTTTCACACATTTTTGTGTGGGAAAGTTGTGGCATCACCGGGCTCACTCAAATTTCCCACCTCCCAGCGTTCCCCTGGGTCTCCCGGTAAAAATTGTGCCTCACTTGTGTGGGAGGCCCAAGTTCCAGCGACAGGCAAGGGCCCAAAACGTAGTGAGGTGACTTCAAATTTACCTATCTCAAAACCACCTGGATTTACAAGGGGGGTCACCTGGGTTTTTGGGCCGGTGCTCTGCGGTCATCTAGGGAAACCTACCAAACCCATACATTTCTGAAAACTAGACACCCGGGGGCTTCCAGGGAGGTATGGCTTGCGTGGATCCCCTAACGTTTCCTTACCCAGAATCCCCTGCAAACCTCAATTTTAGCTGAAAAAATCACTTTTTTCACACATTTTTGTGTGGGAAAGTTGTGGCATCACCGGGCTTACTCAAATTTCCCACCTCCCAGCGTTCCCCTGGGTCTCCCAGGTAAAAATGGTGCCTCACTTGTGTGGGAGGCCCAAGTTCCAGCGACAGGCAAGGGCCCAAAACATAGTGAGGTGACTTCAAATTTTCCTATCTCAAAACCACCTGGTTTTGCAAGGGGGGTCACCTGGGTTTTTGGCCCGGTGCTCTGCGGCCATATAGGGAAACCTACCAAACCCATACATTTCTGAAAACTAGACACCTGGGGGCTACCAGGGAG
This sequence comes from Triturus cristatus, assembly GCF_964204655.1. Taxonomy (NCBI): domain Eukaryota; kingdom Metazoa; phylum Chordata; class Amphibia; order Caudata; family Salamandridae; genus Triturus; species Triturus cristatus. The sequence continues at coordinate 530,819,369 of NC_140579.1, read as the reverse complement.
GTATGGCTTGCATGGATACCCAAGGTTTCCTTACCCAGAATCCCCTGCAAACCTCAATTTTAGCAGAAAAAATCACTTTTTTCACACATTTTTGTGTGGGAAAGTTGTGGCATCACCGGGCTTACTCAAATTTCCCACCTCCCAGCTTTCCCCTGGGTCTCCCAGGTAAAAATGGTGCCTCACTTGTGTGGGAGGCCCAAGTTCCAGCGACAGGCAAGGGCCAAAAACATAGTGAGGTGACTTCAAATTTTCCTATCTCAAAACCACCTGGTTTTGCAAGGGGGGTCATCAGGGTTTTTGGCCCGGTGCTCTGCGTCCATCTAGGGAAACCTACCAAACCCATACATTTCTGAAAACTAGAAACCTGGGGGCTACCAGGGAGGTATGGCTTGCGTGGATCCCCCAAGGTTTCCTTACCCAGAATCCCCTGCAAACCTCAATTTTACCTGAAAAAATCACTTTTTTCACACATTTTTGTGTGGGAAAGTTGTGGCATCCCCGGGCTCACTCAAATTTCCCACCTCCCAGCATTCCCCTGGGTCTCCCAGGTAAAAATGGTGCCTCACTTGTGTGGGAGGCCCAAGTTCCCGCGACAGGCAAGGGCCCAAAATGTAGTGAGGTGACTTCAAATTTGCATATCTCAAAACCACCTGGTTTTGCAAGGGGGGTCACCTGGGTTTTTGGCCCGGTGCTCTGCAGCCATCTAGGGAAACCTACCAAACCCATACATTTCTGAAAACTAGACACCCGGGGGCTTCCAGGGAGGTATGGCTTGTGTGGATCCCCCAACGTTTCCTTACCCAGAATCCCCTGCAAACCTCAATTTTAGCTGAAAAAATCACTTTTTTCACACATTTTTGTGTGGGAAAGTTGTGGCATCACCGGGCTCACTCAAATTTCCCACCTCTCAGCGTTCCCCTGGGTCTCCCGGTAAAATGGTGCCTCACTTGTGTGGGTGGCCCAAGTTCCCGCGACAGGCAAGGGCCCAAAACGTAGTGAGGTGACTTCAAATTTTCCTATCTCAAAACCACCTGGTTTAGCAAGGGGGTCACCTGGGTTTTTGGCCCGGTGCTCTGCGGCCATCTAGGGAAACCTACCAAACCCATACATTTCTGAAAACTAGACACCCGGGGGCTTCCAGGGAGGTATGGCTTGCGTGGATCCCCCAACGTTTCCTTACCCAGAATCCCCTGCAAACCTCAATTTTAGCTGAAAAAATCACTTTTTTCACACATTTTTGTGTGGGAAAGTTGTGGCATCACCGGGCTCACTCAAATTTCCCACCTCCCAGCGTTCCCCTGGGTCTCCCGGTAAAATGGTTCCTCACTTGTGTGGGTGGCCCAAGTTCCCGCGTCAGGCAAGGGCCCAAAACGTTGTGAGGTGACTTCAAATTTGCCTATCTCAAAACCACCTGGTTTTGCAAGGGGGGGGTCACCTGGGTTTTTGGCCCAGTGCTCTGCGGCCATCAAGGGAAACCCACCAAACCCATACATTTCCGAAAACTAGACACCCGGGGGCTTCCAGGGAGGTATGGCTTGCGTGGTTCCCCAACGTTTCCTTACCCAGAATCCCCTGCAAACCTCAATTTTAGCTGAAAAAAATCACTTTTTTCACACATTTTTGTGTGGGAAAGTTGTGGCATCACGGGGCTCACTCAAATTTCCCACCTCCCAGCGTTCCCCTGGGTCTCCCGGTAAAAATCTTGCCTCACTTGCGTGGGAGGCCCAAGTTCCCGCGAAAGGCAAGGGCCCAAAACGTAGTGAGGTGACTTAAAATTTGCCTATCTCAAAACCACCTGGTTTTGCAAGGGGGGTCACCTGGGCTTTTGGCCCCGTGCTCTGCGCCCATCTATGGAAACCTACCAAACCCATACATTTCTGAAAACTAGACACCCGGGGGCTTCCAGGGAGGTATGGCTTGCATGGATCCCCTAACGTTTCCTTACCCAGAATCCACTGCAAACCTCAATTGTAGCTGAAAAAATCACTTTTTTCACACATTTTTGTGTGGGAAAGTTGTGGCATCACCGGGCTTACTCAAATTTCCCACCTCCCAGCATTCCCCTGGGTCTCCCAGGTAAAAATGGTGCCTCACTTGTGTGGGAGGCCCAAGTTCCCGTGACAGGCAAGGGCCCAAAACGTAGTGAGGTGACTTCAAATTTGCCTATCTCAAAACCACCTGGTTTTGCAAGGGGGGTCACCAGGGTTTTTGGCCCGGTGCTCTGCGGCCATCAAGGGAAACCCACCAAACCCATACATTTCCGAAAACTAGACACACGGGGGCTTCCAGGGAGGTATGGCTTGCGTGGTTCCCCAACGTTTCCTTACCCAGAATCCCCTGCAAACCTCAATTTTAGCTGAAAAAAATCACTTTTTTCACACATTTTTGTGTGGGAAAGTTGTGGCATCACGGGGCTCACTCAAATTTCCCACCTCCCAGCGTTCCCCTGGGTCTCCCGGTAAAAATGGTGCCTCACTTGCGTGGGAGGCCCAAGTTCCCGCGAAAGGCAAGGGCCCAAAACGTAGTGAGGTGACTTCAAATTTGCCTATCTCAAAACCACCTGGTTTTGCAAGGGGGGTCACCAGGGTTTTTGGCCCGGTGCTCTGCGGCTGTCTAAGGAAACCTACCAAACCCATACATTTCTGAAAACTAGACACCCGGGGGCTTCCAGGGAGGTATGGCTTGCATGGATCCCCCAATGTTTCCTTACCCATAATCCCCTGCAAACCTCAATTTTAGCTGAAAAAATCACTTTTTTCACACATTTTTGTGTGGGAAAGTTGTGGCATCACCGGGCTCACTCAAATTTCCCACCTCCCAGCGTTCCCCTGGGTCTCCCGGTAAAAATGGTGACTCACTTGTGTGGGAGGCCCAAGTTCCCGCGACAGGCAAGGGCCCAAAACGTAGTGAGGTGACTTCAAATTTTCCTATCTCAAAACCACCTGGTTTTGCAAGGGGGGTCACCTGGGCTTTTGACCCCGTGCTCTGCGGCCATCTAGGGAAACCTACCAAACCCATACATTTCTGAAAACTAGACACCCGGGGGCTACCAGGGAGGTATGGCTTGCGTGGATCCCCCAAGGTTTCCTTACCCAGAATCCCCTGCAAACCTCAATTTTAGCTGAAAAAAATCACTTTTTTCACAGATTTTTGTGTGGGAAAGTTGTGGCATCACCGGGCTCACTCAAATTTCCCACCTCCCAGCGTTCCCCTGGGTCTCCCGGTAAAAATTGTGCCTCACTTGTGTGGGAGGCCCAAGTTCCAGCGACAGGCAAGGGCCCAAAACGTAGTGAGGTGACTTCAAATTTGCCTATCTCAAAACCACCTGGATTTGCAAGGGGGGTCACCTGGGTTTTTGGGCCGGTGCTCTGCGGCCATCTAGGGAAACCTACCAAACCCATACATTTCTGAAAACTAGACACCCGGGGGCTTCCAGGGAGGTATGGCTTGCGTGGATCCCCCAACGTTTCCTTACCCAGAATCCCCTGCAAACCTCAATTTTAGCTGAAAAAATCACTTTTTTCACACATTTTTGTGTGGGAAAGTTGTGGCATCACCGGGCTCACTCAAATTTCCCACCTCCCAGCGTTCCCCTGGGTCTCCCAGGTAAAAATGGTGCCTCACTTGTGTGGGAGGCCCAAGTTCCCGCGAAAGGCAAGGGCCCAAAACGTAGTGAGGTGACTTCAAATTTTCCTATCTCAAAACCACCTGGTTTTGCAAGGGGGGTCACCTGGGTTTTTGGCCCGGTGCTCTGCGGCCATCTAGGGAAACCTACCAAACCCATACATTTCTGAAAACTAGACACCCGGGGGCTTCCAGGGAGGTATGGCTTGCATGGATCCCCCAACGTTTCCTTTCCCAGAATCCCCTTCAAACCTCAATTTTAGCTGAAAAAATCACTTTTTTCACACATTTTTGTGTGGGAAAGTTGTGGCATCCCTGGGCTCACTCAAATTTCCCACCTCCCAGCGTTCCCCTGGGTCTCCCGGTAAAATGGTTCCTCACTTGTGTGGGTGGCCCAAGTTCCCGCGTCAGGCAAGGGCCCAAAACGTTGTGAGGTGACTTCAAATTTGCCTATCTCAAAACCACCTGGTTTTGCAAGGGGGGGGTCACCTGGGTTTTTGGCCCGGTGCTCTGCGCCCATCTATGGAAACCTACCAAACCCACACATTTCTGAAAACAAGACACCCGGGGGCTTCCAGGGAGGTATGGCTTGCATGGATCCCCTAAAGTTTCCTTACCCAGAATCCACTGCAAACTTCAATTTTAGCTGAAAAAATCACTTTTTTCACACATTTTTGTGTGGGAAAGTTGTGGCATCACCGGGCTTACTCAAATTTCCCACCTCCCAGCGTTCCCCTGGGTCTCCCAGGTAAAAATGGTGCCTCACTTGTGTGGGAGGCCCAAGTTCCCGTGACAGGCAAGGGCCCAAAACGTAGTGAGGTGACTTCAAATTTTCCTATCTCAAAACCACCTGGTTTTGCAAGGGGGGTCACCTGGGTTTTTGGCCCGGTGCTCTGCGGCCATCTAGGGAAACCTACCAAACCCATACATTTCTGAAAACTAGACACCCAGGGGCTTCCAGGGAGGTATGGCTTGCGTGGTTCCCCAACGTTTCCTTACCCAGAATCCCCTGCAAACCTCAATTTTAGCTGAAAAAAATCACTTTTTTCACACATTTTTGTGTGGGAAAGTTGTGGCATCACGGGGCTCACTCAAATTTCCCACCTCCCAGCGTTCCCCTCGGTCTCCCGGTAAAAATGGTGCCTCACTTGCGTGGGAGGCCCAAGTTCCCGCGAAAGGCAAGGGCCCAAAACGTAGTGAGGTGACTTCAAATTTGCCTATCTCAAAACCACCTGGTTTTGCAAGGGGGGTCACCAGGGTTTTTGGCCCGGTGCTCTGCGGCTGTCTAAGGAAACCTACCAAACCCATACATTTCTGAAAACTACACACCCAGGGGCTTCCAGGGAGGTATGGCTTGCGTGGATCCCCCAATGTTTCCTTACCCATAATCCCCTGCAAACCTCAATTTTAGCTGAAAAAATCACTTTTTTCACACATTTTTGTGTGGGAAAGTTGTGGCATCACCGGGCTCACTCAAATTTCCCACCTCCCAGCGTTCCCCTGGGTCTCCCGGTAAAAATGGTGACTCACTTGTGTGGGAGGCCCAAGTTCCCGCGACAGGCAAGGGCCCAAAACGTAGTGAGGTGACTTCAAATTTTCCTATCTCAAAACCACATGGTTTTGCAAGGGGGGTCACCTGGGCTTTTGACCCCGTGCTCTGCGGCCATCTAGGGAAACCTACCAAACCCATACATTTCTGAAAACTAGACACCCGGGGGCTACCAGGGAGGTATGGCTTGCGTGGATCCCCCAAGGTTTCCTTACCCAGAATCCCCTGCAAACCTCAATTTTAGCTGAAAAAAATCACTTTTTTCACAGATTTTTGTGTGGGAAAGTTGTGGCATCACCGGGCTCACTCAAATTTCCCACCTCCCAGCGTTCCCCTGGGTCTCCCGGTAAAAATTGTGCCTCACTTGTGTGGGAGGCCCAAGTTCCAGCGACAGGCAAGGGCCCAAAACGTAGTGAGGTGACTTCAAATTTTCCTATCTCAAAACCACCTGGTTTTGCAAGGGGGGTCACCTGGGTTTTTGGCCCGGTGCTCTGCGGCCATCTAGGGAAACCTACCAAACCCATACATTTCTGAAAACTAGACACCCTGGGGCTTCCAGGGAGGTATGTCTTGCGTGGATCCCCCAAGGTTTCCTTACCCAGAATCCCCTGCAAACCTCAATTTTAGCTGAAAAAAATCACTTTTTTCACAGATTTTTGTGTGGGAAAGTTGTGGCATCACCGGGCTCACTCAAATTTCCCACCTCCCAGCGTTCCCCTGGGTCTCCCAGGTAAAAATGGTGCCTCACTTGTGTGGGAGGCCCAAGTTCCCGCGAAAGGCAAGGGCCCAAAACGTAGTGAGGTGACTTCAAATTTTCCTATCTCAAAACCACCTGGTTTTGCAAGGGGGGTCACCTGGGTTTTTGGCCCGGTGCTCTGCGGCCATCTAGGGAAACCTACCAAACCCATACATTTCTGAAAACTAGACACCCGGGGGCTTCCAGGGAGGTATGGCTTGCATGGATCCCCCAACGTTTCCTCTCCCAGAATCCCCTTCAAACCTCAATTTTAGCTGAAAAAATCACTTTTTTCACACATTTTTGTGTGGGAAAGTTGTGGCATCCCTGGGCTCACTCAAATTTCCCACCTCCCAGCGTTCCCCTGGGTCTCCCGGTAAAATGGTTCCTCACTTGTGTGGGTGGCCCAAGTTCCCGCGTCAGGCAAGGGCCCAAAACGTTGTGAGGTGACTTCAAATTTGCCTATCTCAAAACCACCTGGTTTTGCAAGGGGGGGGTCACCTGGGTTTTTGGCCCGGTGCTCTGCGCCCATCTATGGAAACCTACCAAACCCACACATTTCTGAAAACAAGACACCCGGGGGCTTCCAGGGAGGTATGGCTTGCATGGATCCCCTAAAGTTTCCTTACCCAGAATCCACTGCAAACTTCAATTTTAGCTGAAAAAATCACTTTTTTCACACATTTTTGTGTGGGAAAGTTGTGGCATCACCGGGCTTACTCAAATTTCCCACCTCCCAGCGTTCCCCTGGGTCTCCCAGGTAAAAATGGTGCCTCACTTGTGTGGGAGGCCCAAGTTCCCGTGACAGGCAAGGGCCCAAAACGTAGTGAGGTGACTTCAAATTTTCCTATCTCAAAACCACCTGGTTTTGCAAGGGGGGTCACCTGGGTTTTTGGCCCGGTGCTCTGCGGCCATCTAGGGAAACCTACCAAACCCATACATTTCTGAAAACTAGACACCCAGGGGCTTCCAGGGAGGTATGGCTTGCGTGGTTCCCCAACGTTTCCTTACCCAGAATCCCCTGCAAACCTCAATTTTAGCTGAAAAAAATCACTTTTTTCACACATTTTTGTGTGGGAAAGTTGTGGCATCACGGGGCTCACTCAAATTTCCCACCTCCCAGCGTTCCCCTCGGTCTCCCGGTAAAAATGGTGCCTCACTTGCGTGGGAGGCCCAAGTTCCCGCGAAAGGCAAGGGCCCAAAACGTAGTGAGGTGACTTCAAATTTGCCTATCTCAAAACCACCTGGTTTTGCAAGGGGGGTCACCAGGGTTTTTGGCCCGGTGCTCTGCGGCTGTCTAAGGAAACCTACCAAACCCATACATTTCTGAAAACTACACACCCAGGGGCTTCCAGGGAGGTATGGCTTGCGTGGATCCCCCAATGTTTCCTTACCCATAATCCCCTGCAAACCTCAATTTTAGATGAAAAAATCACTTTTTTCACACATTTTTGTGTGGGAAAGTTGTGGCATCACCGGGCTAACTCAAATTTCCCACCTCCCAGCGTTCCCCTGGGTCTCCCGGTAAAAATGGTGACTCACTTGTGTGGGAGGCCCAAGTTCCCGCGACAGGCAAGGGCCCAAAACGTAGTGAGGTGACTTCAAATTTTCCTATCTCAAAACCACCTGGTTTTGCAAGGGGGGTCACCTGGGCTTTTGACCCCGTGCTCTGCGGCCATCTAGGGAAACCTACCAAACCCATACATTTCTGAAAACTAGACACCCGGGGGCTACCAGGGAGGTATGGCTTGCGTGGATCCCCCAAGGTTTCCTTACCCAGAATCCCCTGCAAACCTCAATTTTAGCTGAAAAAAATCACTTTTTTCACAGATTTTTGTGTGGGAAAGTTGTGGCATCACCGGGCTCACTCAAATTTCCCACCTCCCAGCGTTCCCCTGGGTCTCCCGGTAAAAATTGTGCCTCACTTGTGTGGGAGGCCCAAGTTCCAGCGACAGGCAAGGGCCCAAAACGTAGTGAGGTGACTTCAAATTTTCCTATCTCAAAACCACCTGGTTTTGCAAGGGGGGTCACCTGGGTTTTTGGCCCGGTGCTCTGCGGCCATCTAGGGAAACCTACCAAACCCATACATTTCTGAAAACTAGACACCCAGGGGCTTCCAGGGAGGTATGGCTTGCGTGGATCCCCCAACATTTCCTTACCCAGAATCCCCTGCAAACCTCAATTTTAGCTGAAAAAATCACTTTTTTCACACATTTTTGTGTGGGAAAGTTGTGGCATCACCGGGCTCACTCAAATTTCCCACCTCCCAGTGTTCCCCTGGATCTCCCGGTAAAAATGGTGCCTCACTTGTGTGGGAGGCCCAAGTTCCCGCGACAGGCAAGGGCCCAAAATGAAGTGAGGTGACTTCAAATTTGCCTATCTCAAAACCACCTGGCTTTGCAAGGGGGTCACCTGGGTTTTTGGCCCGGTGCTCTGCGGCCATCTAGGGAAACCTACCAAACCCATACATTTCTGAAAACTAGACACCCTGGGGCTTCCAGGGAGGTATGTCTTGCGTGGATCCCCCAACGTTTCCTTACCCAGAATCCCCTGCAAACCTCAATTTTAGCTGAAAAAATCACTTTTTTCACACATTTTAGTGTGGAAAAGTTGTGGCATCACCGGGCTCACTCAAATTTCCCACCTCCCAGCGTTCCCCTGGGTCTCCCGGTAAAAATGGTGCCTCACTTGTGTGGGAGGCCCAAGTTCCCGCGACAGGCAAGGGCCCAAAACGTAGTGAGGTGACTTAAAATTTGCCTATCTCAAAACCACCTGGTTTTGCAAGGGGGGTCACCTGGGCTTTTGGCCCCGTGCTCTGCGCCCATCTATGGAAACCTACCAAACCCATACATTTCTGAAAACTAGACACCCGGGGGCTTCCAGGGAGGTATGGCTTGCATGGATCCCCTAACGTTTCCTTACCCAGAATCCACTGCAAACCTCAATTGTAGCTGAAAAAATCACTTTTTTCACACATTTTTGTGTGGGAAAGTTGTGGCATCACCGGGCTTACTCAAATTTCCCACCTCCCAGCATTCCCCTGGGTCTCCCAGGTAAAAATGGTGCCTCACTTGTGTGGGAGGCCCAAGTTCCCGTGACAGGCAAGGGCCCAAAACGTAGTGAGGTGACTTCAAATTTGCCTATCTCAAAACCACCTGGTTTTGCAAGGGGGGTCACCAGGGTTTTTGGCCCGGTGCTCTGCGGCCATCAAGGGAAACCCACCAAACCCATACATTTCCGAAAACTAGACACACGGGGGCTTCCAGGGAGGTATGGCTTGCGTGGTTCCCCAACGTTTCCTTACCCAGAATCCCCTGCAAACCTCAATTTTAGCTGAAAAAAATCACTTTTTTCACACATTTTTGTGTGGGAAAGTTGTGGCATCACGGGGCTCACTCAAATTTCCCACCTCCCAGCGTTCCCCTGGGTCTCCCGGTAAAAATGGTGCCTCACTTGCGTGGGAGGCCCAAGTTCCCGCGAAAGGCAAGGGCCCAAAACGTAGTGAGGTGACTTCAAATTTGCCTATCTCAAAACCACCTGGTTTTGCAAGGGGGGTCACCAGGGTTTTTGGCCCGGTGCTCTGCGGCTGTCTAAGGAAACCTACCAAACCCATACATTTCTGAAAACTAGACACCCGGGGGCTTCCAGGGAGGTATGGCTTGCATGGATCCCCCAATGTTTCCTTACCCATAATCCCCTGCAAACCTCAATTTTAGCTGAAAAAATCACTTTTTTCACACATTTTTGTGTGGGAAAGTTGTGGCATCACCGGGCTCACTCAAATTTCCCACCTCCCAGCGTTCCCCTGGGTCTCCCGGTAAAAATGGTGACTCACTTGTGTGGGAGGCCCAAGTTCCCGCGACAGGCAAGGGCCCAAAACGTAGTGAGGTGACTTCAAATTTTCCTATCTCAAAACCACCTGGTTTTGCAAGGGGGGTCACCTGGGCTTTTGACCCCGTGCTCTGCGGCCATCTAGGGAAACCTACCAAACCCATACATTTCTGAAAACTAGACACCCGGGGGCTACCAGGGAGGTATGGCTTGCGTGGATCCCCCAAGGTTTCCTTACCCAGAATCCCCTGCAAACCTCAATTTTAGCTGAAAAAAATCACTTTTTTCACAGATTTTTGTGTGGGAAAGTTGTGGCATCACCGGGCTCACTCAAATTTCCCACCTCCCAGCGTTCCCCTGGGTCTCCCGGTAAAAATTGTGCCTCACTTGTGTGGGAGGCCCAAGTTCCAGCGACAGGCAAGGGCCCAAAACGTAGTGAGGTGACTTCAAATTTGCCTATCTCAAAACCACCTGGATTTGCAAGGGGGGTCACCTGGGTTTTTGGGCCGGTGCTCTGCGGCCATCTAGGGAAACCTACCAAACCCATACATTTCTGAAAACTAGACACCCGGGGGCTTCCAGGGAGGTATGGCTTGCGTGGATCCCCCAACGTTTCCTTACCCAGAATCCCCTGCAAACCTCAATTTTAGCTGAAAAAATCACTTTTTTCACACATTTTTGTGTGGGAAAGTTGTGGCATCACCGGGCTCACTCAAATTTCCCACCTCCCAGCGTTCCCCTGGGTCTCCCAGGTAAAAATGGTGCCTCACTTGTGTGGGAGGCCCAAGTTCCCGCGAAAGGCAAGGGCCCAAAACGTAGTGAGGTGACTTCAAATTTTCCTATCTCAAAACCACCTGGTTTTGCAAGGGGGGTCACCTGGGTTTTTGGCCCGGTGCTCTGCGGCCATCTAGGGAAACCTACCAAACCCATACATTTCTGAAAACTAGACACCCGGGGGCTTCCAGGGAGGTATGGCTTGCATGGATCCCCCAACGTTTCCTTTCCCAGAATCCCCTTCAAACCTCAATTTTAGCTGAAAAAATCACTTTTTTCACACATTTTTGTGTGGGAAAGTTGTGGCATCCCTGGGCTCACTCAAATTTCCCACCTCCCAGCGTTCCCCTGGGTCTCCCGGTAAAATGGTTCCTCACTTGTGTGGGTGGCCCAAGTTCCCGCGTCAGGCAAGGGCCCAAAACGTTGTGAGGTGACTTCAAATTTGCCTATCTCAAAACCACCTGGTTTTGCAAGGGGGGGGTCACCTGGGTTTTTGGCCCGGTGCTCTGCGCCCATCTATGGAAACCTACCAAACCCACACATTTCTGAAAACAAGACACCCGGGGGCTTCCAGGGAGGTATGGCTTGCATGGATCCCCTAAAGTTTCCTTACCCAGAATCCACTGCAAACTTCAATTTTAGCTGAAAAAATCACTTTTTTCACACATTTTTGTGTGGGAAAGTTGTGGCATCACCGGGCTTACTCAAATTTCCCACCTCCCAGCGTTCCCCTGGGTCTCCCAGGTAAAAATGGTGCCTCACTTGTGTGGGAGGCCCAAGTTCCCGTGACAGGCAAGGGCCCAAAACGTAGTGAGGTGACTTCAAATTTTCCTATCTCAAAACCACCTGGTTTTGCAAGGGGGGTCACCTGGGTTTTTGGCCCGGTGCTCTGCGGCCATCTAGGGAAACCTACCAAACCCATACATTTCTGAAAACTAGACACCCAGGGGCTTCCAGGGAGGTATGGCTTGCGTGGTTCCCCAACGTTTCCTTACCCAGAATCCCCTGCAAACCTCAATTTTAGCTGAAAAAAATCACTTTTTTCACACATTTTTGTGTGGGAAAGTTGTGGCATCACGGGGCTCACTCAAATTTCCCACCTCCCAGCGTTCCCCTCGGTCTCCCGGTAAAAATGGTGCCTCACTTGCGTGGGAGGCCCAAGTTCCCGCGAAAGGCAAGGGCCCAAAACGTAGTGAGGCGACTTCAAATTTGCCTATCTCAAAACCACCTGGTTTTGCAAGGGGGGTCACCAGGGTTTTTGGCCCGGTGCTCTGCGGCTGTCTAAGGAAACCTACCAAACCCATACATTTCTGAAAACTACACACCCAGGGGCTTCCAGGGAGGTATGGCTTGCGTGGATCCCCCAATGTTTCCTTACCCATAATCCCCTGCAAACCTCAATTTTAGCTGAAAAAATCACTTTTTTCACACATTTTTGTGTGGGAAAGTTGTGGCATCACCGGGCTCACTCAAATTTCCCACCTCCCAGCGTTCCCCTGGGTCTCCCGGTAAAAATGGTGACTCACTTGTGTGGGAGGCCCAAGTTCCCGCGACAGGCAAGGGCCCAAAACGTAGTGAGGTGACTTCAAATTTTCCTATCTCAAAACCACCTGGTTTTGCAAGGGGGGTCACCTGGGCTTTTGACCCCGTGCTCTGCGGCCATCTAGGGAAACCTACCAAACCCATACATTTCTGAAAACTAGACACCCGGGGGCTACCAGGGAGGTATGGCTTGCGTGGATCCCCCAAGGTTTCCTTACCCAGAATCCCCTGCAAACCTCAATTTTAGCTGAAAAAAATCACTTTTTTCACAGATTTTTGTGTGGGAAAGTTGTGGCATCACCGGGCTCACTCAAATTTCCCACCTCCCAGCGTTCCCCTGGGTCTCCCGGTAAAAATTGTGCCTCACTTGTGTGGGAGGCCCAAGTTCCAGCGACAGGCAAGGGCCCAAAACGTAGTGAGGTGACTTCAAATTTTCCTATCTCAAAACCACCTGGTTTTGCAAGGGGGGTCACCTGGGTTTTTGGCCCGGTGCTCTGCGGCCATCTAGGGAAACCTACCAAACCCATACATTTCTGAAAACTAGACACCCTGGGGCTTCCAGGGAGGTATGTCTTGCGTGGATCCCCCAAGGTTTCCTTACCCAGAATCCCCTGCAAACCTCAATTTTAGCTGAAAAAAATCACTTTTTTCACAGATTTTTGTGTGGGAAAGTTGTGGCATCACCGGGCTCACTCAAATTTCCCACCTCCCAGCGTTCCCCTGGGTCTCCCAGGTAAAAATGGTGCCTCACTTGTGTGGGAGGCCCAAGTTCCCGCGAAAGGCAAGGGCCCAAAACGTAGTGAGGTGACTTCAAATTTTCCTATCTCAAAACCACCTGGTTTTGCAAGGGGGGTCACCTGGGTTTTTGGCCCGGTGCTCTGCGGCCATCTAGGGAAACCTACCAAACCCATACATTTCTGAAAACTAGACACCCGGGGGCTTCCAGGGAGGTATGGCTTGCATGGATCCCCAACGTTTCCTTTCCCAGAATCCCCTTCAAACCTCAATTTTAGCTGAAAAAATCACTTTTTTCACACATTTTTGTGTGGGAAAGTTGTGGCATCCCTGGGCTCACTCAAATTTCCCACCTCCCAGCGTTCCCCTGGGTCTCCCGGTAAAATGGTTCCTCACTTGTGTGGGTGGCCCAAGTTCCCGCGTCAGGCAAGGGCCCAAAACGTTGTGAGGTGACTTCAAATTTGCCTATCTCAAAACCACCTGGTTTTGCAAGGGGGGGGTCACCTGGGTTTTTGGCCCGGTGCTCTGCGCCCATCTATGGAAACCTACCAAACCCACACATTTCTGAAAACAAGACACCCGGGGGCTTCCAGGGAGGTATGGCTTGCATGGATCCCCTAAAGTTTCCTTACCCAGAATCCACTGCAAACTTCAATTTTAGCTGAAAAAATCACTTTTTTCACACATTTTTGTGTGGGAAAGTTGTGGCATCACCGGGCTTACTCAAATTTCCCACCTCCCAGCGTTCCCCTGGGTCTCCCAGGTAAAAATGGTGCCTCACTTGTGTGGGAGGCCCAAGTTCCCGTGACAGGCAAGGGCCCAAAACGTAGTGAGGTGACTTCAAATTTTCCTATCTCAAAACCACCTGGTTTTGCAAGGGGGGTCACCTGGGTTTTTGGCCCGGTGCTCTGCGGCCATCTAGGGAAACCTACCAAACCCATACATTTCTGAAAACTAGACACCCAGGGGCTTCCAGGGAGGTATGGCTTGCGTGGTTCCCCAACGTTTCCTTACCCAGAATCCCCTGCAAACCTCAATTTTAGCTGAAAAAAATCACTTTTTTCACACATTTTTGTGTGGGAAAGTTGTGGCATCACGGGGCTCACTCAAATTTCCCACCTCCCAGCGTTCCCCTCGGTCTCCCGGTAAAAATGGTGCCTCACTTGCGTGGGAGGCCCAAGTTCCCGCGAAAGGCAAGGGCCCAAAACGTAGTGAGGTGACTTCAAATTTGCCTATCTCAAAACCACCTGGTTTTGCAAGGGGGGTCACCAGGGTTTTTGGCCCGGTGCTCTGCGGCTGTCTAAGGAAACCTACCAAACCCATACATTTCTGAAAACTACACACCCAGGGGCTTCCAGGGAGGTATGGCTTGCGTGGATCCCCCAATGTTTCCTTACCCATAATCCCCTGCAAACCTCAATTTTAGCTGAAAAAATCACTTTTTTCACACATTTTTGTGTGGGAAAGTTGTGGCATCACCGGGCTAACTCAAATTTCCCACCTCCCAGCGTTCCCCTGGGTCTCCCGGTAAAAATGGTGACTCACTTGTGTGGGAGGCCCAAGTTCCCGCGACAGGCAAGGGCCCAAAACGTAGTGAGGTGACTTCAAATTTTCCTATCTCAAAACCACCTGGTTTTGCAAGGGGGGTCACCTGGGCTTTTGACCCCGTGCTCTGCGGCCATCTAGGGAAACCTACCAAACCCATACATTTCTGAAAACTAGACACCCGGGGGCTACCAGGGAGGTATGGCTTGCGTGGATCCCCCAAGGTTTCCTTACCCAGAATCCCCTGCAAACCTCAATTTTAGCTGAAAAAAATCACTTTTTTCACAGATTTTTGTGTGGGAAAGTTGTGGCATCACCGGGCTCACTCAAATTTCCCACCTCCCAGCGTTCCCCTGGGTCTCCCGGTAAAAATTGTGCCTCACTTGTGTGGGAGGCCCAAGTTCCAGCGACAGGCAAGGGCCCAAAACGTAGTGAGGTGACTTCAAATTTTCCTATCTCAAAACCACCTGGTTTTGCAAGGGGGGTCACCTGGGTTTTTGGCCCGGTGCTCTGCGGCCATCTAGGGAAACCTACCAAACCCATACATTTCTGAAAACTAGACACCCAGGGGCTTCCAGGGAGGTATGGCTTGCGTGGATCCCCCAACATTTCCTTACCCAGAATCCCCTGCAAACCTCAATTTTAGCTGAAAAAATCACTTTTTTCACACATTTTTGTGTGGGAAAGTTGTGGCATCACCGGGCTCACTCAAATTTCCCACCTCCCAGTGTTCCCCTGGATCTCCCGGTAAAAATGGTGCCTCACTTGTGTGGGAGGCCCAAGTTCCCGCGACAGGCAAGGGCCCAAAATGAAGTGAGGTGACTTCAAATTTGCCTATCTCAAAACCACCTGGCTTTGCAAGGGGGTCACCTGGGTTTTTGGCCCGGTGCTCTGCGGCCATCTAGGGAAACCTACCAAACCCATACATTTCTGAAAACTAGACACCCTGGGGCTTCCAGGGAGGTATGTCTTGCGTGGATCCCCCAACGTTTCCTTACCCAGAATCCCCTGCAAACCTCAATTTTAGCTGAAAAAATCACTTTTTTCACACATTTTAGTGTGGAAAAGTTGTGGCATCACCGGGCTCACTCAAATTTCCCACCTCCCAGCGTTCCCCTGGGTCTCCCGGTAAAAATGGTGCCTCACTTGTGTGGGAGGCCCAAGTTCCCGCGACAGGCAAGGGCCCAAAACGTAGTGAGGTGACTTCAAATTTGCCTATCTCAAAACCACCTGGTTTTGCAAGGGGGGTCACCAGGGTTTTTGGCCCGGTGCTCTGCGGCCATCAAGGGAAACCCACCTAACCCATACATTTCCGAAAACTAGACACCCGGGGGCTTCCAGGGAGGTATGGCTTGTGTGGTTCCCCCAACGTTTCCTTACCCAGAATCCCCTGCAAACCTCAATTTTAGCTGAAAAAATCACTTTTTTCACACATTTTTGTGTGGGAAAGTTGTGGCATCACCGGGCTCACTCAAATTTCCAACCTCACAGCATTCCCCTGGGTCTCCCGGTAAAAATGGAGACTCACTTGTGTGGGAGGCCCAAGTTCCCGCGACATGCAAGGGCCCAAAACGTAGTGAGGTGACTTCAAATTTTCCTATCTCAAAACCACCTGGTTTTGCAAGGGGGGTCACCTGGGTTTTTGGCCCCGTGCTCTGCGGCCATCTAGGGAAACCTACCAAACCCATACATTTCTGAAAACTAGACACCCGGGGGCTACCAGGGAGGTATGGCTTGCGTGGATCCCCCAAGGTTTCCTTACCCAGAATCCCCTGCAAACCTCAATTTTAGCTGAAAAAAATCACTTTTTTCACACATTTTTGTGTGGGAAAGTTGTGGCATCACCGGGCTCACTCAAATTTCCCACCTCCCAGCGTTCCCCTGGGTCTCCCGGTAAAAATCGTGCCTCACTTGTGTGGGAGGCCCAAGTTCCAGCGACAGGCAAGGGCCCAAAACGTAGTGAGGTGACTTCAAATTTACCTATCTCAAAACCACCTGGATTTGCAAGGGGGGTCACCTGGGTTTTTGGGCCAGTGCTCTGCGGCCATCTAGGGAAACCTACCAAACCCATACATTTCTGAAAACTAGACACCCGGGGGCTTCCAGGGAGGTATGGCTTGCGAGGATCCCCCAACGTTTCCTTACCCAGAATCCCCTGCAAACCTCAATTTTAGCTGAAAAAATCACTTTTTTCACACATTTTTGTGTGGGAAAGTTGTGGCATCACCGGGCTCACTCAAATTTCCCACCTCCCAGCATTCCCCTGGGTCTCCCGGTAAAATGGTGCCTCACTTGTGTGGGTGGCCCTAGTTCCCGCGACAGGCAAGGGCCCAAACCGTAGTGAGGTGACTTCAAATTTGCCTATCTCAAAACCACCTGGTTTTGCAAGGGGGGTCACCTGGGTTTTTGGCCCGGTGCTCTGCGGCCATCTACGGAAACCTACCAAACCCATACATTTCTGAAAACTAGACACCCGGGGGCTTCCAGGGAGGTATGGCTTGCGTGGATCCCCTAACGTTTCCTTACCCAGAATCCCCTGCAAACCTCAATTTTAGCTGAAAAAATCACTTTTTTCACACATTTTTGTGTGGGAAAGTTGTGGCATCACCGGGCTTACTCAAATTTCCCACCTCCCAGCGTTCCCCTGGGTCTCCCAGGTAAAAATGGTGCCTCACTTGTGTGGGAGGCCCAAGTTCCCGTGACAGGCAAGGGCCCAAAACGTAGTGAGGGTGACTTCAAATCTGCCTATCTCAAAACCACCTGGTTTTGCAAGGGGGGTCACCAGGGTTTTTGGCCCGGTGCTCTGCGGCCATCAAGGGAAACCCACCAAACCCATACATTTCCGAAAACTAGACACACGGGGGCTTCCAGGGAGGTATGGCTTGCGTGGTTCCCCAACGTTTCCTTACCCAGAATCCCCTGCAAACCTCAATTTTAGCTGAAAAAAATCCCTTTTTTCACACATTTTTGTGTGGGAAAGTTGTGGCATCACGGGGCTCACTCAAATTTCCCACCTCCCAGCGTTCCCCTGGGTCTCCCGGTAAAAATGGTGCCTCACTTGCGTGGGAGGCCCAAGTTCCCGCGAAAGGCAAGGGCCCAAAACGTAGTGAGGTGACTTCAAATTTGCCTATCTCAAAACCACCTGGTTTTGCAAGGGGGGTCACCAGGGTTTTTGGCCCGGTGCTCTGCGGCTGTCTAAGGAAACCTACCAAACCCATACATTTCTGAAAACTAGACACCCGGGGGCTTCCAGGGAGGTATGGCTTGCATGGATCCCCCAATGTTTCCTTACCCATAATCCCCTGCAAACCTCAATTTTAGCTGAAAAAATCACTTTTTTCACACATTTTTGTGTGGGAAAGTTGTGGCATCACCGGGCTCACTCAAATTTCCCACCTCCCAGCGTTCCCCTGGGTCTCCCGGTAAAAATGGTGACTCACTTGTGTGGGAGGCCCAAGTTCCCGTGACAGGCAAGGGCCCAAAACGTAGTGAGGTGACTTCAAATTTTCCTATCTCAAAACCACCTGGTTTTGCAAGGGGGGTCACCTGGGCTTTTGACCCCGTGCTCTGCGGCCATCTAGGGAAACCTACCAAACCCATACATTTCTGAAAACTAGACACCCGGGGGCTACCAGGGAGGTATGGCTTGCGTGGATCCCCCAAGGTTTCCTTACCCAGAATCCCCTGCAAACCTCAATTTTAGCTGAAAAAAATCACTTTTTTCACAGATTTTTGTGTGGGAAAGTTGTGGCATCACCGGGCTCACTCAAATTTCCCACCTCCCAGCGTTCCCCTGGGTCTCCCGGTAAAAATTGTGCCTCACTTGTGTGGGAGGCCCAAGTTCCAGCGACAGGCAAGGGCCCAAAACGTAGTGAGGTGACTTCAAATTTTCCTATCTCAAAACCACCTGGTTTTGCAAGGGGGGTCACCTGGGTTTTTGGCCCGGTGCTCTGCGGCCATCTAGGGAAACCTACCAAACCCATACATTTCTGAAAACTAGACACCCAGGGGCTTACAGGGAGGTATGGCTTGCGTGGATCCCCCAACTTTTCCTTACCCAGAATCCCCTGCAAACCTCAATTTTAGCTGAAAAATCACTTTTTTCACACATTTTTGTGTGGGAAAGTTGTGGCATCACCGGGCTCACTCAAATTTCCCACCTCCCAGTGTTCCCCTGGATCTCCCGGTAAAAATGGTGCCTCACTTGTGTGGGAGGCCCAAGTTCCCGCGACAGGCAAGGGCCCAAAATGAAGTGAGGTGACTTCAAATTTGCCTATCTAAAAACCACCTGGCTTTGCAAGGGGGTCACCTGGGTTTTTGGCCCGGTGCTCTGCGGCCATCTAGGGAAACCTACCAAACCCATACATTTCTGAAAACTAGACACCCTGGGGCTTCCAGGGAGGTATGTCTTGCGTGGATCCCCCAACGTTTCCTTACCCAGAATCCCCTGCAAACCTCAATTTTAGCTGAAAAAATCACTTTTTTCACACATTTTAGTGTGGAAAAGTTGTGGCATCACCGGGCTCACTCAAATTTCCCACCTCCCAGCGTTCCCCTGGGTCTCCCGGTAAAAATGGTGCCTCACTTGTGTGGGAGGCCCAAGTTCCCGCGACAGGCAAGGGCCCAAAACGTAGTGAGGTGACTTCAAATTTGCCTATCTCAAAACCACCTGGTTTTGCAAGGGGGGTCACCAGGGTTTTTGGCCCGGTGCTCTGCGGCCATCAAGGGAAACCCACCTAACCCATACATTTCCGAAAACTAGACACCCGGGGGCTTCCAGGGAGGTATGGCTTGTGTGGTTCCCCCAACGTTTCCTTACCCAGAATCCCCTGCAAACCTCAATTTTAGCTGAAAAAATCACTTTTTTCACACATTTTTGTGTGGGAAAGTTGTGGCATCACCGGGCTCACTCAAATTTCCAACCTCCCAGCATTCCCCTGGGTCTCCCGGTAAAAATCGTGCCTCACTTGTGTGGGAGGCCCAAGTTCCAGCGACAGGCAAGGGCCCAAAACGTAGTGAGGTGACTTCAAATTTACCTATCTCAAAACCACCTGGATTTGCAAGGGGGGTCACCTGGGTTTTTGGGCCAGTGCTCTGCGGCCATCTAGGGAAACCTACCAAACCCATACATTTCTGAAAACTAGACACCCGGGGGCTTCCAGGGAGGTATGGCTTGCGTGGATCCCCCAACGTTTCCTTACCCAGAATCCCCTGCAAACCTCAATTTTAGCTGAAAAAATCACTTTTTTCACACATTTTTGTGTGGGAAAGTTGTGGCATTACCGGGCTCACTCAAATTTCCCACCTCCCAGCATTCCCCTGGGTCTCCCGGTAAAATGGTGCCTCACTTGTGTGGGTGGCCCAAGTTCCCGCGACAGGCAAGGGCCCAAACCGTAGTGAGGTGACTTCAAATTTGCCTATCTCAAAACCACCTGGTTTTGCAAGGGGGTCACCTGGGTTTTTGGCCCGGTGCTCTGCGGCCATCTACGGAAACCTACCAAACCCATACATTTCTGAAAACTAGACACCCGGGGGCTTCCAGGGAGGTATGGCTTGCGTGGATCCCCTAACATTTCCTTACCCAGAATCCCCTGCAAACCTCAATTTTAGCTGAAAAAATCACTTTTTTCACACATTTTTGTGTGGGAAAGTTGTGGCATCACCGGGCTTACTCAAACTTCCCACCTCCCAGCGTTCCCCTGGGTCTCCCAGGTAAAAATGGTGCCTCACTTGTGTGGGAGGCCCAAGTTCCAGCGACAGGCAAGGGCCCAAAACATAGTGAGGTGACTTCAAATTTTCCTATCTCAAAACCACCTGGTTTTGCAAGGGGGGTCACCTGGGTTTTTGGCCCGGTGCTCTGCGGCCATCTAGGGAAACCTACCAAACCCATACATTTCTGAAAACTAGACACCTGGGGGCTACCAGGGAGGTATGGCTTGCGTGGATCCCCCAAGGTTTCCTTACCCAGAATCCCCTGCAAACCTCAATTTTAGCTGAAAAAATCACTTTTTTCACACATTTTTGTGTGGGAAAGTTGTGGCATCACCGGGCTAACTCAAATTTCCCACCTCCCAGCATTCCCCTGGGTCTCCCGGTAAAATGGTGCCTCACTTGTGTGGGTGGCCCAAGTTCCCGCGACAGGCAAGGGCCCAAACCGTAGTGAGGTGACTTCAAATTTGCCTATCTCAAAACCACCTGGTTTTGCAAGGGGGGTCACCTGGGTTTTTGGCCCGGTGCTCTGCGGCCATCTAGGGAAACCTACCAAACCCATACATTTCTGAAAACTAGACACCCAGGGGCTTCCAGGGAGGTATGGCTTGCGTGGATCCCCCAACTTTTCCTTACCCAGAATCCCCTGCAAACCTCAATTTTAGCTGAAAAAATCACTTTTTTCACACATTTTTGTGTGGGAAAGTTGTGGCATCACCGGGCTCACTCAAATTTCCCACCTCCCAGTGTTCCCCTGGATCTCCCGGTAAAAATGGTGCCTCACTTGTGTGGGAGGCCCAAGTTCCCGCGACAGGCAAGGGCCCAAAATGAAGTGAGGTGACTTCAAATTTGCCTATCTCAAAACCACCTGGCTTTGCAAGGGGGTCACCTGGGTTTTTGGCCCGGTGCTCTGCGGCCATCTAGGGAAACCTACCAAACCCATACATTTCTGAAAACTAGACACCCTGGGGCTTCCAGGGAGGTATGTCTTGCGTGGATCCCCCAACGTTTCCTTACCCAGAATCCCCTGCAAACCTCAATTTTAGCTGAAAAAATCACTTTTTTCACACATTTTAGTGTGGAAAAGTTGTGGCATCACCGGGCTCACTCAAATTTCCCACCTCCCAGCGTTCCCCTGGGTCTCCCGGTAAAAATGGTGCCTCACTTGTGTGGGAGGCCCAAGTTCCCGCGACAGGCAAGGGCCCAAAACGTAGTGAGGTGACTTCAAATTTGCCTATCTCAAAACCACCTGGTTTTGCAAGGGGGGTCACCAGGGTTTTTGGCCCGGTGCTCTGCGGCCATCAAGGGAAACCCACCTAACCCATACATTTCCGAAAACTAGACACCCGGGGGCTTCCAGGGAGGTATGGCTTGTGTGGTTCCCCCAACGTTTCCTTACCCAGAATCCCCTGCAAACCTCAATTTTAGCTGAAAAAATCACTTTTTTCACACATTTTTGTGTGGGAAAGTTGTGGCATCACCGGGCTCACTCAAATTTCCAACCTCCCAGCATTCCCCTGGGTCTCCCGGTAAAAATCGTGCCTCACTTGTGTGGGAGGCCCAAGTTCCAGCGACAGGCAAGGGCCCAAAACGTAGTGAGGTGACTTCAAATTTACCTATCTCAAAACCACCTGGTTTTGCAAGGGGGTCACCTGGGTTTTTGGCCCGGTGCTCTGCGGCCATCTACGGAAACCTACCAAACCCATACATTTCTGAAAACTAGACACCCGGGGGCTTCCAGGGAGGTATGGCTTGCGTGGATCCCCTAACGTTTCCTTACCCAGAATCCCCTGCAAACCTCAATTTTAGCTGAAAAAATCACTTTTTTCACACATTTTTGTGTGGGAAAGTTGTGGCATCACCGGGCTTACTCAAACTTCCCACCTCCCAGCGTTCCCCTGGGTCTCCCAGGTAAAAATGGTGCCTCACTTGTGTGGGAGGCCCAAGTTCCAGCGACAGGCAAGGGCCCAAAACATAGTGAGGTGACTTCAAATTTTCCTATCTCAAAACCACCTGGTTTTGCAAGGGGGGTCACCTGGGTTTTTGGCCCGGTGCTCTGCGGCCATCTAGGGAAACCTACCAAACCCATACATTTCTGAAAACTAGACACCTGGGGGCTACCAGGGAGGTATGGCTTGCGTGGATCCCCCAAGGTTTCCTTACCCAGAATCCCCTGCAAACCTCAATTTTAGCTGAAAAAATCACTTTTTTCACACATTTTTGTGTGGGAAAGTTGTGGCATCACCGGGCTAACTCAAATTTCCCACCTCCCAGCATTCCCCTGGGTCTCCCGGTAAAATGGTGCCTCACTTGTGTGGGTGGCCCAAGTTCCCGCGACAGGCAAGGGCCCAAACCGTAGTGAGGTGACTTCAAATTTGCCTATCTCAAAACCACCTGGTTTTGCAAGGGGGGTCACCTGGGTTTTTGGCCCGGTGCTCTGCGGCCATCTACGGAAACCTACCAAACCCATACATTTCTGAAAACTAGACACCCGGGGGCTTCCAGGGAGGTATGGCTTGCGTGGATCCCCTAACGTTTCCTTACCCAGAATCCCCTGCAAACCTCAATTTTAGCTGAAAAAATCACTTTTTTCACACATTTTTGTGTGGGAAAGTTGTGGCATCACCGGGCTTACTCAAACTTCCCACCTCCCA
Organism: Triturus cristatus; assembly: GCF_964204655.1. Lineage (NCBI taxonomy): Eukaryota > Metazoa > Chordata > Amphibia > Caudata > Salamandridae > Triturus > Triturus cristatus. The sequence goes on along the minus strand of NC_140579.1, from coordinate 530,796,670 downwards.
GCGTTCCCCTGGGTCTCCCAGGTAAAAATGGTGCCTCACTTGTGTGGGAGGCCCAAGTTCCAGCGACAGGCAAGGGCCCAAAACATAGTGAGGTGACTTCAAATTTTCCTATCTCAAAACCACCTGGTTTTGCAAGGGGGGTCACCTGGGTTTTTGGCCCGGTGCTCTGCGGCCATCTAGGGAAACCTACCAAACCCATACATTTCTGAAAACTAGACACCTGGGGGCTACCAGGGAGGTATGGCTTGCGTGGATCCCCCAAGGTTTCCTTACCCAGAATCCCCTGCAAACCTCAATTTTAGCAGAAAAAATCACTTTTTTCACACATTTTTGTATGGGAAAGTTGTGGCATCACCGGGCTTACTCAAATTTCCCACCTCCCAGCGTTCCCCTGGGTCTCCCAGGTAAAAATGGTGCCTCACTTGTGTGGGAGGCCCAAGTTCCAGCGACAGGCAAGGGCCAAAAACATAGTGAGGTGACTTCAAATTTTCCTATCTCAAAACCACCTGGTTTTGCAAGGGGGGTCATCAGGGTTTTTGGCCCGGTGCTCTGCGTCCATCTAGGGAAACCTACCAAACCCATACATTTCTGAAAACTAGAAACCTGGGGGCTACCAGGGAGGTATGGCTTGCGTGGATCCCCCAAGGTTTCCTTACCCAGAATCCCCTGCAAACCTCAGTTTTACCTGAAAAAATCACTTTTTTCACACATTTTTGTGTGGGAAAGTTGTGGCATCCCCGGGCTCACTCAAATTTCCCACCTCCCAGCATTCCCCTGGGTCTCCCAGGTAAAAATGGTGCCTCACTTGTGTGGGAGGCCCAAGTTCCCGCGACAGGCAAGGGCCCAAAACGTAGTGAGGTGACTTCAAATTTGCCTATCTCAAAACCACCTGGTTTTGCAAGGGGGGTCACCTGGGTTTTTGGCCCGGTGCTCTGCGGCCATCTAGGGAAACCTACCAAACCCATACATTTCTGAAAACTAGACACCCGGGGGCTTCCAGGGAGGTATGGCTTGCGTGGATCCCCCAACATTTCCTTACCCAGAATCCCCTGCAAACCTCAATTTTAGCTGAAAAAATCACTTTTTTCACACATTTTTGTGTGGGAAAGTTGTGGCATCACCGGGCTCACTCAAATTTCCCACCTCCCAGCGTTCCCCTGGGTCTCCCGGTAAAAATGGTGCCTCACTTGTGTGGGAGGCCCAAGTTCCCGCAACAGGCAAGGGCCCAAAACGTAGTGAGGTGACTTCAAATTTGCCTATCTCAAAACCACCTGGTTTTGCAAGGGGGGTCACCAGGGTTTTTGGCCCGGTGCTCTGCGGCCATCAAGGGAAACCCACCAAACCAATACATTTCCGAAAACTACACACCCGGGGGCTTCCAGGGAGGTATGGCTTGCGTGGTTCACCCAACGTTTCCTTACCCAGAATCCCCTGCAAACCTCAATTTTAGCTGAAAAAATCACTTTTTTCACACATTTTTGTGTGGGAAAGTTGTGGCATCACCGGGCTCACTCAAATTTCCCACCTCCCAGCATTCCCCTGGGTCTCCCGGTAAAAATGGAGACTCACTTGTGTGGGAGGCCCAAGTTCCCGCGACAGGCAAGGGCCCAAAACGCAGTGAGGTGACTTCAAATTTTCCTATCTCAAAACCACCTGGTTTTGCAAGGGGGGTCACCTGGGTTTTTGGCCCCGTGCTCTGCGGCCATCTAGGGAAACCTACCAAACCCATACATTTCTGAAAACTAGACACCCGGGGGCTACCAGGGAGGTATGGCTTGCGTGGATCCTCCAAGGTTTCCTTACCCAGAATCCCCTGCAAACCTCAATTTTAGCTGAAAATAATCACTTTTTTCACACATTTTTGTGTGGGAAAGTTGTGGCATCACCGGGCTCACTCAAATTTCCCACCTCCCAGCGTTCCCCTGGGTCTCCCGGTAAAAATTGTGCCTCACTTGTGTGGGAGGCCCAAGTTCCAGCGACAGGCAAGGGCCCAAAACGTAGTGAGGTGACTTCAAATTTACCTATCTCAAAACCACCTGGATTTGCAAGGGGGTCACCTGGGTTTTTGGGCCAGTGCTCTGCGGCCATCTAGGGAAACCTACCAAACCCATACATTTCTGAAAACTAGACACCCGGGGGCTTCCAGGGATGTATGGCTTGCGTGGATCCCCCAACGTTTCCTTACCCAGAATCCCCTGCAAACCTCAATTTTAGCTGAAAAAATCACTTTTTTCACACATTTTTGTGTGGGAAAGTTGTGGCATCACCGGGCTCACTCAAATTTCCCACCTCCCAGCATTCCCCTGGGTCTCCCGGTAAAATGGTGCCTCACTTGTGTGGGTGGCCCAAGTTCCCGCGACAGGCAAGGGCCCAAACCGTAGTGAGGTGACTTCAAATTTGCCTATCTCAAAACCACCTGGTTTTGCAAGGGGGGTCACCTGGGTTTTTGGCCCGGTGCTCTGCGGCCATCTACGGAAACCTACCAAACCCATACATTTATGAAAACTAGACACCCGGGGGCTTCCAGGGAGGTATGGCTTGCGTGGATCCCCTAACGTTTCCTTACCCAGAATCCCCTGCAAACCTCAATTTTAGCTGAAAAAATCACTTTTTTCACACATTTCTGTGTGGGAAAGTTGTGGCATCACCGGGCTTACTCAAACTTCCCACCTCCCAGCGTTCCCCTGGGTCTCCCAGGTAAAAATGGTGCCTCACTTGTGTGGGAGGCCCAAGTTCCAGCGACAGGCAAGGGCCCAAAACATAGTGAGGTGACTTCAAATTTTCCTATCTCAAAACCACCTGGTTTTGCAAGGGGGGTCACCTGGGTTTTTGGCCCGGTGCTCTGCGGCCATTTAGGGAAACCTACCAAACCCATACATTTCTGAAAACTAGACACCCAGGGGCTTCCAGGGAGGTATGGCTTGCGTGGATCCCCCAACATTTCCTTACCCAGAATCCCCTGCAAACCTCAATTTTAGCTGAAAAAATCACTTTTTTCACACATTTTTGTGTGGGAAAGTTGTGGCATCACCGGGCTCACTCAAATTTCCCACCTCCCAGTGTTCCCCTGGATCTCCCGGTAAAAATGGTGCCTCACTTGTGTGGGAGGCCCAAGTTCCCGCGACAGGCAAGGGCCCAAAATGAAGTGAGGTGACTTCAAATTTGCCTATCTCAAAACCACCTGGCTTTGCAAGGGGGTCACCTGGGTTTTTGGCCCGGTGCTCTGCGGCCATCTAGGGAAACCTACCAAACCCATACATTTCTGAAAACTAGACACCCTGGGGCTTCCAGGGAGGTATGTCTTGCGTGGATCCCCCAACGTTTCCTTACCCAGAATCCCCTGCAAACCTCAATTTTAGCTGAAAAAATCACTTTTTTCACACATTTTAGTGTGGAAAAGTTGTGGCATCACCGGGCTCACTCAAATTTCCCACCTCCCAGCGTTCCCCTGGGTCTCCCGGTAAAAATGGTGCCTCACTTGTGTGGGAGGCCCAAGTTCCCGCGACAGGCAAGGGCCCAAAACGTAGTGAGGTGACTTCAAATTTGCCTATCTCAAAACCACCTGGTTTTGCAAGGGGGGTCACCAGGGTTTTTGGCCCGGTGCTCTGCGGCCATCAAGGGAAACCCACCTAACCCATACATTTCCGAAAACTAGACACCCGGGGGCTTCCAGGGAGGTATGGCTTGTGTGGTTCCCTCAACGTTTCCTTACCCAGAATCCCCTGCAAACCTCAATTTTAGCTGAAAAAATCACTTTTTTCACACATTTTTGTGTGGGAAAGTTGTGGCATCACCGGGCTCACTCAAATTTCCAACCTCCCAGCATTCCCCTGGGTCTCCCGGTAAAAATCGTGCCTCACTTGTGTGGGAGGCCCAAGTTCCAGCGACAGGCAAGGGCCCAAAACGTAGTGAGGTGACTTCAAATTTGCCTATCTCAAAACCACCTGGATTTGCAAGGGGGGTCACCTGGGTTTTTGGGCCAGTGCTCTGCGGCCATCTAGGGAAACCTACCAAACCCATACATTTCTGAAAACTAGACACCCGGGGGCTTCCAGGGAGGTATGGCTTGCGTGGATCCCCCAACGTTTCCTTACCCAGAATCCCCTGCAAACCTCAATTTTAGCTGAAAAAATCACTTTTTTCACACATTTTTGTGTGGGAAAGTTGTGGCATTACCGGGCTCACTCAAATTTCCCACCTCCCAGCATTCCCCTGGGTCTCCCGGTAAAATGGTGCCTCACTTGTGTGGGTGGCCCAAGTTCCCGCGACAGGCAAGGGCCCAAACCGTAGTGAGGTGACTTCAAATTTGCCTATCTCAAAACCACCTGGTTTTGCAAGGGGGTCACCTGGGTTTTTGGCCCGGTGCTCTGCGGCCATCTACGGAAACCTACCAAACCCATACATTTCTGAAAACTAGACACCCGGGGGCTTCCAGGGAGGTATGGCTTGCGTGGATCCCCTAACGTTTCCTTACCCAGAATCCCCTGCAAACCTCAATTTTAGCTGAAAAAATCACTTTTTTCACACATTTTTGTGTGGGAAAGTTGTGGCATCACCGGGCTTACTCAAACTTCCCACCTCCCAGCGTTCCCCTGGGTCTCCCAGGTAAAAATGGTGCCTCACTTGTGTGGGAGGCCCAAGTTCCAGCGACAGGCAAGGGCCCAAAACATAGTGAGGTGACTTCAAATTTTCCTATCTCAAAACCACCTGGTTTTGCAAGGGGGGTCACCTGGGTTTTTGGCCCGGTGCTCTGCGGCCATCTAGGGAAACCTACCAAACCCATACATTTCTGAAAACTAGACACCTGGGGGCTACCAGGGAGGTATGGCTTGCGTGGATCCCCCAAGGTTTCCTTACCCAGAATCCCCTGCAAACCTCAATTTTAGCTGAAAAAATCACTTTTTTCACACATTTTTGTGTGGGAAAGTTGTGGCATCACCGGGCTAACTCAAATTTCCCACCTCCCAGCATTCCCCTGGGTCTCCCGGTAAAATGGTGCCTCACTTGTGTGGGTGGCCCAAGTTCCCGCGACAGGCAAGGGCCCAAACCGTAGTGAGGTGACTTCAAATTTGCCTATCTCAAAACCACCTGGTTTTGCAAGGGGGGTCACCTGGGTTTTTGGCCCGGTGCTCTGCGGCCATCTACGGAAACCTACCAAACCCATACATTTCTGAAAACTAGACACCCGGGGGCTTCCAGGGAGGTATGGCTTGCGTGGATCCCCTAACGTTTCCTTACCCAGAATCCCCTGCAAACCTCAATTTTAGCTGAAAAAATCACTTTTTTCACACATTTTTGTGTGGGAAAGTTGTGGCATCACCGGGCTTACTCAAACTTCCCACCTCCCAGCGTTCCCCTGGGTCTCCCAGGTAAAAATGGTGCCTCACTTGTGTGGGAGGCCCAAGTTCCAGCGACAGGCAAGGGCCCAAAACATAGTGAGGTGACTTCAAATTTTCCTATCTCAAAACCACCTGGTTTTGCAAGGGGGGTCACCTGGGTTTTTGGCCCGGTGCTCTGCGGCCATCTAGGGAAACCTACCAAACCCATACATTTCTGAAAACTAGACACCTGGGGGCTACCAGGGAGGTATGGCTTGCGTGGATCCCCCAAGGTTTCCTTACCCAGAATCCCCTGCAAACCTCAATTTTAGCAGAAAAAATCACTTTTTTCACACATTTTTGTGTGGGAAAGTTGTGGCATCACCGGGCTTACTCAAATTTCCCACCTCCCAGCGTTCCCCTGGGTCTCCCAGGTAAAAATGGTGCCTCACTTGTGTGGGAGGCCCAAGTTCCAGCGACAGGCAAGGGCCAAAAACATAGTGAGGTGACTTCAAATTTTCCTATCTCAAAACCACCTGGTTTTGCAAGGGGGGTCATCAGGGTTTTTGGCCCGGTGCTCTGCGTCCATCTAGGGAAACCTACCAAACCCATACATTTCTGAAAACTAGAAACCTGGGGGCTACCAGGGAGGTATGGCTTGCGTGGATCCCCCAAGGTTTCCTTACCCAGAATCCCCTGCAAACCTCAGTTTTACCTGAAAAAATCACTTTTTTCACACATTTTTGTGTGGGAAAGTTGTGGCATCCCCGGGCTCACTCAAATTTCCCACCTCCCAGCATTCCCCTGGGTCTCCCAGGTAAAAATGGTGCCTCACTTGTGTGGGAGGCCCAAGTTCCCGCGACAGGCAAGGGCCCAAAACGTAGTGAGGTGACTTCAAATTTGCCTATCTCAAAACCACCTGGTTTTGCAAGGGGGGTCACCTGGGTTTTTGGCCCGGTGCTCTGCGGCCATCTAGGGAAACCTACCAAACCCATACATTTCTGAAAACTAGACACCCGGGGGCTTCCAGGGAGGTATGGCTTGCGTGGATCCCCCAACATTTCCTTACCCAGAATCCCCTGCAAACCTCAATTTTAGCTGAAAAAATCACTTTTTTCACACATTTTTGTGTGGGAAAGTTGTGGCATCACCGGGCTCACTCAAATTTCCCACCTCCCAGCGTTCCCCTGGGTCTCCCGGTAAAAATGGTGCCTCACTTGTGTGGGAGGCCCAAGTTCCCGCAACAGGCAAGGGCCCAAAACGTAGTGAGGTGACTTCAAATTTGCCTATCTCAAAACCACCTGGTTTTGCAAGGGGGGTCACCAGGGTTTTTGGCCCGGTGCTCTGCGGCCATCAAGGGAAACCCACCAAACCAATACATTTCCGAAAACTACACACCCGGGGGCTTCCAGGGAGGTATGGCTTGCGTGGTTCACCCAACGTTTCCTTACCCAGAATCCCCTGCAAACCTCAATTTTAGCTGAAAAAATCACTTTTTTCACACATTTTTGTGTGGGAAAGTTGTGGCATCACCGGGCTCACTCAAATTTCCCACCTCCCAGCATTCCCCTGGGTCTCCCGGTAAAAATGGAGACTCACTTGTGTGGGAGGCCCAAGTTCCCGCGACAGGCAAGGGCCCAAAACGCAGTGAGGTGACTTCAAATTTTCCTATCTCAAAACCACCTGGTTTTGCAAGGGGGGTCACCTGGGTTTTTGGCCCCGTGCTCTGTGGCCATCTAGGGAAACCTACCAAACCCATACATTTCTGAAAACTAGACACCCGGGGGCTACCAGGGAGGTATGGCTTGCGTGGATCCCCCAAGGTTTCCTTACCCAGAATCCCCTGCAAACCTCAATTTTAGCTGAAAAAAATCACTTTTTTCACACATTTTTGTGTGGGAAAGTTGTGGCATCACCGGGCTCAATCAAATTTCCCACCTCCCAGCGTTCCCCTGGGTCTCCCGGTAAAAATTGTGCCTCACTTGTGTGGGAGGCCCAAGTTCCAGCGACAGGCAAGGGCCCAAAACGTAGTGAGGTGACTTCAAATTTACCTATCTCAAAACCACCTGGATTTGCAAGGGGGTCACCTGGGTTTTTGGGCCAGTGCTCTGCGGCCATCTAGGGAAACCTACCAAACCCATACATTTCTGAAAACTAGACACCCGGGGGCTTCCAGGGATGTATGGCTTGCGTGGATCCCCCAACGTTTCCTTACCCAGAATCCCCTGCAAACCTCAATTTTAGCTGAAAAAATCACTTTTTTCACACATTTTTGTGTGGGAAAGTTGTGGCATCACCGGGCTCACTCAAATTTCCCACCTCCCAGCATTCCCCTGGGTCTCCCGGTAAAATGGTGCCTCACTTGTGTGGGTGGCCCAAGTTCCCGCGACAGGCAAGGGTCCAAACCGTAGTGAGGTGACTTCAAATTTGCCTATCTCAAAACCACCTGGTTTTGCAAGGGGTGTCACCTGGGTTTTTGGCCCGGTGCTCTGCGGCCATCTACGGAAACCTACCAAACCCATACATTTATGAAAACTAGACACCCGGGGGCTTCCAGGGAGGTATGGCTTGCGTGGATCCCCTAACGTTTCCTTACCCAGAATCCCCTGCAAACCTCAATTTTAGCTGAAAAAATCACTTTTTTCACACATTTCTGTGTGGGAAAGTTGTGGCATCACCGGGCTTACTCAAACTTCCCACCTCCCAGCGTTCCCCTGGGTCTCCCAGGTAAAAATGGTGCCTCACTTGTGTGGGAGGCCCAAGTTCCAGCGACAGGCAAGGGCCCAAAACATAGTGAGGTGACTTCAAATTTTCCTATCTCAAAACCACCTGGTTTTGCAAGGGGGGTCACCTGGGTTTTCGGCCCGGTGCTCTGCGGCCATCTAGGGAAACCTACCAAACCCATACATTTCTGAAAACTAGACACCTGGGGGCTACCAGGGAGGTATGGCTTGCGTGGATCCCCCAAGGTTTCCTTACCCAGAATCCCCTGCAAACCTCAATTTTAGTAGAAAAAATCACTTTTTTCACACATTTTTGTGTGGGAAAGTTGTGGCATCACCGGGCTTACTCAAATTTCCCACCTCCCAGCGTTCCCCTGGGTCTCCCAGGTAAAAATGGTGCCTCACTTGTGTGGGAGGCCCAAGTTCCAGCGACAGGCAAGGGCCAAAAAGATAGTGAGGTGACTTCAAATTTTCCTATCTCAAAACCACCTGGTTTTGCAAGGGGGTCACCTGGGTTTTTGGCCCGGTGCTCTGCGGCCATCTAGGGAAACCTACCAAACCCATACATTTCCGAAAACTAGACACCCGGGGGCTTCCAGGGAGGTATGGCTTGTGTGGATCCCCCAACGTTTCCTTACCCAGAATCCCCTGCAAACCTCAATTTTAGCTGAAAAAATCACTTTTTTCACACATTTTTGTGTGGGAAAGTTGTGGCATCACCGGGCTCACTCAAATTTCCCACCTCTCAGCGTTCCCCTGGGTCTCCCGGTAAAATGGTGCCTCACTTGTGTGGTTGGCCCAAGTTCCCGCGACAGGCAAGGGCCCAAAACGTAGTGAGGTGACTTCAAATTTTCCTATCTCAAAACCACCTGGTTTAGCAAGGGGGTCACCTGGGTTTTTGGCCCGGTGCTCTGCGGCCATCTAGGGAAACCTACCAAACCCATACATTTCTGAAAACTAGACACCCGGGGGCTTCCAGGGAGGTATGGCTTGCGTGGATTCCCCAACGTTTCCTTACCCAGAATCCCCTGCAAACCCCAATTTTAGCTGAAAAAATCACTTTTTTCACACATTTTTGTGTGGGAAAGTTGTGGCATCACCGGGCTCACTCAAATTTCCCACCTCCCAGCGTTCCCCTGGGTCTCCCAGGTAAAAATGGTGCCTCACTTGTGTGGGAGGCCCAAGTTCCCGTGACAGGCAAGGGCCCAAAACGTAGTGAGGTGACTTCAAATTTGCCTATCTCAAAACCACCTGGTTTTGCAAGGGGGGGGTCAGCAGGGTTTTTGGCCCGGTGCTCTGCGGCCGTCTAGGGAAACCTACCAAACCCATACATTTCTGAAAACTAGACACCCGGGGGCTTCCAGGGAGGTATGGCTTGCGTGGATCCCCCAACGTTTCCTTACCCAGAATCCCCTGCAAACCTCAATTTTAGCTGAAAAAAATCCCTTTTTTCACACATTTTTGTGTGGGAAATTTGTGGCATCACCGGGCTCACTCAAATTTCCCACCTCCCAGCATTCCCCTGCGTCTCCCGGTAAAAATGGGGCCTCACTTGTGTGGGAGGCTGTTAGACCTGGCATCATTGGCATGAGTCTCTCCTCCATTTTTTTCTGTTTGCCTCCTCTGTTTACGATGTTTTTGCTGGATTATTGCTTTGGGCACTGTGCCACTGCTGATCAGTGCCACAGTGCAAGTGCTCCCTATGTTAAATTGTTACATTGATTGGTGTTACCATGATTGGCTTGGTTGACTTACTGTTCAGACCCTAGTCTAGTGCACTGCGTGTGCCAAGGGCGTGTAAGTTAACTGCTGCTGGTGGGCTTGCAGCACTGGTTGTGCCACCCAGAGAAACAGCATGTAAAATGTGTCTCAGGCCTGCCACCGCAGCGCCTGCGTGCAGTCCCTGACTGCCATGTCGACTTGGTAAGGAAACCTACTTACCAGTCTCTAAACCTTCACTTTGCCACATTTCAGACACCTCTATGGTAGGCCCTAGGGCAGGGTGCATTGTTGGTAAAAGGTAGGTCATGCCCTGACGTGTGTGGCATGACCTAATAGTGAATTACAGCCATTTTCGTTTTTCACTATTGAAGGGCTACCTGCCTCCAATAGGCCAGACTGGGCAGACTGATTATTAACTCCATTATAATCTATCTGACTCAGGGAGCATGGTAGCAAGTCGAGTTTATTATCCCTGAACTCAGAATTTAATAACACACCCTTTAGGATGGATGGTTTTTAAATTCTATGTTTGAAAATAGCACTTTTAGAAAGTGGCTATTTTCTTGTCCAACTATCTACCGGTCTCTGCTGGTTTGGTGTGTGTGTCAGGGGCTGGGTGGCTCCAGAGGTCTGAATGAGTCAGTGTGGGGTGAATGAGGCATTTACACATAGAGTAAGGGAAGAGTAGCCTGCCCTGCCTGACACAATACTGGCTCCGCCTCCTGCTGGGCGACTGATAGCCCTGCTCCTGCCAGTGACAATACTGGCTCCGCCTCCTGCTGGGCGACTGATAGCCCTGCTCCTGCCAGTGACAATACTGGCTCCGCCTCCTGCTGGGCGGCTGAGGACTCTGCCCTGCTCAGTGAATAGGCCAGATGCCTCTGCCTGGCAACACCCACAACAAACCTGAGATGGTGGGAATCGCCCTGCTTGGACAAAGGGAACAAAGGGAAAAAGGGGTATAAGAGAAGGACCCCTGAACCAAGAACTCAGATCACTTCTGACAAGGAAACCTGTACCAAGGACAAGAAGCCTGCTGATCTAAGGACTTGCCTCCCCTTTCTGCCAGAGTGCTGTTTTGCTGTGGAGGAACCTGAAAGCTGCTTCTTTATTTTTGCCAAGGAACAAGGAGAGAGGAACTTGGTGTGTACTCTCTGAACACTTGCTAGGAAATCTCCAAGGACTGGAAGAGTGCCAGTCTCCTGTTGAAGTCACAGGGCCAAAGGACTTCACCATCTACTGAATTGCTGAATTGCTGGAAAGTGTTGTTTCCAGTACACAAGGGAAAATCTGCAGTCTCGACGCCAGCAGCAACGCCAGTGAGCAGTGGGTATCGGCCCCGGCTCCAAGTGACCCCGTCTTGACGCCGGTATCGACGCCAGTGAGGAGTGAGTATCGGCTCCACCTCCAAGCGACCCCGTCCCGACGCCGCTGCTGATCGCATCGACTCGACGCCCTTCTCGACGCCGTGAGCGCTGCTCCGGCCCGACATCCCTCGACGCCGCTGCGGATTGACCCGACTCCGAGGCACGATCGACGCCGACCTCGACGCCGACATCTCGACGCCGTGGATCCTCGTTTTCTTCGTTTCTCAAGGTACTGTACTTGTGGGGTCTGTTGCGACTCCAGGCTCGACGTAGCGCTCCTCGCGGTCGACGCCGAACCTTGGGAATCTTGTAGACTCGACGTCGTGTGACTCCTGTGGGGGTTACATTGTTGCCAAAGAACTGTGCTCAGAAGAATACTTTGCTAAAGAACTATTTGCCAAGAAGAAACCTTACTTGAACTATTATTTTTCCTTCCAAAGAGTATTTATTAAGACTGTGGTATATTTTTGTCGTTATTTGGTCTTGTGCTAAGCCTTATATAAAAATACTATTTTTATAATAACTTCTGTGTCGTGTCCATCTGTAGTGTATTCACTTTATTACCGTATGTGGTCATAAATGCTTAACACACTGCCTCTGAGATAAGCCTGTCTGCTCTGCCAAGCTACCAAGGGGGTAGCAGGGGTTATCTGAGTGTGTAATCCCCTTTCCCTGACTAGAGTTGGTTGGTCCCTATTTGTCAGAAGTGTATACCTCTGCCAACTAGAGACCGCCGGTTCTAACATTGGTGGTCAGCGGTGAGGATTTGAACTTTGCATTTATGACTCATGTGCAGTGATTAGTGTACGCTACATAGTGAAAGCAGACCATAACGCAGCCACAATCTGTTTGGTAGGATATTCTATTTTTGTTCTCCGCTTTCCTGGAGCTTATTTTCTTAAACACTGCCAGTTTTGACCATGGAGAATGCCAGAGCTGCTACACCTGTGGAGATTGTTGTGGGGGAATTCGATAAGGAGAAGATAGATTCCTACACGCTAAAAGATCTGAAAGGATTTTGCAAGCAGTTTAAAGTTCCTACCACAGGTGTCTCAAAGAAAGAGGGCTTCCTCAAAGCGCTGAAGGCCTGGTTAGAGGCCAGAAATCCCTCTGATCCGGTGGTGGTACCGGAAGAGGAAGAAGAAGAGGAAGAGGAAGAGCCCACAGGTGGGCCAGTGTCATCTCCAGGCAGTAGTGCGTCCTCTAGGAGCCTTTCCCCCGAAGAATTGGAAGACAGGGAGAAAGAGAGGGGGTACAAGTTAGAAATGGCAAAACTTAAATTAGGAGGGCAGTTGGAATTAGAGAATGCGAGAAGCAAGAGAGAAGCTGAAATGGAGAGCAAAAGATTAGATTTTGAGAGAGAGAAATTAGCGTTTGAACGTGAGAAGATGGTGAGGGAGATGGAGCTTAAAACTAAGAGTTTAGAGTTGAATCCCTCTGGTGGCAGCACTCCATCTGTGCCTGCAGAAAGTAGGTTTTATTTTCCTAAAGATGTGATCAAAGATTACAGTAAGAATGAAGATATTAGCCAATGGTTTAAAGCATATGAGTTAGCGTTATTGGCCCACCGGGTCCCTGAGAAAGATTGGGGAACGGGGTTGTGGAGCCGCTTTACAAACGAGGGGAGAGATACCTTGTTGAGCCTTCCTGCTGAGGATAGGATGTCTTATACTCATATGAAAGATGCTTTAATGCTGAGATATGGCTTAACTCCAGAAAAGTACAGACAAACCTTTAGAGAATGTAAGAAGTTGCCTGGTACTACGTGGGTTGAATATGTGTCTTTTTTCTGCAGAACCATGGATGGTTGGATAAAGGGTAGCAAGGTTGATAGTTATGATGCTCTTTATGATTTGTTTGCTTGGGAGCACTTGTCTAATAACTGTTTTCCAGAGCTACGCCAGCACCTTGTTGATAGCAAGCTATCTAACCCTAGAAAACTTGCTGAGGAGGCGGACCGCTGGGTCAGTACCAGGGTCCACAAGGGTCCAGTGGGAGACTCAGCCAAAGGTGGGCAGGGTCCCCAGCAGAAGAGTGGGGGGGACAGGGGTAAACAGAGGGAGTTTCAGAAAGGGCCCCAAAGTAGTCCCCAAGGGAACCAAGGGAAGGGTTCCCAGCCTCCCCCTGTAAAGAAGCCAGAGGCCCCGACAGGTAAACCTGTTCACAGGGGCCCCATGACCTGCTATGCCTGTAAGCAGGTGGGACACCGTTATTATGATCCCCAGTGTCCCATGAAGGATTCGAATGCACCGCCGCGTGCACCCCCTCGTCAGGTAGCGAGTGTAGCCCTGGCAGGGGAGGAGATGGGTGCCCCCGGTGGGTGGGGTCCCGCAGAAATGTCCCTGGTCTCTTTAGGAGACGTGGAAATGGTCCCTCCAACCCCTCTGCCTAGTAACACTAAGAAATATAGGCAGTGGGTGACCATTAATGGCCATAGGGTGGAAGCTCTCAGAGACACCGGAGCGAGTGTGACAGCTGTCAAGTGTCACTTGGTGTCCAGAGAGCAGGTGGTCCCTCATGCATTCTACCCCGTTGTAGCTGCTGACAACTCACAGAGTCAGTGTGAGGTAGCTCAAGTTCCTTTTGAGTGGGGGGGGGTCTCAGGTACTCTTCAGGTTGCTGTGAGGCCCGCCATGCCTGTTGATTGTCTCTTGGGCAATGATTTGGAGGACTCCCCTTGGGCTAAGGTGGAGAGAAAATCGCATCTGGAAATGTTGGGTCTGCCTGAGTGGGTGTGTGCGACCACCCGGTCCATGTCAGTCAGTAAGGGTGTTGATGGGGCCCTGGAGCCTGAAAGTATGGCCCAGGTCCCAACCGTGAAGAGAAGGGGCAGGGGGCGCAGGAAACCGCCCCCCATCGTTCCCGCGGTCCAGGAGGGAGCAGACCCTGAGGGGGATGCCCTGGAACCGACAGGAGAACAAGTGGCTGAACTGGGAGACCTGCCCGAGCTGACCCATTGGCAGCAGGATGGTGGTCCCTCCAGGGAGGAATTTTGTGCTGAACAGAAAGTGTGCCCTTCTCTTGTGGGTATGAGGCAGCAGGCCTCAGCCCAAATGACAGGTGATCAGTCAGGATCACATTGGGTCTACTGGGAGAACGACCTCCTGTATAGCGAGCCTAAGGCTGCTGAACCTGGGTCAGCCCGTGTGCTGGTGGTACCCCAGCGCTTCAGAGCCTTCCTACTGGGGTTGGCTCATGACGTTCCGTTAGCTGGACATCTGGGGCAGGACAAGACCTATGACAGGCTTGTCACCCATTTTTATTGGCCCCAGATGAGAAGGGATTCAGATATCCATTGTAGGACCTGTCAAACTTGCCAGGCAAGTGGGAAAAGTGGGCGGAAGCAGAAGGCTCCCCTCCAACCTTTTCCCGTCGTCAGTACCCCCTTTGAGCGAGTGGGAATTGACATTGTGGGGCCACTGGACCCCAAGACAGCCATGGGCAACAGGTTTATCCTGGTCTTGGTGGACCATGCCACCCGGTACCCGGAAGCCATCCCTCTCCGCACAGTGACGGCCCCCGTGGTGGGACGGGCACTGATGGGTGTTTTCTCCCGCATGGGGTTCCCCAGAGAGGTGGTGTCAGACCGGGGCACCAACTTCATTTCGAATTATATGAAGTCTCTGTGGAAGGAGTGTGGGGTAACCTACAAGTTTACCACTCCTTACCACCCTCAAGGGAATGGGCTGGTTGAGAGATTCAACCGGACCCTAAAAGGCATGATCATGGGTCTTGAAGAACCAATGAGGCGTAAATGGGACGTCCTCTTGCCATGGCTGCTGTTTGCTTACCGTGAGGTGCCACAAAAGTCTCTAGGGTTCAGCCCCTTTGAGCTTTTGTATGGTCACCCGGTAAGAGGACCTTTGAGTCTGGTCAAAGAAGGCTGGGAGCAATCTCCCAGGAAACCTCCCCAGGATGTATATAGTTACATGCTGGCCTTTAGGAACCAGACTCGGCGCTTCAGAGATCTTGCTCAGGCAAATCTGGAGGCCAGCCAGGAAGAGATGAAGCGGTGGTACGATCAGAATGCCACTCTGGTTGAGCTTCAACCCGGTCAGAAAGTTTGGGTCATGGCCCCTGTGGAACCTTGTGCGCTCAAGGACAGGTGGACTGGACCATTTGAGGTTGTGGAGAAGAAGAGCGATGTCACCTACTTGGTGGACTTGAAATCTCCCAGGAACCCCTTAAGGGTCCTGCATGTCAACCGGTTAAAGCCCCACTTAGAAAGGTCCGAAGTGGGCATGCTCCTTGCCACAGATGCTGGGATGGAGGAGGAGAGTGAGCCTCTTCCTGACCTCCTGTGTGCAAAAGAAAAAGATGGGTCAGTGGATGGTGTTGTCCTCTCTGACACACTGACCCCTGAGCAGCAGCAAGATTGTCGCCACCTGTTGGCACAATTCCCTGATCTGTTCTCCTTAATCCCTGGTGTCACTCAGTGGTGTGTCCATGATGTGGACACCGGGGACAGCACTCCTGTGAGGCACAAGGCCTACAGGGTGACTGACAAGGTCAGAGCATACATCAAGGAGGAGGTCTCCAAGATGTTTGCCTTAGGGGTGGTTGAGTCCTCTAGCAGTCCTTGGGCCAGCCCAGTGGTCTTGGTCCCAAAGGCTGCAGCGCCTGGTGCTTCACCAGAACTCCGGTTCTGTGTGGATTACCGAGGACTCAATTCGGTCACCAAGACTGACGCGCACCCCATCCCCAGAGCTGATGAGCTCATCGATCGGTTGGGGGCTGCCCGGTACCTTAGTACGTTTGATCTAACGTCTGGGTACTGGCAGATCGCCTTGACTGATGGGGCAAAAGAGAGGTCTGCATTCTCCACACCAGATGGGCACTACCAGTTCCGTGTGATGCCCTTTGGGATGAAGAATGCCCCTGCCACATTCCAGAGGTTGGTTAACCAGGTATTGGCCGGGCTGGAAGATTTCAGCGCCGCCTACCTGGACGATATAGCAGTGTTCAGCGCCAGCTGGGAGGAACACTTGCGCCACGTCCAGGAAGTGTTGTTGGCCCTGCGCAGAGCAGGCCTCACAATCAAGGCTAGTAAGTGCCAGATTGGGCAGGGTTCAGTGGTGTACTTGGGGCACCAAGTAGGGAGCGGCAAGGTGGCCCCCCTGCAACCCAAGATAGATACCATCCTGGCTTGGGAACCGCCCAAAACCCAGACTCAGGTGAGAGCCTTCTTGGGTCTCACGGGTTACTACAGGAGGTTTGTCAAGGGGTATGGCAACATTGTGCACCCCTTGACCTCGCTGACTTCCAGGAAGCAGCCGAGACTTGTGATCTGGACTTACGCCTGTCAGAACGCCTTTGACACCCTGAAAACTGCAATGTGTACAGCACCGGTCCTCCAGGCACCCGACTTTTCAAAAGAATTCATTGTCCAGACAGACGCTTCAGAGCATGGTGTGGGGGCTGTTCTAGCACAGATGAATGAGGAGGGCCGAGACTTACCTGTAGCCTTCCTCAGCCGGAGGTTACTTCCCAGGGAACAAAGGTGGAGTGCGATAGAGCGTGAGGCATTTGCTGTGGTCTGGGCGCTGAAGAAGCTAAGACCCTACCTGTTTGGGACTCACTTCCGGGTTCAGACAGACCACAGGCCCCTCAGATGGTTAATGCAGATGAGGGGTGAGAACCCAAAGCTGTTGAGGTGGTCCATTTCCCTACAGGGGATGGACTTTACGGTGGAACACCGCCCTGGTACAGATCACGCCAATGCTGATGGTCTGTCCAGATTTTTCCGCCTTAGTGATGAGGACTCCCTGGGTGAAGGGTAGTTCTCCCCACATTTCAGCTGGAGGGGACACGTGTTAGACCTGGCATCATTGGCATGAGTCTCTCCTCCATTTTTTTCTGTTTGCCTCCTCTGTTTACGATGTTTTTGCTGGATTATTGCTTTGGGCACTGTGCCACTGCTGATCAGTGCCACAGTGCAAGTGCTCCCTATGTTAAATTGTTACATTGATTGGTGTTACCATGATTGGCTTGGTTGACTTACTGTTCAGACCCTAGTCTAGTGCACTGCGTGTGCCAAGGGCGTGTAAGTTAACTGCTGCTGGTGGGCTTGCAGCACTGGTTGTGCCACCCACAGAAGCAGCGTGTAAAATGTGTCTCAGGCCTGCCACCGCAGCGCCTGCGTGCAGTCCCTGACTGCCATGTCGACTTGGTAAGGAAACCTACTTACCAGTCTCTAAACCTTCACTTTGCCACATTTCAGACACCTCTATGGTAGGCCCTAGGGCAGGGTGCATTGTTGGTAAAAGGTAGGTCATGCCCTGACGTGTGTGGCATGACCTAATAGTGAATTACAGCCATTTTCGTTTTTCACTATTGAAGGGCTACCTGCCTCCAATAGGCCAGACTGGGCAGACTGATTATTAACTCCATTATAATCTATCTGACTCAGGGAGCATGGTAGCAAGTCGAGTTTAGTATCCCTGAACTCAGAATTTAATAACACACCCTTTAGGATGGATGGTTTTTAAATTCTATGTTTGAAAATAGCACTTTTAGAAAGTGGCTATTTTCTTGTCCAACTATCTACCGGTCTCTGCTGGTTTGGTGTGTGTGTCAGGGGCTGGGTGGCTCCAGAGGTCTGAGTGAGTCAGTGTGGGGTGAATGGGGCGTTTACACGTAGAGTGAGGGAAGAGTAGCCTGCCCTGCCTGACACAATACTGGCTCCGCCTCCTGCTGGGCGACTGATAGCCCTGCTCCTGCCAGTGACAATACTGGCTCCGCCTCCTGCTGGGCGGCTGAGGACTCTGCCCTGCTCAGTGAATAGGCCAGGTGCCTCTGCCTGGCAACACCCACAACAAACCTGAGATGGTGGGAATCGCCCTGCTTGGACAAAGGGAACAAAGGGAAAAAGGGGTATAAGAGAAGGACCCCTGAACCAAGAACTCAGATCACTTCTGACAAGGAAACCTGTACCAAGGACAAGAAGCCTGCTGATCTAAGGACTTGCCTCCCCTTTCTGCCAGAGTGCTGTTTTGCTGTGGAGGAACCTGAAAGCTGCTTCTTTATTTTTGCCAAGGAACAAGGAGAGAGGAACTTGGTGTGTACTCTCTGAACACTTGCTAGGAAATCTCCAAGGACTGGAAGAGTGCCAGTCTCCTGTTGAAGTCACAGGGCCAAAGGACTTCACCATCTACTGAATTGCTGAATTGCTGGAAAGTGTTGTTTCCAGTACACAAGGGAAAATCTGCAGTCTCGACGCCAGCAGCAACGCCAGTGAGCAGTGGGTATCGGCCCCGGCTCCAAGTGACCCCGTCTCGACGCCGGTATCGACGCCAGTGAGGAGTGAGTATCGGCTCCACCTCCAAGCGACCCCGTCCCGACGCCGCTACTGATCGCATCGACTCGACGCCCTTCTCGACGCCTTGAGCGCTGCTCCGGCCTGACATCCCTCGACGCCGCTGCGGATTGACCCGACTCCGAGGCACGATCGACGCCGACCTCGACGCCGACATCTCGACGCCATGGATCCTCGTTTTCTTCGTTTCTCAAGGTACTGTACTTGTGGGGTCTGTTGCGACTCCAGGCTCGACGTAGCGCTCCTCGCGGTCGACGCCGAACCTTGGGAATCTTGTAGACTCGACGTTGTGTGACTCCTGTGGGGGTTACATTGTTGCCAAAGAACTGTGCTCAGAAGAATACTTTGCTAAAGAACTATTTGCCAAGAAGAAACCTTACTTGAACTATTATTTTTCCTTCCAAAGAGTATTTATTAAGACTGTGGTATATTTTTGTCGTTATTTGGTCTTGTGCTAAGCCTTATATAAAAATACTATTTTTATAATAACTTCTGTGTCGTGTCCATCTGTAGTGTATTCACTTTATTACCGTATGTGGTCATAAATGCTTAACACACTGCCTCTGAGATAAGCCTGTCTGCTCTGCCAAGCTACCAAGGGGGTAGCAGGGGTTATCTGAGTGTGTAATCCCCTTTCCCTGACTAGAGTTGGTTGGTCCCTATTTGTCAGAAGTGTATACCTCTGCCAACTAGAGACCGCCGGTTCTAACAGAGGCCCAAGTTCCCGCGACAGGCAAGGGCCCAAAACGTAGTGAGGTGACTTCAAATTTGCCTATCTCAAAACCACCTGGTTTTGCAAGGGGGGGTCACCTGGGTTTTTGGCCCGGTGCTCTGCGGCCATCTAGGGAAACCTATCAAAGCCATACATTTCTGAAAACTAGACACCCGGGGGCTACCAGGGAGGTATGGCTTGCGTGGATCCCCCAAGGTTTTCTTACCCAGAATCCCCTGCAAACCTAAATTTTAGCTGAAAAAATCACTTTTTTCACACATTTTTGTGTGGGAAAGTTGCGGCATCACCGGGCTCACTCAAATTTCCCACCTCCCAGCGTTCCCCTGGGTTTCCCGGTAAAAATGGTGCCTCACTTGTGTGGGAGGCCCAAGTTCCCACGACAGGCAAGGGCCCAAAACGCAGTGAGGTGACTTCAAATTTGCCTATCTCAACACCACCTGGTTTTGCAAGGGGGGTCACCTGGGTTTTTGGCCCGGTGCTCTGCGGCCATCTAGGGAAACCTACCAAACCCATACATTTCTGAAAACTAGACACCCGGGGGCTTCCAGGGAGGTATGGCTTGTGTGGATCCCCCAACGTTTCCTTACCCAGAATCCCCTGCAAACCTCAATTTTAGCTGAAAAAATCACTTTTTTCACACATTTTTGTGTGGGAAAGTTGTTGCATCACCGGGCTCACTCAAATTTCCCACCTCCCAGCGTTCCCCTGGGTCTCCCGGTAAAATGGTGCCTCACTTGTGTGGGTGGCCCAAGTTCCCGCGACAGGCAAGGGCCCAAAACGTAGTGAGGTGACTTCAAATTTTCCTATCTCAAAACCACCTGGTTTAGCAAGGGGGTCACCTGGGTTTTTGGCCCGGTGCTCTGCGGCCATCTAGGGAAACCTACCAAACCCATACATTTCTGAAAACTAGACACCCGGGGGCTTCCAGGGAGGTATGGCTTGCATGGATCCCCTAACGTTTCCTTACCCAGAATCCACTGCAAACCTCAATTTTAGCTGAAACAAATCACTTTTTTCACACATTTTTGTGTGGGAAATTTGTGGCATCACCGGGCTCACTCAAATTTCCCACCTCCCAGCGTTCCCCTGTGTCTCCCGGTAAAAATGGGGCCTCACTTGTGTGGGAGGCCCAAGTTCCCGCGACAAGCAAGGGCTCAAAACGTAGTGAGGTGACTTCAAATTTGCCTATCTCAAAACCACCTGGTTTTACAAGGGGGGGTCACCTGGGTTTTTGGCCCGGTGCTCTGCGGCCATCTAGGGAAACCTACCAAAGCCATACATTTCTGAAAACTAGACACCCGGGGGCTACCAGGGAGGTATGGCTTGCGTGGATCCCCCAAGGTTTCCTTACCCAGAATCCCCTGCAAACCTAAATTTTAGCTGAAAAATCACTTTTTTCACACATTTTTGTGTGGGAAAGTTGTGGCATCACCGGGCTCACTCAAATTTCCCACCTCCCAGCGTTCCCCTGGGTCTCCCGGTAAAAATGGTGCCTCACTTGTGTGGGAGGCCCAAGTTCCCGCGACAGGCAAGGGCCCAAAATGAAGTGAGGTGACTTCAAATTTGCCTATCTCAAAACCACCTGGTTTTGCAAGGGGGGTCACCTGGGTTTTTGGCCCGGTGCTATGCGGCCATCTAGGAAACCTACCAAACCCATATATTTCTGAAAACTAGACACCCGGGGGCTTCCAGGGAGGTATGGCTTGCGTGGATCCCCCAAGGTTTCCTTACCCAGAATCCCCTGCAAACCTCAATTTTACCTGAAAAAATCACTTTTTTCACACATTTTTGTGTGGGAAAGTTGTGGCATCCCCGGCCTCACTCAAATTTCCCACCTCCCAGCATTCCCCTGGGTCTCCCAGGTAAAAATGGTGCCTCACTTGTGTGGGAGGCCCAAGTTCCCGCGACAGGCAAGGGCCCAAAACGTAGTGAGGTGACTTCAAATTTGCCTATCTCAAAACCACCTGGTTTTGCAAGGGGGGTCACCTGGGTTTTTGGCCCGGTGCTCTGCGGCCATCTAGGAAAACCTACCAAACCCATACATTTCTGAAAACTAGACACCCGGGGGCTTCCAGGGAGGTATGGCTTGTGTGGATCCCCCAACGTTTCCTTACCCAGAATCCCCTGCAAACCTCAATTTTAGCTGAAAAAATCACTTTTTTCACACATTTTTGTGTGGGAAAGTTGTGGCATCACCGGGCTCACTCAAATTTCCCACCTCCCAGCGTTCCCCTGGGTCTCCCGGTAAAATGGTGCCTCACTTGTGTGGGTGGCCCAAGCTCCCGCGACAGGCAAGGGCCCAAAACGTAGTGAGGTGACTTCAAATTTTCCTATCTCAAAACCACCTGGTTTAGCAAGGGGGTCACCTGGGTTTTTGGCCCGGTGCTCTGCGGCCATCTAGGGAAACCTACCAAACCCATACATTTCTGAAAATTAGACACCCGGGGGCTTTCAGGGAGGTATGGCTTGCGTGGATCCCCCAACGTTTCCTTACCCAGAATCCCCTGCAAACCTCGTTTTTAGCTGAAAAAATCACTTTTTTCACACATTTTTGTGTGGGAAAGTTGTGGCATCACCGGGCTCACTCAAATTTCCCACCTCCCAGCGTTCCCCTGGGTCTCCCGGTAAAATGGTTCCTCACTTGTGTGAGAGGACCAAGTTCCCGCGTCAGGCAAGGGCCCAAAACGTAGTGAGGTGACTTCAAATTTGCCTATCTCAAAACCACCTGGTTTTGCAAGGGGGGGTCACCTGGGTTTTTGGCCCGGTGCTCTGCGCCCATCTATGGAAACCTACCAAACCCATACATTTCTGAAAACTAGACACCCGGGGGCTTCCAGGGAGGTATGGCTTGCATGGATCCCCTAACGTTTCCTTACCCAGAATCGACTGCAAACCTAAATTTTAGCTGAAAAAATCACTTTTTTCACACATTTTTGTGTGGGAAAGTTGTGGCATCACCGGGCTCACTCAAATTTCCCACCTCCCAGCGTTCCCCTGGGTCTCCCGGTAAAAATGGTGCCTCACTTGTGTGGGAGGCCCAAGTTGCCGCGACAGGCAAGGGCCCAAAATTAAGTGAGGTGACTTCAAATTTGCCTATCTCAAAACCACCTGGTTTTGCAAGGGGGTCACCTGGGTTTTTGGCCCGGTGCTATGCGGCCATCTAGGAAACCTACCAAACCCATACATTTCTGAAAACTAGACACCCGGGGGCTTCCAGGGAGGATGTGGCTTGCGTGGATCCCCCAAGGTTTCCTTACCCAGAATCCCCTGCAAACCTCAATTTTACCTGAAAAAATCACTTTTTTCACACATTTTTGTGTGGGAAAGTTGTGGCATCCCCGGGCTCACTCAAATTTCCCACCTCCCAGCATTCCCCTGGGTCTCCCAGGTAAAAATGGTGCCTCACTTGTGTGGGAGGCCCAAGTTCCCGCGACAGGCAAGGGCCCAAAACGTAGTGAGGTGACTTCAAATTTGCCTATCTCAAAACCACCTGGTTTTGCAAGGGGGGTCACCTGGGTTTTTGGCCCGGTGCTCTGCGGCCATCTAGGAAAACCTACAAAACCCATACATTTCTGAAAACTAGACACCCGGGGGCTTCCAGGGAGGTATGGCTTGTGTGGATCCCCCAACGTTTCCTTACCCAGAATCCCCTGCAAACCTCAATTATAGCTGAAAAAATCACTTTTTTCACAAATTTTTGTGTGGGAAAGTTGTGGCATCACCGGGCTCACTCAAATTTCCCACCTCCCAGCGTTCCCCTGGGTCTCCCGGTAAAATGGTGCCTCACTTGTGTGGGTGGCCCAAGTTCCCGCGACAGGCAAGGGCCCAAAACGTAGTGAGGTGACTTCAAATTTTCCTATCTCAAAACCACCTGGTTTAGCAAGGGGGTCACCTGGGTTTTTGGCCCAGTGCTCTGCGGCCATCT
Organism: Triturus cristatus; assembly: GCF_964204655.1. Classification (NCBI taxonomy): domain Eukaryota; kingdom Metazoa; phylum Chordata; class Amphibia; order Caudata; family Salamandridae; genus Triturus; species Triturus cristatus. The sequence continues at coordinate 530,773,567 of NC_140579.1, read as the reverse complement.
AGGGAAACCTACCAAACCCATACATTTCTGAAAACTAGACACCCGGGGGCTTCCAGGGAGGTATGGCTTGCGTGGATCCCCCAACGTTTCCTTACCCAGAATCCCCTGCAAACCTCAATTTTAGCTGAAAAAATCACTTTTTTCACACATTTTTGTGTGGGAAAGTTGTGGCATCACCGGGCTCACTCAAATTTCCCACCTCCCAGCGTTCCCCTGGGTCACCCGGTAAAATGGTTTCTCACTTGTGTGAGTGGCCCAAGTTCCCGCGTCAGGCAAGGGCCCAAAACGTAGTGAGGTGACTTCAAATTTGCCTATCTCAAAACCACCTGGTTTTGCAAGGGGGGGTCACCTGGGTTTTTGGCCCGGTGCTCTGTGCCCATCTATGGAAACCTACCAAACCCATACATTTCTGAAAACTAGACACCCGGGGGCTTCCAGGGAGGTATGGCTTGCATGGATCCCCTAACGTTTCCTTACCCAGAATCCACTGCAAACCTCAATTTTAGCTGAAAAAATCACTTTTTTCACACATTTTTGTGTGGGAAAGTTATGGCATCACCGGGCTTACTCAAATTTCCCACCTCCCAGCGTTCCCCTGGGTCTCCCAGGTAAAAATGGTGCCTCACTTGTGTGGGAGGCCCAAGTTCCCGTGACAGGCAAGGGCCCAAAACGTAGTGAGGTGTCTTCAAATTTGCCTATCTCAAAACCACCTGGTTTTGCAAGGGGGGGTCACCAGGATTTTTGGCCCGGTGCTCTGCGGCCGTCTAGGGAAACCTACCAAACCCATACATTTCTGAAAACTAGACACCCGGGGGCTTCCAGGGAGGTATGGCTTGCGTGGATCCCCCAACGTTTCCTTACCCAGAATCCACTGCAAACCTCAATTTTAGCTGAAAAAAATCACTTTTTTCACACAATTTTGTGTGGGAAATTTGTGGCATCACCGGGCTCACTCAAATTTCCCACCTCCCAGCGTTCCCCTGCATCTCCCGGTAAAAATGGGGCCTCACTTGTGTGGGAGGCCCAAGTTCCCGCGACAGGCAAGGGCCCAAAACGTAGTGAGGTGACTTCAAATTTGCCTATCTCAAAACCACCTGGTTTTGCAAGGGGGGTCACCTGGGTTTTTGGCCCGGTGCTCTGCGGCCATCTAGGAAAACCTACCAAACCCATACATTTCTGAAAACTAGACACCTGAGGGCTTCCAGGGAGGTATGGCTTGCGTGGATCCCCCAACGTTTCCTTACCCAGAATCCCCTGCAAACCTCAATTTTAGCTGAAAAAATCACTTTTTTCACACATTTGTGTGTGGGAAAGTTGTGGCATCACCGGGCTCACTCAAATTTCCCACCTCCCAGCGTTCCCCTGGGTCTCCCGGTAAAATGGTGCCTCACTTGTGTGGGTGGCCCAAGTTCCCGCGACAGGCAAGGGCCCAAAACGTAGTGAGGTGACTGCAAATTTTCCCATCTCAAAACCACCTGGTTTAGCAAGGGGGTCACCTGGGTTTTTGGCCCGGTGCTCTGCGGCCATCTAGGGAAACCTACCAAACCCATACATTTCTGAAAACTAGACACCCGGGGGCTTCCAGGGAGGTATGGCTTGTGTGGATCCCCCAACGTTTCCTTACCCAGAATCCCCTGCAAACCTCAATTTTAGCTGAAAAAATCACTTTTTTCACACATTTTTGTGTGGGAAAGTTGTGGCATCACCGGGCTCACTCAAATTTCCCACCTCCCAGCGTTCCCCTGGGTCTCCCGGTAAAATGGTTCCTCACTTGTGTGAATGGCCCAAGTTCCCGCGTCAGGCAAGGGCCCAAAACGTAGTGAGGTGACTTCAAATTTGCCTATCTCAAAACCACCTGGTTTTGCAAGGGGGGGTCACCTGGGTTTTTGGCCCGGTGCTCTGCGCCCATCTATGGAAACCTACCAAACCCATACATTTCTGAAAACTAGACACCCGGGGGCTTCCAGGGAGGAATGGCTTGCATGGATCCCCTAATGTTTCCTTACCCAGAATCCACTGCAAACCTCAATTTTAGCTGAAAAAATCACTTTTTTCACACATTTTTGTGTGGGAAAGTTGTGGCATCACCGGGCTTACTCAAATTTCCCACCTCCCAGCGTTCCCCTGGGTCTCCCAGGTAAAAATGGTGCCTCACTTGTGTGGGAGGCCCAAGTTCCCGCGACAGGCAAGGGCCCAAAACGTAGTGAGGTGACTTCAAATTTGCCTATCTCAAAACCACCTGGTTTTGCAAGGGGGGGTCACCAGGGTTTTTGGCCCGGTGCTCTGCGGCCGTCTAGGGAACCCTACCAAACCCATACATTTCTGAAAACTAGACACCCGGGGGCTTCCAGGGAGGTATGGCTTGCGTGGATCCCTCATCGTTTCCTTACCCAGAATCCCCTGCAAACCTCAATTTTAGCTGAAAAAATCACTTTTTTCACACATTTTTGTGTGGGAAAGTTGTGGCATCATCGGGCTCACTCAAATTTCCCACCTCCCAGCGTTCCCCTGGGTCTCCCGATAAAATGGTGCCTCACTTGTGTGGGTGGCCCAAGTTCCCGCGACAGGCAAGGGCCCAAAACGTAGTGAGGCGACTTTAAATTTGCCTATCTCAAAACCACCTGGTTTTGCAAGGGGGGTCACCTGGGTTTTTGGCCCGGTGCTCTGCGGCCATCTATGGAAACCTACCAAGCCCATACATTTCTGAAAACTAGACACCCGGGGGCTTCCAGGGAGTTATGGCTTGCGTGGATCCCCCAAAGTTTCCTTACCCAGAATCCCCTGCAAACCTCAATTTTAGCTGAAAAAATCACTTTTTTCACACATTTTTGTATGGGAAAGTTGTGGCATCACCGGGCTCACTCAAATTTCCCACCTCCCAGCGTTCCCCTGGGTCTCCCAGGTAAAAATGGTGCCTCACTTGTGTGGGAGGCCCAAGTTCCCGCGACAGGCAAGGGCCCAAAACGTAGTGAGGTGACTTCAAATTTGCCTATCTCAAAACCACCTGGTTTTGCAAGGGGGGTCACCAGGGTTTTTGGCCCGGTGCTCTGTGGCCGTCTAGGGAAACCTACCAAACCCATACATTTCTGAAAACTAGACACCCGGGGGCTTCCAGGGAGGTATGGCTTGCATGGATCCCCCAACGTTTCCTTACCCAGAATCCCCTGCAAACCTCAATTTTAGCTGAAAAAATCACTTTTTTCACACATTTTTGTGTGGGAAAGTTGTGGCATCACCGGGCTCACTCAAATTTCCCACCTCCCAGCGTTCCCCTGGGTCTCCCCGTAAAATGGTTCCTCACTTGTGTGGGTGGCCCAAGTTCCCGCGACAGGCAAGGGCACAAAATGTAGTGAGGTGACTTCAAATTTGCCTATCTCAAAACCACCTGGTTTTGCAAGGGGGGGTCACCTGGGTTTTTGGCCCGGTGCTCTGCGGCCATCTAGGGAAATCTACCAAACCCATACATTTCTGAAAACTAGACACCCGGGGGCTTCCAGGGAGGTATGGCTTGCGTGGATCCCCCAACGTTTCCTTACCCAGAATCCCCTGCAAACCTCAATTTTAGCTGAAAAAATCACTTTTTTCACACATTTTTGTGTGGGAAAGTTGTGGCATCACCGGGCTCACTCAAATTTCCCACCTCCCAGCGTTCCCCTGGGTCTCCCGGTAAAATGGTTCCTCACTTGTGTGAGTGGCCCAAGTTCCCGCGTCAGGCAAGGGCCCAAAACGTAGTGATGTGACTTCAAATTTGCCTATCTCAAAACCACCTGGTTTTGCAAGGGGGGGTCACCTGGGTTTTTGGCCCGGTGCTCTGCGCCCATCTATGGAAACCTTTCAAACCCATACATTTCTGAAAACTAGACACCCGGGGGCTTCCAGGGAGGTATGGCTTGCATGGATCCCCTAACGTTTCCTTACCCAGAATCCACTGCAAACCTCAATTTTAGCTGAAAAAATCACTTTTTCACACATTTTTGTGTGGGAAAGTTGTGGCATCACCGGGCTTACTCAAATTTCCCACCTCCCAGCGTTCCCCTGGGTCTCCCAGGTAAAAATGTTGCCTCGCTTGTGTGGGAGGCCCAAGTTCCCGCGACAGGCAAGGGCCCAAAACGTAGTGAGGTGACTTCAAATTTGCCTATCTCAAAACCACCTGGTTTTGCAAGGGGGGGTCACCAGGGTTTTTGGCCCGGTGCTCTGCGGCCGTCTAGGGAAACCTACCAAACCCATACATTTCTGAAAACTAGACAACCGGGGGCTTCCAAGGAGGTATGGCTTGCGTGGATCCCCCAACGTTTCCTTACCCAGAATCCCCTGCAAACCTCAATTTTAGCTGAAAAAAATCACTTTTTTCACACATTTTTGTGTGGGAAATTTGTGGCATCACCGGGCTCACTCAAATTTCCCACCTCCCAGCGTTCCCCTGCATCTCCCGGTAAAAATGGGGCCTCACTTGTGTGGGAGGCCCAATTTCCCGCGACAGGCAAGGGCCCAAAACGTAGTGAGGTGACTTCAAATTTGCCTATCTCAAAACCACCTGGTTTTGCAAGGGGGGGTCACCTGGGTTTTTGGCCCGGTGCTCTGCGGCCATCTAGGGAAACCTACCAAAGCCATACATTTCTGAAAACTAGACACCCGGGGGCTACCAGGGAGGTATGGCTTGCGTGGATCCCCCAAGGTTTCCTTACCCAGAATCCCCTGCAAACCTAAATTTTAGCTGAAAAAATCACTTTTTTCACACATTTTTGTGTGGGAAAGTTGTGGCATCACCGGGCTCACTCAAATTTCCCACCTCCCAGCGTTCCCCTGGGTCTCCCGGTAAAAATGGTGCCTCACTTGTGTGGGAGGCCCAAGTTCCCGCGACAGGCAAGGGCCCAAAATGAAGTGAGGTGACTTCAAATTTGCCTATCTCAAAACCACCTGGTTTTGCAAGGGGGGTCACCTGGGTTTTTGGCCCGGTGCTATGCGGCCATCTAGGAAAGCTACCAAACCCATACATTTCTGAAAACTAGACACCCGGGGGCTTCCAGGGAGGTATGGCTTGCGTGGATCCCCCATCGTTTCCTTACCCAGAATCCCCTGCAAACCTCAATTTTAGCTGAAAAAATCACTTTTTTCACACATTTTTGTGTGGGAAAGTTGTGGCATCACCGGGCTCACTCAAATTTCCCACCTCCCAGCATTCCCCTGGGTCTCCCAGGTAAAAATGGTGCCTCACTTGTGTGGGAGGCCCAAGTTCCCGCGACAGGCAAGGGCCCAAAACGTAGTGAGGTGACTTCAAATTTGCCTATCTCAAAACCACCTGGTTTTGCAAGGGGGGTCACCAGGGTTTTTGGCCCGGTGCTCTGTGGCCGTCTAGGGAAACCTACCAAACCCATACATTTCTGAAAACTAGACACCCGGGGGCTTCCAGGGAGGTATGGCTTGCATGGATCCCCCAACGTTTCCTTACCCAGAATCCCCTGCAAACCTCAATTTTAGCTGAAAAAATCACTTTTTTCACATATTTTTGTGTGGGAAAGTTGTGGCATCACCGGGCTCACTCAAATTTCCCACCTCCCAGCGTTCCCCTGGGTCTCCCAGGTAAAAATGGTGCCTCACTTGTGTGGGAGGCCCAAGTTCCCGCGACAGGCAAGGACCCAAAACGTAGTGAGGTGACTTCAAATTTTCCTATCTCAAAACCACCTGGTTTTGCAAGGGGGGTCACCTGGGTTTTTGGCCCGGTGCTCTGCGGCCATCTAGGGAAACCTACCAAACCCATACATTTCTGAAACCTAGACACCCGGGGGCTTCCAGGGAGGTATGGCTTGCGTGGATCCCCCAACGTTTCCTTACCCAGAATCCCCTGCAAACTTCAATTTTAGCTGAAAAAATCACTTTTTTCACACATTTTTGTGTGGGAAATTTGTGGCATCACCGGGCTCACTCAAATTTCCCACCTCCCAGCGTTCCCCTGGGTCTCCCGGTAAAATGGTTCCTCACTTGTGTGGGTGGCCCAAGTTCCCGCGACAGGCAAGGGCACAAAACGTAGTGAGGTGACTTCAAATTTGCCTATCTCAAAACCACCTGGTTTTGCAAGGGGGGGTCACCTGGGTTTTTGGCCCGGTGCTCTGCGGCCATCTAGGGAAATCTACCAAACCCATACATTTCTGAAAACTAGACACCCGGGGGCTTCCAGGGAGGTATGGCTTGCGTGGATCCCCCAACGTTTCCTTACCCAGAATCCCCTGCAAACCTCAATTTTAGCTGAAAAAATCACTTTTTTCACACATTTTTGTGTGGGAAAGTTGTGGCATCACCGGGCTCACTCAAATTTCCCACCTCCCAGCGTTCCCCTGGGTCTCCCAGGTAAAAATGGTGCCTCACTTGTGTGGGAGGCCCAAGTTCCCGCGACAGGCAAGGGCCCAAAACGTAGTGAGGTGACTTCAAATTTGCCTATCTCAAAACCACCTGGTTTTGCAAGGGGGGGTCACCAGGGTTTTTGGCCCGGTGCTCTGCGGCCGTCTAGGGAAACCTACCAAACCCATACATTTCTGAAAACTAGACACCCAGGGGCTTCCAGGGAGGTATGGCTTGCGTGGATCCCCCAACGTTTCCTTACCCAGAATCCCCTGCAAACCTCAATTTTAGCTGAAAAAAATCACTTTTTTCACACATTTTCGTGTGGGAAATTTGTGGCATCACCGGGCTCACTCAAATTTCCCACCTCCCAGCGTTCCCCTGCGTCTCCCGGTAAAAATGGGGCCTCACTTGTGTGGGAGGCCCAATTTCCCGCGACAGGCAAGGGCCCAAAACGTAGTGAGGTGACTTCAAATTTGCCTATCTCAAAACCACCTGGTTTTGCAAGGGGGGGTCACCTGGGTTTTTGGCCCGGTGCTCTGCGGCCATCTAGGGAAACCTACCAAAGCCATACATTTCTGAAAACTAGACACCCGGGGGCTACCAGGGAGGTATGGCTTGCATGGATCCCCCAAGGTTTCCTTACCCAGAATCCCCTGCAAACCTAAATTTTAGCTGAAAAAATCACTTTTTTAACACATTTTTGAGTGGGAAAGTCGTGGCATCACCGGGCTCACTCAAATTTCCCACCTCCCAGCGTTCCCCTGGGTCTCCCGGTAAAAATGGTGCCTCACTTGTGTGGGAGGCCCAATTTCCCGCGACAGGCAAGGGCCCAAAACGTAGTGAGGTGACTTCAAATTTGCCTATCTCAAAACCACCTGGTTTTGCAAGGGGGGTCACCTGGGTTTTTGGCCCGGTGCTCTGCGGCCATCTAGGAAAACCTACCAAACCCATACATTTCTGAAAACTAGACACCCGGGGGCTTCCAGGGAGGTATGGCTTGTGTGGATCCCCCAACGTTTCCTTACCCAGAATCCCCTGCAAACCTCAATTTTAGCTGAAAAAATCACTTTTTTCACACATTTTTGTGTGGGAAAGTTGTGGCATCACCGGGCTCACTCAAATTTCCCACCTCCCAGCGTTCCCCTGGGTCTCCCGGTAAAATGGTGCCTCACTTGTGTGGGTGGCCCAAGTTCCCGCGACAGGCAAGGGCCCAAAACGTAGTGAGGTGACTTCAAATTTTCCTATCTCAAAACCACCTGGTTTAGCAAGGGGGTCACCTGGGTTTTTGGCCCGGTGCTCTGCGGCCATCTAGGGAAACCTACCAAACCCATACATTTCTGAAAATTAGACACCCGGGGGCTTTCAGGGAGGTATGGCTTGCGTGGATCCCCCAACGTTTCCTTACCCAGAATCCCCTGCAAACCTCGATTTTAGCTGAAAAAATCACTTTTTTCACACATTTTTGTGTGGGAAAGTTGTGGCATCACCGGGCTCACTCAAATTTCCCACCTCCCAGCGTTCCCCTGGGTCTCCCGGTAAAATGGTTCCTCACTTGTGTGAGAGGACCAAGTTCCCGCGTCAGGCAAGGGCCCAAAACGTAGTGAGGTGACTTCAAATTTGCCTATCTCAAAACCACCTGGTTTTGCAAGGGGGGGTCACCTGGGTTTTTGGCCCGGTGCTCTGCGCCCATCTATGGAAACCTACCAAACCCATACATTTCTGAAAACTAGACACCCGGGGGCTTCCAGGGAGGTATGGCTTGCATGGATCCCTTAACGTTTCCTTACCCAGAATCGACTGCAAACCTCAATTTTAGCTGAAAAAATCACTTTTTTCACACATTTTTGTGTGGGAAAGTTGTGGCATCACCGGGCTTACTCAAATTTCCCACCTCCCAGCGTTCCCCTGGGTCTCCCAGGTAAAAATGGTGCCTCACTTGTGTGGGAGGCCCAAGTTCCCGCGACAGGCAAGGGCCCAAAACGTAGTGAGGTGACTTCAAATTTACCTATCTCAAAACCACCTGGTTTTGCAAGGGGGGGTCACCAGGGTTTTTGGCCCGGTGCTCTGCGGCCGTCTAGGGAAACCTACCAAACCCATACATTTCTGAAAACTAGACACCCGGGGGCTTCCAGGGAGGTATGGCTTGCGTGGATCCCCCAACGTTTCCTTACCCAGAATCCCCTGCAAACCTCAATTTTAGCTGAAAAAATCACTTTTTTCACACATTTTTGTGTGGGAAATTTGTGGCATCACCGGGCTTACTCAAATTTCCCACCTCCCAGCGTTCCCCTGGGTCTCCCAGGTAAAAATGTTGCCTCACTTGTGTGGGAGGCCCAAGTTCCCGCGACAGGCAAGGGCCCAAAACGTAGTGAGGTGACTTCAAATTTGCCTATCTCAAAACCACCTGGTTTTGCAAGGGGGGGTCACCAGGGTTTTTGGCCCGGTGCTCTGCGGCCGTCTAGGGAAACCTACCAAACCCATACATTTCTGAAAACTAGACAACCGGGGGCTTCCAGGGAGGTATGGCTTGCGTGGATCCCCCAACGTTTCCTTACCCAGAATCCCCTGCAAACCTCAATTTTAGCTGAAAAAAATCACTTTTTTCACACATTTTTGTGTGGGAAAGTTGTGGCATCACCGGGCTCACTCAAATTTCCCACCTCCCAGCGTTCCCCTGGGTCTCCCGGTAAAAATGGTGCCTCACTTGTGTGGGAGGCCCAAGTTCCCGCGACAGGCAAGGGCCCAAAATGAAGTGAGGTGACTTCAAATTTGCCTATCTCAAAACCACCTGGTTTTGCAAGGGGGGTCACCTGGGTTTTTGGCCCGGTGCTATGCGGCCATCTAGGAAAGCTACCAAACCCATACATTTCTGAAAACTAGACACCCGGGGGCTTCCAGGGAGGTATGGCTTGCGTGGATCCCCCATCGTTTCCTTACCCAGAATCCCCTGCAAACCTCAATTTTAGCTGAAAAAATCACTTTTTTCACACATTTTTGTGTGGGAAAGTTGTGGCATCATCGGGCTCACTCAAATTTCCCACCTCCCAGCGTTCCCCTGGGTCTCCCGGTAAAATGGTGCCTCACTTGTGTGGGTGGCCCAAGTTCCCGCGACAGGCAAGGGCCCAAAACGTAGTGAGGTGACTTTAAATTTGCCTATCTCAAAACCACCTGGTTTTGCAAGGGGGGTCACCTGGGTTTTTGGCCCGGTGCTCTGCGGCCATCTATGGAAACCTACCAAGCCCATACATTTCTGAAAACTAGACACCCGGGGGCTTCCAGGGAGTTATGGCTTGCGTGGATCCCCCAAAGTTTCCTTACCCAGAATCCCCTGCAAACCTCAATTTTAGCTGAAAAAATCACTTTTTTCACACATTTTTGTGTGGGAAAGTTGTGGCATCACCGGGCTCACTCAAATTTCCCACCTCCCAGCATTCCCCTGGGTCTCCCAGGTAAAAATGGTGCCTCACTTGTGTGTGAGGCCCAAGTTCCCGCGACAGGCAAGGGCCCAAAACGTAGTGAGGTGACTTCAAATTTGCCTATCTCAAAACCACCTGGTTTAGCAAGGGGGTCACCTGGGTTTTTGGCCCGGTGCTCTGCGGCCATCTAGGGAAACCTACCAAACCCATACATTTCTGAAAACTAGACACCCGGGGGCTTCCAGGGAGGTATGGCTTGTGTGGATCCCCCAACGTTTCCTTACCCAGAATCCCCTGCAAACCTCAATTTTAGCTGAAAAAATCACTTTTTTCACACATTTTTGTGTGGGAAAGTTGTGGCATCACCGGGCTCACTCAAATTTCCCACCTCCCAGCGTTCCCCTGGGTCTCCCGGTAAAATGGTTCCTCACTTGTGTGAGTGGCCCAAGTTCCCGCGTCAGGCAAGGGCCCAAAACGTAGTGAGGTGACTTCAAATTTGCCTATCTCAAAACCACCTGGTTTTGCAAGGGGGGGTCACCTGGGTTTTTGGCCCGGTGCTCTGCGCCCATCTATGGAAACCTATCAAACCCATACATTTCTGAAAACTAGACACCCGGGGGCTTCCAGGGAGGTATGGCTTGCATGGATCCCCTAACGTTTCGAACCCAGAATCCACTGCAAACCTCAATTTTAGCTGAAAAAATCACTTTTTTCACACATTTTTGTGTGGGAAAGTTGTGGCATCACCGGGCTTACTCAAATTTCCCACCTCCCAGCGTTCCCCTGGGTCTCCCAGGTAAAAATGGTGCCTCACTTGTGTGGGAGGCCCAAGTTCCCGCGACAGGCAAGGGCCCAAAACGTAGTGAGGTGACTTCAAATTTGCCTATCTCAAAACCACCTGGTTTTGCAAGGGGGGGTCACCAGGGTTTTTGGCCCGGTGCTCTGCGGCCGTCTAGGGAAACCTACCAAACCCATACATTTCTGAAAACTAGACACCCGGGGGCTTCCAGGGAGGTATGGCTTGCGTGGATCCCCCAACGTTTCCTTACCCAGAATCCCCGGCAAACCTCAATTTTAGCTGAAAAAAATCACTTTTTTCACACATTTTCGTGTGGGAAATTTGTGGCATCACCGGGCTCACTCAAATTTCCCACCTCCCAGCGTTCCCCTGCGTCTCCCGGTAAAAATGGGGCCTCACTTGTGTGGGAGGCCCAATTTCCTGCGACAGGCAAGGGCCCAAAACGTAGTGAGGTGACTTCAAATTTGCCTATCTCAAAACCACCTGGTTTTGCAAGGGGGGGTCACCTGGGTTTTTGGCCCGGTGCTCTGCGGCCATCTAGGGAAACCTACCAAAGCCATACATTTCTGAAAACTAGACACCCGGGGGCTACCAGGGAGGTATGGCTTGCGTGGATCCCCAAGGTTTCCTTACCCAGAATCCCCTGCAAACCTAAATTTTAGCTGAAAAAATCACTTTTTTAACACATTTTTGTGTGGGAAAGTCGTGGCATCACCGGGCTCACTCAAATTTCCCACCTCCCAGCGTTCCCCTGGGTCTCTCGGTAAAAATGGTGCCTCACTTGTGTGGGAGGCCCAATTTCCCGCGACAGGCAAGGGCCCAAAACGTAGTGAGGTGACTTCAAATTTGCCTATCTCAAAACCACCTGGTTTTGCAAGGGGGGGTCACCTGGGTTTTTGGCCCGGTGCTCTGCGCCCATCTATGGAAACCTATCAAACCCATACATTTCTGAAAACTAGACACGCGGGGGCTTCCAGGGAGGTATGGCTTGCATGGATCCCCTAACGTTTCGAACCCAGAATCCACTGCAAACCTCAATTTTAGCTGAAAAAATCACTTTTTTCACACATTTTTGTGTGGGAAAGTTGTGGCATCACCGGGCTTACTCAAATTTCCCACCTCCCAGCGTTCCCCTGGGTCTCCCAGGTAAAAATGGTGCCTCACTTGTGTGGGAGGCCCAAGTTCCCGCGACAGGCAAGGGCCCAAAACGTAGTGAGGTGACTTCAAATTTGCCTATCTCAAAACCACCTGGTTTTGCAAGGGGGGGTCACCTGGGTTTTTGGCCCGGTGCTCTGCGGCCATCTAGGGAAATCTACCAAACCCATACATTTCTGAAAACTAGACACCCGGGGGCTTCCAGGGAGGTATGGCTTGCGTGGATCCCCCAACGTTTCCTTACCCAGAATCCCCTGCAAACCTCAATTTTAGCTGAAAAAATCACTTTTTTCACACATTTTTGTGTGGGAAAGTTGTGGCATCACCGGGCTCACTCAAATTTCCCACCTCCCAGCGTTCCCCTGGGTCTCCCGGTAAAATGGTGCCTCACTTGTGTGGGTGGCCCAAGTTCCCGCGAGAGGCAAGGGCCCAAAACGTAGTGAGGTGACTTCAAATTTTCCTATCTCAAAACCACCTGGTTTAGCAAGGGGGTCACCTGGGTTTTTGGCCCGGTGCTCTGCGGCCATCTAGGGAAACCTACCAAACCCATACATTTCTGAAAACTAGACACCCGGGGGCTTCCAGGGAGGTATGGCTTGTGTGGATCCCCCAACGTTTCCTTACCCAGAATCCCCTGCAAACCTCAATTTTAGCTGAAAAATCACTTTTTTCACACATTTTTGTGTGGGAAAGTTGTGGCATCACCGGGCTCACTCAAATTTCCCACCTCCCAGCGTTCCCCTGGGTCTCCCGGTAAAATGGTTCCTCACTTGTGTGAGTGGCCCAAGTTCCCGCGTCAGGCAAGGGCCCAAAACGTAGTGAGGTGACTTCAAATTTGCCTATCTCAAAACCACCTGGTTTTGCAAGGGGGGGTCACCTGGGTTTTTGGCCCGGTGCTCTGCGCCCATCTATGGAAACCTATCAAACCCATACATTTCTGAAAACTAGACACCCGGGGGCTTCCAGGGAGGTATGGCTTGCATGGATCCCCTAACGTTTCGAACCCAGAATCCACTGCAAACCTCAATTTTAGCTGAAAAAATCACTTTTTTCACACATTTTTGTGTGGGAAAGTTGTGGCATCACCGGGCTTACTCAAATTTCCCACCTCCCAGCGTTCCCCTGGGTCTCCCAGGTAAAAATGGTGCCTCACTTGTGTGGGAGGCCCAAGTTCCCGCGACAGGCAAGGGCCCAAAACGTAGTGAGGTGACTTCAAATTTGCCTATCTCAAAACCACCTGGTTTTGCAAGGGGGGGTCACCAGGGTTTTTGGCCCGGTGCTCTGCGGCCGTCTAGGGAAACCTACCAAACCCATACATTTCTGAAAACTAGACACCCGGGGGCTTCCAGGGAGGTATGGCTTGCGTGGATCCCCCAACGTTTCCTTACCCAGAATCCCCTGCAAACTTCAATTTTAGCTGAAAAAATCACTTTTTTCACACATTTTTGTGTGGGAAAGTTGTGGCATCACCGGGCTCACTCAAATTTCCCACCTCCCAGCGTTCCCCTGGGTCTCCCGGTAAAATGGTTCCTCACTTGTGTGGGTGGCCCAAGTTCCCGTGACAGGCAAGGGCACAAAACGTAGTGAGGTGACTTCAAATTTGCCTATCTCAAAACCACCTGGTTTTGCGAGGGGGGGTCACCTGGGTTTTTGGCCCGGTGCTCTGCGGCCATCTAGGGAAATCTACCAAACCCATACATTTCTGAAAACTAGACACCCGGGGGCTTCCAGGGAGGTATGGCTTGCGTGGATCCCCCAACGTTTCCTTACCCAGAATCCCCTGCAAACCTCAATTTTAGCTGAAAAAATCACTTTTTTCACACATTTTTGTGTGGGAAAGTTGTGGCATCACCGGGCTCACTCAAATTTCCCACCTCCCAGCGTTCCCCTGGGTCTCCCGGTAAAATGGTGCCTCACTTGTGTGGGTGGCCCAAGTTCCCGCGAGAGGCAAGGGCCCAAAACGTAGTGAGGTGACTTCAAATTTTCCTATCTCAAAACCACCTGGTTTAGCAAGGGGGTCACCTGGGTTTTTGGCCCGGTGCTCTGCGGCCATCTAGGGAAACCTACCAAACCCATACATTTCTGAAAACTAGACACCCGGGGGCTTCCAGGGAGGTATGGCTTGTGTGGATCCCCCAACGTTTCCTTACCCAGAATCCCCTGCAAACCTCAATTTTAGCTGAAAAAATCACTTTTTTCACACATTTTTGTGTGGGAAAGTTGTGGCATCACCGGGCTCACTCAAATTTCCCACCTCCCAGCGTTCCCCTGGGTCTCCCGGTAAAATGGTTCCTCACTTGTGTGAGTGGCCCAAGTTCCCGCGTCAGGCAAGGGCCCAAAACGTAGTGAGGTGACTTCAAATTTGCCTATCTCAAAACCACCTGGTTTTGCAAGGGGGGCTCACCTGGGTTTTTGGCCCGGTGCACTGCGCCCATCTATGGAAACCTATCAAACCCATACATTTCTGAAAACTAGACACCCGGGGGCTTCCAGGGAGGTATGGCTTGCATGGATCCCCTAACGTTTCGAACCCAGAATCCACTGCAAACCTCAATTTTAGCTGAAAAAATCACTTTTTTCACACATTTTTGTGTGGGAAAGTTGTGGCATCACCGGGCTTACTCAAATTTCCCACCTCCCAGCGTTCCCCTGGGTCTCCCAGGTAAAAATGGTGCCTCACTTGTGTGGGAGGCCCAAGTTCCCGCGACAGGCAAGGGCCCAAAACGTAGTGAGGTGACTTCAAATTTGCCTATCTCAAAACCACCTGGTTTTGCAAGGGGGGGTCACCAGGGTTTTTGGCCCGGTGCTCTGCGGCCGTCTAGGGAAACCTACCAAACCCATACATTTCTGAAAACTAGACACCCGGGGGCTTCCAGGGAGGTATGGCTTGCGTGGATCCCCCAACGTTTCCTTACCCAGAATCCCCGGCAAACCTCAATTTTAGCTGAAAAAAATCACTTTTTTCACACATTTTCGTGTGGGAAATTTGTGGCATCACCGGGCTCACTCAAATTTCCCACCTCCCAGCGTTCCCCTGCGTCTCCCGGTAAAAATGGGGCCTCACTTGTGTGGGAGGCCCAATTTCCCGCGACAGGCAAGGGCCCAAAACGTAGTGAGGTGACTTCAAATTTGCCTATCTCAAAACCACCTGGTTTTGCAAGGGGGGTCACCTGGGTTTTTGGCCCGGTGCTCTGCGGCCATCTAGGAAAACCTACCAAACCCATACATTTCTGAAAACTAGACACCCGGGGGCTTCCAGGGAGGTATGGCTTGTGTGGATCCCCCAACGTTTCCTTACCCAGAATCCCCTGCAAACCTCAATTTTAGCTGAAAAAATCACTTTTTTCACACATTTTTGTGTGGGAAAGTTGTGGCATCACCGGGCTCACTCAAATTTCCCACCTCCCAGCGTTCCCCTGGGTCTCCCGGTAAAATGGTGCCTCACTTGTGTGGGTGGCCCAAGTTCCCGCGACAGGCAAGGGCCCAAAACGTAGTGAGGTGACTTCAAATTTTCCTATCTCAAAACCACCTGGTTTAGCAAGGGGGTCACCTGGGTTTTTGGCCCGGTGCTCTGCGGCCATCTAGGGAAACCTACCAAACCCATACATTTCTGAAAATTAGACACCCGGGGGCTTTCAGGGAGGTATGGCTTGCGTGGATCCCCCAACGTTTCCTTACCCAGAATCCCCTGCAAACCTCGATTTTAGCTGAAAAAATCACTTTTTTCACACATTTTTGTGTGGGAAAGTTGTGGCATCACCGGGCTCACTCAAATTTCCCACCTCCCAGCGTTCCCCTGGGTCTCCCGGTAAAATGGTTCCTCACTTGTGTGAGAGGACCAAGTTCCCGCGTCAGGCAAGGGCCCAAAACGTAGTGAGGTGACTTCAAATTTGCCTATCTCAAAACCACCTGGTTTTGCAAGGGGGGGTCACCTGGGTTTTTGGCCCGGTGCTCTGCGCCCATCTATGGAAACCTACCAAACCCATACATTTCTGAAAACTAGACACCCGGGGGCTTCCAGGGAGGTATGGCTTGCATGGATCCCTTAACGTTTCCTTACCCAGAATCGACTGCAAACCTCAATTTTAGCTGAAAAAATCACTTTTTTCACACATTTTTGTGTGGGAAAGTTGTGGCATCACCGGGCTTACTCAAATTTCCCACCTCCCAGCGTTCCCCTGGGTCTCCCAGGTAAAAATGGTGCCTCACTTGTGTGGGAGGCCCAAGTTCCCGCGACAGGCAAGGGCCCAAAACGTAGTGAGGTGACTTCAAATTTACCTATCTCAAAACCACCTGGTTTTGCAAGGGGGGGTCACCAGGGTTTTTGGCCCGGTGCTCTGCGGCCGTCTAGGGAAACCTACCAAACCCATACATTTCTGAAAACTAGACACCCGGGGGCTTCCAGGGAGGTATGGCTTGCGTGGATCCCCCAACGTTTCCTTACCCAGAATCCCCTGCAAACCTCAATTTTAGCTGAAAAAATCACTTTTTTCACACATTTTTGTGTGGGAAATTTGTGGCATCACCGGGCTTACTCAAATTTCCCACCTCCCAGCGTTCCCCTGGGTCTCCCAGGTAAAAATGTTGCCTCACTTGTGTGGGAGGCCCAAGTTCCCGCGACAGGCAAGGGCCCAAAACGTAGTGAGGTGACTTCAAATTTGCCTATCTCAAAACCACCTGGTTTTGCAAGGGGGGGTCACCAGGGTTTTTGGCCCGGTGCTCTGCGGCCGTCTAGGGAAACCTACCAAACCCATACATTTCTGAAAACTAGACAACCGGGGGCTTCCAGGGAGGTATGGCTTGCGTGGATCCCCCAACGTTTCCTTACCCAGAATCCCCTGCAAACCTCAATTTTAGCTGAAAAAAATCACTTTTTTCACACATTTTTGTGTGGGAAAGTTGTGGCATCACCGGGCTCACTCAAATTTCCCACCTCCCAGCGTTCCCCTGGGTCTCCCGGTAAAAATGGTGCCTCACTTGTGTGGGAGGCCCAAGTTCCCGCGACAGGCAAGGGCCCAAAATGAAGTGAGGTGACTTCAAATTTGCCTATCTCAAAACCACCTGGTTTTGCAAGGGGGGTCACCTGGGTTTTTGGCCCGGTGCTATGCGGCCATCTAGGAAAGCTACCAAACCCATACATTTCTGAAAACTAGACACCCGGGGGCTTCCAGGGAGGTATGGCTTGCGTGGATCCCCCATCGTTTCCTTACCCAGAATCCCCTGCAAACCTCAATTTTAGCTGAAAAAATCACTTTTTTCACACATTTTTGTGTGGGAAAGTTGTGGCATCATCGGGCTCACTCAAATTTCCCACCTCCCAGCGTTCCCCTGGGTCTCCCGGTAAAATGGTGCCTCACTTGTGTGGGTGGCCCAAGTTCCCGCGACAGGCAAGGGCCCAAAACGTAGTGAGGTGACTTTAAATTTGCCTATCTCAAAACCACCTGGTTTTGCAAGGGGGGTCACCTGGGTTTTTGGCCCGGTGCTCTGCGGCCATCTATGGAAACCTACCAAGCCCATACATTTCTGAAAACTAGACACCCGGGGGCTTCCAGGGAGTTATGGCTTGCGTGGATCCCCCAAAGTTTCCTTACCCAGAATCCCCTGCAAACCTCAATTTTAGCTGAAAAAATCACTTTTTTCACACATTTTTGTGTGGGAAAGTTGTGGCATCACCGGGCTCACTCAAATTTCCCACCTCCCAGCATTCCCCTGGGTCTCCCAGGTAAAAATGGTGCCTCACTTGTGTGTGAGGCCCAAGTTCCCGCGACAGGCAAGGGCCCAAAACGTAGTGAGGTGACTTCAAATTTGCCTATCTCAAAACCACCTGGTTTAGCAAGGGGGTCACCTGGGTTTTTGGCCCGGTGCTCTGCGGCCATCTAGGGAAACCTACCAAACCCATACATTTCTGAAAACTAGACACCCGGGGGCTTCCAGGGAGGTATGGCTTGTGTGGATCCCCCAACGTTTCCTTACCCAGAATCCCCTGCAAACCTCAATTTTAGCTGAAAAAATCACTTTTTTCACACATTTTTGTGTGGGAAAGTTGTGGCATCACCGGGCTCACTCAAATTTCCCACCTCCCAGCGTTCCCCTGGGTCTCCCGGTAAAATGGTTCCTCACTTGTGTGAGTGGCCCAAGTTCCCGCGTCAGGCAAGGGCCCAAAACGTAGTGAGGTGACTTCAAATTTGCCTATCTCAAAACCACCTGGTTTTGCAAGGGGGGGTCACCTGGGTTTTTGGCCCGGTGCTCTGCGCCCATCTATGGAAACCTATCAAACCCATACATTTCTGAAAACTAGACACCCGGGGGCTTCCAGGGAGGTATGGCTTGCATGGATCCCCTAACGTTTCGAACCCAGAATCCACTGCAAACCTCAATTTTAGCTGAAAAAATCACTTTTTTCACACATTTTTGTGTGGGAAAGTTGTGGCATCACCGGGCTTACTCAAATTTCCCACCTCCCAGCGTTCCCCTGGGTCTCCCAGGTAAAAATGGTGCCTCACTTGTGTGGGAGGCCCAAGTTCCCGCGACAGGCAAGGGCCCAAAACGTAGTGAGGTGACTTCAAATTTGCCTATCTCAAAACCACCTGGTTTTGCAAGGGGGGGTCACCAGGGTTTTTGGCCCGGTGCTCTGCGGCCGTCTAGGGAAACCTACCAAACCCATACATTTCTGAAAACTAGACACCCGGGGGCTTCCAGGGAGGTATGGCTTGCGTGGATCCCCCAACGTTTCCTTACCCAGAATCCCCGGCAAACCTCAATTTTAGCTGAAAAAAATCACTTTTTTCACACATTTTCGTGTGGGAAATTTGTGGCATCACCGGGCTCACTCAAATTTCCCACCTCCCAGCGTTCCCCTGCGTCTCCCGGTAAAAATGGGGCCTCACTTGTGTGGGAGGCCCAATTTCCTGCGACAGGCAAGGGCCCAAAACGTAGTGAGGTGACTTCAAATTTGCCTATCTCAAAACCACCTGGTTTTGCAAGGGGGGGTCACCTGGGTTTTTGGCCCGGTGCTCTGCGGCCATCTAGGGAAACCTACCAAAGCCATACATTTCTGAAAACTAGACACCCGGGGGCTACCAGGGAGGTATGGCTTGCGTGGATCCCCAAGGTTTCCTTACCCAGAATCCCCTGCAAACCTAAATTTTAGCTGAAAAAATCACTTTTTTAACACATTTTTGTGTGGGAAAGTCGTGGCATCACCGGGCTCACTCAAATTTCCCACCTCCCAGCGTTCCCCTGGGTCTCTCGGTAAAAATGGTGCCTCACTTGTGTGGGAGGCCCAATTTCCCGCGACAGGCAAGGGCCCAAAACGTAGTGAGGTGACTTCAAATTTGCCTATCTCAAAACCACCTGGTTTTGCAAGGGGGGGTCACCTGGGTTTTTGGCCCGGTGCTCTGCGCCCATCTATGGAAACCTATCAAACCCATACATTTCTGAAAACTAGACACGCGGGGGCTTCCAGGGAGGTATGGCTTGCATGGATCCCCTAACGTTTCGAACCCAGAATCCACTGCAAACCTCAATTTTAGCTGAAAAAATCACTTTTTTCACACATTTTTGTGTGGGAAAGTTGTGGCATCACCGGGCTTACTCAAATTTCCCACCTCCCAGCGTTCCCCTGGGTCTCCCAGGTAAAAATGGTGCCTCACTTGTGTGGGAGGCCCAAGTTCCCGCGACAGGCAAGGGCCCAAAACGTAGTGAGGTGACTTCAAATTTGCCTATCTCAAAACCACCTGGTTTTGCAAGGGGGGGTCACCTGGGTTTTTGGCCCGGTGCTCTGCGGCCATCTAGGGAAATCTACCAAACCCATACATTTCTGAAAACTAGACACCCGGGGGCTTCCAGGGAGGTATGGCTTGCGTGGATCCCCCAACGTTTCCTTACCCAGAATCCCCTGCAAACCTCAATTTTAGCTGAAAAAATCACTTTTTTCACACATTTTTGTGTGGGAAAGTTGTGGCATCACCGGGCTCACTCAAATTTCCCACCTCCCAGCGTTCCCCTGGGTCTCCCGGTAAAATGGTGCCTCACTTGTGTGGGTGGCCCAAGTTCCCGCGAGAGGCAAGGGCCCAAAACGTAGTGAGGTGACTTCAAATTTTCCTATCTCAAAACCACCTGGTTTAGCAAGGGGGTCACCTGGGTTTTTGGCCCGGTGCTCTGCGGCCATCTAGGGAAACCTACCAAACCCATACATTTCTGAAAACTAGACACCCGGGGGCTTCCAGGGAGGTATGGCTTGTGTGGATCCCCCAACGTTTCCTTACCCAGAATCCCCTGCAAACCTCAATTTTAGCTGAAAAATCACTTTTTTCACACATTTTTGTGTGGGAAAGTTGTGGCATCACCGGGCTCACTCAAATTTCCCACCTCCCAGCGTTCCCCTGGGTCTCCCGGTAAAATGGTTCCTCACTTGTGTGAGTGGCCCAAGTTCCCGCGTCAGGCAAGGGCCCAAAACGTAGTGAGGTGACTTCAAATTTGCCTATCTCAAAACCACCTGGTTTTGCAAGGGGGGGTCACCTGGGTTTTTGGCCCGGTGCTCTGCGCCCATCTATGGAAACCTATCAAACCCATACATTTCTGAAAACTAGACACCCGGGGGCTTCCAGGGAGGTATGGCTTGCATGGATCCCCTAACGTTTCGAACCCAGAATCCACTGCAAACCTCAATTTTAGCTGAAAAAATCACTTTTTTCACACATTTTTGTGTGGGAAAGTTGTGGCATCACCGGGCTTACTCAAATTTCCCACCTCCCAGCGTTCCCCTGGGTCTCCCAGGTAAAAATGGTGCCTCACTTGTGTGGGAGGCCCAAGTTCCCGCGACAGGCAAGGGCCCAAAACGTAGTGAGGTGACTTCAAATTTGCCTATCTCAAAACCACCTGGTTTTGCAAGGGGGGGTCACCAGGGTTTTTGGCCCGGTGCTCTGCGGCCGTCTAGGGAAACCTACCAAACCCATACATTTCTGAAAACTAGACACCCGGGGGCTTCCAGGGAGGTATGGCTTGCGTGGATCCCCCAACGTTTCCTTACCCAGAATCCCCTGCAAACTTCAATTTTAGCTGAAAAAATCACTTTTTTCACACATTTTTGTGTGGGAAAGTTGTGGCATCACCGGGCTCACTCAAATTTCCCACCTCCCAGCGTTCCCCTGGGTCTCCCGGTAAAATGGTTCCTCACTTGTGTGGGTGGCCCAAGTTCCCGTGACAGGCAAGGGCACAAAACGTAGTGAGGTGACTTCAAATTTGCCTATCTCAAAACCACCTGGTTTTGCGAGGGGGGGTCACCTGGGTTTTTGGCCCGGTGCTCTGCGGCCATCTAGGGAAATCTACCAAACCCATACATTTCTGAAAACTAGACACCCGGGGGCTTCCAGGGAGGTATGGCTTGCGTGGATCCCCCAACGTTTCCTTACCCAGAATCCCCTGCAAACCTCAATTTTAGCTGAAAAAATCACTTTTTTCACACATTTTTGTGTGGGAAAGTTGTGGCATCACCGGGCTCACTCAAATTTCCCACCTCCCAGCGTTCCCCTGGGTCTCCCGGTAAAATGGTGCCTCACTTGTGTGGGTGGCCCAAGTTCCCGCGAGAGGCAAGGGCCCAAAACGTAGTGAGGTGACTTCAAATTTTCCTATCTCAAAACCACCTGGTTTAGCAAGGGGGTCACCTGGGTTTTTGGCCCGGTGCTCTGCGGCCATCTAGGGAAACCTACCAAACCCATACATTTCTGAAAACTAGACACCCGGGGGCTTCCAGGGAGGTATGGCTTGTGTGGATCCCCCAACGTTTCCTTACCCAGAATCCCCTGCAAACCTCAATTTTAGCTGAAAAAATCACTTTTTTCACACATTTTTGTGTGGGAAAGTTGTGGCATCACCGGGCTCACTCAAATTTCCCACCTCCCAGCGTTCCCCTGGGTCTCCCGGTAAAATGGTTCCTCACTTGTGTGAGTGGCCCAAGTTCCCGCGTCAGGCAAGGGCCCAAAACGTAGTGAGGTGACTTCAAATTTGCCTATCTCAAAACCACCTGGTTTTGCAAGGGGGGCTCACCTGGGTTTTTGGCCCGGTGCACTGCGCCCATCTATGGAAACCTATCAAACCCATACATTTCTGAAAACTAGACACCCGGGGGCTTCCAGGGAGGTATGGCTTGCATGGATCCCCTAACGTTTCGAACCCAGAATCCACTGCAAACCTCAATTTTAGCTGAAAAAATCACTTTTTTCACACATTTTTGTGTGGGAAAGTTGTGGCATCACCGGGCTTACTCAAATTTCCCACCTCCCAGCGTTCCCCTGGGTCTCCCAGGTAAAAATGGTGCCTCACTTGTGTGGGAGGCCCAAGTTCCCGCGACAGGCAAGGGCCCAAAACGTAGTGAGGTGACTTCAAATTTGCCTATCTCAAAACCACCTGGTTTTGCAAGGGGGGGTCACCAGGGTTTTTGGCCCGGTGCTCTGCGGCCGTCTAGGGAAACCTACCAAACCCATACATTTCTGAAAACTAGACACCCGGGGGCTTCCAGGGAGGTATGGCTTGCGTGGATCCCCCAACGTTTCCTTACCCAGAATCCCCGGCAAACCTCAATTTTAGCTGAAAAAAATCACTTTTTTCACACATTTTCGTGTGGGAAATTTGTGGCATCACCGGGCTCACTCAAATTTCCCACCTCCCAGCGTTCCCCTGCGTCTCCCGGTAAAAATGGGGCCTCACTTGTGTGGGAGGCCCAATTTCCCGCGACAGGCAAGGGCCCAAAACGTAGTGAGGTGACTTCAAATTTGCCTATCTCAAAACCACCTGGTTTTGCAAGGGGGGTCACCTGGGTTTTTTGGCCCGGTGCTCTGCGGCCATCTAGGGAAACCTACCAAAGCCATACATTTCTGAAAACTAGACACCCGGGGGCTACCAGGGAGGTATGGCTTGCGTGGATCCCCCAAGGTTTCCTTACCCAGAATCCCCTGCAAACCTAAATTTTAGCTGAAAAAATCACTTTTTTAACACATTTTTGTGTGGGAAAGTCGTGGCATCACCGGGCTCACTCAAATTTCCCACCTCCCAGCGTTCCCCTGGGTCTCCCGGTAAAAATGGTGCCTCACTTGTGTGGGAGGCCCAATTTCCCGCGACAGGCAAGGGCCCAAAACGTAGTGAGGTGACTTCAAATTTGCCTATCTCAAAACCACCTGGTTTTGCAAGGGGGGGTCACCTGGGTTTTTGGCCCGGTGCTCTGCGCCCATCTATGGAAACCTATCAAACCCATACATTTCTGAAAACTAGACACGCGGGGGCTTCCAGGGAGGTATGGCTTGCATGGATCCCCTAACGTTTCGAACCCAGAATCCACTGCAAACCTCAATTTTAGCTGAAAAAATCACTTTTTTCACACATTTTTGTGTGGGAAAGTTGTGGCATCACCGGGCTTACTCAAATTTCCCACCTCCCAGCGTTCCCCTGGGTCTCCCAGGTAAAAATGGTGCCTCACTTGTGTGGGAGGCCCAAGTTCCCGCGACAGGCAAGGGCCCAAAACGTAGTGAGGTGACTTCAAATTTGCCTATCTCAAAACCACCTGGTTTTGCAAGGGGGGGTCACCAGGGTTTTTGGCCCGGTGCTCTGCGGCCGTCTAGGGAAACCTACCAAACCCATACATTTCTGAAAACTAGACACCTGGGGGCTTCCAGGGAGGTATGGCTTGCGTGGATCCCCCAACGTTTCCTTACCCAGAATCCCCTGCAAACCTCAATTTTAGCTGAAAAAAATCACTTTTTTCACACATTTTAGTGTGGGAAATTTGTGGCATCACCGGGCTCACTCAAATTTCCCACCTCCCAGCGTTCCCCTGCGTCTCCCGGTAAAAATGGGGCCTCACTTGTGTGGGAGGCCCAATTTCCCGCGACAGGCAAGGGCCCAAAACGTAGTGAGGTGACTTCAAATTTGCCTATCTCAAAACCACCTGGTTTTGCAAGGGGGGGTCACCTGGGTTTTTGGCCCGGTGCTCTGCGGCCATCTAGGGAAACCTACCAAAGCCATACATTTCTGAAAACTAGACACCCGGGGGCTACCAGGGAGGTATGGCTTGCGTGGATCCCCCAAGGTTTCCTTACCCAGAATCCCCTGCAAACCTAAATTTTAGCTGAAAAAATCACTTTTTTTAACACATTTTTGTGTGGGAAAGTCGTGGCATCACCGGGCTCACTCAAATTTCCCACCTCCCAGCGTTCCCCTGGGTCTCCCGGTAAAAATGGTGCCTCACTTGTGTGGGAGGCCCACGTTCCCGCGACAGGCAAGGGCCCAAAATGAAGTGAGGTGACTTCAAATTTGCCTATCTCAAAACCACCTGGTTTTGCAAGGGGGGTCACCTGGGTTTTTGGCCCGGTGCTATGCGGCCATCTAGGAAAGCTACCAAACCCATACATTTCTGAAAAGTAGACACCCGGGGGCTTCCAGGGAGGTATGGCTTGCGTGGATCCCCCATCGTTTCCTTACCCAGAATCCCCTGCAAACCTAAATTTTAGCTGAAAAAATCACTTTTTTCACACATTTTTGTGTGGGAAAGTTGTGGCATCATCGGGCTTACTCAAATTTCCCACCTCCCAGCGTTCCCCTGGGTCTCCCGGTAAAATGGTGCCTCACTTGTGTGGGTGGCCCAAGTTCCCACGACAGGCAAGGGCCCAAAACGTAGTGAGGTGACTTTAAATTTGCCTATCTCAAAACCACCTGGTTTTGCAAGGGGGGTCACCTGGGTTTTTGGCCCGGTGCTCTGCGGCCATCTACGGAAACCTACCAAGCCCATACATTTCTGAAAACTAGACACCCGGGGGCTTCCAGGGAGTTATGGCTTGCGTGGATCCCCCAAAGTTTACTTACCCAGAATCCCCTGCAAACCTCAATTTTAGCTGAAAAAATCACTTTTTTCACACATTTTTGTGTGGGAAAGTTGTGGCATCACCGGGCTCACTCAAATTTCCCACCTCCCAGCGTTCCCCTGGGTCTCCCAGGTAAAAATGGTGCCTCACTTGTGTGGGAGGCCCAAGTTCCCGCGACAGGCAAGGGCCCAAAACGTAGTGAGGTGACTTCAAATTTGCCTATCTCAAAACCACCTGGTTTTGCAAGGGGGGTCACCAGGGTTTTTGGCCCGGTGCTCTGTGGCCGTCTAGGGAAACCTACCAAACCCATACATTTCTGAAAACTAGACACCCGGGGGCTTCCAGGGAGATATGGCTTGCATGGATCCCCCAACGTTTCCTTACCCAGAATTCCCTGCAAACCTCAATTTTAGCTGAAAAAATCACTTTTTTCACACATTTTTGTGTGGGAAAGTTGTGGCATCACCGGGCTCATTCAAATTTCCCACCTCCCAGCGTTCCCCTGGGTCTCCCAGGTAAAAATGGTGCCTCACTTGTGTGGGAGGCCCAAGTTCCCGCGACAGGCAAGGACCCAAAACGTAGTGAGGTGACTTCAAATTTTCCTATCTCAAAACCACCTGGTTTTGCAAGGGGGGTCACCTGGGTTTTTGGCCCGGTGCTCTGCGGCCATCTAGGGAAACCTACCAAACCCATACATTTCTGAAAACTAGACACCCGGGGGCTTCCAGGGAGGTATGGCTTGCGTGGATCCCCCAACGTTTCCTTACCCAGAATCCCCTGCAAACCTCAATTTTAGCTGAAAAAATCACTTTTTTCACACATTTTTGTGTGGGAAAGTTGTGGCATCACCGGGCTCACTCAAATTTCCCACCTCCCAGCGTTCCCCTGGGTCTCCCGGTAAAATGGTTCCTCACTTGTGTGGGTGGCCCAAGTTCCCGTGACAGGCAAGGGCACAAAACGTAGTGAGGTGACTTCAAATTTGCCTATCTCAAAACCACCTGGTTTTGCAAGGGGGGTCACCTGGGTTTTTTGCCCGGTGCTCTGCGCCCATCTATGGAAACCTACCAAACCCATACATTTCTGAAAACTAGACACCCGGGGGCTTCCAGGGAGGTATGGCTTGCGTGGATCCCCTAACGTTTCCTTACCCAGAATCCCCTGCAAACCTCAATTTTAGCTGAAAAAATCACTTTTTTCACACATTTTTGTGTGGGAAATTTGTGACATCACCGGGCTCACTCAAATTTCCCACCTCCCAGCATTCCCCTGGGTCTCCCGGTAAAAATGGGGCCTCACTTGTGTTTGAGGCCCAAGTTCCAGCGACAGGCAAGGGCCCAAAACATAGTGAGGTGACTTCAAATTTTCCTATCTCAAAACCACCTGGTTTTGCAAGGAGGGTCACCTGGGTTTTTGGCCCGGTGCTCTGCGGCCATCTAGGGAAACCTACCAAACCCATACATTTATGAAAACAAGACACCTGGGGGCTACCAGGGAGGTATGGCTTGCGTGGATCCCCCAAGGTTTCCTTACCCAGAATCCCCTGCAAACCTCAATTTTAGCTGAAAAAATCACTTTTTTCACACATTTTTGTGTGGGAAAGTTGTGGCATCACCGGGCTCACTCAAATTTCCCACCTCCCAGTGTTCCCCTGGATCTCCCGGTAAAAATGGTGCCTCACTTGTGTGGGAGGCCCAAGTTCCCGCGACAGGCAAGGGCCCAAAATGAAGTGAGGTGACTTCAAATTTGCCTTTCTCAAAACCACCTGGTTTTGCAAGGGGGTCACCTGGGTTTTTGGCCGGTGCTCTGCGGCCATCTAGGGAAACCTACCAAACCCATACATTTATGAAAACTAGACACACGGGGGCTTCCAGGGAGGTATGGCTTGCATGGATCCCCCAACGTTTTCTTACCCAGAATCCCCTGCAAACCTCAATTTTAGCTGAAAAAAATCACTTTTTTCACACATTTTTGTGTGGGAAAGTTGTGGCATCCCCGGGCTAACTCAAATTTCCCACCTCCCAGCATTCCCCTGGGTCTCCCAGGTAAAAATGGTGCCTCACTTATGTGGGAGGCCCAAGTTCCCGCGACAGGCAAGGGCCCAAAACGTAGTGAGGTGACTTCAAATTTGCCTATCTCAAAACCACCTGGTTTTGCAAGGGGGGTCACCAGGGTTTTTGGCCCGGTGCTCTGCGGCCGTCTAGGGAAACCTACCAAACCCATACATTTCCGAAAACTAGACACCCGGGGGCTTCCTGGGAGGTATGGCTTGCGTGGATCCCCCAAAGTTTCCTTACCCAGAATCCCCTGCAAACCTCAATTTTAGCTGAAAAAAATCACTTTTTTCACATATTTTTTTGTGGGAAAGTTGTGGCATCACCGGGCTCACTCAAATTTCCCACCTCCCAGCGTTCCCCTGGGTCTCCCGGTAAAAATGGTGCCTCACTTGTGTTGGAGGCCCAAGTTCCAGCGACAGGCAAGGGCCCAAAACATAGTGAGGTGACTTCAAATTTTCCTATCTCAAAACCACCTGGTTTTGCAAGGGGGTCACCTGGGTTTTTGGCCCGGTGCTCTGCGGCCATCTACGGAAACCTACCAAACCCATACATTTCTGAAAACTAGACACCTGGGGGCTACCAGGGAGGTATGGCTTGCGTGGATCCCCCAAGGTTTCCTTACCTAGAATCCCCTGCAAACCTCAATTTTAGCTGAAAAAATCACTTTTTTCACACATTTTTGTGTGGGAAAGTTGTGGCATCACCGGGCTCACTCAAATTTCCCACCTCCCAGCATTCCCCTGGGTCTCCCGGTAAAATGGTGCCTCACTTGTGTGGGAGGCCCAAGTTCCCGCGACAGGCAAGGGCCCAAACAGTGGCGTAACGAAACTTGAGGGGGCCCCCCTGCAAAGTACATGGAGGGGGCCCCCCATTCTCCTCCCCAGTCAAGAGCCCTCAGGCCAGCGACCCGCCATACTGCAGGGGCTCACCCCAGCCATAAAAAAAGGATTCTTGTTCCTCTATTGGTCACATCCGCCCTCTCATCGAGCGATTTACATACATCAGTAAATGCTGCTGCGCCCTCCAGCAAAGTTACATAACACTGCCTCCAGCCGGCCCACCAAACACATCCTCCAACTTGTTGACCCACCTTCAAGTGAAGACCGCTCAGTTAACCACCTCCAAACGCAGGTCACTTCCGTCGTGCCTGCTACTAACGCATCCATTACACTCTACCCTCACCCCTATGAAACCCGCAATTATGCTTTTCTGCCCGCCTTTAAAACCACCCCTCGGATGTCACTGCAAACCTGTGACCGCCGCCTACTGCTCCCCTGTCCATCACCCACAGAAAGACTGATGACCGGTCACCATCTAACCACTGCCTACCAGTAAAGACAGAGCCTTTCAGCTGCTGGCCTCCCCAATGCCACTATGGAAGTTTTAAAAATGTTGAACAATCTCTGCAACTGACCACCTCAAAACATTTCTTCCTGCTAGCCTATACGGCATCAAAGCCGTTCCTGCTACTTTTCATCCTCTGCATGATGCACACAATAATATCAAATGTACAAAGTGTCCGATTTTTGTTTCCTCACGCCAACATTAATTTACACTATGTACCCCACTAAACCATACCTGCTGTCAAAGGCAAACCAGATCCCATATGTAGCACCAGTCAACAAGTACCCCAAGGACAAACACCAGAGAGAATGAGCGATTCATGAATTAAACCTACAATGACAACGTAGCATTTCCCCACCAACTGTCAGCCCAGCGAAGTCTGCAACCGCACAGTAGCCATCAATACCAGCAACGTCTAAAGCGCATTTCCACTTCCTTTCTTTGGCAGCTCCTGATACATATACGTATGCCTTCTGGGCGCCATCTACCACAGACCACAGCATTCTTTGTCTCCCTAAGACTAACCGAATGCTGTCGGTGAACGCTTCTCTTCCCCCTTCCTTACTAATAACTAATGGAGGATAACGAAAAAAATATATAGTATTTTCTTATGCAAATAGCGTATCAAGCACTTGCTGCCTGCAGTTCTCACCAGATCCACACAAATCAATATTCTGCTATCGCACCATCCTGTCACCCCTATTATCTGAAGATATTTTTTTATCCCTTCCTTGAACTGGGAAAAACAATACTTTGCACAAAAACAAGTCCCTTTAAAACCTTTGCTACTTACAGACTCGCAAAGCACTTCCTTGTTTTACTAACTGTTGTAAAGCAAACGGATAACTCATTCTAGGATTGGGATTGTTGTTTAGAGGTGTGGAAGTTAGTACTGAGACATAGGATGATTTTTTGCATACACTCATTCTTCCCTGCATGCGCACACAAAGCAACATTACAATTTAGCTAAACAAATTGTTCAGAAATGTACCGCAAGGTAAAGAAACAGCCCAAATTATTTTTACAAAGAAAAATAGACAATCGTCAACTTTATACCCCATAAAAGCCTTAGCGTGCACAGCTTGCTCAAATCCACGCTACCAAATTCTACCAAACTCAGCACATTTGAACATCTCATAATTCCATGCCACACAATTTAACTATAAATAATTTAACCCTACATTCCATACCACATAATTACAATCCTAAAAATGAAAAAACATATATTTCTACTTCACTCCATACCACATAAGTCCACATCACATAATAACATTCCACACAACTTAATAGCACTCCAAACCACAAAATTACACTCCACACAACACAATTTAAGTATACATAATTCCACTTCAACCTATATAATTATACGTCACACAACATATTTACACTCAACTTTAAAACACAGAATTACCCTCCACAAAATACAACTCTGCAACATGCTACATAATTCCACTCCGCACAATTATACACCACACCATGCCACATAATTCCACACGTCTCACAATTCCACAATTCATCCCCACACAATTCATCACACATAATTACTCCACATAATACCACTCAGCACCACATAATTACCCTCCACATAATTATGCTCTCATCCATATTGCATAAATACACTCCACATAAATCCAGTCTGTCACGTAGCAACATTCCACATAACTACACTTCACACCATGCCTCATAATACCACTCAACATAATTTTCACCCAGCAGCGAACACTTCCACGTCACACATTTCAACTCTACACATTTCCATTCCACACCACATAATTCAACAACAAACTACATAATTCAAACCAACAACAGAATTACATAACACACCACATACATCCAATCTACACCACAAAATTCCACATCATGCTATAATATTTAACAGCACACCACATAAGTAAACTCCACTACATACCACTCCACAACGCAAAATACCATTCCAGATAATCTCACTCCAAGACACACAATCCCACTCCATGACACACAATCCCACTCCACATAATTCCAGTACACTCAATACCACACAATTACTATACACATAATTACATTATTTCGCTACACAGATCCAATCCACACAAGACAATTCCACAACTAACAATTCCAATCCAAACCACATATGTCCACTTGACACCACACACATTCACTCCACTCCAAGCAGAAAACACATAGGTAAAATACACTGTCCTTTACAATGTCAATAGCTCTAACTCTCACAAATGCGAGACCAATTGCATTGCAAATGCTTGTTTACCTTCCAATGCGACCGAGCAGATCCTGTTCATTTTTTTTATTTTTATTTATTTTATGGAGTTTTATATAGCTCGAACTTGACCCGTATCGGGTATCATAGCGCTTTACATGAGCACCAGTTGCGTTACATGAGGACACATTCATATTTGTTAGGCACAGGGAGATTAAGAGATTTGCCCAGAATCACAGGATGTTCAGCATCATTGCTGAGACTTGAACCCAGTTCCCCAGATTCGAGGTCAACCGCCCTAGCCGTTAGGCCAACTCCTCTCCCAAGTATGAGTAAGAATAGGCATTCGAAGGGCTAAGCAGAAGAGCTGAAGTATGTAGATGTAAAAGTAGTGGAAGGTAGGTTCAAGTAGGAGTATGCAGGAGTAAGAGTGCAAGTAGGAGTAGGTAGGACTAAGTTAATGGTAATAAGGGCATTGGTAAATACGGAAGCAAAAGTAAGAATAGCAGTTAGAAGACGTAATAGGAGTAAGAGGAGAAATGAGTAAGAGCAGGAGGAAATAGGCGTAATAAATTGTAAGTGGAAGCAAGAGTATGTTGGAATAATAAAACGTAAGAGTGGGAACAAATATGAGGTGTAAGAGAAAGGTAAAATTAAGAGGTTACGTAGCACAGTAAGAGGAAGTATGAAACCTATGAGTAGAAACAAAAATCAGCAGTAGGCATAAGTAGGAAAAGTTAGTAAATTAAGTGCAAGATTAATGAAAGTAAGATTGAAAGAGACCAAGATGAGAAAAGAAAGACGAAGACAGCAAATCCTTCCATATTCTTCTACGACTCCAGTACTAACAAAGCGTGACATGCTTTTCAATTTATGCACACATCAGATGAAGAGCAAGGACCTTCCATTAAGCGCTATTGTAACACGCTTCAGTTGGTAACTTGCGTGCAGCTGAAATAGGTACAATTTATGTGTTTTATAGCGCTCACAAACAGCATAAGCGTGTTTCTTGGCACTATTTCAACAAAAGTTAACACTATGCCACTGGCAGAGGTGCAATTTGTTTTATTAATGGGTTGCACACAGACCGGTCTCTGTGACGTGCTGTTCGACGAAAAAGTGCAAGAAAAGACTTCTTAATACCACGTGAGTAGCACTTCAGAACTGTTTGGATAAAGCTTAGCCGATGCCCGGGAGCCGAATAGTGATTTTTGTGTGTCTCTGGCGCCCAGTAGCAGTGCGTTTACCCCGAGGGCCACATTTGGCATGTTCTGATTTGAACTCACCATTATAGAGAGAATGTAATACTAGGTCATTTATTGTCACATGCAACAAGGGTAGTCAATCCCGGCCCCCTTTCTCTGTAGTCCCCGGCACCTGTTTAGAGGTGGACAGGAAGGAGCCCTCTCTCCTTCCAGCACAGCAAGCAATACCACAGAACAGCACCAAGACCAACACAAACGGCTCCCGGTAGCTCAGCTCATGTGCCCCGGTAGATGTGAGGCTGTGAGCTGATGAGTAAGAGGTTTAGGAGCAGGGTGAGGAGCTGGCAGCCTACACCAGGGTGGAGCAACAGCACCAAGGCGTCTACAGCAACAGGGGACGGGGCTCCTCAGCTACGAAGTGTGAGGCCAGTACGTGGGAGCCATGCAGCGGCAGCCAATGCTTGTGAAGCAAGTAATCAAGCATTGGCAAAGGTAAAATAAAACCAAGCTAGTGCCAACTAACACTAAGGGTGGGACGGGGAATGGTAAAATTGGGGGCAGGAGGCAGGCCCGGCTCCGGGAATTTTTATTTGGGTGGGCCAAGGGTACATTCGGGTGAGCCACTGCTGGCCCGATTTATCGCTTATATATCTAGCCAGGCCTGCTTCTGGGCCCTCCTTTATCTCTCCTTACTCTTACAAGGCACAGTAAAACGCACTCTTTTCAAAGTCTCTTTCTAAATGTTATCACTCTCAAAAAGTGCTTTTCTTCCATGCAATGTCCCTTTGATGGGAAGAGGAAGTTTCTAAGGTGGGAGTATCTAGCAAGTGACACTACCCGGGCTTCCTCTGTGCGAGCCTTCAGGGAGAAACCCTCTTCATTAATACCTCCACCTGACCTCTGACTCTGCAGCGCACTCTCTTACAGGCTTGATTATCCACTTTTCTACCACCCTTCTCCATCACACCTTATCTCACACCTGACCTTGGGCCCTAGCCCCATATCAGCCACCATTCAGTTCCACTTTCACTATTCCCAGTAAAAAACAATAGTAAAATCACCTTCAAACTTGAAACATTGAATATAGCAGTAAAAATAATTAGCATGCATGATAAAGTATGCTCCACAGTTGTCCTAATCACCTGACTGTTAATTAAATAAATGAAAACAGAAAGGCCATGACAGGGCCGGCTTTATTGCTGGTGCAAACGTCTTTTTGACCTCTTTTTTGACCTCTTTCTCTGTAGATAGCTTAACTACCACCCTCCAACAGTACCCTTCATCTCGCCATAGCCACTCCCCCTCATGGCCTCCACCTCAGACTCCCTAACTACCACCCTCCACCAGTGTCCCCCATCTTTCTGTAGCTCCCCCACACCCCATGACCTCCTCCTCAGATTCCCTCACTGCCACCCTCCACCAGTGCCCCTCATAGCTTCGTATTTCCCCCCACCCCATGACCTCCTCCTCAGATTCCCTGCCACCCTCCACTAGTGCCCCTCATCTCTCTATAGTTCCCCCCCACCCCTGACCTCCTCCTCGGCTTCCCTCGCTGCCATCCTTCACTAGTGCCTCTCATTTCTCTGTAGCCCCCCCCACCCCATGACCTGCTCCTCAGATTCCCTCACTGCTCCCTCAACCAGCGCCCCTCATCTCTCTGTAGTTCCCCCCCACCCCTGACCTCCTCCTCAGATTCCCTCACTGCCACCCTCCACCAGTGCCCCTCATTTCTCCATAATTCCCCCCACCCCATAACCTCCTCCTCAGATTCCTTCACTGCCACCCTCCACCAGCACCCCTCATCTCTCCGTAGATCCCCCCACCCGTGACCTCCTCTTTGGATTCCCTCACTGCCACCCCCCACTAGTGCCCCTCAGGTCTCTGTAGTTCCCCCACCTCATGGCCTCCTCCTCCGCTTCCCTCACTGCCAACCTCCACTAGTGCCCCTCATTTCTACATAGCCCCCCACCCCATGACCTCCTCCTCAGATTCCCTCACTGCTCCCTCCACCAGCGCCCCTCATCTCTCTGTAGTTCCCCCCCACCCCATGACCTCCTCCTCAGATTTCTTCACTGCCGCCCTCCACCAGTACCCCTCATCTCTCTGTAGTTCCCCTCCACCCTGTGACCTCCTCCTCGGATTCCCTCACTGCCACCCTCCACTAGTGCCCCTCATCTCTCTGCTGTTCCCCCCACCCCGTGACCACCTCCTCTGACTCCCTCACTGCCACCCTCCACCAGTGCTCCTCATCTCACTGTAGCTCCCCACCCCATTACCTCTTCCTCGTTTTCCCTCACTGCCACCCTCCACTAGTGCCCCTCATCTTTCCGCAGCTCCACCCCCACTCCAGGACCTCCTCCTCGGCTTCCCTCACTGCCACTCTCCACTAAGGCCCCTCATCTCTCTGTAGTTCCCCCCACCCCGTGACCTCCTCCTCTGACTCCCTCACTGCCACCCTCCACCAGCGCCCCTCATCTCTCCGTAGCTCCCCACCCCATGACCTCTTCCTCGGATTCCCTCACTGCCACCCTCCACTTGTGCCCCTCATCTCTCCGTTGCCCCTCATATCCATTCCATTTGTTGTACAGCGCTACTCATATGAGTGTAGGGTGTCACAGTACTTTACATAACAGCACGCATTATACAGAGACAATAAATCAGTCTATGGGGAATGTCACATAAGCCAATGAGGATTACAAGGTGTAGAAATCACGTCATCCATACTAGTGGGCAATATATTTTACGAGGGTTTGGACTGGAGAAGCACAAACTCAGGATTTAAAGAGTACTCCAGTGGTTGGGGGTTGGCTTTACTGATAAAAATGTAATAACTTCCCAAACAAACTCTTTTTGGCAACATTAGAATAATGAAGGAATGGAGAAGTTCTAACTATATCACAATACAAAAAAGCGAAGTTTGTATGCAGCTCTTTAAAGACAGTTCATAGGTCACTGTCCTATGTTAGGATAGTAACTTCTGAACTGCAAGTAACACAAGGATATCTGTGACAGAGGTAGTAACCCACTGAGCTATTCCCATAAAATTCAGTTTATCAGCATTTAAAAACTACCAATAGACAAATGGTTACTCTGCAGCAGGATCGTAAATCACCAGTTATCTGCACAGTTTTTATTGTAGTTGTACATCGGTGGCAGATTCACTGGGAGGGCCATGGCTCATGTTTGGGTGGGCCTGGCCCACCCGGCCCACCCCACCCTCTAGAACCGGGCCTGGCAGGAGGTAACATATCCTGCACTTGTTAGTGGTGTGAGACAAAGAAAAGGGTCAGCGACAGGAGGATATTTACAGCTGGGACTAATTAAAGTCCCAGATAACCTATCTGTAGAAATGTAAATGCTGCATTTTAAAACATATTAGGCATTTGTTCTCAACCCACAACATAGCATGTTTTTGAAGGAGCACACAATTAAAACTTCACAATTAAAACTGCTAGACTTACCGACAACGCTGCAGAATGTGATCTGTCCTGCTCTTTACAAGTCTAACCTCTCTCCCTGAAAGCCCCGGTGTTTCTGAAGAGTGCAGGGCCCCATCCTTTTTCCGGCCGGGCTCTGACTGAAGAGAAACAATGTAACTTGTTACTTTGTTTCTCTTCAGTCCTGCCCTGGGTCTACGGGAGGAGCGCAGAGCAGGCTGCAGACTGCACCTGCTTTTTAGAGCAAAGCATTTTCACTCACAGAGCTGAGGGGGCCCCCTTCACCTACCGAAGACTGGGGGCCCCCCCGCACCGCGGGGGCTGCGGGGGCGTTTGTTACGCCCCTGGGCCCAAAATGAAGTGAGGTGACTTCAAATTTGCCTATCACAAAACCACCTGGTTTTGCAAGGGGGGTCACCTGGGTTTTTGGCCCGGTGCTCTGCGGCCATCTAGGGAAATCTACCAAACCCATACATTTCTGAAAACTAGACACCCGGGGGCTTCCAGGGAGGTATGGCTTGCGTGGATCCCCCAACGTTTCCTTACCCAGAATCCCCTGCAAACCTCAATTTTAGCTGAAAAAATCACTTTTTTTCACACATTTTTGTGTGGGAAAGTTGTGACATCACCGGGCTCACTCAAATTTCCCACCTCCCAGCGTTCCCCTGGGTCTCCCGATAAAAATGGTGCCTCACTTGTGTGGGAGGCCTAAGTTCCAGCGACAGGCAAGGGCCCAAAATGTAGTGAGGTGACTTCAAATTTTCCTATCTCAAAACCACCTGGTTTTGCAAGGGGGGTCACCTGGGTTTTTGGCCCGGTGCTCTGCGGCCATCTAGGGAAACTTACCAAACCTATACATTTCTGAAAACTAGACACCTGGGGGCTACCAGGGAGGTATGGCTTGCGTGGATCCCCCAAGGTTTCCTTACCCAGAATCCCCTGCAAACCTCAATTTTAGCTGAAAAAATCACTTTTTTCACACATTTTTGTGTGGGAAAGTTGTGGCATCACCGGGCTCACTCAAATTTCCCACCTCCCAGCATTCCCCTGGGTCTCCCAGGTAAAAATGGTGCCTCACTTGTGTGGGAGGCCCAAGTTCCCGTGACAGGCAAGGGCCCAAAACGTAGTGAGGTTACTTCAAATTTGCCTATCTCAAAACCACCTGGTTTTGCAAGGGGGGTCACCAGAGTTTTTGGCCCGGTGCTCTGCGGCCGTCTAGGGAAACCTACCAAACCCATACATTTCTGAAAACTAGACACCCGCGGGCATCCAGGGAGGTATGGCTTGCATGGATCCCCCAACGTTTCCTTACCCAGAAACCCCTGCAAACCTCAATTTTAGCTGAAAAAAATCACTTTTTTCACACATTTTTGTGTGGGAAAGTTGTGGCATCACCGGGCTCACTCAAATTTCCCACCTCCCAGCGTTCCCCTGGGTCTCCCGATAAAAATGGTGCCTCACTTGTGTGGGAGGCCTAAGTTCCAGCGACAGGCAAGGGCCCAAAACGTAGTGAGGTGACTTCAAATTTTCCTATCTCAAAACGGTTTTTGGCCCGGTGCTCTGCGGCCATCTAGGGAAACCTACCAAACCCATACATTTCTGAAAACTAGACACCCGGGGGCTTCCAGGGAGGTATGGCTTGCGTGGATCCCCCAACGTTTCCTTACCCAGAATCCCCTGCAAACCTCAATTTTAGCTGAAAAAATCACTTTTTCACACATTTTTGTGTGGGAAAGTTGTGGCATCACCGGGCTCACTCAAATTTCCCACCTCCCAGCGTTCCCCTGGGTCTCCCGGTAAAATGGTGCCTCACTTGTGTGGGAGGCCCAAGTTCCCGCGACAGGCAAGGGCCCAAAACGTAGTGTGGTGACTTCAAATTTGCCTATCTCAAAACCACCTAGTTTTGCAAGAGGGGTCACCTGGGTTTTTGGCCCGGTGCTCTGCGGCCATCTTTGGAAACCTACCAAACCCATACATTTCTGAAAACTAGACACCCGGGGGCTTCCAGGGAGGTATGGCTTGCGTGGATCCCCCAACGTTTCCTTACCCAGAATCCCCTGCAAACCTCAATTTTAGCTGAAAAAAATCACTCAGTCATCAGTCAAAAGTCTTTATTCGGTTTAAGTGCAAACCATAAAAGCATACTACAATATAATGGATAAAAGACAAAATTCATTTTAAATGATCTATAGCACCTATAAACATATAAAAACAGCTAAATATACAATTTTAAAAAGGAAGAACAATACCAATTAAAAAACATTTAAAAGAGGACACAATTCATTTCCTCAAAAATCTAATGACAACAGATAAAAAATTCGCAATGTTAAAAGTTTCCCAAACATCGGTTAACATTTGAAGGTGGAGAAGAGCAGGTCTCACCTGCACAAAACCTTTGTTTTTTAAAATAGGGAGTAAGAAGCGTTTCCTAATATCAATAAAGTGCTCACAAAAGAAGAGAAAGTGTGTGATATCCTGTTGCGAAAAATTATCACATGAACAAGGGCCGAGATCCTCTACCCTTTTCCAACCTTTCTTATCACCAAACAATAGGTGTAATTGATTTAGTCTAAATCTAGTCAATAAAAAACGGTGATTTGCATTTGTGACATATCCTAGGTATGGTTCCATGAATGGTGTTGTTTTACATAGCTGGTGAGCCCTGACAGTAACCTTTGTCAGCTCATTTCGTTCCCGATCCATAGTAGCTATGTACATAAAGGTTTCCTTACACCATTTTATGTCTCCCTTTACTAGGGCTTCTGGTGAATGGTATAATTCAGGTCGACCCAACTTTTTTGCCAGTTTCTGAATATATTTCAGCCAAGGTATAGATGACCCATGATCTAGTAGCATACAATTTCTCATGATCGTACGATTGAACTGTAGGTCCGGGTTTAACCAAATGCTGATCCATTTCAATAATGGGGCCAAGGCATTAGAGTCTTCTACAAAACCAATTCCAAGCTCCTGATGGGTATTATAATTTGCAGTTGAGATCGGAACTGAAAGGAGGTTTTTTAAAAACCTATCCTCAACAATCTGTATACTTTTAAAAATTTTAATACCCCATACCTCGGCTCCATACATTGCTAGAGAGAAGCATTTGGCTCTATATACTTGAATAAGAGCCTTCATTGGCCTGGCGCCTAACTTCCTAGCAAAACCTAAAACAGCCACAGTCGCTCTAGATAAGACAATCTTTTTGGCTGTTATTTGGGTTACCCAGGAACCTTGATCATCAAAAAGAACGCCCAAGTAGGGAAATGATGATACCCTGGATAATGGATGGCCCCACATTTAAAGGTTTTAATCTTTGAGGATTTTGGTCCAATGGCCATTACATGCGATTTTGAGAAATTGACAGTAAG
Organism: Triturus cristatus; assembly: GCF_964204655.1. Lineage (NCBI taxonomy): Eukaryota > Metazoa > Chordata > Amphibia > Caudata > Salamandridae > Triturus > Triturus cristatus. Next base: position 530,735,399 of record NC_140579.1, on the reverse strand, counting down.
ATCCAACGCCTTCATAAAACCCGCGAATGAATCTAACAATAGCTGGAGGCCCACCCCCGTTCTTGCAAGTAAGGCGGCATCATCCGCATATAAAAGTGCGGGAAATAGACATTTCCCTGCACGCGTAATATCGTTACATGAGGTGATTAAAGCATTATCTAAATTGTTTATATATAGGGTAAAGAGCAGGGGTGCCAAGATGCACCCCTGTCTAACTCCATTAGATATGGGTATGTCTTCTGTACAGTTGCCCAATTGGTCATACCGAACCGTGGCTGATAAATCCCTATGTAAATCAGCTAAGAAGTAGACTATGTTTTTGTCTACTCCATAGGATAGGAGCAAGGACCACAATTTTGACCTATTTACACGGTCAAAGGCCGATGACAGGTCCATAAAAGCTACCAATAGGACTCCCTTCTTGGCCACCGTATATTTGCCTATTAATAATTGCAGATTTATACATTGATCTATGGTGCCCATCCCTTTTCTGAATCCGTACTGAGCCATAGAGTGTTCCTGATTCCTCTAACCAACCAGTCAGTTGGGCAAGGACCACCCTACCCAGTACTTTCACTGAGGAATCTATTAGGGATATTGGGCGATAGCAACTCGGGTCACCTCTGTCGCCTTTTTAATATATCGGTATTATAACCGATTTCGCCCAAGTGGGAGGAAGACCCAGTTGACAGGCATTAACAAAGATATTGTATAAAATTTTGGACCAAGTTTTTATGTCTGATTTAAAAAGGTCTCCCGGGACTCCATCGGGTCCCGGTACCTTATTGCTTGTCATTTGCATGATGGCATGTGTAACCTCTAGTTCTGTAAAAGACAGAGTATAATTCTCCAAGTTTAGTGTAGGGGCCACCCTTGTCCCATCTCCATCATACACCTGTTTAAAATGACGAAACCATTTTTTTTCTTGAATACCGCAGTCAAGCTCATTATTATTTTTGCCATGAAAAAAAGGCTTATTGACCACGGAACAAAATTTGGCACTATTTTTAATTACATCTATAGATAAAAGTTCATTCCATGCTTCCTCCCTAATCTCATTTTTACGCTTACTCTGAGCCTTTTTATAAGCTTTCCTAAGTACAGCGATTTCTGTTTTGTCAGATGGCACAGCTTTCAATGCTCTCATTAACTTCCGTTGGGCTATTGAGCAATTATGATCAAACCATTTCTCCCCGTTCATGGGTTGCCCCTTCCATACTTTTTTAAGGTCACTATTGACCTGTAAGCAAATTTTACCATAGGCTACCAGGACCTCATCGCCAGTAATCCCATCTTTCAAGCAGGTAGACATTTCCTCCCCAACCTTTCCCAACAAATTTTCGTTAAAGTCCTTTGGTACCACACGGCACCATTTCAGACGACGTGTTTGGTCAATGGGCCTTATATCCAAAATTCCAGCAGCAAGAGTGTCAGATTCTCTTTTCCTTAAGTCGTCAGACAAGGTCAACTGGACAGAATTATGGTCACCATAAATAGACCAGTTGACCTTGTACTGACTCACACTATCTACTAGAATTGTACTAACAAAAATATAATCAATGGTAGAGCCCAAGCCACTTCCTTTATATGTTGGGATATCATCTGTATGATTAGTGGGATAAACCAAAGCATTTCCAGCGAGGAGCTCCTCTAAATACATACCCTGCGGGGTATGTTCAAAATGAATATTTTCTTGGTTTGATGGACCTAAACTGTCCCACACAAAACAATTGCTTAAACAACGATGAACATTAAAATCTCCAAGCACTATAACCGAATAGGGATTCTTATTATTATCATTATACGTTTCCAAGAAATCATGAAGACTGACTAAATGTTCATTTGGTGTACTCTTAGCAAAAGAATTATAAAAATTAACAATAAGCCAGTTCCCGTTTGAGTTAGTTTGAATTTCTACAGCAAGGCAATAAGGCGAACCTGTCTCCACTTTACTATAAGTACCCTCAAGTTTCAATGAGATGAGGGTTAAGAGTCCGCCTTTTGCCCTCCCCCTGCAAGAGGCCACCGCAGCTGACCAAAAAGCAGAATACCCATCCAACAAAAAGGTACTTTCCGTGTCCCAGGTCTCTTGTAGCCCAATAATTTCACAGCCTAATAAGCAGTCCCTCCACAGGGGATCTTGCGCTTTACTATTAAGCCCGGCTATATTCCAGCTAAGGACCCTCGTACCTACAAACTGGGATGGCACACCAGCTGAGCTATCCATATTTCCATCATTAGTATTCATCTCTACAGTCATGACATTTGGGGTGCCCTCCACCCCCATACATAATTGAATTTAGTTTATCCCCTGGTCTTTCTCCATGGTCAGAGTGGGAGCTTCCATAATAGATATAGAAGGATCCCAATCAAAATCGAGTCAATCATTTGAGTCTAAATCACTCAAAGGTTGAAAACGATTAAATGTAGCGACACCATGGAATGACTGCCCTTCGGACATAAATACTCTGCCCCTCGAGGGATCATTAATAGGTTACTTTGTTTGATGCCTATAAAAGTATCCCAGTGGGCGGAGAGTGATACCCTGGTCAGTGTGAGGGAGCAAAGAGGCTCTTAATAGGGTATTATTAACCAGGAATGGATTTACGTGAGTGCCCTATCCATGAGACTCTCCTGGTAGTTAATATCTGATGTGATAATTGTACAGGGAACCCACACTGTTTATTTAGCCACAAAATAGATTTATTCTTAAGAGATTCGTGGGATTCTGATTTATTTGTCAGGTCACCATCCGGCAAAGGTGGGACATTTGTCAATACTGCCACAAAAGGGGCACACTCAGGGGGTAAATCTGGTTGTGCACCCGCCATACGCGTAATCCTGGTTTCCCTCTTGCTCTTTAGGCAAATGTCTAAAGGTGTGGTATTTTTAACTTGTGTCATAGGTACTACATCTGGGGATTCAGCAGGATTTAATACTTCCTTTGTGAGCTTATGTGGCTCAATAGTTCCGCAAGTACCCCCATCTGCAATTCTAGCTTTTACAGATGAACTACTGCGAGGACCCAGAAGGTTTCATAGACTTTCAATTTCTGCCGATAGTTCACCAATTTTAGTTACTAGGGGTTCGACTATCTTAAGAATTTTAGCCTCCATAATGCCAACCAGACAGTCTAATTGATCGGGATCTATTTTTGTTTTGGGGTTATTAGGTGGAACTTCCCTCAAAGTATCCCCAGTTATAGGCACAGGGCCTGTTTTTTGTGACTACTTCGACCACCTCCCCGTTTAGATTGTATATGTTTACGGGGTCTCAGGACTCTCTGCATTGCCGGAACCAAAGACTCCTCTGATGGAGCCTCATTAATGTCTTTTGGGACGTCCATATTGGCTTCGATCAGCTCTAAATCAGAAGAAAGAGGTGTTAGATCTACCAGAGTTACCGGGTCATGATTTTCAATGCTACAACTCACACCATGAGATGGCGGAGATGATGTTGTGGGCGCGCTAATCAATAAAGGGGAAATGGTGGTGGGAGTGGAACCCTGGCCTAATGATTTGCGTCTTTCACTATTTATTTTGGTGACCACTTTTACTAAATAATTATCTAGTGTAGTAGCAGTGGAAGATTTGTTTCCTAACGTGGATTTCGACATGTTCATGGATACCTCGGGATTTGTTAAAAATGAATTAAACAATAGCAGGATGTGATAACACCTACACAAAATAAGAGTTAGCCAAAATAGTTCAGTTAAAAAACATCAAGCAGTTTCTTATCCTGCACAATAACGCCTCCGTTCGTGGGACAATACAGTTCACCAAGTCCAGCTAATCTCGGATGAATACCTGACACCTTAATGACGTGGCCCGTCCCGGCCTCACTCGGTCCTCTGAGGGCCACAGAGGGCCTACCCTTTGCCCGGGCTTAGCCCGGCGCCACCCGCGCGCGTCCCGCGACGCGGAGGGAGCCTCTCGTTTATGTAGCGCCTCCGGGCGCGCTGGTGACAGGAAGGAAAGCGGAAGGCGGAAGCCAAGAGCAGAGGATGACGGGAGCACCTCACTTGTGTGGGAGGCCCAAGTTCCCACGACAGGCAAGGGCCCAAAACGTCGCGGGTACTTGGGCCTCCCACACAAGTGAGGCACCATTTTTACCGGGAGACCCAGGGGAACGCTGGGTGGTGGGAAATTTGAGTGAGCCCGGTGATGCCACAACTTTCCCACACAAAAATGTGTGAAAAAAGTGATTTTTTCAGCTAAAATTGAGGTTTGCAGGGGATTCTGGGTAAGGAAACGTTGGGGGATCCATGCAAGCCATACCTCCCTGAAAGCCCCCGGGTGTCTAGTTTTCAGAAATGTATGGGTTTGGTAGGTTTCCCTAGATGGCCGCCGAGCACCGGGCCAAAAACCCAGGTGACCCCCCTTGCAAAACCAGGTGGTTTTGAGATAGGCAATTTTGATGTCACCTCACTACGTTTTGGGCCCTTGCCTGTCGCGGGTACTTGGGCCTCCCACACAAGTGAGGCACCATTTTTACCGGGAGACCCAGGGGAACGCTGGGTGGTGGGAAATTTGATTTAGCCCGATGATGCCACAACTTTCCCACACAAAAATGTGTGAAAAAAGTGATTTTTTCAGCTAAAATTGAGGTTTGCAGAGCATTCTGGGTAAGGAAACGTTGGGCGATCCACGCAAGCCATACCTCCCTGGAAGCCCCCGGGTGTCTAGTTATCAGAAATGTATGGGTTTGGTAGGTTTCCCTTGATGGCCGCCGAGCACCGGGCCAAAAACCCAGGTGACCCCCCTTGCAAAACCAGGTGGTTTTGAGATAGGCAATTTTGATGTCACCTCACTACGTTTTGGACCCTTGCCTGTCGCGGGTACTTGGGCCTCCCACACAAGTGAGGCACCATTTTTACCGGGAGACCCAGGGGAACGCTGGGAGGTGGGAAATTTGAGTGAGCCTGGTGATGCCACAACTTTCACATACAAAAATGTGTGAAAAAAGTAATTTTTTCAGCTAAAATTGAGGTTTGCAGGGGATTCTGGGTAAGGAAACGTTGGGGGATCCACGCAAGCCATACCTCCCTGAAAGCCCCCGGGTGTCTAGTTTTCAGACATGTATGGGTTTGGTAGTTTTTCCTAGATGGCCCCCTTGCACCGGGCCAAAAACCCAAGTGACCCCCCTTGCAAAACCAGGTGGTTTTGAGATAGGCAATTTTGATGTTACCTCACTACGTTTTGTGCCGTTTCCTGGCGGGCACTAGGCCGACCCACACAAGTGAGGTACCGTTTTTCTCGTAAGACTTTGGGGAACGCGGGGTGGGTGGAAATTTGTGGATCCGGAACTTTCCACCACAGAAATGTTGGGAAAATGTGTTTTTTTTGACAATTTTTTAGGTTTGGAAGGGATTCTGGGTAACAGACCCTGGTGGGAGGCAGTCAAGTCACCCCATCCTGGATTCCCCTGGGTGCGAAATTGAGGTGTGACCACGATGCGTTTTGCGATGTTTCCTGTCGCGGGCACTAGGCCGACCCACACAAGTGAGGTACCGTTTTTCTCGTAAGACTTTGGGGAACGCAGGGTGGGTGGAAATTTGTGGATCCACGCAGATTCCGGAACTTTCCACCACAGAAATGTGGGGAAAATGGGCTTTTTTTGACAATTTTTTAGGTTTGCAAGGGATTCTGGGTAACAGACCCTGGTGGGAGGCAGTCATGTCACCCCATCCTGGATTCCCCTGTGTGTCTAGTATTCAAAAATGTATAGGTTTTCTAGGTTTCCCAAGGTGCCCGCGGAGCTAGGGTTCAAAAACTACAGCTAGTCATTTTGCCAAAAAAGGGTCATTTTTCACTGCGAAATTGAGTTGTGACCACGATGCGTTTTGTGATGTTTCCTGTCGCGGGCACTAGGCCAAACCACACAAGTGAGATACCGTTTTTCTCGTAAAACTTTGGGGAACGTGGGGTGGGTGGAAATTTGTGGATCTACGCAGATTCCGGAATGTTCCACCACAGAAATGTGGGGAAAATTTGTTTTTTTTGACAAATGTTTAGGTTTGGAAGGGATTCTGGGAAACAGACCCTGGTGGGAGGCAGTCAAGTCACCCCATCCTGGATTCCCCTGGGTGCGAAATGGAGGTGTGACCACGATGCGTTTTGCGATGTTTCCTGTCGCGGGCACTAGGCCGACCCACACAAGTGAGGTACCGTTTTTCTCGTAAGACTTTGGGGAACGCGGGGTGGGTGGAAATTTGTGGATCCACGCAGATTCCAGAACTTTCCACGACCGAAATGCACGGGATTCTGGGTAACAGACCCTGGTGGGAGGCAGTCAAGTCACCCCATCCTGGATGCCCCTGGGTGTCTAGTTTTCAAAAATGTATAGGTTTGCTAGGTTTCCCAAGGTGCCCGCAGAGCTTGGGTTCAAAAACTACCGCTAGACATTTTGCCAAAAAAGGGTCATTTTTCACTGCGAAATTGAGGTGTGACTGGTGCAGTTCAGAACACAAAATCTCCCCCTGCTTCCACGGACGGAATGATTCCTCAGTCACACGCACATACACACATCACACACTGGTGGGGCCCATAACACCAACATTCATTCCACATCAATCCTATCCGCGCCTACAGAGGGATCTTCAAATTTCCGAACTACAGTTCTTTACTTGGATGGAGGAAAACCACATCTATTAAATTACCCTAACAATTCCTCCATCCGGAGGACGATCGGATCATTTAGTTGAGTTGGTATTTGATAGATAACCCTTCAAATTTTATTTTAATCAATAAACATTACAAGAAATAGCCACCCGACACAGTTCTTCAAACAATGATTTTTCTTTATCTAATTAAATTGCAGGTTAAAATCCTAACAAATACAATATTATCTTTTGTCATAATTACCTATTCTGGCTAATTGTCGTTCTCTAAGTCAGAAACTGGTCCTCAGAAATTCATCAGAGATTCTACCGTCCCGTCCTCTGATGTCAGCGTGGAGTGCCGCATAGAGTAGCATCGATCAGGGTGCGTCTCGATCTCTTTGGGTGGTAACTTCATTTCCCTCTCTAGACTACTAATATTTATACCAAAATATACATATACATGTAGCATTTTCATTATTTCCAGGTCTTTGATTGGCTGAATTCAGCCCCGTCCCTTATGCTTTAAGCAACATTTTCAAAATTTCACATACGGATGATGTATAAACTAGGCGCATGGGAAAATCGTTCCCAGGTCAGGAAAGTATCAGTCTATTGTGAATAGGTGGCTTTTGGTTCCCAGATGGCAACATTTCTTCCATGTTCAGGGACATTGGCATCTCGCCCAGAGTAGTCTTCATGGACCTGGTTGAGAGGTTCAAGGAGAGGACACTACGTAATCAGTGCAGGCGCCTTCCTCCATTGCTCAGTGCATGAAGTCATGTACTTTAGTGAGGATTCAGTCGCCAGCCATCTTTTAGTAGGCCGAAATAGTCAACTTAAATAAAGAGACACAAGAAACGTAATTAATACATAGAAATGACTAAAACAGTGTTATTCCCTTACTAATACCCTTATGTGTATGCATTTATCTAGCCATATGCGACATTTAAAGCCGTTAATGCTGGTTTATTTAAGCGCAAATCACATTAACACTGCTTAAGCTAAACATGTAAATTTAATATGCGTACAAACTTAATTCACTTATTATTTTTAGCCATGCTAATGCATTCCCACGTATATTCTCTTGATTAATAAGGTTGGTTAGTTCATCACAGCACACTGTTTAATCATTAAAATTAATTATTTAGTCGTTTTAATATAAACTTATATAAATGGATTGGGTATACTAAAATTTTTTATTTTACCCGCTCCATCATGACCACGTTGCGTTTTGTGCCGTTTCCTGTCGCGGGCACTAGGCCGACCCACACAAGTGAGGTACCGTTTTTCTCGTAAGACTTTGGGGAACGCGGGGTGGGTGGAAATTTGTGGATCCACGCAGATTCCGGAACTTTCCACGACAGAAATGTGGGGAAAATGTGTTTTTTTTGACAATTTTTTAGGTTTGCAAGGGATTCTGGGTAACAGACCCTGGTGGGAGGCAGTCAAGTCACCCCATCTTGGATTCCCCTGGGTGTCTAGTTTTCAAAAATGTATAGGTTTGCTAGGTTTCCCAAGGTGCCCGCAGAGCTAGGGTTCAAAAACTACAGATAGTCATTTTGCCAAAAAAGGGTCAATTTTCACTGCGAAATTGAGGTGTGACCACGGTGCGTTTTGCGCCGTTTCCTGTCGCGGGCACTAGGCCGACCCACACAAGTGAGGTACCGTTTTTCTCGTAAGACTTAGGGTAATTCAGATTTGTAAAGGAACTGTTATTATCTATTGACTTTCGATGCATTTCTGCCTTCCAAATGAAAGACATTGTGTAATAAATAAGTCATTCTAAAAAATGACTGATAATTCTCATGCTAGTATGAGTATTCCCAATTTCAGAAATGTGCAAATATCTACTGTTTCTAAACTCTATATTTTGTTCCCATTTCAGAAATACATAGGTGTCTTTCATACCGATTTTTCCATGTACACATTTTTACAGAAAAATTACTATATACCCGGTACATAATAAAAAACCATTGCAAGTTGCTGCTCAGTTTTTGGCTCTGGGCTCATCGGGTTCTTGATGAACCTACAAGTCCTATATATCCCCACAACCAGTAATGTCCAGCGGATGCAACGGTATATTGCTTTCAAAGAGCTGTCATAATTAGAAGAAGTTACAGGTGAAAACGTTGATAGAAAAGGCAGTTTTTTTCAACTAATTTTCAATTTATCCTATACTTAACTGTTTGTTTCTATAAAAAAAACCTTGATGGATCTACACAAATGACCCCTTACTGAATTCAGAATTGTGTCTTCTTCTCGAAAATGTATAGCTTTCCAGGATCCATTATTGCTTTTGTACCCATTTCTACCATTAACTGGAAGGAGGTCAAAAGCACAAAAAATAGCAAAAATAGGCTATGTCCCAGAAAAATGCCAAAACTGTGTAAAACATGTTGGGTTTCTGACAAAAGTCTGGTATCCCCAAAAAGCTGGGAAAATGGTGATTTCAACCCTACAAACCGTTTTTTGATAACATTTGCAGGGAAAACCCCAGATGCTTTCATTTGCAGCCCGTTTTTCCAATTTTTCAGAAAAAAACAAAATCTTGCTGTATTTTGGCTCATTTCTGTGACCCCTCCAGGGGAATCCACAAACCCTGAGTACCTTTAGAATCCCCATGATGTTGGAAGAAAAGGACGCAAATTTGGCGTGGATACCTAATGTGGTCAAAAAGTTACAGGGGCCTAAACGCGCACTACCCCAAATAGCCAAAAAAAGGCTTGGCACAGAAGGGGGAAGAGGCCTGGCAGCGAAGGGGTTAAAATAATTGTGTAATAACACATATGAATGTTGAGATATGCAGTAATTTAAGTACATCTCATTGAGCTTTGTAGCTCCCCATGCTATCATTATGTACAGCTACTGGCCGGAAAATCATTAATCTCAGCATGGTGAATCAATCAAAAGATGCTAAATTAGCTGTATTATTCCACTTTAGAAAAGAAATACAGTCAGGAAAGAGAGTTTTTCTATCTGTATTGATCTGTAAAAATCAGTAAAAACGGAAAACAGGGAGCCCTAGATATAATAAACAATCGGGCAGAACCACTCTCATTTGGCGACACCCAAATGTCATCATCTCTCTTCATGCACCCTGACCTGATCCATCCGGACTGCTCCGCCTCAGATAATTCCTCCTGCAAGCGGCTCACTTCAAACCAAGTATCAGACACAGGGAAAACATCACGTTGAAATCGGTCACTTCCATTTCCTCATTTTTATATTCTCCATTAAATGTACAAGTATTCAAAGCACAGTACAGATCAATTTCATCTGCGTAGTTATTCCCAGCAGTAACATATTCAGCCCCCTTGCAGTGCGCAGAGCACTTCACAACTGAAACTTCTTTTGGCAATTGTAATGCTTCCAACAGTTTTCTCACATCCTCCCAATTTCTGATTGGGGACACAGAGGAGGTCATGAATCCCCTTTGAGACCACAGCTGTACGAAGTCATGAACAACTCTGAACCCATATTGGCTGTCAGTGTAAATCGTTACTTGAAGGTTCTCGGAAAAGCAACGTGCACGAGTCAGAGCAACAAGCTCAGTCACTTGAGCGGATTGTACTCCTTGTAACGAAGCAGCTTCCACCACTCTGGTAACAGTATAGACAGCAAAAGCTGCCCTCAAGTTTCCTCCATTGTCCTTTAAACATGAGCCATCAACACATAGATCATAATCAGAATTGGGCAGTGGCTCATCGACAATGTCAGGACGTGTTTTGGCACATTGTTCAGTGAATTCAAGACAGTCATGGTCTTCACTTTTCTCCCTCCCTGGATCTGCATTAGACAACAAGGTAGCAGGGTTCAATACAGAACAACATTTCATGGAGACATTTTCAGTCACCAAAATGATCTGCTTATATTTGGTCAGCCGGTTGTTTGTCAAATGTTGTGTCTAGGTTCTGGTCAACAAACTTTCAACTGAGTGGGGAATGTATACAGTTAGTGGGTGACCCATCACTATAATCTTGCATCGCCCAATACTGACACCGATTTTAGCAACGGACTTGAGACATCTGGGCAATGCTGAAGCCAAAGTATCCAGAGTAGCAGAGACACAGGCAACTGGTCTACGGGCATTACTATGCAGCTGTGTGAAGACTTAGAGTGCACACCCTTCTTGTTCATGGCAGAACAGTGAAAAAGCTTTGTTGTAATCAGTCATTCCTTGAACAGGAGCATGACACAGGCTTTCTCTCAGCGCCAGGAAAGCGTGCAGGCAGTTGTTATCCCATGGTACGGGATCCAACACATCCTTATGTTTCAAAGTCTGCAAAGGTTTAGCCAACAGAGATAAATTTGGGATCCACTGTCGACAGTAGCCCACCATTCCAAGGAACATCTTGATCTCCTTCTGGGTGTGAGGTGGATTCCATTTGCATGATCGCTGATGCCACTCTGGCGACACCTTCATCTTGCCCCTCTCGATGTCCCAAGTGCTGCACCTCATTCAGACAATACTGAAGCTTACTTGGGGACACCTTATGCCCATTCTCAGCCAAGTGATTCAACAGTGCAATAGTATCATCCCTACAAACTTCTCTTTTATTCGATGCAATCAAAAGATCATCAATGTATTGGACCAGAGCTGAGCTGCAGGGTAGTACTGAAGACTCAAGATTTTTTTTCAATATCTCATTAAAGATAGACAGGCTCTCGGTATACCCCTATGGGATATGATACCATGTTAAGACACAATCTTCCAACCGGAAAGCAAATACAAATTGGCTCTCCTCATGAAGTGGGATCAAGAAAAAGGCCTGACAAAGATCAGTACCTGTGAACCACCCAGCTTCACATGGGATTTGGAACAATATCACTGATGGATTCGGTACCACAGGGCAACAAGGAATCACAATGTTTTTAATCTTCTGAAGGTCCTGAACAATACAATATTTGCCACAGCCCCTAAGAGAGTTACGTGGACTCCCCAAAATCTCCTTCAGAATGCCTTGCTCAATCATGGAATTGATCATTGGAGTAATACCCGCCACAGTTTCAGGAGTCAAGTTATACTGTGGGGTTCTTTGGAAGTCAGAATTAGGTTTAACCTGTATGCAAATGTGTTCCCCCTCCCCCGATGAGTCTTATCTCCTCGCCCAAGAAATTCCACACCATTAGGAGACAGCATCTCTGAGATCTATAGGCAAATCTTTCACCGTTAGCATGGGCAACATGGACAAATAGAAATTCTGATTTGCCAGATTGAAAGCAAGGTCCTCATCATTTGTTTGCATGTCTATTCTTTTGGGGTGCGATATATGGTACAGTTCAGTTTACACAACAGGTCACAAACCAATAAGTATACAGAAATTGAATCGCACACCAAAAACTGGTGTTCATCCACAAAGGACCCAATCTTCACAGGTACCTCTTCCGTCAGAGGGATAGACATGCTCTTGTTCGCAACACCTAAAACTTGGTTCGATTTTCTCGAGAGGGGTAGGTTTGGGACCTTTGCTGTTCTCACAGTAGAGCGGGTAGTACCAGTGTTGATCAAGATGTAATTGGGAGGTCATTTACATCAGTGTCAATGTATGGCCCTCACTGGTCTACCTCCAAGACTGTGCTAAGTGTACACTCTTCCTCCCCTCTCAGGCACCGTCATAAGGACGGGCCCAAACCGAAGTCGTCAATCGACTCCATCAAGGGCATCTGATGGTAAGTTAAATTTCCCTGGGACACCACTGGAGGTTGCAGTAGGGGCATGACATTGACTTTGAGGTCCCCCCATTTTTTGTGATCTAGGTCTAGTCATAGTCTGTATCGGTGCAACATCATTCTGTCCCTGGCCAAATCCACTAAATTGCTCTTAATTTGCAGCGTTGAGGCGACATTCACACGTCCAATGCCCTACCTTGTTACAGAAATGATGCGCCGTGGACCTTTTCAGGGTCACCAAATCTATTCCTATTTTGTGGTCCACAAATGTAGACCCCCTCTGACTCTCCCCTGTCCTGGTATACCTCCATTTGGCTGCGTCCGAACCCCAGCTGGATTTGTTCCTTGCACCCGGGGAGCATTTACAGCAGGTGCCTGTACCTGTCCCCTTTCAGCATTCTGGATCTGCACTAACATCAGCTTCTCCTTCAATCTCTTATGCTTGGAATCAACCTTGTCCCTACAATGCCTGGCAAAGTTCAGAATTTCATCAATGGTCAAGTGTTGTTGTATCATGAGACTGATCTCAGGCCTAAACCCAGTTATGAACTTGAGCACAAACTGTCCCATGCCCTTGGGGTCAAGCGTGTCCAACTCGCTGTATTGTTTGAAAGCCTGCAACAGCCTTTCATAGTGATCACGGACAGTCTCCTTGGGTTCTTGGGTCGTCCTATCAATATTGACCCAGTCAATATCCTTTGGTGCTATTTTAGCTTTTAACCACGTGATCACCTGACTATATTTATTCATCACCATCGGTGATGGACCATAGGTCACTGGGTCCCTGTTTGGTTCCTTCTCAGGCCACTCTATGTCTATCTTACATGAAGACCACAAGTCACTCGGTACTACAATCTCTAACAACGTATATACATTTATCCACAGCACCTTCCAGATCTTCAGAACCAGATCAACCTGTTTATACCACTCAGCCGGTATTGTTCTCAATTTTAGGAACTCATTAGTGAAAGCGGCAAAATAACCTGGACTCCAGGGCACATGCATATATCCCCCTCTAGGCACTTCCTGTAATGGGTACGCCTCAACCCCTGCCGCCCCCTCCCTCCCCCTGGAGGAGGCAACTCCCCTGACACCTTCTTTGCATTCTTCTTTTTTGACCACTTCTCTTCCCATTTGTCTAACATACTTCATGCCCTCATTCCTACCACCAGTTCCCGAATGTGAGTCCTTAAGCTAGGCACCCTCTTTTCCTTTATCTCCTGATCACTGTAGTTAAGCTTGGGATTCCCTTGTGGCATCTTCATTCGGGTCAAGTCTATGTTGTACCTTTGAGCCAATTTGTCAACTTTTCATGCGCCTGCCTTGCCCTCCTGGTAGCATCTTTCACCATGAATAACTTGCCGGGTTCATATGTTTCTACCCTATCAAGTGCCAGATTTCCCTTAATTATCTCATCCAATTCAGCTCTCGTTCTCACCACGTCTACCAACTTAGCCTTTTTCAGGCCTTATGGTGTTCTGGGTCATCGGTGTGCTCTTGTTCTCCTTAGTGCTATTGTGATCTCTAAGCGATGACTCTAAGTCTGATGCATCAAAAATGTGTTGGCTGTCAGACGTTCCCTGTTGCTCTCCTTTCTCTCAATGCATGCTACTTTGTACTCTAGGAAGAATCCTCCACATAGTCAAGTCTGACTCAGCATTTCTCACAGGTAGTTGCCTCATAACATGAGAACTACCCTGATCTATTAAATGGTCTGCTGTTGCCCCATATGGTGTACTCTAATTCACAGGCGGCAACAGAATAAAGCCCCCCTCAACACTGACCATTGTGTCCCGTGATAATCCTTCAGCCCTCACACTTTGTTGCTGCCGCCAGTTGGCTCCCGTTGGGCCCGGTCTTACATAGGGATAACCGGATTAATCAGAACCAGCACCGTAAGAGTCTCAGGGAGTCTCGGAGCAGCGCCAATGGAATTTGTGTGCTTCAAATTCCCTACTAGCCCTCTTCCTGTCTCTTCCCTCCCCTCTGCCAATCTCGCTACCGCTAACATTCTTCCCATGACTCCAAGTCCATGTGTTATTGAGGCTGAAGCGCTCCCAGTGCTAACAGTTCCCTCGAGTGTTCTTTCATTCCTCTCCTGCTGCGTACCGTAAGGGGGTGGGCAATCCGCCAGCAGGCCATTCAACAAACTGTCATCGGAATAACTGTCACCAACACCATCCATTTCCCTTTTCTTCTGATCTCTGGCCTCCTCATCCCTCATCAATGCAGGGGACAACCTCTCAGACTCAACTATGTCCACACTCCATCTCTTTAGCTTAGCATCCCACTGTGCCTCTTGATAAGCTCGCACTGTTTTCCTCATCTTTCCCTGATAGCGCTCTCTCTGCTTAGCGTGAGCTGCATGCATCCATGCACCAAGTGCTTCAAACTGCTTAGGCCTAGGTAAAAGTTTAATCGCACAAACATCACTCCTTTCAAATAATCTAATACCTCCAACTTGAAAGTGCCATAGTGTGGGAATGCCAATGCTCACTCCTTCTCAGTGATCTTATGCCAATTTTGAAGCCAAATAATAGTGTGAAGTCCCACATTGGTTGCTATATAATGAGCTGTGTATCTTCCGGCGTCACTTCTTTGCCCACCCTCGTGACACCCTCATCTCCCCAAAACAAATCTCTCAGAACCCTAAAACACCTCATAGTTCTCCGGCGTATGCTTAGTTCAATTTAAATCGACAATTTCAAACTCTCCAGATGTATTCAACAATCGTCAACCCATCCTAGTGCGGTGTTACACCAACCAACCAATATTAGCGCTGCAAGATTTGACATCACCTTCACTCCTTGCAGCGGCTCACCCTCCTTTACAATTTCTTTGTGCACCTTTTCTCACACAATCATCTTAATCTGTAATTGTCTACCTTTCTAAAAGATCGATAGAATTCAATCACTCAAGAATACACATTCGCTGTGAAACCTCGACCAGCGGGGAATCACCTGAATCAGTATAGTGTACTCTTTGCGCTCAGAGTCCACTACACAATCCGCACTCATCCCATTCACACAAAGTTCTCTGCCTAAGGTGGGGATGTCGGCATCTGATGACAAACTCCTCAACACTTTGGTCAGATAATCACGAGCTAGGTGTCTTCTACACCTACGAATATCCTGGGATTTTGGGGCACGTTGGACATGATAAACCATAAATCACTTCCTTGGATCACGTCGGACCCGAAACCACATTCACTTGATTCTTGCTAAAACTTCGCGAGACATTCCACAATCAATCGTCACCGCAATTCAGCATTCCACACATACCCTATTAATACTTACTTCTTCTTGAGCCGCTGCTCTTGCCACGCTTTACCGATGTCTGTCCTTAACGATTCTCGACTATCAGGGCTCTACAGGGGCTCTTTTGGATCTGGGTTCCGGGCTATTCTAGATTCGGGTTCTGGATTCTCCCCTCGCCTCATGTGTTAACCATCCAACTCTGCTACCAACTGCAAGAGCCTTGGGCCCACCTGCTCAATTCAGTTCAATGTCAGTTTCCAATGTTTTTTTTTAGCAGCATGACTGCCTAGAGGGAAGAAAAGTCATAAGTCAAATGAACTTCAGTGTTACACCAATAGTCACGTAAGAACCCAAACAGACAACCAAATGAAGCTTAGTCAATTTATGACAAATTCAAAAATAGTTGGACATATGCATATCTCAACTTGCGGTATAGAATTACAAAGGGAACAAAAGGAAACCGATCCTTCTGAAAAGGTTCATGCACTGGAGCATAAGAAGAACAAGAAGCTCAACTACAATTATGCGTGAGATGAGAAAATTAAATCTTAAGTCGCCTTGCATCGGCACTTGTTCTTGATGCAGCACTTAAGTCTAACTATCCCTACTCTAACACTAAAGTGACATCCCTAAACAAATTCACGAGTGGGGCGAAAGAGAAGAGGGAAAAAGGTGTCAGTGGACGAGGCCTCCCTAAGAAGTTACTTTGCCATGAGATAGTTCAGAGGCATGAGGCCACAAGCAACAGGAAGAGCACATCTGCGAGTAGGTGTACTCTGTCAGGAGTTCAAGCGGGAATGGGGTAACTATCCCTGTCTACACAGCTGCATATACATAAGATGATATTCCTCAAATCTTCTACAATGCTTTTCGGCTCACAAGCAGTACACTGGGCTCAGCCACAAACTTTTCCATGATGTCGACTCCCCTCTCGGCCTTCTCCACATACACGCGTCCTGTGTAGCAGCTCGTCCTTGGTCACCTCTCCATCTCCCATGTGAAAATACCTCACTCCGCCTTATCTCCTGTGACCGAGCTAACTGTAACTCCTTCATTCTGCAACCTTACCTAATGAAACAAAGCCCCTTACTCTTCCCTAATAAACATTGTGCATCTGCAATGCAAACGTGAGACATAAACATTCTGATACTTCATATACAAAATGAAACATCACCGCTATAAATGAAGAATTGTCTAATGCAATACAAATTGAGGCCTAGGAATCAAGCTAAGTTACTAAATTCCCCATACAAGATAGGTTAGCAAATTCATCAACCGACTGCATTAATACACATTTTACATTCAACATCAACCTAGAAAAGCACTTATCGTCATTAATACATCACTGAATCACGTGTTAATGAAACCTAAAACGTTTTACATTGGTTAGCATTATAAGTTCACTTCTAAACATTAAACCTTAAACCTTACATTGGATTGTGTTTATTTATACAATATCATGTTTATTGATCCACACTTTCTCCTAACATCTAATTTCTTCACAACATTGAATAACGGAGAAGTGCGGTTTACAACGATTACATTGCACTCCTAACAAGTACCCAATGTAGAATATGTGAGTTCCTCGCTGTATCAAGGGGCAACCTTCTTTAAAGCACTTATGGTAGTCCCTGATACATTACCTCGACCCCTTCCCACTCCTGGTACATTCCCACTGTAAGTAATGGAGTTTCCCTGCATTGCCTTCCCATAGCTGGGGTCTACCTCGGGTCCTTGGAACAGAACTTTAAATCCAATTGCCTCTCAATTCTGTGCCAACTGTGCCTGGGCAATCATGTACTTTTTCTTGGGCCTCTTTCGCTTTGCCTCCAAAATGTCGCTGCAGTATTTCGCATACCATAACATCGCATTAACAGGTTTGCTCTGCATGAAGAGGACACCTTGGGTGAGTTGGTTGCTAATCTCGGGTCTCAGTCCCTGTAAGGATGAGGCGAAGAACCTTCCCATATTATTCCCAGCAGATAATTTGTCACACTGTGCTCCCTGGATTCCTGCATCAATCTCTTAAAGTAAGTGTGCACTGACTCTTTCGGCTCTTGAGAGGTTTGAAAAATCTTAGGCCAATTCATCTCCTTTCTGGGAGCTTTTGTCTTCAGATGTTTTATAACTTCATCATATTTGGTTTTGACTATGGGTGAAGGGGCATTCGATCCTGCCAATGGCCAGGGGCTCTTGTGTTGGTCAATCAACAACCAACTTACATTTTGGCCACAGGACCTTTGGGACCACCCCCTCAAATAGTAGATCCAAATCTTCCAACAGAACCATGGAAATGGTCTCATCTATTCCATCGGAGTATTTCACTTATCGGGATTTTCTTTGAGTTTAGGAAGGGAGTTTGTACAATTGGAAAAAGGTCTGATTGTGACCATGGGACATCTACATATGCTCCTCCCTGTACTTTTTGCAAAGGATACTCCTTTGCTGGCACTCACACTGCTCCTTCCCCTTCTTCCTTCGAACCCTCTATCTTTTGCTTCACCTTGACCTTCTCCTCCCTGGACCACAACTTCCTAAACATTTCAGTCTCACCCCATTCAATGATGGTCTCCATTAATCCACTTACATGTGTCCTCAAACCCCTCAGTTCCAACAGTCTTAGTGCCTTCTCACCCATTGTCATCTGAGCATTCTTCTGCAATTTCTTTTCCTGGGTTATGTCAGGTCCACATTCCTCTGCCACCTTTTCCATCCTTGCATGCACTTCTCTTGTCACTCTCCCTGCTTCTTTGCTCATGCAAAGCAACTCATTCTCATAGTAATATCCTAAGTAGTCCATTCCAACATTTCCCTTAATTTCTTCAAACTACGTTTTTAGTTGAGCGACATTTAGAAGTGGCTGTGGGATTTGCACTGTTTTTAATGCATGCTCTACTAGTTGTTTGTGCTACCAACCTGCTGAAGGTACACAGTCTCTTTGTGAGAACCCTAATGCCATTACTCCCGGCCTCAGTGCAGAGTCCTGAGGCATGCTTGGGATAGATTGACTCGGTAGAGCACTGACAAATGTGTCAACCGGAGAAGCAATTACGGTGCTTGATGAAGACAGTGTGTTTATAGTGAGGTGTAGGGGGACCTGATCAAGGGATGAGACAGTGGTTTCTGTATAGCTCGGAGTTGCACAAGCAGCTAAAGGGTAGTCTGCAACTGTCCCGGTCTCGGTTACTGCTGGGGCTGTGGCACTCAGTGCAGCAGCTGTCGCATTGTAGAGGGGTAGTCGTATACTGAAGAACTCATCTACGAAGAGTCTTCCTCCTCACTTTCTGTTTCTATCTCCCTCTTTGGTTTCTCCTTCTCTTCATTCTCTATTAAGGAATAGGAACCAATGGTCTCAATAAATTCCTCCCTCCACTTTCTCTGCCTCTCCTCATCCTGTGCAATTCTCCATGCATAAGCCCTACTGTGGATTTTTAATTTGAATTTCTTTCTTTTCTTTTCACTTGCAATCTGCTCCCAAAGAGTTAGGGCTTCGAATTGTGTGGGGCTAGGCTGCTGCTTTAAGTCATAAATTCTCCTCAAATTCCCTATCCAAGAAATATGGAATGTCCTGCTTAATGGGAATCGCAGTTCCCCATACTTGGATGTGTATTCATGCCAATGGCTAAGCCACATGCATGGGTGTAACAGTTTCTTGGCTGCCATCTCCCTAGCTGGAGTATCTTCAGAGGGGAAACATTTTTGCCTATTTATGTCTTTTTCCTTCTTTAACAAGGGAATTCCTATTCTGACAAGCTCTCACTCACTCTCTATTCCAAACAATTACTTTCTCCATACTACTGGATTCATGGTTCATCCTCCAATACCAGTGTGACTCTATACAGCGAGGCTACGGCGTTCACCAACCAATCCCTGAGTAGCACCTTGATGACCCAATGTCCGAATACTGCTCTGAACCACGTTTTGCAAATGTTTTCACTGTTTGCCTACGTCAACTAAACAGAAAATCTTCTACAGCCTTAAGAATACTATCTACTTTCATCCAACAATAAGCCCTTGACCTGCAAAAGTCACTGTATTTAATGTGTCCACTCAGGTTCACTAAGGAACGATCTGCTACTGAGTTCAATCAGTACATTTGTGCCAGAAAAGATTAATCCCTACATTGGTATAACGGATAGTTCCTCACATCACACCTCCCCTTAGCAAGCAAATTCCATATTCAATAATCTAACTTGAGGTACCTCTCTTTGTCTCTATACCATGTGCAAAACAACTCAAACATTTGCCAATTTAAAAAAAGATCAAAGAATATCATCAAGAATGCATTAACTATCGCTCCCACAAATCTGAAGATCAAAGCCACATAATAATTACTCTCAATATCCTTCCACTGCATTCTGCCACAATGCGCCTACTATAACTTCCATCATGCACTGCTCCATGACCGATTCATTTTTCACATGCATGCAATCCCTATTGTTACTCATTTCAATCTTCTTCGGCCACCTCGTTTTTCTGGATCCAGACTTGGGTTGTGACTGGGTAAATTTAAGTCTCGGGAGAAAACCATTTGGACCATGAAGGTACAGTACTGGGTTCTATACCCAATTAGTTTGCCAATTACTTGGTGCTAAGTGGAACCATCACGTCTGCTTCCAGATCTGCCGGCATGCCAACTTGTTCTAGATGATCACACCAAAGCACGCCAACAGCTAGGATCGGGAGGATTGTAGTTCTAATATGGACTTTGGTGCTCCCTGATTGGACCCATTGCTATTATAATCATGATCAAGTTCAATAGTCAATGCCCGCACATTCCCATAAGAATGACAGAGAATAATTGTTGCTTGAAATTTTGTGCAAAGAATGAATAGGCAATATACATGAAATATGTCATCAGTAAGTTTAGCTGCAAAGTGTACATATCATAAGTACAAAAAACTCAGTACAGTTCTACATAAAATCTGGCATAGATGTGCCTTCTAAAGGTGTTGGATAGTGGTTCTGGTGTGCAGAAAATGACACGTCCTTTTATAGTATAACAAGGAACAGTGGTTCCTGTGGACAATGTATACAATATATGATAATATATAGCACAATGGCAATAAACATGGGTAAAAGAGATGTCAGAGAGACACACAACAACCACATACAAGACACTGCTGAATTTAAATTATTTTATATAAATGCATTTTCAAATTGATTAAAGCAAATGCAAAGTGTCCCAAGTGAACATAGAACCTACATATTCAATTGATTAATTATTTTGTGCATTTTACACTGCCTTTTGGCTTTGTAATAAATTAACTAATTCCATTTTGTAGTCTGTGATTCTTAAAGGTCCTAGTGTGTCGCAATTGAAATGCTTGACACGCTAACAATTTCTCTCCCCCACGCTCTCAGCTGAGAAAAGGTTTCATCGGCTCGAGGTTCTAGAGCGAATCTAGAACATGAGATCCGACTCCATCACTAGTTGATACATTGTGCGCCAATAGCCTGAGACAGTTGGGGTGTCTTTGTTATGTACACTGCGATAAAGTCTCTAGGAACTCTCTCTATCTGTTAGTGTAAACTTGAAATTCTTTATTTAGAACAAGAAACAACAGTAGTAGTCATAAAGTGATGTCATCACTGCAAGATAGATGCCAGTGTAAACACAGTTTAGGTTAGCGTAAAGTCAGTTAATAATGAGTTTCAAATGGGAAAGGAAAAAGCAACTCCCACACTTCTTGACCAGATCACTGTGTGGAGGAGGTCAATATATGCCTTACTGATTAACAACGACCAGTACTGCCAGTCCGGCTGTTGTATACTTACGTGTACTTCTCTTAGTGACCATCGAATCCAATGTAGAATACTGTATATGTAATGTAGAATGTTGGTGGGACATTAAGAGAAAGACTGGCTTGCAGGCTGGACGTGCACTACTGGCTCCTGACAATAAACAAGTACTTGGACAACTATTGCGTGTATGCTGTACTTAACAAATTGGCGATGATTTGTCTGGAGCTTAACCCACGCAACTGGAACTACTATTTTACTACTTTCTACAATTTACAAAATAAGTAGTAACTGAAGATTCTGCCCGTCGTTTCTGTCTACTGCATGTCCATTTACTTTAAGGCAAGCTACCTTACTCCGCGATATATCAGAGCACCTTACATCTACTCGGGAAGAAATCTGTTCGCTGAATCCATTTGAATTTGATTTTGACGAAGATAAGGATACTACTGATATCTACTTAACGTGAGTTCTTCACCTTGTGTTTCTACATTGAGGAAACCTCTTAAGAAGAATTCTTCCTTTATTACATACATTGATGTTCTTACGGACTTTTTTAAAGGTTTCTTGCAGCTTTACAAGATCTTGACAGTTACTTTGCCCCTAAAGTGTGTATTGGCATTATATGTTACACATTTTTTCAACGTAGGCAACTTGAAGGTGAAAGTGTAGATCAATATGTAGAATACTGTATATGTAACGCAGAATGTTGGTGGGAGATTAAAAGAAAGACTGGCTTGCAGGCTGGACGTGCACTACTGGCGCCTGGCAATAAACAAGTACTAGCACAACTATTCCATGTATGCTGTACTTAACACCGGCCCTCACTTATTTAGCTGGTGGCAAACTATTTGCAATCATTTTCAGCCTTCTTACAAACAAAAGTCATTCCACAGATTTCAATTGGGTCGTGTAATAACGAAGCGGAGGCGAAGGTGAGGGTTCAGGAAGCTTTATTCCACAACAGCCCCCTACATGAAGGTATCGTTCAGGAAACAGGCGGCATGAGAACGTTGGAACCGCTAGGGGAGACAGTGTCAGGGGAAGCTGGGATGTGGAATGTTGGGGACCAATAGGGAGACAGGGACAACGAGTGTGTGCTCTTGTGCAGGAGAGAATGGGGCACATGTTGTCACGCGCCAGGGTCTGGCGCGTGACCATAACAGTAAATACAACACATCTTCCTCTCTTGAGTGTTTGACAACGATATAGTTATTCACAAACCAAATCATCAAATCGCCTCGGTTTGTTAATGGTTCTACCAAACCTTCCCCTGAGACCAAGATTGTCGGACACAACCTCAGAATCAGAGTGTGGATCACTAATGGTTCGACCAAACCTTAACCTGAGATCGCGATTGTCGGACATGGCTTCGGTATCAGAATGTGCATCTTTTTCATCGCTCTGATAGGGCATGGGAGCCTGAAGACTAACTTCATCATTCTGGTCCGGTGTACGACAATCAGTGAATTCAGCGGTGGGTGGAGGACCACTACCGTGGACATCTACATTTCTTGAATACATTCTGTTTTTAAAAGGCATAGAACTGTGTCCACTTTCAGGTTCATCGTAATCCACCCACAAATCCTTATTGGCACTACTGGGTTGGCACTAGACATATCTTTTATTATCACTATAGTGTTGGAGATGACTTGACTCTTTTCCCACTGAAAGGCACTTGGCTAACCTGTTCATGTGCCATACTTTGCCATCACTGAGTCGGGCAGCATTGGTGTACAGTTTGCTGATGCGAAGGGGGGCGGTGAACCTACTTTCTCCCTTCTTGACTTTCCTTTCAAGACAAACTTTGACCAGATCACCAATTCTGAAGGAATGTTCTTTGACACTATGCCTGGTGTCGTACCAGTCTTTATAGCACTTTTGTGCTTTCTCAATGTTTTCTCTGATGGTTTCTGGTGACCACTCAATCTGTTTGGATGAGGACATCCAACCTAAGTCTCTGCTCAGGGGTTGTCTGCTTCTCATGATTACAAAAGGTGATTTGTTGGTACTGGCACATGGCAAGGTTCTTTAAGCCCAAATGAGTTTGAATATTTCCTCTTCCCAGTTGAGGTTGGCATTCCTGGACAATTGTATGTTTCATTTAATGACTCGATTTAAACGTTCAACAAGGCCATTACCTTCAGGATGGTAAAGAGAGGTGGTGAGGTGAGTGATACAGTTTCTCTCCAAGAATGATTTGAATGCATCTGACAGGAATTGGGGGGCATTATCAGTCAGTAAGTATTTGGGTAATCCTTCACACAAGAATAGTTTGTCTAAAAATGAAATGACCGAAGAACTGTCTGCACTGTGAACAATCTTTATCACAGGCCATTTGGAGAAATGGTCCACAACCACTAGAATGTACTTGATCACGCCATCATGGCCTTCAATGGGTCCAGTTATATCTATACCTAACCTTTCCCACTGCATTCCTGGAGGGTTGAAGGGAGTAAGAGGTACTCTGGTGGTTCTAAGGCTTTTGTCTGAGTCATTGCAATTCATGCAGTCTCTAATCATAACTTCAACTTGCTTGTCGGTACCTGGCCACCAATAGCTGTTTCTGACTCTTTGCTTCGTTTTAGAAACGCTAAGATGACCATTGTGGCATAGACTGCGGATCTTGATTCTGAGTGTGTTGGGTGGAACTGCTTTACCTATTCTGTATAGTACTCCACTTTCCAGACTAAGTTCGTTCCTTATTTCCCAAAAAGGTTTGACTTCATCATCAAGGCTTTTTTTCTCAGTCCAGGAGCTGTTGGTGTATTTGCATACCTTGTGTAGGGTGGAATCTTTCAGCATGTGCTCTTTCCACCCAGTAGCTGTGATCCCATCCAGGTCAGCATTGAACAGTAATGCTACTTTCTCATCTTCTTCGTGATCTTTCAAGACTTCCTCATGGGGTAGGAGTAGTCTGCTTAAGAAATCAGCCACTTTATTCTTGACTCCAGGCCAGTACTCGACCGTATAATTGTAATCCAGTAATTTGACTGACATCTTGCTGAGCCTGGAGGAAGCATTCTGCAGGCCCGATGCCAAGAGGATATTGATGAGCGGTTTGTGGTCAGTGCGTAGATGTATGTTGTAACCCCAGACATACACCCTGAAGTAGTTTAGAGCTCACAAACAAGCAAGCATCTCACGTTCGATCACTGAGTACCTTTCCTCGGCAGAAGTCAGGGATCTTGATGCGAAAGCTACCACCCACTTGTTGTTGTCAGAGTCTACCTGTGTAAGCACAGCACCGAGCCCTTTGTTGCTGGCTTCTGTGGCGATATAGGTCTGGGATCTGGGGTCAAAACCTTTAAGAAAAGGTGCATTGCCTATTTCTTTTTTGATTACGTCAAAGGCATTCTGACCATCCTGGGACCACAAGAATTTGATCTTACTTTTTAGTAATTGTCTCATGTTGTACGTTTTTTCAGAGAAGTTGCGAATGAATTTCGAGTAATATTCGGTAAGACCGAGAAAAGCTCTTACATCATCTTTGTTGGAGGTACAAGGAGCTTTAAGGATGACATCGACTAATCCCTGCTTGGGTTTTATGCCTTCATGACTGATGGTGTGACCTAGGTAATTAACTTTACATTGAGAAAATTTGCATTTGTCCAATTCGACTGTCAACCCATGCCTTTTAAGATTTTCAAGTACCTGCTTTAAGCGTGCATCATGTTCCATTTGACTGCTGCCCATGACCAGGATATCGTCCTGGAAGAACCTCACACCGGTAACGACCTCAAAGATGGAAGCCATGACTCTTTGGAAAAGCGCAGCGGCCGAGGCCAGTCCAAATGGTACCCTGGTGAAACGATAACAGCCAAAAGGTGTAATGAAAGTAGTGAACTTTCTGCTTTCCACATGCAATGGTACCTGATGGTACGCAGACTTTAAGTCTATGATCGAAAAAACATTCATATCTTTCGTGGCATTGAACATTTCACTAATGCGCGGCAAGGGGTACTGATCAACAATTATGTTCTTATTTAAGTCTCTAAGATCAATGCAGAGTCTAATTTTTCCATTGGGTCGTTTAACAACTACCAAAGGTGAAACCCACTTTGCGGATTCGACCCTTTCTATTACACCATTGGTGAAAAGTCTGTTCAGTTCCATTTGGGCATCATCTCTGATGGAAACAGGAATATGTCTGACCTTATGAACGCACGGGGAGGCATTGTCTTTTAACTCAATTTTGTGCTGGAAGCTGTTGAGTAGGCCCACTTTTCCTGAAAATACTTCGGGGTAGTCTCTGAGTAGGGTGCTACTACATGGATTATTATCCTCGATAGACATAACAGTGTCACTGTTAGGATTTAGGCTGATCCCTAGGTCAGCCTGATCAAACCACCCCAAGAGGGAAGGTCCTTTTTTAGCCACAAAGAGTTTACAGAACGCCTACCTACTTTTGAATTCGAACTCCAGATCACAAGTTCCTATGAATTCAATGTTATCACCAGTGTAGCTTTTAGCAATTACATTGGACTTTTCCAGGGTGGCACCAATTTTACTAACAAAATGTTGTTTCCAGACATTTTCATTAACAATAGAGAATGGGGATCCAGAATCGGCAACTATGTTCATGGGCACCCCCCCATTTCACATATAGGTTTCTTGATCCTTGTGGGGGCAAGCTCCAGAACATCATACTCAATTGAGAACACGTAGTTAATGTTGTCGGACTCTGAATCATCAGACTCCTCCAACTTTGAGTCGTATTCACCCTGGATGTGTTTGACAAGCTTACAGCGTCTGGAGGATTTCCTATGGCATAATTTAGCAAAATGCCCCGTCAGGCCACATGACGTGCACTTCTGAAATCTGGCCAGGCACTTTTTGAAATCAGCAAGGTGAAACGAGGACCCACAGCGATAACATTTACGTTCCGTGTCTTCAACCTATTTCTTGGTGTGCGTTTTCTCATAGTTGTGTTTTTTCTTGTGATCATCTTTCTTGTCCCTCTCGCATGAATTCTGGCCTTCCTTGGATCTGATTTTGCTTGCAATGGAAGTGTTAATAGCTTTCACGACGTTAGGCTCATCAAGAACAGCTTTGGCACACCTGCCTGTAAGTTCTGCTTTTTTAGCTAATGCTACAACTTCTTTCAATGGTGACTCACCACTTAGCCACAGTTTGTCCTGGATGTTGGGGTTACTGGCATGCATTATGATTTGGTCACGTATGAACTCTTCTTGAAGTTGTCCAAATCTGCACGTTAAAGCTAAAGTATTTAAGGCAGAAACATATTCATCGATGCTCTCAATTTTTCCCTGTTTTTTCCGTGAAAATTTGTAGCGGTCTACCGCAACACACACAATCGGTGAAAAATGAGCATCTAAATCATCCAAGGCATGTTGAAAAACATCGTCACCCTCCCTTACTTTCTGCTCAATCTGGTTGTAAGTTTTTAACCCACCTGGGCCAAGGCAATACAATAGAACTTTCTTTTTCTTTATAGGAGTGAAATCCTCATCTTCACATGTTTCTATGTAATTGCAGAAATATTCCTTCCATTCCATCCATGGCATGCATGGTTCACCTTTGAGTGGAAGAAAAGGTTGTGGTTGGGAGAGATTCAATGAACTCAGAGCACACATATTGTGTGGAGTAGATGTGGAAACCACAGAAATGTGGGTGACTGGTGCTAAAATTATACTGAATGCGCTAGAAGTGTGCACATCACTGTGAAATTGCCATCAGGTGTAGAAAGTAGAAAGGTGTGCACATTACCGTGAGATGTGCTGAAAAAAACATAAAGGATAAAGTGGAAACAGAAGTGTGCGTATCACTTGAGATTGGAACGCACTTGAAGATAGCTAGGGCTGGTGTTTATTTGATGTTACACCATGCAATAAGGCAATGCTGAGAAGGCACGAAGAAATGTTGAGGCTGTGCCTATCCCTATCAGCGAAGGAAAGGCACTTTGCAGTGATGATTGCTGTGGTATGTGTGAAAACTTCTAGCAGGACATAAACGCACTGCGTGTTTACCACAACGGGTGTGAAGAGCTGACCAAACTGGGGCGGAGGCACTTTAATTCTTCTTTGATGGGAATACCCTCAGTTTTGCGTATGACAAGAGTTCCAACAATTCACACAGCTGATTAGAGAGTTCGACATGCGCATGAGAGAGAATCCTTTGAGGAGGATTGAAGCGGTGGCGAAGAAAACGCAGCTGATTTACAACGATTAACACAGCTGACGGAGTTCAGCTGAAGGTGTTCGTTATACGCATGAGCAGTAATCCGCTGAGGAGGATTGAAGCGGTGGTGAAGAAACGCTGGTGCGCAATGACGTGTTCTGTGAGGGGAGGCGGGAACTTCTATTAAAAGGAGTTTGAGGCGAGCTGCGCAGGCATTGGCGGTGTGAATGATAAACGCTGGCGGAAACGCGCTCACAAATTGCGCCAATCTCACGTGAAAGATCTGTGTGGAGATTCAATGTTGAAGCGCGGTGTTAGGAAGTCGCAGCAGAGCAGGGGCGGCCTTAGGCATGTGCAAGCTGTGCACCTGCACAGGGCCACCAAACCCCAGGGGCCACCACGAGGAATCAGATACAATACATATTCGTGGCGGCCCCTGGCAGGGATTTGGCGCATGAACAAATGAGGCGTGCTAAATCCAATGTGATGCACGCTGAATGGTTGTTCTTATACTCTTTTCCTTTCTGACCCAGTCTCGTCTTTGTGTGGGGTCAGCCTTGTTTCGGGCTCTTCTGGTAGGTCTTGTGCTTGTTTAGAACTTTTTTTCCAGGAGAATCGAGCTTGTTTTAATAGTCCAGATCTGGCACCTCCGGAGGCTCGCATGCGCGCGCATGCGCAGTGCCCGCGAGTCCTGCAGCGAAGGGGTTACAGAAGCACCACGCATCACTGGCGGCAGGAGGGGTGGCAGCACCCGTGCCCGGTGTGCAGCGAGCAGCACCGAGACCGGCTGAGGCCATGCACCGGCGCGCCTAGAGACCCTGGGCAAGAATGGCCGCCTTGCAGAGGATAGCATGCCAGTGTGCAACCTTTGGTGCCAGCTGCGAGGTGAGCAGCCCGAGGGTCAGGGCATGGGGAGGGGGAGTGAGGAGGTCACCGTGTGCCACTGCAGAGTGAACCCGAGGGAAGGTGAGCCATTGGACGAGGGTGTGGGGAGCCCTGGGGAGGAGGGCAGATCAGGCGTAGGAATGTATCACAGCCCGTGGGGGTGAGGAGCCGGGGGCGTGGGGAAGGTTGGGTGAGGATGTTATTGTAGATGGTGTGTGCTTTGGGTCTGGGTGGAGGTAAGCCATGTGAGGTGGCGAGCTGGAGGTATTCTGGTGGTCATGGGAAGGGAGGCCATGATGAATCGTGAGAGAGAGCCTCTCACGATTCATCTCTGAGAGGGCGCGGGTCGGAGAGGTGGTCACTGTGCGCCAGGGGTAGGGAGTGGTACAGATCGGCGCTGTATGTTGAGGGAAGAGTGAGTCAGGAGTGCAGGGGCGGTGTTTACTTGTGGCTGAGGGGAGGCATGGTGACTTTTGGAGGTGTAACTTGGGAGGCACGGTCGTATTGGGTGGAAGAGGAGAGCAGGGTACGAGGTGTTAGACGTAATGTTAAGGATTCATTAAAATGATTACAATTACTTATCAACAATCATGAAAACAGAGCATGAAGCTGATACTTGTGATCTAATGAGTGGATCTGCCTGCACAAATCTTTTAAAACATCGAGTGTTCGAATGTACTTGGCATTTGGTTATGTCTGTTTATATGGTGTTGAGGCAGACATGAAATGCAAGCACCTATGGATGGACGCCTGGAATAGGATGGCAGTGCCTACCCATGTTAACTCAATCTAATGCCCTTTTGCAGAGACCTTGGTAGGAGACTGGCTTATTGATCATTTCTTTAATTACATTCCAGTGCTTGTCATGTGACTAGCAGAGAAAACTGGTTTAACTAGTCCTCAGTTTGCAATTGGTGAAGCAGCCTTCTCTGTCCATACTAGGGGCATAGTAACCATTGGTTCAGCAAGTACAGTGGTACTGAGACCCAAAACCCTCAGGGGCCCATTGAACCCTGATAACTGCTATATTTTACTTCCTGAGCAGCAGCCAAAGGGGCCATTTTCCTTGCTTATGCCATGGCCCATGGGGTCGTTGGTACGCTGTGCTAGTAATTCGTACGTCTGCTTGAAAGTTGTCTCCTGACTGGATGTTCCTTGCACATTAAATTTTGCTTCAGTGAACCTCTAGTGCCTTTTCATAGCCTTAGGACTCACTGTAATTAATCCTTGTTTAATAGGTGCTCTGAAAGTGAGCAGAACTGGTTGCTGGAATATGGCACTATACAAGAAACCTTAATTAAATATATTGTATTTTGTCTTTTGACAATGTGGTAAAGTGGACGAGTCTTTGGTTACCTGTAGGCTGTCTTCAGGATCAGTTAGTGACGTACTGAGACAGGTCTCTGTGTGCCATGATTTCAAGGTAGCTTACTCTCTTCCTGCTAAGGTCACTTCCCAAATAGATCATGAACTATTCTCCAGGCTCTACTGTTCTCAGTGGACTGAGAAAACAGACCTTGTATGCCAAGTCACATGATCTACCCTATAGTTTTATAACACTCTTCAAATAAACCTTCCATATGTGGCTAGTCCTCATAATGTGTCATACATGTGGTGGGAAGGGTAATTACTATCAATCAGTCAGGGTTTGTAAAGCTCAGCTGCTTCACACATAAGGGTCTCGAGGCGGTGTGGGATTCATGCTGCTGGATCATGCTGCTTGTTGGTTGAACAGCGAGGTCTTGTGGTCCTTCCTGAACTGCTGGAGCGATGGTGAGGCTCTGAGGTGCAGGGGGAGGGTTTTCAGGTCTTCACTGCCAGGTGGGAGAAGTAGCGGCCTCCACTGTTTTATCAGCGGCTGCATTGGGTGGCTGCTAGGGAGATGGTTCTGGAACATATTTTCCTGGTAGGTTGGTGGAAATTCACTCGTTCATTAAGGTATGCTGGTCCTTCATTGTGTAGTCCAGGGAAGACATGGCTTGGCAGTTTGGGCTGGACTGTTCCCATGAGGCACAGGGTCAAGGCTGATTTGCATATGGCCATGTCTCAACTGGGGTGGTGTGGTGAGCAAACAAACGATGGATTTAGGCCCAGATCTCTGTACTGGGGTGAATGTATGACATTGTTCTGCATTCTGTCCATCAACTGTTGTTTTTGCAAGAAAATAAAAATGACACATCAAAATCTTTCAGCAGCCGCCACTGCTGATTGTCTTCTTTTTTTCCCTACCCACTGCTAGCCTCGCCCGCTGCATTGCAAGCAAAATGAAGAGAATTAGAGTACACAAATCTGGTTATTCGAAACGAAAGAGAAAGGTGGCTCAGCAGGCTTTCGTAGTGTCACAGGAAGGAGCAATCCTGAACTTTATCACCCAAGGGAAACCTAAAGATGGAGAATCCTCTGGCCAGAGTACTGCTGATGCACTCGGTAAAACAGGCGCTGACGACCATAAAGAAGAACTAAACAATGATGATATCCATGAGCAGAATGATACTCATGAGCAGACCAATGAAAATGAACAAGGTGACTCTGAAATTGATACAAACATGCAGCAATTACCAACTCAGGATGAGGATTATCACAAAAGACCCTCAGACAGAGAAACTGAAACATCATTCATCGGTCCATCAACATCTGGCATTCTGAAGGAGGTTCAGAGTTTACAGACGGATGATGCTGGTATTGAAAAGGAAGCCAAAGAGCAAGACCATGTTACAGACCCGTGTTCTGAATATGATTTATGTGATTGGAGGGATCCTGCTTTGTGGCCGAACTCTCTTACGGACGCGCAACGTGTTTTTCTTGTTGAAAGGGGTCCCTCCAGAGACCCAGATTCTAAAACAAAGTATCCAAGTGATGAGCACTCAAAAAGTAAACGTCGTTTTTCTGTTACCATGTTACTGGTCATCTAATGCCTTTTCTGGACGTTTTATTAAAAACACCTTCCTGAGCTCCGCCCCGCCCGGACCCCCTCTTCTGGGGCCCCCTACCTGCGCTCCCTGCACAGGGCCACCATGAGCCTAGAGCCGCCCCTGAGCAGAGGCAGTACAGGATCGCTGTGAGGACATCTCCAAAGTCACCATCAGTCTTTACGCATGTCTGAAGTTCAGGAATTCTTAGTGAAGACAATTAGTCATGAATTTGACAGGTCCCGCAGAAGCATCAGGATACCGCGGTCGGGGGCTGTTGGTGGAGTCCGCTCGTCGCCACTTGTAATAACGAAGCGGAGGCGAAGGTGAGGGTTCAGGAAGCTTTATTCCACAACAGCCCCCTACATGAAGGTATCGTTCAGGAAACAGGTGGCATGAGAACGTTGTAACCGTTAGGAGAGACAGTGTCAGGGGAAGTTGGCATGTGGAACGTTGGGGACCAATAGGGAGGCAGGGACAATGAGTGTGTGCTCTCGTGCAGGAGGCAATGGTGCACATGTTGTCATGCGCCAGGGTCTGGCGCGTGACCATAACAGTAAATACAACAGGTCACCCTGTATTTCCGCTTATATCTACTCCTGAACAACTGTTAATTCCAAATTCACTTGAATGGAATCACCCTCTCAAACGCCTAACTTCGCCCTCAATGCAGAGTCCCTAGATTTAAAAGATATGCTACTTCTATGAATACGAAACTCTTGGCACCTCTGCGAGAGGCACTTATGTGCTAAACCAAGAATTCAGGGCTCCTTTAGAGCACTTTATCGAAATGACCCAATAAAAAATTACTTTGGGGGGATCTTCGTGCCTTCATGGCAGCAATTGATGCTGTCATATTTTAGGCCAATCAGAGCCTGTTTACCAACACGCAGCCACACACACCAGCAAGCCAATTGTAACCTGCATATTATTGACCAACCACATCCTCTTTCCCCCAGTGCACAATTGAAAGTAAAACTAAGGAATACCGTCGTTCATGTGCTAGAAGAGGCACGTGTACGTCACTGTGGTGTAGGGGAGCGGCTTGTCACCTCCTTGCTCGCTTGTCTTGCAGTTTCGCTTCCCTTCATTCAGGTATTGCTGCTTGTACGTCCAGATCTACCCTCTCTCCAGCCATGTCTCCGCGGCCACAGCATTCGGACCAGGCAACAGACGTCGCATCGGCTTCCAGCTTCCGTGCCTTTAACCCCGTTGCACTTGTCCCTGAGCCTCGAGGTGGACTTTGGGCAGCGGGAGCTGCGCGGTTCGGCAATGGGGGATTGGGGGGCAGCCGAGCATGGCGAGGTCTGCCCCCCGGGCAGATTGGGAGGGGGGCGAGTGGCCGGCGAGCGGCCATTTTGTATATTTTTGGGCTACATTTGGGACTAGCCCAATTGTAGCCCAATTTTGGAAAGAGTAGCCCAAGGGGTATATATGGTATTTTAGCGCCTCCCCAGCCACCATTTTAGATTTGATGACCTGGTGGCTGGGGGCGCTGCCATAGCATAGGTTTTTTGTCGTGATTGCGGTGTGCAGTGTGGTGATTTACGACTTACCATGGCTTCAGGTGATTGTTGTGTGGTGGAGGCTCTGAGGCTGCTGTGGGAGGCAGGGCAACTCAATTTGGTCATTCTTGAAGCTCTGGCCCCGCACACGGTGAGGCGCGCATCGGCTGGGGTGCCGGCCGCCGTCGCCGCTTGCTCGCCCCCCCGGAGGCATGGTCCGTGTTCAGTGAGTGTTGGGGGCCGTGCCGGCGTCAAGAGTCTGGGACGGGGAGGGCGGTGTCGCGGGAGGCGCGGGGGCGCCTATGGGCAGCAAAGAGTGGGGCAGTGGGTCACGGCGAGGAAACGCTTGGCGCGTCTCCCCGCCGAGTAGTTTCTCTGTTGGGGGCCGCTCTGATGGCAGGGGAGCGGCCCCGGCGGGGTCGGATGGTGCATGGCAGGCAAGCGGGGGCCGCTTGGTTCAGAGTGGAGCGGCCCCTGCATTCGTGACGGAGGAGACGGGGCAGCGCGTCGGCAGTGCGCGCTGCCCGGACTGGTGCGGGAAGGCGAGGGGGAAAGGGAAAAGGCGCCGCATCACAGTTGGAGGCGGGCAATAAACCTCGGAGGGGGAGCGCATCGTGTGGCTCCCCCCAGAGGTCTCAGGTGGAGAGGGGCCACTCATATGCTAGGAGAGCAGCCCCAAGTGGTATTATAAAGCAGGTTGCCCCGTTTGAAGTGCTGGGGGGGCCTGGAACTCACTGTGGGGGAGAGTATTTTCTTGGTGCTGGTGTGGGGAGTGCTCAGGGTTCCCTGGCTGCAGAGAGAAGGGGCAGGGAGCCTGGTTTGGGGGCACAGGCCCAAGGGGTAGGTGTGGAGGGCTCTAGGGGGCCAGTGGGTATGGGAGCTGGGGCAGGGGAGGGTAGGACGGACGGGGGGATTCCCCTTTGCTACTAGAGTCTGAAGGGAGCGAGCGGGACTGGGCGGGCCTGGATATTTTCCCAGCGTGGGAGGAAGGGGTGTCTGGGGCGCAGGAGAATGGAGGGCGGGACACAGTAGTTTTGGGGGGTGGGCCTGGGATGCTGGGGGGGTAGTAGAACTTTCGGCAAATTTTGCTAGTGGGGGCAAGGAGGGAATCGGGGGTGACGTAGCTGCGGAGGAGGTTGGGCTGAGCTTTCAAGGGGGGTCTGGGGCAGGGTTTTTGGAATGGAGCGATGGGGAGGGGGAGTTGGGGGACAATGCGGAGGTGGTAGATCTGAGTGCGGTAGGGCGGACATGGGTAGCTAGCACGTTGCGGGCAGCCAGCAAGAGGGGTTGGGATGGGAGACAGAAAAGAGGTAGGCCCAGCACACCAGACCATTCTTTTTTGTTGCAGGCGGTAGAGAGGCGGCCAGACCACCGCGGGGTGCCAGACTTGGTAGGGCTGGGAGCGGCCCCTTGGCACCAAGGAGAAGGGAGGGTGGAGCCTCGGGCGGCGTACCCAGTACCTGGCTGGCACAAGTAGGACCGGAACGGGCTCGCCGGCCCCGACACCCACGGGGTCGCAGCGCCCCGGGGGACAACGCAGACGACGGAGCAACGCTGGAGAGGAGTGTTTGTCTCGAAGGGTTCATTCTGCGCCACCAGCGGCGGGCGCTGGGAGAGTGAGGCAGGAGGAGTTAGATTATGAGGAGGATAGTATGGAAGAGGGAGAGGTGTGAGATGTTGACACGGTGGGAGAGGGGGGGCCGAGTAATGTTGTGTCTAGTATTTTCCAGGTGTTACGACGCCCGGCGGTGCCCACGGGTTGGTCATCGGGATGGGAGGGTGGCTCAGCCCTTCATCCAGGACACAGAGTGGAATGAGGATGGAGTCATTGGCGCCAGGTAAACTATCTTTGCACGGGCGTCCTGTGATGGTGTCCATGGGTATGGGTGGGGCTGAAGGGAAAGGGGGGAGGGGGGGAGGTTGAACAAAGGTGCTTACGTGGTGGACATTGGGGTAGGAACCGAGGAGGCAGGTAAGGGTGAAATTGACGGGGCAGGTAAGAAGGTCAGAGATGTGGAGAGCATGACGGACAAGAAGGTGACGAGGGACGTTCAGACAAGGGAAGGAGAGACAAAGTTGGAGAGCAAGGAGGTGAAAATAAAACGGTTGCCATACATGGGGGTTACTAAACCTTTGGGTGCGCATCTGATGTTATCCACCAAAGAAAAGATTTGGAAAGGGGAATATGTTGAGATGCTCAAACTCCTCCATAGGGAGTTGAGGGCAAAGGAGGGTTCAAAAGAGGAGGAATTCGAGTTGGCTAAGAGGCCAAAGGTGCCGTTGACCATAGAAAATTGGACGGCGGCTTTTCTCATATACGCTAGCGTATATTGCGCAAAATTCCCGGACCGGTCGGTGGCCATGTTTAAATACATGGACGTCATCAGGAAAGCTCAAATTACGGGTGGTGGTTACGCATGGGCGCAGTACGATGAGGAATTCCGGGCACGCATGGCGTGGGACCCGGAGGCAAAATGGGGAGAGCTTGATTCTGATTTGTGGCAACATACGATGGGGCTAGAGGGGTCTGGTAAAACTATTTTTACGGCTAGCGGGCTCCCGCTCGTGTATCGGCCCTTTTGAGGAGGCCCCACCCGTGGGGGGTGAGGGGAGCAGGCAGAGGACAGCTGGGGGCAAAAGGGGCTTGCTGGGATTACAACAAAGGGTTGTGCACCAGGGAGTTTTGCCGTTTCCGGCACGAGTGCTCCGGGTGTGGAGGAAGACATGCTTTGGTCCACTGTTGTGGCGGCCAGGGGCAGGCACAGGGCTCACAGCAGTGGCAGGCAGGAGGTGCTAAGGCAGGGGGTCAGCAGCAGCAGATGGGAGGGGGGCAAGGGGCTAAGGGGCCTGGGCCCAGGGGCTCGTACTCCAGTTAATGTGGAGAACTTGTTGCCAGCCTTGCAGGGGTATCCGGAGAGGGAGGCTGCGGAGCGTTCGCGACTGGGGTTTCAGGAGGGTTTCAGACTAGTGTACGAGGGGCCAAGGGTGAGGAGGTGGTCTGCCAATCTTAAATCGGCAAGAGAGCACTCTCAGGTAGTGCAAGACAAGCTTGAGGGCTGCATGGCGGGTCTCTTTCACGATTGGCCGTTACCTAATTTGATTGTGTCACCCATTGGTGTGGTGCCTAAAAAGGAGCAAGGTCAGTTTCGGCTTATTCAACATTTGTTGTGGCCTGAAGGAGGTTCAGTGAATGATTTCATTGACGAGCGGGAGGCGCATGTGTCGTATTCATCTGTTGACGTAGCCATGTCACTGGTAGTGACCGCCGGCGCAACAGCAATATGGCAAAGTGCTACATAAAGTCGGCTTTCCGGCTGCTTCCAGTTCACCCGGATGACTGGGATCTGTTGGGCATCCAGTTTGGCGGTCACTGGGACGTGGACAAAGAGTTGCCGATGGGCTGCTCCATGTCATGTTCGCTTTTTGAGTGTTTCAGCACATTCCTACAAT
Source organism: Triturus cristatus (assembly GCF_964204655.1). Lineage (NCBI taxonomy): Eukaryota > Metazoa > Chordata > Amphibia > Caudata > Salamandridae > Triturus > Triturus cristatus. The sequence goes on along the minus strand of NC_140579.1, from coordinate 530,699,239 downwards.
CGTTGTTTACGGAACGGACGGGTCACCAAGGAGTTACGCACTACCTGGATGACTTCTTTTTTTAGGCACCTCAGGCTCCACGGACTCCCAGACAGCTCTGGACAGTTTCAATGAGATCATGAGGGAACTAGGTGTGCCGTTGGCACCTGAGAAGACGATGGGACCCAGCACGGCCCTTTCCTTTTTGGGAATCGAATTGGATTCACGGTTGATGGAGGCACGCTTCCTGTAGATAAAAAGCAGCAAATGTTGGGGCTACTGGAAGTCATGTTGGCAAAACAAAAGGTCACGGTGAAGGACATACAAGTACTGCTGGGTCACCTCAATTTTGCCTGTCGAGTGGTCAGAGTAGGGTGGACTTTTTGTAGGCGACTGTGTAGGGCACCGGCCTGGCAGCGGCCTCCGCATCATCATGTACGACTGTCAGCGGGAGTGCGGGAGGACTTGAGGATGTCGCAGTTTTTCTTGCGACATTTCAACGGCATTCCTTTGCTGAGGGAAGCTGACATGCTATGGGATGTTCAAATTTTTTCGGATGCGGCGGGGAATACTGGATTTGGTTTGTACTGGCAAGGGAGGTGGTGTGCCGAGCAGTGGCCTGAGGAGTGGTTGGAAGGGGGCAGGAGCATTGCTTTCTTGGAATTTTTCCCTCTGGTGGTGGCAATCGCACTTTGGGGGGAACTCTTGGCGCACAAGAAAGTCACTTTCCGAATTGATAATATGGCAGTGGTGCACATTGTAAATCGCCAGTCTGCCCGAGATGAGCAGGTTCTGAAGTTGTTGAGGGTCTTCGTGCTGGGCTGTTTGAAGCATGATATTGCTTTTTGCGCGGTGCATGTGCCGGGGGTGGACAATGACATTGCGGATGCTTTGTCTCATTCGCAGTGGGGGAGATTCCGTGGGTTCGCCAAGGACGCGGACAGGACCCCGACCAGAATGCCGCACCAGCTGTGGTACGTAGGCAACACAGGATGTTGCAACTGGTTCTAGGTTCCCTAGCCCACTCCACGAAAGCCGTGTATCGGGCAGCATGGGAGGATTTCTTGCGTTCTGGTGCACAGCGGCGGGCCTCGTTAGCGGCTATGCAGGAAAATGTTATTCAGTTTATCTTGGACTTGGTGGAGAAGGGTCTTACGAAAGTGACGATAGCGGGCAAGCTAGTGGGAATTGCTTTCGTCGGGAAGCTATTGTGGGGCTATGCCCCCTCCTCGGGGGAACTTGGGGAGCGCATTTTGGAGGGTTGGGCGCAGGAATGTGGGCGCGCATCTCAGGCACGGAACCCTTTGTCATGGGAGCTGTTGCAGGGGGTGATTGGGGTTTTGCCTGGTTTTTGTTATGACATGAGGGAGGTGATACTGTTCTCCACACTGATGTCTTGGATGTTTTTCTGAGCTTTTCGGGTCTCGGAGTTGTTGGGGGCCAAAGCGGAGCAGGGGTTGTCTTGGAGGGAGGTTTCTTTTAGTGCCGACCGCGTTCACATATGGCTGAGGAAGGCTAAGACGGATCAGAGGGGCAGGGGAAAATGGGTTTCTTTGAAGAAGGGGCTGGCTCCGCAGGTTTGTCCTTTTCAGTGGGGTTTGAGGTGGAGGTCTTTTTCGGGGCTTTGGGGGGTTTGATCTTTGGACATGGGGATGGGAGATGTGTCAAGGCTTTGCAGCTTTTAGCGGTACTGCAGAAAGCTTTGGGCAGACTGGGGATCGACGGTAAGGATTTTGGGACGAATTAGTTTCGGATTGGCGCAGCTTCAGAAGCTTACTCTAGAGACTGGGAGCGGGGGGACATTATGAGGTTGGGTAGGTGGTCTTCGGACTGTTATCAACATTATGTGCGCAGCGTACCTGGGGGTTATAGCGCGTTTGTTTGTTCCTTTTTCCTGCTGTTCATTCATGTTTCTCGTTGCAGGTTCGGTGATGGGTCCCCTCGCCAGGGAGATGTCCATTTGGATTGTCGGCCATTCTTTTGTGAAACGGGCACAGTTCCAGGCCAGCTCAAGTTATTTTGGGGAAAATTGGGGGTTTAATAAAGATCTGTTTTCTGTGGGTTGGCGTGGCAGGGGTGGTATGCGGTGGAATGAGCTTTTACAGGTGCTCAACGGGATTTTGGTGGCTGGTAGGTGCCCCGATGTGTTGGTACTTCACTTAGGCGAAAACGACATGGTCAGGGAGACAGGCTTGGCACTGATGCGTTGCATGAAGAGGGATTTGGCGTTGATTAACGCTTGGTGGGCTGGTTGTTCTATTGTCTGGACAGAGTTCGTTCCTCGCAGGGTTTGGAGAGGGGCCGTTAACCCGGGTGTGGTGGATAAGGCCAGACGTAAGTTGAACACAGAAATGGTGAGGTTTTGTCGGCAGACGGGAATCTGCAGGATTGCGCATAAAGATATTAGATACGACACACAATTCTTCAGAGATGACGGGGTCCATTTATCCCGGCTGGGATAGATTTGTACCTTTTGGAGTTGAGAGAGGTATTGGCCAGGTTACTGGGTGTTTATAGGCGTTGAGAGGCGAGTTGGTGTGGTGTTGTGGGGGGGCAGAAAAAGAGGAAGGCGGCGTCTCCGCCTACACTCAAGCCTTTTTCTGGGTGGCGGGGTGGTTGACAGTTGGCCGGGATTGGCTGTAGTTTTTTGTTATATGTTGGTCGTTTGTGAGCAGGAGCAGGGAAAGGGTAACCAGGTAGGATACGTTTAGATTAGAGGTTGGTTAGTTACAGTAGCACAAAGGCAGGTAGGGATTAGGGTCACAGGAGTTTAGGATTTGGAAATGCTACATTGTGTAGGATTAGGTAAGAGTATGGTTATGGAATGTTATGTTGTAGTTCGTGGGGTGGGGGGATCTGATGTGGGGATCGTAAGGGTGGGGGGAGGAACAAGGGGTCAGGAAATTCTTTTATAGTGAGGTTCTTAGTTTTGGAAGGCAGTTGCCAAGGGTTGGAAATTGTGATATGCACATGTTTCAATAAAGCGGCCTTTTTCACACACAGAAAGTGGTCTTGTGTCGGCTTGCTCCCCCCCCCGCCCTTATCTCCCAAAGTGGGAGCTGCGCTGTCTCCAGGATGGCGAATCCATTTTGAACTTGGACGTGCACCCCAGCCTCCGCATGGGAATTGTGCAGATCCTTGGACCCTCTGGACGGGAGTCCCAGGTTCTGAAGCACATCGTGCAGCCCTTCACCCGCTACGGGGAGCAGCTGGAAGTCAGCCTGGCTGAGCCCTGTCGAGGCAGAGAGGACATACAACTGGAAATAGAGTACACGGCTGGGCAGGGGCCTGGGGTAAGAGGGAATAGAGTACACGGCTGGGTAGGGGCCTGGGGTAAGAGGGAAGTAGAATGGATGTAAGGGGAAATGAAACTGGGTTCGAAGGGATGAATGAGAGTAACTTACATGGCGTGAGTGGTCAAGATGATGATTATGGTAATTGTAGTGTCCTGGACTCACCAAGGCTTCCTTAGTTCAGCATACATAAGGACCCAGAGACAGATGACTCAGTGGATCCATTTCTTTAAATAACTAACGTTCCTATTTTACAAATCTCGCCAGATGCTGCAGTAATAATTACGTTACACAGAAAATGGCAACCCAGTAAAGTTGTCCCTTATGCTAGCTTGCGTATAGATTAAAGTAAAGGTAAATGACTGACCAGGAAATCATTCATACTCCTCATTTTTAGAAATAAAAACTGAATTAATTGCCCAAATAGTGACAAAACAAATTGCATTCAAAATATTCACATATGTGTAAAGATGTTTTTCAGCTTGTACCAATCCAAAGAAACAGGCGTATAAAAAATACTGAAAACAAACCTATGTATTTGCATATAAAATACAACGGGGTACATAAAAAAAAAAGTTTGATATTACCATCTGTTAGTAATTCTGCCAGGAATCTGCGCTATCCTAATCAAAATAAAATAGTTGTTAGCACCCCACATTGAACATTTCTCATATGAGATGACTGAGTTACATTTGTGCTGGAAGCCACTAGGTCTAAAGCACTGGCAACATGGTAGTTCCCTTCGACAGCTAGGAGCGCTCCTCTGGCGACCGGGGGGACAGCGGGATCAGAGTCCTCCATTGGTGAGACTCGTAGCGGCACTGTGGCATCGAGTGACACGAGGCCTGATTCAGGGTCGACCGTTTGCCCCGGAGGCGGACTTCTGGCTCATGCCACCCTTTGCTCACATAGATCAGGTTATGTCCACGGATAAATGGAAAGACGGGGTTGCCTGATGTTGTCTGACCTTTACCCGGATAATAAATTCGTTACTTATCAGGAGGCGGTGAGTAACTTCGAGCTGGGATATGGGCAGTTTCTGCAGTATGCTAAGATAGCGGCAACGGCGCGGCACCCGTTGGCCCTCATTCCCGGAAGCCCCAGAGCACACTCACACCCTGGTCACTATGCACGCCATGGCTGGGGGGCGAAAATTTGTCACTCACCTCTATAGGGCATTACGAGAGGATAAGAAAAATAGGCCCCTAAAAATAGAGGATTCTTGGCAGCGGGTGTGTGCGCAGGAGATTACGACTCGAGACTGGGAAAAGATACACGAAGGGGTCCGGAAGGTGTCAGTATGCAATCGCTTTAAACAAATTCAATATAATATAATACATATGACTTATCTCTCACCCAAACGGCTCCAGGCCATTGATAATTCCAGAGACCCACATTGCCCCAGGTGTCGTGGTGCTCCGGCGGATTTCCCGCACATGGTGTGGTGTTGCCCTAAGATCCAGACATATTGGCGAATGGTCCTAGAGGACCTGACCAGGATAACGGGTTGGGTACTTGACCTGGACCCGCGTGCTTGCCTATTGGGCCTGATTCCACAAGATCCTAAGCGCAAGACGAGTAGGCGGTTCCTGATTCTGGGCCTCGTGATCGCCAAAAAGCGTATCGCGATCCATTGGCTAACCCAGCAGGGGCCCCTAGTGGCGAAGTGGAGGACTGATTTAAGGGAGTGGGCACTAGCAGAAGAAGTGCATATGCGTAACACCAGGAGAGATAACAAACTACCAGAAGTGCTGCTGGCGTGGGGAGTTATGATTCAGGAGATAGCCACACACACCGCACAATCCACACAGGCAGGTTCAGAGCCGCCGCATTCTGCAGGGGGGACGGCCCCAGATTCTAGGGAACAGATGCAAGGGGACCCAGTATAGGCGATACGACACATGGACCTCGAGTTACCCAGACCCGGCAGGATGGGGGGGGAGAGGGGAGGGATGGGAAGCGACGGGAAGGGGTTCAGGGAGAGTTAGTTGGGGAAGGGGGAGATAAGTTGCAGTTAAGTTTGGATGATGTTTATAACACTGAATAAGAACAATATCGAAAAGTGACCGGGAGGACTCCTCCACTGATAAGACTGGTGGTCTAATTTCTGATTTGTATTCTCACAAAAACGGCAGAGGCAGAAACGATTGCTGTTGCTTGATATACATTGTTTGCTGTGCTGGAGGAACACCTAATAAATAAATAAAAAAAAATAACATGGTAGTTCCCTTGAAATAACTTGGCAACAAATGGTGTTTTGACATGCAGGTATTCCTTTAAGCCCCAGAACACACAGAGTATTTGTCTCATGGGCTATGTCCTGCAAAGGGGTCACTTAAACAGAAATAGAAACCCTTAATATTGTATGTTGTAAAATTAACCATGCTTTTAAATCTGTTGAGAATTCCCCAGGACATAAAGTGTCAATTCCACTAAAGTATCAATGGTGTTTTTAAATCCTGAGGGGGACAATGAACAATATAAATGCAACTTTTGTTACACATTTCTTCAGGTTTGCTTTGAGAAGAATGAGCATATTCTCTATAATGGTTGTTCCTAAATGTGTATAATAATTTTAGCAATTAACCTGGCACGAGTAGAGAAAGGGGCAACCTTGAATGGGTCGCAGGAGTAACAGCAGGCAGGTGGCGTAAATAACAGTTTCACTGTAACACTGGCACAGTAGTGCAAAAAGTAGTGCTTTCTTTGTGCAGTGATTTCGCATTGCTTATCTATTATATCCAGTACAAGATTTGTGCTTCTTTTGACAGGCCCAGGCTTAGTGTGACAGCAGAATAAGGTTTCAGAGGCCTTGGAAAATCATATAAATGTTACTAGACCTGTGGGTCTAGTAACTTCAATAATTTACATGACCTAACTGTAATGTACTTGACCCGTAAACTGTTCTCAAATTGTGTGATCCTAGGCAAACGTTTTATTTTACAGGCACCTTTTTCTCCATGATCACATATGAGAACACTTTCAAATATGTGAGTTCAGCATTTCTGCTGTACAAAAAAAATCCTGTTTTATTTAATAGATGAGACATTTGCTCTGTGTATAATTAGAATCTGGCTCACATATTGGGTACACATGACCCCTGACTGGCCTCTCAGTTCACTAATAGCATAGCATTGCTATCAGGGCAGGGGCAGGAATGTTTCTCAGTTATAATATATTACTAAATCATGATGTCGTGGTGCAGCTCAAAGGGTCATTTACAGATAGCACATCAGTAATGAAATGGCCACAAGCTTTCTCACTAACATGCAGTTATGCTGATAAAACTATGTAGCTTATAAACAATAATGTGTGGAAATTGGGTGTCAGCAAAAATAGTTATTATTTACAAATCACCAATTAAAGTGTTCTGATTTATTTTCAGACTATTCAAATCTTGTTTTTCATCACACAGATTTACAAAAAAGTTGCTATCATCACTAATGAATATATTTTGAAATGTTTGCACAGTTCACTTATTAGCTGTTAAGATGTTGTGCATTAGAATAAATATCTGATATCACACAGCCTTTCATTTCACACTCTATGTACAGCACCACTGTTAGACAGTTCATTATACAAAATCCTCTTACTTTTCAGTCTGAAAAAGAAAAGTAATTGTAAGAAGGCCTAAACTGTCTTGGGAACAAATAGCAAATATGGCATGACAAAAACAAGATATAAATGCTCTTTTAATTGCTCATTTACTCTGAGTGAACAGAACACCTGTTCTTTGTCTGCCCACAAGAACCAACCACTAGGCCATAAAAGGCCATAAAAGTAGCTAGCCCTTATAAAATCCGACTTGCCATAGCGAGTGGACGAGTAGATTTCTCAAGGCCTGTTTCCTAAGCTTTTTGCTGGCAAACCGCAGTAGTTTGAAGAGGCAGATCACAGCCTGTGTCTACGAAAGGGGGGTGCCAGTGGACTGCCACTTCATAGACCCCATCCTGGAGAACAAAAACACAAGGCATACGTTGAAGAAAATTCTACACCTGCCTTAAAATGCACTCTGAACAGTAGCAGACTACAGGAGGCAGTCCATAAACCCTAAAGAGACAAGGGCAATAATCTGTAACAAAAAACAATGCCTCAAGGGTGTCATTCACAGGTCAATTATATGTGGCACAATTAATTACAACGGATTAAATCCAAAAGGGAAGAAAACCAGGGAGACATTTTCAAGTAAATGTAAAGTGTGTTTCAATTGACAAACATGTTGGCCATATTAAACTTCATATGTACAAGCACATGGGTCAGTAGCACTGTGTTACATGAATTGAAATGTAACCAACAAAATACGGTGCACAAGTGCTTGTGAAGTGTAGTGACGGTGCAAGTGACACGTGACGTGGTATGTACAGCGAGGGCAGTGGTCGCAACAAGAATTTCAGTTGAATAGGGGCACCAAGAGTTCCGCTGTGGAAGTCAACTGCGTTTCGGCCTGTAGAAGTGTTAGGCCATCACCAGGACCAGGTTACGTATTTAATAAGGTTGCAGTGCTGGGGATAAAAGGATATACATATAGAATTTCGTATATGTATACAATATAATAAGTGGACCAAGAGGGACAGATAAAGCAAGGTAGCAATGTGTGGGGGAAGTTGGAGAAGGGGGGGATGAATTGAAGCCTGACTTGGATCAAGGGTTACGGAGAGCAAACTGCAGAAAAATACCGCGTGACTAGGCTCCTGAATTGAAAGAAAAGTGGGTGTGCGCATAGAGAATTGGTCAGAAAAACCCACTCGGGATAACCAAATGGGGAATTTTCCAGGAACGTGGATTTAAGGAGCCCTCTTGGAACCTGTGCGCAAAAAGAGCAGTTTAGAGGCATGTGGGGGTGGGTACAGGAGGTCTGTAATTAATGAGTATGAGGTCGCACTTACTGGGGGAGTAAGAGTCAGAGATACGAGATTGCTCCTGAAGATCTCTGGGCAGGATATCTGAGGAGGAAGAACAAGGTGCTTAGAAGCCATTTTGAGGTCAGGCGTGCCGTGTCGAAGTTTAATTATAATCAAAAGGGCTCCCCAGTGATAGGGCAGTCAAGGCGCCCCGAGTGTAGTACAGATTTAGTAAAAAATAGTGGATAAACTGAGAAGTGGCCCACGTTTATACTGTTCAGTCTAGGTCAGTCAAAATGCTTTTTTTAATTTAATCAATTCTATTAAATGAACCCATTATGCCCTGTTTGTACATAGCCTTAGTTTTCTGTTTTTCTTAATCTTGCTTCTTCTCCTGTCTACTTCTGTAGATAATTTGGTTGGACCCATGTCAAACTGCCCAGAAGGAGAGTCCCTTCCTTTATACCTGTGGTTTTCCTGTCCATAACAGACCCTCTTCCCTGGGTTACATACACCTCTGAAAAAGAACACCTTCTCAGCTCAAATTCAGGTATGTGTGTCGACTGTGCTCATCCTCCTGTCTTTTATCTTGCCAGGTTTGTTGGCTTGGTCCAGAACAGACTGCAGGAAAGCAGAAGCCATATGTTTACACACAAGACCAGGCAGTTCTGAACAGATGTTTTTTCCCATGCTTTGACACTCCTGCAGTTAAAAGCACATACTGTGCCACAATTAAGGTAAGCATTAACATTGACTTAGATGGAATTCATTTATTGTCTGGCAGTGCTCTGCTCACTGCAGTGCCTGTGAATAAATGTTAATTGCATTCATTGTCATATTGTGGCATTTTCTCTTCTAGAACTTATTTCTTCCTGGATGAAGTCTTAAAATATGTTTGGTAGGGTCCAAAGTACCTGGCACTGTAATTGTGTGCTGCGCTGCTCCTCATTTCAGTATCCTAATAGTTTTTCCAAGAAATGTGACCAATATAAAATGTACTCCATGATTTCATTTGTTGTTGCTCTCCAGATCGAGAGTGCAGTAGCTCTCTGGTTCTACTCAATGTGAAGTTCCCTTTATTGTGATTCTCCATAGGTTATGACTAGATTAAGGGTTGGCAGCAGCTTTTTGGTAGTTGTTAGGTACATGTAATCTCTACCCACACCAAGTTGGGGCAACTGCCTCACTGGTTAAATCTGGATTATTTGTCATGTCTGGGCCTCTTCTGTCCCTTGATTGTGAGAGGCATGTGGGAGGAGTACGTGTGTACATGTGAAGGCGTACTTTAGTAGGAGTGTGTTTGTAGTTCCCTGTCTTAGGTGACTAGGATACTGCGAATAGATGTTGTACTTCAGAACTGTCTTCCTCTTTCCCACGTTGCTCTCTCTCTACCCCACCTGGCATTAGCCATTCTATTCTAGGTGTTGTGTAGCTGCCTCTGAGTCCTTATCCATGTCAGTAAAGCAGGAAGATTTGCTTTTGTTCATCTTCCCTGGCTAAAGCCATACCCTGCAGTTAAGAACGTGAAAAGAAATACCTGAAAATAAACTATGACCACTGCTAAAGACTTTCATATCGATGTTGTGTTCCCTGACCATACCCAGCACCCTTTGTCGAGCTATAGGAGGGACTGTGAACACAGCAATAGTCACTTATTTGATGGTTTTGTTCTCGCGTCTGGATTGCCCGATGCACTTTTCCTCACCTGCAACTGATGCTCCCCTTGTTTAAAAAACAAAAGAAAAAAACACCTGGTGTTGCAGACCTTCTTGGCTTATTCGGCCTCCCACTGACTGAAAACCTAATCATGAAGGTTGCTTCATCATCTCCTCCTAACAGTGATACAGACTGAGCTCAGGTGCATGAAGCCTGATAATTGTCCCTATCAATTCGGGAAGTTCTGAGGCTGGGTCCCACCCCTCGGATCACATGCCAAGCGCAACTACTGTCTCCATTTCTACAGCCTTCCTCAACTGCAGTGTGGTGACCACAAGTGGCTTGCTCTGATAATGCAAAGGTTGTAAGCAAAACATGTGAAAAATCAGACTAAGCCCTCACTTTCTTTTTTTCAAAACAATTCTTTATTAGTGCTTTAACATTTGGCATAGTATGACTGAGGTGTGATGTATATACTAGAGGTGGGTGATGAATTCCGTCCGCCAACGGAGTTTACAGAGTTTTGACCGCTCCGCGTTACGCTTGTGACTCGAAGTTCTGGCCAAACTCTGCCACTCACAGTGTGGTGGAGTTTTTTCGCACACGCAGCTTGCAGACTATAAGTTGGCGAGCGTGAGTGAGAATTGGCGTCCCCTAGCACCATTTTCAGGCCCTAGGAGGGCACCCGGTGAGGATCTCTGAACACGGGTTTTTTCACAACCGTTCACAGTGAGAAAGCTGCCACTCAAGTAGAAAATCTACTCAAGAGGTAGCAAAGAACCAGCACCCTCTTGCGCGCCCCGTGGTGCTGATTTTGCAGTGCGGAACAAGCTTCCGGTACTAAAGATCAGCGCAAACAGCTCGAAATGCCAATTTCCTCCATTAGCGGACCTCTGCAGAATCTGGCAGAGTTTTCATGTAACTTTGCAGAACTCTGCAGAGTATAAACTCCACGTGTTCCGTCCACCCCTAATATATACTTTCATCGACATTTCTCACAAACGACAATATAGCGTCAAAAGTAGTACTTATTGCTTAGAACAGGTACACATGTCATTCAAAAACAAGAAAGAACAAGAAAGAGGATAAGAGCAAGAAAGAGAAAAAGCCGAAAAACAGTTAAGACAGGGTAGTAGCTCAACAAAGCCATTTCACCCACAGGTGTGAGCTCTCAAAGTGCATTGCTGGGCAGAAGGAAATGTAATCTGTGTAGGCTGAAGTAAAGGTAATAAAGTGCAGGCCACGAGACAACTGCCTTTTACGAGCAGGTAGTAGGTATCTCTGTCAGTGGCATAAATAGGAGTGCCTTCAGCCAGCAGAAACAATTTCCTATATACCCAGCCCTGGTGAATGAGGAGTCAATGAGGGTGAGAGAGAAAGGGTTAGTGTGTAAAATGTGTGGGAAAATAAATTATGGCTTTCAACTAATGTTACTAATGGATCCCAAATTCTGTTAAATGAGTCTACATACAATACCAATTGTGGAGTATTTTCTATGTAGCGAACTTAGGTTGTGCTTCCTGTGGACCTCGATAATAGGTTTCCAATAGTGATGCCCAGTAATCATCCGTATAATCAATTTCAAGATTTCTTGCACCCTTGTAGTTTCCTCATTGTGTCACATAATCATATATGGGTGACAGACGTGGGCATCTCAGGGTGGGCGCAAGTGAGGCAGTGTTTTAATTGTTAAAAGTTCAACTGCTGTTCCATATCCATACCGCAAAGTTGTGCTAAGTGATCCAAATCAAGGAAAGATGTTAAAAAAATAAATGCTGGATTGTTCATATACCCTTGCCTACCTACTGTAGAACATTGAATGGCCACCTGTTTTGATGCTTGTATTGGTTTTGCATAAAGACAGGTGTGCAGTTTTAGTTGTTTATGTATGAACATCCAGGTTAATATCAATGATTTAGTGACAGGATCTATTCGACCCAACTTTTGTGTATCAACTGCATATATTTCAGCTGACCCCAAATGGGTAGTCATGAACTCCCTTTCCAATTTTGCCCAGTTCAGGGAGTACTCTGTGTCATTGTGTATTAAATATGTTATCTAAGAAAGCTTCAAGGCCGACTAGTAATTTTCTATGTTCAGAAGACTAAGCCAAACTGCCAAAGTGTGTGCGTATATTTTCGAAGGGTCACACTTTGTTCCAAACAAAAAGCCTTATATCTCTGTCTATTGCTTGCAAAATGCACCAGAGGACCAGCACAGGGAGGATTCCCAGTGCGTAGCTAAACCGTGGGACAGTCCCCATTGTGATTGTCTGCTACCTCTGCCAAAAGGATAGTTATAACTCATCTCAACTCTTAAAATCTGGAAACATTTGTTGCATTTGGGGTTAACATTGTTAGTAACCAGGGGTTGAGAGAACTATACTGTTTGAGAATTCTAAGTGTTGATAAGTGTGGGTACCCTGCGAGGTCCACTAATGTGTGTCTATTGCCTGTAATTGTGTTTGACAAAACCTCAACAAAATGTTTGTATTAAAACAAGATTGTTCTTAACTATGCCTGTCATTCCTGTGTTCAGCAGGACCCCAAGATACTTCAGATTTTTAAGTCACCCATTGGAAGTCATCGTTCACTTGTAGTTCATGCCTAAAATAGGGCGTGCTTAACATTTTGACCAGTTAATCTTATAACCCGAAAAAACAGAGAAATCATCAGTTGGTGTCATAAGGGCAGGTTTAGAGTTATGAGTGTCTGCAATAGTTAGAATGCTATTATCCGCATACAGTAAAGCTTTGATTTCTCTGCCTGTGATTATAATCACCCTAATCATCAGCGTGTGTCTAATCTCAATACTCTAGTACTTGAGAGGCAATAGAAACTGGGATTTGGTACCTGTGCCCTGGGGTTGTCATAACAGCAAATCCCTGGGATTTGTAAGCACTGAAAGACTGTGAGTGATTGACAACTGGCTTTGCAAAGCTGCTGCCCAGAACCAGGCCCAGGGAACGGCCATTACCCCCAGGTCCCTCCGTCCTCGACACCGTCAGTGACAAATGAGATTTACTATCTCAATGACAGACAAAAGAACGAAGGAATGCTGGACCTACCCCTCCCCCTCCCACTGGGAGTACTTAAGGAGTACCGTCCCAGCATTCCTCCTGTTCTTTTTTCTGTCTTACTGACAGTGTGGACGCGGCAGGAGCTGGACGCTCCTGCCTTCTTCTGGACTTACTTGGGGGCTGCTGGTTCTCATTCCAGGTTCCGGCGGACCTCCGTGGATGTCCTCTCCCCCCCTGCCGGGCTTGGGGGGAGTGGCGCGGGCTTCTTCATGTCTCTGGGCCTCGCGGCGGTGTAATACCGCGTTGGCTTTCTCCTTGCCCGATGGCCGCCCCTCCTGGCCTGCCGGGCTTGCTAGGGGGCGCGGCCGAGCTGCTCCGATTGGTTGTGGCTCCTTCCTCTTCCGGGTTTTCGTCTTGCCTGACTTCCGGTTTAGGGCTTTGAGGACGGAAGTCAGGCGCCTCGAGGTTCCCGGCTGGAGGTGGCTCGTTAAAACGAGCTGAGGGGGTGAGTACCGCATAGCGGTTGTTATTTCCTTGTGTTTTGGCGGTGGTTGGTGTGTTGTTGGCGATGGGGAAACATTCCAGAAAGCGTCATCACAGGGAGAGGTCTTCCTCTTCTTCTAGTACTTCCAGGTCTCCCTCCCCTGCCAGGTCCAGGCGCCGTGATGCTGGTGCTGATGCGCATATTAAGCGCTTGATCAGGGAAACCTTGACGGAGATGGGGGATGTTGGATCCCGTCGCAAGTGCCCTGCTCCTGTTTCTTCGGACTCCAGTGGCGATGAGTCTGCGTGGTTGGGGGATGAAGAGTTGAAAGGGAAATATGTGGACAAGGATGCTATGGCTGGTATTTTGCAGCATGTTAAGGAGAACATGGGGTTCCCTGACGGGGACGCGCCTAGTACCTCTAGGGGCCCTTTGTTGCGACAGTTTCAGAGTGCTGCCACTGTCGATGTGCCTGTCCATCCCTTCATCAAAGATGTTTTGAAACGCGAGTGGGCTGATCCTGATCGCATCCTGATTCCGCGATTCATGGCGAAACTCTATCCTCTGCAGGATATGGCTACTGAACTGCCTGATTCGATTCCTATTGATTCTTTTGTGGCGAGTTTGGTGGGGCGTACTTCCCTTGCTGAGGACGCTGTGCTGAAAGATCCGGTTGACAAGAAGGCGGATGTGGCGCTCCGTAAGGTGTATTCTGGTTCCCACCTGGCCTTGAGGGCGGGCATCTACGGGACTTATGTGTCGCAGTCCCTGTTGTCTGACCTGAAGTCTCTCTATCAGTCGATGGATAATGCCACGGACTGTTCTGGTTTGCTTGAGCAGATTGAGCGTCAGGTGGAGCTGCTGTCTGATGTCTCCTTTGACGTTGTGCGTGCTTCTGCTCTGTCCGGGGGGGCTTGTGTGGCTGCCCGTCGCAGTCTTGTCCTTAAGGACTGGAAGACGGACTCTGCGCAGAAAGCATGCGCTTTGAGGTTGCCCTTTCAGGGTACAATGTTGTTTGGGGGGGAGTTGGAGGCGAAATTGCACAAGTTATTTAAGGAAAAGAAGCATTCTTCTTCTTTTAAAGTCTCCTCTACTGCTCCTGTCACTTCTAAACCCAAATCTTTCTTTCGCCCTACTTCTCGTAGGCAGTTTGTGAGAGGCCAGGGTAGGTTTGCTTCTGGCCGTGGTCGGGACCGTAAGGCTAAGTCCCCTCCTCCTGCCAAGCCACGTTCCTGACTCTTTGGCGGTGGTTCCCGGGTTGTTGGTTGGAGGGCGGCTGCGCTTCTTCCTGGATGCCTGGGTTCAGTCTTGTTCCGACGTCTGGGTGTTGGACGTGATTCGCCAGGGTTATGTTCTGGAGTTTACGGCTACTCCTCCAGACTCGGGTGTTCGGCCAACTCCTTGGCCTTCGAGTCGTGTGAAGCGGTCTCATCTTTCTCTCGGGATTCTGGACCTTCTTCGGAAGGGTGCCATTCAGGAGGTTCCCCCGTTGGAGACGGGGTTGGGTTTCTATTCCCTGGTCTTTCTGGTTCCAAAGAACACGGGGGGTTTCCGCTTGATTTTGGATCTGCGGGTGATGAACAAATGGGTGGCCAAGATTCCTTTCCGCATGGAGACCTTGCAGAGGGTGATTCCGTTGGTGCTGCCAGGTCACTTCATGTGTACCCTCGATCTTCAGGATGCGTATTATCATGTCTCGGTCCATCCTCGGTCCCGCAGGTTTCTGCGGTTTTGTGTTCAGGGGCGTCATTACCAGTTCATGGTATTGCCCTTCGGTCTCCGGTCGGCGCCGCGGGTGTTTACGAAGGTGGTGGCGCCTTTGGTCGCGTGGCTTCATCTCCAAGGGGTGATGGTGTACCCCTATTTAGACGACTGGTTGATCCATGCTCCATCTCGGGTCCTGTTGCTGGAGGCCAGGGAAGTGGTGTGCTCGGCGTTGCGGGCCCATGGGTTTCTGATCAACTTGCCCAAATGTCAGCTGACGCCGTCGCAGGACATGGTTTTCATTGGGGCCCGCTTCCGTTCGGATCTGAACCGTGTGTTCCTCCCCGAGCCTCGGGTTGTGACGTTGGTGTCCCTTGCTCGTCGTTTCCGGGTGGGGGGTGCTTTTCCGGTACGCCTTTGGTTGCGTCTTATGGGTCTGATGGCGGCGACAGTTTTTACGGTGGCCTGGGCACGTTTTCATCTGCGCCCCCTTTGGGTGTACCTCCTGTCTCTCTGGGATCCCCTGTCCCGCGACTTGGATGTTCTTATTCCTGTGTCTCCGGTGGTCCTCCCGGTTCTTCTTTGGTGGTCTGTGAGGGATCATCTGTCTTCGGGTCTGCCCCTGCAGTCTGCTCCTTCTCTGGTCTTGACGTCGGATGCCAGCGCCTTGGGTTGGGGGGCGACCTTGGGGTCTCGTTCCCTTCAGGGTCGTTGGTCCCTCCTGGAGAGCCGCCGGTCGTCCAACTGGAGAGAGCTCACGGCGGTGTCCCGAGCTGTGATGGGTTTTCGGGATCTGTTGCTCGGTCGGAACGTGTTGGTGCGGTCCGACAATATGGTAACGGTGGCTTATCTGAATCATCAAGGGGGGATTCGTTCGGCTTCCTTGAATGCGATAGTGGTGCCCCTGTTTTGTTGGGCGGAGGGCCATCTGCTGTCTCTGACGGCGGTTCATCTTCGGGGAGTGGACAACTTTGTGGCGGATGCCCTGAGTCGGTGCTTTCCGGATTCTCTGGAGTTGTCTCTCACCCCGGTTGCGTTTCGGCTTGTGTGCGGGAGGTTTGGGCGTCCCTTTCTGGACCTCTTTGCCTCCCGGCACAATGCTCAGCTCCCTCGGTTCTGCTCCCGGTTTCTGCAGGAGGGTTGCTGGGGGGTGGACGCTCTGTCTCTCCCGTGGCCTTCGCGTCTCCTCTATGCCTTCCCCCCCCTGGCTCTGGTTCCCAGGTTTCTGGCCCGTTTGTGTCAGGAGGATCGGGTGGTGGTGGCGGTCCTGCCGTTTTGGCCTCGGAGGTCTTGGTTTCCGACGGTGCGTCTTTTGGCGGTGCAGGGTCCCTGGTTTCTTCCCCTGTCTCCGTCTCCGCTTCGATCTTCCCCGTGCCTGTCGCTTCTCCGGTTGCGGTTGTCGGTGTGGAAGTTGAGAGGCAGGGTTGGAGACGGCGCGGTTTCCCAGAACATTTAGCGGTGGCTCTTCAGCGTTCCCGGCGGCCTTCTACCCTTAAGGCTTATGATAGGCATTGGGGTAATTTTGATCGTTGGTGTTCGGCGTTGGGGGTCTCCCCTTTGTTCTGTTCCTTGCAGGTTGTCCTTCAATTTTTGTGGGAGGGTTTCGAGAAGGGTTTGGCTGTGTCTACTCTGCGGGCCCAGTGGGCCGCTGTTCGGGCTTTTCGTTCCCCGTGGGGGAATCTTTCGGATATTGAGGACTTGGTTTCTCGTCTTCTCCGCAGTTTTTCTGTTTCTCGGCCTGTTCCTCGTCCTTCTTTTCCCCTGTGGGATTTGCCTTTGGTCCTTCGGGTTTTGATCGGTCCTCCTTTTGAGCCTTTGGATGTGGTGGATTTAAAATTTCTCACTCTCAAGGTGGTTTTCCTGGTGGCTGTCACCTCTGCTCGTCGTCTTGGGGAGTTGGGTGCCTTGATGGCGCGGCCTCCTTTTCTTTCATTCACGGAGGGGGGTGTGGTGCTCCGACTGGATTCTTCTTTTGTGCCGAAGGTTTCTTCGCAGTTTCACAGGTGTCAGGAGTTGGTCTTACCTGCCCTGGGCTCTGTTTTGGATTCTCCTGGGGGTCCCCAGTGGTCTTTGTTGGATGTGTGCAGGGCTTTGCGCATTTATCTGGACCGTACGGCGGTTTTTCGCAAGTCGGACTCCCTTTTTGTCTCCTTTGGTGCGGCTTCGCTTGGGAGTAAGGCTTCTTCTGTGTCCATCGGCCGTTGGCTGAAGCAAGTCATTTCCTTGGCCTACTCTCTGTCTGGTTCTCCTCCTCCTTTGGGGGTTCAGGGTCGTTCTACGAGAGGGGTGGCTGCTTCTTGGGCGGAGGTTCAGGGTGTCCCTCTCTCTGAGATTTGTAGGGCTGCCACGTGGGCCTCTTCCAATACTTTTATCAGGCATTATCGCCTCCTCAATCTGTTGGGGGATGATGGAGGTTTTGCTTTGGGGGTGTTGAGCTCTGTTCGCTCCTAAATGTTTTTTTCTACTTTGTTTCCAATAAATCTCTGGGTTTGTTTGCTATCCTGGTGGTTTGTTGTGTTTTCTGGTATGAATGCCGGGGTTTGCTTTGGTATTTCTCATTTGTCACTGACGGTGTCGAGGACGGAGGGACCTGGGGGTAATGTCCTATTACTTACCGGTAATCTTCATTACTCCGGGTCCCGTAGTCCTCGACACCGTCATGACTTCCCTCCCTCCCTCCCTGTCTGCCGGCCTTCATTGGGGCTTGGTATTTCAGGAGGAATGCTGGGACGGTACTCCTTAAGTACTCCCAGTGGGAGGGGGAGGGGTAGGTCCAGCATTCCTTCGTTCTTTTGTCTGTCATTGAGATAGTAAATCTCATTTGTCACTGACGGTGTCGAGGACTACGGGACCCGGAGTAATGAAGATTACCGGTAAGTAATAGGACATTCCCGTTTGTGTTCATCTGTTTCTGTCGGTCTTAGGTGTGTCTCTTGCTAAAGTGCAATGCCCATTCTTTTCGTTGTCAAATATTGCAGATTCATTTATCTTTTAATGAAGTGTAAAATGTCTTTCACATTCAATTAGATTATGTTAAGGGGAGTAGTTAGTTTGCCAGTACCACTATGAGGCATACATGGTGGTATAGTTGGCACTTGCTCTGTTTAGTACTCACTATGCCATTAAATTATAAACAACAACAAAAAAGGGAGGTTGGAGTGCAAAGTTCAGACCCTTGGGTAATGGGGATATGGGTAACTTTGTGGTTAAACCTTAAAGTTGAACTGAGGCATTTGGACTTTGCCGACGGAAAGAGTCTCTCATTAAATCCGTAAGAATTTTCTCTGGCAGACTAGAGGCCAGATGTACGACTATTCCTTTTTGCGAGTATCAAATTGCAATGTTTTGTGACTCGCAAAATGGAATGTACAACAACTGTTTGCAATTACTAATGGGGTCGCAAATGACCTGCCTCATCAATATTCATGAGGCAGGTCTCAATTGCAATCCATTGGGAATGGCAAGGGCTCGCAGGGATGGTGACCTACTGGAGTCAGCAGACTACCATGTCTGTGACTGCTTTTTCAATAAAGCAGGTTTAAAAAAAGAAAAAGAAAATGCAGCCTGTTTTCCATAAAGGAAAATGGGATGCATTTAAAAAAGAAAAATTAAACGGTTCTGTTTCATGTTTTAAGAGAAGGCAGTGATCCGTGGGACCCCTGCCAGCTCTTAAAAATTATTTTTGCATCCAATCACAAAGGTGAAGGGTTTCCCCAGGGACCCCTTCTGGTTTGCGAGTGGCTTACCACCTATTTGAAGTAGGTGGTAACCTGCATGTGTTGTGCGACCGCCAATGTGGTTGCAAAATAATGGTACATACCTTTCTGACTCGCTATTAGGAAGGGACGCACTTGACATGCCCCTTCCTAATAGCAACTCTCAAACACTATTTTGCGAGTCCCCAACTCACTAAATAGCGTTTTTACATACCACCACCCTTTTTGCGGTTGCAAACGGGCCGATTTCCCGTTTGCGACCGCTAAAAAAGTGGTTGTTCGTCTGGCCCTAGATTCCTACTCTGGGACTGCCAGGGAAGCCACTTGCGATTCCTTATATCCTTAACTTTAGAGAAACTCAACTGACAATAGGATCTTTACATATCCTCGCCAGAGGCAACACCATGTATCTGTAAGGAGGGCTGGTACCTGTAATGATGGGCGTCATTATATTATTCCTAAGGTGGGTAAACATAATATATTTGTGTGTCATTTAACCTGACTTTGTCCCTTGCTATGGCAACCTTTCCTCAGTGGAGGTATTCAGCAAACATCTGCATTCACCCCTGTCTCTGCTCACTGTCTCTAGTGTCTCTACTACTTTCAATGGTGGTGCTTAGGGCATTGATGAGAACGATTCGGCTTTCTTTGTCTGCCGCCTGGCACCGTGAAAGTAGTGGGTTGTTACACTTCCATATCTGAGAGTTTTAAGGAATCCAGGAACACTTCTAGTTCATCTGGTTTGCAAATTCTGTCGTCTTGTATACTGTGACGATTAGGACAGCAATGCTAGTATTCGTGTTTTCATTTCAGGTTGGTATCAAAAGAGAAGTCTGCTGAGATGTGTATCTTGTCTTCCTTGAAGGTGTATGGGCCATTTTTCTTGGTCGCTTGAATGACCTATGTAGCTTGCTGGCATCTGACAAACCATTATCAGACCCTGTCAGTTCAAGTTGTCAGGTTAAAAAAACATTGTCTTTTTCCAATCCTTCCGAGATGCCTCGGAATCAGTGACTTTTTGGTGTCGTTGCCATACTTCTTGGCCCCAGTCATGGATGTTGCCCTGTGTTGACTCTAGGCTTTCTACACTCTTTCCTGATTTTTTTTCTCGTCCGGTCTGGAAGTTCGCAATGTTTCCTCTCATAGAGTGTAGGATGTTGGACATATCCCCTAGTTTGGATTCTAGGCTGAATACTTTTGAGCCCACCATTTTGATTTCTTTTACTGTGGTTTCTGAACTAATGCCTTTAGATTTGGCTGTTTCTGTGGTGGGGGTTGACTTGCCTCCACCCGCTACTTCTTTGAACAGTAGCCGACTAGATGATTTGCCAGTAGCGATCTTGAATGGGAAGTGAGTCCATAATGTTGTGCAGGAGACAGGTGTGCATGATGGCACCAGCAATCGGAGACAGGGCAGGACTTACTGATGCCAGTTCATGTAATATTCCCCCTTGTGACTCGGCAGGTAGCACAAAGTCTCCCAGACAGAGCACTGCATACAAAGGGTGGCACACTGGTGTGTAGAGGAGTGAGGGCAGTTGTCACAATTGAGAACATCAATAGAAATGTTTAAAGGTGCTTTGCCAGCAGATGCGTTTCGTCCCATACCAGCAGTTGTAGATGTGAATGCAGAAGTTTGTGTACACTGCTGTATATTCTTATGCTATCTTATCATCCTCAAGGAATCAGGATTGCTCCGACACAATGGTAGTTATCATTTCTCCCCACAAAGTGTAAGTGGTTTAGCTTAGACATGTCGCATACATTGTAGGGAAGGACTGCAGTGTGGGAGGTCCATATTGCAGTGGGAAAGCTGGCGATATGGATCGTGCCACAGAGTCTGCAGTGTGTTTTCCCAATGCCTCGGTGGCTTTCTGCAAACAGAGTGGCGCAAGCAGCGCCTTCCCATTGAGGATCATGTTATTTACTTTGTGGGGCTGTATAGGCGTCCATGAATGCCACAGGCTGGGTTTTAACAATCCAGGTCACAAAAGCTCTCCAGCATCCCCGGTAGGCCGGAAGGGTCTCTGAATGCTTCTCGCCTCCACCTGACCTCCCAATTCACAAGTAGTGCAGGTCTAGGAATATCTAGTGGAATGCTCAGGAATGCAGATGTCTCTCGCTGGGGCCGACTTCTCGTTGCTGGCCTGCCAAACACTTTCAGACGGGTGTGGCCTACTCTGGGTGTTTGTGCTTTGGGAATGCCAGCTTTTCCCCGCGTATTACTATCAGGCCCCACTCTGCATGAGTCCAGAAGCGACTGGGAGAACACTGAGCTCTGTATACTCAATGATGACTTGCATTCTTTGGGAGCTATGTCATTACGCATGTTTTCACCCTCACTGTCTCTGCGGGTTGCTTCAAAATGAGGGCCGGCATTCCATGTGGTGTTTTTACGTATATGGGAATTGTATTCCAATCTACAGGCATGACAGTTAGAAGAGTCGGAGGAGTGCTTGTGCTCTGTCCTGCTTAAGCCAGCTGGGGTTTTAATTGTACCAATAAATGGAAACTTCTACCTTGATGAACTAGTCTTATCTTCAAACTTGGTGACGAGTCACTAACCCCAGCCATACCACGCGTGTTCAAACTGCAATCTGTCACATTGGAGCAACATCCTTCAATTCAGCCGAAATCGAGCAAGTACATTTTAAATATTGTTACCTTCCTACACGTGGAGGCCAGTGCAGTGTTTATACTCTCCTTCGAGAATTTTTATTTAGATTGCAGGCAAATCAAGCTGAGAGGCTCGTGGGACGAATTTGTTTCAGCGCGAGCCCACGCCACATGTTCGTGTTAAAAACTAAGCACGCATTGGGAAAAAAGGGTAAACAAGACCTCTCACCTTAGAGAAAACTGTTACGTGCGCTATAGTGGCGTTTTTGAACATTTGGGCACAACACCATTGCAAGTAATGGAAGACGTGCATAAGTGGTACTGAGTTGAATCCAGTACTACTTGTTCCTACAATTTACTGCGGTGAAAGGCATACCTTGCTTCAAGACAAATAAGCATTGGCATAGCCAATAGGTCTCGCCTTTAGGTCCTTACAAGTGTTTAGCCATGCAGCACATTATCCTTGATGCTGTGCCACCAGGGATTGAAGAGCTATACAATACCTACACACTAGGTCATGCAATCCGAGTTAGGAACATATGCTTGCCTTAGTAAACACTTTTGAACACATTCCAAGGCTTTTTAACGCCATGACACAAAAGCAAGTGGCTTGATGCAAGTCAACAGCTCTTTAGCATTCTGTTTGTGGCCATCTTGAAGCTGTTTCCTTGATAAATGTTACAAAAAACGGAGCATGCATCACTACCCCCAATCTCCATGCTAGTTCATGACAATGAGGTATCCTTTGTAATAGATAAGCATGTTTTATAAAAATGTAAGTCATACTCCTTGCAGTATCGTATCTAAAGAATAGTCATGGTTTGCCAAAGTAATATCTTAAATTAATTACCACGAGATAAAAATACAACACAAATTATTATGAATATATATTTCCCTGTCTTCAGTACAGTTGGAAAGCTGTCGATAATACAAGGGTTTGGGGGCATACAGGAGCAAAACCAGCATTAAAGAAAAGACAGCGCATCCTTAGAAGGTCAGATGAACTGGTGACTGCCTAGTACCCAGATTCCGTTCAGCATTCCCATACAACAATTTTCACATAAACCTACTGAGCTGCTCCCGAGTTCTTGCTTTGGCATAGCTTGAAATCACTTGGTGTTATAAAAGTGTTTCTGTGCCTTCCTTGTCTGAACAGAGCAGGGGAATGTTTGCATTCCTTTTAGATAGCACTGATTAAAACACCAGTTTGATTAATGAGGCAATAAAACTCCTTTGTTAAGGAGCTTCTAACAGTCTTCCATAGAAAGAAACAAATGTGGCTACACACGGATGTCAGCCAACATAATGAAGGTACTAGTAAAGGCAAAGTTACTGAACTTAGATTATTGTCCCACGAATGAAAATAACATTTAATGTTAATTTTACGAGAGCATTTCCCGAGACATTCACTCCTAAACGTAAAGTGCTTCCAGTTTACACAAGCACTGAAGGGAAGGGGGTCGTAGCAGGGAGGCGCAGGACCGTTGTCTGGCCATTCCCATGGAGAGCTCACATCAAATGCCTTACCCTTGCAGCGGACAATAGCTCTCCCGGCAAAGAGGTTTGGTGTAGAGCAGATGGCATATGTATATATTGTTTTACACGTGTGTTTCATACACATATTTAGTGTGCCCGTTAAACAGAAGTTGCAATGCTGCAGCAACACCATCAGAGAAAGGGAGAAGGCGTGACAAGGCACTTTTGCGCTTCCGGGCAGCAGCACTCCTGGCTCATGAACTGCACCCACGAACGACCCTCACTTGAGCGAGACTTAAAATGCAGTGAGCGGCTTGTGTTACATGCCATGAACCCTTCGGTTTCCAGCAGAAACCTGGCACTTTGTACACAGACATTCAATAAACAAATGTTACTAGAATGCTGATTGTTAAAAAACTATCCCATTTTTGAGTGCGTTTTGTCCTTAAAACCAAGCATTTGCAATGCAATAGGTTTCGCATTTACATGAGTTTAAGCTATTGGCATTGTAAATGACAATACCTTTTAGTTCTGTTTTAAAAACGAAAACAAAAATAAAAGGCATTGTCATATGCAATGTCAATAGCTCTAACTCACGTAAATGCGAGACCTATTGCATTGCAAATGCTTGTTATATCAGCACCTACATGTGGGTCTCTGTCAGCAGTGTGGGAGTATATGGTCTGCTGAGTCATTACATGTGGACTGGCAGTGTTGGTAAGACAGATGAACTTTATCGGCAGTGCTGTGGCAATGTGAGGACTTGTATCTGCAGTTTTTTATGTGTTCCATGCTCGGAGTCCATGAGTAATGGTACTGAGGAGGAAAAGTTATTTGAACTGTAAGTGGCTGTGTGTGTCGCCTCCTGAGCCCACAAATATATTCACTATAGGTGGCCTCGAGGGTATGCGTACTCCCTTGCCTTTGCTGACAGTGGAAGGGTTGCAGAGCCACTGATGACGCTTGTGATGACGCCATTATGTTATCTTCCTGCAGCACAGTTTGGAGCAATGACGTTTTGTATGCTGGTGCCTGTAGCCACCCGGCACGTAATACCACTGCATGCCACCATCTTGAGGTTGGTGTCAGTAAGGGAAAAGTGAGCGTCTACTTTCCAATGAAAGTGAAGGAGAACAATGCACAGTCTTCAACTTTGACCTGTGTCAAGCCGCATTCAAGCGTTGATGAGCTGATGACAACGTCCTGGGAGGTACTTCGTTGGAGCTGCAAGCTGTATGACAGCTGCGCTCATTGGAGCTGTTTCATTGCAGGCAAGAAGAAAAGTAGAACTTCACTGGCTTCAAGAATTAGCCGTGTTGCACCTATACAGCATTGTGTGCCAGCACGTTTGTTTCAAGCAGTGCTCTCATCTAAGGGTCCCAGCCACGACACTGCAATGGCATGCTTTGTACGTAGAAGTGAGGTTGAACTGGAGGTTTTTAGTATGCGTTGTAGAAATCTAAACAAGAAACGCGAGTGGTGCGCGCGTGCGAAAAGTGAAAGTAGGCTGCGTGCGCGAAAGTGAAAGTGATCGTGGCTGTACACATTGCAAAGCTGCTGGCTGCGCGCGTGAACGCAAGCGCTAGGCCAGCGGGCAGCACTTTGAAAACTCACCTACTAAAGTCTCTCCAAGCAGCGCATTCGCGCTGACTCAGCGAGACCTAAAAAGGACATTTTACAATGTTAAAGAAAAAAAACAACAAATGGTATTCTTTACAAAGGTAAAGAACATCAATGACCAATTCTGATGTGTCTTCAAAGTATACTACTCACTTAACTGATGAAACAATTTTGGGTTGATTGCCATTCTTATTCTTAACTATAAGCACATTGTATGCGTAAACAATCTTAAACACCTCCCCAACTGTTTGTAGTATCTCCTGGGGAACCACTAATGAAATGGCCACAGTGGAAAGCTTATTTCCTCAATTAACATTTCAACAAATGAGGATGATTCGGAGGAGAATTTCTCTTCTAGAAGAAAAAGGAAGATTCTACTTCATACTTCTGAACCGAAAGGCTTGAAGATTTATAAAAAAATGGAAAGAAAAACAATGTCTGTGGATGACACTGATGTGTTTATGCATGCACTGTAGGATGTAGACAGCTATTTCACACTAACAGTATGCATTTCTGTGTACAAGTCAATTTTAGTTTTTCAAAGACATCAAGGAAGTCCAGAATCTATTTATGACTTTGTCTTAGACTTGAAAAGATTGGCAAATCCCTGCAAATTTGGAATATTACACAACAAATTAATTAGCGATCACATTACTGTGCACACTAATGATTCTAATGTGCACGTTTATGGGCCAATGGGGAAACCACTTTGAAAGCAGCTATCGCTATTGCGAAAAAAGCTGATTTGTCAAAACGATGTGCCAAAGCAGCACTTAAGAACTCACATAAAGAGGATCCTGAGTGTGCTGTCAAGTATTCCTGTTGGTGAGGGCAAGACATTCACAGGGAAAGTTGCCGGAAATAAAGACCAAAAAAAATAAAATGAGAGGAGAAACCATCATCCACTAAGATGTGGGAGCAAGGACCATCTAGCGTATTTTAAGCTTTGTCCAGCCCTTTAATAACGTTGCTCCTCATATGATATATTGGGATATTTTGCCAGTGTATGTGGAAAAAAATTCTTCCACCTTAGTTAAATGTGTGATGGACTCTGACTCGTCAGGCGGGGAGGAAATAGATGCAGATTGTGTTCTTTGTATTATGAAGTGCTAGGCCTGAATAACGATAAACAAAAAAACATTTTTGTTCTATCATTCTGATGGAATCCCTATTGAGTTGGTGGCTGAGTCAGGCTCACCGTTTACCTTCGTAAACCACACAGTATGGGAAGAAAAATGTCAAAGCATCCTAAGTGCTATTTATAGGAAATCGAGCCTTTTTGACATTGTCCCCCCCACTTTTTGCCTGGTATTTGATGCACCTTTGACAGAACGTGCACTGTGTTCCTGCTTCCTGGTCCCCGGTGCCAGATCTTATAATGGTTTCCCCAATTGGCAACACCTTTCACACCCCCTGTAAGTCCTAAGTAAAGGGTACCCCAGGTATCTAGGGTATGGGTATAAAGAGGGTCCCTGAGGGCTGCAGCATGTATTGCAACCCTAATGGATACCTCAGCACACTCATGCCAACTGCCATTGCAGGCTGCGTGACATGGTGCAGAGAAAAGTGAAGACATTACATGTCCTGTGTGCCATGCCTCCAGACACTGTATGCAGTATAGTTAAGTCACGCTTACAGCCCTAAGGTAAGGTGCACTATACTACATGTGTGGACATGTATGCATGAGCAGATATGCCCCGTAATGTCTACGTCGATTCTTATATCTTACACATGAAAATTGAAGTAATTTTGAGTGCATGTGCTGGACAGTGGTAATTCCGAGTTCCCTAGCTACATGATGGCCTCACTGAAACTAGAGATGTTTAGAACATTCTGTTCAGTGTAAGAGAAGAGGTGAAACTTGAGTTAGAAAAACTAGTAGCTAATGACATTATTGAAGGTATTGAATCTAGTGATTGGTTTGCTTATTTGGTTATAGCTCGCAAGTCCAATGGCAAAATCCGTTTGTGTGGATCTTCACAATTTGAATTTGTTAGTGGACAAGTTTCCTTTGTTCAGGATAAACAAAATGCTTGCCATGACCACAGGAATCAAATGGTTTACTTCACTGTATTTAACTGCAGCATACCATCAAGTTCCCTTTCATCCAGATTTCAAACATCTCACTGCTTTCATAACGCCCTTTGGCTGCATCCAGTTCAAACACATGCCATTTGGGCTTGCGTTAGCTGTATTACAAAGGTTAATGTAGCAGATCTTCAAAGATCAC
Organism: Triturus cristatus; assembly: GCF_964204655.1. Lineage (NCBI taxonomy): Eukaryota > Metazoa > Chordata > Amphibia > Caudata > Salamandridae > Triturus > Triturus cristatus. Next base: position 530,672,605 of record NC_140579.1, on the reverse strand, counting down.
AAAGGTGTCATCTTTTTTCAGGATGATATTCTGACCATGGGGAAAGACAGAGGTGAACGTGATGGTAGACTTAAGGAGGTACTACGAATTCTTGTTGAAGAGGTCGTACGACGGAATTATAAAAGTGCTGTTATTTCTGTGATGTATCTGGGCCATGAAATCCGTGAGAAAGCGATCTTAAAAAAAAGAAAAACGAGTAAGATGCCATACGTAATTTCCCTGCGCCATTTTCTAAGAACAATGTGAGATCCTTCTTAGGGTTAACTAAATTCTATTCTAAATTTGTGAAAGATTGTGCTACTAAACTATTCGAGTTAAGACAATTACTCAGTAGTGGCTGCTACTGGACTGGGGTGGTGGGCGTGGGTGCAAATGGAAAAAAAAATAGGACGTTCTCAAAATGAATGGACGGCCACCTCTCATTCTTCCCAGCCGGCAACAGCAGCAGGAAGCACCTTGGCACACAGGCTCTCCTGAGCCAATCACAATGTTGCAATGCAGCATTGTGTTTGGTCTGAGCGCCATGGTTCGGCGCTCAGACAGGGACAGGGAGTCTTTGCATGTTCTCACCAGGCTGTGTAATGCATCCTGGTGGGGAACATGCAAAGTGTGCAGGACTGCTTGGCTGGTCCCAGAGGGCCGGCCAAGCAGTCATGAGCACTTAGGGAGCGTAAACCACTCCTCCCCCTCCATTTCCCAGCCTTGCCCGAGTCATTCCTTCCATAGAGAAAATACAATGATAATAACAATATGTTCTTGTCATTGTATTATTCCTTTTGAACAGTTGGGCAATGCTCCTCCGCCTTAGCGGAGGAGTGGCCAATGCAATTTCTTTAAAAACGTATAACCATTTGCGTGGGAAGAAATCCATCAATTGTGTCCTAACGTGTGGGAAGAAATCCATCAATTGTGTCCTATCCAATGTTTTGATCCCAATGATGCTGGTGGCAAAGGTATTGGGGTTGTTCCGTCACAAAGAAACAATGTGGAATCTACCATATCACTTGCTTCACGATCCTTCACACAGATGGAAGAGAAATATTCCACAACTGAGAGGGATATGCTAGCATGTGTATGGGGCATAGGTAAATTTAGAGAGTATTATGGGGATCTGAATTTCTCCTCAAAACAGGTGGCAAACCACTCACTTAGGTCCTTACCAGGACAGGTATGAACATCATTACACCAACATTGGCAGGCATGTCCTTACATTTGCTTCATTATAATTATACTGAAGAGTATTTCCCAGGTGTGAGAAATCTAGTATCCGACTTTTTGAGCAGAACACCATTATCTTCCGACTTATACTAGTGAAGATAAATGGAAGGGGTACGCAGTAGTGGATAAACTTGAATGTGAAGGTATATCTAAAGAGGAGTGGATGGAAGGATGGGGGCTTGAAAAAAGAAGTGTGGTTGATAAAGTCAGACAGTATTGGGAAATGTGGAATGAATTATCCTGGAATGTTAATAGTTTCTTGAAGAGAGGAGGGAGTAGTCTCTCCCACTAATCTGAGGAAGAAAATTTGAGAAATTAACCATGAGTGATATTTAGGGATTGTCAAAACAAGAAAAGAATCAAAACCTTGTATTTGTGGCCCGCTATTGATGACCAAGCAGAAAAAGTATTAGGAAATTGTCATGATTGTATGCATGCGGACAAGACTATGGTCACATTCAGACCTCCACCATGTCCTAACCAGTGTCCTGAAGGTCCCTGGTAGGATGTGGCCATTGATATTCTGGGTCCAATTGCAAGTGCTGACAACATACCTTGTTACATTTTAGAGCTTTCAGACAAGTTCACCAAATAGCTTGAGGTTTTCATTCTTAAAGAACTAACTTCAGCAGCACTGATCACATTTTTAAATGAAGTATTTTATGTGAGTGAATTCCCAAATAGTTAAGTGATAACGGCACTCAATTTAAGTCAAAACATTTTCAGGATTTTTTGAGCAGGAACAGAATTGGATGGAAGCACACTTCTCTTTATCGTTCCGTTGGGTACGGTGCAGTGGAATGATTAATAGAGTCCTAACGGTTAGCATTATCATGGCCTTCAGTATTTGAAAAAATTGGGAGAGTGATGTTAAGAAATGATTGTGGGCATATCGCACTACACCTACTGTGACTGGATATACCCCATTCAAATTGTTGTGAGGGAGAGTCACTGCACCAAAGATAAACTAACATGGATTAAGAACCAAATCCTCAATAAGTGGGCCTTGTAAAATGTTAAGGACAATATTCTTGAGTACCAAAATTAAGCTACAAGGCTCACTGCAATTCCAAACATGGAGTGAAAGATGTTGGTTTACACTTGGATGATTGAGCCAAGGGTTAAGGAATCTCGTATGAAAGTTAAAGGCAGCAAGTGGTTTATGGGCCCATTTCAAGTTATTACATTATTCACAAACTCAGCAAAGTTGATGCCATTTCAGTAAACTGGGCAAGTGCAACAAAGGTGCAAAGGTCACATTACAACAAAGCAGGAATAGTAGCTACAATAATTGGTTATTTCATGATTCTATTGGAATGAGTAACTGTGTTGTGAGAAATTTTGCTATGCCAAAGAATATGATTGATTCTGGAAACATGAGAGGTTCCTGTGATAATGGAAATGGCTCCGATGAATCTTGTGATATCAGGAGCAGCGGGCATACTGATGCAACGCAGTTGAGAATTAAGGTACCCATTGTGGGCACATGCTGACTCCTAGCTGCGGTACGTAAAGCTGATCCGTCTGATAGGTGTGTCAAACCTGACAACCCAAAGATGTTAGTAGGCTCAAACAAAGAAAAAGTTCTTGTCAGGAAGAACACGGATGGGGGCTGTATACCCCACGATCGGGGGCTCGACCCTCGCCTGTTGAAGAGAAAGAAGCCGGCATCCGTAGGGTTAACGCATTCCTCCCGCCCTCTCCTCTGCAGGATGACGCGGAAAGCATCAAGGCCGACGACCAATCAGGGATAAGGGAGGCGTGGAAAAAGGACTCCTCCCGGAAGCCAAGGAGTACGGAGGACCCGAGGACGCCAAGGAAGAAAAGCGGGAAGAAACCAGGACGCCGGAGCACCCTGTGGAGCTGAACAAGGAAATCCCGAGGAACGACCACATCTCAAATGCTGCAGAAGAACCGGAGACGTGGAGTGAGGACTGGTGGACACCCCCGGGAGACGCGAGTGTGCCGCTGTAGCTCTGGAGATTTACGGCTGTGGCAGTGAGTCCAGCAGTAACCGAGGACAGTTAACGGGAAGAAAGGGGGGAGAAAGGAGGGGGGCGAACAGAGGGTTCACAGTGAGGCAGAGACAGGCGGTGTGTCGTGAACTGTAGATTGAACGGCACCTATCTATGCCTTTGATTACATTTACTTTGATGTGCATTTGGCCTCGTGAGTTTTCACGGACCGTATGTTTTTTTGTTGTTGTTTCTCCGCATTTATCTCTGAGTATTTTATATATATATATATTCACTTAAAAAACCATAGGTTTCACACATGTTATAGTTAGCTGGACATTTCCCTCGTAAAAAAACAATGAAATTCACCCGTTATAGTTAGTGCAGGCAACTATAACTCACGCGACCGCAATCCTCTGCTGATGACGTCAGATATTACATCACTGTATTTAGACACCTATTTACCCATGTCTTCCTCCATTAATCTTTAGCTATACATATATTCCAAATATTTATTTTTCAGAAAGACACATATGTAATCAGTGATGTAATATCTGACGTTATCAGCAGAGGATTTCGGTCGCGTGAGTTATAGTTGCCTGCACTAACTATAACGGGGGAATTTCATTGGTTTTTTACGAGGGAAATGTCCAGCTAACTATAACATGTGTGAAACCTATGGTTTTTTAAATGAATTTGCAAGGTTTTTTAAATGCTAATTCCTAACTATAACGTGTGTGAAACCTATGGTTTTTTAAGTGAATTTGTATGGTTTTTTAAATGCTAAGTTATGTATTTATTAATATTTTTTTTTTCAGGTTCTTCACCGTGCGCGCACGGTGCGCGGCTATAGATATGTATGTACTTTTAACTGCAATTTTCTCAGGAACTACTGAACAGATTGACTCCACATATGCAAAAGGCACATCCCTGACCTGAGGACTACCTCTTTGCCAAATTTAAAGTAATTCTGTTCAGCCGTTTGGGCTGTACCTTGGACTAAAGGTCCCTATGGAAAATTGCATGGGAAAAACGCGTTTTGGGACCCCCCTTTTTTTCTCAGCCCCCGCTTGACAAATCCCCCCGAGACTTTCAGGGTAGGAGCGGAGCAGAGCGCCCCACCTATTTTGAAAATTTCACGAGGATTCATCATTCGGCGCCAAAGTTATTCCAAATAGAAGGTTGCGGATTTCCTATGGAAACACGGTCCTAACTATAACTATCTACTGGTGACCGCCAGTAGATAATATATACATATATATAAATATATATATATATATATATTCACTGAAAAAACCATAGGTTTCAGGGGCGTTATAGTTAGCTGGACATTTCCCTCGTACAAAACCCTAGAAATTCCCCCGTTATAGTTAGTTCAGCTAACTATAACTCGCGCCCCCGCAATGCACTGCTGATGACGTCACATATTACATCACTCATGACATGGTCAGTGACATCACTGATGACATCTCAAATGACATCACTGATGACATCACTGATGACGTCATCCATTGAGTATGTGTTTCTGAACAGTTTTATTATGTTTAATATATATAATCAATCAATCAGGAACATTTATAGAGCGCGCTACTCACCCGCGAGGGTCTCAAGGCGCTGGGGGGGATGGGTGCCGCGACTGCTCGAAAAGCCAGGTCTTGAGGTGCCTCCTGAAGGAGAGATGGTCCTGGGTCAGTCGTAGGTGGGTGGGGAGGGAGTTCCACGTCTTGGCCACCAGGTAGGAGAAGGATCTTCCTCCGGTGGTGGTTCTGCGAATCCGTGGGACCGTGGCAAGGGCGAGGCTGGCGGAGCGGAGCTGGCGGGTAGGTGTGTAGAACGTGACGCGGGTTTTGAGGTATTCGGGGCCCATGTCGTGGAGAGCCTTGTGTGCGTGGGTGAGGAGTCTGAAGGTGATCCTCTTGCTGACGGGGAGCCAGTGCAGATCTCTCAGGTGGGCCGAGATGTGGCTGTGTCGGGGACTGTCCAGGATGAGTCGAGCAGATGCGTTCTGTATGTACTGGATTTTTTCTGTAGTTTGGCGGTGGTCCCGGCGTAGAGGGCGTTCCCGTAGTCCAGTCTGCTGGTGACGAGGGCCTGGGTGACCGTCTTCCTGGTTCCAGTGGGGATCCATCGGAAGATCTTTCGGAGCATGCGGAGGGTGTTGAAGCAGGAAGAAGTAACGGCGTTGACTTGTTTGGTCATGGTGAGGGAGGAGTCAAGGATGAACCCCAGGTTGCGTGTGTGGTCCGTGGGCTTGGTGACGGTTCCCAGAGCAGGGGGCCACCAGGAGCCGTCCCAGGCAGAGGGGGATGGTCCGAGGATGAGGATTTCCGTCTTGTCTGAGTTCAGCTTCAGACGGCTGAGCTTCATCCACTCTGCGATGTCTTTCATTCCTTCCTGGAAGCTGGCTCTGGCGGTGGCGGGGTTGTTGGTGAGGGAGAGGATCAGTTGAGTGTCGTCGGCGTAGGAGATGTTGAAGTTGTGTTTGCGTGCGATGGCTGCGAGGGGGCTCATGTAGACATTGAAGAGGGTAGGGCTGAGCGAAGATCCATGGGGTACGCCGCAGATGATCTTGGTGGAGACGGGTTGTCAGGGTGCGGTGGCAGACGGTGTCGAATGCGGCCGACAGGTCGAGGAGGATGAGGGCGGCCGTTTCACCGTTGTCCAGCAGGGTCCTGATGTTGTCGGTGGCTGCGATGAGGGCGGTCTCGGTGCTGTGGTTCGCTCGAAATCCGGACTGCGATGGGTCGAGGGAGTTGTTCGTCTCGAGGAAGGTGGTCAGCTGTTTGTTGACGGTTTTCTCGATGACTTTAGCTGGGAAGGGGAGGAGCGAGATGGGGCGGAAGTTCTTGAGGTCTGTGGGATCCGTGGTGGGTTTCTTCAGGAGGGCGCTGATCTCCGCATGCTTCCAGCTCTCCAGGAAGGTGGCGGCTGTGAAGGAGTTGGTAATGATGTCCCGGAGTTGGGGTGCGATGATGGAGTCAGCTTTGTTGAAGATGTGGTGTGGGCAGGGGTCCGCTGGGGAGCAGGAGTGAATGGTGTTCATCGTGTGGGTGGTGTCTTCCGTGCTGACGGGGTTCCAGGTGCAGAGGGTGGTGGTGGGGGGCGTAGACTCGGTGGAAGGTTACGTGGTGTGAGTGCTGAAGCTGTCGTGTATATCGGAGATCTTGCGGTGGAAGAACGTGGCGAGTGAGTCGCAGAGGTCTTGTGATGGCGTGATGTCGTTGTTGCTGGTGCTGGGGTTGGAGAGCTCTTTGATGATGCTGAAGAGTTCCTTGCTGTTGTGGGTGTTGTTGTCCAGTCATTCTCTGAATGCTGTCCTTTTGGTGGTGCGGATCAGCTGGTGGTGTTTGCGGATGGCGGTCTTGAGGGCTGTCATGTTTCCTGATGACTGGTCGTTGCGCCAAGTTTGCTTGAGGGTACGGCAGGATTTTTTGGGGTCTTTGAGATCGTTGGTGAACCATGAGGCTTTCTTGCTGTCGGAATTGCTGGGAGGGTTCTTCAGTGGTGCAAGGGCATCGGCGCAGTTGGTGATCCACTGTGTGAGGTTGAGGGCTGCTTCGTTGGGGTCCGTAGTGTAGGAGTGTTGGTTTTGGCTCAGGGAGGTGGTGCGCTGTTCGGTGGTGATATATATAGGGAAAGGCCTGTTGAAAAATAAGTGGGTGTACAAGTGTGGGAATGGATGATTTTCTAGGTGCGTAACTGAGTCTATAAGTGAGTCATTAAATGTATCTTACTGCAGACTAGAGACTAAACTGTGTGAATGTCTGTATGTGTCTGTGTGTTGGTGTATAAGTGGCTGCATGGTTTTGTGAATAGCTATATGAGTGTCTATATGGGTTATTGATTGGTTGTCTGAGTATCTGTATGGGTGCCTGAGTGTTTGTGTGGGTAGGCTGTGTGTGACTCTGTGACTAGATGTGTGAGTGGGTGATTCAGTGGGTGCATGTTTTTAAGAGTGCATCTGTGATGGACTGTATGGTTGGGTGAGTGTATGTATGGGTGTGTTAGTGATTGAATGTATATCTCAGTTGTACATGTGTCAGTAACTACATATGTGAAACACAGTGTATATGTGTGTAAGAGTATATAACTATCTATATGTGAGAGTGTGTGATTTTGGGAGTGGCTGTATGCGCCATAGTGAAAGGATATCTGTGTCATGTGCTGTTTGTTTTTCTGCAGGAAGACACAGAATTTGTTAGTATTTTTATGAGTAAGTGAACTTGAGTGTTTTTAACTGTACAGGTGAGTAAATTTTACTGTGATTAATTATTTGCATGACTGACTAGATGTATCAGTACCTCAATGGATGATTGGTGGTGTGTGAGTGTCTATATAGGTGTATAAATGCACAGAGTGACTGTAAGTATGAGTGACTGTACAGGTGAGTGAGTGGAGATGTATGTAGACCTAAAAGTCAATGAGTGGGTGAGTAGTTATTGGTATTGGAGTATCTATGGTTGTCAAAATGGCCGTCTGAAATTTTGAGTCGGTGTATCAAAGGTTATATTAGGGTGTGAGACGATGCACTAATTTATCACATGGATGACGTCATCAGTGATGTCATCAGTGATGTCATTTGAGATGTCATCAGTGATGTCATCAGTGATGTCACTGACCATGTCATGAGTGATGTAATATGTGACGTCATCAGCAGTGCATTGCGGGGGCGCGAGTTATAGTTATCTGAACTAACTATAACAGAGGAATTTCTAGGGTTTTGTACGAGGGAAATGTCCAGCTAACTATAACACCCCTGAAACCTACGGTTTTTTCATTGAATTTCTAAGGTTTTTTAAATGCCAATTCCTAACTATAACGCCCCTGAAACCTTTGGTTTTTTCAGTGAATTTCAAAGGTTTTTTAAATGCCAATTCCTAACTATAACGTGCATGAAACCTATGGTTTTTTCAGTGAATTTCAAAGGTTTTTTAAATGCTAATTCCTATCTATAACTTATCTCTGAAGATATCATGAAAAGCATTCTTTTTTAAAAGTAGGGTGCACATTAGTTTTGTGGAAAAGCATCTTTGTGATTGGTTAAGAAAAAGCAGTTTCAACGTGGAGTACATATCATAGGATAAAATTTGCTCAGCTCAACCACACCTGCTACTTGCATTTGGAAGGCACTGTTCGAACTTAAAACAATCGTCAACTTTTAACCTGCATGTGTCGTTAAATGTTCAAGAAAATGTTACAAAAATATATCATAAAGTTTTTAAAAAATTGATGAACTTTTAACCTGCACGTATTGTAGAATGTTCTAGAAAGTGTGTTGATAGAATACATTGCACTTCTGACTTCTATGTGTTGTTGAATATTAAAAAAAACGGTTCATATGGAAAATTAAAAAGAAACCAATAGAGAAGTTTTGAAACCTAAAAGAATCAAGGAACTATTCTAATTTATTCTTTACATGTATTTATGTGTGCAGCAACAAAATTATAGACACAACAGCACTAGGAAGAGGAAGAAGCAGGGAGTGGGGGGAGGGGGGGAGATGGGCAGAATGGCACACATGCACAATTAAGTACAACAAACATATAGACTAACAATGGCCAAAATGAAACACACCAACAAGGAGCACAAGTCACACAACCTGCCAACATCACACCACTGAACGAGCATAGAAGTGAAAACCACGCTGCATTCATACAGGATGTGTACAAAGGCCAGTCGTTGGTGTTGTGGGATGTCTGCGAGCATGGTCATCATGGATGAGATGCCCAGCATGTGGCACATGGTCGAGTTCACTGTGTGTTATGTTGCCAAACGGCTGCTCCTCCCTCCCACGAGCCCCCACACTTTTGTACGGTGAGCTGTTGTATCTCGTGCACTCGTACGGCACGCCATTGTAATGCCTATTTGCGCATGTCCTGCTACAATCCAACAACAACATCACAGTGCCGTTTGGAGGTGGTGCATGCCACTTTACAACATTGACTGCTGCGGCTCTTGTAACAGGCCACACCAGAACACAGAGACACATTTACCGCACTTCCTGTACACGGACATGTCCGAGACACCCCGTTCCCCTTGCTGGATAGGCACACCCCTGCACTGACCTGTCAACCCCAGACCAGCACACACCAGTTGTGCATGCAGGAGGATGCGTACATAGCTACATATCCAGGCTCACTGCCAACGCTGTGGTGACAGCACACTATGATGTTGCAGGGCTCGTGCCTATCGTGCTAAGACAATGACCACAGGGACACACTTACTAAGATGTGGGTTTGGGGGGCATTGGCGGTTGTTGAGAGGAGTCTTCTGGCCCTCATGGGTATCCCTGTATCATGCTCATTGACTCTATGGCACCTGTGGGTGTTCTGGTGTGGCTCTTGGCTGTGTTCCCTTTCATGGTGCAGTTAGTTGTCCTGCTTAACACCAGCAGAAAGCAGGTGTAAAATATCTGGTGCTAACGTGTCTTATCGCCGGAATTTGTTTCGCATTGCAATTGGTGTGAAAGTTGTGATGTGATTTTTTTCGTGTGCACAACAATATACGAACTGAGCAGTGTATCTCGTCAAGATCCACCACCTGACGCACTATTCCCAATCAATATAAATACAATGAGATTTCTTAATAGATTTCGTGTGTACACTGTAAGTGCAGCCAATACCTCAGTGCAATACAATACAGGATTTTAGTATTTAGAATAAATCGCAAAGGTGCACCTCATGTCTTTTTGCACGGGAACGGCTACTCTCCATTTCATTATCAGCACTTTAACGGAAGTAAAGTTGAGATAAATCTAACACACTATTCAGAAGTTGGTGCAAACTGCAGATATCACTAGTATTCCAGCGATAAGTGCCCCAAAATTTAACACCATGGTGGACTCCATCAAATAACAGTAATAAGAACAAGAAAGAGTCACACAGCAGTTAAGAGTACAACCAAAAACATTATTAAATTTTTTTTCAAACTTTATTTTTTATAATAATACATATATAAACGATAAACTATTTTCAAACTTTATTTTTTTATTAACATAAATATAAACAATAAACTAATAAACAAATGTAACAACAATAATACAAAACAACAAAGCGGAACACTCCTGTGGGAACCACGGATGTCGACGACAGACCTGGAAAATCAAAAAGATTGTTAAAAAAAAACAACATGGTATTCTTAACAAAATACCACAAGAAACAAATCACAGATATATAAAATGTATACAGCTAACAAAATGTTATGAGTTTAACTTACAAAAACTGTAAATGTTGCCGCTTTAAAATATTTACCGAATCTGAGGAATTTTTTTTGCAGAAGGCACCACGCCCACAACGTTTTTCTTCAGTGGTGAAGAAATGTTTAACTTTTTCCAAGGGGCAAACAAAGACCAATGCCACCTTCTTCATTCGCAAAATTTGCCAAAGAGTTCTGTTACGAGGGGATCCCAACAAAAAATACTTGTGCGGCACAGCAATTATGATGAAACACCTAAGGACCCTTCATCCAAACAATCTTGCACGAGAAGAGTGCAAACAGATGAGAAACACTCCTGTTCTGTATCTGTAAAATAGAATCACAAATAAATGTATATTAATAACTTTCAAATGTATACTATTCCATTACTGTACAAACACATTTTATATAAAAACTGACTAAGAAACTATAGCCCTGAACCACAAGTGTGACGATCGTTAAAACACTACATGCATAGTGCATACTACACTTTAATGTCAATGCCTGATTAATGTAATCAACGCATAAGCAAAGACTGGCTTCTAATGCTACTAAAACTTGACAACATGACAGGTTTTAAAACAGTTATCTGTCAGTAAATACACAATGTTACCGAATGCTTCTCTCACAATCCTTACCCAAATGCACACAGACTCACAGTGTGATTTTAGACAATCAACACTATCCTAGGACTTTACCAAAACTCATTCACTACTGTGGAAGGGGTAAGGGGACTGCACACAATCTACATATTTAAGTACAGCACATCAGTGTCAAGGCATGACTCATTTAATCAACATATAAGCAAAGACTGGATTCTAATGCTACTAAAACTTCACAACATGACAGATTTTAAAACAGTTATCTGTCAGCAAATACATGATGTTACCAAATGATTCTTTCACACTGATCCCAAATACACACTAACTCACAGTGTGATTCTAGACAAGCACCACTATCCCTATGAGTTTACCAAAACCCATTCACTACAGTGCAAGTGGTAAGGGAACTGCACACAATCTACATATTTCAGGACTGCACTTTTGTGTCAAAGCCTGACTCATTTAATCAAAGCATAAACAAAGACTGGCTTCTAATGCTACTAAAACTTGACAACATGACCGGTTTTAAAACAGTTATCTGTCAGCAAATACACAATATTACCAAATGCTTCTCTCACAATCCTTACCCAAATGCACACAGACTCACAGTGTGATTTTAGACAATCAACACTATCCTAGGAGTTTACCAAAACTCATTCATTAGTCTAGAAGAGTTAATGGTACTGAACACAATCTACATATTTAAGAATAGCACATCAGTGTCAAAGCATGACTCATTTAATCAACGCATAACCAAAGACTGGGTTCTAATGCTACTAAAACTTCACAACATGACAGGTTTTAAAAAGTTATCTGTAAGCAAATACATGATATCACCAAATGCTTCTCTCACACTGATCCCAAATACACACTAACTCACACTGTGATTCTAGACATGCACCACTATCCCTAGGAGTTTACCAAAACTCATTCACTACAGTGCAACTGGTAAGGGAACTGCACACAATCTACATATTTCAGGACTGCACTTTTCTGTCAAAGCCTGACTCATTTAATCAAATCATAAGCAATAACTGTCTTCTAATGCTACTAAAACTTCAGAACATGACAAGTTAAAACAGGTATCTGTCAGCAAATACACAATGTTACCAAATGCTTCTCTCACAGTGGTTCCCAAATGCACACAGACTCACTGTGTGATTCTAGACAAACAACACTATCCCTTGCACTATACCAAAACACATTTCTTCATCTAGAAGTAGTACTACATTTTAGTATAGAAACATAACATAACTAATTTCACAAATTCATAAACAATGACTGGTTTCTAATTCTACCAAAATATAAAAACTGCAGAGTTATCTGTTTACAAACACATGAAAAACACAAATGCTTATCACAGAATGGTTTCTACATGCACACACATTGTAGAGAAAAAAGTACTCCCTACACTTTAGCAGGAAAAATACATTAGTCTGATTAAAATCAAAATAGTCTACATACATCCCCTCACAATTAAATAACACATCTTTCAAGTTCTTTTGTAGATTAAGAAGTATATCAATCACTCACCATATTTTCTTTTACAGAATCTCTGCACTGTGCACCTCTCAGCAAAAGCAAAGAATGAAAAAGTTTCCCTTTCATTTTCCACACATATACATGTAAACATCAAATCACAATCCTTTGCACATAAACTCAAAAGCAAACACACATTTCTATTGGTTAAACATTTCAACCCTTTCCAACTGAAATACATTTCAACCCTTCCCCCAATCTGCATTCTGCCTGTTACCATAGAAACAGGTCATGGAACACTGCACTGAGCTCACAGGTCACAAGTTCAGCACACAATGTTCCTACACAAGACAGGAAGTGTGCTTGACTTTTCAACATATCAGCTTATCATATATTATGTTCCTTACAATCTGTTTTTGTTAACCAATAACAATCATACCTTTAAAAAACAGAAATATACACCCTACCTTTCAGTGTAGAAAGTTGTCATACAAACAATGATTTCTTGTTGTTTTTCAAAAAACGTTGCCGTGGATCCGCGCACCCACCGCGAGAGAATCCGTGCATCCAACGCGATAGGATGCGCACACCGTGCGCGCATTTCCCTGTGTTTTTTTTTTTTAAATAAGGGGGCCCCAGGGGGTCCTTCTGGGACCCCCTAAGCACCTCTAGAGGGTCAGAGTATTTCCACTCTGCCCCCTTTATATGTTTTACACACTTATTCCCTTGCATCTTCAGCCTCACTTCTACCGAGGCAGAAAATGGCCGCCAACAGTTCCTGGTTTCGAATGTAGAGAGACACTCGACAGCCAATTAGCATTCAGCGCGCGATCGGGAAGGTGTGCGCTCGGTTCGGGGAGGGTGCGCGCTCAGTTCGGGGAGGGTGCGCTTACGGTGCGGGTAGGGTCCGCGGATCCTCCGCAGCCATAGATATCACTAACTATTTTACCCTAATTTTCTCAGGAACTACTGAACAGATTCACACCATATATGCAAAAGGCACGAGTCCGAACTGAGGACTACCTCTTTGCCAAATTTGGTGTCATTCCGTTCAGCGGTTCGGGCTGTAGCTGCGACAACAGATCCTATGGGAAATAAAATGGGGAAAACGCATTTTGGGACCCCCCTTTTTTCTCGGCCCCCGCTTGATGGATCACCTCAAAACTTTCAGGGTAGGAGCAGAGCGGAGCTGGCCAAAAGTTTGGAATCTTTCGTGAGGATTCGTCAACTGGCGCTAACGTTATTCCAAATAGAATGTTGCAGATTTCCTATGGAAAATGGGTCCTAACTATAACTATCTACTGGCGACCGCCAGTAGATAATATATCTATATATATATATATATATATATATATATATATATATTTTCAACAGGTTCAGCTCCTCCTGGGATATCCGCCCATTGTCTGGTGGCGCGCGGGGCCGGTAGAGCCACAGCCGGCGTAATTTCGATTCCAGGTTCCAAAAGTAAATCGCGCTCTCAGTTTAGGGTATATCAGCAGCGATCTTTATTCAGACGTTTTTTTTTTTTTTTTTTTTTTTTTTAGGGTATATCAACAGCGATCTTTATTCAGATGTTACGCGTTTCGAGAGTAAAGTCCCTTGATCACACGTCGAGCGCTTGTGACCCTGTGCATTACATACAAATCATTACATCGACATATACAGAGGACTCACAATAAATTACTACCTCAGTGTGCGAGTAGCCGCCATATTGGAACATGTCATATTCACTCCATATAACTGTTCAAAGCCTTCAATATCGACAGATTTCTGTGATTAAGCCAATATCGCAAACAGGTAAAATATATCTCTGTGCCGAGTGGCCAAATGGATCTGTTAATAAGGTACCTGTTCACATAAAATTGTAACATATTACAGACAAGTGTCTTAGGTCCATATTATTGAGCTCAGTTATACATATGCGTAATAGCAGCAAGTGATATGCAGACCTCAAACATTGTAGACCGCTGTCTACTTCCGCGCCCCGTAACTGAATTTATCAATTTGTGATAAGTGCCTTCTTTTACGTACTGCAGTGCAAACAATAGTCATTAGTACTATGTTGTGTATGTACCAAGTGGCGTGCAGACCAAATCGGTGTGTGCAGTTACCCTCTAAGGCGCGCACTGTAAGCATCTGTCGGTAAGGTCAAAGATCTCGTTGGAAGAATACATTGCTACTAGCGCACTAGTGGCATAATAATCAACGAGGCATGATACTAATACGTGAGTAACCGTCGAACTCTGACAGTGAAAACTATAGTGACAAAAATATGTGAAAAGTTCTTATCTAGTTTCTTCATCGGTGCTCTTCTTGAGGTATTGAAGAAAAGGGTAGGTGGCCCGTGAATGTGCTCGTGTTGCTGTGATGGGCCCCTTCCTTTCTTCCTGCATAAAAGAAGAGAGTACAATTAAAATTAGTTAGAGCACACAGTGTTCTAAATTCATAAAAACACAACGTTACTAGTATACTCATAGGTACAGTAAAAGAAGCATCATGAGTTTGACACACGCATTTAAGACATCATTGTAATCCCACAGTTTTACAATTACTCTTCAATCAGGTGAGTTGCCATCTCCTCATCCTGATTGTGTCCCTTAGGCTGCTTAGTTTCGAGGTCTAGGATCCATTTGGATTCTTTCCTTCTAAGGGCCAATTTTCTGTTCCCCCCTCTGGGTTTTGCTGGTATCTGTTCTATAACAAAATACCTCAGCAAACTGCTGTTGGAGAGATGGTATTCTGCAAAGTGGCGTGGTATTGGGGATCTTTGTTAGTAATGGCTCTGAGGTGCTCAAGAACCCTCTTTTTCACCGTCAGCGTGGTACTCCCCACATATCTTTTGTTACAAGGACACTCAAGTATGTAAATAGCATATGATGTGGTACATGTAAGGAACTGCATTATTTTAAATTTAGTATTCTTGTGCGGTATACTAAATTCCTGCATCATGCTGCTGTTCCTACATGCTTTGCAGTGGCCGCACGGATAGAACCCCTTAAGATTATGCTGGCTACTGATCTGTCTGTTATATCCCCCTTCATGAGTATATCTCTGAGACTTCTACTCTTACGGTACGTGATTCTTGGTCGGTCACGAATCTGGTGACCTATGACAGGGTCACTCTGTAAGATATTCCAGTTCTCATTAAGGATCTTATAGACTTTCTGGGAGTCTTTGTTGTACGTAAGGATTACTCTGCTTTCTGAGTCTTCATCCTGATTCTCCCTCAATTTTCCTTCCATAGTTCTTTCTCTTGTTATATTTTCCATTTTTTTCACTGCTCTGTTCAAGACCCACTCCAGGTAACCCCTCTCCCTGAATCTTTGTATCATGTGTCTTTCTTCCTCCTTGTAACCCATAGTGTCACTACAGTTCCTTCTTGCTCTCAGCAGCTCCCCATATGGAATACTCCATTTGAGGGTGTCAGGGTGACTGCTGAGGGCATGAAGGAGACTGTTGCCTGCAGTCTCTTTTCTAAAGAGATTAGTCTGTAAGGTGTTGATATTGGCCTTAACTTTCACATCGAGAAATTCTATCTCATCTTTACTTATTTTGTGGGTTAACACAATGTTGTAAGTGTTTTGATTTAATAGATTCACAAAGTCTTCTGCCTCTTGTTCGGTACCTTGCCATATTACAAAGAGGTCATCAATGTACCTTAGCCATGTGATGACCTTTTTGAAATGGGCGTCGTACCGGATATCATTGTGTATTTCCTCCTCCCAGAGCCCCAGGAAGAGATTCGCGAAACTCGGCGCGAAGCTCGTACCCATAGAAGTACCTGTTCTTTGCTTGTACAGGTCTCCATTGAACATAAATATGTTATTTTGGAGACATATATTCATCATTTCTATCAGCATTTTAGTATGTTCCAAATACCTGATATCTCTTCTCTTGAGATAGTGCTTACATGCTCTCAACCCTTGTTCATGTTCTATGATAGTGTACAATGAGCAAACATCCATAGTGAGAAATTGGTAACCCTCCTCCCAATTCAGGTTGTCAATCTTACATAGGAAGTCTTTGGTATCACGTACATGGGATGGGAGTTCTGACACATATTCCTGCAGAAAAAAGTCCACATATCTAGACATATTCTCAAATACGCTTCCAATAGATGAGACAATAGGTCTACCAGGAGGGGCCAGGGGGTTTTTATGTACCTTGGGCAGGAAATATATTATAGGAAGCCTAGGATAGTCTTTTTTGAGAAAGAGATATTCATGCCAGGATATTAGCCCTTGTTCTTGCCATTCTGACAGACAACTCCAGGTTGTCGTTATACTTTCGTTATATGTCTTGGTGTTGCTTTTACAGTAAAAAACTTCGTTGTTAAGCTGTCTTAGTGCCTCTTTAATTTAAAGTTCCTTATCCTGTAACACAACGTTCCCCCGTTTGTCTGCTGGGCGGATTATGATATTTGTGTCATCTGCAAGGGATGTGATTATGTTTTTTTGTCTCACAGTTAAGTTCGATCCTTTGAATCTACTTTTGGCCTGCTGGTGTTTGTGTTTGATGAGAGAATTAGTCACCACGTCCTGGAAGGTGTCCAGATTATCATGTGGTAGCAAGGGGTAAAAGATAGATTTAGGCCTGAATTTGGTGTTTGCTGCGTTGTCAGTGGTAATATCCCAGCATTCAGGAGTTTCAGAGGTATCGTCATACTCAGGGCAATCTGTATTCATTGCTAAATCCTGCATGGTTCTCAGTGTACTTGCATCTCCTACAGTGAGAGTAGGTTGGGGATGGATTTCATTTGTTTGGATTTCATCCCTTTTGTTGCTATTCTTCAGGATATGCCACTTTTTTAACTTCAGTTTCCTAATATATTTAAACATGTCAATGCGTGTTTCTGAATAGTTAAAAGATTCAGTGGGGCAAAATGATAATCCGAGACAGAGTGTTTTCTTTTCTAGAAATGAGAGCTGTCGGGTAAAAAGGTTAACAATAGTCTTATTTACCATTTCGGTGTCATCCATTATGGTCGATTCCGATAGCCCCCACGTCTGGTTCCCATTGGCTCTGTTTCGCGTTCTTTTCTTGTTTCTTTGTTTGCGTCTTTGTCTTCTCTGTTTGCTCCGCCCCTTCCTCTTCCTCGGCCTCTTCCTCTTCCTCTGCTCCCTCTCCCTCTCTGCATGGAAATATCACGTCTGAATAAAGATCGCTGTTGATATACCCTAAACTGAGAGCGCGCTTTACTTTTGGAACCTGGAATCGATATATATATATATATTAGAGCGACACAGACCCTCGACCCCTAAATCCACCACCCTTCCCAAAACTAAAGGAAAAGCACTATTTGTTTCTCAGTCTCTTATTTAGTCGACCCGCTCTATCCCTGCACTCCCCTTCCTCACGTGTCACACCGTCCTCCTTATTGTACAGCACTCTGAGCACTCAGAACGGTGAAAGGTGACAGGAGGAGCTCTATAGAGCAGCCAACTTACCGCCGCCTGTTTCTTGTTCTTTTCTTTGAGTATCCTGGGGACTCACCAGTGGACCGAGAGGCATCCCATATCTGAAAACGAAGGCTCTCCATCTACGACGAACCACCCACATCCGTATCTGGAAGGACTGCACTACTATCCTACAACCCCAACAGCGAATCAAACGTTTACTCTTTGTTTTCCTCACCCATCACAATGTCTGTACTGTGAACTACAATAAATACCTTACCACAATTGCACACCCAATACGGCCTCCTAGCTTTCATTTCCGACCCTCCTTCCGACAGTTCTAAATATGAAAATTCTGTAAAGCCACATTTTGGTAATGAAAAAAAAAAGTGATTTATAATAGGAACAAGTCTGAGGTCAAAACATTATATTGCTGTGGAAGTTTAGATCATATTGCATTTATAAGTATTGTCCAGCAATCAAGAGTGTTCAGCATGTGGAATTAAGAGACATTTTGCTAAGGTAAACGTACAGGGGGGGGTGTCAGTTCAAATGGTTAAGGAGTCAAATGTAGACATCACATCTGGATCTTATACTTCAGAGGATGGAGGGAATCATGAGAAGCAACACGTGTTATGTGTGAATGACTGTGTCTGTAAGAGTGAAGTTTGCATTTTTTAACCCTAAAATGTGAGGAATAAACCTGTGTGCGAGATGAATCTAAGAGAAGTTAATATATTGATTGTGGCTGATTCTGGGTCTTCGTTCACAATTGTTAAGGAAGAAGTCGTTAAGGAAAACTCTGTGGTGAAACAAGGAGTTTGTCTCCTGCCTTTAAACGTGTCTCCTAAATGTTTTGCTGGGATTCAGGATAGTAATGTTCGAATTTAAGAACAGGAAAACATTGGGTAACTTTTGTTGCTAAGGCTCTACCTTGTATTTTAGGGTGGATTGACCAAAGATTGATTGACATAATTTTGGATCCCAACAGTGTAGCCAGGTATTTTTATTGGTTGGCAAGAGAATGGATATTGAGTAGAAAATATTAGAGGAGTTTCCTAATGTTTTCTTTTGGAAAGATTGTAACCTTATTCAGCTTCTGTCGCAAAAGTATTTTTTTTTTTTAAAAAGCCAAACCTTAAAGTTTTCAAAATAAGACAGTTGCCAATGGTGGTGAAGGAGGAAGTCAAAGAAGAGATTGAGAAACGTTTAAAAGGTGAAATTATTGAACAGGTTGATGCAGCAGAGTGGACTGCTTCCTTGGTTGTGGCACGAAGTTTGAATGGGAAGATTTGTTTTGCATAGACTTAAGGGACCTCAAAAATAATATTGTTGTGGGGAGGTTTCTACTATCTAAGATAACCAAAATGCTGACCATGACTAAGGGGATGCAGTGGTTTTCTTCTAATGACCGATCCTCTGTCTACCATTAGATGTATTTGCATCCTGACAGAAAAGTGTTTACTATATTTTTGGGGAGGTTTTAGATTTATAAGAATGCCACTTGGACTGGCTTACTGTTGTTATTTGTTAATTAACAAATGTGATGCTACAATATGTTTCCAAGATGACCTCTTGATGATGCGTGCAACCAAACAACTGCATGATGAGAGATTGAGAAAGGTTTTGAAGAGGTTGTAGGAATCAGGGCTAACAGCTGAAATCACAGATTGTAAATTTGCGGTGCAGTCGTTAAGTTATTTGGTCCATGAAGTTACTAATGATGGAATCAAACCAAGGAGGAATTGCTGGTTGTGGTTAAGCATGCTTCTGCACCAACAAACAAGGATGAGTTGAGGTCCTTTTTAGAGCTAGTGGAGTTCTATTTAAGGTTAATTTGGAACTTTGCTGAAAAACATATAATTTCAAGACCGCTTTTAAATGATAAAGTGCAGTATACCTGGAATAAACTTACACAAACTAAGTTTCAACAAATCAAACAAGAAATATGTTTAGCAGAAGCTCTACAGGGGTTTGATCCCACTTTGAAAGGTTTCATCAGTACAGATGTAAGTTGCAAAGGACTTGGAACTGTTTTATCTCAGATGAGGCATGAAGGAAAAGAAGTAACTATAGTTTATGCTGCAAGAGTTTTTTCTCCTGCTGAAGTACGAGATTTGGTAGTGGAGAAGAAAATCATTGCAGTTGTTTGGGGTCTAGAGCACTTTTGACAATTTGTGTGGGGTTATGAATTTTGGATAAGATGTGATCACAAACCAGTGTTTAAACATTGAAGAACCGAATGCCACTCCAAGGTTTGTCCTAATATCTGGGATAATTTGATTATAATTTCATAGTACAGTATGTACCTGGAGTTAAAAGATAAGGTGGCACATTGCCTTTGTAGACTTCCATTACAAATGCTTGAAATTCCTAAGGATGTTTTGGAAGAGTTTAATCGTGCACGGACAGGTATAGAAGTTGGGGAGGCAATCACGGAGGATTAACAGTGTGTTGCTGTGGATAATGGTGAGGATCTGAAGTTGGTTAAGGAATAGATAGTGAATGGTTGGCATGTAAAGAGTTAATTGAATAAGAACTTTGGGAAGTATGGGATGAAATTAAGAGGTGGGATTTGTGAATTTATGTCCTTAAGGTCATTTGGGATTGTTAACGAGCAACAGAAGAGTGAGGGAATGTTATTGGCGGCCAGGTATGAATGTTGAGATTGAGAGACTGGTGAGAGTGATTTGAGTATAGGAATGCTGATAAATCCCAGGTCTTACTTAAGCTTTCTTTGTGTCCTATTGCCAGTCCTTACATGGTTTGGGATGTGGTTGGTATGGATATTAGGGGACCAGTGGTCAGCAAGAATGGGATGTACATTGTGGTTACCCATGGATTATTTTCAAAGTGACTGGAGATAAAATTTGTAAGGGTGGGCAAACATTGCGTAATCGCGTTACGCAAATATTTGTGAAAACGCAAACAATTATTGCAAATGCGTGGAAATATCACGAAGACGCGGAAGTTTTTGTCCCGCCCGTTCGCGATGTTGTTTGCGTGATCGCGTTGGAAATGTGTTGCCAACTTACCCATGCGGTCGCTAATGGGCGCATTCATCTTGTTTTCACTTGTCCCGCCCGCTCGCGATGCTATTTCCTGTTCCGGGTCGCGCAATGCATGCTCGCGCTTGTTCGTGTTAGGTATTTCCAGTTCGGGAACGCGTATTGCGTGTTCGCGATGCTTTTTGCGTGCTCGGGGGAAAATATCTTGAGAACTTGCCCATGCGGTCGCAATGGGTGCAGCCATCTTATTTTTCACTCTATGCTATGGTTCTGGGGCCTGCTTTTCAATCCTCCCTATATCTTTTCAATCCTTTGCTTCTGAAAACTTTTTTTGATCTTTTTTATTTATTATCTCTCTCTCTATTTTCCTGACTATATTTTTTGTTTTTGTCTACTTTTTTTGTGTTTTTAACTACTTTTTCACTCTTTTTTTTAATTACCTGCTTTTTTCATTTCTTTTACTTACTTTTTTAATTTTTACCTTTTCTTTTCCACCCCCTGCCTACCCCAGAACCATGGCAAAGGGCCACAGGGGGCATCGCAGCCTGAGCTGAGACCGCCTTCCTTGCGGAAGGTGGCGCCCACAAGGGGTGCAGGCACGGGCCTTATTTGGGGAGGTGGACTTGGCTGCACTGGTTTTTTTTGTGCAGCGCCACCTCCCCTTAACCCTGACGGCAGGCCTGGGTCCAGGTACGGGCTCCGGGAGCGTCGGCAGCGGTGGGGGAAGGTGCGCCGGGCAGTGTTTCGCTGCTCGGGTGTCCGGCGCAGCCAGAACCAGCTGACGCACTGGTGGTCCGATATCCTGGACAGGGAGCAGGACCTGATGGACCTGCTAGGAGTGGAGGTCCCGGGTCTTGGTGAGTAGCTATTTAATTATTACTACTTTGTGTCTGTTCTTCTGCTGTGTTGTATATTGTGAATATATTTTTTTCCGGCCAGCTAGAATGCTGCTGCTTACATACATTAGAGGTAATTTACGTTTAAAAGTCTTCTGTGATTGTTATGACACTGGTGCTCTGCGCTACTAATCTTGTAATTTGCAACTTTGCGTTTGCACTCGTTTTGCGTGATTATGTAAGAGTTTATTTTAGAAAACATAAGTTAGGTAATGCTAGAGTGACTCTAGTCCTTCCTTTGTCCTGTCACTAAGAGATAGGGGTGGATTGATACTTTGGTTTAGATACTTATTATAAGTTTGTAATTTTTTTGTGGTCTGCGACGCCCCCTCTATTACGTCACGTGATGCTGTGGGGTGCTACTGCTTACCCCAGTCCTTAGTAGAACCTTTTGCAGTTTGTTCGGTGAGTGCTAATAGGCTTAGCACTAGCAGAACATCTGCATCAACGAACCAACAATTTTGTGTATGCAAAAATACAGGCACATGTCCTCCATTTATGCATTTTTGAGGACTAAAAGAAGTGGAAATGCTTACTTAATGTACAATTGGCACGCCTGGAATAGGTGGGCTCGGTCAGGTGGTAAGTACTACTTAGGCTTAGTTAGTATTCTGTAATCACAATGGAACACTGGATTAGTGTAGATAAATAATAACTAGTCGGTCCGCTAATCCCCAGATACTAATTGTCGACCAGATTAGATAGGTCAATTTAATTTTTTTGACAGTCTTATAAAAAATATTTTATTTGTTTCACACCAATCATCAATGTTTGTCTCTTCCTTTCTTATATCTTTCATGATTAGCACCCAGGGGCAAGAAGACAGGGGCAGAGCCGGCGGGAGCAGTGCCAGTCCAGGAGGACCAGAACGAGAGCTCTTCTGCTGGCCCCAGTAAGTCTTCCTGTTTTTAATATTAATTCTTATTCACTAACTTTTACTGCACCATTTTTCATTTCCCGAACTATTGTTTCCGTTTCCTAATGATATTTTTTACCAACAATTAACCTTCGATCTAGACTATCTGTTTCTTGATTCTTGTTATCCCTGCCTATAACTGCCTCTGCTATGACTCTCTGTACTACTACTATTAGTCTGTCTGTAGCTAAGCATGCCCAGTTGGCCACTCTTTATTTAAAAGGTTTTAAATAAAAATCAGATTCACCAGTAGCTCTAGCCATTGATGAGTCCAGTCCTTTGGGTTGTCCTCTTGTACTCCTTCTATTCGTCTTAATCTTTGAGGCTTTATTAATCTTGATGTTTTTCAACAATTCCCACCAACAAAATGCCCAACCAGATTTTACTATTTTGATAGGATAGGACATGCTACTACTGTTGTGGGGATTTTCCACATACAGAACATTGCAGTTCCACAAGAAAATAGGATGTTGGTGATGGGAGGTTGGACCTTCCTCACACTGTGACTCACACCTCAGTCAGAACAGAACCCACCACAATCCCCTGCCCGACTAGTTATACTAGTGTTTTATTACTATTAGCTCTCCGAACCCCCCCCCCATACCCAATGAGTAGACAACCCAGAACATAACACTCCCGACCTCTCAGTCGTGGAAGCAATGCACAAGCACAGTTTGCACACCCTTTCGCTCGCTCACTCGTGTAAGTCCATCCACACCAAATACCACCGAGTCTATGTAAGTACAAAAATTATTTTATTTGCAACTGACAAGCTATGTACGTTGTTCTATAACCAACAGCAACAAGCATAAGATTAAAACTATAAACATTGTTGCACTTAGTTACACTTACAACAAGTACAAGTCCATAGAACAAAGGGAAAAAAAGCGAAATCAGGATTAATAAATAAGTAAACAGTTGTAGGAATAGGGATATAGTTTATATAAAATTACAAATGAATATCCGAGCGAATTATGTAGACACCTCACCTTGGAAGAAGCTAGTACTGGTTACATCATAAGCTCTGCAAAGCTCTGGTTCTTAGAATGGAATCTTCCGTCTGTTAGGAGAAAAATGGTGTGCGTTAGTATATTGCAAGCATTTCGTGGCAAAAAGTGTAGCATTTTGGATAAGCAATGTGAACTAACACCAGAACTCCATAACAAAGTGGCTTGTTTTGATTGACCTTGTACGCAGCGCTTAGACAGTAGCAGTATGAGCTCATGTGGGCTCAAAGGCGTCACTCTTTATACAACAAGCTGCGAGGTAACGACGCGTGTGCTAAAATAAAAGACACAAAGGTAAAATGGTAGCATGGCTCGGGCTAACTAAGCAAAGACTAGAATGACTCTAGGGACCATATAACTACTAGTGTCTACTCTACTACTACCTGATTTGTACTAGTGATGTATGTTGTATATGTATGTATTACTATTAACTCATTTTTCAATCTTGCTAGTGAAAAATAGGGGGAGGTGGATATGACACCAAAAACATGTGTAATGTTTTTTCAAGGCGCACTACTGTTAGAAATGAGGGGGCTCTGGTTGACGCAGGTGTGAACCCACAACAAGCAGGGACCCTTTACTTCTTGTCAGGGCGAAGGATGACTCCCCAGAATAACCCCTGCTCACCCTCTAGGTGCGTGGCGCGAGCAGTCTAGGCTAAGTCTCAGGCGTACACGGTTAAGCAAATGCAATTACACATACAGTAAACCCCTTGCATGCACCACAAATGGACACCAATCAGGAAGTATATAAAAATAAGCTTTTATGTAGATTCAGCAGATTCAAATACAAGGCCCAGTAACGTTGAACTGATGGGGCCACAATTCTTGGAAATACGGTAAAGTTCTCTTTGTTTTACGGAAAGTTCTTTAGGCGGGCATAAGGTAACTGTAGGCCTCAGCGTACTTTGTGCTGAGGCAGCGCCCCGGAAGCACACAGCAGATGACAGGGAAATAAGAACGTTGCGGACCCTGGATCCGATGCGAGCTCGCGGTCGAGTTCGTAAGTACAGTACCTTGTTTCTTGACGCAAAGGCGGGTGCGGGATTTCAGCGGCTCTTCGACAGAAGAGCGAGGCGGCGTCCGGGGCTCCCACACTTCACGAGGGTGTCTGATCCTCAGGCTCACGACAAGAGCGGGGTGTTGTAGGTGGCGGGTGAACAAAGCGGGGCAGCCGGGCACGCAGATGCGTCCGGGCCGTCCGAGGCTTGGAGATGCTCACAAACGCCGATTCCGGCGGGAGGGTGAAGGTGCACAGCGAGCCTCCACGAGCGAGGTGACGGGGCAGCCCAGCACAGCGTAGGGGGAGCGGCTCCGATCGAGCGAGGCTCTTCCCAAGGCGGGGGCGGCTAAGCAGCCCTGGTCACGGCTCAGGGAGGGACTGGGCACGAGGGTCACAGCTCCGGCGAGGGAAAGGACACCACAGTCCAGCAGCAGGCGAGTGAAGATCAGGTAGAGCCCAATGGTCCTGGGGCTCAGTTCAGGGGGCAAGCTCAGTTCCAAGCCCTTGGAGATCGTTTTGGAAAAGCACAAGTCTTGAAAGTAAAAGTAAAGTAAAGTTTTCAGCAACAGTTTCTCTTCTCTCCTTTGGCAGCAAGGTCACCACTGCAGGCCAATCCCCCAGGATAGGGACAGTCTTCCTCCTACAGCTTTCCCGGTGCCTCCTCCTCAGGCAGAGATTCTTCTTGGTCAAAAGCAGATCTAGTTTCTTAGGAGCAGGGCTCCTCCATTTATACCACAAATCTTTTGTTCTCCCAGGCCAGGGGGGCCCTTGCCTAGTTCAGTCCGGTTTCTGAGCACTTTGTTTACGTGATGCAGGCTTCTTCTTTCAGAGTGCAGGGCAGAGTCATCAGACGCTCCACAGGGGGTGGAGCCGGCATCGAGGTAGCGGAGCACTGTCCTATTCAGAACCTAGGAGCACTCCTCCCACCCATCTACCTGTCGATCGTCCTATTCATACCAGGCTACCTAGCCCTGCCCATCTGGGTTCCCCCAGCCCTGTCACTCACACCAGCCAGACATCAGATACACATCACGCAGAGGCGGCTGAAATGTTTAGGCAAGCAAAGGCCGACTTTCTAAAAGCGGCATTTGAAAACCCGGAATATTAAAATAAACCTTGCGAAAAGATGTACCTTATTATTCCGAGTTCAGGCATACTAAACTCAATCTTCTACCATGTTCCCTGGGTCGGTTAGGATCATAGGGTGTAATAATCCAGGCCGCCCATACTGGCCTATGAGAACAGGGTAGCCTTGCAGTAGTGAACAACAAGATGGCGGTAATTCACTACTAGGACATGCCACGCATCCGGGCTTGTCCTACCTTAGGCTTACAACGCACCCTGCCCGTGGGCCTACCAGAGGGGAGACTAACTGTTAGACGGCGACCTCAGAGGAGCCCGGGAAGGGAGTCCTGACTACCCTGAGACCCACCCTCAAGTATCGTAGCCGGGCACTGGCGGGAGACTCCTCAGGAGGAGAAGTCTCGTAGCGAGGATCGTACTTCGGGCACCACACGACACAGAAACAACACACCGTGCGTTCTCAGGAACCAATCTTTATCAAATAGGTTAGCACTGCAAATATGTACAAGGAGAGCGCGGGCTCAATGAGTCTCGGAAGGGATAGGGGGTAGCGGGACAGTCTTTGGCACAAAAGTTCAATGTAAGGATGTACCCGGCGCACAGCTCACAATCCTCGAGCTGGGGGGTAGGCTGGTTGTCGTGGGGTCCGGCGGGACCAGTGGAGTCTGTGGAAGCCGCGAGTCACTCAGCGGGCTCAGGTACAAGTTCGGAGGTCTTACGGTCTTCAGGGAGCCGCGAGTCACTCAGCAGGGCTCAGGTACAAGTTCGGAGGTCTTACGATCTTCGGGGAGCCGCGAGTCACTCAGCAGGGCTCAGGTACAAGTTCGGAGGTCTTACAATCTTCAGGGAGCCGCGAGTCACTCAGCAGGGCTCAGGTACAAGTTCGGAGGTCTTACGATCTTCGGGGAGCCGCGAGTCACTCAGCAGGGCTCAGGTAGTTCTAAGTTCCAGGAGCCGCGACCGCGTCAGCAGGCTCTCGTTGTTCCAGCGTCGAATCTGCCGGACAGTCCCAGAGCACCCCTGGTTATAGGTCGACCCCTCTTTGATGTCCGGAGTCTGTGCAGGCAGGGGTCTTGTCACCTGGGGGTCGCTTGTCGGGGGTTTCCTGCCATTGTCTTTTGATCCTTTCAGGGCCGGGTCGGGAGGAGTCCCAGACACCCAGCAGGCGTGGAGCCAGCCTTCAGGGAGGCCGGAGGGCCGATCGAAACCCATCGTCCCAGGGGAGTTCAGAGGTGCGATAGAAACTGCTCCTCCCTCTCTCACCCCTGGAAGCGTGATGTTCTCCAGCCGGAGTGGCGCCTCTAGGCTCGGGTCGCGCTGGGGCCGGGCGGCCATCTTGGTGCATGAAGTGGGCATGCGGGCCCGGGGTGGCCGAAAGGAGAGAGGCCATGGACGAGGGTGTCCGGGTTGAGTGCGTGTGTTCTGGTGGAAAGGCTTGGTGAGGCCGGGGGATTGGGGCCGCCGGCACCAGGTTAGGTGGTGTGGGGACCAGTAGAGCCATGTTACGAGGCCGGGTCCAACACTAACATGCAGCTAAGGGAAGGTTTTAGGGACTGGCAAGTGTGGGCACTTGTCGGTCGGCGTGTCAGTACCAGACTGCACGCAGGTTCTGCGATGGCAGACCTTAGACGTATTTTACCGGCCGCTTCTGTGGGTGGCACAACCCGTGCTGCAAGCCCTCCAGCGGTGTTCGTATTTACATGCCCTGGCGCCCCTGGCGCATTTTACTGGGGTCTGATAGTAAACCAAACAATCCAATCATGGAATCCAACCAACATATACAATTTATATAGGGAGCACTCGCACCGCGACACTGGTTGGCAGTGGCACCGCGCGCTGAGCGGCCAACACCATAAAAACACATGAGGCACAGTGACAAAAAGAGGGAGGGAGACTCACGCCAAGGTGCCAGGTCTAACACGTGTCCCCTCCAGCTGAAAAGTGGGGAGAACTACCCTACCCCAGGGAGTTCCTCATCACTAAGGCGGAAAAATCTGGACAGACCGTCAGCATTGGCGTGATCTGTACCAGGGCGATGTTCCACCGTGAAATCCATACCCTGTAGGGAAATGGACCACCTCAACAGCTTTGGATTCTCACCCCTCATATGCATCAACCATCTGAGGGGCCTGTGGTCCGTCTGAACCCGGAAGTGAGACCCAAACAAGTAGGGTCTTAGCTTCTTCAGCGCCCAGACCACAGCAAATGCCTCACGCTCAATAGCACTCCACCTTTGTTCCCGTGGAAGTAACCTCCTGCTAAGAAAGGCTACGGGTTGATCTAGGCCCTCCTCATTAATCTGTGAAAGAACAGCCCTCACACCATGCTCTGAAGCGTCTGTCTGAACGATAAACTCTTTGGAGAAGTTGGGAGCCAAGAGCACGGGCGCCGTGCACATAGCAGTTTTCAAGGCCTCAAAAGCTTTCTGACAGGTGTCAGTCCAGATCACTTTCCTGGGCTGCTTCTTCGAAGTCAGCGCTGTCAAGGGGGCAACCATGTTGCCATACCCCTTGACAAACCTCCTGTAGTACCCGGTGAGACCTAGGAAGGCTCTCACCTCCGTCTGGGTTTTGGGCGCCTCCCAATTCAGGATGGTTTCTATCTTGGGCTGAAGGGGTGCCACCTGGCCACTCCCAACTTGGTGTCCCAAGTACACCACGGAACCCTGCCCGATCTGGCACTTACTCGCCTTGATCGTGAGGCCTGCCTTGCGCAGCGCCATCAACACTTCCCAGAGGTGACGCAAGTGTTCCTCCCAAGTGGAGCTGAACACGGCGATGTCATCCAGGTAGGCTGCACTGAACGAATCCAGCCCAGCCAACACCTGGTTGACCAATCTCTGGAAGGTGGCAGGGGCATTCTTCATCCCAAATGGCATAACCCGGAACTGGTAGTGCCCATCTGGGGTGGAAAATGCTGACCTCTCTTTGGCCCCCTCGGTCAAGGCGATCTGCCAATACCCAGACGTTAGATCAAACGTGCTGAGGTAGTTGGCAGCCCCTAGCCGATCGATGAGCTCATCAGCTCTGGGGATGGGGTGTGCGTCGGTCCTAGTGACCGAATTGAGTCCTCTGTAGTCCACACAGAACCGGAGTTCGGGTGTGGCTCCCGGCGCTGCAGCCTTTGGGACCAAGACCACGGGGCTGGCCCAAGGACTGCTAGAAGACTCAATTACCCCGAGTGCAAACATCTTGGAGACCTCCTCCTTGATGCATGTCCTCACCCTGTCAGTCACCCTGTAGGCCTTGTGCCGCACAGGTGGGCTATCCCCAGTGTCCACATCATGGACGCACCAATCAGTGACACCAGGGACCAGGGAAAACAGGTCAGAAAACTGTCCCAGCAACTGGCGACAATCATTCTGTTGCTCAGGGGTCAGGGTGGAAGAGAGGATGACACCATCCACTGACCCATCTTGCTCTTTGGCTGACAGGAGGTCAGGAAGAGGTTCTGTCTCCTCTTCCATTCCAGCATCTGTTGCCAAGAGCATGCCCACTTGGGACCTCTCCAAGTGGGGCTTGAGGCGGTTGACATGTAGGACCCTTAAGGGGTTCCTAGGAGACTTCAGGTCCACCACGTAGGTAACAGGACTCTTGCGCTCCACCACCTCAAAGGGACCGGTCCACTTATCCTGGAGCGCACACGGCTCCACGGGGGCCAAGACCCATACTTTCTGTCCAGGCTGAAGCTCTACCAGAGTGGCGTTCTGGTCGTACCACCGCTTCATCTCCTCCTGGCTGGCTTCCAGATTCGCCTCAGCAAGTTGCCTGAATCGCCTAGTCTGATTCCTGAAGGCCAGCATGTAACTATATACATTCTGGGGAGGCTTCCTGGGAGATTGCTCCCAGCCTTCTTTGACCAGACTTAGAGGTCCTCTGACTGGGTGACCATACAGAAGCTCAAAGGGACTGAACCCCAGAGACTTCTGTGGCACCTCACGGTAAGCGAAGAGAAGGCATGGTAAGAGGATGTCCCACTTACGCCTCATGGCTCCTTCTAGGCCCATTATCATGCCTTTGAGGGTTCGGTTGAATCTCTCAACCAACCCGTTTCCTTGGGGGTGGTGAACTTGTAGGTTACACCACACTCTTGCCAAAGAGATTTCATGTACTTGGACATGAAATTGGTACCTCGGTCAGACACCACTTCTAGAGGGAATCCCACTCGGGAGAAAATTCCCATCAGTGCCCGTCCCACCACGGGGGCCGTCACTGTCCTTAGAGGAATGGCTTCCGGGTACCGGGTGGCATGGTCCACCAGGACCAGGATGAACCTATTGCCCATCGCTGTCCTGGGGTCCAGGGGCCCTACAATGTCTATCCCCACTCGCTGGAATGGGGTACCGACCACAGGGAATGGCTGGAGTGGAGCCTTCTGCTTCCTTCCACTCTTTCCACTTGCCTGGCAAGTCTGGCATGTCCTGCAGTGAGTATCTGAACTCCTGCGCATTTGAGGCCAATAAAAGTGGGTGACGAGCCTTTCAAAGGTCTTGTCCTGCCCCAAATGCCCTGCCAATGGCACATCGTGAGCCAGCCCCAGTAGGAAGGCTCTGAAGTCCTGGGGTACCACCAGCGCACGGGCTGACCCAGGCTCAGCAACCTTAGGCTCTGTATATAGGGGGTCGTTCTCCCAGTAAACGAAATGTGATCCTGACTGATCACCTGCGGCCTGGTCTGCAGCCTGCTGCCGCATACCCACGAGAGAAGGGCACTCCTTCTGTGCCTTGCAAAAGTCCTCCCTGGTGGGACCCCCTTCCTGCTGCCAATGGGTCAGCTCCGGCAGGTCTCCCAGTTCAGCTATCTGCTCCCCTGTAGGCTCCAGGGCATCCCCCTCAAGGTCTGCTTCCTCCTGGACCGTGGGAACTTCAGGGGCCGGCTTCCCGCGCCCCTTGCTCCTTCTCTCTGAGGCCGGTTCCTGGGCCTCCCTCTCAGGCTCCAGGACCTCTTGAGTACCTCTACTGGCTGCCATGGACCGTGTGGTGACACACGCCCAATCCGGCATACCCAACATCTCCAGGTGAGCACTCCGCTCCACCTTAGCCCAAGGTGAGCTCTCCAAATCGTTCCCTAACAAACAGTCTACAGGCATGGCGGGCCTCACAGCTACCTGAAGAGTACCAGAGACCCCCCCCCACTCAAAGGGAACCTGAGCCACCTTGCAGTGTCTCTCTGTGTTGTCAGCGGCAACAACGGGATAGAATGCATTGGGGACCACCTGCTCCTGAGACACCAGGTGACACCTGACAGCCGTCACACTGGCTCCTGTATCTCTAAGAGCTTCCACTCTATGGCCATTTATGGTCACCCACTGCCTGTACTTCTTAGTGTTCTCAGGCAGCTGGGTTGGAGGGACCACTTCACGGTCTCCTAGCGAGACCAGGGACATCTCTGCGGGACCCCACCCACCTTGGACATCCCTCTCCTCCCCCAAGGCTACACTAGTCACCTGCCGGGGTGGAGCACCAGTGGGTGCTGGTTTACCAAACAATGGACACTTTACATCAGAGGCAAAATGCCCCAAATTGTTACACCTGTAACATCTTACGGGCCCCTTTGGAACAGGAGGACCTGTCGGGGCCCCGGTCGGTTTCTGGGGTGGGGGAGGCTGAGAACCCTTCCCTTGGTTCCCTTGGGGACTATTTTGGGGCCCTTTTTGGAACTGCTTCTGTTTACCCCTGTCCCCCCCACTCTTCTGCTGGGGACCCTGCCCACCTTTGGCGGAATCTCCCACGGTACCCTTGTGGACCATGGTACTGACCCAGCGGTCCGCCTCCTCAGCAAGCTTTCTCGGGTTAGTCAGCTTACTATCTATCAGGTGCTGGCGTAGCTCAGGAAAACAATTACTGGACAAGTGCTCCCATGCCATTAGATCAAGAAGCCCTTGATAATCGTTCACCTTACTACCCTTCACCCAACCATCCAGCGCTCTGCAAAAGAAAGTCACATACTCCACATACGTACTATTGGGAATCTTAGTGCAACCCCTGAACCTCTGTCTATATAACTCAGGGGTCAACCCATACCTAGCCATCAATGCTTCCTTCATATGGGCATAAGAATTACGAACATCAACAGGTAAATCTAACAGTGTGTCCCGCCCTTCACTCAGGAACCTTCCCCACAACCCCGCTCCCCAATCTTTCTCAGGGACCCGGTGGGAAGACATGGCTACCTCGTAGGCTCTGAACCACTGCCCGATGTCGTCATTCCTGAAGAACTCCTTCACTATATCCTTGGGAATATAAACTCTTGGTTCCGCCGGTACTGGCGGTGTGCTGCCACCAGAGGGATTAAGCTCCAAACTTTTTGCTTTCAGCTCCAGCTCCCTCAGCTTCATGTCATGCTCTAATTGTAGTTTCTTTTCTTCCATGGCTAATCTTTGTTTTTCCATATCCATCTGCCCATGAAGTTTTGCCATTTCCACCTCGTGTGCCCGGGTTGCTGCCCTGTCTGCCAATTCTTCTGGCGACAGGCCTCTGCCAAACTCATGGACACTTTCTGGTAGAACCACTTCCACCTGATTCTCTGGTGCCTTTGACTCATACCAGGCCCTCAGCGCCTTCACAAATTGTTCCTTCTTTTTCAATCCAGTTTGGGCAATCCTGAACTTGGAGCAAAGACCTTTCAAGTCTTCATTGGTACGATTCAGAAGCGCGTCTTCTTCCCAATCTACGTCTTCAAATCCAGAGATTATGGAAGCCGCCCTTCCGGCTGAAAGTGAACCAGGCATGGCTCTAACAACGGAGACTCTTGGCAAAACAAAAACAAATGCTAGCCTTGTGGCTGTGTTATTGGTCTGCTCTCACTACGTGGTGATCAGTGATTCACTATACGCAAACCACAAATGCAAATCCGTATATCCCACCGCTGCCACCAATGTTAGAAATGAGGGGGCTCTGGTTGACGCAGGTGTGAACCCACAACAAGCAGGGACCCTTTACTTCTTGTCAGGGCGAAGGATGACTCCCCAGAATAACCCCTGCTCACCCTCTAGGTGCAAGGCGCGAGCAGTCTAGGCTAAGTCTCAGGCGTACACGGTTAAGCAAATGCAATTACACATACAGTAAACCCCTTGCATGCACCACAAACGGACACCAATCAGGAAGTATATAAAAATAAGCTTTTATGTAGATTCAGCAGATTCAAAGACAAGGCCCAGTAACGTTGAACTGATGGGGCCACAATTCTTGGAAATACGGTAAAGTTCTCTTTGTTTTATGGAAAGTTCTTTAGGCGGGCACAAGGTAACTGTAGGCCTCAGCGTACTTTGTGCTGAGGCAGCGCCCCGGAAGCACACAGCAGATGACAGGGAAATAAGAACGTTGCGGACCCTGGATCCGATGCGAGCTCGCGGTCGAGTTCGTAAGTACAGTACCTTGTTTCTTGACGCAAAGGCGGGTGCGGGATTTCAGCGGCTCTTCGACAGAAGAGCGAGGCGGCGTCCGGGGCTCCCACACTTCACGAGGGTGTCTGATCCTCAGGCTCACGACAAGAGCGGGGTGTTGTAGGTGGCGGGTGAACAAAGCGGGGCAGCCGGGCACGCAGATGCGTCCGGGCCGTCCGAGGCTTGGAGATGCTCACAAACGCCGATTCCGGCGGGAGGGTGAAGGTGCACAGCGAGCCTCCACGAGCGAGGTGACGGGGCAGCCCAGCACAGCGTAGGGGGAGCGGCTCCGATCGAGCGAGGCTCTTCCCAAGGCGGGGGCGGCTAAGCAGCCCTGGTCACGGCTCAGGGAGGGACTGGGCACGAGGGTCACAGCTCCGGCGAGGGAAAGGACACCACAGTCCAGCAGCAGGCGAGTGAAGATCAGGTAGAGCCCAATGGTCCTGGGGCTCAGTTCAGGGGGCAAGCTCAGTTCCAAGCCCTTGGAGATCGTTTTGGAAAAGCACAAGTCTTGAAAGTAAAAGTAAAGTAAAGTTTTCAGCAACAGTTTCTCTTCTCTCCTTTGGCAGCAAGGTCACCACTGCAGGCCAATCCCCCAGGATAGGGACAGTCTTCCTCCTACAGCTTTCCCGGTGCCTCCTCCTCAGGCAGAGATTCTTCTTGGTCAAAAGCGGATCTAGTTTCTTAGGAGCAGGGCTCCTCCATTTATACCACAAATCTTTTGTTCTCCCAGGCCAGGGGGGCCCTTGCCTAGTTCAGTCCGGTTTCTGAGCACTTTGTTTACGTGATGCAGGCTTCTTCTTTCAGAGTGCAGGGCAGAGTCATCAGACGCTCCACAGGGGGTGGAGCCGGCATCGAGGTAGCGGAGCACTGTCCTATTCAGAACCTAGGAGCACTCCTCCCACCCATCTACCTGTCGATCGTCCTATTCATACCAGGCTACCTAGCCCTGCCCATCTGGGTTCCCCCAGCCCTGTCACTCACACCAGCCAGACATCAGATACACATCACGCAGAGGCGGCTGAAATGTTTAGGCAAGCAAAGGCCGACTTTCTAAAAGCGGCATTTGCAAACCCGGAATATTAAAATAAACCTTGCGAAAAGATGTACCTTATTATTCCGAGTTCAGGCATACTAAACTCGATCTTCTACCATGTTCCCTGGGTCGGTTAGGATCATAGGGTGTAATAATCCAGGCCGCCCATACTGGCCTATGAGAACAGGGTAGCCTTGCAGTAGTGAACAACAAGATGGCGGTAATTCACTACTAGGACATGCCACGCATCCGGGCTTGTCCTACCTTAGGCTTACAACGCACCCTGCCCGTGGGCCTACCAGAGGGGTGACTAACATGCAGCTAAGGGAAGGTTTTAGGGACTGGCAAGTGTGGGCACTTGTCGGTCGGCGTGTCAGTACCAGACTGCACGCTGGTTCTGCGATGGCAGACCTTAGACGTATTTTACCGGCCGCTTCTGTGGGTGGCACAACCCGTGCTGCAAGCCCACCAGCGGTGTTCGTATTTACATGCCCTGGCGCCCCTGGCGCATTTTACTGGGGTCTGATAGTAAACCAAACAATCCAATCATGGAATCCAACCAACATATACAATTTATATAGGGAGCACTCGCACCGCAACACTGGTTGGCAGTGCCACCGCGCGCTGAGCGGCCAACACCATAAAAACACATGAGGCACAGTGACAAAAAGAGGGAGGGAGACTCACGCCAAGGTGCCAGGTCTAACAACTACCAACCACCAGTGCCGGGGCCAGCGGCGACGCGGCTGCTGACGGAGGAGAGGAGGAGGCGGCAGTTGCAAGAGGAGCTGCAGGGGGTGAGCCAGCAGCAGTGGCGGGCGGTGGTAAGTTAGATACCTAATCCTTACTTATTGACATTACACTAACTGCAAGAGTGTACTGTATGACACTGTACGGTTGACTTACTAAGTAAGAGGTTGTTGTGAACTGTTGAAGACACCCTTTACTTAGCATTAGTAAAAGCATTAGTGGCGGGAGTGTTGTTGAGTAACCAATGGCCTCTTCTGTCTGATGATTTCAACTCATCTGTGAAAGTTTTATGGAGAAGACTAAAAGTCAGATCAGATGACCTTGATGGATGGGTTGAACAAAAAGGGAAAGAAGAGTGGAAGGAAGAAGGACGGGCGAGATTTAAGATTTATGACTGGCAGAGAAGGATTTGTGGGATGCATGCAGCATGCATACTGGTGGCTGATAGGAATCTGATGCATGGTTGGTTGAATGCCTGAAACTCCCACAAATGTTAAAGTCCAAGAAAGTGGGAGGATAGTACATACATACCACAAATGTTATGTGCTTGCTAGTGCTACCGTGACACTATGTGTAGAAATATTTGTCTTACTGCTTTGCTAAGAGTATATTTTACAATAGTCTTGTTTTTTCTTCTTCATAAATAGCTACTCCTTCCAAGGGGAAACCTGACCGGAAGGAGTTGGCAGCCAAGGCCCGGCATCGGAAACTGGAGGCAATACAGAACGAATATCGACGGCTGGTGGTCCTGGAAGAGGAGGCGGCAGCAGCTGCAGCCTCCTCCAATGCCCTGGGCCCCAGCCACCGCCCTCCAGTGGTACGGCGCCACTGTCTGCCAGCCGCCCGCCGCCGCCCCTCCATCAGTGCTGCCCCCCCTGTGGATGCAACTGCCGCGCATTGAAGCGCCATGTTGCCCGCCTGGAGGAGCAAGTTCGTGTCCTCCTGAAAAAAGTCTGCCGAAATTAGCCCCCGTTCTTATTGCCCCTTTTTAATTATTCTTGGGGTGGGTGAAATCCGGGCATTGGGTTTCCTCTTTTGGACAATTTCGCAGTTTCTTTACGGACATTGGTTGGGGTTAGGGAGAGGGATGGGTCAGGTGAGGGATGTTTTTAACATAGTTTATTTTTGTTAGGGTATTAAATAATATATTTCTACTTAAGGTTACATACGATGTTGTTAATGTTTTCTGGGTGGGGTTACTGTTTTACATCACACTGTATCCTTCTTTCCTTGCTGGTGCAGGGCCGCACACAGCCAGTGTTTGATTTTAATAATTGGATGACTTTGTAAGACAGAAACAGATAGATGCGGCACCCCTCACTGAGTGACTTGTCCTACTACTAGCACTGTCAGTCTCTTCTTCTCTAGGCACTCTGCAACTGGACTCAAAGGGGTGTGTGCAGGGGCGTAACAGAGGCCCCCGCAGCCCCCGCGTTGCGGGGGGGCCCCCACGCTCCAGGGGCCCCCTCACTCAGCAAGCAGCAAGCCTCTTCATCATTTTGGTGCGCACGTCAGGCCTCTTAATAAATTAGATGGTGAGCATCTAAACAAGAAATACCAACCCAGCGGTACAAGAATACCAGCTGCTGTGGAGCGACCCTCAGTCTAATGTCTGGGGATTAATATAAACTACGAGAACAAGGACAGACCCGTTACTGAGACGGCAAATGGCATGGAGCCCTGGACTGAACTCCCTCTCAGTAACGGGCAGAATTGGATTTGTAAAAATGGTGATCCTACAAATTTCATTACCTGTTTGTGAATATGCACATATTTCCAACATGACGGTGTTTTTAATGCCTTGCAATCGACTGGTGCACGTTCGGAAGAACCCCAGAGTGAAAGAAACACTCAGACCAGAGTATTCTGAGCGGAGCCCTGGAGG
This sequence comes from Triturus cristatus, assembly GCF_964204655.1. Taxonomy (NCBI): domain Eukaryota; kingdom Metazoa; phylum Chordata; class Amphibia; order Caudata; family Salamandridae; genus Triturus; species Triturus cristatus. Next base: position 530,635,792 of record NC_140579.1, on the reverse strand, counting down.
TTTCTGATTTAGAACTTTCATATTACAGTCATCATGCCCAGTTGTCCTACGTTTGGTGCCACCCCCGACAAATGAAACCCCACATTGTGGTTGAAAAAGACATAGGGGCACCGACCCCACTTCACACGACCTAACACATGCATACAGGCATCCAGTTGTGTAGGAAAACAAATTAAAATGACAGGGCAAGGTCGTACATACTCACCGCACACACCACTCACTGATACCCCAGCCTTCACCAGTAGTGGTGCTCAAGACAAGCAGGCAGCTAGACAGACTCCACCACACACAAGCATTTGCAATGCGATGGGTCTCGCATTTATGCGAGTTTAAGCTATCGGCATTGTAAATGGCAATGTGTTTTATTATGTTTCAAAAACCCAAAACACAAATAAAAAGCACTTTCATTTACAATGCCAATAGGTCAAACTCGCGTAAATGCAAGACCTATTGCATTGCAGATGCTTGTGAAATGACAATTTGCCCTCCCCTCCTTGTCCAGTTGATCTAGTCCCTCACTTTGCCAACCTGAGACTAATGGGAATGCGTTTTAGGCCATGAAGTGCAATGGGAGGAAGTTTTAGGGGTTGTCCACAAATGCATTTTTACAAAACCGTGGAATGGTGTGCCCACTAATGCCAGGAAAACTTCCATGCAACGGTGTGCCTAGTCTGATGCAATTGACCATTCCCTACATTGTCTAATGGCTCGCGAAACGTGCATGATGAACCCTTGCCAGCCGATGATTGGCAGCACTAAAAAGTCCACTCTTAGTTGCGAATGCCACCCGATATGTTTCTGACACTTCTGCTTGTGTCTTGCTTTTTGGGTGACATCTCTTAGGAAGAGGCTGCGGGGACAATGTGGGGTCTGCAAGAGGCTTGTTTTCTTTCACGTGCCTGTTACAATTGGCATGTGTTGCACATGTATTTACTCGGCCTGGAGAGCTCCAGATTGAAACTGGAGGGGGCCCCTACACGTATTTTGCAGGGGGGCCCCCTCAAGTTTCGTTAGGCCACTGATCCTGTAATTGTTTTCCAGTGCATGTACCATTCAGAGGACAGGAAAATCAGTTAGGATTACAACTGACCAATTTTTAATGGTGTGGGAACTGTGTGCTAGATGTAGTCCACCCATATCAATCAATCAGGAGTTTGTAAAGTGCGGCAACTCACCTGTGAGGGTCTCAAGGTGCTCGGACATCCATTTCACCGAAGTGCCAAACCTCAGGCACTCATATCTCAGAAGTTACTTTTTTTGATTTGTGGGGATTAAGCTGGGACACCTACTGGGATCCTATGTTTCTCATGCTATAACTATGAATTAGCATCCGCAGAAAATGGGGACTTTAATTGTACATAACTCTGGAAAGGCCTAGAATTGTACTTAATTGGTCTGAAATTAAAGAGACCAACTGAGACCAACAGTACAAAACCCTAAGCCTTAATCTGGGTGAGGAAAATCTTTGTATTCCTCTCAGATTGGAGCTGTGCAGATGAAAGGCTCCGCTATATATAATGTTGGACAGGTAGGTAATGCTGCATGTTTGCCTCACTCGCAGTCCAGTCAATTAGGACGGATTTTAAACCACTTCTTATTACCCGCAAGGGTCTACAAACCCTAGGGGGTGGGAGAGTTTGTGCTGCTGCTACGGGCTAACGTTGAACAGGCACACTTTCAGATTCTTTCTGAACTCCTGAAGGGTTGGGGCTGTTCGGAGTTGAAGGGGAAGGACGTTCTAGTGTTTGGCAGCCATGTGGGAGACGTCCAGTAACCATGTTGGGACTTGCACTATGCAACATCCTGGATGTAGGTCTTTTGTTTTGAACCGGGCATGCTCTTATAATGTTACAGGACAGCTCATCACCTCACACTTTATTTCAAGAAAGGCACAGTGTGAGGGTTTCTCAACCATCTAAGCATGCTCCTGGACTTGAGTGACTCAGCCGCTACCTGCAAAGTATTTTGAATGACAAACTTAATGCATTATTTAGTGTTGGTAAAACGTGACGGATATTCCATCCACTATATTACAAGTATCATAGACTAGAATGCACTAGTAATTTGGTGGATGGGACAGCCATCATGCTTGTGATGGAGTATGCTGTTCTCCAAACTGTAAATTGGGCCTTAGTCTGTGGACTGGTGTGAATGTCTTTTCAAAAGTTCAGACCAACAAAAAAGGTTTTGCAAAGTACTGGCTGCAGTACAGACCTATTCCACCTTCTTTGGAGGCACTTGCTTAAGATCAGAGTTACCCACGTTCAGTCACTCCTACAATCAGAAATATTGCTATTTCCTTCATTTTCTTTCTCTTTCTGATATTTGAGTTGGGGCCAGAGGAACATCTAGATCCAGCGGATATAACTGGTTCTTTACCTTGTCCTTAGACAGTCTTTATGAAGATTCCCTACTTGCTAGGCAACGGCCAATGCCAGAAATGGATGGAGGATGGTTATCAAGTACAGTGGATGAAAACTGATTTGGGAATGGATGTTTGACCTCCACCCATGAAACAATGTCAGTTTAGGGGTAGAAACCCATGTATCAAAGGAGAGGCAGGTTGTCATGTCGATTGAAGGTGATAGCAATCTGAAGTCAACGCACCACTTGGTGCAGCTCTACATACTTTGCCCCATTAGACTCCATTTACCCTACAGTTTCCTAGTCCCAATCACAAACACATTTAACTCCTTGCAGTACTCGCACACCTTGATGAATGTAGTCATGCCAGATATTGGGGGGAGTAGCTGAGGGATGTCTGTTGATATTATAGGCAAGAGACTTGTAACACTGTCCACTTTAAGGTCATCAAAGTACATGCAGCACCTTCAGATTGTAGTGCAGATTGTTGAGTCTGCTGGGGGAAAATACTAAAGTTGGTAATAAATAATACATTATAGGTAAACTAGTCTCTCAAGAACAATACTTGCAGACTCCAACAGATCCATTACACGGGAACCAGACTTCTTTGCACCTCACGGTAAAAATAAACTACTTAACTTTGCTTTTCTCAATTCTGGTTGTACTCGATATCAGCTTCAAATGCTCTACATTAGTTATACCCACAGCTAGTTCCAAATTTCTGCAAGTCCCAAAAGCACTCTTAGAATAGCGCAGCACTTCTAAACTATCCCATGCTGCTGCATAAAACATTTAGGTGGATGTCATTGTTAGTTAAACACACAAATCGATAGAGTAACACACTGCTACCATATACATTTAGCCTACCTTACAGAGAAATGATTGCTAATGTTTCCATTGCACCATGTTAGTCGCACTCATTTTCATAGCGTTAGTAATCTGTCCCTTTACCTGCATGGCGAACATTAACACAGCATACCAGTTTTCAAAGAAAAACAGCTAGTCCAGAAAAATCCACACCAATGATGAACAAGACATTTTTTAAACGTCCCCGTTTTACACTGCACAATCCAGAACATGCTCTGGTCATCATGAATATTTACCCCCAAAACCAATGAGAGGTGATTGCAACAATTATGTGGGAAAGGCCCTCAGTTTCACCGAACTGATATACATAAACCAAAAGTCAAGGGTGTCTCTCAAAATAAGCAGTCACTTTGCCCTGCTCGTTAGTGCTCACCTGGCACAGTCCATATGTTCTTATAGGACACTCACTCACATGCTAGTCATCTGACATGCTTCATCATCGGGTCCTCACCTGGTGAGATACTCCCCATCAGGTAGGTTCACCTTCACAGTGGGTGGGAGCACTATGTTGTTAATGGGATCTTAGAACAGAAAAAGTTAAATAAATATATATATATAACCCCAAATTGGCTCCGTGTTGTCGACCCTTGGCGCATCTGTTTTCCGGTGCGGAGCCTCGGCAGAGCCCCGCCGATCCAAATTCAACATATACTTCCCAAGGAAATAATTGGCACGCACTCCCAATCTCTGGAATCAATATCCTCAATGTTGTTTATTCAGCTTACAGCATTACAATCATTCGAGGGACAAACCAACGCGTTTCGCTATCCGCCGATAGCTTGGTCACGGTCAATATGCCTAATTCAAATCCGCCAATAAAAACAGAGTGATGCTCAATCACATGACCCATGATGTCAATCAACCAGCTTAACCTGTTCGCAAAGACCTCTGGTCTTGGTAGTTTTAGGTATTCCTGCTACCCTTTTAACTATGATTTGGTGTTGCATTTATGTTGATTATTCATAAACATAAACCCAATTACTGATACACATAATGTCTGTATGCACATATTAAACGATAGGAGAGTCTTCCCAAATTTTACGACAGCTAAAAACAGCGAGTTACCACATCGAGAGTCACTCTCTCTAGGGACATATGTACCATTTCAATTATATCAAGATGTACACTGATTTAAAAGCGGAAATTTTTTTTTTAACCTGTTAGGTTTGAGAGATAATATTGCAACTGGAGCTTATACATTTTGATTTTCTCGTCTTGATGATTATATGCCCGCCAGTGGGCTGTCATTACTCCTATAAACAATGAACTGTCTGCGCCACCATTGCATGACCTTGCATTTAGTCATAGTGACTAAAACAGAGTAATATTGCATCTCAAGCTTGTACATTTTGATTTTCTTGTTTTGATACTTATATGCCCACCAGTGGGCTGTCATTACTCCTGTAAACAATCAACATTGCATAGCCTTTCATTTAGTCATGGTAACTAAAACCCCGAGGAATTACATCACTAGGTGATCTTATATATTCCATTATGATTGACCACATGGTTTAGGCCTCATCATGGTTGTTCCCCAAAAAACCAAAAGCATCACCAAAAAAGCACACACAAGTTAGTCAATATCATAAGTGAATGTATAGCTCTTCACTTTGATTTAACCCCCAAGGGGTATAGGTCCTGAAATTCAGAATCTGACGTGATTCTCGACGTCTCAAATTTTTTTCGCGATCTCCACCTCTGTCATGCATGGGGATCGTCTCCAGGGCATAAAAACAGAGTAACTTCCAATCACTCCCATGGTGGCTTTCCATATGCTTGGCAACAGCATTACTCCTGTCTTTATTCACCGTGGCTCTTACATGTTCTAAAATTCGTTTTTTTAGCTCGCACTTAGTACTGCCAATGTACTTAAGAGGGCACGGGCATTCGATGACATATACCACGAACTGGCTTTTGCAGGTGATGAGATCTCTGATTTGCCACGTCTTGTTGCCTTTTAGTAGTGAGACCTCTGTTACATTCTTGGCTATTTGGCAGACTTTGCACGAGTGACACTTTTTAAAGCCTTTGGTTGTTAGCCATTGTGTTCCTTTCTTTTTCTTACTGTCCTGATAATGACTGTGCACCAGTTTGTCGCGTAGATTTTTGGCACGACGAAAGGTGATGTTTGGATGTTTACCTACGAGTTCACCTACAACTGGATCCAATTGTAGCAACTTCCAATTTTTACGTAGGATGTCACTTATTTGTTTCACTTCTTTTGAATGATCCAAAATGAGTCTTATTGGTTTTAATTGATTTATCTCTGTTTTGTCACTTTGGTTTTTGGAGTTAATGATGGTCAGTCTCTTTTTTGCATTGGCACGTTTCCAGCATCTTTTGATTATTCCTTTCTTATATCCTCGGTGTTTGAATCTTATTGCTGAGTCTTTACTATGTTGTTCCCACTCATGTTGTTCCGAGCAGATGCGGCGTAGCCTTAAGAATTCTCCATATGGGATATTGTCCTTTACTGATGGTTGGTGGAAGCTGTCTGCATGAAGGGTTGAGTTGGTAGATGTTTCTTTTCTATGTAGTGTGGTTTCGAGTTTGTTGTTCACAACATATATTTCTGTATCTAAAAAGACCACTCTGCTGTTGCTGATGTTATATGTGAATTTGATGTTTGCATCCGTGGAGTTTAAGATTTCAAAATATTCTTCAAATTCAAGTGCTGTTCCATCCCACACTATAAGTAAGTCGTCAATATACCTCAACCACTTCATAACTTTCTCCACATGTTTGTCGTTGTTTGGATGCCATGCCATCTGTTGCTCCCACCACCCCATGGTGAGACATGCATATCCCGGGCTAAAAGAGAACCCCATCGCACATCCCTTAATTTGGAGGTAGATCTCATCTCCGAAGAGAAAAACATTTTGATTTAAACACATCTGGATCATGTCGATCAACATCTGATTGTGATGTTTCAATTTGATATCTCTTTCTATTAAGAAGTGTGCACATGCAGTTAGGCCAATGTCGTTATCAATGTTCGTATAGAGTGAGGTCACATCCATCGTGATTAGCATATACGAAGCTTGCCAGGGTAGTTCCTGCAGGTGTTTCAAGAGATCCGTTGTGTCCTGGATGTAAGAGTTGAGATTGAGTACAAAGGGCATCAAAAAGTGGTCGATGTAACTAGCTACGGGTTCCAATAGTGATCCTTTGGCTGAAACTATCGGTCGACCCGGTGGCTTCTGAGGGTTCTTATGCACCTTAGGTAGGAAATATATTGTCGCAGTGGTTGGATGTTCCGTGCTTAGAAATCTTTTTTCGTCCTCATCAATTAGATTTTGTTCTTGCCATTGGACGATTCTTTTGTCCAGATTCTCTTTGAAGATTTTCGTGGGATTTCTGTCTAATTTGGTGTAATATTCCTTATTGTTCAACTGGTGGTGTGCTTCCATTACGTAATCTTCAGTGTTTTGTACGACAATGTTTCCACCCTTATCAGCCATTTTTATGATGATTGTTTTATCCTCCATCAACGTTTTTAGGGCAATTCGTTCTTCTTTCTTCAAGTTATCCTTATACTTTGCTCCTTTGATGTTATAGATTTCCTGGACCACCGCTTCATGAAAAATATCGATTTTGTTTCCTGGTGGTAATTGTGGGTAGAACCGTGATGAAGGTTTTTTCCCACTAAGGCCTGCGCCCAGTTGTGGGCATGCTAAGGATTCATCCAACATATTTGCTTCCTCCATGACATCCAGGTTTACTAAAGTCAATAGTGCCGGCATGTCTGTGGTTTTTAGGAGTGATTCACTGGTATTTAATTGTCTTCTTTTTTGATTTTGTTTCTCAGAGAATTTAGACATCTCTAGATTTTCCTTGAAAACTTTAGCCAATTTGATCTTTCTTACATATTTATACAAGTCAATTCTGGTCTGTGCAAGGTCCATCGATTGAATGGGGCAGAAATTAATGCCATGTTTTAGCAGGGATACAGTGTCGTTTGTAAGAACATGGTTTGATAAGTTCATTATCACCAACTCTTCCTTGTCAGTTGTTGCGTCCATCCAGTCTATTTCGAGGTCTTCTGTCTCATGCTCCTGGTTTTTGTTCCTGTTTCCTCGGAAACACTTTTTTCTTTTGCCTCTCCTTGTTGTTTTCTTGTTTCCGATGTTGGTGTTCGCTGCACCCATTTTCTTCCTCTTCCTCTTCCCCTTGCACCCTGAAATTGATGTTGGTTCTGTTCCCAGAACCTCTGTTGTAAAACCAGTCTCATATCCCCTAAAAAATTCCTTGTTGACTGTTCCTCACTGGGGTCAAGGTCCACATCGCTTGGTCCCGTCGATGTTAAAGATGTTAGACTTGAAGAGCTTTGTGCTCCCATAAGGATGACTATGCACAGGGACGCATCTTTACATATTCCCGTAAATTTGATATCTTCAAAAATCAGCGCCAAGGCGATATGGGAGCACAAAGCTCTTCAAGTCTAACATCTTTAACATCGACGGGACCAAGCGATGTGGACCTTGACCCCAGTGAGGAACAGTCAACAAGGAATTTTTTAGGGGATATGAGACTGGTTTTACAACAGAGGTTCTGGGAACAGAACCAACATCAATTTCAGGGTGCAAGGGGAAGAGGAAGAGGAAGAAAATGGGTGCAGCGAACACCAACATCGGAAACAAGAAAACAACAAGGAGAGGCAAAAGAAAAAAGTGTTTCCGAGGAAACAGGAACAAAAACCAGGAGCATGAGACAGAAGACCTCGAAATAGACTGGATGGACGCAACAACTGACAAGGAAGAGTTGGTGATAATGAACTTATCAAACCATGTTCTTACAAACGACACTGTATCCCTGCTAAAACATGGCATTAATTTCTGCCCCATTCAATCGATGGACCTTGCACAGACCAGAATTGACTTGTATAAATATGTAAGAAAGATCAAATTGGCTAAAGTTTTCAAGGAAAATCTAGAGATGTCTAAATTCTCTGAGAAACAAAATCAAAAAAGAAGACAATTAAATACCAGTGAATCACTCCTAAAAACCACAGACATGCCGGCACTATTGACTTTAGTAAACCTGGATGTCATGGAGGAAGCAAATATGTTGGATGAATCCTTAGCATGCCCACAACTGGGCGCAGGCCTTAGTGGGAAAAAACCTTCATCACGGTTCTACCCACAATTACCACCAGGAAACAAAATCGATATTTTTCATGAAGCGGTGGTCCAGGAAATCTATAACATCAAAGGAGCCAAGTATAAGGATAACTTGAAGAAAGAAGAACGAATTGCCCTAAAAACGTTGATGGAGGATAAAACAATCATCAAAAAAATGGCTGATAAGGGTGGAAACATTGTCGTACAAAACACTGAAGATTACGTAATGGAAGCACACCACCAGTTGAACAATAAGGAATATTACACCAAATTAGACAGAAATCCCACGAAAATCTTCAAAGAGAATCTGGACAAAAGAATCGTCCAATGGCAAGAACAAAATCTAATTGATGAGGACGAAAAAAGATTTCTAAGCACGGAACATCCAACCACTGCGACAATATATTTCCTACCTAAGGTGCATAAGAACCCTCAGAAGCCACCGGGTCGACCGATAGTTTCAGCCAAAGGATCACTATTGGAACCCGTAGCTAGTTACATCGACCACTTTTTGATGCCCTTTGTACTCAATCTCAACTCTTACATCCAGGACACAACGGATCTCTTGAAACACCTGCAGGAACTACCCTGGCAAGCTTCGTATATGCTAATCACGATGGATGTGACCTCACTCTATACGAACATTGATAACGACATTGGCCTAACTGCATGTGCACACTTCTTAATAGAAAGAGATATCAAATTGAAACATCACAATCAGATGTTGATCGACATGATCCAGATGTGTTTAAATCAAAATGTTTTTCTCTTCGGAGATGAGATCTACCTCCAAATTAAGGGATGTGCGATGGGGTTCTCTTTTAGCCCGGGATATGCATGTCTCACCATGGGGTGGTGGGAGCAACAGATGGCATGGCATCCAAACAACGACAAACATGTGGAGAAAGTTATGAAGTGGTTGAGGTATATTGACGACTTACTTATAGTGTGGGATGGAACAGCACTTGAATTTGAAGAATATTTTGAAATCTTAAACTCCACGGATGCAAACATCAAATTCACATATAACATCAGCAACAGCAGAGTGGTCTTTTTAGATACAGAAATATATGTTGTGAACAACAAACTCGAAACCACACTACATAGAAAAGAAACATCTACCAACTCAACCCTTCATGCAGACAGCTTCCACCAACCATCAGTAAAGGACAATATCCCATATGGAGAATTCTTAAGGCTACGCCGCATCTGCTCGGAACAACATGAGTGGGAACAACATAGTAAAGACTCAGCAATAAGATTCAAACACCGAGGATATAAGAAAGGAATAATCAAAAGATGCTGGAAACGTGCCAATGCAAAAAAGAGACTGACCATCATTAACTCCAAAAACCAAAGTGACAAAACAGAGATAAATCAATTAAAACCAATAAGACTCATTTTGGATCATTCAAAAGAAGTGAAACAAATAAGTGACATCCTACGTAAAAATTGGAAGTTGCTACAATTGGATCCAGTTGTAGGTGAACTCGTAGGTAAACATCCAAACATCACCTTTCGTCGTGCCAAAAATCTACGCGACAAACTGGTGCACAGTCATTATCAGGACAGTAAGAAAAAGAAAGGAACACAATGGCTAACAACCAAAGGCTTTAAAAAGTGTCACTCGTGCAAAGTCTGCCAAATAGCCAAGAATGTAACAGAGGTCTCACTACAAAATGGCAACAAGACGTGGCAAATCAGAGATCTCATCACCTGCAAAAGCCAGTTCGTGGTATATGTCATCGAATGCCCGTGCCCTCTTAAGTACATTGGCAGTACTAAGTGCGAGCTAAAAAAACGAATTTTAGAACATGTAAGAGCCACGGTGAATAAAGACAGGAGTAATGCTGTTGCCAAGCATATGGAAAGCCACCATGGGAGTGATTGGAAGTTACTCTGTTTTTATGCCCTGGAGACGATCCCCATGCATGACAGAGGTGGAGATCGCGAAAAAAATTTGAGACGTCGAGAATCACGTCAGATTCTGAATTTCAGGACCTATACCCCTTGGGGGTTAAATCAAAGTGAAGAGCTATACATTCACTTATGATATTGACTAACTTGTGTGTGCTTTTTTGGTGATGCTTTTGGTTTTTTGGGGAACAACCATGATGAGGCCTAAACCATGTGGTCAATCATAATGGAATATATAAGATCACCTAGTGATGTAATTCCTCGGGGTTTTAGTTACCATGACTAAATGAAAGGCTATGCAATGTTGATTGTTTACAGGAGTAATGACAGCCCACTGGTGGGCATATAAGTATCAAAACAAGAAAATCAAAATGTACAAGCTTGAGATGCAATATTACTCTGTTTTAGTCACTATGACTAAATGCAAGGTCATGCAATGGTGGCGCAGACAGTTCATTGTTTATAGGAGTAATGACAGCCCACTGGCGGGCATATAATCATCAAGACGAGAAACAGGTTAAAAAAAAAAATTCCGCTTTTAAATCAGTGTACATCTTGATATAATTGAAATGGTACATATGTCCCTAGAGAGAGTGACTCTCGATGTGGTAACTCGCTGTTTTTAGCTGTCGTAAAATTTGGGAAGACTCTCCTATCGTTTAATATGTGCATACAGACATTATGTGTATCAGTAATTGGGTTTATGTTTATGAATAATCAACATAAATGCAACACCAAATCATAGTTAAAAGGGTAGCAGGAATACCTAAAACTACCAAGACCAGAGGTCTTTGCGAACAGGTTAAGCTGGTTGATTGACATCATGGGTCATGTGATTGAGCATCACTCTGTTTTTATTGGCGGATTTGAATTAGGCATATTGACCGTGACCAAGCTATCGGCGGATAGCGAAACGCGTTGGTTTGTCTCTCGAATGATTGTAATGCTGTAAGCTGAATAAACAACATTGAGGATATTGATTCCAGAGATTGGGAGTGCGTGCCAATTATTTCCTTGGGAAGTATATGTTGAAATATATATATATATAAGGAGGCAGGACTTACAAACTTCTTGCTGCAGACCTCCTGGACACTTGGGCGCTGACGAAGGCTAAATGAAAAGCCGAAATGCATTCGCCAACAATGAACGCAATAAAGTGCTTCCAAAGGTTCTTCCCCTGTGTGGCCTCTGCTCTCTCTCAGGAAGGAGTTTGTTTGGATATGTTGCCGCGTCAGCCAGAGACGCGAAACAGAGGCACCCGTTTCGTAAGATGGCCTGGATGTCACTGGCGCTGCTGCGGCAGTTTTCTTTTGTGGTCCAAGGTATTGGAAGGTCCAGGCACGCCTCGTATGTTGGGAAGCGATTAAGCGGTAGTGAGGTTATTAACCTCATGCTGGGCGGAGTACATTGGCACTGCTGCCCCCGCCGACATTAATCCTGACTTTGGGGCTGAAACGGTAAGGGGACCGGAGGAGGCGCTTTGTTTGATTCACAAGCAGGAAATTGGTTTTTAAACTGTATGCAATATACCCTGCACCCCCGCACAACCACATGGTGTTAACTTTACCCCCACACACTACCTACCTGGATCCATCACAATGGATTCTGGGTTTTGGAGTTCAACTCAGCATCGTGAACTCAAACTGGTGAGCGGACCATCTGGGGGCGGAGCGGTTTTGAATTTAACTTAAAAGGAGGCAGGACTTACAAACTTCTTGCTGCAGACCTCCTGGACACTTGGGCGCTGACGAAGGCTAAATGAAAAGCCGAAATGCATTCGCCAACAATGAACCCAATAAAGTGCTTCCAAAGGTTCTTCCCCTGTGTGGCCTCTGCTCTCTCTCAGGAAGGAGTTTGTTTGGATATGTTGTCGCGTCAGCCAGAGACGCGAAACAGAGGCACCCGTTTCGTAAGATGGCCTGGATGTCACTGGCGCTGCTGCTGCAGTTTTCTTTTGTGGTCCAAGGTATTGGAAGGTCCAGGCACGCCTCGTATGTTGGGAAGCGATTAAGCGGTAGTGAGGTTATTAACCTCATGCTGGGTGGAGTACATTGGCACTGCTGCCCCCGCCGACATTAATCCTGACTTTGGGGCTGAAACGGTAAGGGGACCGGAGGAGGCGCTTTGTTTGATTCACAAGCAGGAAATTGTTTTTTAAACTGTATGCAATATACCCTGCACCCCCGCACAACCACATGGTGTTAACTATACCCCCACGCACTACCTACCTGGATCCACCACAATGGATTCTGGGTTTTGGAGTTCAACTCAGCATCGTGAACTCAAACAGGTGAGCGGACCATCTGGGGGCGGAGCGGTTTTGAATTTAACTTAAAAGGAGGCAGGACTTACAAACTTCTTGCTGCAGACCTCCTGGACACTTGGGCGCTGACGAAGGCTAAATGAAAAGCCGAAATGCATTCGCCAACAATGAACGCAATAAAGTGCTTCCAAAGGTTCTTCCCCTGTGTGGCCTCTGCTCTCTCTCAGGAAGGAGTTTGTTTGGATATGTTGTCGCGTCAGCCAGAGACGCGAAACAGAGGCACCCGTTTTGTAAGATGGCCTGGATGTCACTGGCGCTGCTGCGGCAGTTTTCTTTTGTGGTCCAAGGTATTGGAAGGTCCAGGCACGCCTCGTATGTTGGGAAGCGATTAAGCGGTAGTGAGGTTATTAACCTCATGCTGGGCGGAGTACATTGGCACTGCTGCCCCCGCCGACTTTAATCCTGACTTTGGGGCTGAAACGGTAAGGGGACCGGAGGAGGCGCTTTGTTTGATTCACAAGCAGGAAATTGGTTTTTAAACTGTATGCAATATACCCTGCACCCCCGCACAACCACATGGTGTTAACTTTACCCCCACGCACTACCTACCTGGATCCACCACAATGGATTCTGGGTTTTGGAGTTCAACTCAGCATCGTGAACTCAAACAGGTGAGCGGACCATCTGGGGGCGGAGCGGTTTTGAATTTAACTTAAAAGGAGGCAGGACTTACAAACTTCTTGCTGCAGACCTCCTGGACACTTGGGCGCTGACGAAGGCTAAATGAAAAGCCGAAATGCATTCGCCAAGAATGAACGCAATAAAGTGCTTCCAAAGGTTCTTCCCCTGTGTGGCCTCTGCTCTCTCTCAGGAAGGAGTTTGTTTGGATATATATATATATATATATATATTATCTACTGGCGGTCGCCAGTAGATAGTTATAGTTAGGACCGTGTTTCCATAGGAAATCCGCAACGTTCTATTTGGAATAACTTTGGCGCCGGTTGACGAATCCTCGCGAAATTTTCAAAATAGGTGGGGCGCTCCGCTCCGCTCCTACCCTGAAAGTCTCGGGGGGATTCGTCAAGCGGGGGCTGAAAAAAAGGGGGGTCCCAAAACACGTTTTCCCCATGCAATTTTCCATAGGGACCTTTAGTCCAAGGTACAGCCCGAACGGCTGAACAGAATTACTTGAAATTTGGGAGAGAGGTAGTCCTCAGCTCAGGGATGTGCCTTTTGCAGGTCTGGTGTCAATCTGTTCAGTAGTTCCTGAGAAAATCAAAAGTAAAATCATATATATATGTGGGCGGAGCCTAACCACACATCTCATCCTGAAGTGTTGGCAGCCATCTTGGGACCAATATACATGATAGCACCTCATTAAAAAGCATTGCAGTTAATAGAAGGTTTTAAGACTTTAGTTACATTATAAATCATTTGTTGATGGTACCATACTCATTTTAGGAATTGTGGTATGTTCTAAGGTGATTTCACCATGTGAAAAAGCCTTCTGCTGGGATATCATGATTGAGAGAAAAATATTTTCTCATGCTTTTCCCACAGAGGTTTGGAAGGTGATCTATAAGCTAAACTGAGAGCTTATTTTCTGTAAATTCACATTATCTTTCTCAGTCATGTGAGAATGAAGTCTGACATTCTCAGTAAAACATGTACATCCAACAAGGGCAGAGACTGTCAGTTGATTCCTTTGTGTTCTACTGCAGCTTCCCAGAGTGTTCCAAAGAACAACTAGAGCGCTAACAGTCCTACTTATGATAAACGTATGGCACACCTGAAGCCATCTTGCTTGGATTAAAGTGGTAACTCTTAAAACATTTAATTTAAAAAGGAACAAAATGAGGGGGTTCATTTTTCCATAAAAAGTATGATTAGTGCTGCAGAAATAAAAATTAGGGCACATTTTGAGTGACTTCTCAAATCCTCTTCTATTTCATTAAAAAATTCTGACATGCAGACTGAAACATGCACTTTCAATACCAGCAGCAGTTTTCCCTGGTGAGCAGTAGCTTTACTACAGTGATCTAATGAGCAAAAAGAGTGCTACCATTCTGAACTTATGGCAAATGTGTGACACATCTGAATGCCTTTGAAATCAAAGTAAAAAACTGAAAATATTTCCTACTGAAGAGACTGCAGTAAATGAGGAAATTAGGAAACTTCATAACAAATAAGTCTGCCAAGATGGCCACCAGAGACAAAAGAGCCCAAATGTAGCCCAAATATCACCCAGATGTAGCCCAAGTATAGCCCAATGACAGAATGTCCCAGAGTGTTCTTAAAAACAACTAGAACGCTTACTGTCTTCATTATGACAAAAGTATGGCACACCTGAAGCCATCTTGATTGAAATAAACTGGTAACACTTAAAACATTTAATTTAAAAAGGAACACAATGAGGGGGTTCATTTTGCCATAGAAATTATGATTAATGCTGAAGAAAGAAAATGAGGGCACATTTTGAGTGACTTCTCAAATCCTCTAATATTTCATTAAAAAATTGTGACATGCAGACTGAAACATGCACTTTTAATACCAGGAGCAGACTTCCATGGTGAACAGTAGTTTTACTACAGTGATCTAATGAGCAACTAGAGTGCTAACGTTCAGAATTGATGGCAAATGTGTGACATATCTGAATACCTTCATGATGGAATCAAAGTAAAAAACTGAAAGCATTTCCTACTGAGGAGACTGCAGTACATGAGGAAATTAGGAAACTTCATAACAAATAAATCTCCCAAGATGGCCACCGGAGACAAAAGAGCCCAAATGTAGCCCAAAATCACCCAGATGTAGCCCAAATATAGCCCAATGACAGAAGTGTGCAAAACACTTATTATTTTGTGTTTTTGCAGTGTTATATAGTGCAGACTTGTCAGGTATTGGAGTGCTTTACATGAGCATTGGTTACATCACACAAGAACAAATTCATTTTGGTTGTAGACATGGGGAGACTAAGTGATTTGACCAGAATCACAGAATGTCGAGCTGAAGCAGAAACTCCAACCTGGTTCTCCAGTTGCAAAGTCTGCAGTTCTGGAAGTAACACCACATCCTCTCCCCTAAGTGCAACATTTAATCAAGTGGTCAACTGGATAAAAAAATAAAGGTAACAAATAATTTAAAAGTGCTTTCTCGCTATTTGAAAACTCAGAAAATATGTCCTTATTTTAGTCTTTTAGAGCACTAACCATAATTTTGATGCCAATAAGACCCTCTCATATATGTAATTTCTAAAGGAAATGCTCTAGGTATTACAGTTTTGATTACATCAAGAGGACGTCAGGCATTCCACACTTTTGTAATAAATATAGAATGTTAGCAATCTAGTTGTTCATTAGGATACTGTTGAGAGGCAGAGGCCAGGGGCACGGACTCTGAAAATTGAAGGCAGGTAGGAGGGTGCAAAGGCAACAATTTAACCACACTGAGCAGGCAGGAAGGGCCGTGGCAGCACAACAGACTATGGAGGGCAGTAGAAAGGGGGGCAGGGGCAACAAACCAACAATACAGGACTTGCAAGAGAGGCTGTGGCAATGTAATAGACCATTGTGGGCAGAAGGAAGAGGCAATGGTAGTACAACCATACATGCCAACAGACCCGATTCAGCCAGGAAACGTCCAATGTTTTTAAGCTCAAATGGGCTTTATTTTATCTGTCTCCTGTCTACAATCTCCTCTTTTTCAATGTAACTCAAAGGGGAAAATCAATACCCCAGTTTTTTTTCAAAATCTCCCTCTTCCCAAGTTCAAAATGTTCGCAAGTATGGTACATTGGATCATTGAAGGAAATGGGGTAGGGACATGGACTTGGATAACAGCGGACAGGAGGGACATGGAGAGGTGCACCAAACTGACCCTGCAGGGCAGGCATCAGGGTTTGCAGCAGCACAATACACCACACAGGGCATGCGGGCGGGAGTGCAGCACAACAATCCATAGAAAGCAAGAGGGAGGGGACAGGACCATGCACATGGACAACAGAGAACAGAGGGGCAAGAGGCAGGACCATAATGGACAGACAGGAGAGAAAGCTGCAGCATAACAGACCATAAAGGGCAGGAGGGATGGATCAGGGGCATTACAATGGAACAGACAAGCCAGGAGGGAGGGAGTAGGGGTCTGCACATGTAAACAGAGGGCTGGGGGCAAGGGGGCAGGGCAGGAGCAGCAAGATAGCCATGGAGGTCAGGCAGGATGGGCACTAGAAGCAAGACACACCATGAAGAGCAACAGTGAGACTGTGATGGCATACACACAGACCATGGAGGGAAGGTGGGAGGGGTTCAGGGGCAGCTAACTGACCACACAGGGAAGGTGGGAGGGGTTCAGGGGCAGCTAACTGACCACACAGGGAAGGTGGGAGGGGCCATGGCAGCACAGAAGACCATGCATGGCAAGTGGGAGGGTTAGTGGTAGCACAATGGCTATGATGGGCAAGAAGGAGGGTGCAGGGGCATGCACAAAGGACGATGGAGGATAGAAGGGAGGGTCAGGACCTGTGCACAGACAAGAAAGTTCAGGGGAAGGGGCCTCACAACAGACCGCACGGGGCAGGCAGGAGGAGCAGTTGCAGCACAACAGACCAGGGAGGGCAGAAGGGTGTGGCAGTACAATGGACCATGTAGGACAGGAGGAAGAGGATAGGGGCATGGCATGTGGACAGGCAGGGTGGAGGTGGCAGGGACAGGTTACAGTCATCTGACAATGCTAGGCAGGTGGGAGGGGAGTGGCAGCTCAACAGAACACTCAGAGTAGATAGGAGTGGCAGGTCCATGGAACATGGTGGGCAAAAAGGATGGAGCAGGGGCATGCACAAAGACATCGGAGGGCAGGGGGAAGGAGAATAGGGGCAGCAAGCCAAGCACAGAGTTTAAGCAGGAGGTCAATGATGGGGCATAGAATTGGGCAATGGAGGGCAGGAGGAGTGGACTGGTACATCATACTAAATTGAGGGCAGTAGCAGCACATCAGACCATGCATGGCAGGAGGGAGGAGGCTAGTCCATGGATTCACACAACAGAGGATAGGGAGGAGGGGGCTGGGGCAGCAAGCTAACTGTTCAGAGAAGGCGGGTATTAGGAACTTTATTGTTTTTAAAACGTGTGTCTGTGCGAACTACTTAAAATATGAACAAGTGTGCAGCATAATCTCACTTTTATTCAGGAAGAAGAGGACGTTAGTGACTGTGACTCCGGGCTCACTTGGCAGAAACACACCCTGACCCCCCACCCCCTATCGCAAAATGTAATGCCCGTGAAAAGGGTAGGTGAACACAGTGTTATATAGAACATAGTCCTGAGAGCACGATTGAAAATGAAAACTAGATATAGTGTATGGTATAAACTATGCACCAAAAAGTGTGATATAAGATGAACCGGGCATGAAAAATAATGTGCAATACATTGTGCGCAATGACAGATTCATTGTAGAGCGCGAGATAGCACAGGCACTAGCGCGTGCTATGCGATATGCGCCTTGGAGTGTAATATGCACAGTGCAGTGTTGTGTAACCTAACTAGTCTCTAAAGTTGTAATATAAAATATGTGCTGGGGAGTGTAACGTTGCATATGCACTGTGACAAAGATATGGATCCCAGATTGTAATATGTATGGCATAGCACTGTGCGTTATAACATAGGCATCGAGGAAGGCACGTTAGATGGGGCAATATAACCCGTGCGAAGACAAGTGTGGCATGACATATTCACGGGGTGGTGTTACAGTGCACATGGGCTAGAGAGTGTCATAGCATATCCACTAGCTAGTGGAATACAACACAGAGGTGTGTGGCACTCAGCAGGCAATGGTGGGTGTAACACAGCATCGGGCTCTGCCAGGAGCGCACTGTGACTCTCAAGTGATGTTCGTCCCCTTTCCAGAGAGTAAAATAAAAAGTATTACACATCCGGCAGTGGATGTGTGTTTTATTAACCATGAGGGGGGTTTCTTGCATAGTTTTGGTCGAATTTTTGTCGAATCCTCTTTGAATGGCTTGGTGTGCATGTGTATTAAATGTGCACGTCAATAGCTACCCATGTTTGTATAAATAAATGACAAGGGTGTCTACCGGGATTAGGCACGGTAGGGCATCAGACATGTCAGAGCTTCACTAGTGGTGTAAATACATTCCACGTGGATTCATTGTATGCATAGTCGCCTTTTAATGAATATCACGCAAATCGTCATGGTGATAGGTACGTACTGTTTGTCCAGCATGTCCTAGGTGTGTCTATAAATATATATTTTTTAAAAATAATAAAAAACAGTGGCCGGCCCTGGAGATTGGGGTCAAAAAAATATAATTAGGAGACAGGCCCTGTGGGATGGGGTCATCAGGGCCAATAAATTAGAATAAGAAGGGGAACCACACAGCCCCCCTTCTTAAAAAATTAAAATAAATAAAAGACTGGCATCGTGCCGGAGGCCACGCCCCCTCCTTGCAGCACTCTGCCAACGCGCCCCCTGGCGAGTTGTAAGTTGGGGAATTAATTCCTCTTCAATACTGAGGGTCCCTGAGGGCCAACTAGCCCAACAGGCATCTCCAGTATGCACCAGGGAGCTGCGCTGCAGACAGGTGTTCTGAGGCCAATCCCCTTTTTACACCTCTCTGCAACGCAGCTCTGTGGCACTTACTGGTGGTACCTAGTGGTCTAGTTTGACCCTAGGGACCCTTAGGATTCAAGGGGACTTAATCTCTCAACTTAGAACAGCCACAGGGTGCGTTTACACAGTGGTGAAGGGAGGGGACGGGGCCTGAGGTGACGTGTGCAAACACGCACTATGGTACGTTTTAAATTGGGGATCAAATTTTCCTTCAATACTGAGGGCCCCTGGGGGCTAGCTAGCCCACCAAGTGCTTCCAGTAAGCGCCACTGAGCTGCATTGCAGAGAGGTGGTCCAGGCCGTGCCACTTTTTACACCTCTCTGCAACGCAGCTCTGTGGCACTTACTGGAGGTACCTAGTGGGCTAGTTGGACCCTAGGGACCCTCAGGATTCAAATGAACTTAACCTCCCAACTAAAAACGGACACAGGGCGTGTTTACACAGTGGTGAAGGGAGGGGACAGGGCCTGAGTTAACGTGTGCATACACGCCCTGTGGCCTGTTTTAAGAGGTAGTTTTAATCCCCCTGCCCTATTATATACTAGGGGCTTACAGAGGAGGTCATGCTAATCACAGGGGGATCCCAACGCATAATATTCCCTAGGGTATGTAGGTGTTTTCACTGTATTCTAAGTGTCTTTTAACATAGCCCTGGCTCTAGGACTGGTTAGTCAGACTCAGTTACCACCAGTATCCGTCTGAAAAAGTTGAGGGTACAGGATGATTTTGCAACAAGGCTTCTTTCTGCTCTTCTTTTTGTTCTTTCTGCACGTTATCCTTCTTCCTGCACTTTTCTTCGTCTTTGAGGACTTCTGTTGCTTCTTTCTGCACTTCTTTTTTTTCTTTCTGTGCATTTTTTCTTCTTTCTTCACATGTCCTATCTCTGTAGGCATAGTTAGAAATTAGCATTTAAAAAACCTTTGAAATTCACAGAAAAAACCATAGGTTTCAGGCATGTTATAGTTAGGAATTAGCATTTAAAAAACCTCAGAAATTCACTGAAAAAACCATAGGTTTCAGGGGTGTTATAGTTAGCTGGACTTTTCACTTGTACAAAACCAATCAAATTCCCCCGTTATAGTTAGTTCAGCTAACTATAACTCGCGCGCCCGCAATGCACTGCTGATGACGTCACATATTACATCACTCATGACATGGTCAGTGACATCACTCATGACATCACTGATGACATCTCAAATAAGATGAGTGAATATATATATATATATGTATATCCTGGAATCCCTGATCCAATCCTTAATTAAGAAGGTCCCTGTGGTATGGTTAAAAACATAACATTACGCAGGCATTTACTGAACTAATGTTTCTATTCCAGGTGGACTTGTTTCATCTGCTTCATAAGATGTGAAGATTTGATTAGTACCTCCAAAACCCTTATACTCCTAAGCGTTACTGAGCAGCAGTTATGCATCCACACGCATTACATGCAAGATCAAGAGATAGTTACCAAACCCTTCTATACAGGATGAGTTGATGGAAAACTGGAAATTATCCACTTCAGGAATCCTAAAAAAAAGAGAAGGAACACAGAAACAACAATATGTTCATATTACAATATGGGTAGTTTAAACAATGAAACCTGTGCACTGCACAACACACACTAAAGCTGTGAGGCTTCTAACCTTAGAGATACCATCATCTATGAGCCAGGGTAAATGACCTGGTGTGACTTAAAGTGCATGTAACAGTCAGTGCTCAAAATATTATGCAGTCATCTCATTACCCAAGTGTATTCACACACAGAGGATAGTAAATACTTGAATGTAAGGCATCAAGTTCCTAGTGTTTTGAGTTGGACACATATGTGACAACGGAGATTATCCAGACCTCTTGGGAGCAAATGCGAGGGCATGCTGAGATCAAAGGTCACACTGTGAAAACTTGGGAGAGATAATCCTACATTACTAGCAAAGAAGAATAAATATACTAACAAATGACCCATGGGTATTACTTACGACACCAATCCTCAGCAGGGGCTTCCCAGTCTAGCTCCGTGAGCCAAATCTTCCAAATGTGCTGGAGAGGCAGCTTAAGCTAGTCCTTATAGTGCGATATGTGCTCTGATTATCGGTAACATCTGGGGTCTTTCAAGAAAAATGTCTCCCAGCCATTGTGGATAACGGCAGCCATCTTATAATTAATTGCTACTTATGGATACAATTATTTGCCTGAGCCTTCCAATCTTGACCCAGAGATGGCATTTCTAATATAGTCTAATACAATGCAGAGGAGAAAGCCATAAGCATACACATAAACGAGAAGGCGCATGTCAAGGTTAGGTCACTGTATTCGTCGGGGATCCCTAATGAGCGGCGATGTGGTGGCCCTCTTGAAAGGCTTGGCGGACCTTTAAAGGTGCGTGTCGGACTGGACCACTGTTGGAATTAATCTGCCCTGAAACATGGGAACACTGGTCAGTGCATTATCTTTGATTTTTGAAAGCAGCATAGTAGTCACTTAGAAGATTATCAATTCATTTGGGTGTGTGTGTCTGCCTGTCTGTCTGTACGCCTTGGCTGGATCATATAGTGACTCCTTACAAGAAACCCATATGTTTTAGTTCAACTGGGTCCTCAGAATGTCGTGGTTCAGACAGTGGATATGCGTGCCCAACCTTCATATCCACTGTTCTTTTTCTTGTAGTTTGCTAAAGTCAGTATTGGTTTGAGGAAGCTACAAGTGTTCTATTACAGTCATATGAAAATCATTGTCAGTGTGGTTTATATTAATGTACTGTGTGGCCATCTTGGTGTTTGCTCTTTTACATCAGAGGTTACTCCTATGCTCGTTCCTCAACTTTCTTTTCCCAGTGGTCATACCAACATATTTCTCATTACATGGGCATGTGATCAGATACTCTACATTTCCAGTGTTGTAATTAGTGTGTACCTTCTGGAGCCACTTGTTGTTAGTTCCAATTCAACGTCATGACAGGTGGAAGGTGCCACAAAGTTCTGTTTGCTTTCCTTTCAGTGACTTGATTTTTTTGCATGTGTTAATTAAGGCATCATGCAAGTTTTGGTTGCGTTTGTTCGCAAAAAACGGGTTTAGTCAATTGTAGTGCCCAAGTGTTGAGAATAGACCAGCTCATTCATGGTCTGGCTAAAGGTGGTCACACCTACAAGTTGTTTACTCTCATTTTTGTTGTTGACCGGTACTATGAGGGCATCCCTGTTGTTGTTGCTAGCACGTTTCAGTAACTTCTGGATTATGTGTTCTGGATACCTCCATTTCCTGAGTTTTATACAATGATCATCAGCTTGTTGTTTGAAATCTCTTGTCTAATACAGTTCTGTGAAGTCTTAAAAAATGGCGAGTTTTAGAAATTTCTCTCGTAATGGGCGGGGGTGAAAACTCACAAATCTCAGGAGACTATTCCTGTCTATTGGTTTGTGGTAGGTGTCTGTTATAAGGTGCCTGTTCTCATGGATGATGATGACGTATAGAAAGAGTAGAGTTTCCTGCTCAACAGTTTGTGTGAATTTTTATACAAAACCCAGTAAGCTCAGTCTCCTTCCCAGATAAGCAGCATGTCATCACTGTACCTCTTCCGCAACTTTATCTTAAATGGGTTTTGGTGACACAGGATTTTGTTTTCCTGTAGATGGTGCACATAGGGATATGCTTAACTAGGGGCAAATGTACTGTGCAGAGATGTCCTATGTGACTGTAGGTATAATGTCTTGGTCATATTCAAAGTAATTCCTAGTGAGGGCAATAGAAATCTATTCTAAGACAAAATGTCTCGTCATGAATATTTGCCTCTTCAACATAACTTACCCTTCTTTACTCTTGTCACACATATTAATTTGGACATAGGTACCCACCTATCTCCACAACCTCTACCTCTTGGTCAACACTTCCTCGTTTCAATTTTTGCTTTCAACAAGGATTTAAAAAGCAGGAAATACCCTTACTTTTGAATTTGTATTTTGGTTAGTTCCTTTTTCCCTTTCTGTCAAACCAGTAGTTGCACGCAAAGGCCTTCACTTCCCTTACTTTCACCCTTATTTTGGCCACCATACTGTTGGTGTGCTCTAAGAGACACCCTCTATCACTTGGAGCTGGATTGGTGTATTCATAATATACATTGTTCTGCTGCTTCATGTACCTTCCCTCGCCTATCTTTCAAAACAATCCACACCATTGCTATCATCTCCCCTGTAGTTAGTGAGTGTGTAATTACAGTGCGAGTTGTGGATGGAGTGTATGCTCAGTTAAACTGAAAATCTTATTAACTGATCAGATCTGAGATGCAAGTCATTTCCCTCGAGGTCTCCTAGTGTCACCTGACACCATTTGATCTCCTATCTGGTATCTTCCCTCTTGGTGTTACCCCATTGTGCAAGACACCTCTGTCACATTTCTGACGGGCCTTTAACTGAATATTTTGTTGAATTAATGTTTGGATCCCAGAACTATACTTTATGTTTACTTTGGAACCTATTTCCAGTTTGGGAGGTGACTTATTACTGGTTTTAGGATTGCAGCTGTCAACTCCGATGCAGGGTCTCAAACCCACCGAGTTGTCTGGCCTCACAAATAGACTCATAACCAAATATTTGCAAGAGAACAAGCACATTTTCAATAACTTTAATATGCATTGTTACCTCTTCCATTTAGACCAGGACACATTGAAACGCATCACCAACAAACCAGTGATTACCTTAAAGGGGATCCGCTTTGAAAACTGCTTAATGCCCCAGTGAAACTTTTAAATATCGTAAATCTCCAATTGAAAGTGGAACTCTAGCAGACCTCAAAGTTTTTCACAAGTGTAGTAGTTCCTTCAGCCGCGGCCCGTGGAGGGTGTTCCGTGGGGCGGAAAGGCGGGGCGGGGGAGGGGCAGGGTGGGGGGTATTAAAAACCGGAATATGGATAATTGGAGGTAAGTAAACAATTAAATAAATAAAACGAATTTCGTAGCGCGCGCTGCACTAAATATTCACTTCACAAATTGGCCAGCTCTTCTCTTTTTTATCTATAAATACACTATAAATAACCAGCAAATTATTCAGCTTTGCAAAACAACATAAGATCAACACCCTGCCGCTGTCTGGAGGGCAGAGTGAGACAACTCTCCTCAACTCTGCCTTTTTTTTAAATTCTCGAATTTTTATTTTCTTGTGAAAAACAAACTCAAAGAACACATACAACAATCCGATTGAACTGGCATCAAAGTGACAAATCATGGAATCAATGACAGTCAATAGAAAGACCCCCCATCCCCTCCCTTGGCCCCCTAACCATTTTCCCCACACCCTGCGGAACTTTTTGGGACCTCCCCGTGCAGCATACAACGTCTGTTCTTGTGCGGCACACCAGTCCACACCCCTTCTCCATTTAGCACATTTGGGTGGATCAGTCTGTTTCCAGGCGGATGCGATATCCCTTTTAGCCACTACCAGAGCAGTAGTTAGGAAATATTTTTCATTGCGGGAGCCATCCAAACCATCCGTTATCCCCAGCAAAGCCATTTTGGGGTCATAGGGGACCACCCACCCCAGGACCTCTGTTAATTCAAGTTCAATCTCACCCCAGTAGCTCCCCAAGTGCGGACAATTCCAGACCATATGGAAGAAGTACGCCGGGTCTACCCCACAGCGGGCGCATGAAGCATCCGGGGAAAGACCTGCATGATAGAGGCGCGCCGGGGTCAGGTAGGCAGCGTGCAGGTAATAAAGCTGGATGAGCCGCAGTCTAGCCGATGTGGTAATCATCCTGGGGGCCATAAGGGCGTCCCTCCAGTCAGCTTCATCCAATGGACCCACCCACGTCTCCCAGCGCTGCCTCAGTCCATCCCAGTTCACCGGGGTGTTATTAACCAGGGAACGATAAATACGGGAAATTCCTCCCTTCCCAAGATACCCCAGCATCACCTGAGCCTCAGGCGGGCTGTGGTCGGGAATCCGTGAATCCAGAGGGACGTGAGTCTGGACCGCATGGCGCAGCTGGAGGTATTTCTAGAATTGCGAAGGGTGCAACGCAAATCGACCCTGAAGCTCCTGAAAGGAACACATGCGGCTCCCCTGCCACAAGTCACCCAAACGAGAGATCCCAAGAAGGTCCCATGCTCGAAACCCCTCTAATCCCGCCACCTCCCGCAGCCAAGTACCATGCCAAAGTGCTTTAACTAGGGTCAGTGTCCTTGACCAGCGGGTATGCCGTAGAGCGGCACGCCATGCCAAAAAGGGGGCCCGCGTAACATCCGAGAGCGACAGAGGGATCACCGCCCCGTAGAGCATGTTTTGAATAGAGGAGAACCCCGCAATTTGTACCTCTAACCTATAGGCCGGATCGTCCCACCCGCCCGAGAACCAATCATGAACCATCAGAAGCCGAGTTGCAAGATAGTACAGATAAAGGTTGGTCATGCTCAAGCCTCCGTCATATGAGGGAATCCGACAACGGTCCAGGGCCAGACGGGGCCTACCGCCACCCCCAGAGAAACTTGGTCGCAATCTTGTCCATCTCCCGGAACCAGGAGCGGGAGAAGGAGCAAGGCGTGTTCTGCAGCATGTACAGGAACTTAGGGAGAATCATCATCTTATAGAGTGCGATCCTCCCCAGTGGGTTCAGTGGGAGCGATTGCCACTTCACCATGTCCGATCTGGTCTTATTAACCACGGGAGCCATGTTGAGGGCCCAGCAGAGCTCTGGAAGAAGGGCGATTCAGATGCCCAAATATTTAAAGGAGAGTCTCCGGAGGGGAATATCAGACTGCCAATCGAAACATTCCCTAGACGGGTGCAACGGGACCAGGACAGATTTATGGGGGTTTAGGTGGAGACCGGACGCCTGACCGAAACGGCAAAGAATCTGGTGAACCCGAGGGCCCGAAACCGCCGGGTCTGAGAGATAGAGAAGGACGTCGTCCGCGTATAGGGCAATCTTATCAGAGACCATACCAGGCCAATCCCACCCCCGGAGAACAGGGTCTGACTGAACCAGAACGGCCAGAGGCTCCATCGCCAGGGCAAAGAGGAGGGGCGAGAGCGGGCAGCCCTGCCGCGTTCCCCGCCCTATGGAAAACGTGTGAGAGAGAGCTCCGTTTACCAACACTCGGGCTCGCAGAGCCGCGTACAGGACTCGGACCATGGCACGAAACTGGGGGCCGAAACCCATGCGCTCCAAGACCTCTCCGAGGTAGACCCACCCCACCGAGTCGAAGGCCTTTTCAAAGTCGACCAGTAGAAGGGCCAGATATGGAGATAAACGCTCCCTGTGGGCCAAGGCCAGATGTAGGCGCCGTAAGCAGTGCCTAGTCCCTCGGGCCGGCATAAATCCACACTGGTCCGGGTGGACCAGTGAGACAAGATGCGGGCGAAGCCGTTGCGCCAGGATGGTAGCGTATATCTTAAGTTCGGTATTAATGAGAGATATCGGCCGGTAATCCGAGCAAGACTGTGATGGGGGTTGTGTCTTGGGAAGGACTACTATCGTGGCCGTGTCCGTTTCCAGCAGGAACGATCCCTTCTCCACCACTTCGGCATAGAAATCTAGAAGCCTCGGGGCAAGGGTTTCACGGTAGTGGGCTTAATATTCCTGCAAGAAGCCGTCCGGCCCCGGGGTCTTCCCGGATGCCAAGTGACTGATTGCTTCATCAATTTCCTGCAGCGTGATGGGCAGATCTAAAGTCTCACCAGCCTCCCGCCCCAGTCGCCCAAGATCAGCCCCGCTCGTCCCCATCATCTCCGCGAGAGAGATCCCAGGCACCCGAGCCCGGTATAGTTGGGAATAATAATCTGCAAAGGTCTGTGCCACAGCCACGGAGACTGTGTGAGTCACCCCAGTGGAGTCCACAGTGGCAGGAATAATCCGGTTTGCCCGAGGGTAAGTAGCCAGCCGATGGAGGAGTGTACCGTTCTTGTCCCCCCATCCGTACACCCGGGCTACCGAGGAGCGCCAAAGAGTCTTAGCCGCCTCCATAGATTGCATACGTATCTCTACCCTCAGAAAGGCCAGCCGCCGCGCCCGCGTGGCGTCACCCAACGCCACCTGGTCCCGTTCAAGTTCCAAGGCTTGTGCTTCGCAGGCCGTGAGTCGCTGGAGCTGTGCCCGGCATTGCTGTTGTACGTGCCCCCTGGCAGCCCCCCTAATAGTCACCTTGCCGGCCTCCCAAAGGATGGCCGAGGAAGAGACAGAGCCAACATTATGAAGATAATAATTGGTAATCTCGTCTCCCACTGTTTTCCGAAAATCTTTGTCCTGAAGGAACCAGGCATTCAGGCGCCACATCGGGCAGGTGGAGAAAGGAGGTGGGCCGAGAGCTATAGGCAGAGGTGAGTGGTCCGAAAGGCCCCTTGGAAGAATGCGGGCGTCCTGAACACCCGCACACTCCGCAGATGGGACAAAAATTAAGTCATTCCGGGCGTGTGAATGGTGCGCCGCCGAGGAGTGCGTATACTGACGAGTATGTGGGTGCCAAACCCTACAGACGTCGCAAAGGCCCTGGGCCTCAGCCCAACTCGACACCTGCTTCATGCGGGCGGCTCTGGCGAGGGAGATCGGGCCCGTCGAGTCCATACGGGGCATGTAGACTGCATTGAAGTCCCCCCATAGAATAAGCGAGCCCGCCGGATGCGCCGGCAACAACTCTGCGGTGTAGGTAAGGGCAGCCTGCAACAGGGATGGTGCCGCGTATAGGGACAGCAAGGTGAGTGGTCGCCCCTCGAGAGTGCCACAAACTGCAAGGACCGTCTGATCAGGATAGCCACCCCCCGGGAGCCCCTCGCAAAGCCTGAGTGCCACACCCTATCATATCTGTAGCGGGCGAGAAAGGGACAATTATTACCGAGGAGGTGGGTCTTCTGAAGGAGAAGCACGTCGATCCCCAAACGCTGTGCATATTTGAGGGCTGCCATGCGTTTGAAACGATCCAACAGACCATTTACATTCCAGGACAGTACGTGCATGGCGGCCCTAGGAATAGGTGTGTCAGCCATAATTATAGTCGGGGGTAGGCCTAACAAGAGTTCTCGACTTCCGGAGTTGGGGGAACGTATCCCTCAGTCCGTAGGGAACTCCACAAGCCAAGGGGCGCGAGCCTGGAGCAGGGAGCAGAATACAACGCCACCCTTGCATGAGATGTGAACGGGCGCCACTGTAAGGAGCACATCCCCTGTGAGGAGCGGATGGCCCCGGAGTCAATCGCAAGGAGGGCCGGGGAGCGCACAGAAAGGGGCCACCCGTTGGGTCCGGCACCCACACCAAAACTGAGGGGGGCGCAGGCGCATGGCCTCCCCGGAGGGAGAGACATCGGGAGAGCGAGCAGGAGACCAGGTCAACAGTGTCGAGATGCCATAAAACAACAACAACGAGGAATTCATCCCCCACCAACAAAATCCCCCCCTAGGAGGAAGAAACAACCCCAAACCAACCCCAACCCCCCACCCTACACCCTATACTTCGAAAACAGAAGCAACTGTCGCCCTAACGGTATGTAACAACAACCAAGCTAAAACGCTCGGGCTTGAGCACATAGTGGACCCCTCAGTAGAGCGAAATAAGACAAATTCTCCTGCCCTGGCCGAGAGCTGTGATTATAGTGGAACACTGAAGCCCAATCCCTCGTATCGTAAGCCTGGTAAAGCAAATCCCCTCCTTCCCCCACAAATCCACATGCAGTAAGAGGGAGGTCAAATTACAGGACTGCGGGAAAGATCCGTGAGGTCCATTTGTGTGTCCGGCTGGGCCACAGAGCCCACCCGCGGGGGCGACCCAGCGTGTCTTCCAGTAGCAGCGGGACCTGTAGGTGCAGCCGAAGAGACAGAGGAGTCCCCAGATGCCCGGCGCGGCCGGCTCATGGAGCGCGTGACTACCGCCTCTCCTTCTGCGTGCCGTTGGGGCTGTGTGCGTCGCCGTCGACGGGTTCTTGACGGCCGGGACACTTCCTGCTCCCGATGCCCAGCCGCCGGCGATTCCCGTCCAGATCGGTGCAGAGGACGCTCCTCCGTCAGCCGGGTCCAGGCTGCTCGTGGTGTGTCAAAAAATTGTGTTTTGTGCTGAAAAATGACCCGGAGGCGGGCCGGGAACTGAAGTTGGTATTGGAGGCACATAGCCCGCATTTTCTGTTTCACCTCCATGTAGGATCGCCTTAGCTCCTGGACCTCCCGGGTGTAGTCCGGGAAGATCATTATAGTATGATTTTGGTATGTGAGAGTCCCTTTGCGCCTGGCCTCACGTAGAATCGCGTCCCTGAAATTAAGGATCTTTAAGATGAAAGGACGGGGGGCGCTCCCGGAGGCCTAGGAGCCAGCGAGCGATGGGCTCTCTCCACTACAAACCAAGTAAACAGGCTGCCTGCTGGCATCCAGGACTTAAACCAGCGTTCCAGGAAGTCGTCCGCACGGCCTTATTCAGCCCCCTCCGGAAATCCCACCAGGCGGAGGTTACTACGCCGGGCCCGGTTTTCTGCATCTTCAGCCCGGCGGTGCAGTTCCTTAGAGTGGGTGGTCAGTTCTCGCACTTGGTCCTGTAACTGACGGATGTCGTCCTCGGCTGTCGAGATTCTTGACTCGGTTTCGGTGATGCGGGCGGTGGCATTACGCAGGTCCTGCCGGAGAAGGGCAACATCGACCTTGACCTCCCCAACCATACCCTCCAGGGAGGAGCGGGATGCATTGATGGCCTGCAAAATGGCTGCAAGATTCGTGTTGGGGGCCGAGGCCGCCGCCTCGGTCGAGCCCGCCCCCCTCTCGGAGGTTGTGAACTGATCCATCCTGGTTTGGGTGGCTGCGGGCGTCGGCTTGAGGGCCCTGTCCTTACCCATGGCAGCCGCACCACAGTCAATGGGGGACGTCACGGCCGGGCAGTGAGCTACACGGGTACCCTCCGGAGACCCCACAAGGACCGTGGAGGCAGACGGCAGGGGGGAGGAGGGGGGTGTGCGGCGGGACACCCCGCCCATCCGGAAGGCCAATTGCCACAGGCCCCGTCGTAGCACGTCCCCTTCCGCCGCCCGATGAGGCAGCCGATTGTCCCTCAAGGCCCGCCGCCGATCCGTATCTGCAAACCCATGGCCAACCGGTACCCAGGGCGGCGCGCCACCTCCTGCCGCACAAAACAGCCAAGGTTAAGTCCACGCTGCCACCAGCGAAGTCACAGAACCCGGGGACACCTTACAGACGTTCAGGCACAGCAAGGTGGTCCCTGGTACACCAGCAGGAAGGACCGCCCGCCTCCAGGCACCTTGCGGTGGGTCCCCAGCCACCGACGCCAGCACTCAGCCCAAGCCGCGGGCGCAAATTCAGTTCAGCTCGCCCCCCCCAGGATCTTAATGCCTTCGCAGTCGACAGCGTAAGTCCTGTGGCCGGGGGGGGGGGAGAAGCCGTACTCACTGACCACCGGCCTGCGGCCCGATCATCAACGGTGGATGCCCGCCCCGCGCCACTCAACAGCCCCCCACAGGCCGCGGGGGACCAGGTCCAGAATTAGCAGCGAAAGCAGGGGGGGAGGAGGGGGGAAGCCAGTCCCCGGCTGTCGACACCCGCCCGAAGGGGGACCCCCCCACCACTCCCGGCCACTTCAACCACCAAGGCCGCTCAAATTGCGTGCCTCACCCAGCGCCGCATTCACCGGCCGCCGTCCGCCACAGTTCAGCCCCCCGGGGCCCGCTCCGCACCCCCGCACTCACCGCTGGCAGTCCTTAGGCAGGAACACCTCTCTTCTCGCGGGGGGGGCCGGCAGCCGCCGTCGAGGCCACCCATGGGGCTGCCGAAGTCCCGGGGAGACAGGGCCTAGACACCTCGTGGGCGCCGCGGGCTCAAGTAGCAGCCTGCCCGGATCTCGGCACCAGGATCGCCACCTCCAGCCGCCGGCCCACCTCCAGGCCGCCGATCTGCGCTTGGGCCGGGTCGAATCTCGCCAAATTCGGACCTTGGGCCGTGGGACTGGTCAGCGCTCCGATGTGCCCCAAAGGAGTCGGCCAGGTCAGCTCGCCACGGATCTGGGGAGGATTTGCGGGGTCCTGCGTCCGGAGCCTCACCGCCGAGCGGCCATGCTGGACCGGCGCCACCTAGCGCTCCCTCAACTCTGCCTTTAGGGTTCAAAACCCGACCTTGCTAAAAAGCTTGTATGTCTTCTCATAATTTTTGTTTATTTCTGTACTTCTCACTTTCTTCTTTTTTGTCTCTTCACATCAAACACCTGTGTGCAAACACTTCTTTTGCTCACATTTGAACTTGCATCAAATTACTCAAGTTTTTTTCCCCCCTGAAACAATTGCTCATACATGACCTTTATACGCATGACCAGGCAAATAACATGACACACCACGGTAAGAGATCATAGCGCCCTCTACACAGAAAGATCACCAGGCACGTACATAAGACAGTGCCGGGTTTAAAACATTCCAGGTAACACCATACAGATGGAGCAACTTGGCCTTATATATTGCTAGACTGTTGTCTAGCATTCTTCACATAATGTAAACATGTCAAGCAAGTTAACACTCTTTGAACTCTTCTTATATTTCATATAGGTACTCCCTGACATTGTTACAATTGTATTACACAATTCAAACCACCCTTTTTGACACACATTCCTTTAATATCCTTCAAATTTTGTTCTATGCAGACCATTTAAAATAACTTGACTTCCACCACGTTCAAACGCATTGTAAGTTCTCTTCAGTCCTACTTTTAGTGATTTAAATTGGAGTAATCATCCCAGACTCAGCGTCTGTACACTCATTTCCCGCATTTGCTGTCTTTTCCGTAGACACCCTTAAACAACCGGGTGACTCCAATATACCTGATTTTGATGCACCATAAGCACACTGATAAAAGTTGCAACTATCCAATTATTTCTACTTCTATCATATCCAAGGGTGTGGAATTCCTATAGCCCGATGTTCAGGACATATTGTTTGGGGTAATAGACAACAGGTTTTCACGTTTATTTTGTCCTAGGGACAAGTAGGCCGAAACCCTTGCAGCACAAACCCTTTGGCTGCCAGTTACAGTACAACATTATGGATCAGGAAAGGGCATTGTTTGCAGTTAACTTAATATGTGTGTCCATAGGTTAATGCTATTTGAACTTGTACTTATGGTTCATTAATGCAAAAATGTTTTAACGTCGGCGCTCTAAGAAAATGTTATAAGTTCGGAATGCTCTACTGATGAGGATTCCTGTATAAAACGTGTACACAAGTTGGCAAAGTTTAACAATATGAGGCTACGTATACTGTTCCCAGAATACTCTCTGATTAGATGCAAATATTTGCAGAAGCTTAAAGGTAAGATCGTAGATTCTTTGCTTTAAAAATCAAACGTTCCCAAAAATATGCAACTAGGAAAAAAAAAGTTTGATAAACTACGGTGAAATTTTAGGTACTATTTCTTTGAAGCATCATTTAGTTAAATGTGTTGATGCATGCTGGTATTTCTAAACAATATTCTTAATGGAAATATAAGTGTAACCAGTTTCAACAAGATTATGGGAAATATGAAAATAAACCAACTTTGGCAAAGCCAATAGGTCTGACATTGGTGGTCAGCTGTTTGGTGTTGTCCTTGTGTGTCTTGTTTTGATATTCTTTTTGTTAAAAAGATGTTTTGGGAGCTGCCGGGCACCGTCATTACAACAAACATTGGCAAAAATATTTTTGGGTCTTAAAAAGCACACATTGCCACAGAAGTCCCTGGCACTGAACAATACCACTTTGTGTGCTGATATGCTCCTTGTGAAGCCAGCTGATTGATAGCGAAATAGAATTTTTATGAAAATGAAAGGTCTTGGTTAAATGCAGACCTAATTAGGGGCCCAGTTCTTAAAGAAAATCACAAAAGCGACACATGGTATATACCCTTGCAATAGTGCAGATTTATGGCTTCAATGAATTCACAACAGTTTACAGAAGTAGGCCAGGAAATCGTACTCCTAGAAAATTTTTGTGATCTGCATTTTAGCACAAGCAAATGTGCATGTCCAGATTTGCTAACGCGAAAATCTTTTGAATAATTAAAAGCTCACTCTCCCTCAAACCACTTTTTTTCCAACCTCGGAAGAAGTTTTACTTTGGTCCTTGTCATGAGTAAATTTCCAACCTCTGTACGGGAAGTGATTAAGAAGAGCTGATGAAATCCCCTAAAAGATGCAAGTTAGTAAGGTTTGCATGAACTCAAAAGGGCATTCCAACCCTGGAGCTATCACTTATTGCTACCTCCAGCCCCAGTATGTAGATCTGTGGAAAGGTTGAAAAGTAAAGGAAATGCTTGTATTCAAACCCTACTGAATGTAGTGTGAGCTCCAGCAAAATTAGAGAGGCTATTGTCAGAGCTGTTATATAATGAGATAGTTGCCATACTTTTTTGCTGCACTACCTGGCATCAAAAGGACAAATGGATTTTTTTTACAGGCCAAGCAGATTTATGAAACAACCTGTCCCATGGACAAGTAGATATTTTATTAGATTTCTCACCTTTGCTATCCTTCCTTAAAGGACTTGATTCTTTTGTGTACTATATATACTTCTTAGTGTTGTAGTTTAACAACACTTGGTAGACTCTTTTTACCTTCAGCCTGTATTAAGATTTTGAAACTTGAATGATAGACCTTTGTTCAAAAGACTACATTATTCATTTGCTACCGAGTTGGGCAGAAACTATTTTGAGCACTTCTTACTGAGTGTCTGTTTCACAGTATGAGCACTAATAACTTTATCACAGTTTTTTGCATGCATTTTTGTTGACTCACATGAACTATTCTATCTGCATTTTCACTTTTCTTTGTTCGCATCCACCATCTCTTTTGGTTTCCTTTTTGTAATGTATACTGTAACCCATTCCACATACGCGAGCCTGGCTACAGACTTTCATTAGTGCAAACATTAATTAATCTTCAGCAATATCTCATATTTCAAAATTTCTCATTATGACTCCTACTCAAATTCCACATAATATAAAACACCATCACCAGTTTCCATGTGTCAACTGGATCGTTCTTTTTCCACACTTTTTCTCACAAATAATTAGCCTTTCTCATGATTGGTTGAATTATTACTTAAAGCTATCACAAATTAGTGTGACTGACAGCTGTAGGTAGAATACGAGTTATAGTATTACTACCTCAAGGCAAACAGATGTAAGTCCAGTTTCAATGTTTGCAGAACTCCTGTACAGGTGGAAGGGAAGGGGAAGATCATTCATATGGATAGGAAGCCTCACACACGAGTGATCAAATTACTTTATTGGCATCGAGCATTGTAGGCAAGGGGAAAATAAATAGTTACACAAAAATAATATATAACCGTAGGCGGAATGGGAAGTCAAAAAGGCAGAATTCAAGTTAGTTGTAGCTTTGTAAAAACGAACAAGGGATGGAGAGCGGAACGTAACGGGGGCCGAACCATATGAAATTAATGTTTATCTTTGTGTTTGTGTGCCATTAATTTGCCTCGCATGTTACAGACACTGGTACAAAAAGGCAATGCAAGCTCAACACAGCTACTGAATAATCCCTAAAAATTATGCCAGGTCCTGGATGTGGCAGCAGCCTTTCGGGTGGTGCGATGAGCAGTACTAAAGAGCAGCAGATGTGCAGTGGAGGCCTTAACCTCTTGATGCTGTCTACCCAGGGTGTTTTTATAAGGAGCTTGATACTGCAGCACCTAGGGAACAGCTGTTCTAGTTAGAAGGTGGGTGGGGCCATTCCTAAGGCAGATCTCTTAATTTACGCCCTCCCCCACAAGATGCAAGGCATACCACATGCTGCTTAAAAACACACATTCCTTGCCCTACTGAAATCAGATAATGATAAGCAAACTCTTCCGCCCAACTCCCCGTTTCAGCACACAAACATTAGAGCAACAGCACCAGCTAAGTTATTACAAAACCCCAAATTTCTTCTAGTACTATCCTGAAGCGAGGTGAGTTTTGGATATGTTTTGTAACCATTAAAAAACTTAAAGAACTCTCAAACAGGTAACAATGAGCCTCTCTCCCCTTAACAGCTTACAGCTCTATCACCAGCTCCACCATAAGCAGCACGGCACATTAGATAGGAATACAAGCATTACCAATGCAATCGGTCTTGAATTTATTATAGCGCCAGCAGGAGGCAACAGTCCCCACCCCCCCCACAATAGCATGCATGTTCTTACACATAAATAAAACACACCATACAAATTTTTGTTTGGGTAAGAAACTGCTGCAGGTTTATTACATACACCGTTATGTAATATGGTGGGTTATCTTACGGGCGATCCAAGGGCAGGCAATCAACTGGGCCGCCTGCCCGCCTGATGAGCCAAGCAGCACTGGGGTGAACCCCGTCTATGCTGCCCATTCGGTGACCCTCTTCCCGGATCACGGTCCCTTATTACTCACGCCCCTTTCAGGGCGGAGCGTAGCAAGGCAAGCCCCCGGTTGTTCAGGCCCACAACCGCCCGAAGGACTGACAGCGCGCCAACACGGTTTTCCAGGAACCTCCCATGAGGCTCCTGGCCTCTGGCACCCCCTTATGGTGCCGCGCAGAGGTACCCTTCGGTACCCATTTGCTTCCAGATCGCCCTGTAACTCCGCCTGCAACAAAAAAAGAACAACATTACAACATTCTATGCCTCCCCCGCTGCTTCCACGCCGGGTAAGCGGTAGGGTGGGAGACGGCGTGTCCAGGGCGCGAAAAGATGAAGGTCAGAGGGTGGGGAGGCCTATATACCCCCACCCTCGTTCCTCGCGCCCCGGAAGTGACGCGCCCTGCACGCCGCAGCCACTGGCTTCTAGGAGTGGGGGGACTCCTCCCCGAGGGGTCCCCTAGCAGAAGGGGGGTGGGCTGGTGCCTAGCTGGCACTAGAGGCCCTCCCTTCTAGGATGCCATCGGGCGCCAGGGCAGCCGCATAGCGCCAGCAGGAGGCAACAGTCCCCACCCCCCCCCCCCACAATAGCATGCATGTACTTACACATAAATAAAACACACCACACAAATTTTTGTTTGGGTAAGAAACTGCTGCAGGTTTATTACATACACCGTTATGTAATATGGTGGGATATCTTACAGGCGATCCAAGGGCAGGCAACCGACTGGGCCACCTGCCCGCCTGATGAGCCAAGCAGCACTGGGGCAAACCCCGTCTGTGCTGCCCATTCGGTGATCCTCTTCCCGGATCACGGTCCCTTATTACTCACGCCCCTTTCAGGGCGGAGCGTAGCAAGGCAAGCCCCCGGTTGTTCAGGCCCACAACCGCCCGAAGGACTGACGGGGCGCCGATACGGTTTTCCAGGAACCTCCCAAGAGGCTCCTGGGCTCTGGCACCCCCTATGGTGCCGCGCAGAGGTACCCTTCGGTACCCATTTGCTTCCAGATCGCCCTGTAACTCCGCCACAGCTCTGGAGGTGGCCACCGTCGCCACCAGGGCCCCCCACCAAAGTAGCTATAGTCTTGCCCGCTAGATCGTCTGTCTAGGGCCTCCTGTAAATCTAGATGAAAGGACATCTCACTAGGATATCGATGCCCCAACTATCTCCCAATAGCCCTAGACATTAGCTTGGGTCAGCTAGTGTCTGATGAAACAAACGCCCTATGCCTGTGAAGTTGTGCCAAGCACTAAACACCTCACGCAGCAAGGTTCCACTGCGTCACTCAGCCCCGTCCAACACAGGGCAGGACAGTTTCAGGCACCCTGGCTCACGATGCCCACCTATTTGCTGATCACACTGGATGCCGCCCTTCTGGCACCGTGTGTGACTGGACACATGTGTCTCCGATCTCTGGGATTGCACTCACTTGTTAGGGGACCGTTCCTACCGTAGTAGCCAGCTAGGCTATTAGGGCGGGAAGGAATATACTTAACCTAGGCACCGTCCCTTTACTCGCTAAATCAATGCGCACATGGAGGTCCCTAACGGCATATGAACATTGCCCACAGCTGCACCCCAGCACAGCCCTGCATCCCCTATTCATTATAGGAAAATCGACCGCAAGTTCCCTCTGGGAAGTCCCCAAGGCATACCCGCTTAGAGAATCTGCTGCTTCGATACTGGGCGCACTGTCTGTGATCCAGTGCCGAACCTTAGAAGAGGTAGGTGCCACCCACCGCCTAGGTACGGGGATCTAAAGGAGCACACCCTATCCCCCGGGCGTACCTCTAAGTCGGACTGGCTCCACCCAGCTGTGACACCAGAGACACACCTCTTAAACCTCTTTACTCGTTATGCACTTGGCACCCTTCTTGTTGCAGCTTGGTGTATTAGTAAAGCGCGCATGCCCACAGGGCACGATGACGCTGCTAGCCAGTGTATGTACCCACTCGCTGTATACTTATCTATCCTAGCTGGCTTTACTTGGGTTGAGGAGATGCTGGATGCTACCCCAGGACTGAAGACTTAATGCTCCAATCCACTATGATCCCCGAACTTGGGGACAACCCCAGAGGTGACCCTGTCTTACATGGTACATCTACCCCAGCGCTCGACCATCAATGTGATAGGGACTCCAAACCCAAGAGATGCCCCTTCTATCGTCTGGTTCTAGCCCGCAGAAGACTAACCCGGGGGGGGGGGGAATACAAGTCTGCAGAACCAGGGGGGGAGAGGTGAGTGCAATTACCTGCCCTTTCCTGAATTTTTTGGCGCCAAAAGGTCGAACATACCCTGTCGCCAAATGGCACTAACGCAGAGCTTGCCAAACCTTTCCACGCCACAGCACACTTGTTAGCTGACAGCTACCACCACCCGCCTGCTGCCCTGGTTGACGCGCGGGCGGATATGCCTACTGGAGCTACCAGATACCGGCCCTTGGCTTGCAGGGGACTGCCCACCCAGTGTACATGGTACCTGGTTCTATATGGTGCTCGCAGGTTTGCCCCATGGAGGCCCTCGTCGCCAATTGCACAATGCAGTCATTATTTTGTAAGTGCCTCTCTCTGCGTTGAAATTCCTTGAGTAAGTGAAAATGATAATTTCCCGCCATTGGGCAGGAAACCGGTGGCAAAGGCAGACTGTGTTTTTGTGGCTTCTGGCATTGCCGCTGTGTAACTACTACAAAACCACAGTACACCTACAACCCGCCAGTACCATTGGCTTTAACAATGCTTGTTAGTTGCATGAGGTAACTGAAGCCACAATTCCGGCTTCACTACGTAGCATATTGATCATACCTCCATTCAGAACTGGTGGCACTGTCACCTAACGTGTTGGACAAGCATGAATAGTCTCCCTACGATGAGTAGTGAGCTTACCCGCAATTGGGACCATTGCACTAATCAACTTCCACAACAGCCAGACAGGTCACCGGCACGTAAGCCAGGTACCGAAAGCGGGAACCCTATGTAAACGGAAAAGCGGCGCACAACCCAGGGTTGGAGACAAAATTGGCCTTGTTGTACTGCGAACGGGGCACATGCGGAGACAAAATAACTATTCTTAGCAAAACAGAGCTTGTCCGAATCTATAGCCTAAATAGGGACAAAGATGAACCATGATATTATCACTGACCAAGTCTGTGATGTCCTCTTCGCTACTCTCAGTCTGTGCTTTGTGTGATCTTGGCCCCCTTTGGTGTGACCAGAGCCCCATGAAGTCTGCATCATGCATGGACTGGCCCAAGTGCCACTTCCCCAAAATTCGGCCACAAACCAGTGACCCCCATGATACCGCAATCCTGACATACCCCAGGGGGGCAAACAGGCGACTCTTTTAGAGGTGAAAGAATGTGCAAGTTCCATCCTTGCCACCCGGGCATAATACTACGTTAGAACACCACCTTGATATAATGCCAACAAACAGACAGCCGGACACAGCCGTGCCACATCCAAGAGGAGCCCGCCACGGTGCAAGGCCCCTTGAGGGGAGAGGTACAGTTCCAAAACCAACAAAACTAAAGAGAAGGTGGACCTCACTGGAGCGACCCACCTTGTCCCCACTGACATGTACGAGCGCTAGTATAGGGCAGGAAAACAATGACCAGCTGGGTGGACACTCGCTGCACCGATTGGGTCGTTTGCCCAGACAAAACTGATATTGAAGCAATTGGTCCACGATTAACTCGGGTGCCATGAGATGGTCTTGACAAGGACCAGTGGACAGCGAGTCACCCGGTAGACAGTTAAGTATTGATGGATTTGGGACAAAGGCCCGTCCAAAACTGAAACAAAGTTGACGAGAATAGTTCTATGGAGAAAAGCATTGAAAGAATCGCTCCTCAAAGTAAAGGACATAACTACCCGCTTAGGTCTACCTTGCTGGGAAGGAAGGAGCGATACCAGTTATCGGAATTGGTGAATGAAGGCATTATTCATACATGAACAGCCAAATTGCGTGAGACTGCCCCCCAGTAGTCGTCCCGCTTAGTGGCACCCTGGCAGTACAAATTGGTTTAGAGCACCATTAATAACCCCAAACAATACTGATTTGCCCACCCAGGGCACCCTTTCCGATAACCACCAAGGCAGGCGACCGCGATGCCAGCTGAAGGCAGAGCAAAACACATTTTCCGCCCTTGGGCTGGTCGCGGAGACACATACATAGTGACGCCCGGAGTTGCGCAAATCTAGGATCTGCATACTCGCGCGCGCTACATAACGCAAGGCAGGCCTACCAATTGTGCCAATATAAGCCAGGACTCCTGTCAGGCGGCTGCTTCCTTTTGCACCACACCGTGCTCCTGCCGTGCTGCCAATCATAGTAACTCCACCACTACTAACCTGGGTACTCGTGCCACAGTAAAACATCCCGCCTATTTCAAGCCCTCAAAACTAAAAGGATGACTTGGGCAGCTGGCCACAGTGATTTAATGCCAATTGCGTTAGTCCATGCCTATAGGGTCATCTCTACAATAGACAGATATTGCCAACTCGTGGCAGACTGTCCCAAGCGCCAGTGACCCATTAAGTCACGTGCAGTGCACCAGTACCCACGTGGTCAAATTACACAGTGTTACCTTCAATCGCGTACCCTAGACCTGTGTCTCCTCGAGGAGTTTATACTCGCAAAGCTGAAGACATGAGACAATCGACACCTTTAGGGGTACCGGAGCATGTAGTAAATGCTCCCTTAATAGCCTTCTTGAATGCTTTAAACCTATGATGCATAAGGATGCTTTGACCACCTTTTGAATTACCCACATTTCTGACTGGTCCCTTGTTTATTTGTTATCCACCCACCGGTTAGCCAACTCTGTGTGCTTGCAAGGAACCAGTCCCTTATTGTAGGAAGGTGGATATCTGACTATGGATACCCCCAAATTTTTGCCTAGTGTCTAGCTGGTTTTTCGACTTAGTTGGCCTGAGATCCTGCTATTCAGGATCTCAGCCTGGATGTTCTCTCTTTAAAATGGACTCCATGTACCCTAGGTACATACCCAATTGGTTGGATCACCCTGTCAGCCCCTGTACCAGTGTACACTAGGTACCCAGGGCATTGGTGTGCCCAAGGCCTGCCAGGGGCTGAAGCATGTATTATGCCACCCCAGGCTTGGCCTAACAATTTGACACAACTGGCTGATCACTCAGCTGGGGTAAGTTGGTGTAATCACCTCTTACTAAGGTGTAGTATACCTATACCTAACCTTAAATGGGACACCTGGTAACCTATAAGTCACTCCTATGGCAGGCCTTAACAATCCTGAAGGCAGAGTGCTTGGTTCCATGTGAGATGGTGCTCTGGCATGAGCTGAGCCTGTCTGCAGTGGTCGGAACAACTTCCTTCTACTGTTTCCAGATATCGTCATACCATATACTCTTAAGTGCATTATGAACCTCGCGGTTAAATGCTATCTTTGGTTTGGCTTTATCAAAACATGTCGAGTAAGGTGTCATACGAGTTGGAATACTAACCCCTCGCCAATTCTGGCGACGGGGTTAGCATTCCACCCTTCTAGAGGGACACGACATGTACAGTACCTGAAACCCGGGTAAAATCAGACATAGCCTCAGCTCCACAAAATGGATGCTGCCACCACAGACACAAGTCTGCCCTCCTGCTGCTGGGAGTCCTTCCAGCTTGGGAGGTGTGGACAAAGGGTTTCCTGCCAGGGGAGGTGCGTGCACCACCCCAGACAGGATTTTGTGTATTGGTCAAGTAGGGCTTGAAAGAAACCAGACATGCCTGTGGCTCACAAGGAGCCTCGGTGCATATGCCAGTTCAAACCGGTCCTGGGGCGCACCAGTCCCGGGCCTGGGGCGAGCTGGACAAAGGATTGGGGGTGTAACCACCCCCCTTCCTGGTCCCACCCATAGGGAGGGACCTAGCAGGTAGTCCGGCCCCTAGAATCCGCTTAAAGGTAGGAGCTGTGTCCTAAGACTTCAGACATCCTGGAATCAACTTAACACTAAGAAGAAGACGGGAACTTCGACGCTCTGCTGCACAGAGGACTGAATCCAATCTCCCCTGTGGTCAGGGAGTGACCACCTTGCTAACGCAAGCACCATCCAGCGAATCAACGTCTGCTTTGCCGCCGCCTCCCGCCGGAGCCCGAGCCCAGAGACTGACAAGACCTGGACCTCCAGACCTCTCACCGCCCGATCCACAGTCCCTGAAAAGAGGAGACCCGTGGAGGCACCGAGACACGTGGAGCCAGCCATCTTGAAACGACCACGACAAGCTGACAAGTGCAACAACCGAGGCTCCCTCCAAGTTGTGCTTTGGGATCTGAGAAGCCCAACACCCGAGCAGCATCTGCACCAAAGGTGAGCCCTCCAGCATCTCCACGATCTGCGTGGGGCCCTTCTGCATTTTGCCACTCGACGCGCCTAACCGGTTGCTGGCCCGCTGGCTAGTAGCCATCTTGGCGAAGAACTCTATGAAATACACCGCTGGTCTGGTTGCTCCAGACTGGCCCTTGCTCCCCTCCAAAGGAGCAGTCCTTCTGACCTTGCTGGTCAGAACCATCAGCTTATTTCATCTCCTACCACAATTGCTTTTGCCAAGGCTTGTTTGCTTCGACTAAGTCGCCGACACCGCCGACAGCGAGAGCCTGCGTGGGACAGCTCGTGAACCGACTCCTGGACGTCGTCGACCTCCAGGGACCACGTGGCTGCCGAGACAAGCTACACCTTTCTTCCTGTTTGCACCCGACATTGCCTGGTACCCACCTGGTGCCACGCTGGTCACTGGCTAGTGACTGTGAACACTGTCCCCTCTGCTTACAGGTCTTCAACATCTCCGATCCACTCTTGGATCCACTGCATCTCTCCCGGACCGACCGCCTGCAGCATCTTTGTCTTCAGGCTCCACGGAACAGATAGAAGAAACCCGACGCACTTCGAGGCCTATGCACCCGCTTCCTGTGGGTGAGGTAAAGCTGGCACACCTGTGCCCAAGTGTAGTATTACATCTCTAGTGCCTGTGTTCCAAATCTTGAGTTCCTAGTCCATCCGGAAGATCTTCTTTGCAGTAACTTTGTACTTTTTACTCACCCATTGAAACCTATGGGAGCACGCGTGTGACTATTCGCTCTGCACACGCCACCCGTGGACCTCCTGGTCACTAACTGAAGTTAGCTCCTTGTAGGCCCAGCGATTCTAGAGGCCCTAGGCCTTTTCCCTTTTCTGTTCGTGGTACTTATACCACTATTTTAGTATATGGTTTGAGCGGCCACCAGGGCCTATCCATATAAAGTGCAACTTCTGTGTATTCTACTGTAATCTTGTTTGACGATTTGTGCTCCTGTGCTCATAAAGAGACTAGGGGTTACTTTGAGAAATAAATACATATATATTTTGAATATATATGTGTGGTGTCCTTTCATTGGTATAAAAGGGGGTTACATTTGGTAAAACAGCTGGCTTAACACGCTTCACGAGTTTAGCCTCAAAGACTGCTTAGCCTACGCTACCACTAGGGCAGCTAGTCCGAAAAGGTTGACTTACAACCACACCATAAGGGTTGCTTGGCATGGTACAAGGTGATCACTTTAACTAGTGAGCATCATATACCAGGCCAACTTCTCACATTGGTGAGCAGCGGTTGGATTTGAGCTTGCTGTGTTTTACCATTGTAATCTCTTGGTTACCAATTGAAAGATCACATAGGTACCTGTAGGTACATATAAAACAAGATTAGATATACATAAGTTCTACTGAACGTAGTTGTTGTAGAGCAAAGGGAGTAGCACACCCTG
Organism: Triturus cristatus; assembly: GCF_964204655.1. NCBI lineage: Eukaryota > Metazoa > Chordata > Amphibia > Caudata > Salamandridae > Triturus > Triturus cristatus. The sequence goes on along the minus strand of NC_140579.1, from coordinate 530,592,556 downwards.
ACTACAACTACTAGATAGGTTTAGTAGGTAAACCCAAGTGTAGGTAGATTGCAACACATCCACCCACACTTAAGAGCAATGGCCGGGGCAGAGGGGTCCACTGTACCCATCTCTGTTGAGAGTGACCCCCAGAGGGCACCATCCAGCTTTGCTACCCTTAACCAGAATGAGCTCAGGCATTTGGCAACTCTTAGAGGCCTTAAACAGCCCAAGAACCCTACCTCTGCTGAGCTCAGAGAACTCTTACAAAATGATGAGAATCAGAGAGAACTCAGGAAAGCTTCCCAGTTAGCCCCCTTAGGGTCAGGAACAGGAGGCCCCCCTTCTGAAGATGCTACAGAGGTACCCAGTTCCAATAGCCATCCCTTAGATGAGAATCATACTACAGGGGAGGAAAGTGGTGAGGATACAGAAAGTAGTGATGATGAAGGGAGAACTAGCCCAGTGCCAAGTGTTATACTTGGCCCAGCTAAACTAAGGCTATTGGGGATTGACAGTGGGTTTACCCCATTGGATCTCCCCAGTGGACCTAACACAGGGCTTGGGAGGCAAAGGAATCGCTCAGGTGACTCCAATGCTTCCCATGGCTCTAGAGGCTCTCAAGGTCACTCCAGGAAAAGGATGACCACCCCTCAGAGGAGGGAACATGAGGCCAGAATGCAGGAAGCCCAGCTGAGGATCAGGAAGCAGGAGCTAGAAGTAGCCCTGATGGAAGAAAAACTGAGGAAGGCTAGGCAACCTAGAGAGAGTGGGTCTATACCCACTGGTGGCAGCATTGTCCCTAAGGACAAAGATAGGGTCTTTGATAATAGGAACCAGTCTAAGGTTGTGCCCCCCTACAAAAGTGGGGATGACATCCACAAATGGATAACTGCTCTTGAGAGAGCCTGCAAAGTACAGCAGGTTCCTGAAGACCAGTGGGCAGCAATCCTCTGGCTCTCCTTTGAGGGAAGAGGCAGAGACAGACTCCTCACTGTTAGAGAAGAGGATGTCAGAAACTACAGAGTCCTGAAGAGTGTTCTGGTAGATGGGTTAGGCTTAACCACTGAACAGTACAGGTTAATGTTCAGAGACACCCAAAAGACACAGACTCAGGACTGGTCTGAATATGTTGAATGTGCCACTAAGGCTTTGGAGGGTTGGTTGCTGGGAAGTAAGGTATCTGATTTTACAGGATTGTACAATTTGATGATGAGAGAACAGATTTTAAGTAACTGTCAAAACCAGCTCCTCCATCAACACCTGGTAGACTCAGATTTGACCTCTCCCCAAGTATTGGGAAAGAGGGCAGATAAATGGGTCAGGACCAGGATCAGGCCTAAGAATCAGGGTGGTGACCAAAAGAAAGATACCACCAAACCTCAAGAGAAGGGTGGGGATAAAGCAAAAGAGAAATCTTCCTCAGGGCCCCAAAACTCCACACAGGGTGGTGGGTCCCAAGCTCCCTCCTCTACCACAGTTAAAAAGCCTTACTGCCATGAGTGTAAAACTCGTGGGCATTGGAAAACTGACAGCAGTTGCCCAAGGGCTACAAACAAAACTGTTCCCCCAATTACTCCTGTCACACCACCTATTACTGTCAGCAGTAATCCCCCAGGTGGTGGGAGTGCCCCCAAAAATGTGGGTGGGTTTACTTGGGGAACACAGGGGGACCCTGGCTTAGCCAATTCCCCTGCAGCAGATACTCTTGTCTGGGATGGTGGCATGGGGTTTGCCAACTTCACTGCCTGTCCCAACACTTTGGGTAGGTACAGACAGGAGCCCTACATCAATGGTACAAAAGCTGAGGCCTACAGAGACACTGGAGCTAGCATCACAATGGTGGCCCATTGGCTAGTTCCCTCTGAGCAGCTTTTGCCTGGTTTCTCCTACCAGGTGACCAACATTGATGGCAAACAGAACAGTCATCCCATGGCAGAGGTATGTCTCAGCTGGGGAGGTGTCACTGGCCCTAAAAGGGTGGCAGTGTCCCCAACCTTGCCTGTAGACTGCTTACTGGGGAACGACTTAGAACTCTCAGCTTGGGCTGGAGTTGAACAAGACACCCATGCTAAAATGGTAGGCCTTTCACAAAAGGGTAGTAGGGTTGTGCCATTCACAACCCCTGTCCAAATAGATTTCCTCCCTGGAAAGGTTGGAAGGGCAGTGGTAGCCACAGCCCAGGCACAGACAGACTTCCCTGTAGAGACTGGCAGAGCTGTGACAGTCACAGCTCAAACACAAACTGAGTGCCCCCCTGAAAAGGTTGGCAAGGCTGTAATGGTCTCAGCCTATACTCAGACTGACATAGGTGTAGTGAAGCCTGAAACTATGGATCACTCCACACAAACAGAGAGTAGTGGGGAGGAAGAAAAGTCTCCCTCTCCCCAGACATTAGGAAAAAGTCAGCCTCCTCAGGGAGCTGACCTCACCCCTTGTGAAGGAACTGCCCCAGAGGTAGCCAGGCCTGGCCTGGCAGAGCCTCTGATGTCAGTGGCCCCTTCCAAGGTGGGACCCAGTCTGGTGCAGGTAGCCTGCCTCTCTCTACCCTGCCTCAGTCAGCCCAGGGCTGCAGAGGTCAGGGAGGCCAGTGGACCCCAGGAGGGCCCCTGTCCACAAGAACCCCCCCATCAAAAGAATGAGGATTGCCTGGCTAGTAGCCCTAGTCAGATGATGGGTAAAAACATTCCTGAGGGATCTCCTTTACAGGTAGTTAGGGACCTCCCCCAGAGGGATTCTGTTGGGTACAGGCAAACATGGGACCTTAGGGCCCCAGACCTGACCTGTCCCTCCAGTAAGCCCACAAAAGGGACCCAGCCTCCAGCTTTAGGTAGCCAGAGGCTGACCCTGAGAGCACAGTGCAACTCAGTTAAGGAAAGAAAGGCATCCATGGTGGAGGGGGATTGGAGGAAGGTGAGGCCTCACTTTGAGGACACTCACTTCAGTACTCCATCTCAACACCAGCCTTTTACTTTGCCAAGACACACCAAAGGTAGAGATTCCCTATGGTGGAGACCCTCTGATACCCTTAGGGTGAGGGATTGCTTAGTGGACCATGAGACAGGGGGTAACCATGCCAGTGCTGGTTCCTCCTTATATGGCTACTTGGGCAATATAGGCTTACCTGGTCAAGGTCAGCCTTATCTCCCTTCGTTTGGGGGGGGGGGGGTTGTGTAGGAAGGTGGATATCTGACTATGGTTACCCCCCAATTTTTGCCTAGTGTCTAGCTGGTTTTTCGACTTAGTTGGCCTGAGATCCTGCTATTCAGGATCTCAGCCTGGCTGTTCTCTCTTTAAAATGGACTCCATGTACCCTAGGTACATACCCAATTGGTTGGATCACCCTGTCAGCCCCTGTACCAGTGTACACTAGGTACCCAGGGCATTGGTGTACCCAAGGCCTGCCAGGGGCTGAAGCATGTATTATGCCACCCCAGGCTTGGCCTAACAATTTGACACAACTGGCTGATCACTCAGCTGGGGTAAGTTGGTGTAATCACCTCTTACTAAGGTGTAGTATACCTATACCTAACCTTAAATGGGACACCTGGTAACCTATAAGTCACTCCTATGGCAGGCCTTAACAATCCTGAAGGCAGAGTGCTTGGTTCCATGTGAGATGGTGCTCTGGCATGAGCTGAGCCTGTCTGCAGTGGTCGGAACAACTTCCTTCTACTGTTTCCAGATATCGTCATACCATATACTCTTAAGTGCATTATGAACCTCGCGGTTAAATGCTATCTTTGGTTTGGCTTTATCAAAACATGTCGAGTAAGGTGTCATACGAATTGGAATACTAACCCCTCGCCAATTCTGGCGACGGGGTTAGCATTCCACCCTTCTAGAGGGACACGACATGTACAGTACCTGAAACCCGGGTAAAATCAGACATAGCCTCAGCTCCACAAAATGGATGCTGCCACTACAGACACAAGTCTGCCCTCCTGCTGCTGGGAGTCCTTCCAGCTTGGGAGGTGTGGACAAAGGGTTTCCTGCCAGGGGAGGTGCGTGCACCACCCCAGACAGGATTTTGTGTATTGGTCAGGTAGGGCTTGAAAGAAACCAGACATGCCTGTGGCTCACAAGGAGCCTCGGTGCATATGCCAGTTCAAACCGGTCCTGGGGCGCACCAGTCCCGGGCCTGGGGCGAGCTGGACAAAGGATTGGGGGTGTAACCACCCCCCTTCCTGGTCCCACCCATAGGGAGGGACCTAGCAGGTAGTCCGGCCCCTAGAATCCGCTTAAAGGTAGGAGCTGTGTCCTAAGACTTCAGACATCCTGGAATCAACTTAACACTAAGAAGAAGACGGGAACTTCGACGCTCTGCTGCACAGAGGACTGAAGCCAATCTCCCCTGTGGTCAGGGAGTGACCACCTTGCTAACGCAAGCACCATCCAGCGAATCAACGTCTGCTTTGCCGCCGCCTCCCGCCGGAGCCCGAGCCCAGAGACTGACAAGACCTGGACCTCCAGACCTCTCACCGCCCGATCCACAGTCCCTGAAAAGAGGAGACCCGTGGAGGCACCGAGACACGTGGAGCCAGCCATCTTGAAACGACCACGACAAGCTGACAAGTGCAACAACCGAGGCTCCCTCCAAGTTGTGCTTTGGGATCTGAGAAGCCCAACACCCGAGCAGCATCTGCACCAAAGGTGAGCCCTCCAGCATCTCCACGATCTGCGTGGGGCCCTTCTGCATTTTGCCACTCGACGCGCCTAACCGGTTGCTGGCCCGCTGGCTAGTAGCCATCTTGGCGACGAACTCTACGAAATACACCGCTGGTCTGGTTGCTCCAGACTGGCCCTTGCTCCCCTCCAAAGGAGCAGTCCTTCTGACCTTGCTGGTCAGAACCATCAGCTTATTTCATCTCCTACCACAATTGCTTTTGCCAAGGCTTGTTTGCTTCGACTAAGTCGCCGACACCGCCGACAGCGAGAGCCTGCGTGGGACAGCTCGTGAACCGACTCCTGGACGTCGTCGACCTCCAGGGACCACGTGGCTGCCGAGACAAGCTACACCTTTCTTCCTGTTTGCACCCGACATTGCCTGGTACCCACCTGGTGCCACGCTGGTCACTGGCTAGTGACTGTGAACACTGTCCCCTCTGCTTACAGGTCTTCAACATCTCCGATCCACTCTTGGATCCACTGCATCTCTCCCGGACCGACCGCCTGCAGCATCTTTGTCTTCAGGCTCCACGGAACAGATAGAAGAAACCCGACGCACTTCGAGGCCTATGCACCCGCTTCCTGTGGGTGAGGTAAAGCTGGCACACCTGTGCCCAAGTGTAGTATTACATCTCTAGTGCCTGTGTTCCAAATCTTGAGTTCCTAGTCCATCCGGAAGATCTTCTTTGCAGTAACTTTGTACTTTTTACGCACCCATTGAAACCTATGGGAGCACGCGTGTGACTATTCGCTCTGCACACGCCACCCGTGGACCTCCTGGTCACTAACTGAAGTTAGCTCCTTGTAGGCCCAGCGATTCTAGAGGCCCTAGGCCTTTTCCCTTTTCTGTTCGTGGTACTTATACCACTATTTTAGTATATGGTTTGAGCGGCCACCAGGGCCTATCCATATAAAGTGCAACTTCTGTGTATTCTACTGTAATCTTGTTTGACGATTTGTGCTCCTGTGCTCATAAAGAGACTAGGGGTTACTTTGAGAAATAAATACATATATATTTTGAATATATATCTGTGTGGTGTCCTTTCATTGGTATAAAAGGGGGTTACATTTGGTAAAACAGCTGGCTTAACACGCTTCACGAGTTTAGCCTCAAAGACTGCTTAGCCTACGCTACCACTAGGACAGCTAGTCCGAAAAGGTTGACTTACAACCACACCATAAGGGTTGCTTGGCATGGTACAAGGTGATCACTTTAACTAGTGAGCATCATATACCAGGCCAACTTCTCACACTTATCAAATTGGCGCCAACCAAGAACTAGTTTCTTTTTATTCTTTTCAATCTGTGGGAGCAAAACTAATATCAATGGTCACCCTACCGACCATCAGCGCTCCGATTAACGACCCCGGTGTGCAAAGCTTCACCATGCGCTGCTAGGGCCAAGAGGGAAGGCGTCAGGTGGATTGGTCTGTGTCACAGTGTAACATTCAAAAGACTGAGACCCCTGTCCCTTGCTGTGTGTAACACCCACTTAGACAATCTTCCTCCTGGCTTGGCTTCATGCAGGCACTAGGGTGCACCTACTCGAGCCCCTTGTTGCCCTTTCGCTGGTAATCCCCTGTGTGGTCGAAAGTAAAGCAAGCCACGGAGGAACTGGCAAGGGGGTTGGGCATAACAGGACGATGTCTTACAAGAACGCATCCCTCGGTCTAGCATCGCAACCCCAAGATGCGTGGAAGTTGAGATTCACGGACTGCGTGCAGACCTAGACATAACAGGAGCTTACAAAATAGCACTACTATAGGCACTGGCACATTGTTTATCACAGACATACACCTATGGCTAGTAATCGTCACCCAGCTCCACGGTGCCCATTTGTGACCTGGAGGATGAATGGCTGCGTGGCCCGGCGGGGACCAAACCCTGAATAAAGCCTGGGATGCACACGTGCAAGTGTTCCTGCTCCGCGGAGCAACCCCCTCTTCATGGAGGCTGAGGATTCAGCCAAAAGCCCGGTACCGACATCTTGCCGGCAGCACAGGCGGAGCGTGTCCGGTACAGCGCAGCAAAAGCTGCGGTGATTAACTTCCCAACACAAATATTGGCTTTCTGTCATTTGGCACCTTTATGACATGGAGCAGTCCTATTCACCAGTTGCTAGGGGATACCTGCAATGTGCAAATTCTCCCAGGCTCACCGCGGAAACACCGACACGGCTCATTAAACCGGACAGCGAGGGACCGGTAAATGGACCAGGCCGCATATATTGGAGCACTCTACATGGGCAATGGTTGCTGGTAGGCAGCAATGCACTACTACCCTAAAATACGCTGGAAGCAGAAGAAGTGTTACTAAAAACACCCCTGCACAGTGCTGGGATACAGGAACTAAACGTCAACAGCCCCTCAGATGGCATTAACCGCAAAGCCTACACTCCTCTGTACGAGGGGGGGGGGCTTAATCCGTTCCAGCAAAGTTCTTTGCATAGCATGGTGTGTCGCCCGACTGGTCTGTTGCTGTTTCTGCACCTGCCTTCCAGGTATATGATACAGTCAGAACATCATACCAGCAACATGTCAAGGTTCTTGACTTTGTGCGGTTGTTAGCCTAAGGTAAATAGGCAGCACTATGTTTTATATATAATATTGAAATGCTTTCACTTAAAGCCGCTGCCACCATGACAATGTTGCTGCTCCTGAGTTTCAAACAGAGAGGGGAAATCCACAGACCGGCTTACATTAGCATGGAAGATTCCTCTGGGGGGGGGGGATCTCCCTGTCGGTGTATATATTATGTGCAGCCCCGGGTTTAAGTGGGATGAAAACGCGTAGAATCTGTGATTAGCTGTAGTGTGCCGCCCAACTTGCATATGGCTGTTTCTTACACTGCATCCCGCTATACGATGTCACAAGGAACATCTTACCTACAACAAGTCAGGGCCGTAGGCTTTGTCAATGGTCTTTAGTTGCATGAGCTAAATAGGCACGTATCTTCGCTTGTGCCAAAACCTTTGTTCACACCATAACCCTCTGTGTCTGATTCTTTTCCTGATAAGTAGCAGTGGGAGCTTCGCAGGAAGGGATGAGAACAGTCGATCCCCGCACCTCTGAGACTGACCCTGATACGCCTCCCCTGACTCATCCCGACGTCAGACCCTCCGCCGAGCGCACGCCCTATGCTTTCTAGTCCCCCCAAGTAAGAGGGCACCGCCCGAGGCCGCCTCCACTCCATAGCGATGCAATGCTTCCTGGAAACAGTGGTAGCCCTTTCCCAATGCGGGCCCCACCCGGGGGCACCAGGGAGGCCCCGGTCCGACTCACCCGGAATACCGCAGCGGAGAGCAGGGCGAGCCACTGATGCGGCAGTAGCAGCCCGCCCTCACCAAAGTGCATTTGCTATGTGCGTAACATGATGCCCCACACGTAACATCTCTAACATGTGGCCGGGGGCGGGGGGCAACCCTGCCGTGGCTGTTGTGGCGGAGGAAGGGGATCCCAGGACGGTGAGACTGCCATAGAGGGTCAGGTGAGTGGCGGCAGGAATGCTGCGCTGGGTTCAGAGCCAGCGGTGCAGCCACAATGCGGCTCCTGCAAGCGGCGATCAGAGCAGCTGACGTAGAGCCCCTTTTATCTGTAAGCAGCAGCAGGCCGGGTCGCGCATGGTAATACCCGATCTGCAGCTGCTTTGTGGTTGCTGTGGCTGCCTGCCCCATAGAAGGAAAGGGGCAGGAGTAGTCGGTGTCATCAGGTGCACGGAGGTGATCAGGCCGACATTAGGATGGTGGAGCGCCCTACGCTTCACAAAGGTACTAGTGACTGCCGACCGCCTCTGTTCGGAAGCCGACCGGGGAGGTACCTCCGGGTGCTAACTCCCGCCCCCAGCTTGCGGGGTTGAAGCAGAAGCCCGGAGGCAACCCCGCTTGCAGGAAAGGATGCTGCAACGGGGCACACCGCTACAGCCCAGCGGTAAGGCCCTGAACACGGCCCCGGACTTAGATCCCCGCACGCAGGGTCTACGACCCACAGACCCGGAGACGAGCAGCAGCTCCACGCCATCCCTGAGGCAGTATCGGCCCGCTGAGCCCCCTCCGGTCAGAAGCACTAAGGAATCCAGGGAAGGAGGAGGTGGGTAGGCCGGGAGCCAATGCGGAGAGGGGGGGGTGGTATACCTACAGGTGCCTGCGCGGGGAGGAGTCCGGGTCAAAATGTTGCCGCCTCCCGCCAGACTCGAACCTGGTTCCCCAACCTCGTCAGTCACTCTAGCCAATGAGCCACACCCTGGCCGGGCACGCTGCCGGGGCCGAGAGACTACACTGTAGGAGCCGCCACGAGTTGTTGCCCTCCACGAGGCACATCCCGGGAGCACACCCGGTCGAGGGGCGCTAGCCACATGCCACCTTCATAACCCCAAAGGCAGAAGCCAGCTTATCTCCCCCCCCCCCCCAGGCCCCCGGCAGCCAACCAGCCTAGGCTGGGCCGCCCCGCCGTACTGCACCCCAGCTAGGGTGCTCAGGCATGGGGGTGGGGGGGAACAACAAGCACTCAACGCGGAGAGCGTGTTGGAAGCGTGGTGGGAGACGGCGTGTCCAGGGCGCGAAAAGAGGAAGGTCAGAGGGTGGGGGAGGCCTATATACCCCCACCCTCGTTCTTCGCGCCCCGGAAGTGACGCGCCCTGCGCGCCGCAGCCACTGGCCGCTAGGAGTGGGGGACTCCTCCCCGAGGGGTCCCCTAGCAGAAGGGGGGTGGACTGGTGCCTAGCTGGCACTAGAGGCCCACCCTTCTAGGGCGCCCTGCGGGCGCCAGGGCAGGCGCAAAGTTAGAGCTATGCCATTATAAATGGCAAAGTATTTTAGTTATGTTTTTTGCTTTCAGTAGGTCTGACCTGTCACATATTGAAGTGTTTGCAAGCAGTAAATATACATTACTGTTAAAAAGTAGGACTTCTCTTATGTTGTAGTTACCCAAAAATGTGTCAGCATTAAGTGTTTCCAGTGGTTTTCACGGCGCGGTATGCATCCCTTTAATTAATTTAGGTACCGTATTATTTCTAGAATTTCTCACCAACGAGACACCTGGCTGGGATGTAACAGGAAACAGCTGATACATGAACTGTTCTGGCAGGGATGCGTGTTATTTATTCGGAGATTGAAATCTCCTTTATGCCACAAAGGAAGCCACTCACCAAAGTCTGGCACCTCTGCAGAGGCCAGTATAAGGCTTTCGGCCTGGCAGTAGGGGGGCGCAGGAGTGTCTGAGTCCGTCCATTCAATGGGTTTAGGACCCGGACTCACATTGTCGGCAGCTTGCTAAAGATTGGCTGAGCAGCACAGCTAAGCACACTGCTGCAAGCTGACCCCTTGACCCAAGCTGAAGCTAACAGATGCTGTCCGTATAACATGCGGCATTAGTTAATATAGTGGCACACATGGGAGAGTATTACTATTTATTTATTTATTTCCCATGCTGTTGTCGCCTGCACGCATGGGCAGTATTTTCTTATCGCGGTTGTTTTACTTTTGAAAGGTAAACAGCATTCGTCAGCATTTCGCCTCCATCTTCCTATCACCCTGATGTAAATGTACAGACATTCATGCTTGTGGGGCACGCACATGCGTGCACTGAATCCAAAAGCAATGAAACACTTAAAACAAACTACATGTGATGTTTTAAAGGTGCTTCGCTCTTCGGCATGTCGAAAAGAGAACGAAAATAAACATGAAGACCAAAGGTCACCCACTCTGCCAGGTGTGAAATGGAGGGCGCCTGCACAGGCATTGTCTAACCGGTCAGGGGAAAAAAACTGTTCAGTACATATGCCATATGTACTCATGATGAATAAAAAGCGCAGCGGAAGTAAAGCATGTGTGTTTTGTGCTGTGGCAGGGAAACACCTGAAGAAGAAAAGTAGTCCCTAAACCAAGACATAAACACGTAAAGAGTAATGATGTAGTAGTTGGTCGGTTCTGCATGGAGAAAACCGGAAATGAGAAGGAGGGACAAAGATGCCGGAATGCCCAGTGGAAAGCAAGTATTTTTAAATGACACTATTCGAGACAAATGAAAAGCAATCAGCAAGGAAAGGGTGGAGTTCAACTCCTAAAGCAGGCACAACAGGTCGCTAATCGGCAGCGCAAGCGCTGTACGCTTGACCTAAAAACGAGTGGGATGGTTGTTGTGAACAATGGATTGCACCATCTCAGTAATTAGGCCAACACGTTTCTGCCCTTAATAAATAGCCCTATAGGTCTGGGGCATTCTTTATGACCAAGGATCCCTAAGTACCCTATGTCTGCCATATGCCAAGTGTTGTGATGTTAAAAGAAGAAAAAGTATTAATATACTCAGGTGAGTCCTACCTGAGGTGAACAGATAAACTATTAACCCTAGACTTTAGGGCATACCAGCTTCCTGGTCAAAGAGGGGGGCGATGTCCTTTATAAATACACAAATGTTAAAAGATACTGTCCACCTGTGCATGACACCTCTTTGCAGCTGAACTTATTGCTTCATCATATTAATCATATTCTGATAACACAACACCACTATTATTTTCCCTTCTAGTTTCTGCCATTTGGCTTTTTCATATGTTTGTTTTTTATTTTTGGGGACTCTGCTAAACAATCTAACTTAATTTCCCGATTATTGGAACTCATTCTCTGGCCCTCTATAATGAAGTGGAATATTATACCTTGACATTTGGGAAAACGATAGATTCTTCAAAAAACAAGCTCTTTTCACTTTCACCTCATTAGACAGTTGTCATAGTCTGGAAATCTCAAATCATTTCAAAGGAAGATTAGCATATGTACTACTCAGTGTTTTCTATAGAAGAAATGTTTTGAATATTGTTTCCTTCTTTATACATGTTGATTATTTCAAATATCAAGTATAAATTATTTTCTCTTGTAGGTCTCTTTTGTGTACATGTTATGTTTTCCCCATAATCCTTGCCTAATATTTTCCAGTGGATTTATTTTTTCGTTATTGTGTACTTGTATTTCAAATATTCTATTTTTATGTACCTCAAAATACTGCTTAAAGCCCTAATAAATCGACATTAAAATGTATAAGTGTTGAAACATGTTGGCTTCGACTGCTTTCAAAGGTTAACTAAAATTACTAAACTCCTTTTGCCAAATTCACTCTGGAGTCCTCAAAAATTAATTGAAGCCATAACCGACTTACAGCCTTAAAACCAGTCTTCCTTATTTAAAAAAACGATGGCAAAGGGCAGATACATCATTGTAAATGTATTATATTGTTGCATCTGTCACCTCAGCCCCACTGAAAAGGTAGGGAAAACAGACTTGTGTGAACCGAGTACACACAAAGGCTTCTTACGACGAACACTTCCCTATAGAATAATTTTGGTCCTGGTGCGCCATGTTACAAAAATCTGGTACTTTGTGCGCCAATGCTATAATAGCACGTGTATCTCTTTTTATGTCCCATGTATATTCTGCCACTTGATCTGTGAACTACTATCTTCCTTCCGATTTAAATAAATACATACAAATAAAATCAGCTCCAGAAGATGCTACCATATGTTTTTTTGTTTAATTTGTATTTGATCGGCCCTGTCTTACCTTCCTGTTAATAAATAGTTGTTTCAGAAATACTAGATCTGGTGTGATCTTGAGTTCGTGTTGGTCACTGTGTCATGCTGTACCTTAGTTTCTACTCCTCAACCACCTCCTAGTGAAAGTCTTTACAGCTTGACTTAACAACCTCTGTTGAATGAAGACTCTAAAGGGAATAACCTGGTTATGCAGTTGGAGTGCAACACTACATGCGGCTCTGAGTGGTACCAAACTATTCCCATCACTGATGCTGCTAAGTGTGTAATCAGAGTGAAGAGAGATAGCTTCTGTATGAGAAGAAGTGAAGGGAAGGGATCCATGCTTTCTATCCCCCTTCTCTCTGGGCTATCCTTGTCGGGCCGAAAACTTGAAGGTGATGCAATTTCCTTGTAGTCAAGTGGACAATGGGTGAAGTTGTGAGGCAGACAAGGTTGTAATGTGTATTGGCTGTTATAGCATGCTTTCATTTCTGTTTTTGTGGCATTTTCTTGCAAGACCTTTAAATGAAAGTTCTTTACAATTAACAGAGTGACAGGAGAGAAATCGGCCTGGCATAGAAAGTAATATCTCAATTAGGACGTTACTTCCTAAGTCATTTGGGCAAAATTCATCTGCTGCAAGCCACATTCCCAGTGGCGGTTTCTCTTTGAGGGCGTCGGGGCTCTGCCCCAGGTACATTTCTCAAGAGGAGAGATTAGATCACATTTTTTTTTTTTTAAATCCCCAAAGTAGAACACAGGGACTGCTTAGATCACATTTTATTTTATAAAAAAAAAAATCCCAAAGTAGAACACGGGGCACTGTCTCACTGCAGAGTCTGCAGTCTCACCAATACAGGCGCAGCTCTGCTGTCACGTCACGTGACTGATTTGCTCCTGGACTAGGGTGACCAGACGTCTCAGTTTTCCCAGGACAGTCCCCGTTTTTAGAGAAGTGTCCCCGTGTCCCAACACTTTTCTCCAAGTGACTCAAATGTCCCTGTTTTCAAACAGTGTCCAGGTTAAACACAAAAATGTCCCTGTTTTTCATCGTTACGGTTGAGCTTGCGCGCGCATGCTCTCTTTGCACTGTTTACAGCATGTGTTGTCACTGAGGTGAGTGCTGTAGCAAGAAGGGAAATCCTTTGAAGAGAGACATTTTACACGCAGCGCCACCTACGTCATCGTGCCAGCCAAAGTTTCTACTTTGGATAAAACAATATTTCTTCGTCCTGTAGCTTGTATTCATAGCCATACAAACTTTTCAGTAGCCCTTATGCATACCGTGCAAGGATTAATGCATTGCTCATTGCATGTTTTATTCCTAACCAATTGATGCATCTGTGTTCTCCATATCAAAGCTATGACTTGACCTTTTGACTGACCTTTCAGATCACGGCAAACTGTTTAGCTGGAAAGGACTTAAAGGAGCAGGGTTAACGCCTGTGGAAGCGGCGAGCATCACTGCTCTAGCTTTTTGCTCAGGTCTTCACGCTATTGCACTATGAGATGATACCAATGGCTAGAGTGCACTATACATACCCCAGTAAGGTAACATGACATCTCAGCAGTGACCACGCAAATGTGGGAGGACTGTGTGGTCGGCCAGCCTTTGCGACCCTTAAGACCCTAAGGCAGTAATACCTGGAGAGAAGTTTTTTTTATTTTTTACATTGGTCCATGGCTGCCATTTGGCAATTTAGCATTCCGCAGTTTACCTCCCATGCTTTTCCGTCATGAGTAACTAAGCAACATTGGTGATTTGTACTTTACGTAGTGCTGACGCTGCAGCAATAGAAATGAGCATTGATAAAGCTAGTAAATCTGGCGTTTGCTAGCCTGTGATGTTTTATTGATTTTTCGCAAATATATGCTATAGTTATTAAAAGTGTAAATGTAATAAAGTACTAATGCTGCTGTGTAAAGGAGGGCTGCCAATAAAAGACCGCTGATTTGTTGTCTGTAATACTTCATCTCGGTCTGTGGAGGGATCTGTCATTGCAGTCCTTTTTCTATGTCTATGACAGCTGTCAAATAGTCCTACTTTTATGTCGATGGTTACTGCAAACCATAGTCCTACTTCTATGTCTATGACCTGTTCCCGTTTTTTAGGTCTCGGGACCATCCGGTCTGCCGAAGGCAGAACCGGAAGTCGAGAGATTTAATGACTTGGAGAAGAGGGGCTTGAACCCGCCCCTCTTCTCCCCTGTTCTCCATTGGCTGGCCTCTTGAATGCTGGCCAGCCATTGGAGAAGAGGTCAGTCATTCAGATCAGGCCCCGTCCTTTTCGGGCGTGTTTTTTGCAAGAAGTCTCAAGGAGGAGATAACAGCAAAACACGCCCCCGAATCCGAAAACGACGCTGCCTTTCTCCGAGGCATTTCTGCTCTGCCTCGGAGAAAGGCGGTGGTGTCTTCCGGTGCCCTCGGCTTGTCTAATGAAATCCGCCGAGTGGGAGAGCAACAGGAGTTGGAAGCGCCTTTCCTTGGAGACTTTCGCCGTAAGTTCGGGCTCCTGAAACTTTTAGTTTTGCTTTTTGAGTGCATGTTTCAGTGTTTGCTGTCGTGGTGAAGTGCCGGCGAGAGACTCGCCAAGAACGCTTAAGACCGCTCAGTTGCAGAAGAAACTGTTCCAGATTGGCGGAGGTGTGCCAGGCATGGCGCAGCAGAGAAAGTTTGTGAGTAAACACTTCTGTGATGTTTGCAAGAAAAATCACCTTTTCCCTCCAAACCACCGAGTAAACATACGAAAGAAATATCAAAATTGCAATATAGTTAAAAAGGTAGCACAACATAACGATAACTGGATGAACAGAAACAATATGTTAACTGATGAAAACAGATAGTATATTGTGAACTGGTACGTATTCCCTAGGGTGAGTTTAAGTATATTCACGCTCTGAATTTTTAAAGCACTCGTGGACAACTTATGTCTGATCTGTGAAGTGTGCACTAGTTGTAGTGGCATGCCTTTCATCGTTGTTAGAGGAGAATGATCGGCAATCAGAATCACCCGTCTGCCACATTAACACAGCACTGCAAAAACAAAAGGGCAGGTGTGACAGGATGCCCTTAAGTTACAGAGCTGCAAATTTATGAGCAATCCCAGACCCTACAGCACACCACACAGGATGCTGTATAGAGTGGCTAGCATGACAGATATGTAGAGCAAGACTGCTTGGCCCAGAATGATCGTACAAGAGAGAATCACTCAAAGGATGAGACAACGCCAACAAACATGGCATGGCACCCATATATCTCAAAATGTTGCCCCATGGCACATTTCCAATTCCCCCCAACCCGTAAAGTCTAATTTCACCCTACGCTTAAACCCGTTGATCAATTGTGCAATCACGCCTTCCGTATACCCCCCTTCCCCCCCAGTCATGTTGGTGGTAACAGCGTGCCATACGTGGTGGGTGTGACTGGCATATACAAAGATCTCAAACTGATAACAAGAGCTCTCTTATGCTGACCTGAGTGCCCAACTTGAATTTTATCACTGCCTTGGTCTGCAAAAATCAGAGACCGTCTTTCAAAGTAAGCAAAGAGCCACATTGGTGGACATTTTTTATTTCAAAACACACAGCGCCTCCCCACCCGAAAATAAAGAAATAAAACACGATTAATCTCTCCCCTCTTGTCCCCCAACAAACCGATGTCACTTAATAGCAGCACAATTGTGCCCCTTCTAAAAATTACTTACAGGATGGTAGTGTCCGTGGGGATTTCTCCCGGAAGACGAGAGAGTTTGCTCTGGCTGCAGTCGATGAGCTGGTGCCCACATGAGCAGGGGGACGGACAGGCAGGAATACTTAGGGGCAACAGAAAAAGCAGCAGAAAGAGAGGAGCACGGGGAACAACCGCCATATTTGCTCTGAACGCCGCAAAGCAAAAAAGGTCCGGTCCGTACTTTAACTTGACTCCACCTTCACCCACCTACCCAACCCGCGGTGGAAAGGGGCCGCGGAAAAGTAAAAGATTCAGCCGCAGCAAAAACGGTAACGGAGCGTTCCACCTTCCCCGCCCAGCTCTAGGGAAGTATAGACAAAGAGATGGGACTAATCCGACACACGCCCCTAAGGTGTGCATGGGAAGCAACACAGGTTCTTGAAAGGGAGCTTTGTTTAAACTATTTCGCCATCTTGAAGTGGCCCACGTTTCCATTGATTAACAGCAAAGCAGGGAAGAAACTCTTTAGTTTCTCCAAATTTTGAAATGTTGATTAAATATTCCAAGAATGTTATTGTTATGTACATTTCTATATATTACATTTAATGGAACTGTCGACATTTTATCTGAAGCTCGATTTCATAAAATAAAAAACGATTCCCTTCTTAATTTTATATTTGTAACGGCTCACATAAACTAAGAAATTATACAGCCAGCTATCTTTTAAGGATGGCCGCTCGGATCCCAACCGAGCAGCCATTTGGAGGTGGTCTAATCCTCCTAGTTTCATTATTTGTCATCCTTTGTAGGTACGTGTTATGTTGGGCCCTAGGCCCTCATGCTATGGTAACGGACTGACGCAGACACATAGTTGGGTAGTGGGTTACTGGCCACAAGCACGTGCGCTCGGCCTTTTTATTGACCTCGTCACCTGACCCAGTGATGTAGGTGGTGGGTGGGTGTACAGTGTAAAACATACAGTTGGAACACTAGAACGTGTCCATGCTGGGACACTACATTCCTCCCAATCTTTAATGAAACAAGCATTTACAATGTAATGGTCTCGGCATTGGTAAAGTTAGAGCTATTGGCATTGCTCATGACATTATTTTTGTTTATGTTTTTGTTTTTAAAACATTTAAAGAAACGCCATTGTTATTTACAATGTCAATAGCTTAATCACTCTCCAATGCGAGACCTATTGCATTTGCACCCACACACAGATTAAGCTATTGACATTGTAAATAACAATGCCATTTCTTTACATGTTTTAAAAACATAAACAAAAATAATGTCATGAGCAATTCCAATAGCTCTAACTTTAACAATGCCGAGACCGTTGCATTGTAAATGCTTGTTGTTTTGAGAATCTGGTCACCCTATCCTGGACCCAAAGAAGCCTGCTATGTGTTTGCCGGGCCGACAACATCACAGCCCTGAAGGCTGTGATGTCATCAGCTCGGCAAAGACCTAGCTGGAAGGCCCAGACTCCACCCCCTGATGGCGTGGAAGTTAAGTTAGCCCCGGGCGTTTTAAATACAAGCCCGGGATCGCTAACTCTCCACGTCAATCAGAGAGTGGAGGAGAGCTTGTCAAGGTGTCACCCCACCCCTGACCGTCTGCGCAGGCTCGATGACGTTGATATGACTGCTTCCCGTGTGCGTGAGTCGGCAGTTGGAGTATCAGCCATTTTACTCTCCACTCCAGATGGATGGACTGCAAAGCGGAGAACCAAGGTCGAGGAGGCGAGGCAGTGTGTCCTGAAGCATCGTCGTGTGACTCGTGCCATTACCAGCAGCAGCAGCTAGTCCATGTTGCAGGCCGCCAGGTTGCTGTCCGGAGTAGGGCAGTAGTAGGAGGAAGGACTTGTGAATTCAAACAGTTCACACCAGGTGAGGCCCAGGCTGGCAGTTTTTAGGTCTCGCCTGACCAGCGCTTTAGCGCTGTTCTGGCGAGACTTATAGTAAGCGAGTTTTGGAAGTGCAAACAGTGGCTTTTCAGGCCTCCAAATACAGTGCATGTGCGCCGTCCGGGCGCGCGCACCATTTAGAGGCCTGAAAGCACTCGTTTGCTTTCACTTTAGCCGTGATGTGATCGCGATCGCGATCACTTTCAGCGCACCATTTGGCAGCCTGCGTGCCCACCCCCACTCCCCCCTCCCACTCCCACTTCGTCAGCTTCAGTGCGCGCTTGTTTTGCATTACGCCACTGTTGTCTGCACAGTACAGCAAACATGACTCTGGAGCAGCAACCACAGTCCAACAGGCTGTTAGGGACTTGGCTTTATTATATCATAACAAAGCGTTTTTACGACTCTCCTAATACAGCTTTATTATATCATAACAAAGCGTTTTTACGACTCTCCTAATACAGTATGAACACGGGCTCTCAACATGCACGGGGCCTGTAGAATAATGACCCCTGCCCCTCCCAGGCTTCTGAAGGGCCTAGTTACATAATGTACAAAAATATCACAGTTCCATCCTACTTTTTCCCCAAAACAGGCGCTTTGCTGTTTGCACAATCTATTTTGGGATGGGGTCGAGCGTTGGTCCATTATCAAGTTCTTTGTGACAGTTCTTGACTTCTGCTTTCCTCCTGATTCCGTGGAGGGGTGGTGAATACAGTGGACCAGGGTGACACCCCTCTCAACCCCTCTAAACGTGTGCACGGGTGGGGTAAAAGAACAATTTGTACATGTCCGTGTGCATCATGTGGAAAATGTGCCACACGTCAAGGAGCCATGTCAGAAACAATATGCTGTCATGCAAACACTGATTTGTGCACCGTCGTTTGCACAGCTGTCGTCGTATTTCAGTCATTGTTATGCCTAATCATTAAGTTGTGCACACACCCGGGTTTGTGATAAACGCAGATGCGAATATTACATTTTCGGCAGCTGTTGCACATTTAAGTTGTGTCTAACAGAGAATCTGAAAAAATATTATTTTGACATATTCTCATCTAAACACAAGTCTACACCGATACATCAGGCTGGGGTTTGTTTTATTTCTCTGCACCTGGTGTGACTGTTTTCTGGGATGTGAGTTTTTGAACATCTAAAGATCTGCTATGAAGACATTTCCAGCTAAATCGAGTTGCTTGCATTTTTAAACTGTTTATCGTGCCAGTGCCTTTCTACTAAATATTTTTTTGTTAACTTGTAAAATTCCCCTTATATTTTCCTACTGGGCATACAATACGTAATGCTGTAACACCCAGTGCAGCAACTGAAACTAGCAAAACGCCTTTCCACAGATTTCAGAATGGAATTTCAACCAGTGAAATGAAAACAAAATATGTTAATTTATCTCGTGACACATGGAATTTGTGTTTTGCTAGTAAACATGGTGGTGCACCACAAAGCACATTCCTGAAGCGCACATTCTCAAATAAAGGTAAGCAAAAAATGTTGAGTGCAACTGCCTGGCAGAGAAAGGGTTACTGCCTGCTTGTTAATTTGCGCGAGGCTGAAACCCCCGAGCATCGTACACTTCTTAAGGAACATGTTGAGACTGATGTATTATTGTCTGGGTCAGTAACGTAGTGAGGATGCCACAGGCCCTAGTGGAAGCATGGAAAATAGCCACTTTGACTGCCGTTGGGATAGTAATATACAACAGCATTTACAGGGTTTAAAGGGCCCTCAAGACTATGGACCTCAGTGGCACTGCCCCTGCTGCACCAATGACAGCTACACCGTTAGGCGGGTGTTATCACAGCGAAGCATTGCGACGTGAACAGCCACTTATTTGGTCTTTACAGGATGTATCAATCCAGCACAGAGGATGTTTGCAAGCAGTGCTTAATTTGAGCTGGTGTTGCAAGTGCCCAAAAGGCCTGCTGGGAGGAAACTTCTATTTGTACACTTGCAAGGACGAGGGTTGCAGTGCCAAAATAAATTCTTCGGAGAGGGCATTAGGGGCAGCATGCAGCATCCCATGAGAGCAGTGTCTGCTTCACCAATGTGTCTGTTTCTCCACTGCTGTCAGTCACAGACAGCTTCTACTATGAGAATCCTTGCCGACTTACAAGGGCAGCCAGGAGCCTACTGGATAAATCCTACAGCATTTATACATTTCCTTCATATTCCAAGAATAATGTAGAACCTCTTTGCCATCCCCCCTTTTCTTGCAATTCATACGTAATCACAATATTGACACTGTGACTCTCAAAGACATTTGCATCTTGCCGTGCCATTAAACTACATTGCGAATTTGCACAGCACAAGTTTTGCCAGGATCATACGCTTTTAATGTTAACATTATTACATACTGTGCTTTTGACACTCATGCAATATTGCGGCGTACTTGGCCATGTGAGCAATGCTGCTCACTAAAACTGTCCAGTCAACACAACGATAGATGACGCAATATTTCAAAAGTACAGTGCATGTGCGCCGTCCGGGCGCACGCACCATTTGGAGGCCTGAAAGCACTCGTTTGCTTTCACTTTCGCCGTGATGTGATCGCAATCGCGATCACTTTCAGCGCACCATTTGGCAGCCTGCGTGCCCGCCCCCACTCCCCCCTCCCACTCCCACTTCGTCAGCTTCAGTGCGCGCTTGTTTTGCATTACGCCACTGTTGTCTGCACAGTACAGCAAACATGACTCTGGAGCAGCAACCGCAGTCCAACAGGCTGTTAGGGACTTGGCTTTATTATATCATAACAGATCGTTTTTACGACTCTCCTAATACAGTATGCACCTCCCATCACTTCCTCCATAGGAGGATGTAGTGGTAACAATGAGGGAGGCGAGACAGGACTTGTGTTACTTCTCAACGTTTATTCATTTACATGTATTGATACGGCCCACGAGGAGCAGCGGGAGTAAGAACCGCCGGCTCGCGTCCTCGCGCTCTTTTCCCTCTCCCGACCCGCCCCCTGACGTCACAGCCATCCTCGACACCGGATTGGCCAGTGACGTCAGGCGGCGTCCAAGCTGGAAATAGGACTACGGGTTTGACCTGACAACTAGTACGTCACTTCACGTACAACATCTCCCTTTCTTAACAAAATAAAGAACTATACATAACAATCATCTCATAACAAAATCTTCGAACCTTTTTGGCGCCCTGATATGCCTTGTAGGTCTGCGGGGAGTGATATGCAGGTTGGCCCCCCCGCCGCGGTTGCCCGTACCACCTTGGCTTGCACTCATCACATTATGACTGTCATTCCTCACTGACATGGGGCTGCTGTCACTATGGCCTTCGGCATCCCCTAGGCCGTGGCACGCACTCACACCATCCTCAGTGGTCCCGTCATTGTCTTCTTGAACCTGCCCTTTGTACATACTATCATCGCTCTCGGTCTCATGCACCTGGCTGCCTCTCATGATGATTTCCTCTTGACCTGCCTTGAGCCTGACAATGTCGTCCTTGCTCCGCCATCCCCCTCCTTCCAAACAGACAGCTCCCTTAGTCACTCCTTGCACACGTGCAGGGGTCTGGAAAACAGACTCTCCCTTCAACACTTTGGTTGGTTTCTTCACCAACACCCAATCCCCCTGCGCTACCTCTTTAACTTTGGCTCTATTCACCATATCAGCATACCGCTTGTTGCTCTCCTGTTTAGCCACAATTCTTTCTTTGACCCTCAACCTCTCATCGGATACATCTTCAGGTTCCTCCCTCATGTCATACCACCTATCAAGTTTGGGAGTAAGCTCACTCATACACCTTCTCCCTCTCATCAGGTAGAACGGAGTGTGCCCCGTGACAGCATTGGGCGTGTTGTGAAATGTGTGCACCTTGTCCGCCAGAAATGCTTTTACATCCAAGTTGGAGGCAATTGCCTGTTGCACACCCTCCTTCAGGAACCTATTCATTCGCTCGACCTGCCCATTGCTCTTAGGGCTGTAGCGCGGGGTTTTCTCCTGCTTGATCCCCAATCTGGACAGGAAGTCCTTCATCTGCCTGGAGACCAGCTGTGTGCCGCTGTCGGACATCAAAATCTTCGGCTGTCCTTCACTAGCAAAGACCCTCTTCAGCTCCTTGATCACTCGTTCAGTGGTAACCTCCCTGACGAACTTGTAGTGGATCCATTTGGAAAAGTAATCCGTGAGGACAATGAGATGTCTGCAGTCGTCAGGCAGCAGGGTAAACGGGCCCGCGAAGTCAATAGCGACCTTGATCCATGGACCGGCAGGAATGTCCACCAGCTGCAGCGTACTTTTCGCCGTCTTCCAGTGCTTGTCGGCCCTCAAGCATGGTCCGCATCGGTCAATAAAACTGCTGACATCGCCGCACAGCCCTGGCCACCAGTAGTATTGTTTGAGTAGGTTCCTTGTGGCGGTAGCGCCCGGGTGACCCTTGTGAGCTAACCGGATTAGTTTATTTCTCAACCCTTCCGGCGGCACAAACAGCTCATGCCTTTTCACGAAGCCGCCCTCGATGGAGAGTTCGGGGCTAACCTGCTGGAAACTCCTGAGCGCACCGTTCAAGTTCCGGATCGGGGGCCAGCGAGCCATTATATGATCCATCACCCTACGCATAGTCATGTCGTTCTCTTGGGCCGCCATCCACTCTTCCTCTGAAATGGATCCTTCGCAAATGGCCGTAGCGTCCACCAGCGCCACTACGCACTCCGTATCATCCATGGATCCGTCCCCTTCGCCGTTGACCGGCAAGCGCGACAAGCAATCCGCCCTGCAATTGAGGCCGCCCTTGATGTGTCTAATGACGAAATGATACTCCTGCAGCCTGGACATCAGCCGCAGAAGCCTCGAGCTGGCCTTCCCGTTGCCGTGGCCTTCGCCGTCCATCATGTAGATTAAGGGCTTGTGGTCCGTGACCAGTTCGAACTCCATGCCCCACAGATAGTTCCTCAGTTTCTCCACGGCCCATACGCATGCGAGCGTCTCCCTCTCGATGGTGCTGTAATGCTTCTCGGCGTCACTCAGTGACCGGGAAATGAAAGCGACCGTGTTCTCCGTCTTCCCGTGGAACTGGCAAAACACCGCACCGATACCCTTGGCGCTTGCGTCGACTGTGATCACATTCCGGAATGCCCTGTTGTATGGCTTTAGCACGGGAGCTGCCACGATGGCCTGCTTGACGGCATCAAAAGCAGCTTGTTGGGCATGCGCCCACGTGAATTTTTCGTTCTTCCTCAGTAGCTTCCTTAGGGGCTCCACAATGGTCGCATATCCCTGCATGAATTTGGAGTAGTATTCGCTTAGCCCCAGGAACGAACGTAGGGCGTCTTTGTCTCCGGGACACGGGGCATCACGTATGGCCTTCACCAAATCATCTTTAGGCGCAATGCCCTCCGCGGTCAGCACGTGCCCCAAGTAGTCGATCCTGCCCTCCATGAACTTGCACTTGACCTTGGAGACTGTCATCCCTTTGTCGCGCAGTACTCCCAGCACTTCTCCCAGCAGCTCCAGGTGCTCCTCTTCACCCGCCGTGTGGACTAGAATGTCGTCCTGGAAGGCTTCAACACCCTTCATGTCGCCGAAGAGCAGATCCATCAACCTTTGGAAGACACCGGAAGCTGAGGCGAGGCCGAACGGAAGACGGACGTATCTGTACGCTCCGAACGGGGTAACAAAGGTGGTAAGTGCCTTGGACTCCTCCGTGAGGCATACCTGGTGGTAAGCGGATTTCAGGTCTATCAAGGTGAAAAACCGCGACCCAGACGTAGAAGACAGGATCTCTTGGATGTTGGGCAGAGGGTGGCAGTTCACCAGAATGTTCCTGTTCAAAGATCGCAGGTCCACACACAGCCGAATGTCCCCTGTCCTCTTCTTCTTGGACACCACGATTGCGGACACCCACTCTGATGCGCCTGCTTCCTCTATCACTCCCTCCGACTTCAGCCTATCTAGAACAGCCTTTAGCTCCCCCCTGACAGAGAGAGGAACTGACCTGACCTTGTGTTTTATTGGCACGGCACACTCCTTCAATCTAATGGCCTGCACGAATCCTCTCACACACCCTACTTTGTTTTCAAAAACAGACTCAAATTTGCCGATGACCTCAGCCAAACCCTCAGGCAAGTCATCCGGCTGCACGTAGCTGACCCAATCATCCCTCAGAACTATGGGATCGTCCGCCCCCGGGACTAGCATCACCCCCAGCTTGGCCAGATCCTTCCACCCCACCAGGCTCCTCCCTTTCTCAGCCACATAGATCTTCGTTCTCACTGTTCGCCCCCTGAAGGTGAGGGAGTCCCAGAAGTACCCCATCATCTCTATGTCTTGCTCCCCAAAAGCCTTCGGATTCAAATCCGTCTCATGCAATTTCACACCTTGCCACTTCAACTCATACGTGGTGTCAGAAATCAGGGTAATGGGGGAACCAGAATCGGCCGTAAATGGCAGCTCAACTGTACCAATCAGGACAGAGCCAATAGGCCCCTTCACTCTACCATCTTCAGCATCAATGGACAATACAATGTCCGCATCTGTATCAGCATCGCAGTCGCTCACCGAGCTCACTTTCATGCCCCCACCAGGTCTCCTGGCTTTGCATACTGCCGCGAAGTGGCCCACTTTCCTGCACTTAGAACAACTTTTGGACAGCGCCGGGCATGCCCTGCTATCCGCCAGGTGGTCCCTCGACCCACATCTAAAACAAGCGAGTGGCTTTCTGCCCCCCCCTTTCTCGCTCGCCACCCTGTCAGGGGTTTTAGATGCACCTCTATGTTTGTCCTGCACAAAGAACACATTAGAAGCCTGACTCGTGCTCGCAAGTTCTTTTGTGGACACCATGGAACGTTCAACGGCCTTCGCAATGGCCACCACATCCTTCAGCGACGGGTTCCTGCAAGAAAGCAACCGTTCCTGCACCTTCTTGGAATGGCAGTAGAACACCACCTGGTCCCTGAGGTAAGTATCAGTCATCTCCGCGAATTCACAGTCTTGTGCCAAAACACGTAGACAGGCAATATACTCCTCGATAGTCTCACCCTCCTCCTGCTTCCGCAATGCGAATTTATGGCGCCCCACCATGATATTACCCTCCTCAGAGTATTGCAGTTCGAGCCGCTTAACCGCCTCCTGGTACACATCCAGAGGGGCAAGGGCCCCCGGAGGGTCCGCATACACGGGCAAGCTGTCAAAAACCTCCTGGCCTGCTTTCCCCAACAGTCCGAATAGAAGCGACTTCTTGCGTGCAGCGCTATATCCCTCGCCATCAATGGAGACAATGTAATTCTCAAATGCGCGCAGCCACCCCTTCCACTTCATACATGGCTTACCAGGGGAGTCCAGAAAGAGGGGCGGCACACATATGTTGATGGGTTGCGCCATCGCAGGCGAGCAGGCACACGTGGGACCCCGGCGCAGATCCTGGACAGTCCCCACCAAGCTCGGAAGGACACCCCGGTCGCAGGGAGGCAAGAGTCAGACGCAGCAGCAAGCAAAGCAGCCTCAGTAGATTGGAAGCAACTAGGACCAGCAGAGACAGCGCTCCCTCCACAGCAGCTCACCAGTGCAGCTCACGGGGTCGTCGGGGCAGAACAGCACTTCAATACAGCAGGCAGCACCAAGCAGCATACCAGGTTCCACCAGCAGGGCCACGCGTGCAGGAGGCAAGGGCAGGCAGCAGTAATCACCAGCATGGAGTCTGGAGCACAGGAACCAGCGAGGAGAGATCAGCGTGTAGTTGCAGCACATCGGGACATCAGACAGCAATGGAATCACTCGCGGGCCGTAACGATGTTTTTAACCCTCGTCGCCATTTGTAGTGGTAACAATGAGGGAGGCGAGACAGGACTTGTGTTACTTCTCAACGTTTATTCATTTACATGTATTGATACGGCCCACGAGGAGCAGCGGGAGGAAGAACCGTCGGCTCGCGTCCTCGCACTCTTTTCCCTCTCCCGACCCGCCCCCTGACGTCACAGCCATCCTCGACACCGGATTGGCCAGTGACGTCAGGCGGCGTCCAAGCTGGAAATAGGACTACGGGTTTGACCTGACAACTAGTACGTCACTTCACGTACAACAGAGGATAATTCGATGTCTACTCCCGGTGTCCCACATACGAAGATTAACATCAGTATGTGCATTTCGCTACATCAGGGGACCAAGTTGCCACATCTGACATCTGACACCTTGATGGATGGTTCTTCTGTTTTTAGAAAAAAAAAAAAATTGCAGTTTTATATCGCACGAACTCGACCCCAAAGTATTGGAGGGCTTTACATGAGCAGCAGTTACGTTACACAATGACTCATTAATTGTTTTGTTAGAGCCCATGCCCAGACTCGAACTTGGCTCCCTCCCTCTGAAGACGGCAGCTCTGGACATTACGCCAGAAAAGCTCCACAAATGCCCCTCTCCTGACTCCGGGGCTGTATCTCGCCGGGCTGGACACCGCCCTGGTAGAGCAGTCTGCAGAGCTCATATCCTACAGCAGGCATGGTTTATCAGAAGACCCTGATAATTGGCAGTAATACACTCACTCGGCGACGAGCTGCCACCCGCAGCTTCTCTACCCCGTAGTCCACTTTGAACTCCCAGATTTACATATTGAAGGTCTCATTAGCATCGGTTCACAGGACATTAGCAGGCAAATCTTCGCTTCACCCGCTGGGGGTACACTTGAGTTTCTTAATCAAGGCTAGATTACATCTCCTCTCCCCAGACTTTCAAACTACGGCCACACAGCTCTGAGGCGAAGAGGTGGGAGGGACTACGAGGAAGAGTAAACATTTACTTTATCAAGACCTTAGGTACTACCTTCGCTTTACAGTTCGCTACATTATATAAAAGAGCAGTAAGTAGGAGGCCTGTATGTTGGCTTCGGCGATATTTGTTTTCTGAAATACGTTCTTTCGAGATCGCTTCAAAATGTATGCCTTGGTACTTTGCAGAAGAGGTAATTGAAATATCCGCCACGTAGCAAACTTACTGACACATCTACATTGAGAGAAGGAGGTTGTGAGAATTATTTTCCATTGTAAAACGAAAACATTGACTGGAAAAAATGAAACCTTTCTGCGAAGCTTCCTGGCTGCATTTTTGAAAAACAAGCATTGGCATAGCTAATAGGTCTTGCCTTTGGGACCTTATGAGTGTTAAGCAGGGCTTTAAGTGGGATGAAAAAACTGGGGGTCTCTCAAAGGGGAGTAGCCAATGTAATTAAGGGCGTGGCTTAAAACACTTAAGATAACAAGCATTTGCAATGCAATAGGTCTCGCAGTTACACGAGTTAAAGCTATTGGCATTGTAAATGACAATGCCAATAGGCATTGTTATTTGCAATGTCAATAACTCAAACTCGCGTAAATGCGAGACCTAATGCATTGCAAATGCTTGTTAACTTATAGGCTGCCGCGTTACAGCTGAGCCTGCTGCCTGACTGATTCGGATCGTTTAGTGACTGTACGATAAACGTATTGACATAGGGTGCCCATGTGCGACACTTCATAATGCATTATTAATTCCATCTCCGTATGCTGCAAAGGCCACCTGCTCGCGAGATAGGCAGGTAAAGGACTAGTTACAAAAAGAGTCATTTTAGTAATGAGGCTTAAACAAGGTTGTGCAGGCTGTGTATTGATTTCATCTACGGATGTTCATATTTTTATAACGTGTGTCAGTCGTCCAAGTAGAAGTATACATTGCATCCTTTAGAAACGCTTCACTGCAATGAGGGCACTCAAGGAACATAGGTAGACCATCTGCTATAGAAGTTGTAAACATGCGCAGCAGACAATGACTAGGTTCATCTTATTACTTTTTGTTGAAGTTCAATATTGCCTGTGGAAGGTATTGGTGTGCTTTTTTCTTTACCTTGGCAGACTGAAAAGTACAATGCAGCAAACAAATAGGTACTTGCCATATACTTAGCAGATTCTCATGAGGAAACCGTTCTTGCCACTGCATCAAAGGAGGAGCCATCGACTGCTCTTCAATATAGAAACAAGCATGCAGGTTTGAAAATTTACCAGGTCCCAGTATAAAATCGAAGATGTTCCTTTAGAAACGCTTCACTGCAATGGACATTAATTACTTTAAACATTAGTCCAGATTAGAATACAGCGTATCATGCAGGTTTTGCATAACAAGAATTGAAATAAAGGGCATTTGCGTTTCGACGTTATATTGCACAGACTGTGAATGTCCTATTACTTACCGGTAATCTTCATTACTCCAGGTCCCGTAGTCCTCGACACCGTCATGGACAAGTGAGATCTACTATCTCACTGACAGAAAAAAGAACGAAGGAATGCTGGACCTACCCTCCCCCTCCCACTGGGAGTACTTAAGGAGTACCGTCCCAGCATTCCTCCTGAAATACCAAGCACCAATGAAGGCCGGCAGACAGGGAGGGAGGGAGGGAAGTCATGACGGTGTCGAGGACTACGGGACCCGGAGTAATGAAGATTACCGGTAAGTAATAGGACATTACCCCCAGGTCCCTCCGTCCTCGACACCGTCATGGACAAGTGAGAAATACCAAAGCAAACACCGGCATTCAAACCAGAAAACACAACAAACCACCAGGATAGCAAACAAACCCAGAGATTTATTGGAAATAAGCAGAAAAAAACATTTAGGAGCGAACAGAGCTCAACACCCCCAATGCAAAACCTCCATCATCCCCCAAAAGATTGAGGAGACGATAATGCCTGATGAAGGTATTAGAAGAGGCCCACGTGGCAGCCCTGCAAATCTCAGAGAGAGGAACACCCCGAACCTCCGCCCAAGAAGCAGCCACCCCTCTCGTAGAACGACCCTGAACCCCCAAAGGAGGAGGAGAACCAGACAGAGAGTAGGCCAAGGAAATGGCTTGCTTCAGCCAACGGCCGATGGACACAGAAGAAGCCTTACACCCCAGAGAAGCCGCACCAAAGGAGACAAAAAGGGAGTCCGACTTGCGAAATTCCGCAGTTCGGTCAAGATAAACGCGCAGAGCCCTGCACACATCCAACAAAGACCACCGGGGACCACCGGGAGAATCCAAGGCAGAGCCCAGGGAGGGCAACACCAACTCCTGGCACCTGTGAAATTGCGAAGAAACCTTCGGCACAAAGGAAGAATCCAGGCGGAGGACAACCCCACCCTCCGTGAAAGACAGAAAGGGAGCACGAGCCATCAAGGCCCCCAACTCCCCAAGACGTCGAGCAGAGGTGACAGCCACCAGGAAAACCACCTTGAGGGTGAGAAACTTTAAATCCACCGTCTCCAAGGGCTCAAAAGGAGGACCGACCAAAACCCGCAGGACCAAAGGCAAGTCCCACAGGGGAAAGGAAGGGCGAGGCACAGGCCGGGAAACAGTAAAACTGCGAAGAAGACGAGAAACCAATACTTCAACATCCGAAAGATTCCCCCACGGGGAACGAAAAGCCCGAACAGCGGCCCACTGGGCACGCAGCGTAGAAACAGCCAAACCCTTCTCGAAACCTTCCCACAAGAATTGAAGGACAACCGGCACGGAACAGAACAAAGGGGAGACACCCAACGCAGAACACCAGCGATTAAAATTACCCCAATGACGATCATAAGCCTTAAGGGTAGAAGGTCGTCGGGAACGCTGAAGAGCCATCGCTAAATGTTCCGGAAAACCGCGCCGTCGCCAACCCTGCCTTTCAACCTCCACACCGACAACCGCAACCGGAGAAGAGACAGGCACGGGGAAGACCGCAGAGGAGACGGAGACAGGGGAAGAAACCAAGGACCCTGCACCGCCAAAAGCCGCACCGTCGGAAACCAAGACCTCCGAGGCCAAAACGGTAGCACCGCCACCACCTCCCGATCCTCCTGACACAACCGGGCCAGAAACCTGGGAACCAGCGCCAGGGGGGGGAAGGCATAGAGGAGACGCGACGGCCACGGGAGAGACAGAGCGTCCACCCCCCAGCAACCCTCCTGCAGAAACCGGGAGCAAAAACGAGGGAGCTGAGCATTGTGCCGGGAGGCAAAGAGGTCCAGAAAGGGACGCCCAAACTTCCCGCACACAAGCCGAAACGCAACCGGGGTGAGAGACAACTCCAGAGAATCCGGAAAGCACCGACTCAGGGCATCCGCCACAAAGTTGTCCACTCCCCGAAGATGAACCGCCGTCAGAGACAGCAGATGGCCCTCCGCCCAACAAAATAGGGGCACCACCACCGCATTCAAAGACGCCGAACGAATCCCCCCTTGATGATTCAGATAGGCCACCGTCACCATATTGTCGGACCGCACCAACACGTTCCGATCGAGCAACAGAGCGCGGAAACCCATCACAGCCCGGGACACCGCCGTGAGCTCTCTCCAGTTGGATGACCGGCGGCTCTCCAGGAGGGACCAACGACCTTGAAGGGAGCGAGACCCCAAGGTCGCCCCCCAACCCAAGGCGCTGGCATCCGAAGTCAAGACCAGAGAAGGAGAAGACTGCAGGGGCAGACCTAAAGACAGATGATCCCTCACAGACCACCAAAGAAGAACCGGGAGGACCACTGGAGACACAGGAATGAGAATCTCCAAAGCGAGGGACCGGGGATCCCAAAGAGACAGAAGGTACACCCAAAGGGGGCGCAGATGAAACCGTGCCCAAGCCACTGTAAAAACAGTCGCCGCCATCAGACCCATAAGACGCAACCAAAGGCGCACCGGAAAGGCTCCCCCCAACCAGAAACGATGAGCAAGGGACACCAACGTCGTCACCCGAGGTTCGGGGAGGAACACACGGTTCAGATCCGAACGGAATCGGGCCCCAATAAAAACCATGTCCTGAGACGGAGTCAGTTGACACTTGGGCAAGTTGATCAGGAAACCATGGGCCCGCAACGCCGAGCACACCACCTCCCTGGCCTCCAGTAACAGGACCCGAGATGGAGCATGAATCAACCAGTCGTCTAAATAGGGGTATACCATCACCCCTTGGAGATGAAGCCATGCGACCAAAGGCGCCACCACCTTCGTAAACACCCGTGGCGCCGACCGGAGACCGAACGGCAAGACCATGAACTGGAAATGACGTCCCTGAACACAAAACCTCAGAAACCTGCGGGACCGAGGATGGATCGGTACATGGTAGTACGCATCCTGAAGGTCGAGGGTACACATGAAGTGCCCCGGCAGTACCAACGGAATTATCCTTTGTAAAGTCTCCATGCGGAAAGGAATTCTGGCCACCCATTTGTTCATAACCCGCAGATCCAAAATTAAGCGGAAACCCCCCGTGTTCTTTGGAACCAGAAAGACCAGGGAATAGAAACCCAACCCCGTCTCCAGCGGGGGAACCTCCTGAATGGCACCTTTTCGAAGAAGGTCCAGAAGCCCGAGAGAAAGATGAGACCGCTTTACGCGACTCGAAGGCCAAGGAGTCGGCCGAACACCCGAGTCCGGAGGCGGAGTCGTAAACTCCAGAACATAACCCTGGCGAATGATGTCCAACACCCAGACGTCGGAACAAGACTGAACCCAGGCAGCCAGGAAGAAGCGCAGCCGCCCTCCAACCAACAACCCGGGAACCACCGCCAAAGAGTCAGGAACGTGGCTTGGCAGGAGGAAGGGATTTAGCCTTACGGTCCCGACCACGGCCAGAAGCAAACCTACCCTGGCCTCTCACAAACTGTCTACGAGAAGCAGGGCGAAAGAAAGATTTGGGTTTAGAAGGGACAGGAGCAGTAGTAGAGATTTTAAAGGAAGAGGAATGCTTCTTTTCCTTAAACAATTTGTGTAACTTCGCCTCCAACTCCCCCCCAAACAACATAGTACCTTGAAAGGGCAACCTCAAAGCGCATGCTTTCTGCGCAGAGTCAGTCTTCCAGTCCTTAAGGACAAGACTGCGCCGTGCAGCCACACAAGCTCCCCCGGAAAGAGCCGAAGCCCGCACAACGTCAAAGGAGACATCAGATAGGAGTTCCACCTGACGCTCAATCTGCTCCAGCAAACCAGAACAGTCCGTGGCATTATCCATAGACTGATAGAGGGACTTCAGGTCAGACAACAGTGACTGCGACACATAAGTCCCGTAGATGCCTGCTCGTAAGGCCAGGTGGGAACCAGAATACACTTTCCGGAGCGCCACATCCGCCTTCTCGTCAACCGGATCCTTCAGTACAGCATCCTCAGCAAGGGAAGTACGCCCCACCAAACTAGCCACAAACGAGTCAATAGGAATCGAATCAGGTAGTTCAGTAGCCATATCCTGCAGAGGATAGAGTTTAGTCATAAAGCGCGGAATCAGGATGCGATCCGGATCAGCCCACTCGCGCTTCAAAACATCTCGGATGAAGGGATGGACAGGGACATCGACAGTGGCAGCACTCTGAAATTGTCGCAACAAAGGGCCCCTAGAGGTACTAGGCGCGTCTCCGTCAGGGAACCCCATGTTCTCTTTAACATGCTGCACAATTGCGGACATAGTCTCCTTGTCCACATATTTGCCTTTTAACTCCTCCTCTCCCAAA
The DNA here is from genome assembly GCF_964204655.1 of Triturus cristatus. Classification (NCBI taxonomy): domain Eukaryota; kingdom Metazoa; phylum Chordata; class Amphibia; order Caudata; family Salamandridae; genus Triturus; species Triturus cristatus. The sequence goes on along the minus strand of NC_140579.1, from coordinate 530,560,364 downwards.
CCCGCAGACTCATCGCCACTAGAGTCCGAAGAAACAGGAGCAGGACACCTGCGACGGGATCCAGCATCACCCATCTCAGACAAAGTCTCCCTGATCAAGCGCTTAATATGCGCATCAGCACCAGTCTCACGGCGCCTGGATCTGGCAGGAGAGGGAGACCTGGAAGCATTAGAGGAAGAGGACGACCTCTCCCGGTGATGACGTTTCCTGGAATGTTTTCCCATCACAAAAACACACCAACAACAGCAATATTACCAGAGATAACAACCGCTATGCGGTACTCACCCCAAACGCTCGTTTTTAAACGAGTTTCCCCAAATCCGGCAATCACGAGGCGCCTGACTTCCGTCCCCACGCTCAAAAACCGGAAGTCAGGCATGACCACATCCGGCCGGGGAATCAGCGCCATCCAATCAGAGGAGCAGCGCGGCCGCGCCCCCCAGCAAGCCCAGCAGGCCGGGAGAGGCGGCCATCGGGCCAGGAGAGAACCAACGCGGTATTACACCGCCGCGAGGTCCGGAAATGAAGAGGCCCGCGCCACTCCCCCCAAGCCCAGCAGGGAGGGAGAGGCAAACAGCGAAGGGCCGCCGGCATCCAGGTAAGACCCAGCAGCCACAACGCCACATCCAGAAAGAAGGCAGGAGCGCCCACGCTCCTGCCGCGTCCTCACACTGTCAGGATGACAGAAAAAAGAACAGGAGGAATGCTGGGACGGTACTCCTTAAGTACTCCCAGTGGGAGGGGGAGGGTAGGTCCAGCATTCCTTCGTTCTTTTTTCTGTCAGTGAGATAGTAGATCTCACTTGTCCATGACGGTGTCGAGGACGGAGGGACCTGGGGGTAATTTGTGTATTTCCACTTGTTTCACTGCTCCCGAGCAATGCGCCGTTCAGTTTTAGATGGTACACCAGTTGTACTTGTGTGTGTTCGATGAAAAACAAAAACATAGGTTACACTGGACATAAAGGGAACCTGTGGTGTTTAGTTAATTATCACTGCAGGTGAATTCATAGTTTGTGTCTGCCAAAACGTTTAAGGTATTCACTCGGACTGACCCAACAGAACCATTGATCTTTCCTAGTATCAGTCTTTGCAAGCAGCCATCTACCCTGTATGTAGCCCTTCGGGTAAATGCTAGAGGCAGAATGGACCGTCCAGCCCTGAATACACCATATACTTTGTTTTATCTCTCCTAGATAGGGCCACAGTGGCTGTAAAAGAGAGAAACTCTGCATGGCATTCAGTAGGGCAAGCATGGAAAGTTTTGTAATCTTGGAACTTCCAAACCAATGATGCCATAGGTCTGATCTGTTACTTTGAAAAGTTATGACAAAAGCAGAAGGACTGACTTATTTATCTTGAAAAGCACATGCTAAAATCAACAGGGCTGTATGGGTGTATTGTTATTCAATCCGTAGACAGGTATTTTGTTACAGATAATCTCACAGATATCATAAGTGCACAAGGACGTTGGTGTCGGTCACACTCTCTGACTTTCCCTTGAGATAAAAGACTGTACCATGGAAGTCCCATTTCGGAGGGGTTGTATGTTAATTTGCCACCTGTAAATTTGATCGAATGTGTAATGCTATGACTGTAGGCTTGTGGGAAAGCATAAATTCAAAATAAGTGCACCTGAGTTGGTTATGTGGACAAGCTAACATTAAAGGCTATAAGCTTGAATGGTTCATTGGGGAAAATGTAAGTCAGATGCCATGGTCTGTTTATTATGAAAAGTTACAACAGAGGCTGTAGTAGGACTGCCTTATTTATAGGGAAAACAAATTTTAAAAGCAATATCCCTTTAACAGTGAATAGTTATTGTACAGTGGTAAAGTCTGTAAATGGGTAGTTTTACACAGAATTTCACAGATTAGCACAATAGACAAGGATTTTAGTGTTGGCTACACTCTCCACCAAAACTCGTGGGTAGAAGATTTGTACTGTGAATAGCCTAGATCCATTTAGGTGGGGTGTGTTTTAGCTTGTTAACTCTAATTTTGTACAAGTTTATACTTTTGTGACTGAATGCCAATGGTTGCCTTATGGGAAAGCTTATGCCCAACGCCATAGGCCTGAGATGTTAGTGTGACAAGCCAAAGATAAAGGCTATAGGCCAGTGCTTTATTTGTAAAATAAAAAGTGCCGGGGCTCTCCTCAGGAGGCAGCGCTAACAAGAGAAATGTGCTGGTGCAAACTGCCTCCTGACTAGAGCCCCGGCACTCATTATTCTGGAGAGGACTTGGCCTAATGGCTAGAACTGCCGATTTCGGAGCTGGGGAACCGGGTTCGAGTCTCAGCATGGCTCAACATCCTGTGATTCTGAGGAAAATCACACACACTCTGAATGAGTGTGTCCTTAACTAATGCTATAAGCACCGGTGCTGAGCACCGGAAACCAACATCTCAAATTAAGCACTGCTATAGGCCTGACTGGTTCATTGCAAAATGTTAAGTCAGTCTCCATGGTCTACCTCTTTAAGTTGAGCAGTTACCACATGGCAATAGAGGTGTCCTATTTTTAGTGGAAACCCCAAATTAAAGCCAATAGGCCTATAGGGGTGGATTGTTAATATGCTGTGTTAAAGCCTTCAAAGAGGTATTTTGTTACAAAGAATCTCACAGATTACGCCACTAGATGGGTTTTGGTGTCATCTGGCACTGATGATAGTTTGAGGGGAGGCAGTGGCCTGTTTCTGTTTAGCACAGTGGCTTCCGAAAGTCTTGAAAATGCACAATTTCCCTACTCATTTTTGAAAATTTTCTCGGGGGAAGAACCCCCCCCGAACCCTCCTTATGTGGTTCGGCCTCACTCGCTACGCTCGCTCGCCCGGTGTGCTCCACCACTGATTTTACGCCCTACCACTTTTAAATGTCACCAGCCGCCACTGCACATTCCCCGCGCAAAATTATCTTTTGCTGTGCTGGAATAGCAGTGGTTGGTGCCATTAGGGTCACTTCAATTTATATATAGAAGTGTCAAACTTAAACAATAGAGAACATGATTTGTCTCATCCCAATGTTCTCAACAAAGAGCAAGTGATGGTAAATGACTTTCCTCAAGGGTTGTAGTGTGTGGCTGTAGATACACATGTTTAGCATATTCCTACTATCTTGTGTTAGGCTCAGATGTTTGCAAGTTGGTTTTGTTTGAATACGTGTTTTGAGTCATAAGATGTGGTGTGACTCTTTCTGTTAGTGTGTATTGCGCATGCCAACTCCATGGTCGAATTTTTTTTTACTGTTGGGTTTGGCCGTTTACCGAATGGGCGCCAAGGTTGTAGTGTTCCTAACTCATTTTTTTCCCGGCTTATTCAGTCATTATTCCATCCCACTTTGTTGGGGTTTTCGCAGCTGCGCCATTGTCTTCTTAACAGTGCTCACAATCTTCAATAACACCAAAGAACACTGTTGATGTCTCAAGGCGTTGAGGGCCTAGCCCCTACTCGGAGGCCCAGCACTGTTTCCAGTCCTCCTTCTAGTTGCTTACTAATGTTGCATAGGTGATGAAAAGGACACCTTTCCAGGACCATCCTTGCTGCCACATGAAATACCCTTACACACTCCGTCACAAGGTTATGTTACCTGTTTTTGTGTCCCAAACGTGACAACACCTTCTACCCATTGTGCCCTGCCATCTGCTCCCAAAAAGACCCTTTGACACCAAAAAGAGCCACTGGTCACGCAGCAGGATGTACAGATAACCTCTCAGATGCAAATTCTAAGGTTACTCCCTGGAAATTTTCAGGGAGGAAGATTCCCAACGGTGCCTAACTACAAGACTGTCTTGGCTCTCGACAGGACAGCCATAACACAGCCCAGACATAACACAGCCCATAGACTGTCATTGAGAGAATTCAATGGACAGCACACAGAGGATGCCATATAAAAGATCCCACATCGGGGCGGAGAACCACTCCTGGCAACATTTGGCATGGAGCCGGGTATGGAGTTCGGGCAAGACCTGCCATGGGCCCCCTCTACCTTAGGGCTGTGGTTGGCAATGATGGAATGCTTCAATGCCTTCCAAGTCTTTAGTCAAGGGGTCAACGCCATCACCCGTCGAATCCCAGCTGCTCCAAGTGCGTCAAGCACCAGAGGTCCTATTCAAAGCCGGCGCGAACATCTCCATCGACACCCACTCATAAGCGCCTGCCTGCTTCATAGCCAGCCTCAGCTCTGTATGTAAAGGATAAAGATAGCCTAGTGTCTATGCCTGGCAAGTAGGTTGCAGAGACCCATTTTCTAGAGAAGCTTAAACAGGAGTGAGAGCTAAATTAAAACCCCTACGACTTTTATGATCAGTCAACAGATGAGGGTCACACAACAATTATTGGGACGACTACAACGTGGATCCCCCAGGGGACCTGGACCACTACCATGCTTAAGTCGGGGCCTCACCCACCTGCGATATTACAGAATATCATGAGGTTGTCCGGAGAGCTACAGCCTTCAGAAGCTCAACATGCGGATTGCCCCCGAAGCAGGATAATTTCCAGCTAGGGACATGCTCAAATCGGAGTGCACAGTCCAGTTTCTTGCTATCCTCAAGGGAATCTTAAAATCCACTTCTTAGGATTTCAAGGACCCTGCCAAGGCTAGAGTGGTTACCTCAGGGTGGAGAAGAAGTTTAAGACCTCTCTCGGAATACATTAGGGGACAGGTTCCACCAGACTCTCTGGTAGTACACACTGTCCGCAAACATGTCTCTGCCCAGGCCAAATGCAATGCTCCTTCTCCAGATAAGGAGCGCAAGAATATAAATGTAGCTGACAAGAGATTGGCAGTAGAGCGTCAACCCATATTCCTGTCATGCTACGACATGGCGTAATGGGAACAGATGAATGAACTCATTAAGCACCTACCAGGAGCAGTGCAAGAAGCGTGGAATGCAGATAGTGTCTATGGTCAAGGTCATCTCCAAGGCCAGATCGCCGCACATTTGGACAGAGACACTGCCCTCAGTGGCATTAATACCAGAAGCCTACGTAGGTGCCATGCCTGGCTTTGAATTTCAGAGTTAAAGCCTCCAGCAGCCTGTCCTCGCCCTCCCATTCGACAGGGAGCCTTTTTGGACCAAAGGTTGATAAGATACTTGAAAAGATTACAGAGGAGAGGCAAACCTCTCGGTGGAGGATACAAAATTCCCTTCCTCATTGGGGAGGCAATCACATCAGACAAGTGGATCTTCACGGTAGTCCAGTACGGCTATTGCACCAAATTACACACCACCTGCCATCATACCTTCCTAGAAACACACTTTCATCAAAGAACATCTCTCTTGGAACTGCTAGCCATTAACGTATCCCTGAAAGCCTTTCAGGGCAATGTAGTCCCCACGAGGGGTTTTAAAATTTGGCAATTCACCACAACATTCACCTCCTGGAGGAGCATATCAAGGGGCTGACAAGGACTTTGCAGACATGCTCAGCAGGATGCATCAACAAGTCCATAAATGGGAACTCCACACCCAGGTCCTGAACATATACTTTCAGCTTTGGGTCATCCTACAGATATGCCTGTTTGACACCCCATAAATGTAAAATGCCCTAACTTTGTTACCAGGTATACACACCCACAGTCCATGGGCAATGCACTATGGATGAATTGGTCAGCGATATTTGCCTATACTTTTCCACCTCATGCATGTCTTCCTTTGTGGAGAGGAGTCTCTGGCAAATATCAGTAACTGTCATTCTGGTAGTACCGACCTGGGCCAGAAAGCCCTGGTACTCTACCCTCCTGGAGATGTCCCGTCACCAGCATGCGCATCTGCAGCCACAAATGCTATGAACAGAATATTCTTCTTTACACCATCTTTTCATAGTGTATACTGCTGTAGCCCACCTTTCTCCCTGGAAGCCTGTGTCTTTTGCAGATCTCTTGCTTTTTTCTACACATTGGACTTCACTCTCACTTACGTTTTCATTTATTTAAACATTCACTGGCTGTGCAAAAAACAATCTGACATGGAGTCAGTCCCCATGCGAACAAAAACAACATGAAAACATCTGAGCACAACACAGTATGGCAGGAGTATGCTAAGCATGTGACTCTACAGCGCTCCATGGTACGAACAGGGAAAATAGAATCAAGTCAGGACAATAAATCAGACATAATTGTATTTTAAAGTGCTTGGAGCATATCTTCTTTGGCTGGAAAGAGGGCTTGTCCAGTATTTTATTCTTCAATATTGCAAACTGATAGCATACATATGGTGCGTAGCTACATATGCAAGAACGCTGTACTGCTTTACTATCTCCTACCTTTAACAGGGTCAATTCTTGTCTTGCAGGCTAATGTGAATGAATTCATGTTTCAAAGTATAATGGCAGACGACGCTTTAGAATTCTACTTGGATTATTTTCCGCAATTGAAGTAAAAAAATGTCAACTCTATTCCAGGTAGGATTTCATACCCTACGTGGCTAAATTGCTGATGTTAAAAGGAGAATTTCAGCAATTACCACTCATGCAGTATTGCAGGGCTTTTTATGTGTGCGTTTGTAAATAGCACTATTAATGCAATTTGAGAAAGGTGCACAGAAGCTATATCCATCATGACCTACCTTTCCTTAAATTTGTTACGTGGTCATAGACTGTAGTTTTTGCCATCTTGCAGTGTAATACTTCCCAACACGAGTCACACAACATTGTCCATGAACAGTGCAGCAACTCGCCAAAGAACTTTCAGCTGACTTTTATATTACAAACAGGAAACACATCAGAGAACATTATATGCAAATCGTGTCTCAATACAGAGATGGAATATATTAAATGCACATATATAGTCTTTGTACAGATTCCGACAATAACCATAGAAGCAAGGGGAGGGTAAGAGAGAGAGAGGTCTTGGTGCATGTTCAAAGGGATAGGTAGCCCCAGTGGGAATAGAAGCATGAAATGATTCAGGTGACTTTTAGTCCTCATGGGGCCTCTCTGCCTTCTGTGGGTTTTGGCCCAGGGAGCTTAATAAACTCCCAATGTAAGCTCAGCCTCTGTTTGGTGGTCTACCCAGAATGGATAGTTCCTCTACAAACCAGTAATAACCATATCTGGGTGTTCTCCATACCCTTTTTTACAGACTGATATTCTGATGCTTGCCATAATCCATGACCTGTCCCCCCAGCTTTGTTGCTTCCTTAATATCAGTGGTTTACCTGTTTAAATGTAGGCAGCTCTCATCTTATAGTGCTGATTGATCTATTTTCACATAAAAAAATGAAAATTACTTGTACACATTTGTATGTATGGGGCATATGATTCAGTCATTTCCCTGTAAGATTCTTTATGCAATTGTTGCCAGGGTAGAGAAGATAGACTTCCCACTCCTTGTTCCTACTTCAAAACCTGATTAATCAATTGAAGGGTAACAAGGTAAGAGTCTGATAATGAGTGGGATTAATTGAGAAGAGATGGGGCAGTTTCTTTGCAGTGACCTCTTTTGTGAGCAAGGCCGAGTCTGGATTCATAGACAGAATTACAAGAGTAGCATGGGAGACCAAATGGAACACAGCTAAAACCTTTAACACCACCAACTGTTTGTTATTCTCTCCCTCTTCTTTCCTGTGGGTTGGGAATGCCTGCACCATAGAACTGTCAACTCCTCAAACCCAACCCCTTGCATCATAAAGTGATGTAGCTCAGTTCAAGATATTTATTCCTACTAGTAAGGATGTACGGCCTTGTGCTCCTCCTTTTTCTGACCATTATTACTTTTCAGAATTCCAAATGAAAATAAGGAAAAGCAGTTAGTCATGTGTGCTGCATCCTGTCGAAGACTGTCGTCTGCAAAAAGTGTTGGTGGAAAGCTTGAATTAATCTCAGCAACTGATAATCACTCGGGCTGCATCCCAATCCATCGTTATTTTGCACATCATGCCACGTCAATATGGACCTAGCCATATTCAAATCAGTCTTGACCCTACTCCAATGGGAACAGTCCAATCCAAACTGCCAGTCCAGATTCTTCGTGAACTGGAATACAAGCAACCCAGTGCCGATTGTCCCTTTATTAGGGCTCATCAGCCAGGTATAGCTTGGTTGGAGAGGCACAGTGTGCATGGGAATCATCTCTGTTAGAAATGTGATTTCTGGTTGGCTAGGGCTAGCGCCTAAGCCAGGCAGAAACCACCACTCTAGTCAGGGCAAGGGAGTCACACACCAAAGATAACCCCTGCTCACCCCCTTGGTAGCTTGGCAGAGCAGTCATTCTTATCCCAGAGGCAATGTGTAAAGCATTTGCGCAACACACACACAGCAGTGACACACTAGGCACACCACAAAAGAAACTCCACACAAATTTATTTAAAAAATAGCCTTTGTATTACACATAAAACACATTAGAGCGCAAGCACATATATACACTGTGCCACCTGGCACTAGGTATTATTTTAAAGGGATTATATACACTACCGGGCCAATCGGGCCACTGTCATAACCATCACATCAAAAAATTAGGGAAAACAACCAGCAACTACTGGTAACATTACACTTAGCCAAACACATTAGGCATACATATAATCAGCAGTGCACCATAGTGGCTCTTAATAAGGTGCACACATTATAGTAGGATCTCTTCTGGTAGGAGAACACTCCATGCAAATTTACCTCAGGGCACACAAGCATAACACCTTATGTGCCTCGCAGGCATACACTGCACCACAGGGAATCCTTACATCACCTTATCACATCAGGCCCCACCTAAACATGGAGTCGACCCTCAGGCCGGCTGGCCTTAACCTTTGGGGCCCATCTTGGGCTTCCCCGCAAAGCCCTATGTCCCACAAAGTCGGGGCTCTCCTAACTTTGGGTGTTCACCAAGCAGCTGCCCGGGATCTGGCGGTGCAGCTACGAACACAGATCCTTGCCCACCCACAGTAGGGCAACCCAAAAGCGACTTGGGGCAGTCTCGGTCCCCGAGAGGGGAGGGAAGCTGATACCTTGCTCCCCCTCCTCTGCCCCGGATTAGGATGCATGATGCCCGCCCTCACGGTGACTGGAGCTCAAATGCACAGAAGCTCAGCCCCACTCGCCATTCCTTGGGGGCTGATCGAGTTACGTAGCAGTCGTCCTGCCACTGATGGCTCAGGCTCCTGTGCTCCTCTGTCTTGCGTTCTAAGGCACAAGCCTGCTTCGGCAGGCCTACAACCAGGCCCCGCCTGGCTTCTGTCTGCTTCCTTCTGCGGATCGGCAACGCAGGGTAGGCTCCCGCCGGGATGCAGACTCTGCGGTGTCTCTGCCACCACCAGGTAACACCTGACTTCCGCTGACGGCCACGTCCGGCCCTCGGCGTCAGTTTTTGCTGCACTGCCCCGCCCACAGTCAGGCCGAGTCGCCGCCTGACTTCCGGTCCTTCCTCAGCCCTCTGCTGGTGGGAACCCCATGGGGCTCCACCTTGTTGACACGGGAGCCCCGCCCACCGCCAGGCTCAGCTACCTGGCTTCCTTCTTCGGCCCTGCCCACGGTCAGGCTTGCCTGCCTGACATCAGGTCCGCGGGCTACTACAGCACTCAGGAATGCAGTGAAACAACCAAAGGGCTCCCCACACTCCTTCGCATGACCCACAACAGGAGGGGAGATGAGCACAGCGCTCCCCACACCACCGGTGGCCCCAGCAGCACCCAGCCGGTCCACAGCACAAAGACCGGGCAGCGCTCTCCTCAGGGCAAGGGTGCTCAGCCCCCTCAAAGCAGCTTGGGAAGAATCCAGCAGGTAACCCACACTGGGTCCGAGGTCACACCGGGTAGTGCTGGGCACAGGTAGGCCAGCACGTAGGGATCCCCAGGAGACAGCAGCTGGGTCTCACGGCTGTTCCTCCTTGCCCAGTAGTCCTTCAGCTTCCAGCAGGTAACCAAAGTTCCCCCCTTTTTCATGGGGTCCCGCCCCCAATATTTATACCTCACATGTCTTTGTTCTCCCCCTGGCACAGGGCTCTGTGCCCGGTCTAAACCAGTTCTGGGAGGCACTTGAAAACACATTTACAGTGCACAACAACCTGCTTTGTTAGTGTAGGCTCTGGCCCCAGACACACCACAGGGGAGACCAGCATTGTGGAAGGCAGGCACAGTCCTATTCAGGGTCAGGTGCTACTCCTCCCACTACTCCAAATGCAGATTGGCCTAGTCAGCCTAGCGCTGACTCACCCATTCCCTCTGGAGCCACTGCACCTCCCCAGCCCCTGTCATCCAGAGCCAGACATGCAATACACAACAGGCAGGCACAAAGACACATAGCACACAGAAATGCCCACTTCTAAAAGTTGCATTTCTAAAATAATGATAATAAATCTGCGAACACTATTACGCAGCATTTATTACCACTATTCCAAACATACCATACTTGACCACGCTACTCCTCTCATGTCAGGAATTACCACTGAAACACATATTGGGGAATCCTCAATGCATTCCTATGAGAGGGCAGCCTCTCAGTAATGAGAAACCAAAATGGCTGTTTGTCTCTACCAGGACATGCCACACATTTAAGGCATATGTCCTACCTTTTACCTACAACTCACCCTGCCCATAGGGCTAGCTAAGGCCTACCTTAGGGGTGACTGATATGTAGTAAAAGGGGAGTCACAGACGTGGCACCTACTTTACGTGCCATGTCACAGCGGCTTTAAACTTTACGCGCAGGTCCTGCAATGGCAGAGGCCCGGGATAGGTTTGAAAGGGATGACCCTGCAAAAAGGGCTAAGTCCAACACATCCCACTTGAGAATGACCCGCTCTAGTATACAAAAAGTGATGGATGGAATGCTTGAATTAATCTCAGCCACTGGTAACCAACCATTTGGGGCCGCATCCCAATCCATTGTTATTATGCACACAGTACCACCTCTGTTTGGACCCAGCCATATGCAAATCAGTGTTGACCTGCTCCAATGGGAAAGCCCCCCCCCCTCTTGAACTGCCAGGACAGGGCCTCCCTGAACTGGAGCATATCAACCCACAAGCATATGGCTAGGTTCAAACTGGGGTGGTATGGTGGACGAAATCAGTGGACTGAGATGCAGCCCTGAACGTTTGCCAGTGGCTGAAATTAATCCAAGCATATCATCCATCACCTTGTTATTGTTGCAGATGACGCTTAAATGCGACCAGACGTGGGTCCCGTTACTGCTGTGCCACTGGAACCAAGCCTTACCCAACTGATGAACCCTAATTAAAGCAAAACCAGTCTTGGGTTGCTTATATTCCAGTTCAGGGAGGACATGGCCTGGACTGTTGCTATTGGAGATGGTTAAAGGCTGATTTGCATTTGGCTGGCTACAAACTGAAATGGTACGGTGGGTGAAAAACGATGGACTGGGAAGCAACCTGAGTGATTGCCAGTGGCTGAGAATAATTTGAGCATTCCATTACCATGTTGTTGCTGTTGCTGTCAAAGACTGGCAGTGTGTATAACGTGGTTTGTCCACCTGAAGTGTGAATGTCTTGTTTAAGAAGCCAGCTTGTTTGTCATGGTTTAGGAAGTTTTATCCACTGAGTGTCCATCAGTAATGATCAGCTTCCATTGCTCCATATCGCTCTATCACCCATTGAAGAACCAAATCTGTCAGGCGTCCACAACTACAAGTACATCTTGGTGGGAAAGTACCCATGAGTATCTGTGGTTCCAGATTGACTAGTCAGGCTTACTTCAAGATATATGAAAAGAATATCTTCTGCTGCAACCTGAAAGGAGAGGAAGACTGTCTCGCATGTATCATCCATGCCCGAATTTCCTCCACATCCACCTGTTACAGATAATAATAGGATGTATTTTCTAATGAGAATCTTGTGACCATTTTCAAATCCTTGCTTGGGACTTCTGTTAATTTCTTTAATTCATGAGTCGTTGTTTACTTCCAGTTAATCTGGTTACCTTGAGCACACCCTTATCATGTTCCTGTGTGTTTGAGTTAGTGTTCTTGTGTGGGCTCATATTTACAGCATGTGTCTACTTTTTTTTAAATTGAGAGGATATTGTTAACCATTTGTGGTAATCCTCACTGCCTCTCAGATTGTATCTTCCCAGTCCTCTTCATGGGCCCCAACACAGCAGCCACATTTGTGTCTTCAGTCCTAGGACTTTGTGCATTTACTGGGCCAGTCAGGGCACTGCTGCCTCATCTGAATAATCCACAACTTTCTGTCTCACATCCTTTTGGTGTTGCTTGTGGCCGCTAAGTGGCAAGGTCCCATGGGACTCATTCAGGACATTATATAAAACAGGTGAGTAATAGGGTCCGAGGGAAACACACGACCAACCTAGACAAGTCCCCCACTAATTATGTATAAACAAAGAGGTCCAGGGGTCAAAAAAACAAAGAAACAGAAAATCAATAAAGTAGAGAATGTGGAAACCTGTGAGGTACACAAACTACTATCTGGACAAGAAAGTCCTCATAAAGAGGACATAATCCCATCACCCACCGTGGTGGCATGCTTCATCATATGGGATCTCCTCTTAACCACACCTGGTGTGATTAAGGAGCTACTGCTCCCAACGTATGTCTGAGGAAGGAGCTCGTGGATGTTTAAACTATACGAGAAGGACTAGATCTCCTAACGATCAATGAAGATAGCCTGGGTAAGGTGAAAAAATACAGTGCAGTGTAAGAAAAAGAGTGATGTAAAATTGACTACAAGGAGAAAAATGATTTAATGAAGAGCTCCCGGTGCCAATGCTGGAGCGAGGTTTTCCCTAAGAAACGTATACCTCCTCCATTTCATCATTTTGAATTAACATGAATAATTGATTGACATTAATAGTATTAATTGTTTGCTGTGTTAAATTAATCAACATTACTAATTAGAAAATACACGTGGGAATTGCATTTGCATGGCTTGATTGATACGTAAACTAATTTTGTACGCATACTAATATCAGATATTTAGAATTTGCATGTTTTATGTTGCTTTTGTGATGTGATTTGTGAATCGTGCTTTAAATTGTGAGTATAAACTGCAGTGCGTGTTGCTTTTGCTAGATAAATATACACACATAGAGGGGTTAGTGAGGGAATAACATTCTAATAGTCATTTCCATGTATTAATTACGTTTTATGTTTCTTTGCTTAAGTTGACCTTTCTGGAGTGGCCACAAAATGGCTGCCATCCCTATTCTGACGCCCCGACATGACACAGAAGTCACTGAGTGAAGTGCGCCTGCGCTAAAAGATGAGCAACAATAACCTCGTCCTGACCCCAGGCAGACTGTATCCGTGAAGGTCATCCTGGGAGGAGTGCCAACCATCAAACAAAGGATTTATTTAAACTATGAACTGTTATAATTGATGACACAAAGGACACGACCCGGCATGGGAATCAACATGCCATGAATGGACTAGAAACTGTTGCAAATTTACTCACAAATTGAGAAGCTGCATCTAATGCAACATTTAATGTATGAGAAACAGGAAGAATGATCCTGGTTAACCAATTAAAGTTGTTCTGAAACATGTATTGAAACATTTGCTGATAAAAATGTATTATAAAAGTAGACTAGAGAGGGTAGGACATGTCTCTCTTTTGCCTCTATTCCTTGAACACCATCACTTTACTAGATTGCCAGACGTTATGCTGACGGAGAGGACGGTGACACTGCTGGACAGCTGCTGCCAGAGACTCTGATGGACTGATCAGATGCCCAATTAACTTACGAACTATTTCCTTGATTTATGGGCATAGAGACGAAAGATCAGAGTTTGACATAGAGGACGTCATTTAGCCAGATTAGGTAAATATGCGAACTAAAATATTGAATGCTATATGATTTTCTTATGCTTTAATCAGATAAACATATGATTGCATTTAAAGAACTGTGTTGGGTTATTATTTGAAGTATTTCAATGTATATTGTTTAGAAGAATTAAGGGTTGCTATTCCCAGCAACTGGCTGATCCATGGCCAATAGTATGGGAGGAACTGCTAGGTTATAATGTATGTGAGATCCTGGTGACGTAGGGAGGTATAGGTAAACTTGTCGATACTCATCAGGTGATTGATGCACTCTTCCTCCCATTTCCAGCGCATGAAGTAAAGAAAGAAACTCCCTCTCTCGAGGACCATTAACCCCTTCAGCGCGGCGCGAATTTCCGCGCCACGCTGAAGGTTCCGTGCACGGGCGGGGCCGTGACGGAGCGGTTCCGTCATGCGCACAGCGCGACCGTCGCGCATGACGGAACCGCTCCGTCATGCGCGTCGAAGGGGTTAATGCTGAAAGTAGAATGAATGATTGGTGTTATGGGCCCCACCAGTGAATGAGGGAATGAAATGTGGTCCGGTCTGTAGCGAAGGAGTTTGTGGTATTCAGCACTGGAGCACCAACATTACAAGAACAGTAGTAGCGCGGTCTAAACGAAATTGCGAGCGCGCATGCACTAAACCAAACAAAGGTCGACATGTTTCAGCTAATACAGATCAAAAGATTATGATAATGGCTTTCTTCAGGACCATACATAAACTACTGCAGCCAAATCTTAGTGCCTAAATCACTAAAACGTGTAATTGTCACAAGAATTGTATTAAATAAGAACGATACAACCAACTGTGTACCTGAGTGTCGATTGTATTGTACAGAACACTACAGGACAAGAAGAGCAACCTGGAAGGAAGCCCATGGTAACGACGGAGAGAGCGTTGCCCCACGCCCTGAGTTGTGACCAGGAGCGGCAGGCGGTAGTCCCGATTTAATACGGGTACTCATCTTCTTGTCCTGTAGTGTTCTGTACAATAGAGAGAGGCCATACACCCAATGACATCTTCTGGATGGTCCTGGACAAACCTAATTATACCAGCAGCATGGGCCCACTTGAGAGAGTTCTCTTCCGTAGAGAACAAGAGTGAGTCTTCCGTCTTAAATCTGACAGGGATGGACTTAATGATTGTTAGAAGGTGGTTCTGACACTATGGGCTGCCCAGATTTTTTACTTTTTGAGCACCTAATTGTTGAGCTTTTACTGTGGGGAAGCCTCATAAGTTGGGACTCACCCACAGTGAACTCAGGATGCAAGAGACTGCATGGGGATTTTACTGGTGTTCCCCTGGCTTGACCAGGCCACTCCGCAGCAGCTGGAGTAAGGGACACCTGGCTGGTTACATGCAGACACATGTGTACATGCGTGTGCACACGTGTACGGGCTGCGCAGGGGAGATTCCTAGCGTGCGCAGTCCAGGAGCAGCTACAAAGGGAATGGTGTGGCAGGACTTATGCAGTATTGGGTGGTGAAATGGAATAGGCTTTATACACTGGAAAGAAACATGCCAGGGAAAGTCAGTGCGTTTTACTGTGTTTTCACTTCATTATTCCCCTATGGGGATGTGGGGCCCATGGCTAGATTAACTTCCATTAGGCCTACAGATTCCAGACACGCACTTAAGTCCAATGTAACGAATGTGAAAATAAGTATTCTGCAGGGTCCCAAGTCATATTTGGGGACAGGCTGGGAGCACCCACCTTTGACAATGGCCGCTCAACAAGCAGGATAGACTATGTGCTTTGTGGCTTGAGCTTGTGGCGCCAACCTATTGACATGGTGGTCGAGCCAAGATTAGAGAGCGACCACAATCCTATTTGTGTCTCCCACAGTTGGTGGGGGAACCACCGCTTGATGTGTGAGGAGACACTCATGGCTCATACTGGATGTGTTCCATCTAATGACATGCGGAGGTTAAAGTGGTCTCAGGTAATGATTAACGTCACGACCATTGCTAGTATCGACACTGAGCTCTCCGCAATCATTACGAGGCTGGAGGACGCTTTGAAGGTCAAAGGAAATAGCGACCAAGCAACCAGAATACATGAATCCTTCTTCGAAGGTTTGCGCGGCTTTTTCCTTAAACCACTAAGAAAGGGCAATAAGCCACCGCGTAAGCAATTGAGGTGGTATGATAATGAATGTAAATGCGCTAGAAGAACTCTTTCACAAGCTCTCTCTAGTGGGAACAAGGCATACATACAACTAGCCAGATCCTCTTTTAAGAAGTGCCTAGCCAAAGCAAAGAAAAGATGGGACAAATCTTATTGGCTTGATTTGACGGAGGCTTGTTATGCCAGGGACACTAGACTGTTCTGGAATGTGGAACAGAGGTGGCTCCCCCGAAAAACCTTCAAACCACGTCACTCAAGATGATTGGTTGGGGTACTTTAAACCCCAATATGCATGCGACCCCCTCTATAGAAGCTTGGGGTCAACCCCATATGTCTTCTATTCGTCCGGTCCTTTCAGACCCAAGGACGTTCTAGCTGCTTTGGCCTGTGTAGCTGCCGGGCGGGCACCAGGGCTGGACGGTGTTCCATCTGACCTCTTTCTCAACAACAAGACTCCCTGGAGCAAGTACATCGCTCTCCTGGCCAATGCTGTGGCCGAAGGTGCCCCAGTACCTAAATCGTGGGGGGGTGCCATTATAATTCCCATTTTCAAAAAGGGTGACAAAATCCTCCCAGGAAACTATAGGCCTATTAGCCTAATCGATACAATCCAAAAAGTCATTGGGAGGATGGTATTGAATGAGCTACTGGCTTGGATCGAAGATAATCGGATCCTCTCTAGCCTCCAAGCAGGTTTTCGTAAATTCACCAGCACTGTGGACCAGGTGTTCCGCTTCGAACAACTGCTTTGGAAGACAGTCACGTTAGGCAAAGGCAGTCTCTATGTCACTTTTGTAGATCTAAGAGCTGCCTTTGACCTCGTCCCTCGAGAGCAACTTTGGTGGGTACTTGAAAAACTCGGCCTTCCCTTGGAACTACTGACTTTAATCAGGAGGCTCCACGAACCTAACTTTGCCAAAATACAGTGGGGAGGCCTGAGGGATACAACCCCCGAGTTCCCGGTTGAGCGTGGTGTGCGCCAAGGCTGTGCCATGGCACCCACGCTCTTCTCTTTGTATATTAATGGCGTAGTTGATCACATGCTCCAAACCAGCACCGATGCTCCAAAGTTGGCTGGAGTTCCTACCCCAATATTGATGTTTGCCGACGATACCCTTATAATATCGAAAACTCCGAGTGGCATGCAAAGGGCCTTGAAAGTCTTTGAAGACTTTTGTAACAAATACGGATTGGAGGTCAACGTGACCAAGACCAAGCTCATGACATTCAACCCGCACCCAAGTTACAGAACAGGTAAACTTATAATGAATGGCCAAGTTCTTGAGGAGGTAAATAACTTCGCCTACTTGGGCATTCACGTGACACACAATAATAAGTGGAATAGACACCTGGAGTTGTCTGCGCTGAAACTCACACAGATCACGGGAATACTGATTAATGAGCACAAAAAATCCCTCACCAAGCCGGTCAAACCCGTGCTCCAGGTATATGAGGCAAAGGCTCTTAGTTCAGTGTTGTACGGGGCAGAGCTTTGGGGTTTTGACGTATTATCATCCCTAACAGTTGTTGAAAACAAATTCTTCCGTTATATAACAGGCCTCCCACAAAGCACGCCTCTGGTCCCATTGCGCTATGACCTAGGTAGGAAGGCCCTCAAGGACTTGGCCAAACTTCGCCCTGTCTTATACTGGAGGAGACTGTGTACTACACCGGAGCTTCGGTCATATGCAATGGGTATCATGGATGTAATGCAGGCCGACAAGTTCCACAAGATAGGGTGGCTTAGGAACCTTCGGGAAACTTTGATAGACTTGGGACTGGCAGGCCTATGGAGCGATCCAGCTACTGCTGGTTTTCCTGCCAATAAGCTTTTGAAAAACGCTCTATTGGGAGAGGGTAAAACACAGGGTGTGGAGTGACTCCGTCTCTCCCACGATGACTAGTCGTTTCTTAGAGGCAAAGGCCACCCCACTCTTTGAACCTTATTGGGATTTGATCACCACACCTAGAGACAGGAAACTCTATTTTCAACTCAGAACAGGCTCCCTTCCACTCAGGGCCTTAACTAGTGGGTGGTTTGGTATAAGTAAAGGCACTTGTCCTGGCTGTGGTGCCACAAAAGAATCCATTGCTCATTTTCTGTTTGTCTGCCCTGTATACGTGAACCCCAGACGAAAGTGGCTCACTCCCCTGTGCAAATTATTGGGCACAAGGAGTTCTGCTGTTGCCATTAGGATTCTAAGCACAAGCACTTTTCCAGTCCACTCAATCGCCCTAGCTAAATACTTGGGATGGCCATGGACCTTAAGACGTAATGTTATACGGGGAATAGAGGAGCCACCTTCGTAGGGTCCCATCTTCGGATATTATACTGTTTAATCATTTATTGATATTTCGCTTCATCTGAAGTCTGCTGATATGTTTAATTCTCTTCTTAAATCTGTTTTTTAGCTATTTATTGTAAGATTTTTATACATTCTTAGTGAATGGGATTTTTATAACTTTGTCTTATGTACATGTTTGTGTCTTGTATGAATTACTTTTAATTCGAATAAAGACTATGATGATGGTATTCTGCAGGGTCCCAAGTCATATTTGTACTGCTTTTGGGTCATCCAGAACTGTCATATTTCTCTGAGCCAGCCATGACCAGACCCAGGCTGAGGGCTGACCTCAGCTGGATGGATTGATAACCTTTCTTCCACAAGCGAGGGTCTCCACTCCATGAAGATATGATGGGTGGGGATACAGGCTCATCCATCACTAGGTGCCAGGTACCAAGCTGCACCAAGGAGGGAAGGAGTTGGGTTTCAGAGGCCATGTGGCCATAGACACTGGACGACGCCATTTTGAACAAACCCAGAGGCTGGACAAGAAGGGGGAGCAGGGGTAGGAAAGTGATGTGTCGCTGTTTCATAGGACCAACAGGGACTTCCTGCCAGCCCCCTACTCAACTTTTAAAAAGTGCTTGCACAGGAAGAGAAGCTCTCTCTGGGGTGTGGTCGGCTGAGGCTGAAGGTGCTGGAGCCTGGCGCAATGGGCAGTTGGAAGGAGAGACCCCCTGACTGCCCCCAGGACCCCAACAGCACCAGAAGAAGAGCCCAGGACCAGTGCGCAGGAGCAGTGGCCTCTGTGCAGGGAGAAGAGAGGCCAAGGAGGAGAGCCAGGCGAAAGGCTGGCGCAGGGAGCCAGTGAAGACAGCTCCCTGCTGAATCCACCCTCTCAGAAAAGAGACCCCCTAACTGCCCCAGGACCCTAACAGCACCAGAAGAAGAGCCCAGGACCAGTGCGCAGGAGCAGTGGCCTCTGCGCAGGGAGAAGAGAGGCAAAGGAGGAGAGCCAGGCGAAAGGCTGGCGCAGGGAGCCAGTGAAGACAGCTCCCTGCTGAATTCACCCTCTCAGAGACTGCGAGGGCGGACGAGAGTGTTCCCAGTGGCTGGGGCTGGTAAAGAGGAGCGTGAAGCGCCCCATAATGCCTCGCCAGGCATTTGGAAATCTGCCGTTTTGGTGCTTTGTGGCCCCCGGAGGAGGGGGGTCACCCTCACTTGTGAAAAGGTGCTGGGGGAGCTGCTGGAGAAGCGCAGTCTCCCCCCCCCCCCGCCCCCCAACACGAAGAAAAGTCCCACCCTCAGTGTCATGGGGACCTAAAGGAAACTACCCCTCAAGGGCTCACCTAGCATTTAAACACATTTTAGGCTGGAACTTTTGTTCTACAGCTGAGGGTGTGTGGAGAAGTGCATCATGAAGTGAAGGGCTGAGTTGGGGATGTGTGAAGAAGTGCATCCCCTGGAGGTGAAGTGGTGTAATTGCACCGACATGCATTTACTAGTGGTTATTTCTTTTTAGGTGGACTGAAAGTCACATGTGTAAATTGAAGTACCTGTGTAAGGTGATGTTAAGCTAAATGGAGGTATGTTGCTGGACCTTCCTGCTAGGGGGTCTGGCTGTATTTACGCAATCCCATGCTTTTACCTGTGATTCCTTTTAAAGTGAAGAGGCTCACTGCAGGAGAAGTGTAGTTGCCAGGAGTACTTCTTTTGAAGGGACTGTAAGTCACCTGTGTAAGGAGATGTCAGAAGCCAAGTGGGGTTATGTTGCCAGACAGTCCTGCTAGGGTGTCTGGCTGTATATGCGCAATCCTGTGATTTCATCTGTGATGCCTTTAGGGGCTGTAATTGCAATGCATTCAAATGATCAACCAAGTTGATGAGTACTGTCATTCTAAAGTGTGCTTAAACATGAATTCTTGCTGCTGCGCTTAGGTGAAGACCCCAGACTGCTAGCCCTTAAGATATAGAGGTGCATACTGTATGGTCAGTAGGAGATGCTCAGTCAGGGTCATGTGTCACCAAGGCAGGTTTACCCCTTTTTAATGCTTGTTGAGGTAATGTTGTGGGTCGCCACTGGGATGGTGCCAGTGCGCAGGGCCCTTGCTCCAGGTTATGTTCAACTAACTGCATTGGGGGCAAGTTGATGTGCATACATGGGAGTGGTGGTACTAGACCCCACCCCGCCTGTGGGAGGGGTGGAGATGTTATGCAATGTCACAAAGTAATTCCAACAGCTTATGTATATTTGTAAATTGGTGCATAGTATTGAGTAGTGTGTGTGTTTAATAAATGTACTCTTACTTTTATAAAGCAAAGTACAGACTGGACAATCAATTATTGAGTGTTATTTTTGTGCACCTGCAAATGGCGATTACTAGCCCACACCACCTCCCTTGAGTAAGCCTCAGACTGCTCTGCAACGCTACCCTCTGAGAGTCAGGCGCTACAATTGGGTGCTTGGCTCCCAGTGAAGGACAAATGTAGTCAAGTTATTTGTGCAGGCCTCACAGATGCTGCCTCGTTTTCCAACTTTGGTGTCTAGCGGCGGGAAACATAGTATCCCATTCTGGTGTGCATTTATAGCATTTGATAAGTTCAGTTTTGCCACACATTACCTATGCAGCAATGAGCAAATGGAAGAGCGCAAGGCTCTGAGAAAGGTTCACAGTTTTGGTTATGTGAACTAAAGGTATGGGAAAGGAAAGCCCCGCGCCCACATGTGTCATGTGAAATTATTATGGTTTAAATGTAAGCTGTATTGATATGACCGCGCTATGTTGATTATAATGTGCTAGCGGGATGGTGCTTTCCAGGAAATTATTGCATACAAATGTTATAAGCCACATTGTGCACCTTTGAATCCAAACACTACATACACTACACCTGCATGAGGAGGGTGTCTCCTCAAGAGATAGGGAGAGCAACTGATACCTACATCACAGGTGGGGGTGTAGGGGTGGATTGACCTTCAAGGGGGACAGGAGAAGTAGGGGCAGGGAGGGTTTCCACAGGAGGGGCCCCAGATATCCTTCCCCCACTGGACGTTTCTTGCTAATGGCGCAGGCCAAAACCACTGGAAGGGTGGGGCAGGAGGTTTCTTTACCCCAGGTAGTAGCGCCCCAGGGGTTTGAAGAACCAGAACCTTATGGGCCTGGCGGCGCAGGGTACGCCTTAATCTCCGGGGTTCACCTGCTCAGCTACACAGAGACACGGGACACTCTGTCAGGCGTTAAAAGATCGGATTTATTAGCTGCAGCTAGTACAGTTATCCCAGAAGTACACGAGGTAGGTTCACAGGAGACTGCCACTTCATTCCGTGGTGCACAATCTTATATAGTACATATGTGAAATATACATTAACAAAAAACACACCTAAAACATATAAAAAGAGCCAATAAGAGAGGTTGGAAAACAGAACAGAACCAATAGGAAAGGTTTGAAAATAAAGTATCAAGTAACTCGAAGAAGCCTCTCCTCCAACTGTGTTTGTCACCCCTCCCCACAAACTAATTCATTAACAGGTTTGTAACCGACTCGCAGGTGGCGAGATACGTTTGTGTGTTTTGGAGGACAGTTGTGTAACGAGAGAATACTAGCAGAGGACAGCGAAGGCCAGACGATAAGATAAAGTCAGAAGAGAAAAGTGTGAACCAACAGATAGTTGAGACAGGGATTAGGAAAACCAGACGGGGATTAGTGTACTCGGCCAGTCCTAATACCAGCTTTGTAAATAGAGGCAGAAGGCTTATTTCGACACAATGCTGCAGGAAAAGCAGAAAAGACTTTGTTCGCCGTGCTGCCTGAGTGAGGGCAACACAAAATGGCGGCCGAGCACAAAATGGCGGGTCGATTCGATCACGATCGAAAATCGAATTTTCTCAGGTTCCCATGATGGAGGACCCCAAGAAACTTTTCCCACGGTGGGAGGAGGATGTGGTAGAGTTGAGTGTCCGGCAGGTTCCCCAGGTTAACTGGTGGGGAGGTGAGCAACCCAGGGGTGGCCCCTGGTAGGGGGTGGCCCCCAAGGAGGGTAGTTCTTGAGTGATGATGTGTAGTGGTAGCCCCTAGGTACCCTAGGTGGGCTAGGTAACTGACCCAGTGGAGATCTGAGTGGGGACGATGTGCTCCCTAGTTTCCAGGGGAAGGGTTAGTGGTGGACCCTGAGGTGTCGGGGTCGGGTGGCCGGTGACCAGTCCGGTAGGTCCGGTGGGACTTGAACCCAGGACCAGGAGCTGGTGGAGGGAACCTGAGGTGGTGGCTGGGGCGATGCCTAGCCGGTAACCAGTCAGGTAGGTCCTGTGGGACTTGGACCCAAGGACCAGGAGCATGGGGGTGTTCCCCTAGCTCAAGGCAGGAGGTGGACTTCTGTCAGGTAGTACCACCCTGAACACAGGTGGGGCCTATCTTAAGTGAAGGGACCCTGTGTTTCGTGAAGGGATGGTGCAGGCCTAGCTGGGATCTTTAGGGTCCCTGGCTGAGAGTGGTAGTACTACCCTGAAGGCAGGTGGGTCCTATCTTAAGTGAAGGGACCCTGCTCTTCATGAGGGGTGGTGCAGGCCATCCAGGGACCATGTAGGTCCCTGGGCGGTCTCCCAAGGCGCTGCAGGGAGACCGGGGAGAGCCATGAGAGGTGGGCCTGGGTCTAGCTAACTCGGGACCCACAGGCTCTCTAAGGGTACTCAGGGAGGAGAGCGCGCCTCTCGGAGGGAAGGGTGCATAGGCCCTGTTCTCGCAGCGTAGAACAAGGAATGGGTCTAGGTTCCCGGGGTAGTTTCCGTGTGGAGCTACTGACGGGAGGAATGAGCTGTAGGATGTCTGATGAGGCACCCTCAGTGTTCCTCCCTGGCACTGTCAGTGTGGTGGTGAGGCCGGTCTGAGCTCCTATCAGGGAGCCAGGCCAGTGGCCAAAGGGTGCTTTTCTGTGTAGGAAAAGCATGAGTGGCTGTGCTTTCTTCAGGGAACACAGTCATCCCGAAGGGGTGGTGGCAGCAGAATGACCTCAGCAGCAGGCTGAGGGTGAGGGTCCAGAGAGGTTGCATCTTTGGGGTGCAAGGACCAAACGGAGAGAAGGTACTGGTTGGAACAAACTCTGGAAGGGAGACCAGCTAGTGACCCAGGGGATGGGATTTAGACCTATCCCAGAAGACCGCATCGGTGCTAAGGCACTGGACCCTTGTCCAGAGAGGTGGTAGGCATAGTGCTGCATGCCCAAGGGCAAAGGTGAGCCTAGTTAGGCTGAGTCCATGTAGACCATGAGTGACCTAGAGATATCTAACCTAGAGCCCGGAGGGTTCTTAGGGTAGTCTGGGATCACTGTCATGGGTGGAGATTTCATGGATGGGAGGAGTAGGTGGTCTGAGAGGATAACTGGTCAGTAAGGGGGGTCTGGTCAGAACCCCTTATAACTAGTTATCGCTGACTACGGGAAGTGTACCCATGTAGAGTGGCTACTTCTTCCCTGTAGGAATCAGCTGAGCGCGGCGTGTGTTAGAAGGTGTTTCTGACACTATGGGCCGCCCAGATTTTTCGCTTTTTGACCACCTAATTGTTGAGCTTTTACTGTGGGGGAGCCTCATAAGTTGGTCCTCACCCACAGTGAACTCAGGATGTAAGAGACTGCATGGGGATTTTACTGGTGTTTCCCTGGCTTGACCAGGCCACTGCGCAGCAGTTGGAGTAAGGGACACCGGGCTGGTTACATGCAGACACATGTGTACATGCGTGTGCACACGTGTACGGGCTGCGCAGGGGAGATTCCTAGTGTGCGCAGTCCAGGAGCAGCTACAAAGTGAATGGTGTGGCAGGACTTATGCAGTATTGGGTGGTGACATGGAATAGGCTTTATACACTGGAAAGAAACATGCCAGGGAAAGTCAGTGTGTTTTACTGTGTTTTCACTTCATTATTCCCCTATGGGGATGTGGGGCCCATGGCTAGATTAACTTCCATTAGGCCTACAGATTCCAGACACGCACTTAAGTCCAATGTAACAAATGTGAAAATAAGTATTCTGCAGAGTCCCAAGTCATATTTGTACTGCTTTTGGGTCATCCAGACTGAGCCAGCCATGACCAGACCCAGGCTGAGGGCTGACCTCAGCTGGATGGATTGATAACCTTTCTTCCACAAGCGAGGGCCTCCTCTCCATGAAGAGATGATGGGTGGGGCTACAGGCTCATTCATCACTAGGTGCCAGGCACCAGGCTGCACCAAGGAGGGAAGGAGTTGGGTTTCAGAGGCCGTGTGGCCAGAGACACTGGACGACGCCATTTTGAACAAACCCAGAGGCTGGACAAGAAGGAGGGAGCAGGGGCAGGAAAGTGATGTGTCACTGTTTGATAGGACCAACAGGGACTTCCTGCCATCCCCCTACTCAACTTTTAAAAAGTGCTTGCACAGGAAGAGAAGCTCTCTCTGGGGTGTGGTCGGCTGAGGCTGAAGGTGCTGGTGCCTGGCGCAATGGGCAGTTGGAAGGAGAAACCCCCTGACTGCCCCCAGGACCCTAACAGCACCAGAGGAAGAGCCCAGGACCAGTGCGCAGGAGCAGTGGCCTCTGTGCAGGAAGAAGAGAGGCCAAGGAGGAGAGCCAGGCGAAAGGCTGGCGCAGGGAGCCAGTGAAGATAGCTCCCTGCTGAATCCACCCTCTCCGAAAAGAGACCCCCTGACTGCCCCCAGGACCCTAACAGCACCAGAAGAATAGCCCAGGACCGGTGTGCAGGATCAGTGGCCTCTGCGCAGGGAGAAGATAGGCCAAGGAGGAGAGTTAGGTGAAAGGCTGGCGCAGGGAGCCAGTGAAGACAGCTCCCTGCTGAATTCACCCTCTCAGAGACTGCGAGGGCGGAGGAGAGTGTTCCCAGTGGCTGGGGCTGGTAAAGAGGAGCATGAAGCGCCCCAGAATGCCTCGCAAAGCATTTGGAAATCTGCCGTTTTGGTGCTTTGTGGCCCCCAGAGGAGGGGGGTCACCCTCACTTGTGAAAAGGTGCTGGGGGAGCTGCTGGAGAAGCGCAGTCTCCCCCCCCCCCCCAACACGAAGAAAAGACCCACCCTCAGTGTCATGGGGACCTAAAGGAAACTACACCTCAAGGGCTCAGTTAGCATTTAAACACATTTTAGGCTGGAACTTTTGTTCTACAGCTGAGGGTGTGTGGAGAAGTGCATCATGAAGTGAAGGGCTGAATTGGGGATGTGTGAAGAAGTGCATCCCCTGGAGGTGAAGTGGTGTAATTGCACCGACATGCATTTACTAGTGGTTATTTCTTTTTAGGTGGACTGAAAGTCACATGTGTAAATTGAAGTACCTGTGTAAGGTGATGTTAAGCTAAATGGAGGTATGTTGCTGGACCTTCCTGCTAGGGGGTCTGGCTGTATTTACGTAATCCCATGCTTTTACCTGTGATTCCTTTTAAAGTGAAGAGGCGCACTGCTGGAGAAGTGTAGTTGCCAGGAGTACTTCTTTTGAAGGGACTGTAAGTCACCTGTGTAAGGAGATGTCATAAGCCAAGTGAGGTTATGTTGCCAGACAGTCCTGCTAGGGTGTCTGGCTGTATATGCGCAATCCTGTGATTTCATCTGTGATGCCTTTAGGGGTTGTAATTGCAATGCATTCAAATGATCAACCAAGGTGATGAGTACTGTCATTCTAAAGTGTGCGTAAACATGGATTCTTGCTGCTGCGCTTAGGTGAAGACCCCAGACTGCTAGCCCTTAAGATATAGAGGTGCATAATTTATGATCAGTAGGAGATGCTCAGTCAGCGTCATGTGTCACCAAGGCAGGTTTACCCTTTTTTAATGCTTGTTGAGGTAATGGGGTGGGTCGCCACTGGGATGGTGCCAGTGCGCAGGGCCCTCGCTCCAGGTTATGTTCAACTAACTGCATTGGGGGCAAGTTGATGTGCATACATGGGAGTGGTGGTACTAGACCCCACCCCACCTGTGGGAGGGGTGGAGATGTTATGCAATGTCACAAAGTAATTCCAACAGCTTATGTTTATTTGTAAATTGGTGCATAGTATTGAGTAGTGTGTGTGTTTAATAAATGTACTCTTAGTTTTATAAAGCAAAGTACAGACTGGACAATCAATTATTGAGTGTTATTTTTGTGCACCTGCAAATGGCGATTACTAGCCCACACAACCTCCCTTGAGTAAGCCTCAGACTGCTCTGCAACGCTACCCTCTGAGAGTCAGGCGCTACAATTGGGTGTTTGGTTCCCAGTGAAGGACAAATGTAGTCAGGTTATTTGTGCAGGCCTCACAGATGCTGCCTCGTTTTCCAACAATGATGACATCCCCTGGCTTACTGATTGGCCCACTCATATCTGCTCTGGGTCCCCGCCTGACTAGCGTATGCGTTGTTAAGAGTGTCCTCGCTGGTCGAGCTGGGCAATCATCACTTGGTATGATACCACTTGTTCTGTTGCTATTTAGACAGGGGTGGCATAATAACACCCCCTCCCACTGCAGGCTCAGCTCCAGGGGGACTTGGACCGACTTAATATACACACACCCTCTCTTCCCCCCCCCACCCCCCCCCCCCCCAAAACCGGGAACCCCTGGAAGAGACCTTCGGGCTGTGGCCTCTTCCTCTTTTGCAATGGCGCCACCATCTGGTTGGCCTGTCATAACCATTGGTGCCCCCACCAGATCTTTTCGTTTTCCCTCCTAGAGGGTTGTCTCTGTCACAATGCCTTGTCTCTCCTAGCAGAGACGGCCGGTGTTCTAAGGAGCCGCGCTTCCCTATCGGTATGTGCTCCCCCTACGTCATAGGGGAGCTGACAAATATAGAATCAATCTATCGAGCTGTGCTCCACCATCGGTATGTGCTCCCCCTAGTTTCATGCTTGTTGGTGCCTGGCCATAAGTCTATGCCTCCCCTAAAGCGCTGCAGCTATTTTACCTACCTGACCGAAAACTGTGATGGCATGGGTAAAGTAGTCAAACCTTTATTTTTTTAAGCAATACTTTTGAATATATTTTCATATGTAGCATATGCATCAGGCATTTGAACATTTTTCTTTTCCCAAAATTTTTGTTATTTAAAGTATTTTTTGATTTTTAAAAAAAGGAGTTTATTCGTGTTTGAATAATGCCATCATTTTTCCCAAAAATATGTATATATTTATACATAAATATAATAGGGCCTTTCCCCACCCCCCTGTGCTCATCCTTCTTTTTTTATTTTTGTGTTATTTCGCACTTAGGCCCTTGTAACTTTTTGTCCACATAAGGTATCAATGTTAATTTTTTCCCCTTTTTCCCAACAACCGCAGTATTCGAAAGGTACGCAGGGTTTTTTATTTCCCCTGGAAGGTACATACATTTTCTTAATATTTTAATTTTTTGCCTTTTTAAATAAAAAACTTCTACATTCGAAAGCATCTGGTGTGTTTCCTGTAAATGGCATCAACAATGTGCTTGTGGTGATAAAATCTTCATCATCTCTGATTTCAGGGGCAATTAAACTTTTGACAGTAATTTACATTTTCTTTGAAGTTTTTAAATTTTACTGTGGTAGGAATGGGTTTTCAAAACAAAAATGGAGCTCCTAAAACTAGACATTTCTGAAAAGTAGACAAAATTATGAATTAAGTAATGGGGACATTTGTCTAAATCCTTTAATGATTTCATATACAAATTTACATTTGATAATAGAAAATATTGCACTAATGTCGAAAAAAAAATAGCCATTTGTGTCAATGTTTTCACCTGTAATGTAAAGTATGCCAAATAATATAACATTTTAATCCGCCTAACCCTTCTTATTTTGGGATATGTAGGACTTATAGGTTCACCAACAACCCGCTGAACACAGATCCAAAAACTGAGCTGCATCTTCTACTTGTTTCATTATGTACTGTGTTTATCGCAATTCATTTGGTAAATATAAACAGATAAATATAGGTACAAAAGAAAGCCAAATATTTCTTAAACAAAATATAGATTTTAGAAGCAGTGTGTTTTGCACATCTCCTGTAAGCAGCACCCGCCGCAAAGCCAAAGTGGCATGTCGTGCATTGCCATGCACAACGTAGCAGGCACCTCTTGGTGCCTGCCACCTTTTAGATGACAATGAAGGGGGTACCATAGGTAGCCCCCAAGTGCAGCCCCCCACCCCTCAAACCCCCAGGACCCCAAAGCAAATCCCGCCAGCCTTTCCATGGCGGTCTTCTAATTACACCATCCTAATATGGACGGTGGTGCCTGCTAGGCACCTCCACCATATTAGGGGCCAATTCTGCACAGTTGGCATTTGGAATGATTGCGGGATGGCGGAAAAGCGGCAGACGCACTTTGCATCCTCTGGGAAGCCCCCGCCATTGTAATATGATGGGTGGTTTCAGTCGTTACGATGTGGTGGCGGTCGCCACTGCAGGCTCGGCGGTGTCAAACGTTACGACATACTAATGATCCCCCAAGTGAAATCCAGTATGGGGTCACTTCTGTGGCTCTCTTCAGGTTCTGTGTCCCAGAATCCCTTGCAAACCTCAAACTTCTAAAAAATTAAACACATTTTCCTCTTATTTCTGGGATGGAAAGTTCTTGAATCTGCCTTGACCCACAAAATTCTACCCACCCTGTATTCCACAAGTCTCCTGATAAAAACGGTAGCTGACTTGTGTGTGTCGGCCTAGTGCCTGCAGCAGGAAATGTCCCAAAATGCAACGTAGACACACCACATTTTGGAAAACTGACCCTTATTTTTCCAAGTGCCAAGCTTTGGATTTTGAATCCTAGCTCTGCCTGCACCTAGCGAAACCTAGCAAATTTATAAATTTTTTAAAACTAAACGTTTCTGAAAACTAGACATCTGTGCGAGTACAGGGAGGTATCGCTTGCGTGTATCCCCCCCAAAAATATTCCTGACCTGAATTTGGTGCAAACCCCAATTTTAGTTTTAAAAATCAAATTTTCCACATATTTTGTGTGTGATCACCATGCTGGCACAAATGTCCTACCACACAGCGTCTTCCTCAGTCTTCCGAGTAAAATGATACCTCACTTGGACAGGTGTCCAATACAGAATTGTCATAATATTTTGTTACCGCCTCTAAGTTAGCCTGAATGACCATTTGAATTCCATTACGACCGCTTTCATGAAAATGAGGCACTCGTAAAGTAATCTTACAGGCATATTACGATGCAGCTTCAAAGGCTCCGATGAAGGGTCGGAGGCTTTTACAGTTGCATGCTAATCATCCCTTAAATATTTTTAAATAATATTATTTAATTTATAACTTGAACCGGAAATACAGCTTTATACATAATAATCTTTCTTTTCATACATTATATTTTTATATTTACACATTTTTTTCATTACTTTTGCAACATTTGTGTATATTTTTTGTTACAAATAATCAACAACAAATTAACCAAACCTTTTTGGATATATTTTTTAAAATGTATGTATATTATAATATTAATTACTATATATTTCTTCATTTTTTCAAACATTTGTATAACATTTTTTGGAAGTGAATACATTTTTTACATATATTTTTAGAATCATATTGTGTTATATTGACTTCAAAGCTACATAATATTTTTTCCAAGTTTTATTTGGTGTCCAAGTAGATTTTTTCATCTATCCCTGTTTTTGTTTGCACGCATTTGGGGAGAGTAGCTTGCATTTGGTAGCTACAGTTATCGGTCAAGGTTAGTTTTTTTAAAAATAATGTTTAATTTTAGTTAATTTAATATTAGAGGGGAGGTAGTTAGGTTTTCTATATTGTTTGTATTGTCTTTTTGTGCATTTTAATATGTTGTGTAATACATAGTTACAGTTATATGTTTACTACCATGATAACCTTTAAGGCTTTGCGATATGTAGTATATTATGAGCTCATTATGATAGCCATCACATTAAGATTTACCCACCGCAATATTAGGATGGCGGTGGGTATCGTTGCGGACGCAAAGGGCCCATTAGTATGGCGGGTGGACTTTGTCCGCCCGCCATATCCTTGGGAAACGGGACCGCCCGCTGAGGGTGCGGCGGTCCCGCACTCCCGATTAGCATGCACCCGCCACACTGGCGGGCGCATGGTGCATCTGCAACATAGCGGCGGGTGGTGCAAAGAGCACCGCCCGCCGCAATGCCACAAAGACAGCCTGTGCCTTTCAATGCATAACGTGACAGGCACCACGTGGTGCCTGCCATGTTTTACATAGAAATGCAGGGGGGTACCATAGGTACCCCCCATGTGCACCCCCCCTCCCAGAATCCCTGGGGGCCCGCTACGGGCCCCTAATGTCAAACACTGCCTGCCTTTCCGTGGCGGCGTTGTCGCCACGGAAAGGCAGGTCCCCGCCTGCATAGTAATATGGATGGCGGTGTCTACCAGACACCGCCACCATATAAACTGCTTTTCTGCCTGGTAGGCATTCGGACGGATTGCCTACCGGCGGAAAACCGGCGGACAGTCTTCCTGTCTGCCGGGCTCCCCCCCACCATGGTAATGTGGCGGGGGAAATTTGCAGCAGGTGGAAGTTTTTAGCGAGCGGACCGCCACCGCCATACAGGCGGTGGTGATCCGCCCGCTATACTAATGACCCCCAAGTCTGTCTGCCGCTTTTCCACCGGTGGCAATCGCACCGATTGCCTGGTGTATGGAAAAGGGCCTCTAATATGGTGGCGGTGTCTAGCAGGCACCGCCACCATATTTGGTTGTGTCCTGTATGCGGTCTTTCCATGGCGGCGGTGGAAAGGCTGTCAGGGTTTGGGTTTGTGGGCTTGTTGTCGGCCCCTATTGTGTGGGGGGGTGGTCGCTGTCCTGCATGGTACCCCCCTGCATTTCCATGCACCAACTGTAAGGCATTTCATGGTGCCTGCCATGTGGTGCATTCAAATGTGGTGCAAGCACCTTTAACATTATGGACGGTGCTGTAGCTCCCAGCACCGCCTGCAATGTTAAAGGCCCAGGATTCGCCTGCCGTTTTGGCGGGCGCATCCTGATCGCAGTAGTGGGCCCACTGCATGTCTGACGGGCGGTCCCAATCACCGCTACAGTGGCGGGCAGACAAAGTCCATTAGTTATGTTTTGATTAGTATGTGTACAGTTATTTTAGTAGTTCTAAGTGTAATATATAGGCCTTCATTATGATCTTACATTGAAAGTCTCTGACCTTAGGTTGGAGGCTCTCTGACAGAAACAGTTGGTTTCACTTTTGACCGGCTGATATAATACTGCCGGTCTGAAGTGAAACCGGCCGGTTATTCACGCTGGCCTTTGACGGGCTCCATGAACCTGTTGCCCAATCGGAACTTGCATGTAATTTATATGTATGGCGTTTTACGCCATTTGTATTACGATGCACTCTTTCTGTCAGGGTTTTTTAATATCCAGCTTTCACATATGGAAAGCCTGTTGGAAACTGGCGTCACCCTGCGGCCTACGTTTTGTGTTTAAGTGGATACCTAGGATGCCCACTTGTTGATCCCTGCACTGTGTAGCAAGCACCCTGTGTTTCCTGGCACACGGTGCAGGGATGAACTCCACCTCCTATTTCCCTATGGGAGCTTGTCCTACGGCCAATGTAATGCCGTAGCACATGCTCCTATATTGCAATGTGATAATGCAAATGCACCACGTCTAGTTTTATCTTGTTTGTTCATGTTTCGTGATGGTGTTGTACACCATAATAAGTCCTTTAATTTTATTAACATATTTATGTGGAGGAGGTATTTTTTTTTTTTAACTGGTGGAATTTTTCCTGATCTTCTCTTCCAGGGATGATGAGGTTACCATTTTTTAAAGGAAATGTGGACTTTTCTTTTATAAATGTATAAATATTTTACATTTTCTTTTAATTTTTGCTTTCCTGAAGCATTTCTTTCTTTTGATCTATTTTTCATGTATTTTTATCTTTAGATGCTATCGATGATTATATCTTTAGCTTTAATTTTTTCTCATTTGTATTTCCCAATTATTTTTTTTGTGTGCAAATTACAAAATAATAGAAGAGCGGAAAGAGTGTCCACCCCTGCCTTGTGCTACAAAGGAGAGCAAAAAAGGTGGATGAGAAGCACCCACAGGTCACTCAGGCCATAAAGCACTGTAGATTAACGTTATCAAAGTACAACTCCCTTAGGCCCATGACCTCCATAATCCATAACGGTAAGTCCGCTTTATAAGTTTCAACGCCTTCTTGCTTTCAAGAGAGACAACCACCTTCTCATCCTCATTGTTCTGCGTCTCCAAAAGTCGATGGGAGTTTGTCCTAATATGATTCACTGAAGTGTGATCATGCATTAACATTACCTGTGGTGGTGAAATATTAATGGAATATAGACCTTGAGTGTATTGGGCAAAACCTTCACCACAATCTTCATATCTGCGTTTATGAGTGATATCTGTTTGTATTTTGCTAATTGAAGTGGGTCACAACCATGTTCTGTAAATTAAGGCGGGTTCAGACCGAATTTAGAAGTCCATTAGGATGTAGGGCCGAAAAACACCCCGAGCGCCATGGAAGCGGAAAACAACCGCCCGCCGGCCCCGTGGGAAAACCGGCAGACAAGTTAGCATAAACCGCCCAAAAAAACCGCCCGTAACGGTATTTGTTCCAGAATAACCACCCGTAGCGGGCGGAGATGGCCAAAATCCGTCCGCGGCGGTCGGAAGCGTGGCGGAAAAACAACAACCCGCCACAAGTATAGTGGAGACACCGCCCCAGAAATTAGTATATCCCCGACGGTGCTTGCCATACTGCATCCAGAGAGTCTCACTGGAGTAGCCGGGGGAGTGGAGGCTGGTAAGTACAAACAAATGACTACCGCCACTCTGCTATGTACTGTCTTGCCCAACTACAAAGATACACCACCTAGGACACACACCATCCATCTGCACCCCACACTCACAAAAACATGGCTCACAGATCCAACATACACACACTCCCATTCACCACTAACATAGCTAACAACATAACCATGGGGGCATGTGTACAGGCAGACAGCACTACAACAACCACCAGGCCCCCTTGCCCAGACCTGAGCAGTATGGATCCCTCCCCCACCCCACCCAGGAGCAGTTGGAGGCCATTGCAGTACAACAAACAAACTTACATCTTTACAATGAGGGTGTCTGGGGGTGGAGGGCCTGCACTACTACTCCCACCATGCCCCCTGTCCCACACCTCAGCAGGATGGAGCACTCCTCCACCCCACCCAGAAGCATGTGTCAGCCATTACACAACCCTCATCAAACTTACAGGTAGGTAGCCATCTTCCCTGTGATGGTGTTTGTGGCTGGGAGTGCTGCACTAATACTCCCAACATTCCCCGTGCCCCACACCTCAGCAGGATGGATCCCTCCCCCACCCCACCCAGGAGCAGTTGGAATCCATTGCAGTACAACAAACAAACTCGCAGGTAGGTAGCCAGTACGTGCACCCACACATATTCCCCAAATTAAATGGTGCCATATGACAACACCAGCCCTCGCATTGCACAAAGAGCCATACCTACCCATTGCCAAGCACAGTGTGCACACAGGTAAGCCAAGGAAACTGTCACAACCACCAAAGTGTGACACACCAATGTACAAGTAGAAGAAAGCCTGGGCACATTCATGCACTGCAACTAGTTACATGTGCTTCACCATGGGGCAAGTGCAACAAGGACCATTCTTAAAATATGAAAGCATGTGTGGTGGCACAAATCAAGTTATGCACATGACAGGACAAAGGGATGCAGGAGATGACAATGGCCAATCCATGGCCAGATGTGGCGTCTGCTAGGTCAGACTACTAAACCATGAGTCCACAATTAAACACACGTCGTGCCAGGCCCTAGATGGCAACAAGCCCCAGTAAACCTCAATTGGACACGGTTCGCATGGTATGCCCTGACACCTCGCACCATGGACTAGTAATGCTTGTACCACTATATCATGTCAGGGAGCACAGTACTGCACACAGTCAACAATGTGATGATATGTCAATGGTGCATTGTACAAAATGTGAATGACACACAGCTAACCCAAAGCTTGATGGTTGCGGCCGGCCCATCTGGTGTGCCAGGGAGCAACAGGTCACAGGACCCCAGCGTCCCCCACGCCACATCTGCGGCAACAACAACTACACAGCAGACCCCTGCTGTCACGGCCTGTGCAGCCACAGCCACCACCACCACCACCACCAGTGCTTCCGGCAACCCCCTCCCTGTCCCAGAGGATGCCCCACACACACCACCTATGGAGGAGGGCAGGGAGAGGATGCGGGTGCCCACAGTGGTGAGGCAACAGGTCCGTGGCAGCAGGGCAGGTGGGAGGGGCAGAGTCAGCCAGGGACACCAGGGGGCTGGGACCCAGTCCCTGGAAACACATCACCAGAATCCTGGGCGCATACGAACAAGCCCAGGGACGAACGGGCTGGTCGGACAATCTGTTGCACAAGCTCATCCTGCTGATGAGGTCCATCGACAGACACATTGAACAAATCGTGGACCTCTTGGGCCAGCAAGTGGTGGTACTGAGGGACACGCATGCGCCCCAGACAACATCTCCGCCTCCCTCTGGTGGGCTGCACACTGACAGTTCACCATCCTCCCCTGTGCCCACAGAGAGGAGCGAGTCCTCATACCCCATTGGCCCTGCAGCAGGGCCCCCCCTGCCAAACGACAAAGGGGCCGTCCCAAGAAGACCCTGGGAGTATCTGGAGGCAAAGCACCTGCCAGACGCAAGTCACGGAGCCAGCCATGTATGCAACCCTCTCCACCACTGCATTGTCTCTTTGGACTGTCCTACCCCACACCGCCTTGTGAATGGCATCTGCCTGTTGGACTGGGTCACCACAGCAATGTGGTGACTACTCGACCATCTCATCTACCACGACTGTCAACTTACTCCCCCCCATAGAAATGTACACCCCCTTGCATCTCACCATAGTAAATAAAATATCCTCACACACA
Source organism: Triturus cristatus (assembly GCF_964204655.1). Classification (NCBI taxonomy): domain Eukaryota; kingdom Metazoa; phylum Chordata; class Amphibia; order Caudata; family Salamandridae; genus Triturus; species Triturus cristatus. The sequence continues at coordinate 530,525,308 of NC_140579.1, read as the reverse complement.
TGTTGTTGTGTCTGCTCTGTCTTTTTTGCAGGGTGTATAGTCTTCAACATGATCACAATGTACCCGGACCATGGGCTGTATGTAGGCAAGGAGAACTCGAAGCCACCTAGGGAAACACAACAGAAAAACTGTCACTGGTCTGGGTGTGGCATCACAGACATCACACAAGCCCTAACACCAGGATAACCCAACATGCACATGTCACAATGGCCCCCAAGTGTCAACATACACGTCCCGTTGATGTTCCCAAATGACATGTCCTAGAAACATTTCCAACCACCACTGAGTCTACAACTGGCTGATGCTACAATTCTCACATGCCCCTTCACGACAACAGTAATCATATCAGACAATGGGTATGTTGCATATTGCCACCCACCGTCAAGTGAAGGAGCGGGTGATGAGCTGTTCATGCAGGTCAACACCTTCCTCCTCTCTACTGTCCTCATCACTGGACACGGCTTGGTTTGCAGGCTGGGGTCTTGGCTCCTCACCATCATCAAGGAGCAGGGGAATCTCCCTGCGAATTGCTAGGTTGTGGAGCATGCAGCATGCAACAACAATCTGACACACCTTCCCGTGCGAGTATGCTAGTCACCTCCGGTCTTGTCCAGGCACCGGAAACGTGACTTGAGCAGGCCAAAAGTGCGCTCCACCACACGACGTGTCCTCCCATGGGCCTCATTGTAGTGGACTTCAGCCGGGGACCTGGAATTCCGCAGTGGGCTCAGCAAGCAGGGACGGTTGGGATATGCAGAGTCACCTAGGTATGACAAACACAAATAGACATTGCAATGTTGCAGAGTCTCAGGGGAGCAGGTCACACACACAGCATGCCACACGACTAGGCATACTCACCCACAATCCATGCACGCTCTGGAAGAAGATTAGCCATCAGCTGGGGCACTATGCTGTTCCTCAGGATGTAGGAGTCGTGGGCCGAGCCTGGGAATTTGGCACACACCTGCGAGATGGTCATATCTGCCATGTACACCACCTGCACATTGATGGAGTGGTAATGCTTGCGATTGCGGTAAATGTGCTCACTTGCCTGTGGTGGCACAAGAGCGACATGGGTGCAATCAATGGCCCCAACAACATTGGGGATGTGTCCAAGGGGATAGAAGTCCCCCTTCACAGCTGGCAATTCAGCAACCCTGGGGAAATGGATGTATCTGTCCTTGTATAGCATCATGGTGGACAGTACAGCATGCAGCACCATGCTGAACATTGGTTATGACATCTCACCAGCACTGGCCACAGTCTCCTGGAACGATCCTGCTGCCATAAAATGCAGGGCTGCCATCACCTTATAAGCAGGGGTGAAAGCTGTTAGATATCTCCTGCGTGGCTGCAGGTGGGGCTCCAACAGATCACAAAGGGTCTTCAGGGTGGCTCTGTCCAGGCGGCATTTGCGTATGCTCGCAACATCCTCCATGTCCTCCAGCACCGTCAAGTGATGAATCAGATTTGGCCTCCTCCTATTGGAGTTGATAGTGGACACATGTCAATATAATACACCAAGAGATGTGCACAGCATATCACGTTCTGGATGACACAACTACAACAATGACAGACATCTAGAGTGACTAACAGACCACCTCACATGGAGAGACACCTTCAGCTACACAAAGGGCACACGTGTCAACTTACACAGGACAAGTACCTCAAACACCACCTTTAGCTATGTGAATGCACATATGGATATGGCCACAGTACACATGTGCACGCCTGGGAGTCTAGCAACCAGCATATGTGTAACTAATCAAACCCACTGTCTCCTACCTAGCTGCTCTACCGGTCACACCTTGATGCGTCATTACAACCTGGCACACATCCACCACACAATGTCCACAGTCGGCGCTGTAATGATGAATGTGTTCAAGAGCAGACATGAGAGGCAATGCTAATTACATCAACATTCATCGAAACGAGCATTGCTGTGATTGTCACTGGACCTCAACACATTGACATGTGTACACATTGTACAGTCCAGCACTACACTGTCCTGCCTACACCAACATCAAATCCTCAAGTGACATGTGAGTGGGTACAGACAAATGTACGTTACACACACACAAACATGGCATGTGTAGCCATCAGTGGAGTAAATTGAACATTGGCATTGTGTGCACAATGATGTGCCATTGAACATGTTGGCACTATGCACTGTTGATGTGTGACAGATGGCCATCACCATTGCATGGCACCCATATCGCGGTAGCTACCGCCTGGCACTGGCGGTGTGTCACCAGCATCCCCATTCACACCAGTGCAGTAGTCATAGCCATGGAGACATGTGGAAATGGCGGTTGGCATGCTACGCCGCCAGAATGGCGGTGCCTCGTGTCAATGCATGGCACCCATATCGCGGTAGCTATCGCCTGGCACCGGTGGTGTGTCACCAGCACCCACATTCACACCAGTGCAATAGTCATAGGCATGGAGACATGTGGAAATGGCAGTTTGCATGCTCCGCCGCCAGAATGGCAGTGCCTCGTGTCCATGCATGGCACCCATATCGCGGCAGCTACCGCCTGGCACCGGTGGTGTGTCACCAGCACCCCCATTCACACCAGTGTAGTAGTCATAGGCATGGAGACATGTGGAGATGGCGGTTGGCATGCTCCGCTGCCAGAATGGCGGTGCCTCGTGTCAATGCATGGCACCCATATTGCGGTTGCTACCGCCTGGCACCGGTGGTGTCACCAGCACCCCCATTCACACCAGTGCAGTAGTCATAGGCGTGGAGACATGTGTAAATGGCGGTTGGCATGCTCCGCCACTAAAATCGCGGTAGCGCACACCGGGCCCCAGCGGTGTTAAACCGCCATGGAGCTCGCCCTAGAGCCAATGGGAAGCTCGATAGCGGTGGCTTGATGCAATTTTGAAGGTCGCGGTAGGAGTGCTCCGCCACCGTGGAGGCGGTCATTGGATGCATTTGAAAGAGGTAGACATGGACCACCAATTGCTGCAGCTTGGCACCTTTGAAACGACCCCAGGGGGCTATATATGTGGGAGTGAGCCTCACATTGCCGCTACTCACAGAGCATGCTGCCTGAGGCCCATCACCTGCTGCTGCCTCCAGGGACTGCTGCCTGACACCCCTCACCTGCTTCTGCCTCCATGGACTGCTGCCTGACACCCCTCACCTGCTTCTGCCTCCAGGGACTGCTGCCTGACACCCCTCACCTGCTGCTGCCTCCAGGGACTGCTGCCTGACACCTCTCACCTGCTGCTGCCTCCAGGGACTGCTGCCTGGCGACCCTCGTCACCAAAATCCCCTGCTGTTGTCGCACGTCCACACTGATGGCAAGGACAGAGAAGATCCGTGCCAGTCCCTTCACGAGCGAGGAGCTGGAGGTCCTGGTGGACAAGGTGCTCAAACAGTACCCAAGGCTATATGGTGCCCCAAATGTCGTGGTGAGTCTTAAACAGTGTTGTAGTAGGGCAGGGAGGCCACACATGTAGTGGATTGATGCAGTATGTGCCTGGGAGTGTGGTGTTGTGTCATGCACTGCCTGACATGCTGTCTCCAGTGGGAGGGTGCGTGTACCCAATGCCACAGCTTTCCCTCCCTGCACATGTAAGTATGAGTGACCTGTGTTGTGTTGTCAGCCATACAGTGACAGAAGGTTATTCATGCTGTAGTCAGGACAGTGATTGCTTGGCTGGATGGCTGTGTGTGCCCCTGTAATCCATCTCAGGGTGAGCCCAGCTGGACACCACAGTCCCCGTCTACAAAGACAAGGACACATCACTTCACTTACAGAGTATGACATCAGTCTTTTCACATTGCACTCCAGCTGTGGCCCATCTCAGCACTGTAGATTGCACACAACCGCCCTTGTGAAGGGCATTTTGTATTTGTGAGATCATGTCCCTCAATGTGACATCCATGACACAGTTATCTATTCACAGGGCAGGGACATTGAGGGCTGCGCAGTCTTGGACACAGTGGGTCACCCCCCCAACACAGGTTGATATGTGATGTATTTGTTGCTCAACCCAACAATTGACTGGAGATGTGGGCAGGCAGGTTTCAGTGCTGGCATCCTGCATGTGTGTGAGATGTGCAGGGACTGTTTTCCCCCTCACACCTGCAAGCTTTAACATCAGCTTTTCCCATGCAGTGGTCACATGTGGGCTGTACTATGGTCTCTGATTAATCTATCGTTGGATATGTGATTTTGTTTTATGTTGCTGCTATACTGATAGATGTCGGTACATGGCACTGTGTACCTGATCATTTCTCCCTCTTGTTTCCCATGCCTGCAGCTCAAGGTACACCAGCGTAAGGCCGTGTGGAGGGCCATTGCAGCAAAGGTGCGAGCACTGGGGGTCTCAAACCAACGGTGCACCCACTGCCACAAGTGATGGGATGACATCAGCCGGCTGGCAAAGAATGTGGCGGAGATGACCCTGGGGCTGATTCCTCGCACTTGGCGTCGGGCACGGCACAGCATGATACCACTAATGGGGCGCATCTTGGCGGTGACACAGCCTGATCTGGATGCACGTTTGAAGGAGCATCAGCAGCAAGTCAGGGCTGAGCATTCGGGAAGTCTGACTTTGGATGGGAGTGGCTGCATGTGTACAGAGCCTGTGCCAGGGCTGGCCTCTGTGATGTTGGTAGTGTGAGGCTGTGGCATGTAAGTGGCTGCTGGCCTGGGTGCCTGTGGCATGCATTTGCCCTACCTGTACTTACAAAGTTGATTTGGAAGCTGTGCCTTCACATTACATTCTGAGTTGTGCTCTTCAGGTTTCTTCTGCATTGGTGTAGTCTTGGGAATCCCATGGGAGGGAACGGCAGTGTGCCCAATCTGACTGTGCGTACATCAATGCGTCCATTGCATGCACCCATATTGGGAGGGCTAGATATCTTACAGCAATGTGCAACATTCTATTGTCCCCAAGGTACAACATGGTGGTTGGCATGGGCTAATGTCCATTGTGGACTGTCATGTTGTAGTCTGGGTCTGTGTTGTCCCCTCCTGTTACATCCAGTTTTGTAATTGGCAACAAGTTGTGTGCCCCCATCACGTTTCTAGGTGTGCTCAGAACTAGTTGTGTGTCTGTTTGAACAGAGCCACAAGCAGGGTATTGTGCTGTGTGGTCATCACATGGCTCACTCATGCCTGAGTTTCCAGTTTCCATGCACTGCTTGAGTCTATGTAGTGAGTTGGCACAATGTGATTGCACAGGGTGGTGTGCAACATGTAAATTTGCTCAAATTTTGTCATGCATTGCTTGCATATGTTTGTTCTGTTTTTGCCACTGACCTGACCCTACATCTCTCTCTCCCATGCAGCATCACCTGTGGTTACGGAGGGACAGGAGACGGACACCAGTGGGGGTGAAACAAGCACCACAGCTGCCCAAGAGCCCAGTGACACAGATGTCACCAGTGCATCAGAGGGGGACAGGAGTCTGCTGGAGGAGTCCCAGCCTGAGACGCAAATCACCACATCATCTGATGCCAGCGTGGATGCATCCATGTTGGAGGGCACAGGGAACGGGGACTCTGCATCGACTTCCACCACACAGCGGCCATTGCCCACCCTCCCAGCCACTTCCTCTGCTGCTGCTTGTGTCTGCCTCAGTTAGAGGGGAAGAGTGTCCTTCACTCCTGGCACCGCTGCCCCTGTCCCCCCTGCTGCCATCAGTGCTGAGTCTGTGGACCTTTTGCGCCAGCTGTGTGTAGGCCACACAGCTCTCCTAAATGCCTTCATTGACCACGACAAGAAATTGACCCAGGTGGTTGCTTTCATGGACGGCATACATACATCAAAGTCACGATACAGCACACGGAGCACACAGCCCAAGCGGTCCCGTGCACAGACACCATCCCCACTGAAGACCAAAGGCACCCCAGAACGCAGAGAGAAAAGCCCGTCAGGTGACACCAGGGGACAATTAGCAAAGCAGCAGACCTCAGGCACACATGCCTCAGTGGCATCCCCATCCAAGGACTCTCCTGCCCCTAAGGCATCGTGCAAAGATAATCGTACAGTGTCTGTGCCCACCAAGGAGGTGGTGCATGCCAAGAGTACACCTGGGAAGGGTTCAAAGGCAGTATCACCAACCACCTCGACTCCCATTCCAAGCCCAGTGAAGCAGGGGCCGGGGAGGATTGTAGGGGTGACACCTAGTAAACAGGGGAAAGGGGGGAAGAGGCGAAGCAATGCAAAGCGTTCAGCTGGGTCCAGCACATCACCAGAGGGGCTGCCAGCGCCTGTACCTGCTGCAGCAGTGGTGGTGTGTGTGCCTGTTGTGCCCACACCAATTCCCATTGATCCCAAGTCAGGCAAGCCATTTAGGATCCCGAAGAAGTGGAAGGGCACCCCTCCACAATCTCCCAGCCACACCGTGACTCTCGTCTGCATGACTCCACCTCCACGTGCCACTACACCACCTGGTCCAAGCAGCCCTCCAGCCTCCCAAGCCACTGATCGCTGTACCTCAGCTGTTCCGCTCTCTCCCCCTTTAAGTGCCCCGACAGTCCCTGAGGCACAGCCAGCTCCCAGTCTGCCTGACAGCCAAGTCTTAGTGGTAGTCACCCTCACACACCTATGTCTCACACAGGAGGGCCTGTACTGCACATTGTTGCCCCCTGACTGTGTTGCTGGCCATGGAAAGGTACAGTCGCACACATTCCCTGTGCACCTTCTCATGGACATGCTCTGCACTCTGCCCTTGCCACTGGCCTTGTTGTTTACTGCTGTGTTGGACCCTTGCCTGTGCAGCTTCTCATGGACATACTCTGCACTCTGCCCTGGCCACTGGACTTGCTGTTTTGCCCTTGCCTGTGCAGCTGCTCATGGACATGCTCTGCATTTTGTGCCTTGCTCTTCTCTTCTCATGGTGCCTATCTGTGCAATATGTGAATAAAGACAGTTGCTCCAGTTGTCTATTTTGTCAGTGTCCTTACTGAATAAAGTTCTTTTGCTTTGTCTAAATGGTTTACTGTGCCACATGGTCTGTGTGGCACTACAACATGTTCAATGTTTGGGCTTACTTGCTCACTTTTTTTCAGTGGTGACAGGGTCTTCAGTTCTTCTTGGCCCAGATACTTGTGGTGGCAATGGTGGCAATTTCGAATGTTTATCAGTAGTCATTTACTTGATTAGTTCATGTTGGCCCTATTGTACACGTCAGGTTGGGGGGCACTGCCAGCACAGGGTGGATTTCTGCACAAAGTATTGCAGGCAGGCTGTCCAGGGTCATCATGTGTGTGTTCTTCCTATATGTGTGCCCAGTGGTGTATGCGTGTGGTCATCTTGAGATGGCCAGTCATCCTAGTCCCATGCCTTACTTTCCATGTGTGCTCTTGGATGGCCAGTTAGTGTGCAGTGTGAAGGGGGTGAGTTTGTGGGGAGTGCTGATGTGTGCATGCCTCTGCAATGTCACCTACACACATGTGTCACCCAGGAGTTGTGTGCCTGTTGTTTTGATTGTTCATCCCTGTGGATGTGGGTGTCTGCCCACGTGTGAGTTGTATGTTGTACACTGTGCAGTGTGTTGGTGTGTCCTTGCAGTTCTGTCTGACTCCTACTTGTTGTTTTTGTCACTTGTGAGTATGCAGAGGGTGTTACTGGCAATTCAGTGTTGTGTTTTGTTTCACATCCCTGTGTCTGGTGTCTGTTTGTGGGATCTGTGCAGACCTGCTGCTCCACACTGCCATTGTGTTTGTGTTTTCCCATGCCTTGCTGTCCCATGGTGCCTTCTTGCCTCCAGTGTGGAATGTTGTGTGTGTTGTCATGCCATCCCCTATCTGTGCTTCAGCTGTGTACCCATTGTGGGTCTGCCATCCCTCTCTTTGTGTATGGTACACTACTGCCATGTCCCCTACTGACATACAGTACACTTCACTTTGGTGTGAACTGTCCCCTTTGTTTGTATGTGTGTGTGCCTCCCCATGACTTCAGTTGTGCCACTGTGCTTTGTGGTGCAGTTCTTTGTCCAGGGTCAATGTGTCACTCAGTGCATTTCCCCAATGGGTCATTTGTTATGTTCTGGTGCTGTTTGTCAGTCATTTTTGCTGTTATGCAGTTCAACTGTGTGTGCTGCCCAGTCCTGTGGTCAAGTTGTTTCCACCTTTGTGTCCCAGACTTGTGCATCTATTGGGTGTTGTGTTGTACGTATGTGTGTTGTTTGTGTTATTGCTTCTCTTCCTGGGTGTCCTGCGCTCTATGGTGTTGTGTGGGTTGCTGTTCTGTCACTGATGTCTGTGTGTGTCTGGTATGCTTGGTGTGCACACACAGCTTGTTGTGCTTGCTGTGCTGTGTGTATGTTGCCTTGTTATTGCCTGTTGTGCATCCCCTGATGTCGTGCTATGTTTGCTATATGATTGTTGTGCCTGTGCATCTGTTGTTTGTTTGCTGTGGCTGTGTTGTTTGCACTGGTGTTGTGTGCTGCTGGTGTGAGGGGGGTATGTGTGTAGATTCGTACTGGTGTTTATCAGTCCTGAGGTGTGTAGATGGTCCCTGTGTGTAGTGCTGCTTGTGTACTCCTGTGAAGTAGTTGTATGTATGTGTGGCTGTTCCCAGTTTGACTTCAGGGCCTTCCTTTCATCTTTGTGCCTATACATGGTTTGCCTTGCTGTCTCCCTGTGTGGTTGCACTGAGCTGTCTGTGGTTTGATTTCACTGACTGTGCCAGTCATGTGTGCTTTGATGGTGTGAGGGTGTTGTGCTCTGTTCCTTGTGTTGATGTGATTTACACATGCTTGTTGTGTGTCTCCATGGCCTTCCATTTGTGTGCAGCCCACATTGATTTCCCTATTTGTTGTGCTCCATTGCTGTTGGCATGTGGGAGTATGTATGTGTGTGTGTGTGTGTCAGTCTGTGATATGTATGGGTGACTGTGCAGGCTGTGTGTCCATTTGGATGTTGGTTCCTTGTATGTGTTCATTTGTTGCTTGTCCTCATTGATATTTCCCTGAGTGTGGTGTTGTGTGTGTTTCCCTGGCCATGTGCAACTGTGCTGTGTGTTGTGGGTTCCTTTGCAGCCACTCCTGCATTGTGTGTCTCCATGATTGTTTGTTGTGTGGTGCAGAGTGTGTATTGCCCTGGCTTGTTGTTGTGCATGGGATGCACAGTAGGGGCACATGGCATGTGCCTTCATGGGGTGTGCTAGTGTGTGGTGGGAGGGGGTGTGGCCCTGTGGTCTTTGTGCCATGCCCATGCCTGGCACTGGCCCTGCCTTATGCATTGTGCATGTATTTGCTCGTGTTCGCCGCAGCAGTGACGTGACTGGGACATTGCTGCATGGTGGCGGTAGCTGTGTGTCCAGGATGCAGCGGGGTGTATTTGTGGCAGGTGGCTGATGTGTGGGTGCCCTTGTGGATGTGTCCCTATCCCCCCTAGGGTGTCTGATGTGGATTTAGACCCTGTGTCAGGCCGTGGGTTGTGTGTTGTGTTATTGCGTATCTGCGGTGTCGTCTGTGGCAGTCCATGAGTTCCTGGTGATGTAGCAGGTACAGCACCGGAAAGACGTGTAGGGCTGGGTCCATGGCAGTCATGACCGGGACTCTGGTATCGCGCTCCGCTGTTGAGTTTCCGTCGTCTCTGGTTGGGCGGTGTCTCTGCTGTGGTGCGTCTGCTTGCTTGAGTCATCCTAATTTGTGGAGCGGGCGAACTTCATTCTGCAAGGCGGAGGGTCTACATTGGCTCCCACCGTCGCAGTGGCGGGCGCACTTTGATGTCGGTGCGCGTCGTACCGCAGCGGTCGGTAATTGGCCTATGTTTGACCATACTAATATGGTGGGCGTGATGTCCACTGCTAGTGGGCGGAAAAAGGCATCTTTCTGCACTGCCAGCGCGGCGGTAGTCCCACCACCCTACATCCTAATGGACCCCTGAGCGCCGTCAATTGAAATACGGAAGTTGGAGTTCAAACCAAGGATGTCGGTCAGGAAGCCTCCAATGAGCGGTCGAAGGCTTACTGACCAACATCCAAATCATGATCCATGTGTCCATTTTTTTAATGTTTGATATTGTTTATTTCTTAAAATATTTTCACATTATTTTTAATCTATGATAAATAAATATATGTTGTATATATTATCTTCTAATATATATTTTGCAAACATTATAGTGTATTAATTAGTTTGTATTTATTTTTATTTATAACAATTGCTTTGACATTAAATAATATTATATTTTTCAATACTATTATTTAATATATAACTAGAATCAAAAATACAGTTTTATAAAGAATAAGTTAGAAAGTCATTTTTCTATACATAATTATATTTTTATGATATTTTACATTACTTTTTCATTTTGAAATAGTTGTGTATTTTTTTACAACAAATTACCCAAACTAATTTGAATATATAGTAAAAAATATTTTGTATTTTATAATATTAATTACTATATATTGTACAATAGTTTCAAACAATTGTATAACATTTTTAACAGTTTTTACAATCAAACACACTTTTGACACATACATTTTTAGAATATTATTGTTTTATATTCACTTCAATGGTACACATTCTATTTTCTAAATTAATTATGTTTTAATATTTTTATAAGTTGATTTTTTCATCTATACCCATTATTGTTTGGGCGCTTCTGGAAAGAGAAGCGTGCATTTGGGAGCTGCATCTCAATGGTTAAGGTAAGTTTATTTTAAATAATTTTTAAGGAAATTTAAGAGTAGAGGCAAGGTAGGTCGGTTTTCAATATGGTTTGTATTGTCCCCTTTTGGATCTTGATATGTGGTGTTGTGTGTTGGTAATTATATGTGTAGTACCATTAAAACGTTGTAGGTTTAGTGATATGTAGTATACTAGGGGTCTACTATGATGTCGTGCAGGTCGCCACCGCCCGGGCGGCGGTGGCGATCCGCCCTGCCATCACATCACTATTTAACACCCACCATATTACTATGACGGGGGTACCGCAACGGACGGAAAGTCCGTCCACTGCATTTCCGCCAGTCGGATTGCCAGCATGGCGAAAAATGCCCAGGCACCGCCATCCATATTAGGATGCCTGCGGTGGGTATGCCTTTCCATGGCGGAGACTCCACCATGAAAAGGCATACGTGAATGAATTTGGGGGACGGTTGCGGGCCCCCGGTATGGCTGCACTTGGCATTAACAAGGTGCCTTCATTGGCATAAACAAGGTGGCAGGCACCGTGTGGTGCCTGTCACGTTTTGCATGCCAATGCACAACATGCATCTTTTACATTGCAGCCGGTGCTGCTTACAGTGCTGCCCACCGCAATGTAAAAGATGCGGGATGCGACCCCCAGGGTGGCGGTCACATCCTAATTGGCCTAGCGGGACCGCAGCACCTCTGGCAGTCAGTCCTGTTTACTGTCATGTGGCGAGCGGACAAAGTCCGCCCGCCATTGTAATGGGGCCCTTAGTTATGTGTAGATTAGCATGTATAGAGTTATTGTAGTTGTTTTTAAGTGTAATATATAGGGCCTGATTATTGTCTCAGTCAGAAAGTCTTCAACCTTAGGTCGGAGGCTTTCCGACTGAGACTTCCAGTTTCTCTTCCGACCGGCTGATTACAATACAGCTGGTTGGAAGTGAAACCAGCCACACATTCCGTCCGACTTCCGAAGGGCTCAAGGAGCCTGTCGACCAGTCAGAACGGCACATAATCCATATGGATGGCGTGTTAGCAGGGCCTCCATCACCCAGCGGCCCACGGTTGATGGCTGAGGGGGTACCTAAGATGCCCCCTTGTTTTTTATTCCCTGCACCGTGTGACAGGAACCCAGAGGTGCCTGCAATGCGGTGCAGAGATGAACACCACCTCCCATTTCCCTATGGGAGCTTGTGCTTCAGACCGTTTACGGCTGTAGCACATGCTCCCATAGGGAAATGTTAGAATACGCCGCACCATGTTTGGCCGCATCATAATTAGGCAGTAGGGACTACCATTCGGAGGTCGGTCGGTCCCGTTTCCGCGATGGTGTTGAACATTTTAATAAGACATCTACTGTTATTAATATGTGTATGTGCAGGAGGGTTTGTGTTGTTTTTTATTTTTAACAGGTGGAATTGTTCCTGATTTGGAGTTCCATGGATGATGCAGTTACCATTTTTTATGAAATGTGTATTAGTTTATTAATAACTAATAAATATATTACATTTCCATTTTTTCAGCTTTCCTGAAGCATTTATTTAAAAAAAGAAAAAATTCATGTTTTTTATGGTTAGACGCTATGGAGGATTACATCTGTGGATTTAATTTGTGGACCGTTTTAATACTCAATTTTATTTTTTGGGCAAAATAAATAGTAAAAATAACAGCGTGGAGAGTGGGCACCCTTGCCTTGTGATACGAAGGAGAACAAAAAAGGTGGATGAACCACAGGTTACTCAGGCAATGGGAGCACTATAGAGTCATGTCTTTTTAGCAAAGTACGCATCCCCTAGGCCCATGACCTCCATCATCCGGAACAGGTATGGCCACTTCATACGGTCAAAGCCTTCTCATCCTGCTGCATCTGCAACATAGATGTATTGCGTCCTCAGAAGAACTGCTGAAGTTTGATCATGCACAAACCCAATCTGTGGGGAGAAAATCAGTATTGGAATACAGACCTTGATTTTCTTGGCCAAAACCTTCGCCATGATCTTCATATCTACGTTTACGAGGGATATATGTTCTAAGTTGGCTCATTGAAGTGGTTCTCTGCCAGGTTTGATAAAATAATGAAATAAGCCCCCTACTGAATTCGGCAAGAGGATTTGTGCCTGTGGGTATATCCCTTAATAGTCTGCCCAAAAAAAGGCACTATGATGTGTTAACTTATTTTGTGCAAATAAAATGGAACACTATTGTCTACTGGGGCCTTCACAGTTGTCATCTTGTCAATGGCCTGTGCAATTTCTTTGTGCTAATGCCAATACCAAGGGGCTCATTATGATGGTGGGAGGATCGCCACCGCCGGGCACGCGGTGGCGATCCTCCCTCCTTCATAATTTGATTCACCCACTGCCAAATTAGGATGGCGGTGGGAATCGCATTGGTTCCGCGGCGGACGGAAAGTCCGTCCTCCATGGTCCCGCAAGGCGGTCCTTTTCTGCCCGCCTTGCGGAATCGGGAACCAGGGCATCATTGCGGCGGTGCCGTGCAGGCACTGCCGTAGTGATTAGGATGAGCTCTTCTGTCTGTTTTTTTGCGGCAGATATCGAGCTGCAAAAAGACAGGTGGAGACTGGCTTTGGGGGACAGTTGCGGGCTCCCTCTTTGGAGGGGTGCACTGGGGGGTACACTGCCATGCACAAGGTGGCAGGCACCGCGTGGTGCCTGCCACCTTGTGCATGGAAATGCACATCGTAGCATTTTCACATTGCACACACTGCTGCAGCCAGCAGCACCGCCCACTATGTGAAAAGGCCAAGATGCGCCCACCAGTGTGGCCGGCGCATCCTAATTTGGCTGGTGGGACCGCCACACATCTGGCGGGCGGTCCCATCACCGTTATGATGGCAGGAGACTGATGTATGCACGCCATCATAATGAGCCCTTAGTGACTGTGCCTGAACTTGTGACACGGCATGTAGGGTAACACCGGCTAGAAACGCCTGTTCCACGGAAGAATGTTCCAGCCTAGTTAAGGAGTCATGGGCCTCGTAAAAATTGGCATATTCCTGCAATATATTGTGCAGGCCAGTATTGGGTACAACACATGCGAATCTGATGGTCTGTATTGTTGCGTGTGACAGCGTCTGACGCAACTGCGCAGCAAAACACCATCCAGCCTTTTTCCCTATCTTAATGCCGTTGCCGCAAGTAAAAACCATTGTCTCTGCTTCTGCAGTGTAATGAGGGTTATTATCGATCTTGGTGGAGAGCAGTTCTATATGAACGGTGAGGGTTGGTGAAGCGTTTTATGCCGGAGTCAGGCAAAGGGTGGTTTCGTCACCTGCTTGCGTTGTGCCTCACAACTGCGCTTGACGGCTGCTGAGTCGCACATCAAATCTCCTCTCAGGGAAGCCTTTCTGGCTGCCCAGAGAACCTGTGCTGAGGAAATGGATACAGCATTCTCATATCAAATTGCATCTGAGTTAGTTGCACAACCGATTGTTGTCCTCAGGGACTTTTTACCATGTTGTGTTCATGCGCCTGGTGGGGTTGCAAGAAACAGAGGTCAAGGTGAAGCGACACACGGGCATGGTCAGATGTATATTTCATTATAACCAAGACAGCCAGTAGATCACGATTATCAGGCAAAATATGTTAAATAAATTACCGCCATATTTAATATTGTCAAACCGAAATATTGTGTTCACGAATGCCCCAGTCAAGAGTATAGATTTTAACGTAATATAGTTGTTAGTAATATCAAAATCAATAGTATAGTTTACATAAATATTATTCTTAAGAATATCGTATTTGTATTCCTTTTAGGTATTTTAGTATGTTTTATTTTTTTTTTAAATTTTGTTTTGATAATGTTGCTTAATATTTTTTTAAAAATGTTAGTATGTTTGGAATTACATTTTTATCTTTAAGTACTATAGCAGGTTGTGTGATTCATAGGAGTTTAGGGTGGGAAGTAAATAAATTATAATTAATGAATAAATAAATTAAATTGAATATTTTTTCTAAAATTCAAAATTAATTGTTAATTGTATAATTAATTAAAAAAATGTTTAAGTAGCAGCGTGTTTGTTTTGCAGGGGTATAGGGAAGGAAGTTAATTAATTATAACTTATAAATAGTTTGAAGTTAAAATAAATACTTTAACTGAGAAATATTTATGTTAATTGTATAATACATTTTTTTTAATTACGTTTCAGGTGCAGGTTTTGTGTTTTGTAGTGGTGTATGGTGTGTAGTAAATTATTTCTAATAAATAATTGTTTGTTGATTAGTAATAATAATTTGACAATTAATTTAGTATATTGTCTAATACAATATTTTATTTGTGGTGTATATTATTTTTGTATGTGTAAACTGTTTGAAGGAATGTAATTTTAATAATTAAATATAAAGTTAATTTCCACTAATTAATTAAATGATAAATAAATATGCAGAATATGTACTTGAGATGTTTATTTTACAAATTAGATGAGAGATGTGGCATTTGTAGTAATAAAGGAAGTGAAGTTATTGCAATATAATACATTGTATATAGTTAAAAATTAATAATAATTGTTTAACAGACAATTATGAAAAAATGCAAAGAATGTTTTCTTAATTTATTTATTAGGTTTGGGCTGGTTTTTTATTGTACCTTTAAAGGGTGGGTAGGTTAAATAATTATAAATATTGTGTTAATAGTTAATTTTAATTGATAATGTCATATATTTGTATTTAAATAACGTACATAATATCATTTTAATGCTTTATTTTAGACGTGTGTTGTGTACTTTGTATAGATATAGGGTATTCATTTATTTAATTAATAATAACATTAAAAATAGTTATTTAATTTTATATCAATATATAATTTGTTAGTGTACATTTTAATTGTGTTGTGCCTTTTGAATGTCAATAACAATGGTTTCGATTATGATGTCAGTCGGAAGAGCGTCCAACCACCATCATTGCAAGAAGAGGGACCAACCGGCAGGTGGTCAGTGGTCCGGCCCGCCAAATTTGGATCCGACCAAACATGCCTATATGTATTGAGGCTTGTGCTGTGGCCCAGAAAAGGACACAGCATAAGCCCCAATGCAAAGAGGCATTCTTTAAAACATCCCTCCAATGTGGTGAATGAGCCCCTCTGAAGATGTTGGTCGCTCCCTGGGCCAATGCATTCGGACCGGCATCCTAATGCAGCGGTCTGACTGCGGTTAGAGATCTTTAGAGGACTGACACCTATGGTACATCGGTGTCAGTCCCACTGATATCATAATTGGCCGCATTGCATTTATAGGTAAAAAAATTAAAAAATGTATAGTTTTATATTCTAATTATAGTAACATTTACAGTTATGTTTTTTGTATTATTAATTGCAATAAATATATTTTATTTATATTTATTTTGATTTTTTTGTATTTCCAAAATACATTTTTTAGAATTTTAAGTATTATTTTAAAACTATTTTATTTTGTTTAAATTAATTAGTCTGTTTTTAATTTTCCACTTACTGGAGTGGGAATTAAGACATTTTACAACTCTGCAATACTACTCCTTCCCTATTGTTGTGCTAAATGGAGTTTGAATAGTACATTTTACCCGTCCACCTTCTAACAATTTCCATACTGGTGCGCTGACTGGAATGGGAATACTTAATTTTACCACTACGCAATCCAACACTTTCATTAATGTTGCATTGACTGGAGTGGGTATAGTATATTTAACCCATCATGAGTATAACATTTTGCCTACTATTTTATACATTGCAGTGGGAATAGCATATGTTTCAATTGAAACATCTTATAGTCTAATTTACATTGTTTACAATTATATTATTTATTTATGATTAATTAGAATTATATCTGAAATTATATTTAATATGTAATACATGTTTACTAAAGTGTAATTTTGTATTTAGTGTAATATATATTACTAATTTAAATGTTTTTCAAAAAATGTTTTTAGTTATTGTATATATATGAATATATTATATTATATATATATATAGTTTATATGATTTAAGAAAACTATACCATTATCATAGTAACTAAAATTAGTTTCAGAATATTTTAAATTAGATATTTCTAAACTAATAAATATATTAATTTACATGTATTTGACTTTCTGAAAATAATTGTTAGCTTTTAAAAAAAAACATTATATAACTTTTATTATTACATTAGTGTTGTCATTTGACTTATTTAATGCTTAATATTGAGATTTTTATATTTAAAAAAAAATTGTATTCAGTGCTGTTAGTGACAATGATAATTTATTCATTAATAATTTTGAAATTATAGCAAGACGATATTTTTGTTAAAGATATTTGTCATGATATTTTTCGATGGGGATATTTTGGGGGTCGGTATTTTTTCCTTAAACTCTAGATTACCAACCAGTCTGAGCGAGAGCAGCAACTAGTCGATATGGGAACGTGTGCCATGGATGCATGAGCTGAAAGTGAAATCCCTAACGCTTGGATGAGTCAATTACCAGTGATCTGTCATGGCATAACAGGTATATTGTCAGATAGCAGTAATCTGATCCGAGGGTGTTGGTCAGCACGATTTCCAGAGTTGTCAAAGGTCAAGGTTACTAACCCCCCAGGACCCCCACCCATGTGCACCCTAGCCATTGCAAAAGAAAGCCGGAGATTGTTCAATGTGGGAAGGAAGTCTGCCTTGTCACCTACTAAAGCATATAAGGAACCTATGTTCATGACCTTATTGCGTCTCTGGATTTTGCATATCACACACCTACCCATTCGGTCTACCCATGTCCAAAATGTGTGGAGCACCAGTGATTTACAAAGCGGATGGACGCCCTCTGTACCATAGGGGTAGTCGGGTGGGGGGGAGTCAGTATCTTACTTGCATGTATCACAACAACCATCCAATCCCGTCTAAGTGCCCAATACCGACCTCGTCAGGAAAGCCCTCCGGACGACTCCAATCCGGAGAGCTTTCCGAACGACTCGTTTTCCGGGAGTCCGTTTGAACAATTCTGATGTATCCGTATGGTGTAAGACGGGTTCGGTTGGACTCCCAGCCACTGGCTGCCTCATCCAACACAAAAGAGTAAAGGTCCATAAATCGGCTTGGAAGCCTAGCATTGAAATTAACACTTATGAAAAAGTAGAACCCATGTATAGTTTGATATCAGAGCGCTCATTAAGCAGGTTGTCTATAGCCATATATTACAAAGATGATGGTGCCTGCACCATGTCTTCTTCCTCCGAAGCGTTGGGCAGAGTCACCCTAGAGGCAGCCTCACAGAATGGGAGTTGGTGCATGGACTTCGAATTGGGCTTGGAATCGACGACAGTCAAGTCATCCATGTCGAGGTAAGAAGTTGCTGCCCTGGTGAATCAACGGTTCCGAATGGGAACCTCCACATACCAGCCCCTGGAAGTAGGAAGAGGGGTGCACCGCTGGCGTGGAACACCATGACCGGGCTTTAAGGGCACAGAAAGCACTAGGCCTGCGCATAGTGCTAGGAAGGAGGGAAGTGGGCCAACCTGGTATCAAGAGAAGGGTGATTGACGTTGACGCTTGGCTCCGCTTTGATTCCAGCAAGGCTGGGGGCTGTAATACATAAGCTGTACATCCCCGTTCGTGGAGCATAATCAGTGGTGGCTTGAAATGCTCATAGCATTGTGGCAGCACTGCTCTCGCTGTCCGCAGAAGAGTCCCTGGGGTGACTCTCACTGTGGGGACACACTCAGACCAGGCCTCACTGCCAATCCAATCTTAGGGGCTCATTACACTGGCGTGCGGACATCGTTGTGGTGCTGGGACCGCCTGCCAGATGTGCGGCAGTCCCACGACACATATTAGGATGCGCCCGCCATTCTGGTGGGTTCATTCCGGGGTCTTAACATTGCGGACGGTGTTGCTGTATGCAGCACCGTTCGCTATGTCATATTGGCATGCACGCATTTCCCTGTACTGCGTGCCAGGCACCATGCGGTGCCTGCGGTACTCATGGTGACCCCCCTGCAAACAAAGGGTGTCCACAACGGGCCTCCAAACCCAATCCTAGCCAGCCTTTCCATGGCGGCATCATCTCCATGGAAAGGCCTTTTTCTACCCCCATCCTAATTTGGTGGACGGTGCCTTCTAGGCACCACCACCATTTTAGGAGCCCTGCACCGTCCGCCAGGCAATCAGGACAATTGCCTTTGGCGGTGAAGCGGCGGACAGGCTTTGCGTCTGCCGTGGTACCCACCGCCATCCTAATTGGGCGGTGGGTAAAATACTTATTGATGGCGGAAGGACTGCCTCCACCGGCCCCAAGGTGGCGGTACTTCTGCCATCATAATGAGCCCCTTAGTTCGCAAAACAGACCTAAGGTGTCAGGGGCCACGCCCCTGCTGCTCTCAGCAAAACTGGACTTAGCAGGCTGTGGCCTCAGTCTTGGCCCAGCATTCGGGGTCACCTAGCGCCTTCCTCTAGGAAGCTGGCTCCTTATATACTATATCATAAAGATATATACTTTGCAAAGAGTCCAGGTATTCCTCTGAGTGGACAGGGGCTTGATCTAGCAATCTCTAGGTGCTCTTCTAGGGGCTAGTGTGTTTGAGCACCCTTATGCTTATCAGAGAGGAGTGTTAGACATCTGCAAACACACGATAGTCAATAAATGATGCAGACGTCTCAAGGAGATCCACACCAATGTATAGAAAGAATATGTATCTTTATATATGTATATATATATATATATTTTAGCCTGAGAATCAATACGATGAGGCAAGTACATTTTGCAATAAAAACATTTTTGTTTAAAAAGTCAACACTGCAGTTTTCAGAGGCTGCAATGGTGTCATATGGGAGGAGAAACAAATACGGCATACAAGTTCTTTGCTGGGACTTACAAGACCAACCTCCTGTAATTTAAGGCAAGTATAGGGAAAGATCCAAGGCAGAACCAGCAGGTCACCTCCAGCTCCACTAGGGCTCCCAGGTTCAAATGGTACAAAACAGTGTTGTGTGCTCAATGCAAGTTATTGGGGATCGGTCATCATCAAAAGACGCTGCAGGTTTGAACTGGGAAGCCAGTAGGTTTGAACCAACAGGGTGGTTCAGGCTTCACGATGCTCAGGGATTTGAGGGCAACTTTGGTCCTCTTCTCTGCTAGCCACAGGTGACAGGTGCAGAGGTGCACTTTTGCTTCAGGTTTTTGTCACAGTAGAGGTGGTCTGCAAACAGAGGCTGCAGGCTGCTTTGAGTAGTCCACAGCGGGGAAACCCAAGGTAGGCTTCAAGTTGGTATTCAAACAAAATATTGAGTAACAGAAACATTGTGTTTAAAATATCGTAATGTAAAATATCACGATAGGTAATGCTGAAGTCAAAAATATCGAAATTAGGTTTTGTATCGTATAAAATGTCAATTTATTTTAAAAAATATACATTTTGTATTAATATTTTTTATGTATTCCTATACTAAAATAATATAAATCTATGTAAATTTTGTGCGTAAATTACTATGTTGTAAATAATTTAAATTATAGAATTATTTGAATTTTGTGTTTATAAATATTTTTAGGAGTGGGATGTTGGGGTTATAGGTGGAAATGATGGGGAATAATTTTTAAAATTGTTAATAATTTTCAAATTTTTCATTAAATTTATTACATTTATATAGAATTTGTAAAAATATAGGAGTGGGATTTGGGGATTCCAGAGGATAAGGTTGATAAGTAACTTTATAATTTGAAAAAATAATTGTATTTATCTTTTACCATTTTAATATTTTAAAAACTTTTTAAAAATTGTAATTAATTAATTTAGGAGTGGAATGTTGGTATTATAGGATAAAATGAGGGGTAATAATTCAAAAATATAAAAATAATTTGTGTTAAAATTTAATTTTTTACATTATTTTTAAATGTGATATTTTGAAATTTAGGAACTGATGGTGGGTAATAGTGGAAAGGGATGGGAAGTATTTAAATATATTCCAATTGTTAATTTTTTTAGGATAGTTATAAATGTAATTATTGTTATGATAGGCAGTAATATCAGATATTATTTTTTTTTAAACATTATATTAAAAATTGTGTGGAAATTTAGGGCCTCATTATGATGGCTTATGTCCATCAAATCGGAAACAGGACCGGCCAACTTGCTGTCAGTGGTCCCGCCAAAGAAATTGCAATGGTTAGGTTTTGTATTGCGGCGGATGCTGCGTGCTGCAGCGCATGCCGCAGCAAAAAAAAATAAACATGACATATCTATGCACTATATGGCAGGCACCATGCAATGCCCGCTATGATGCCCCCCTAAACCTAAAACTGAGGGCCAGGGGTGAAGGGGGGCCCGCATTGTCCCTTTCCGCTAGCCTTTTCATGACTCGTAAACCGCCATGAAACGGCCGACGGGGAGGGACATCATAATCCCTACGGCAGTGCCTGGCAGGCTCCACCACCATTGTAGTGATCAATAATCCCTCTGACAGTCCCAAGAGCTCCTTGAGCATGTTGGATCCATGGCGGTCGGTCTCTCCGACCACCACCCATCCACCCGCCACCCTAATGTGGCGGGCAGAAAACAATATTGCGATGACAGTGGGACCGCAACTGACGGGCTGTCAGAGGGTTGTGTATGGTGCCCCCCAGGTCCCCTGCCGGAGTCTGCAAAGGCATTGGGATTCTGCTAGGGTTTCCCAGTTTGTTTACACTCAACATTGTAATTCGGCGGTCGGAATGTAAACCTTCCATGTTGCAGATATATTTTTAATTTGTTATAAACAATATACATTTTAATATATAATAAAATAAATTATATATTTTTTTTGGGACAATCACATTTATTTTTTATTTTTAAGATCAAATGATTAACAGCATGAGACATGTATCCAGTATTTCATGGCATTTCCTCATATGTTAGCCTACATTGCATACAAATAAGTGATTCCAATCACAGTGACAGCGCATAAACATTGCATTTGTGTACACAGGTAAACATCGGTACAGTTAATCTAATTGATACGTCCATTTGCACCAGACCTTTTTATACTTGGTTGGGCAGCCCCAGGCCTCAAAAAAGGGTTGTTCCTGTGCAGCACACCCGTCTACCCCTTGGCCCCATTTGCTTATACTTAGAGGTTTAGAATGCGTCCAAGCAGCTGCAATTTCACGCCTGGCTACCCCGATGGCTGTACCAAGTAATAACCTGTGAGCTCGGGAACCATCTAGGCCGTCCGTTACTCCCAGGATGAGACGTACGGGATCATGGCGAACCTGCTAGCCCAGGACCAGTTTGAGTTCAGACTCTATTGCTGTCCAGTATGGGATAAGGCTAGGGCAGGACCAGATCATTTGGTAAAATTCGTCCAGTACTTGGCCGCAGCGTGTGCAGTCTGGATAGGGATGTAACCCTGCTCTATGCAGGCGTTCTGGGGTGAAGTAGGCGGCTTGCAAGTAGTATAGTTGAATTAGGCAGACTCTGGCTAAGGTTCTGATGGTTTTGGGGGCTGTAAGGGTCATGCCAGTCCTCCTCCAGGGGGCCCAGCCATCCCTCCTATCTGGTCCTCAGTGGATAGAGTGTTGTAGGGCCGTTATTGATAAGGGTACAATATATCCGGGATGCCCATCCTCTCCCCAGGTTTTGCATCATGAACTGGGCTTCCAATGGTATAAATTCAGGAAAAAGACGTGCCTGTTGAGATGTGTGCATTAAGGGCATGATGCTGCCGGTATCTGTAAAACTGTGAGGCATGAAGGGTGTATTTCCATTGCAGGTCTTGAAACGTCCTAATGTGGTTGCCCAACCATACATCACCCAGCCGTGATATGCCAATGTAATCCCATTGTTTCAACCCAAGTGCCGCCACTTCTTTTAACCACATGCCTTGCTAGAGAGGTGTGTGCTGGCTCAGTTGCATAGCAGAGGTGGTGGACTCTTCAAAGCCCCCTCTCACCCCCGTTTTGGAATATTATTCTGCAGGTCACCCTGTGGCATGGGGGTGAAAACACCCTCTGCACGAGCAGGCTTGGTTTCTGGCATTCTGAGAGCAAAGGGCCTCAGAAACTAGTCTATAATGGCAGGTTGGTGAAAAATAGCCAGTCAGTACACCAGTGGCTGGTAGCAAATAGCTATCCTGCTCGATTAACTGTGAGGACATAGAACTATTGGGTGCAGAGTGCTCTCCCTTAGCAGTAAAGCAGACGAGTGGTGAACAAGGTGTTTTATTTGTGAACACCCCTTTTCTAAGCCCTAGCAGCTCAATCATTGGCCATCTCCATCTGCTGCCATCCTGCTATTGTGGGCATCTCCTTTGGTGGCTAAGATCATAAGGTTAACTTGTTTTCAGATCATCCCTTGCTTACTTCTTTTCGACCACTACCACCCTACTGGCTATAGTTGACAGACGTGCCACATTTGCGGCGCTATCGGTCTTCAAAATCACCATTACTAAATCTTGCATGCTCAATCTAACTATAGCCAGGTAAGACCTCCCTACTCTGCAAGCCCTAGCGCAGTTACAATAGGCACCCAACGCGATTAGATATTTGGGTGATAATCTAGCCCTACGCTGTACTCTTGGACACAGGCCAAATGGAAGTAACTCCGAAGGTCCATCCTAGCAGATCTAAGACACTGGAAACCCTTCATTGTTTCTTAACTGGGTCACATTAATGTCATAAAAATCAATGTCATCCCATGGGCCATATATCTTTTTCCTGTCCCTGCCTACTCAGATACCCAAGATTATAACACTCGCATACAGCAGGGCCTTCGCTCTTTTATCCAGAATGGGAAGCAGCCAAAGGATCTGTAACTCTTCCCTGATGCGGCCTAGAGAAAGTGGTAGACTTGCCTGCCCTAATATTCTCTAGCACTATTGGGCCGCCCACTTACATCTCTTGGGTGGTCCGCTAGAGTGTGAAAAATGGGGTCCACATGGATCTGGCAGTGGCCTGCCGGCCACTCAGGGTTCTAGCATGGCTATGCCAGCACGCTCGACTGTGCAGCACCTATAGGTATGTGTGTGTGTGTATATATGTCTATGTTGGTAGCACCAAAACAGTCTGAACAGCTATGCCCACTAGGACAGTGCTCAACATATGGGACAGATTGGGAATCATGGAGTGGCTTACTATCTTTTACTCCCCCTCAGTCTGATTGCATGCAAATTTGATCTTTGTGGGAGCCTCCATAACGTTTTTTGAGCAATGTAAGGCTGATTACCATCACCCTGAAATGACCAGGCTTGAGTATCGCCAGCTGTATCATTGAGTGTTGCACCCCTCTAATTATTATAGGGCTACCAGATTGTATATTCCATCATAAAAATGAGTGCGAACATGACGGTTCTAAGGAACTAATTGCCAACATATACCGGACCATTCAACACTCCACACCCCCTCAAACCCACACATTTCAAACTTTCTTGCAGACTTCCAATATAGAGGGCATTTCGTCTAAGCAATAGGAAACCCTTTGGTGAGACTCCTAAAACTTACAGCAGTTTATCCCACAGGTAAATGGCTTACAAGATCATGGTTCAATGGTATTACACACCAGCTTACTTGTCCAGCATATACCCATCAACATCTTCCCTCTGCTATCAGTGTGTGCTAGTAGTGGGATATACTTACCACCTCCAGTGCTCCTGCAGCCTCATTACCACATATTAGAAAGTGATTCTGGAACAAGGTCACCATAGGGGAACCATTCTCTGCCTCTTACCACACAGTTACACTAGGGTGCCGATCACAATCCGGTAAAAAATTCCCCCGTGCGACTCGCATCGGGTCTTTTTACCGTACGAATCGTACAAGTGCCGTACGAACTGGCAATCACGATTCGCATGGTAAAAAGTCCATACGAACCGCACTGGGAATCATTCCCCACACGTCCTCGGGTCGGAAAATGTGTCCGACACGTCCTCGGACGATTTACCTTACAAACGTGAAAAGCCAAGTCCGACCGAGGAATCACGATCCATCCCGTGCGTCCGAGCGTACAACCGTATGGAAAAAACACCGTCCGCACCCAACACCCATAGCAACCATGGAGACATGTGCCCGCATACGCGCCCAACACTCCCCCCAGCCCCCGTACGTCCGACACGTACCCCCCGTGTATGTATACCCCCACCCGTCTAGGTACACCCCAGTACGTTCCAGTCGAACCCCCACCCCAGTACGTGTCATACCCCCGTCAATGTACACCCCCCCACCCCTGTACGTGTCGTACCCCCGTGTACCCCCACCCCAGTACGTTCCAGTCGTACCCCCACCCCTGGACGTGTCGTACCCCCCGTGTACCTACACCCAAGTACGTTCCAGTCGTACCCCCACCCCAGGACGTGTCGTACCACCGTCAATGTACACCCCCCCACCCCTGTACGTGTCGTACCACCGTCTATGTACACCCCAGTACATTCCAGTCGTACCCCCACCCCAGTACGTGTCATACCCCCCGTGTACCTACACCCCAGTACGTTCCAGTCGTACCCCCACCCCAGTACGTGTCGTACCACCGTCAATGTACACCCCCCACCCCTGTACGTGTCGTACCCCCCGTGTACCTACACCCCAGTACGTTCCAGTCGTACCCCCACCCCAGTACGTGTCGTACCACCGTCAATGTACACCCCCCCACCCCTGTACGTGTCGTACCCCCGTGTACCCCCACCCCAGTACGTTCCAGTCGTACCCCCACCCCTGGACGTGTCGGACCCCCCGTGTACCTACACCCAAGTACGTTCCAGTCGTACCCCCACCCCAGGACGTGTCGTACCACCGTCAATGTACACCCCCCACCCCAGTACGTGTCGTACCCCCCGTGTACCTACACCCAAGTACGTTCGAGTCGTACCCCCACCCCAGGACGTGTCGTACCCCCCCGTGTACCTACACCCAAGTACGTTCCAGTCGTACCCCCACCCCAGGACGTGTCGTACCACCGTCAATGTACACCCCCCACCCCAGTACGTGTCGTACCCCCGTGTACCTACACCCAAGTACGTTCGAGTCGTACCCCCACCCCAGGACGTGTCGTACCCCCCCGTGTACCTACACCCAAGTACGTTCCAGTCGTACCCCCACCCCTGGACGTGTCGTACCCCCCGTGTACCTACACCCAAGTACGTTCGAGTCGTACCCCCACCCCAGGACGTGTCGTACCCCCCGTGTACCTACACCCCAGTACGTTCCAGTCGTACCCCCACCCCAGTACGTGTCGTACCCCCCGTGTACCTACACCCCAGTACGTTCCAGTCGTACCCCCACCCCAGTACGTGTCATACCCCCCGTGTACCTACACCCCAGTACGTTCCAGTCGTACCCCCACCCCAGTACGTGTCGTACCCCCCGTGTACCTACACCCCAGTACGTTCCAGTCGTACCCCCACCCCAGTACGTGTCGTACCACCGTCAATGTACACCCCCCACCCCTGCACGTGTCGTACCCCCCGTGTACCTACACCCCAGTACGTTCCAGTCGTACCCCCACCCCAGTACGTGTCGTACCACCGTCAATGTACACCCCCCACCCCTGTACGTGTCGTACCCCCCGTGTACCTACACCCAAGTACGTTCCAGTCGTACCCCCACCCCAGTACATTCCTGGCGCACCCCCAACACAACCTCCTAAGTACGGAGCGCACCCCATGCCCCAACATCACAACCGCATGTACGAGTCTTACAAAGCCACACACAAGGACAAAATCGTACAACCAAATGGCCCATGTACACACCGTACACACGCTCAAAACGCACGTACACAACCAGGACAAAATAAAACAACACAAGAATACACCAGTCGAAAGGCACACAGCCACTAAACATGGCCAACAACCACTTAAATAACACAATCACTGACCTGCAACTGCCAAAAACAAACAGAGGCCCAATACACCACCACTCCTTATAACACACCCACCCAAAATTCAAAAACTGCCACACCCACCCATGGACCAATAAAAAGGGCCCACACACACAAACCATGAGCCTTTCCAACAGACTCACTGCTGCCAGACACCACAGAACCAGACTACAAGCTACACCACACCTTACACTTGCACACCTTCAAACGACCACCCTCACAAACACCCTCTCATCACATTCACACACACACACAACCATCCACACCCCCCCCCAACATCCACACCCCCCCCCACACCCACACCATCCCCACCCACACCCCTCACCATGCCCACTACCAAGAATCCAAAGTTCAGTCACCGAGAGTTGGAGGTCCTTGTTGATCAAATCCTCAGAGTCGAGCCACAGATCTTTGGAACATTGGTCAGAAGCACCAGCCAGGCAGCCAAAACAGCCATGTGGCAGACCATCGTCGATGCTGTGAATGCTGTTGCGGACACCAGGAGGACCAAGCAGGATTGCCAGAACAGGTGGTACGATCTGCGGAGGAGGGTCAGAGCCAAGAGGCAGGAGGAACACGACCAGGCCAACGCCACCGGAGGAGGGCCCTCCCGCAGAGCCGTACAGTACCATCCCTGGGAGGAGAGGGTGATGGCCATACTGCCGGTGGAGGCAGTTGAAGGAGTAGAAGGACTCCGAGACCCGGGTGAGTACACAAACAACGCACCTCACATGGGGGGAACTGCAACCACAACCAAAATCAATAACAGGCACGCAACCACCACAAGCCATCGCATTACTCAACCACACTCCATGAGCAGGCACATGCCACTGCTGCCACCATGCCCCATGCACCCAGCTGGACAATGTCAAGTCACAGGCCACAGAAGACAACAACACATGACACGGTAACCCGGATGGCGGGAGGCTGGGCACCAAGAATCACATAGTGCGACTCCAAAGCAGACAACAATGCCCTCTGCCCATATGGCCTAGGTCACAGCCAGACAAACACTGTGTCCCAACACAGGAATGACTTGCCAGCAAATGGCGGACGCCTTGCATCAACACATGGGGGTGAAGGCACTGTTTTGCACATGCCAGCAGCTAATGAACAGCCAACAGTGTGAAAGAGTGGCAGCACACACCACCACAGCAGCAGCGCACAGACACACAGCAGACAAAATGGGTGCCTGGAGATCAGAAACAAACTCACATCAACAGGCCAAGGGCCACTCAAAGATCTGCTAACAGTGTGTGCCCAGGAAGCTGGGCCAAGGTGACAGAGGGTGACACACGGAGGGAGGGAGAGGGGGACACAGAGGGAGGGAGACGGACAGAGGGAGGAGGCTGACACACGGAGGGAGGGAGAGGGGGACACAGAGGGTGGGAGAGGGGGACAGAGAGGGAGGGAGAGGGGGACTGAGAGGGAGGGAGAGGGGGACAGAGGGAGGAGGCTGACACACGGAGGGAGGGAGAGGGGGACACAGAGGGAGGGAGACGGACAGAGGGAGGAGGCTGACACACGGAGGGAGGGAGAGGGGGACACAGAGGGAGGGAGAGGGGGACAGAGAGGGAGGGAGAGGGGGACAGAGAGGGAGGGAGAGGGGGACAGAGAGGGAGGGAGACGGACAGAGGGAGGAGGCTGACACACGGAGGGAGGGAGAGGGGGACAGAGAGGGAGGGAGAGGGGGACAGAGAGGGAGGGAGACGGACAGAGGGAGGAGGCTGACACACGGAGGGAGGGAGAGGGGGACACAGAGGGTGGGAGAGGGGGACAGAGAGGGAGGGAGAGGGGGACTGAGAGGGAGGGAGAGGGGGACAGAGGGAGGAGGCTGACACACGGAGGGAGGGAGAGGGGGACACAGAGGGAGGGAGACGGACAGAGGGAGGAGGCTGACACACGGAGGGAGGGAGAGGGGGACAGAGAGGGAGGGAGAGGGGGACAGAGAGGGAGGGAGAGGGGGACAGAGAGGGAGGGAGAGGGGGACAGAGAGGGAGGGAGACGGACAGAGGGAGGAGGC
Source organism: Triturus cristatus (assembly GCF_964204655.1). Classification (NCBI taxonomy): domain Eukaryota; kingdom Metazoa; phylum Chordata; class Amphibia; order Caudata; family Salamandridae; genus Triturus; species Triturus cristatus. The sequence goes on along the minus strand of NC_140579.1, from coordinate 530,496,885 downwards.
TGACACACGGAGGGAGGGAGAGGGGGACAGAGAGGGAGGGAGAGGGGGACAGAGAGGGAGGGAGACGGACAGAGGGAGGAGGCTGACACACAGAGGGAGGGAGAGGGGGACACAGAGGGAGGGAGAGGGGGACACAGAGGGAGGGAGAGGGGGACACAGAGGGAGGGAGAGGGGGACACAGAGGGAGGGAGAGGGGGACACAGAGGGAGGGAGAGGGGGACAGAGAAGGAGGGAGACACAGGGAGAGCAAATCAGTCCTGTGGTGTGTGGGAATGTCTGCTCGTCAGCAGGTGGACTGCGTGCATGTAGACAAGGGTGCCCAGTGCCAGAACCCCCCCTCTTCATCATGGCAAAACGCAGGGCCATGTTACAACCTGTACACGAGCACAAGGACAGCCACCTGCATCATATGAGTGTGTGGATCCACTCCATGTGCACATGTACAGTGCTACAAGGAAGGCGCAAACGCATAGCTCGGCACACATGCACACTCCACTGCTGACTGCAGTCACACTTGACGCAGCAAGTAAGACTGTGCCACACATAGTTAAAGGGGCCAAATTGGTGCCCAAGGGACACACACATGCACAAATGCACTGTGAGTGGAATGCAAGACAGATCCTAATTCCAAGAGGAAATGTGCCAACTTTGTAACGGATGAAACATGGATGTTGCATGGATCAAAATTAACATTGTCTCTCTCACACACAGGTCAACGTCGTGCTGCACCCCCCAACACTGGGGGGGAACACTCACAGGACCCGGATCTGCAGGAGACCGATCCCACCGGCAGCGACCACTCTCACCACTCTGCGGACGACCCCGACCGACCTGGCCCCTCTGGTGTCCAACCACCTGCAGCACCTGCGTCAGGTACAACCGTGCCAACCACCACCCCCACTCCTGCCACATCCCAGGAGACACCCAGGATCCCTGCCCCAACACCACAATGCAGCCAGGCTCGCCAGGAGGGACACGGTGTCCCGGGCACCCAGGAGGAGGCAGGCGACAACGCCAATGCCACCCCTCAGGGGTCCCGGAGACCCCATGTGCCCACAAGTGCAGGCCAGACGCAAGTGGGCAGGGGTGGTGGGAGTGGAGAGCGGCGGAGGCGCGAGCCTGACCAGTTGGCTGGGGATCCGGTATTTTCCCATGTCCGTAACATCCTGGACTCATACCGGCAGGACACCACGGGCATGGCCCAGGTTGTGTCCGTCCTCGAGGGGATCAAGGTCCAGCAGACCCAGCAACATGCGGAGCTAATAGCCTGTCTACAGCTACACCAACGGAGGATGGAGGACAGACAGGCTCAGCAAGTGACGGCGTCCCAGGGGATTCACGCTGAACTCCATCGGATGGCCGACACCATGGCCGACCCTCCCTGTGCCAGAAGGCGGAGAACATCACCACCCACAGGGAGGGATCATGAGGAGGAGGAGGAAACATCCGACGGAGCATCCCAGACGTCGTCACGGCCTGCTGCTGAGGTTCCCCGCAGGAAGCCGGGTCGTCCACGGAAAGGACCGTGAGGGTGGCTGCTACATCACCATCTCCCAGGACACCTGGCCTGGCACCTGGCCCACTGGAGCAACAGCATCACAGCATCAAGAGACATTCTCTGCCACATGGCCCTGCTGGTCACTGGCTGACCAATGTTGACAAAGACTGTGGCATGGACTCTGAGGATTTCCAATGGCAAGGACACCAACTCCCCTACTGAACTTTGGATTCCCTAATCCCGGAAAGGCCCTCACTTGGCCCCCCCCCCCAATAATAAATCACACTATTAAGAGTAGATGCCTGCTGGTAGCATTATTACCTAACATGTGTCTTGTACAGTCTAAACATGCCTGAGTCATCTGTTCACTTCAACCATCCACACCCTGGGGCCTGAGTCTGGCACAGGACACATGGGTCACAGTTTTCTAGGCAAGACAGACATGGAGCACCATACACACCCGTGATGGTCAGAACCAGCTGAGGGGGTGGCCGAACAACCGTGCTGACAGACACATTGAGTACAGCAACAGTCATGCGCAGAGGTCAGGGATCCTGGCCCGTGTCCTGGGGGGCACCCAGGTACGTGTAGACAGGTGGCAGAACCATGTCCTGCAAGCTTGAGTCCGGTGGATGCAGAGAATGGGGTCATGGACAACGTTGGATGCATGGGGATGGCACATGTCACAATACCCACACAGTCATGGACATCATGCCCATTACACAGTCTCAGCACACACACACAGCTTGCATCTTGCCACTCGACACATTGACACATAGCCACAATCAGGGAATACCATGCCAGACATGCAGGATGCACCGTGCCAACACACCAGCATTGACTGAGAAGAGGCACCTTGGAGGCATAGGGACACCTTTAATAGTCATGTGTTTGGGATTGCAGAGGCAACTTGAAGTACACATGAACACATCATGTGGAGTAACATGTGGCTCCAACACTGGCACCCCCCTTCTGCAGCACAAATGCGTGATAGCCATGGAACTGGCACACAAGTGTCGGATAATAGCTAAATACCCACAGCTGCTCACGGAGAGCCTGCCATACACCATACATCCGCTGATGTGGAAGTCCCACGCCATGTCAAGACAATGTTAACCGTATGTGTCCGAGGGCAGTGTCACACACATTGATGCCTTCATCACAATCCACCATCCCATCACTGATGACTGACAACCAGGCAGCCCATCTATTCAGGTGTACCCAGCTGCATGTCGTGTCCCATGGGGATGCCACATGTCTGCAGAGGACCCAAACCCCGACCGGGGCAGTGTGCACACATCGTGAACAACTGCCACACCCAATACACCCCAGATGCATCCCTTACCCCATGGAGACTTCCAAACGTGTCCGTGCCTGTAACGCTGAGTCAGCCCACGATGCCATGTCCATGAGGAATAGCAGTGCCACAACAATGCAACCAGCAAACGGCATGCGCAGGTACCTGGGGAAGAGAGACACACAAGAAGTCAGCCACAAGAAGCACAGCCACTTGCATGTGCATTTACTCGACACATGTATGTATGACAACATGCTAGGTCACAATTATGCCTGGGGAAATACTACCATCACTGCCACCATCACTCCAGTGACACACCCACACACACCTCTGACCCACGTGCCATACATGCAGGTGGAGACACACATCACAACGCATGCCACACGGGGACCAATGCGTGCACACTCAGACCCTGGTACTCACCACTAAGCAAAGAAGTCGCGTATGAGCCGAGTCCGGATGTCCTCTTGCGGCTCCACATCCTCCACATCACTAGCCCCATTGCCAAGGCCTTCGTCCTCCACGGGTGGATGGTCCTCGTCATCTTGATCCAGGATGAGGGGCACAGCTCTTTCAACTGCCATGTTGTGCAGCATGCAGCAGACCATGAAGATCTTGCAGACCTTCGCCGGGGCATATGGGAGTGCGCCGCCGGTCTTGTGGAGGCACCGGAATCGGCTCTTCAGCATGCCAAACGTCCTCTCTATCACTCGCCTTGTCCGGCCATGGGCGGTGTTGTAGCGGAGCTGGGCCGGCGTGATGGGGTTGCGGAGAGGTGTCAGCAGCCAAGGCATGTTGGGATAGCCAGCGTCCCCTAAATGGAAAGCACATGGATATCGTTAGAACTGGCGAAGCGGTAGTGCTGCTCGGCCAAACAGAATACAGGACAGACAGACTGTACCCACCAACAACACATGCACGTTCGTTGCGCAGCTGCATCATCATATCAGGCATCCCGCTACGCCTCATGATGTAGGCATCGTGTGCTGATCCTGGAAAACGAGCACAGACATGTGAAATCACCATGTTGGACAGACACACCACAAGGGCATTGATGGAGTGGTAGTGCTTCCGATTGCGGTACGCCACCTCCCGTGCGTGTGGTGGTACCAAACCTACATGTGTCCCATCTATGGACCCAATGACATGGGGCATCCCTCCCAGGGCATAGAAACCACGCTTGACCTCAGTCATCTGTTCAGGGGTTGGGAACTTGATGAAGTCATCCAGGTGAATCAACATGGCCTCCAAGAAATCATGCAGCACACCGCTGAACATGCTCTGGGACATGCCACCAACATGAGCTATGGTATATTGGAAGGTACCCGTGGCAAGGAAATGTAGGGCAGCCATTACCTTCAGCTGGGGTGTCAGTGCCGTAGGATACCTGTGCTGCGGTTGCAGGTGTGGTGCCAGTCTCGCCGTCAGCTCCAGAATCAACGGTTGGGTGAAGCGGTAGAGCCGGATCCTGTCATTCTCCTGCATGGTGGCCAAGTCTGGAATTCTTCGGGCAACAGGAGGCGCTCTGCAGTAATTTGGAAGTGACAAGGAAGAGTGAGTGCACTACGAGAACAACTCATGTCTACTGAGCACATGTAAATCTGCCAATACACACATGCCACATAGGGAGTCAGGCATGTGCTACATGCCCAGGACACGTATGGATGCAAGGTGACACTCCTTCCAAGACCCAGCTACACACGGTGATTGAGAACCTCCCCATGCCACGCCATGGGAATAGCTGTGTCCCAGTGCAAGTGCACTGCCCGACGCAAGACAGGAGTGACATACACCCACACATCAGCAGAAGTGTGATGCTGATTGCAGAGACTGGCAGCGGAACACTTGAGCCACAGGTCACATGACATTACACTAGTCCAGCCCACACACCTTGCCATGAAGGTGCACATGTCATGACTCCCCACACATTCCTTGTGAGTTTGCTGACATGGCCTTGTCACGCTACTCCGTGTCCCTTGCATACATGTGCACCTCACATCCGGTAACACATGTGGCATGGTGTTGGGAACAGTGTGCAATGACAATCTACACACAGCCACATGTTGGTTGCTGCAACGGCTGCAGCTTTTGAGGGTGCAACAACATCAACCCGATGTAAATCCCGGACACATATATGGCATAGTCACATTGTGCACTGTGGGTAGTGATGAGTCATGTGTCATGACCCCTGTACCGGGCATCATGGGACACTTCCGTGTGTTGGTGTCCGTGCCATGCCAGTGACGCTCACCCCAAATGCGCAGTCCCACATGCACACATGTCAAAGGAGTCAAGGGCATGCCTGGCACACATTGCACCCTCACACAGTACACATGTACACATCTCATCATACATCTGGTGCCTTATCCACTCAGGAGGCATGTTCCACATCACAGCCTGTGACACCTGTGCCCAACACATGTGGTAATGCACAGACGATGCCTTGGTGTCCATTCCTGGACAAGTATGTCCATCCATGGACAAGTATGTCCGCCCTATTCCGACATGTGTGTCGCCTATCACCACAGTGATGTGTAAAATCCGCCGTACTGCTGCTGAGAGGGCCTGTGCATGTTCCCAAATCACTGTGGGAGTGCTGCCGTATGTGTACCCATCGTGATGGCGAGCGTAGATGCGAGTGTACGGTCCGTACCACTACGGGTACGCATACGCGTGCAGACCCATAGTGATAGTGAGCGTAGATGCGAGTGTACGGTCCGTACCACTATGGGTCTGCACGCGTATGCGTACCCGTAGTGGTACGGACCGTACACTCGCATCTACGCTCACTATCACTATGGGTCTGCACGCGTATGCGTACCCGTAGTGGTACGGACCGTACACTCGCATCTACACTCACTATCACTATGGGTCTGCACGCGTATGCGTACCCGTAGTGGTACGGACCGTACACTCGCATCTACGCTCACTATCACTATGGGTCTGCACGCGTATGCGTACCCGTAGTGATAGTGAGCGTAGATGCGAGTGTTCGGTCCGTACCACTACGAGTACGCATACGCGTGCAGACCAAAAGTGATGGAGAGCGTAGGCATGCATGTACGGGCCGTTGCCATGCATTTGGGGTGCCCTAGGGCCCCCACACGCACCGTACCTGTGTGTGATGCTCCAAATTACATGGGGGACAAGTATTAAGGCCTACATGCATGCTGGTTGTCATGGAGACCAAGTTCAAAATTGGAAATTGTTCTGGAAGGTGCACAGCAGAAGTCAGTTGGGATTTGTCTACTTTGTTGCAATGTGTTTGTGGGGCTGACATCATGCAGGAGAATGAAACCGATAGAGAACCCACAGACTGCTAGGTTTGAAGGGATTGGTGGAAACATAGGATGCAAATGTGAGTGACCAATCTCTCTGTACTCCTGTGCATGAGACTGGGCAGAAGGGCACATATAAGGCAGCCAGGTCCCATGAGGGAGCACTTGCCTGCACATCTTTGCATTCGTCGACCCAGCTGCTGATACTGATTCCCTGGAACCATGTCAAGGGCTGTGGAGAGGACACAGCCATTCACCCTGGAGGAGAACATGGCTCTGCTGGATGTGATCCTCCCACAGTACTCCATGCTGTATGGGCGACCAGGTTATCAGGTGAGTGCATAGGCCACTGCCACAGACTGTCCCTATGTGGTGACTGTGACTTCTGCCATTGCGTACAGGTGTAACACACATGCCATGTACTGTCGGGGGGGTCCCAGGGGGGGGGGTGCCTGATGTCTCCCAGCAGTGCCCTGAGACAGGAGGGGTGGGGGCCTATCACTCACAGCAGTGCCCTGAGACAGGAGGGGTGGGTGTAGAGTCCTCACAGCAGTGCCCTGAGACAGGAGGGGTGGGTGTGGAGTCCTCACAGCAGTGCCCTGAGACAGGAGGGGTGGGGGCCTATCACTCACAGCAGTGCCCTGAGACAGGAGGGGTGGGTGTGGAGTCCTCACAGCAGTGCCCTGAGACAGGAGGGGTGGGGGCCTATCACTCACAGCAGTGCCCTGAGACAGGAGGGGTGTGTGCAGAGTCCTCACAGCAGTGCCCTGAGACAGGAGGGGTGGGTGTGGAGTCCTCACAGCAGTGCCCTGAGACAGGAGGGGTGGGGGCCTATCACTCACAGCAGTGCCCTGAGACAGGAGGGGTGGGTGTGGAGTCCTCACAGCAGTGCCCTGAGACAGGAGGGGTGGGGGCCTATCACTCACAGCAGTGCCCTGAGACAGGAGGGGTGGGTGTGGAGTCCTCACAGCAGTGCCCTGAGACAGGAGGGGTGGGTGTGATGCACAGTGTGAGCCTAGATCATTGATTGTGACATTGCCATCATTCCACCTGTGTACCCACTGTGGCACGTACTGCTTTTTCCCTCACCAGGGGATGATGTCCCTATGACAAAGGTGCAATGCGTTGGCTGCATGACATGCCTTGTTGTTACCAGCTAATTTGTACCCATATGTCTCTCTGTGACATGTGGCTGGTGTATTGATGTGGTGTCACTTGTTCCTCCTCACAGGTAGGCGCCACTGCCAAGGAGCAGATCTGGCTGACCGCCGTCAGTGCCGTGAGGGGTGTGGATGGTCGGAGGCGGCGCCTGGCCCAGGTGAGGAAACGCTGGCAGGATATCCGGTGCTGGACGCGGAGGATTGCACGGCTCCTGCTGGGGGACTCACCTGAGAGCCACAAGAACCGCGGCCGCCGCCGTCTGAGCCACCTCCACAGGCGTGTGCTGCCGGTGGTCTTTCCAGACCTGGAGAGGCGCTTACAGGCGATGCAGCAGCCGGAAGGGGGTAGGTACATGTGTGTTTGTTGTGTGTCACCGGCATTTGTAAGGGCACAGTAGCATGAATCCACTGGCAGGGTTTAAAGGTGCTGTGCAGATCCTGTTTGGCCCAGTATAGCGCTGTGCCCCTGCCACCCTTCCCCTCCTTGCAATGTGTTCCCTGGTCTGTGTGTAGTCACTCCTTCCCAGGGTAATGTAGGCTGGCGCTTTGTCCACGGGAACAATGTCTGTAGCATCATGTGTGGGGGTGGTGTGTAACAGGTTGTGGGACCTTGCCTGTGCACTGTCAAGTTCACTGCATGTGGGTTCCATGTCAGTTGGCACTGATGCTGACTCCAGACATGGGAGTTGGTCTCTCATGTGTCATGCCTTACAGCGCGCATGTCCTATGTAGTGGCCTGTGACATGATGTGCATGACTGTGCGATACACATAGTGCAGGGATGGTGACGTGTGTTGCTGTCATTACCATTCAGTAGCATGTAGTTGCGTGCCCACTACTGTCCCCTGGGGCACCTTTTCCTCAGTGGTGTATGTGTCATCATGAACGTGGCCACTGTCAGTGTCTACAGCGTAAGTTGTGCTCTGTGCCATTGTCCCCTGTCACCATGTATATAGACGTGCTAATTTGTACAGGTGTCCACTGTGCAGCCTGACCTGATTGTCCTTCTTCATACTCACAGTTGCCAGTGCCTGTGTGTCTTGTTATACTCATCTGAGGATGGGCACTGGTACCTCATTATTTGTACAGGCGCACCTTGGCTGTTTGGCGTCCAATCTTGCTTTTTGCCTGCCCCTGTGTGTATCACCCAGACCATGAGATGTTGGTGCCACCTGTGTCTCCACAATTTGCCTCGTGTAGGGTCTTGTTGGGGCGGGCAATGCCTATGTGTTAAATCCTGATTACCACTTGCTGGGTCTGGGCAGTGTGTGATGTGCCTGGACACACACGCAATGTGCAGTGACCGAGTCATGTTGTGCATGTATTCAGCATTACCTATGCAGCATGTGTCTCAAGTTCATGGATATGGTCCCTGGTCATCGGTATTTTCGCAAACGCTGTGTGGTGCAGATGCAGTGCTGGATTGTCCCCAGGACCTGGGTGCTATGTCAGACTCCTTTTCCTGTGTTTTGCTATTGTCTCATGCTCTCCATGGTATTTCAGTGGCATGGTGGCTCAACCAACTGTGTGTTGCATGCCCTACATCGGTACCCTGTTCAGTAGATGTTAGGGATCTTCCTTTTCAGGCCATGCAATGTTACCTATGTAGATTGGACTCATGTGACAGATGTGTACAGGTGTCTGAATAATTTCTGTCTCTCCACCCTGCCCACAGCATCGTCGGGGGACACAGAGGGAGACATGGACACAGACCAGGCGGAGGGACCGAGCACCAGTGCCAGCCGTGACATCGGGGCTGGCACATCGAGTGGGACAGAGGCGGAGGAGAGTGTGGCCGAGAACCTGCCGACTGGCACATCAGACTACGAAGCTGACAGGTCCGGGGACGATGTCTCCGAGTGGGCGGAGGCTGCACCAGCAGCTGACAGCGGAACAACACCTCGCACCGCCCCCTCAGTTTCCACCAGCCGCCTCCCACTTGCTCGTGTCCCTTCCCAGCGTGCCCGGTCACAGCATGTCTCCTTCCTGCCAGGCACCGCGCCTCCTGCCCCTGTCTCCACTGCTGCCGCCAATGCAGAGTCTGTGGACATCCAGCGGCAACTGCAGGTTGGTCAGGCTGCGATCCTTAATGTCCTCCATGCCCACGGCAAAACCCTCACCAACATCGAGGCTTTCTTGGAGGGCATTCATTCATCGCAGGCTGACCAACGCAACTTGCTGAGGTCCATCGACTCCACACTGACTGCAGCAGTGGGTCTCCTGCAGCGCGACCTCCCCCCACCTACCCCTGCCCCATCCACACTTCCCACTCCCATGCCTGTCACACGTACACCCAGACGTCGGCATGCACCCACATCAACGGACACGGGCACCACACCAGCAGGGAAGGTCCACCGCACTCCTCCTGACACGCACACACAGGGTGAGGTAGGCACACCCACTGGGTCGGGGGGCAAACGTGTGACACGCAGCCATAGTGGGAGTCCGCATTCCACCCAGTCCACTCCCTCCAAATCCCCTCCCCTCAGCTCTCCTGGCCACATCTCCCCCAAGGACTCCTTCATGGCCGCTCTGTCCCTGAGCCCCACAGTTACACCACCACGCAAGCGGTCACGGAGGTCCCCGGTCAGGGTGGTTGAGTCTCCCCCCCTGTCTCCACCCTCCCCCGGTGGCGCTGCGACCCATCCCTCTGACCCCCCCCCCCTCCTTGGGGCCTGAGGTCCCTTCGGGTGCAGGGGACTCCCTGGATGACCTTGCAAAGGTGTGTAGTGCCATCCTGGCCTCCGCCTTTGGCACTGACCCACCCCCTGTGGTGAAGTCCTCCATCCCTGCACCCACAACGCCGCCCCTTTGCCCTGATGTCCCTGCGGTGCCTGTTGCTCCCCCCCCCCCTGATGCCCTCACCAGTGTGGAAGACGATGCCATTTGACTGTGCAGGCAAGGTAGGGGACACGCATCCCACTGTGTCCCCCATCCAGCTGAGAATCATTGACTGCCCTATGGGCTTTGTGAAGATTGAACTGCCTGCGATCCACGGACATTGTGCTCCTGCAGAATAAAGCTTAATTTTGTTTTCATTATCACACTACTGCTATGCTGGTATTGGTGTTGGTGGGGCTGCAACATGGTTTTGGGTGGTGTGTAAGGGTTTGGGTGTGTGGGATATGTAGTAGTGTACTGCTCATTGGTGGGACCCTGTGATCTGTGTGCCATCACAAGGTGTTGGCTAACTTTCTTTGTTCATGTAGGCAGTTACTGCATGGTGCACTTGTCCAAGGGTGTATTCCTTCCTCTGTGTACCCAGCTTTCTTCCCTGCAGGGTGTTCCCAATGTTTAGCGCAGAGCTGTGTCTACATGAGCTGTGTGTGTGACGGAGCCCTTCTACTTTGGCCATGCATGCAGGGCCATGTCTCCACCTGCGACAATCGTGGCATCCTTGGTGATCACTGTACTTGTGTGTGGAGTCTGTTGACATGAGTTCATGGGGACATGTTCCCTTGTAGCCAGTATGCATGTGGATAATTCTGGCCTCACACACATGTGTTACACCCCTCCAGTCTCAGGGCACTGCTGGGAGGACTCTGCACCCACCCCTCCTGTCTCAGGGCACTGCTGGGAGGACTCTGCACCCACCCCTCCTGTGTCAGGGCACTGCTGGGAGGACTCCACACCCACCCCTCCTGTCTCAGGGCACTGCTGGGAGGACTCCACACCCACCCCTCCTGTCTCAGGGCACTGCTGGGAGGACTCCACACCCACCCCTCCTGTGTCAGGGCACTGCTGGGAGGACTCTGCACACACCCCTCCTGTCTCAGGGCACTGCTGGGAGGACTCCACACCCACCCCTCCTGTGTCTGGGCACTGCTGGGAGGACTCCACACCCACCCCTCCTGTCTCAGGGCACTGCTGGGAGGACTCCACACCCACCCCTCCTGTGTCAGGGCACTGCTGGGAGGACTCTGCACCCACCCCTCCTGTGTCAGGGCACTGCTGGGAGGACTCCACACCCACCCCTCCTGTCTCAGGGCACTGCTGGGAGGACTCCACACCCACCCCTCCTGTGTCAGGGCACTGCTGGGAGGACTCTGCACACACCCCTCCTGTCTCTGGGCACTCCTGGGAGGACTCTGCACCCACCCCTCCTGTCTCAGGGCACTGCTGGGAGGACTCCACACCCACCCCTCCTGTGTCTGGGCACTGCTGGGAGGACTCTGCACCCACCCCTCCTGTGTCAGGGCACTGCTGGGAGGACTCTGCACCCACCCCTCCTGTGTCAGGGCACTGCTGGGAGGACTCTGCACCCACCCCTCCTGTGTCAGGGCACTGCTGGGAGGACTCTGCACCCACCCCTCCTGTCTCAGGGCACTGCTGGGAGGACTCTGCACACACCCCTCCTGTCTCTGGGCACTGCTGGGAGTGATGGGCACCCACCCCTCCTGTCTTAGGGCACTGCTGGGAGGACTCCACACCCACCACTCCTGTCTCAGGGCACTGCTGGGTGGACTCTGCACACACACCTCCGATTTCTGGATATGTGCGCTTGGCACATACACGGTGGGGTTACGCACACTGCATTAGAGGTGAGGGTACGAGTCTACTGACACTGGTGTGGTGGGGGTACGCTCCGTACGTCCGCGGGTGTGGGTACGGGTCGTACTTACACTGTTGGGCAGGGGGGTACGCTCCTTGCATTCGTGGGTGGGGGTTCGAGTCGTACTTACACTGTTGGCATGGGGGGTACGCTCCATGCATACGCGGGTGGGGGTACGGGTCGTACTTACACTGTTGGGCAGGGGGGTACGCTCCTTGCATTCGCGGGTGGGGGTACGGGTCGTACTTACACTGTTGGGCAGGGGGGTACGCTCCTTGCATTCGCGGGTGGGGGTACGGGTCGTACTTACACTGTTGGGCTGGGGGTACGCTCCGTACGTCCGCGGGTGGGGGTACGGGTCGTACTTACACTGTTGGGCTGGGGGTACGCTCCGTACGTCCGCGGGTGGGGGTACGGGTCGTACTTACACTGTTGGGCTGGGGGTACGCTCCGTACGTCCGCGGGTGTGGGTACGGGTCGTACTTACACTGTTGGGCTGGGGGTACGCTCCGTACGTCCGCGGGTGTGGGTACGGGTCGTACTTACACTGTTGGGCTGGGGGTACGCTCCGTACGTCCGCGGGTGTGGGTACGGGTCGTACTTACACTGTTGGGCAGGGGGGTACGCTCCTTGCATTCGCGGGTGGGGGTACGGGTCGTACTTACACTGTTGGGGTGGGGGGTACGCTCCTTGCATTCGTGGGTGGGGGTACGGGTCGTACTTACACTGTTGGGCTGGGGGGTACGCTCCTTGCATTCGTGGGTGGGGGTTCGAGTCGTACTTACACTGTTGGCATGGGGGGTACGCTCCATGCATTCGTGGGTGGGGGTACGGGTCGTACTTACACTGTTGGGCAGGGGGGTACGCTCCTTGCATTCGTGGGTGGGGGTACGGGTCGTACTTTCACTGTTGGGGTGGGGGGTACGCTCCTTGCATTCGTGGGTGGGGGTAGGGTCCGTACATATCCGTCCCCACGCTATGTGATGTTTGTGCGGCCCGTACCCAGGCCTTTGCCACGTGGGTGCGATCCGTCCCGCCATTGTTGGGGTGACGTGTGTGGGCGTGGTCCGACTCGTACCCACGCTCTTCAGGCGTGGGTACGGGACGTACCTGTCTGGTTGTGTTGCCGGTTCGCGTGGTGACGGACTTCCGTTGTGGCGGTCGCTGGATTATCAGGACACGCCCCCACCCCCTCGTGGTGACCAGGGCATGGGAGTCAGGTATGTCCAGGCCATGTGTAGTGTGTCACTCATGTGGTTGTTTTGTGGCCTGCCCTGGTAGTGCCACCCCCACCCCACCCCACTTTCCCCCCTCCCTTAGTTATTCTGACCTTCTGCGGCGTCTGCGTCGTAACCTGTAGAGGAGGTGGACTGCTATGAGGGCAGGGATGACTCGTAGGTTCGGGTCCATGTCTGTCCGTCACGTACTGGTCCTCCTTGTTCGCGTCGTCGTCTGTCCGTCGCGTACTGGTGGTCCTTGTTCGCGTCGTCCTGATTTCCCGGCAGTTTTTGGCTGCCGCAAAATATTCACCGTGCGGGGTGACGTCGGTGCGAATCGTGATTCCTGGGTCGTGAATGGCTGGCAGCGTGCGTCCCGACGTCAGGTCGGCGCTTTCCCGGATCGCATTGGTAGGTGTTTTTTGTTCGGTCGGTCTTTTTTACGATTCGTACGGTTATGGTGTACCCGTGCGAATCGTAATTCCATGTTTGTATATTTTGACGACCGGGTACGCGTCGGACGGAGAATATGCTCCGTCCGACGGTTCGTACCCGGTTTTTACCGGATTGTGATCGGCACCCTAGGTGTGCAATACCTTGCCTTGGAAGCGATGACCCACACTGACTGGAAGCTTATTAGCCACATTCTGAATGCTGCACAGCTGGTATTAATATAGTTGAAAAAGACAACTGCCCTCCCAATAACTTAATTTTTCACCGCCCATGGGAGGTGATGGTGATGCAACAACTTTCCCTTAACTTACCTCGCATAGAAGTTACATTTCATTAGATTTGGCAACCGCTGATCTGCCATCTCACCCGCTTGGAGTTCACCTGTTTCAACCCAGCAAAGCTTGGAGCATTTCAGCTTTTTAATAACTTTTCATCCGTGCTTAGCTTCAATCGAAAGGCCATGTCCCCCATCTACCATGAGCGTCAATCCTGCGTTCTCTATTGCACAACTTTGCTTATATTGTGAAGCTGTATGTTAACAACATTGACCTGCAAACCTATGACGATTCCCCTCCCCCACCCCTCAAATGGGTCTGGAGACACTGGTAGATGTTTCGCATGGGAGCCGGCAATTAGGACTTTGTGGAATGTGTTTGTTAGGACCTGCTCTGCAGTCAACAGCTAACACTTGACAGTTTTCATGCTGGCTTCAATGTCTCACAGAGCCTCCACCTGTTGTCCCACTGCCTATATCTGGAAGCATTTGAAACTAGGGTCACCTCTGCCTGTCAACCCCAAAAGTAACTGTGACTACCTCCTTCACGATCACTAGACTCGACAACCCAGGTGTCTGCCCACAGGTAGAGGGGTGTGCCCTTATGGGACATTTGCGTTCACCCTTGTTGTGCCCATATTTGTAGCACACTGTACATTGGGGTGCAACCATCCTTTTCCTATGGTTAAGGAAGCCATTTCAGAGAGTAATCCTTTATTTTAGGTTTTTCTCCTCCGTCTTTATTTTGTTGGAAACCCTGAGCACCACAATATACTTTATTTAATCTTTAAACTAAAATATATTTTTGAACTGATGAACATTCACCTTTAGAAAAGGGAATTCATTTTAATGCCTGTGTACTAATTAATTGGCTTTTAACTGTAATTTTAAATAATTATTAAACATACATTTTTTTAAACCCAACTTTAACACTTTTAGGGACAAAGTGCAAATAATATTAGGGTAACGGGAGATTAAATTGTACTAATACCCATGCATAACTTTTAATTCCAGAGTACTAATTACTAGGGGCACGATTACGATGTCAGACACCGCTATTATGATGAGACCGCACCATGCGCGGTCACATTCTCCGGTTTCTCTATGGGAGCTTGTGTAACGCCCGTAAACCGAGCATAACACAAAATCCCACTCAGAGATTGTGTTAATCCCTGCACTCCTTGGCAGGAACCTCAAGGTGGAGAAGCAAGGGCAAGGGAGCCCCCAAACTCGCTTTCCATCAGGCTTCCCATGTCAGAAAGACTGTGGGAAACCAAGAATTCTAATACTGAAGGTGGAAACGCCTTCCTATGGGACTACGGGCTGGTCTCCGAATGGCCAATGGGCTCCTAGAGCCTGTCTCAATCCAGCTGTAATGACCAGCCAGTTTCAATTCTGACCGGCTGCATTGTAATCAGCTGGTCAGAACTGAAACAGGCGATATCGTCATAAAGCCTCTGACCTAAGGTCGGAGGGTTTACGATCGAGATAGTCATAGGCCCCTTGGTCTTTAAATACATTTAATTTTAGCATTAAACTTCAATAATTTAATTGCACTACTATATTCACCTTTAGTGTCAGGATATAAGGGATATAGGGGTAATGGGCGGGGTAGTACTTTAATACCCAGGTAATACTTAATTTTTACATACTAACTGAAATTTATTTTAAAGGGAAAATTAAATACAACAGTTAGATTTTAACAGACATTTAAATATTAAACCATAATCATTATGAATAAATAATAATTACAGCGAAACACCTTATTTTAGAGTGAGCAACAGGAAACAAACACCACTTTTTTTTTTATTTCTTTGCAAATAGTTGATGAATTGACAATTTGCAAAAATAAATATAGGTACACCTTTTAAGAAAAAAAACAAGCCTTTATTGCAATAAAAAAAAATTATTTAAAAAATGATAGTAGTTTCCCATGCATTTACATTATTTTAAATGTTGAAAATGGTCCTTTTTTCCGTTGTTACTCAAAGCCAGACTCTCTTTCTCAGTGATGACGAGGAAAATCACCTTGTCGTTGCATATAAAAAATGATTGACACATCCAAGACAGTATAAAGGAAAACCACAATTCACTTTTCAAATGTTTACTGTAATCTTTTCACTTTTGTACAAAAAGGGTGCTACAATTGGTAGATAAATATGAAATTAAACTTTTACTTATAAAACCAGAACAATGAGCAAAACAAATATTTATATTATTGTAAACACATTAAGATTCTACCTCCTACTTATCATGATATTTGTATTCGATCCACTGAGAGCATAATTGGGTTATACTTCTGCATTTAATACTCCAAAGATTATTAATCTACATTGAAAGCCTTATTGCTTCGGTAAGATTGCCTCTTCTGTTTGAAATCATTGTAAATGTATCCATCTGAAGAATTAAATACATAGTACCTGCTGGGAAAAGGGAACAAATAAAACAAAAATATGTTAGACAGTTTGCTTATTATGCATAACAAAAGTTTTAGCTTTGCTAACTAAGGGCCTGATTACAAGTCTGGCCGTCTTGCGGTGGCACGGGAGGAGGGTGAGGGATGGGGACGGTTCACTGTACTGCAGATTACAATTTACAAAGTCGTAATGGCGCCGGTGGAACACCTGCTGCGCCAGGGAACAGTGGCGGTGGTGCTGCAGCGCCACAACGCAATATACTGAGTGGGACTGGTGCAGTCTGAGGCAGCATATTTTTAGTTCTTGCACCACCAGCATTTTCATGGCACAGCCCTACAATGTAAAAGCTGGTGCTGCAAGTACTACAGGGTGTACATTTGGGGGGCAAAACATGTCCCCCCCCCACTGTATTTCCCACAGTTCCAGCACAGCATGGAAGTCAACGCCCATGCCATGCTGGAACTTTTTGGCAGTTCCTATTGGGGTGCATCACCATGGAAAAGGCCAAAGAACTGCCGACCATATTAAGAGCTGCACATTTGCAACTCGTAATACGGTCGGCGGTGCTTGTGCAGCAGAGGCTGCATTGTTCCGTTGCTGCTGCGCTAAAGTTGTAATCAGGCCCCTGGCCATGTTGAGGAGTTTTTTTTTTTTTTAGAAATGCCTGTATGAAAGTGCCCCCTTTGGACATGGTTAGCCCCATGATTTGCATGATATCTGATGCATCTTTGACAGAAGAGTACTGGGTTCCTGCTAACCAGGTTCCCCAGTGCCGGTATTATTTCCCAAAAATTGATGTAAATGCTTAATTGTGCCACAATTGGCAAGGCCCTTTGCACCGCTGTAAGGGCTATCTCTTGGTATGTAGGGCATGGGTCCTGAGGAAGGCCCCTTATAGCTGCAGCATGTATTGTGCTGCTCTAAGGTTACTGGGTCTCTGAATTTACACAATAAATTACTTGCTAAACTCACGCATGTGCACAACACAGCAGTCAGCATTCCAGTCCACTGTACAGAACGGCTCTCCATAGCTGCTGCTGGTGAATCTGCGTACTAAATTACATGCCTAGATGCGCTTGCGTACCAGATAGCAGTTAGCATTCTAGTCACCGTCCGCTTTCCAGGGTTTTTGAACTATACTGTCAATACAAACCACTGCCAGGTTACCTGACCAGCACGTCACACTCGAACTAAAGAGACCCACTCTGGCGGGAGCTTAAGCCCGACTGAGTTTCGCATAAAGTAAGTTTTTCCTCCCTTCTCCGCCCCTGTCCCCGCAAAGTCCAGACATCTATTGCATGGATACTTTTTTTTTTTTTCCAACATTTTTATTGGCATTTATTTTAATATACATCCATAATCATATAGTTCAGCAATTAGTGATATATCACTATACAGCACTTATTTGGCATATAGAATATATAAAATCGTCCTGTACTAACTTTATTTACATTTCGAAGAAGCCATAGAGCAGGTTATCCATTAAAGTTCTTACACATGAATCATAGTCTCATATGTTAAAGTCTTATTTTGCCTGTAAGTTTTAGGAAAAGATTATTTTGGTTAATGTATACTATCACATATTATATGCTAGTCTGTAAATATCTCACAGATTTAATAAAAAAAACTATACAACTGGTGAATCATACTATGTAATTAACTAACTGTGCAGTGGGGCCGAGGGTTGTGTATTTGCTAATACGTTAAGCAGGCTGTGTGGGGCATGCGCATGGGAGACGGGGGCCGGGTGGGCGCTAGACCACCAGTGGGTCATTATCCACATGTCGGGCCGTAAGTTCACAGTGTCCCCAAGTTTTATGTGTGAGCTGGGCAGTGTGTGCAGTCCCTATCTGGCCATTGTCGTATGGTATATCAGGGTCTGTTTGCAGTAGTATTTTTATGAAGGTCAACTCAGTGTTTTCATTTAGGCGTCATACCTTTGGTCATCCTTCGCTCCCCCCTATGTCGCTCCTGTCTCTGTCTGTGTTTTCCCATGCCTCCAGTATATCTTTCCGGAGGTCGGCAAGGGTGAGTTGCCACAATCCAAGCACCTTTTACCTCATCAGTACTCTGACTTCTGCCCCCGCCCAATGGGTTACATCGTGTTTCCAGGCTTCCATTGCTGGTCCATGTACGAATTTCCAGGCCAGTGCTATTCTTCTCCAGGCTAAGACCAGGGCTAAATCTAGGAATCGGTTTCCCGATTTCCTTTTAGGAGAACAGGGAAAGAGCCCCAACAGGAACACTCCCATTGAAGGTTAAAGTATGCGCCCCACAGCTGCACACATGAGTTGTATTGTTTCCTCCCAGAACTTGCGTAGTGGGGCACAATCCCAAGTCATGTATATAAAGTCTGCGTCTACACGGTCGCATATTTGGCATTTGTATCCAGTGTCTCCAAAGGCAAGCTGAAGTTTGTGAGGTGTCATGTTTATGTAATTGAACTGTGTGTACTTCAATCTAATATTGCGTGACACTTTTAGGGTATGGCAACATTTTGGACTATTCTGGGTCTGTGATGTGTTTTTCCAGAGCAGTCTCTCAACAGGTGCGCAGTTTTGTTAGGGTTGTGCAGACCATCTCCAGTTGCGATGTGCAGAACCATTTTACCTGGTGTCTTGCAGTGCCTAATGTAAGGACAGAGTGTAATATCGAGTGTGATTTAGGCTCCTGTTGGCTCCCTCCCATAGCCATCCAAAGGTGTGCAGTATAATCTCATAGGTTAAGAATTGGCCTGTTAGTAGGTCGTAGCTCTCAAGTAGGTCTTCAAATGGAGCCAGGGTTGCTTGCTGGTAGCAATCCCCCACCATTTATGGTCTGGCCTTATTCCAGGGCTTCAACATTGCTGGGGTTAGTATCTTCTTGGTGTTCCCGTGGGGGAGGCCCACCAGGGGCAGGGCCGGGGCATATAGGGGAGATTTCCCTTCTTTAAAGAGACAGGGTTTTTCTGCAGCGTAGAGCCGTGGTCTGCAGCAGGGATAGATGAGATGGTGATGTCCGCGTCTAGCATCTTTGCCAGCATCAGATCCGTACGGATCCCTTGGTCAGGGCCTACTGTGCCCGTATCTGCCAACCACTGCACCAGCCACTGGAGTTGAGAATCTAAAAAGTAGAGCTCGAAGTTAAGCACTCAAGAGTCCTCCCTCCGCGGGTGGGCGTTGTAGGATCGACAGGGCTACCGCCTCCTCCCTTTTTACCATATCAAATCTCGCAGTAGAGCATCTAGTTGTCCAAACCACGAAGCGGGAACGGTTATGGGGAGATTGCTGAAAAAGTACAGCAGGCGAGGCAGCATGACCATTTCTGCAAGGGAAACCCAGGCCATGATCGGCAGTTGTAGAGTGCACCAGAAGGAAACATTTGATCTCGGAGACCAGAGGGCCATGCCAAGATTACCTTCACGTAAGTCGTCCATCGAGTGGAAGACCGGAATCCCCAGATAACTGAAGGTTGTGGGGACCCAATAAAATCTAATGGGTGAATCCCATTGGCCGAGATGGGGAAGAGTTAAGTTTTGCCACGGTTAACTTTGAGGCCAGACAGCAATTCAAACTGCTCTATCAGGCGCAGTGCAGTATTGGTACCCAACATTTCGTCACTGAGGTATATCAATAAGTCATCTACATACAGAGAGATATTATGAGTGTTACCCCCTAATGGGATGCCTAGTCCCTCCCCGCCTTGGTGGAATAATGCTGCCAATGGTTCCATTGACAGTGCAAACAACAGAGGTGACAATGGGCATCCCTCTTGTGTTTCTCGGAAGATCTCATACTGTGGGACAGTTTTCCCGGTCTGTATCCTAGCTGTGGGACGTTCATAAAGCACCCTCACCCAGTTTACCCAGCTTTCCCCCAGGCCCATGTGTCTCATAGTTTCAAGCAAGTAGTCCCATTTCACGAGGTTGAAGGCCTTCTCGAGGTCTATCAACAAGAAGGCTGCATGCTGTAAATAACAAGTTTCTGCATGGTACAGCATGAAGTACATCCTTCGCAGGCTGTATGATGTGTTCCTGGCCGGAATAAATCCATTCTGGTCAGCGAGAACCAGGGTCTGCATGTGGGGTAGGAGGCAGAGCGCCAGAGTTTTAATAACGATCTTGAAATCCATGTTTAACATAGAAAGTGCCCAGAAGTCTTTGACTTATGCCACCTGTTATGCCCTGCATAGTAATTTCATATCTTGCTGTTTCCCAGTTCTCCTGCTGTTCAGCCACAGTGTGTGTTTGGAGTAGAATGTTGAGGATGCTGTGATGCATAGAACGTTGGGAGTCTGACTGGGTGACAGATGACAGTTACAGATGGGCTGAGCAGCAGGCAGGCTGCTCCTGGTGGGGTTAGATACTACCAAGGGAGTTTGATACTACAAAGGTGTTTGCTGTGACCTAGTACCAAGGACTGACCACTGGGCTAACCTACATTACCTTATCCTGTTACCTGTTTTACCTGGTTGATGTACCTGTGAACCTACTTGCTGTACAACTGGAATAAAGGTACTAAAGATCTTACATGGCTAACAGCGTCTACTTCATGTGAGAGTACAACATATTTTTGGCGACGAGCGAGAGTTGGAAACGTACTCACTGCCCTGGAAGATGGTACAGTAACAAGTAGAAGAAAGAAGAAGAATTTTCTAACAGCGCAACTTAAAGAAGTAACTCAAGATGTCACTAGCAACAGAAGAAAGTGGCACAGCACTCTTCGCAACCCCACCAGTGTCCTGTACATCGGACAGCCCAAGCAACAGAGTGCTGTACAGTGTGGTTGTGCGTACACCCACAAGTCCTGCGCCTAAAAGGAAAGTTAAAGTCTTGGGAAAATTTATCTTCATGTTCTTAGGCGCAGCAAAGATCAAGACAAACATGGACTGCTGTTTAGTGCCATATTCTGAGGATTCCTGCTGTTGGCGCTACTTTGGAGGAGCTTGATGGAGTAGTTACAATTTACAGTGTATTTTGGATACAGCGCTAGTCAAGTCTGACATCTGGTGGTGATTTGAAGGCTTCGAAAATACGTTTTTGTCTCTTGGTTTTACGTGGTTTTGTACATGGTTCTACAACGTTTAGATGGATCTTATGGTTGTTTCCTCTCACTGCGATGTGGTTTTAAAGATATATGAGCATTGTGGGCCATTCTCAGCGTTGTTAATTCACACGAAGGAAAGTGTGTGATGTGCAGTGACACTGGCAAGTTTTGGTCAAGTACGATTTTCTCCATGGAGCGGCAGGTGAGACCTAGTTTTTGTTTGCCATGGATTTTGAGTCCGTTTTTAGACCTTAAAGTCGCGGTGATTCCCAACCGCCTATTTTGTTTTCAAATACAAATGTTGCACGAGCTCAGTGTGGCGCGTGAAAACCTACCTCCATGAAGACGCTCGCGGCTCCGTGTGGTCCTTTATGACGTCTTCCGGAGTCTGCACTGCTTGTTATTAGACGCTTGGCACTCAGAGCGTGCCGTGAGCCACTCGACGCGGCGTGTAAAAACGTGCCGCCATTTTGTCTCATTAACATTTACAGACTGACAACCACGTAATTGCTATTTTAGATGCGAGCCTTTTCGCCAACCACGTATTGTGCCAACCAAGTTGTTTCTCCTCGAGCCCAGTTTTTTTTAATAAAGTTTTTGTAGCAGGAAGATGATCGAGTTGGTCGTTTCAACTCTTTTGAGCGGGCTGTTTTAATCATCAATCAGGACAGATGGACCCGTTTGTTACACCGGCGGTGAGTGGGAATTTTGGTTCCTTCATTAGTAAAAGTATCCGGTGTCAGAGTCAAGTTGAACATGTGGAGAGTTGAATTCAGAGATGGTTCCTGCTTCAGGACTTTGGTGCTGAACTTTATGGTGTCGCTGTTTGGAGAGTCGGTGTTTTTATAACACGAACGATGGAAATGTTTTCGGGTGAGAGATCGCTCACCGGTGTGACACAGTTTTAGGATGTATTCCATTTTGTGTACTTGCAAGTTTTATCGAATGTTATTAAGTGTAGTGATATGCCACAGTTTTCGCTTCCCTGTATATGGGTGGGACATATAATGTCGGGGTGGTAATCACAGGTTTGTCCCTAGTTTTGGGATGTGTTCAGTTTACTCTCACTGCATATTACAGTACCCTTAGTTTAGGGATGCCCATTTAGTGTTGTTATTGGGCTGAAGTTACATGTATGCCAGGTTTTGTAGTGAGTGTTAAGTTGAGGTGTTCTCCTCAGTGGTTCAAATTCCACAGGTTGCCCTCTTAGTGTCTTTATGGGGCTGTGTTTACACGTTCCCTTATTTTAGGGATGGGTATGGGTTTGGTTCTAGTTCCTTCCCATTTAGAGTTATTGGAACCCCTGCTCTGGGGTGGGTATGTGGTCATGTTACACATTAAGCGGTACACGCGGCCTGTTTATTGAGGCGAGTTGGTGAGTGAGATTTCTACTTACAGTTCCCATTTTATAGGGATGGTCATGGTCTGGGTACGAGCCCCTTTCCGTAGTGCGTAACACGCAGCCTTTACTAAGGTGAGTTATGGGTATTGTTCCCATTAAGGTTTAGAGATTTGTTTCTTATGGTAACCCGGACGCGGGTCATGTTTTCTTGGTTCTCACCAGTTAACATAATATTTTACCCTCTCTGGGTTGGTTTTGATTTATGGGTACGGTTCCCCTACACAGGGTGTATCTTTTTGTTGTGTGGTCCCATATTCATTGTTAAAGTCTTAGGCCCTTCCATTTGGGTGGACTTTAGGGTCATAATCCCGAGTTTTTGTACCTCACAAGAGGAGTGAAGGTTTGCTTTTAGTCATCTTCACAACGTAGGTGAGTTTCCTTATGCTAGGAACTGTGTTTTTTTACTTGTTCCCTTTCTTTAGGGATTGTACTATAGAGTTGGTATGTGTCGGATGGGACCCATGCTTTTCTAGGTCATTCCTACTCAGGATGTGCATGCATGGGAGTTAGACTCAAATACAGTGGCAAGGTGGTTACCTTTTGTCTAACGCGATGACACTTTCTCATTTTTGTTTTTGGGAGAGGATGGGTTGTTGTACTCAATTTTTATAATTGTTGTATTTTATCTGTTCTCTACTTTGAATGGTTCTTTATCTCTCGTGATGTTCTTATGTGCACATCCCTGGTTTTGATTCATTCTTTTCTTGGGGAAATTTTGCTATGTTTGAGACTTGGCAATTTGTGCTTTATGCAGGTTTGTTCCCCTTTTGCTATACGCTACCTATTGTCACAATCTATTGTATTTATTTAATTACAAGTGTATTCTCTTTTGTGTATGGCTTGCTTTAATTGCATTGTTGCATTTCCATAGTACAAATGTCACTTTTGTTTTTCATTTTAAAAGAAGGGGGATATGTTATGCCCTGCATAGTAATTTCATATCTTGCTGTTTCCCAGTTCTCCTGCTGTTCAGCCACAGTGTGTGTTTGGAGTAGAATGTTGAGGATGCTGTGATGCATAGAACGTTGGGAGTCTGACTGGGTGACAGATGACAGTTACAGATGGGCTGAGCAGCAGGCAGGCTGCTCCTGGTGGGGTTAGATACTACCAAGGGAGTTTGATACTACAAAGGTGTTTGCTGTGACCTAGTACCAAGGACTGACCACTGGGCTAACCTACATTACCTTATCCTGTTACCTGTTTTACCTGGTTGATGTACCTGTGAACCTACTTGCTGTACAACTGGAATAAAGGTACTAAAGATCTTACATGGCTAACAGCGTCTACTTCATGTGAGAGTACAACACCACCTGTTTAGGCTTTTTGGGGAGGGGGATGACCAGCACATGGCCTGTTGTCTCTGGCAGGCATCAAAGTTT
The DNA here is from genome assembly GCF_964204655.1 of Triturus cristatus. Taxonomy (NCBI): domain Eukaryota; kingdom Metazoa; phylum Chordata; class Amphibia; order Caudata; family Salamandridae; genus Triturus; species Triturus cristatus. The sequence goes on along the minus strand of NC_140579.1, from coordinate 530,472,935 downwards.
CAGGGATTCTGCTTAGAGCTTCTCCAATTGCGGCAGAAGCTGTGCAGTGTAAGTTGAGTCGAATTCGTTGGGGAGACAGTCCGGTCCAGGGGTCTTTCCTCACAGCTCGGATCTCGGGGACTGTCAGAGGCCCTACCAGCATATCAATTATGTGGTCGTCAAGGATTTGGGGGGCGCAGCAACTTCAGGAATTCCTTCTGGATATCAGGGGAGGTGCCTTAGTGATGAATAATAGTCACATTAAGGGCCTACGGACCATAAAATGGGTCGCCCTCAGGAGGTATAATTTGCGTTACTGGGGATCCCCGCGTCTCCGGCTTAAATAGCCAAGCCACAACCTACCCGACCCCCCCTCTACTTCTTGCACCTAGGTGAGGTAACTCCTAAAGTCGTGACACAGCTGTCGGTCAAGAGCTTGATATGACGTGCATGTTTGAGGGCGTTGGATGCGTCTGGTCTAGTTCCTTGTTAGTTTTCCTGTCTATGTAGGTCACCTTCTAAGGTGTCCACTTTCCAGGTGAAGTTCCCTCTGAGCTTCCACTGTTTCCCCCACACATTTCACCCTCTGTCCTACCTTGAAAGCCTCCCACTCTATCAGTGTATTGGAGGCAGTCTGTCTGTTGCTGTCGAAGTAGAAGTCTATAGCCGTGCCTATGGTCGCTCTGAAACAAGTATCTTAAAGACCCAGAGTGTTCAACCGCCACACTGGAATTGGCGGGCGGTGTTCCTCCGGCTGGACTGCTAGCAAAAGGGGACTATGGTCAGAAAGCGTCCGCCCCAAATATTCTGTGTGTAAGTAAGCGACTCAGGCCCAGTGTACCCAAGACGTTCAGTTTTGTTTGCAAGTGATGTAAGGGCGAGTAATGAGTAGTCTAGCTCTCTGGCATATCCTCCAGTGTCCTCTCCAATCTCGGAACCCCGCCGCAGTTTTATGTATTTGGGCACTCGGCAGTGGGGGGTGAGAGAGATCTAGAACCATGTCAGTAACACAATTGAAGCCCCCTCCCAGTAGTACGCTTGGGGTTAGCACCGCAGTCAAGGAGCCTGAAAGCCTATGGAGGAACGGCACTTGATCTTGATTAAGGGCATGTATACTACCCAATGTGAGTTCCTGTCCATACATTTTGCACTTCAGCACTACATATCTACCCTCTCTACCAAACAGTACGTGCAAGGGTTCGAATGGTATGCCAGTTCTGATCCAAATCAATGCCCCTTTCGCGTATGCAGAATAAGAGGTCGCAAATACCTGCCCTCTCCATCATCTGCGCAGCTTCTCACCCTACCCACAGGTAATGTGTGTTTTCTGGAGGAGTGCAATCTGCACCCCCTCCTGCGCAGATATCTATGTATAGTGTGATGCTTGACGGTAGAGCCCATTCGACTAATGTTCTGTTACACATTATAGTGTAAGCCTTTCCATGGGCATTGTAAGAATCGAGGCGTCCAGGTCTGCCTCCCCTCGCCCCCAGCCACAGAGGCGATGGGCCAGGGCCCCACTTGCACATAAAAACCCAAAACATGGATATGAAAACTAAAATTCCCACAAAATAAAACTCCCTTCTCCCCGGAGGTGCCTGGCAACGGCCAGCCACCAAACCTACAGGCCAATTGTCCAAGACTTCGGCAGGCTCCATCCATGGGTGGGTGGAGCTTTCCACAGGGGCAGGCTATTGATGGACAAACCAGTGTTTATTTCACGAAGTCCTGTGTCCGACGTAGCCAATGCCAGGCCATGCATTCAACATTTCCAGCAGTAGTGTCCTTTTTCATGGTGAGACAATTCATGATGTTTTCTCCTTTTGGTCCCCTAATGTGGAGGTTCTTCTTGGCTATAGGTCATCACCTGTTCTTGCGGTAACATCTGGCATTATGGCACTATTTTCTTCGGAACTGTCCGAATCTGAGCTATCATTTCATTTGAGGGATCTAGTTCCGGGCTCTGAGACAGTCAGTTGGTTTCATGAGGTCAGCCACCGCTTGTAGGGGTTCAGCTCTCTCCTTCACAGTTTGGGTAGGGCTCGGTCTTTTTTTTGGTGGTTTCCGTCTTGAATGGGTCTGTGTTCTCTTTCCTGGTTACGCTATAGTTTGTGGGCGCTCAGCAAAGACTGTACCTGGGTCTTTATCACCTTTGTAGGAATCGAACCATTCCCAGGCTGCTTCCGGTTGTTCGCAAAAGTAAGTTTTCCCATCTAGTATTATACGAAGCCGAGCTGGGAACTTCAAAGAGTATTGTAAGCCTTCATCTCAAAGTGTTTTCTTTTTTGCCAAATATGAGCCTCATCTTCTCTGTACTTCAGCGGTATAGTCGAGGAAACTTGAGACCCAGGAGTTGTCCACGGTGAATGGGCCATCCGTACGTGCCTTCTGCAGGAGGATGTCTATCTTTATAGTGAAGGGGTTTCGCTACCACTGCGTGCGCTGGGCGCCCCAAAGCCAGGGGGGTGGGGGGTAGGGGGCGAGGAGGGACCCTGTGCAAGGTAGTTTTGGTGTGCGCTATCGCTTCCAGGATTTTAGTTAGTCGCTCATGTACTGAGTCGGCCATTGATGGCGGTACCTCCGAGATCTGTGGAGGGTCTGCTGGGTCTTCACCTTTACCCGCCTTCATTCTGGGTTTACCCATGTTAGGGTCTTATCGTGTACTTAAGAGTGTCATCAAGCGGGGCTCATCTCCAGGCACCAAGGGGGTGGTGGTCGACCACTGGGGGGGGGGCAATAACTCCAAACAAGCAATATGTATTGTGTTCCCCAAGGGCTTATGCGAGTGGACGTGCCCCCAATAATTCAAGCTGACCCTCCTCCGCGGTGTATCCGAGGCAGGGCTAGTTCTCTGTCCTCTGAGCCCACCCCCCAGTTCCGCAGGTTGTGGGGGTCATGATGGAGATCGAGGTTGAGCAGTATGGGAGGCGCAGGCCTGCCCCTCCAGGCCACGCATGGGGTTGGATGAGTACTCTCACATTCCAGTTACTAGGTCCAATGAGGTACACCGCTGCATTTCCCCACTAGTGGCGTCCAGTGATTTTTCCAGCTTGCAGGCCCCAGTATCTTGCATCTCCCTGAATTTGTGGAGGGCTGTCAGGTCTTGCCTCCTTCCACCTGGGCCAAATTGTCAACTGGGCGGTGAGGTTTGAAGTCTCTAGTGCAGGCCACCTCACCCGCCCCAAGTCCTACTTACTTTACGAGGTGTTTGGGGCAGGGCTCAACTTCTCACTCAGTTGAGGGTTGCAGACCAGTACAGGCCTCTCCCCTCAGGTAGATCGGACTGATGCCGTTTTGGGCGGTTGTGCGGCTCCCCAAGGTGCATCACCTTTTTCCGGTGCGGGCGGTGTCGCAGGAGCTAATCGGGTGGCTAATCTCTCCTCCCTCCCGTCGCAGATCCGGTGGTCCGCACCAGCAGCAGGCCTCAGCCCTCCGCTCCCAAACTGGTTCTGGGCCGGTGTCCCATTCAGGCTCCCAACACTCACGGCCTGATCTTCGGCAAAGCGTGTGGGTCACGGGATCCAGGCAGTCAGCTCAGCAGTCCTTCAGGCCCTCAACAAGACACGACCTCATGTTACCAGCAGGGAGGGAGGGCTGCATCTCTACATCCACACATCACTGCCACTATATTGCGATCAGTGGCGACGGGGCACATGAAGCCTCGTAATAATGTGTCTCTTCCTCTCGCCTTGAATCAAAGCGTCTCAATTGATGCAGCAGACTTTCCCCTTCCTGCGCCACAGTTTCAATCTCAGGCGTCGCGGGCTAGGGCTTGATTACGGCATGAAAGTTGTTGGGCCGGCGCGGAGCTAGAGGCTCACACGTCGCCATTCGTGGCTCCCAAGACACGCTTTCAACCATCTATTGCATGGATACTTAAACTGAAATTTTCAATCCGTAATTCAACTAGTTGCGGCGGATTTAGCTTCAGAAATAGGTGTGTTAAACCTTATCCGTGACGATTAGCACCATGGCTCTCTAATTGGTAACAGGACGGGTGGAGGACAACTCAACGCTCCTCCCGGTTTTGATAACCTTTAAGCGATCAATTACAAGTAACAGTCTCATTACGATGTCAGGCGTAAAGCCTTCTCCCAACAGTTGGATTCCCCTAGACAGTGTCAGAAACCTTCTGACCACTTACAGTGTTCACGGTGGGATTTCAAACCAAATGGTCTTTCCGAATCGGTTATGATCAGCTCTCTGAGCATTCATGTCGGTCAGACCCGCATCATACAGCTCTACAGACTGCATTTCCAGCTGAGCAATTACGATGTTGGCTTCAAACAGCATGTTCGAGTCGGGCCGACATGAAAAGGCTGTGCTAAAGTGACTAGTAGGGCCTCCCCATCCTGAGTCCTCCGGTTTGGAGTCAAGGGGGTAGACAAGGGACCCCCCTGTAAAATAATGCAGTGTGGTCACCGCCACAGGGTGCAAGGTTTTCTGCAAACACCCATATTCCCCATAAAGGCACCTCTGCTGTTGGTAGGAACACAGGCTGCCATTTAAGTCAATGGGAGTCCTTCCAAACAGTGTTCGGAAGCATCATAATCAGTCAGGCGTAACAGCTAACCACGAGTCGGTTGGAACCGTATCAGACAAGAAGTCAGGTGGTTTAGTTTCCGACCGAGATCGTAATGTGGCCCCAAGTAATAAATAAAATAAATTATTTTTTATTTAGCTGCTGAATAACTTCCCACCTTGTTCACCTACAACGACAAAAAAACACCAAGGTGCCGATTACGATCCGGTAAAAAAATTCCCCGTACGACTCGTATCCGGTCTTTTTACCGTACGAATCGTACAAGTGCCGTACAAACTGCCAATTACGATTCGCATGGTAAAAAGTCCATACGAATCGCATTGGGGATTATTCCCCACACGTCCTCGGGTCGGAAAATGTGTCCGACACGTCCACGGACGATTTACCGTACAAATGTGAAAAGTGAAGTCCGACCTCGGAATTACGATCCATCCCGTGCGTCCGATGTTACAACCGTATGGAAAAAACACCGTCCGCACCGAACTCCCACAGCAACCATGGAGACATGTGCCCGCATACGCGCCGACCCCCCCCAGCCCCCGTACGTTCGAGTCGACCCCCCCCAGCCCCCGTATGTACGCGCCGACCCCCCCAGCCCCCGCACGTACGCACCGACCCCCCCCAGCCCCCGTATGTACGCGCCGACCCCCCGTGTATGTACACCCGTGTACATTCTAGTCGTACCCCCCGTGTATGTACACCCTTGTACGTGTCGAACCCCCCGTGTATGTACACCCGTGTACGTTCGAGTCGTACCCCCCGTGTATGTACACCCTTGTACGTGTCGAACCCCCCGTGTATGTACACCCGTGTACGTTTGAGTCGTACCCCCGTGTATGTACACCCTTGTACGTGTCGAACCCCCCGTGTATGTACACCCTTGTACGTGTCGAACCCCCCCGTGTATGTACACCCGTGTACGTGTCGAACCCCCCTGTGTATGTACACCCTTGTACGTGTCGAACCCCCCCCGTGTATGTACACCCGTGTACGTTCGAGTCGTACCCCCACCCGTGTATGTACACCCGTGTACGTTCGAGTCGTACCCCCACCCGTGTATGTACACCCTTGTACGTGTCAAACCCCCGTGTATGTACACCCTTGTACGTGTCGAACCCCCCGTGTATGTACACCATTGTACGTGTCGAACCCCCCGTGTATGTACACCCGTGTACGTTCAAGTCGTACCCCACCCGTGTATGTACACCCTTGTACGTGTCGAACCCCCGTGTATGTACGCCCGTGTACGTTCGAGTCGTACCCCCACCCGTGTATGTACACCCTTGTACGTGTCGAACCCCCCGTGTATGTACACCCTTGTACCTGTCGAACCCCCCGTGTATGTACACCTGTGTACGTTCGAGTCATACCCCCACCCGTGTATGTACACCCTTGTACGTGTCGAACCCCCCGTGTATGTACACCCGTGTACGTTCGAGTCATACCCCCGTGTATGTACACCCTTGTACGTGTCGAACCCCCCGTGTATGTACACCCGTGTACGTTCGAGTCGTACCCCCGTGTATGTACACCCTTGTACGTGTCGAACCCCCCGTGTATGTACACCCTTACATGTGTCGAACCCCCCGTGTATGTACACCCTTGTACGTGTCGAACCCCCCGTGTATGTACACCCGTGTACGTTCGAGTCGTACCCCCGTGTATGTACACCCTTGTACGTGTCGAACCCCCCCGTGTATGTACACCCGTGTACGTTCGAGTCGTACCCCCCGTGTATGTACACCCTTGTACGTGTCGAACCCCCCGTGTATGTACACCCTTGTACGTGTCAAACCCCCCGTGTATGTACACCCGTGTACGTTCGAGTCGTACCCCCGTGTATGTACACCCGTGTACGTGTCGAACCCCCCCGTGTATGTACACCCGTGTACGTTCGAGTCGTACCCCCCGTGTATGTACACCCTTGTACGTGTCGAACCCCCCGTGTATGTACACCCTTGTACGTGTCAAACCCCCCGTGTATGTACACCCGTGTACGTGTCAAACCCCCCGTGTATGTACACCCGTGTACGTGTCGAACCCCCCTGTGTATGTACACCCTTGTACGTGTCGAACCCCCCGTGTATGTACACCCGTGTACGTTCGAGTCGTACCCCCACCCGTGTATGTACACCCGTGTACGTTCGAGTCGTACCCCCACCCGTGTATGTACACCCTTGTACGTGTCGAACCCCCCCGTGTATGTACACCCTTGTACGTGTCGAACCCCCCGTGTATGTACACCCGTGTACGTTCGAGTCGTACCCCCCGTGTATTTACACCATTGTACGTGTCGAACCCCCGTGTATGTACACCCTTGTACGTGTCGAACCCCCGTGTATGTACACCCGTGTACGTGTCGAACCCCCCCGTGTATGTACACCCGTGTACGTTCGAGTCGTACCCCCACCCATGTATGTACACCCTTGTACGTGTTGAACCCCCCGTGTATGTACACCCTTGTACGTGTCGAACCCCCGTGTATGTACACCCGTGTACGTTCGAGTCGTACCCCCACCCGTGTATGTACACCCTTGTACGTGTCGAACCCCCCGTGTATGTACACCCATGTACGTTCGAGTCGTACCCCCACCCGTGTATGTACACCCTTGTACGTGTCGAACCCCCGTGTATGTACACCCTTGTACGTGTCGAACCCCCCGTATATGTACACCCGTGTACGTGTCGAACCCCCCCGTGTATGTACATCCTTGTACGTGTCGAACCCCCCCGTGTATGTACACCCGTGTACGTGTCGAACCCCCCGTGTACGTTCGAGTCGTACCCCCGTGTATGTACACCCTTGTACGTGTCGAACCCCCCCGTGTATGTACACCCTTGTACGTGTCGAACCCCCCCGTGTATGTACACCGGTGTACATGTCGAACCCCCGTGTATGTACACCCGTGTACGTGTCGAACCCCCCCGTGTATGTACACCCTTGTACGTGTCGAACCCCCCTGTGTATGTACACCCTTGTACGTGTCGAACCCCCCGTGTATGTACACCCGTGTATGTTCGAGTCGTACCCCCACCCGTGTATGTACACCCTTGTACGTGTCGAACCCCCCGTGTATATGCACCCTTGTACGTGTCGAACCTCCCGTGTATGTACACCCTTGTACGTGTCGAACCCCCGTGTATGTACACCCGTGTACGTTCGAGTTGTACCCCCACCCGTGTATGTACACCCTTGTACGTGTCGAACCCCCCCGTGTATGTACACCCGTGTACGTTCGTGTTGTACCCCCACCCGTGTATGTACACCCTTGTACGTGTCGAACCCCCCGTGTATGTACACCCTTGTATGTGTCGAACCCCCCGTGTATGTACACCCGTGTACGTTCGAGTCGTACCCCCACCCGTGTATGTACACCCTTGTACGTGTCGAACCCCCGTGTATGTACACCCGTGTACGTTCGAGTCGTACCCCCGTGTATGTACACCCTTGTACGTGTCGAACCCCCCGTGTATGTACACCCGTGTACGTTCGAGTCGTACCCCCCGTGTATGTACACCCTTGTATGTGTCGAACCCCCCGTGTATGTACACCCTTGTACGTGTCGAACCCCCCGTGTATGTACACCCGTGTATGTGTCGAACCCCCCGTGTATGTACACCCGTGTACGTTCGAGTCGTACCCCCACCCGTGTATGTACACCCTTGTACGTGTCGAACCCCCCGTGTATGTACACCCTTGTATGTGTCGAACCCCCCTGTGTATGTACACCCTTGTACGTGTCGAACCCCCCGTGTATGTACACCCGTTTACGTTCGAGTCGTACATACACGGGGGTTCGACACGTACAAGGGTGTACATACACCGGGGGTTCGACACGTACAAGGGTGTACATACACGGGGGTTCAACACGTACAAGGGTGTACATACAGGGGGGTTCGACACGTACAAGGGTGTACATACACGGGTGGGGGTACGACTCGAACGTACACAGGTGTACATACACGGGGGGGTTCGACACGTACAAGGGTGTACATACACAGGGGGGTTCGATACGTACAAGGGTGTACATACACGGGGGGTTCGACACGTACAAGGGTGTACATACACAGGGGGGTTCGACACGTACAAGGGTGTACATACACGGGGGGTTCGACACGTACAAGGGTGTACATACACGGGTGGGGGTACGACTCGAACGTACACGGGTGTACTTACACGGGGGGTTCGACACGTACACGGGTGTACATACACGGGGGGTTCGACACGTACAAGGGTGTACATACACGGGTGGGGGTACGACTCGAACGTACACGGGTGTACATACACGGGGGGTTCGACACGTGCACGGGTGTACATACACGGGGGGTCGGCGCGTACATACGGGGGCTGGGGGGGTCGGCGTGTACATACGGGGGCTGGGGGGGTCTACTCGAACGTACGGGGGCGGGGGGGTATGGCGCGTACCGGGCCACCTACTCTGGTCGTTTCGCGACTTACTTCGCTTTTCCGGCACTTTTTGGGTGCCGTGAAAATATTGCCGTCCGGACTGCTGTCGGTTCGAATTGTGGTTCCTGGGTCGTGAAACGCTGCCTGAAAGCGTCCCGACGTCACGTCGCAGCATTCCCGGATCACATTCGTATGTATATTTTCGTCGGTCGGTGTTTTTTACGATTCGTACGGAAATGGTGTTTCCGTGCGAATCGTAATTCCATGTTTGTAAAGTTTTACGACCGGGTACGAGTCGGACGGAGAAAACGCTCCGACCGACGGTTCGTACCCGTTTTTTACCGGATCGTAATCGGCACCCAAACGTACAATGTAAAAAGTGCAAATAGAAATTAGAAAATCATCACTAAATTGAATATTTCAATAAAGATGAATTACTAAATAATTGTTTAACTACCTGCTAAGCCATGTTGCCCTACAAACTAAACCTGTAGCTAAAATGTAACTTTAAAAATATGATAGTTACAATTTACATTTTATTCAATTAAAAATCAATAATTACGTAACTTCCAACCCAAAATCACCATCAAAACCCACATCTAATATAACTTAAAAAATATAATCTCAAAAATTACATAATTATTAATAAATGTTAAATATTTATAATTAGTTTCACCCTGTACCCCTGCAAAACCAAACAAGCTGCGTCTAAAATATAACTAGAAAAATATATTACACAACTGACATAATGTTCAATTAAAGAATACATCAATATTTAATTATTAATTATAGTTATTAACTTCCCACTGTTTACCCCTGGAAACCTCACAATCTGCTACCTTACCATAAATTACAATTAGCAATTAAATTAAAATTATAAATAACTTAAAAATACAAATCACATTTAAAAAAAACTTAGTTTATAACCTACAATTAAAATGTAAACTATAATATATAAAAATAATTTTAAAACGTTTTACAACTATATCATTGTAAACGATATTTACAACTCAGATTTGACAACCATATTAGTTACCCTAAAGAATTTTTTTAATTTTTAATCAATATTTCAGCATCACAATATTTAAGTATCACAATATTAGAAACTTGATATTTGTGTAGCTTCATATTTTGGATTCAATATTTTGTCAAAATACCGATTGAATGATTGGCTGAGTACAGGGACGTAGTTGTAAATGAAAATGGCGGTTTCAGCACTGTACACAGATGAGGGTGCGATAGCAAGTTTGAGTCTGTGCAGAATCTTTATGGTGGAGGTGACCGAGTACAGAGGATAAGGCTTTCTTCCATTGGGAGCGTCTGTTGGTAAGCGTTTGTTGGTAAAAAACAAATTAGATTGTTGATTATCAATTCCTTATTTTTAGCAGAAATTTGAATCTATGAATAGTGCTTCTCTATTCAATTTGAGCATTTTTGTGAGATATTTTTGGCAGCATTTCTGGTAAAGTTAGGCGGAAAAATGATTCGGACCGAGATGTGCCCAGCGGGAGAAAGTAAGTGGTTCAACATAATGATGGGGAATGACTACATGGTGAGTTCACTGGGCAGGAAGGAGCTAGTGTAGTGAGTGAGGGAATAGTTGTAGGACCGTAATGGAAGAGGACTTGTTCCAGGATGTCTGCCTCCTAAGAGGAGTAGGGAGATTAGTACTCTTTCTATTTCTTTTAATGTCTATCCCAAAAGGAAAGGTCCTACCTAGTGAAGAAGCCCTCTTGATTTCTATGGCTCATTCATGTAAAAATACCTTAACCTGGAAGTCACAAAATGTCCACTACAAAGAGGACATCCCTGAACCCCAATCAAAGGAACAGGCAAGACTGCACCAACTCGAGGCATTGGATGCAAATGGAGGATAACCCACAGCATCTATGTGGAAGGAGTGGCTCGATCGGGTGTGAGAGTCCTGCAGGCACCGTGCTCCTATTCAGTCCTTCATAAAGTGAATCACTGTTATACTAGATTCTGGTAAAGTCTGGTGAGCACTGAGCTCTGCATTAGCCCTCTAGGAAGAACATAATACGTCGGGGCAGGCTGAGCAGTAAGACATTGGAGATCTTGGCAGGGAGGGGTGGTGCTGGGTTACCCATTAGGCTACAGTTCGGGAATTCATGGGATGGCTGCATACTGCCTTCTGAACCTCAGCAGTCTAAGGACCGGATTACAATTTTGTCGCAGTTACGCCGACTCTCTGCCAACACAGCAGCGCAAGGACCACCCACCTTATTACGAGTTTAATTTATGTAAGGCAGATGCTACTTCGACTTTCCCATGGCGGTGCCTATAAACGAAGCACCAAAATGGGAATAGCATGGGGTGGTGATGTCCATGTTGTGTCGGAACTTCAGGGGAATAAGCAAGGGGGCACCTGTTGTGCCCCCCTAAATGTATCCCCATGGGGGGGCTGTAGGATCCCCTTTGTTCCTCCACCCCCAACTTTTTCATGGGGGGGGGGGGTCTCCTGCCATGTAATGGCTGGCGTAACTCACAATATGCTGAGTGGGACTTGCGCTAATTCTGCCCAACATGTTACACTGGGACGCAGCTCCACCACTGCCAGGCAACGATGGTTCCATGGCACAGCCGGTGGTCCTCCGCTGCAACTACTTTTGAAGTCGTAATGTGGCGGACGGACCACCGTGAGTCTGGGGCTCTTACGACTGCCATATTCGTAATCAGCCCCTAAGACCTCAGCAGGGTCGACTCTATAATGGATTGTTCATCACCCAGATCCACTGCCTAAAGCAGAGCCCCACAGTGGGGGATATCGAGCTATGAATTTCTCTGTGGAGTCACAGAAGGAAGGACATGGGGCATTGCTGACATTCAAAATCATAACAAAAAGGGGGGTCCAAGAAAGGGGAGAAACAGGGATCATCATGCACTGTGCCCAATACCGTTCCATACTACCATGAACTGTTGCCGTGTGACAGCACTGCAAAGCAAAGTGTCGGTCAGATGCAGAAAACAGATGTCGGGCCACACCCGCTCCCCACCATGCTGTTCCAGTGGGCAGCAGCCACCAGCCTGTTGGACCACCATCATCGACCAATGGGTTCTAGGACCTCTTCAGCCGCCTGTAGAGTAGTGGTCTGCTTTGAGAAAGCCTATGCACAGGCAATCGGAATAAACAGATGTCGCTAGGGTGGGGCGAGGGGGCAGTGCGTACTCTAGGGCACTTTATCCATGCCTCCGGGAGTACAATTCAGACCACTTGATGGACAACGTGGCGATCTTATAGGCGATCAGGTACTGTTGCAGATCTACATCAGGTCTATAAAACTGCTGAGCAGTTAGTAATTGGGTTGCAAAAGTGGGAGGGCACAAAAGGCTGACTTAGTGGGTATTTAATCAAAAAAGGTCATCCATAGCCCTGGAGCCTTTGAAAGTTACAGCCCTGTGGTGGCCATCTTGCCCCACGCCAGACCTTGGAGATGCATCCCCTGCTGTCTACATCCCCACCTAGCAGGATCACCTGATCCAACTTGGAAAGAACCTTGAGGGTCTGCAGAGTGCAGGCCTCACTATCAAGGTAAGCAAGTGCCACATAGGGCAGGGCTATGTTGTATACTTCAGCCACCGTTTCTGCAACCAACGCTTGTTGAAATACCAGTCAGGACTCCAGCGACAGCACCGACAATCTATGAGTGACATCGGCACCACAGAGGCCAGCACCAAAAGTGGCCCAGCTGTTCATTTTTATTCATTCTTACTGGTCTTGACCAAAACCAGCAAGCGCCTTGACAGACAAGTTCCAGCTGACAAAAACACGCTGCACCTCAGCTGTCCAGCCTAAAGAAACTGCCAGCTTCCCCCATGTGCCCAGACCCTCACGACTCCACCCGATCCCAAGGTGGGAGCTCTCGGAAGTCTCCACTTGCAGCCTTTTTCCAGATGGTCCCTCTTCCTTTATAACGAGTCGCACGCAAGGTTACCAACCAGTCTAGCACCTCTGCAACCAGACTCTCCAGGGAATTCAGAAAAAATATTGGCGTTTAAAATATTGATGTGCAAGAATATTGATTCTAAAATATCGTGACATGGAACTATCCATGTCAAGAATATCGATTTTAAGTTGAGTAATGCTGATTTTTTTAAAATATCAAAGTCATTAATATCATTTGCAAAAATATAGTTTAAAATATTTGTTAAATTATTGTTATGCGATTTAGTTTATATTTTATATGCATACGTTGTAATTTTTTGTATGATTGTTTATTTTTTTAAATATATTGGTTAAATTTTTTGTAGTTATTCTATCAAATTTATTGAAATTAAATTGTGTTTAATACCGTAGCAGGGTTTGGGTTTTATAGGGAAGAAAGTAATTTAATTATTACACATTTATAATTTTTTTTTAAATAAAAATATTTATTTTATTGTTATTTATGTTAATTGTGTTCTTTTTCTAATGTCAATTTTATGTGCGGGTATGTGGTTTTTTTGGGGTGAAGGGGGAAAGTAATTTATGTTTTAATTATTACTAATTGTTTAATAAATGATAATTATATTAATTGTTTATTTGTTGGGGTTGCAGGGTTATAGGGGTGATGGTTGGGAAGACATTTTTGTTAATTTGAAATAAAAATGAATTATGTTTAATGAAATATTTTTAGGTGAAAGTTGTGGGGTTTATAGGGGTAAAGGGTGGGGAGTAAATTAATGTTACTTATTAGTTAGATACTAAGAATTATTTAATTGAGAATTGTTTTAATTGTGTAAAAAAAATGACTTTGATTTTAGGTCTGGGTTATGAGGTTTATATGCGTAAATGGTGGGAAATATAATTAATGTTAATGAATTAATATTAAGGGGCTTATTAAGATGTCGGTTGGAGTTGCCTCCGACCAACACGGTCTCAGACTCGGGACCGACAGACCTCAGGTCGGCAGCTCCGACCGCCTGATTACGATGCGATCAAACACTGTTCGGTCGGATTTCCACAGTTCTAAACGGGCCGTAATACAGTCTCCTACTGAGAAATGGGTGTGTATTTGAGAAACCCTGCACCCTGTCCCAGGCACCCAATGGTGCCTGTAACAGTGCAGGGTCTTACAGGTGGGTACCCTTTCGAACACCAACCATAGGCCACGAAGGCAAGGGGGCCCTGTTAGGGGTCCCCAGAGTCGCTTTCTGACATCCTTTCCATGTCAGAAAGGCTGGCACGGAAAGGTTTTCGAAAACCGACATCATATTCCCGATGGCAGAAACACCATCCATAGGGGATTGCGGTGCAGTTCCGACCGCAGACATCGCAATCGAACGGTCGGAATGCAAACCGACACTGCGGTCGGAAAGCTTCCGACTAGCGGTCGGAAGCTTTACTACCGACATTGTAATCGGCCCCTTTGTTTTAGATATTTATTTGATAATTGTGTTATTAAATTATTTGTTTTAGATTTTGTGTTTGTTTTTTGAGGGTATAGGGTAGGAAGTAAATTATTTAAAGTAAATTATTTTAAAATTATTAATTTGATAATCATGTTTAGTGTGTAAATCATTTTTGTTAAATTGTATGAGTAATGTGTGTTTTTTGGGGTATATTGTGCCAAGTAAATTACATATAATTAATATTTTATTAATGATATTTGGATAGTTCCACTTTATATTAATAGAATAAATATTCATTTTTAAATTACATTTTATGGTGTAGGTTGAGTTTGGTGGGGTTGTATGGTGTGAAGTAAAAAAAAATATATATATTTAAAAAAGAATTTCTATAAAAATTATTTTTTTATTTTATTTCTAATGATATTTGTGATCTGAATGTAAAATTATAACATGTTTAGTTTTTGGATTAATATTTGTATATTTTTTTAACATATTTATATTTTTTAACATTTGTTTTTGAAGTAAATTAATTTTGTTGAAGATATTTGGTTTCTTTTTATTGTTGCACTAATTGAAGTGGGAATAGTAAATTTTACTCCTCCGCAATCCAACACTTTCCCTACTGGTGTTTTTATTGGACTATTAAAATTTTACCATTCTGTACTGCAACATTTTCCCTACTGTTGTAGTGTGTCAAATGGTAATAGCAAATAAAACCTATCTGCAATTAAACATTACCTCTACGTCCCTTTAGCTTATCTCCATTACGCAATGAGGTCCCTGTGCCTCGTAGACACACAGCCCTACCAAAATAAAGTCACCGCCCACTCCACAAAACCTGTTCTTTTGGTTCTAGACACAGTAGGATGTGTGCAGAGCACTCACTCCAGCGTGAGTTTGTTTGGCGGTGTCAGTTGCTAAATTTTTACAGCACTGGGTGGGGTGTGGCTCCTGCTGCAAGAAGTTTATTCTGGGTTGGGCACGCATGACGTTCCTTGTGGCTTGGTTTCCTGCCGCTCTGTGCCGGTGGTGGTGTGGACCGGCTTCCGCGTTCTTCTCTTCTGGTTGTCATGTCTTGAGGCGTGCTAGGTGGAGGGAGATGTCGTTCAGGTGAGGTGGGGCAGTGGGTCTGCTTGCGAGCGTGGGGCACCTCGCTCATTCCCTTTTCTTGCTGGGATGGAGGTCTGCAATGCTTACCTCCGTCTGGCTTGCGGTGGTGTGCAGGGACTCTGTTGTCCCGCTATGTCGTCCTCACTTCCACATTTTTAAAAAAACCCACAAATGCCTGTTTTTCTTTCTTACATGGAGGAAGACTGCTTTCCTCCGGTCTGGGTGGCCTGTTGCCAGGGCTGGCCTGTGCCTCTCGTTTGGTCATCTTTTTTGTGGTGTGTATAGCTGTGCATTTTTTTTTTGTGTTGTGTTTGGGTTGTTTCCTAACCCGTCATTTTCCCCCTTGCCTGACGGTTTTCCTGTGCCTTGCCTCTGCGCCTACGGTGCAGTGCTTGAAGGCCTGGCGCTGCTTCTTCTTGGGCATCCCCCAGGCTGCTGGTTGCAGGGCAGAGTCTTGTGCCAGCCCTTTCCCTGCACTTCCTATGTTTTCAGCTTCCTATGGGCGCCTTTGGGGAGGGGTGCGCTCCTGCCAGGGTCCCCGTTTGTGGCTTTGGTGTCTGTAAGAGCTGTTGCACGTCGTTTTCGGGGCTTCTCTATTGTGCGATTTCTCCCCCCTTGGTATGGCGGTGATCATTTTCTTCGGCTTCCCCTGCGCGCTGCTTCATGGGGTGCCGTGGCTGCTTCTTTCTTCCTGGTTGTTCAGTCTTGATCCCGCCTGTTGGCTGCTTCTTGTACTGGAGCTCTTTGCCTGCTGTTCCGGTGGTTTGATTTGATTTTAATTTGATTTTATGATTTTATATAGCGCTGAATCACCCCGAGGGGTATCTCTGCACTTGCAACAGAAGTCTAGCTAGACATTAGAAAAGATGTGTCTTCAACAGCTTCCTAAATTGGAGGAGGGACATTTCCATACGAAGATGTTGGGGAAGACTGTTCCAGAACATAGGAGCCAGATAGGAAAAGGCCCTCCCACCAGCACGGGCTTTATTTATTCTAGGAACAAGAAGAAACTTTTTTGATCCTGATCTAAGTGAGCAAGAGGGAATATATGCTTTCAATTTCTTGGCAAGATAGAGAGGGCTAAGCTCATTTAGAGCCTTAAAAATCATGCAGCCTGTTTTAAACTGCACTCTTTTTCCGATAGGCAGCCAATGCAGTTCCTGCAGCAAAGGCAGAGAGGGGGTCCTGGCAGGTGAGTCTGTTACCAAACGGGCAGCCGCATTTTGAATAGCCTGCAATTTATCCAATGAAGCTACATGAGCAGAAAGGAGAAGAGCATTGCAATAGTCAATCTTGCTCATGAGCAGCGCCTGAATTAAAGTCTTTCTGGTGAAAAGAGGGAGCAACGGAAACACTCTTCTGAGTAGACTTAAAATGTGGTAACAGGAACCAACAATGGTTTTAACATGGGTCTGAAGAGTGAGTTTCTTATCGAGCTTGATGCCCAAGTTTTTAACTACCTCTTTAGGAGCAGGAGCTTTACCCAACTCCTCCGGCCACCAGCTAGGCGACCAACAGATGTCAGCACCCCCGAACAACAAGATCTCAGATTTCTCAGAGTTTAACTGGAGATAGTTAGTTTTCATCCAGGAGGCAATAGCCATCATGCCCTGAGAAAAGATGGTTTGAATGTCTGGTCTAGCTTTGTCAAAGGTGAGGAGGAGTTGGGTGTCATCTGCGTAAGAAATGGGATTAAACCCCAAGTCCCTCATCAGTTTAGCCAGAGGTGTCACATAGATGTTAAACAGAGTAGGGCTCAGACATGAGCCCTGAGGGACACCCCTGGTAACCTGTGAGGGAGCAGAGGTAAAAGAGCCCAATGATACTGCCTGAGTACGATTAGACAAGAAGTCTGACAGCCAGCTTAATGCAGATCCATTAATGCCCAGCTCTTGCAATCTGTACAGAAGAACTTGGTGGGAGATGGTATCGAATGCTGCTGAAAGGTCAAGCAGCACCAAGAGTGCCGCCTGACCTTGATCCACAGCCATTCTAATATTGTCTGTTACCTCCACCAAGGCAGTCTCCGTACTATGTTTGGCACGAAAGCCTGACTGAGAAACATCAAGAGCACTAGAAGACTCAAGATAGGCAGATAAGTGCTTATTAATATGTTTCTCAGCGATCTTACTCTGTAATGGGAGCAACGATATAGGACGGTAATTCGACAGGAGAGATGTTAGGGTTTTTACGAATGGGGATAATTTGGGCGTGTTTCCATCTTTGCGGAAGTCTGGCAGATTGTAAAGAATTATTAATAATGGAACATAATGGTGGCGCCAACTGAGCCGCAAATTTAGAAGAAATTTTAGCTGGAATGATATCCAGGGGGGACCCAGATCTGGTACATTCCAGAAGTGTTTGTACTTCAGTGATGGTAATAACAGGGAATGTAGTCAAATGAGGTCCTACACTAGTGGGGTGGAGTATAGTAACAGCAGAGACAGGAACAGAGGTATTGAGGAGGGTGATATTTTGATAAATCTTTTCAACTTTTTGTACAAAGAAAGAAGAGATATTATCGCATAATGTCTGAGAAGAACTGTCACTAGTTTGACAAGATTTGGGGTTCGTGAAATCGCGCACAATTTGAAACAGCAATCTAGAATTGTTACCTGCATGTTCCAAAGTCTCTGCAATATGCGTTTTGCGGGCCAATTTCACATTATTATGATAAATTATCATAGCTGCTTTATAAGTAGTTTTGGCTTGCTCACTATGTGAGCGTCGCCAAACACGCTCCAATTTTTTACAAGCACTCTTCTCCTCTCGTAAAGCAGACGTGTACCAGCCAGTGGCAGAGCTTTTGGGTGAAAATCTAAGAGGTTTGAACGGAACTACTTTATTAAGTAAATTATTAACTCTCAAATCAAAAAAATCAAGTTGCTGATTTACATCCCCTAGCATACTATCCCAATCCCACCCGACAAAAAGCGGGGAGAGATGCTGAGATGTTAATTTGTGCCAGGGTCTGTACTGTCGGGTAGTAAAGTTATTATTTGCCGCCAGGGCATGGTCAGTAGGGCACAACAATTGAAAGTTTACCATAAAGTGGTCAGACCAAGTAAGCGGATAAGTCTCACCACATTTAATATCTGGGGAACTAGCGAGAATAAGGTCCAAAGTATGACCTGCAATATGAGTGGGGGCAGTGTTAATAATAACTAAGCCTCCTGCTGCTAGATCTTGCAAGCATAGCCTTGCATCTTGATTGGAAGCATCTTCGCTATGAATGTTAAAGTCTCCAAGCAGGAGAAATTTGCGCGAAGCGATTAGATAGGGAGAGATGAACTCGAGCAATTGACTTGTAAAATTAGATGTTACCCCAGGCGGTCTATAAACTAATGCGCCTTTCCAACTGCAACAAGCGGAGAGGTCCAATCTAAAAACAATACATTCAAATGCTTCAGTCCCTATCTGGTCAAGAATGGTAGCAGTCAATTCCTCTTTATAAATGAAGGCTATTCCCCCACCCATTTTACCTATTCTATCCCGCCTAAGAATCCGATAGCCCTCCGGTATCGCTAGGGTGATAGCCGGAGTGGAGCTAGGTTTGAGCCAGGTCTCAGTTATGAAGCCAATGTCCGGCTTCTGGTCGGTTAGAACATCCCAAATATTAGTAGCATGCTTAACCAATGATCTAACATTAGCTAAGATGCAATTCCATACTTGGTGCTGCACAGTAGGGGTCTTTGACCGAAGAGAATGTGGCAAGCATGTGCAAACAGATGGCGATGCAGTGAGTAAAGCAGAACAGTAGCAATTCATGCTTTGAAAGTTACAAGTCAGGCATGAATAGGGACCCTCGAGGATTCTGTTGAAATGGCGCGGAACTGTACAACGCCCCATATTAAGAGACATCAAATGCTCACGTGAATAAGTTCGCACCGAGTTATTCAGAGCTCTTATTGCTGGCTGCGGACTGTCAGGGAGCCTGGCGGCTGGCGGCGTCCTGGCGCGGACGGGCGCAGACGGGCTTGCCTCTGGCGCGCCTCCGGCGCGCCATCGGCGCGCCCGCTGCGCGCGCGCGCTGCGCGCTAGCATGAATCTCTTCTTAAAGCCCTCACAGTCCAAACACTAGAGCGCTGACCAAAATGGCGCCCTGAGATGGCACAGTCCCTCTAAAGACCCCGGAAGCTCGCAAAATAGCGAGAAATGAAGATCGTTTTTAATGTGCGGGTAAGTGAAGGGATAGAAGAGGATTGAGAACGATTTTAAAACATGAATAGACTTCCTAAAAAGTGCTCAGGCACGAGCAAGTAAACCGGCAAGCACCTTCCCTCGTATTAGGAGAGGGAAGGGAGCCAGAAAATCGTTAAAAGTTATTCCACAGGCAGCTACAGCATACAGCATACAGCTACAGCATTCAGCCTAGGAAACACAAATCATAAATCACATATAGCAATCAGCTGTTGCGCTGCGCGCTAGCATGAATCTCTTCTTGCCAGTGAGTGGTGGCTTGTGCTTCGTTTGCTGACCTCTGGTTTTAGCCTGGTCTGCTTTGTTGTGCCAGTGGTGAGTGTGCTGGTCTCCCATGTGCTGTTGTCCCGTCCTGTGTTGGGGGTGTCTCTGTCCTTTGGCCATACGACCCTCATATGTTCCCGGACGTTCTGCAACATCAGGCCTGGTTCGTTCCTGGTTGGGAATCTGCCTGGGATTGCCGCGGGCTGTAAGCTTCGCTGGCTCCTCTGCCCTCCTGGCCTGAGGGCTGTGTTTTGTGGTTCGGTTTGGGCTTTGCCCTCTTCGGTTCCATGGTGGGCAGTGGTCTACAGCTCCTGCTTCTCCAGTTTCTGGGTGGTTGGGGAAGGTGCTGTGGCCTTGTTCAATCAATCAGGGGTTTTAAAGCACATGGGTAAGGGTCTCAAGGCACCAGGGGTGGGGGAGCAGCTCCGGTCAGTCGAAGAGCCAGGTCTTGAGGGCATTCCTGAAGATGTGCAGAGTGGGGGTGCGTCCGATGACATTCATCAGGATGTTGTTCCAGGCTTTGGCCGTGATGTAGAAGGTTCTGACACCCGTTCTTGTTCTATGGATGCGCAGGGGTTCGGTATGGGTGAGGTCGGCTGTTCGGAGGTTCCTCTAGGGTACATGGAAGGAGATTCTGTTGTTGAGATTTTGGGGTTCGGTGTTCTGTAGGCATTAGTAGGTGTGGGTGAGCATCTTGAAAGTTACTCTTTTCTCAATGGGGAGCCAGTGGAGGTTGCACAGGTGATGGGTGATGTGTTGTTGTAGGGATGCCAAGGACGAGTCTGGCTGAGGTGTTCTGTATGGTTTGGAATTTGCGGAGCAGAGACTTGTTGATCCCAGCGTAGAGGGCTTTGCTGTAGTCCAGTCTGCTGGTTATGAGTGCGTGGGTGATGGTCTTCCTTGATTTGGGGGGAGATCCATTTGAAGGTCTTTTGGAGAATGCAGAGGGTGTTGAAGCAGGTGGAGGTGACATTGTTGACCTGCCGGGTCATGGAGAGAGAGGAGTCAAGTACGATGCAGAGGTTTCAGGCATGGCCTATCGGGGTGGGGCTGCCGTGAGCGGTGTCCCACCAGGTGTTGTCCCATGCAGAGGGGGAGGGTCTGAGGATGAGGACCTCGGTCTTCTCCAAGTTAAGCAGTCGCTGCCTGAAGCTCATCCATGCTGCAACGTCCTTCATTCCTTCCTGGAAGTTGAGTCTGGTGGTGATGGGGTCTTTGGTGAGGGAGGGATGAGCTGAGTGTCGTCGGCATAGGATACTATGTTGATGTGGGGGGGGCTGATTGACGATCCCTGGGGTACAGTTGATTTCCGTGGGTTCTGAGAGGAAGGGTGGTAGTTGGACTCTTTGGGTTCTGCCGGTGAGGAAGGAGCAGAGCCAGTTGAGGGCGGTTCCCTGTATGCCGGCGTCGTGGAGTCTTGTTGTGAGAGTGCGGTGGTAGACGGTGTCGAAGGCTGCAGAGAGGTCGAGGAGGATTAGGGCTGCGGTGTGTCCCTGGTTGAGGAGGGTGCGGATGTAGTCTGTGGCGGCGAGTAGAGCGTTCTCCGTACTTTGGTTGCTGCAGAATCCGAATTTGGAGGGGTCGAGGATGGAGTTTTCTTTGATTAATTTTGTGAGTTGCACGTTGACGGTCTTCTCGGTGACCTTGGCTGTGAATGGGAGGAGTGAGATGGGTCAGTAGTTTATGAGGTCCGTGGGGTCTGCAGAGGGCTTCTTTAGTAGGGGTCTGACTTCTGCGCATTTCCAGTGATCGGTGAAGTGGTCGGTTTCGAAGGTGGCGTTGATGCGTTGGAACAGGGCGATGTGGAGGGGCAGGGGTCCGTGGGGGCTCCTGAGTGGATACTTTTCATGGTCGACACAGTGTCTTCGGTGGTAATTGGGGTCCAGAAGGAGATGGTAGGCTGGCTGACATTGCTGGAGGAGGTATGGGGGGGCGTGGAGTGGTTATGGAGTCAGGTGTCTGGTCGTTGAAGTGGTCATAGAAGCACTTGATTTTCAGATGGAAGTAGGAGCCGAGGTAGTTACCGAGGTCCTGGGAGGGGGTGATGTCTGGTTTTGCTGGGAGTTTTTGTGAATTCATGGATGACGCTGAAGAGTTCCTTGAAGTTGGCGATGATCCTGTTTTAGATTAAGGTCCTTTTGGTGGATTTAATTTGTTGGCGGTATTCAGTCATGGCGTTCTTGTATAGTGAGAGCGACATTCCGAGGATTAACTGTTTCTCCAAGTTTTTCCCTGAGACTTCTGCGGGTGCGTCTGGCTTCTTGTAGGTCAGCGGTGAACAAGGTGGCCTTTCTGGGGCGCTGTCGGTCGGGGTTGCGAGCTCGTCAGTGCAGTTGGTGACCTATCTGTAGAGCTCTTTGGTTGCAAGGTTGGCATCAGTTAGGGTGATGGGGGCATCGCAGTTGAAGGTGGAGTTGAGCTGCTCCTCAGTGACATTGCTCTAGTTTCTGCGTGGAGGGCGGGGTGCAGTTTTGGGTGGCATGGGTTTGTTGGCGAGGAAGTGTATGCATTGGTGGTCCATCCATGGGGGTTGCGTGGTGTTGTTCCCACTTGTGAAGATGAGGTCGAGGGTGTGTCCTGCCATGTTGGTGGGGGTGGTGATGAGCTGTCTCAGTCAGATATTGGCTTGGTTGTCCAGGAGGGTGACAGAGTTGGGGGAGGGGGGGAGGGGGGGGGGAGGTCGCTGGGGCTGTTGAGGTGGAAGTTCAGGTCTCCGATGAGTATGTAGTCCATGGAGGCGATGGCGTGGGGTGCGATGAGGTCGATGATGGTGGTGAATGAAGCTTGAGGTCCGGGGGTCTGAAGACTAGGGTGCAGCGAAGTGTGGATTTGGGGCCAGTCTGAATCTCTAAGTGGAGGTGTTCAGTGGAGAGTTGGCGGGAGCTCGTGTGCGATATGGAGAGTCCTCCTCCTGGGCAGTTGGGGCAGTACTTCCTCTGGATCTTGGATTTGTCAGGGTTGGCGGTTGTGATGTTGGGGGCGGAGGCGGTGTTGGTACAGGTTTCTGTTAAGAAGGCGACGCCTGGCGAAAGGGTGTCGAGAAGGTCCCAGATTTGTACGGCGTGACTGCAGGGAGCGCACATTGAGGATGCACTTCAGGGCTTCGGTGGTGTTGGAGTCCGACGGGGGGGAGGAGACTGTGGGGTTGCGGAGGGTGGTGAAGGTCTGTCAGGAGTGGCAGCAGGACTGGGTGAGTGTGATGTTCGGCGTAGGCAGCTGGCAGTAGTTGTTCCTCCCAGGGTTGAGTGCGAGGAGGGCTCCAGAGTCGTAGTGGCTCATGTTCAGAGAAGCAGGGTTCCTGCGCTGGTCGCAGATGGGCTTGCCTTTGGAACACTTTTGGCACACCAGCAGCGGGCAGCAGTCATTAAACAGGGAAGGTGGAAGGGAAGCGCAGCTGGAAGGTGGGAGTCGGCAGGGAGGAGGGGCTGCGGGGGCAGTTGCGGCAGGAAAGGGTGACAAACTGGCACGGGGGCACAAGGGCAAAAGCAGCATCGCAACAGAAAGATAACAAAATCACTCCTACAATTACAATACAGGCACAATTACGAATTCAGGCAGAACAACGTTCAGCGGGCACAACATGGGAGGCAGGACTCGAACACCAACACACTAGGAGAGGCGGGGGCAGCGGCAGACGAGCAGAGCTGCTGGGGCAGGGGGCAGAGTCCCTTAACAGGAGGTCAGAGATCTTGCTTGCATGCCCTAGCAGCGGCTGACATTAAGGTGCCGATCACGATCCGGTAAAAACCGGGTACGAACCGTCGGACGGAGCATATTCTCCGTCTGACGCGTACCCGGTCGAAAAAATATACAAACATGGAATTACGATTCGCACGGAAACACCATTTCCGTACGAATCGTACAAAACCCCGACCGACGAAAATAAACGTACAAATGCGATCCGGGAAAGCGCCGACGTGACGTCGGGACGCACGCAGCCTGCCATTCACGAACCAGGAATCACGATTCGCACCGACGTCATCCCGCACGGTGAATATTTTCCGGCTGCCAAAAACTGCTGGGAAATCAGGACGACGCGAAGAAGGAGTACCTGTACGCGAGGGACAGACATGGACCCGAACCTACGTGTCATCCCGGCCCTCATAGCAGTCGACCTCCTCTACAGGTTCCGACGCAGACGCCGCAGAAGGTCAGAACAACAAAGGGAGGGGGGAAAGGGGGGGGCAGGGGCAGGCCACAAAACCCCCACCAAAGTCACACAGCACACATGCCCTGGACATACCTGACCCTCAGGCCCTGGTCACTACCGAGGGGGTGGGGGCGTGTCCAGCAAAGCCAGCGTCTGCCACAACGGAAGTGCTTGACGACGCGAACCGGCAACACAACAATACAGGTACGTCCCGTACCCATGCCTTAAGAGCGTGGTTATGAGTCGTACCCCGCCCACACCTACGTCATCCCAACAATGGCGGGACGGCTGTACCCACGTGGCAAAGGCCTGGGTACGGCCCGCACAAGCATGCAACAGCGAGGGTACGGATATGTACGGACCGTACCCCCACCCCGTATGCATGGAGCGTACCCCCAACCCCAACAGTGTAAGTACGACCCGTACCCCCACCCGCGTACGTATGGAGCGTACCCCCATGCCAACAGTGTACGTACGGACCGTAACCCCACCCGCGTATGCATGGAGCGTACCCCCCACCCCAACAGTGTAAGTATGACCCCTACCCTCACCCGCGTACGTATGGAGCGTACCCCCCACCCCAACAGTGTAAGTACGACCCGTACCCTCACCCGCGTACGTATGGAGCGTACCCCCCACCCCAACAGTGTAAGTACGACCCGTACTCTCACCCGCGTACGTATGGAGCGTACCCCCCACCCCAACAGTGTAAGTACGACCCGTACCCTCACCCGTGTACATATGGAGCGCACCCCCACCCCAACCGTGTATGTACGGACCGTACCCCCACCCCAACAGTGTAAGTACGACCCGTACCCTCACCCGCGTACGTATGGAGCGCACCCCCACCCCAACCGTGTATGTACGACCCGTACCCTCACCCGCGTACATATGGAGCGCACCCCCACCCCAACCGTGTATGTACGACCCTTACCCTCACCCGCGTGTGTATGGAGCGTACCCCCCACCCCAACAGTGTAAGTACGACCTCTACCCTCACCCGCGTATGCATGGAGCGTACCCCCCACCCCAACAGTGTAAGTACGACCTGTACCCTCACCCGCGTACGTATGGAGCGTACCCCCCACCCCAACAGTGTAAGTACGACCCGTACCCTCACCTGCGTACGTATGGAGCGCACCCCCACCCCAACCGTGTATGTACGGACCGTACCCCCACCCCAACAGTGTAAGTACGACCCGTACCCTCACCCGCGTACATATGGAGCGCACCCCCACCCCAACCGTGTATGTACGACCTGTACCCTCACCCGCGTACGTATGGAGCACACCCCCACCCCAACCGTGTATGTACGACCCGTACCCTCACCCGCGTACGTATGCAGCGTACCCCCCAACCCAACAGTGTAAGTACGACCCCTACCCTCACCCGCGTATGCATGGAGCGTACCCCCCACCCCAACAGTGTAAGTACGACCCGTACCCTCACCCGCGCACGTATGGAGCCTACCCCCCCAACAGTGTAAGTACGACCCGTACCCTCACCCGCATATGTATGGAGCGCACCCCCACCCCAACCGTGTATGTAGGACCCGTACCCTCACCCGCGTACGTATGGAGCGTACCCCCCACCCCAACAGTGTAAGTACGACCCCTACCCTCACCCGCGTATGCATGGAGCATACCCCCACCCCAACAGTGTAAGTACGACCCGTACCCTCACCCGCGTATGCATGGAGCGAACCCACACACGTGTATGTTCTAAGCGTACATATCCTGAAATAGGAGGGGTGTGTGCAGTGTCCTCCCAGCAGTGCCCAGACGCAGGAGGGGTGTGTGCAGAGTCCTCCCAGCAGTGCCCAGACACAGGAGGGGTGGGTGCCTAACACTCCCAGCAGTGCCCAGTCACAGGAGGGGTGTGGGCAGAGTCCTCCCAGCAGTGCCCAGACGCAGGACGGGTGTGTGCAGAGTCCTCCCAGCAGTGCCCAGACACAGGAGGGGTGGGTGCCTAACACTCCCAGCAGTGCCCAGTCACAGGAGGGGTGTGTGCAGAGTCCTCCCAGCAGTGCCCAGATGCAGGATGGGTGTGTGCAGAGTCCTCCCAGCAGTGCCCAGACACAGGAGGGGTGGGTGCCTAACACTCCCAGCAGTGCCCAGTCACAGGAGGGGTGTGTGCAGAGTCCTCCCAGCAGTGCCCAGACACAGGAGGGGTGGGTGCCTAACACTCCCAGCAATGCCCAGTCACAGGAGGGGTGTGTGCAGAGTCCTCTCAGCAGTGCCCAGACGCAGGACGGGTGTGTGCAGAGTCCTCCCAGCAGTGCCCAGACACAGGAGCGGTGGGTGCCTAACACTCCCAGCAGTGCCCAGTCACAGGAGGGGTGTGTGCAGAGTCCTCCCAGCAGTGCCCAGACGCAGGACGGGTGTGTGCAGAGTCCTCCCAGCAGTGCCCAGACACAGGAGGGGTGGGTGCCTAACACTCCCAGCAGTGCCCAGTCACAGAAGGGGTGTGTGCAGAGTCCTCCCAGCAGTGCCCAGACACAGGAGGGGTGGGTGCCTAACACTCCCAGCAGTGCCCAGTCACAGGAGGGGTGTGTGCAGAGTCCTCCCAGCAGTGCCCAGACGCGGGACGGGTGTGTGCAGAGTCCTCCCAGCAGTGCCCAGACACAGGAGGGGTGGGTGCCTAACACTCCCAGCAGTGCCCAGTCACAGGAGGGGTGTGTGCAGAGTCCTCCCAGCAGTGCCCAGACACAGGAGGGGTGGGTGCCTAACACTCCCAGCAGTGCCCAGTCACAGGAGGGGTGTGTGCAGAGTCCTCCCAGCAGTGCCCAGTCACAGGAGGGGTGTGTGCAGAGTCCTCCCAGCAGTGCCCAGACGCAGGAGGGGTGTGTGCAGAGTCCTCCCAGCAGTGCCCAGTCACAGGAGGGGTGTGTGCAGAGTCCTCCCAGCAGTGCCCAGACGCAGGACGGGTGTGTGCAGAGTCCTCCCAGCAGTGCCCAGACACAGGAGGGGTGGGTGCCTAACACTCCCAGCAGTGCCCAGTCACAGGAGGGGTGTGTGCAGAGTCCTCCCAGCAGTGCCCAGACACAGGAGGGGTGGGTGCCTAACACTCCCAGCAGTGCCCAGTCACAGGACGGGTGTGTGCAGAGTCCTCCCAGCAGTGCCCAGACGCAGGAGGGGTGTGTGCAGAGTCCTCCCAGCAGTGCCCAGACACAGGAGGGGTGGGTGCCTAACACTCCCAGCAGTGCCCAGTCACAGGAGGGGTGTGTGCAGAGTCCTCCCAGCAGTGCCCAGACGCAGGACGGGTGTGTGCAGAGTCCTCCCAGCAGTGCCCAGAGACAGGAGGGGTGGATGCCTAACACTCACAGCAGTGCCCTTGCACAGAAAAGGGTGGAGTACCCACAGATCCAATGCCCACAAATATCAGTCAGGTGCACAAAGATCCTGCAGTACATGTACCACATGTGTGCGAGGCTGGAAGAATACATATGCATAGCGCCTAAAAGAATACATGTACACATGAAGTCATGGCAACAGTCTACATACACAAGTACAGTGACCACCAAGGACGCCACGAATGATGCAGGTGGAGACATCGCTCAGCATGCATGGGCCAAGTCTAACGAGTCCGTCACACACCCAGCCAATGTAGACACAGCTCAGCCCCACATATTGGAAAGACCCTGCAGGGAAGAAGTCAGGTTACACAGAGGAAGGAACACACCTTGGGACGATGCCACCATGCAGTAACTGCTTACATGAACAAAGTTATGTAGCCAACAGCTTGTGATGGCACACAGATACCAGGATCCACCCTATGACCAGCACAAGATGACAATTCCCACACACCCAACACATAATCACCACACAAAATAATGGGGCAGGTCAACCAACAGCAATACCAGACAGACAGTAGTGTACTAAGGAAAAATAAATTGCTTTAATCAGCATCCAAAACATATGTTATTCCCTTCAAAGTTCAAAAAGTACTATGCCCATAGGGCTAAACAAAGTTCGAATCCAGGTGGGGGACACAGTGGGACGCGTGTCCCCTAGCTTGCCTGCACAGTCAGACTCCATCGTCTTCCAGAGCGGGGAGGGCATCATGTGGGGGGGAAGGACCAGGCACCGCAGGGACATGAGGGCGAAGGGTAGGCGTCGTGGGTGCAGGGATGGAGGACTTCACCACAGGGGGTGGGTCAGGGCCAAAGGCGGAGGCCAGGATGGCGCTGCACACCTTTGCAAGGTCCTCCAGCGTCTCCCCTGCACCTGAAGGAACCACAGGCCCCAAGGAGGGGGTGGGGCGGAGGGATGGGTCGCAGCGCCACAGGGGGAGGGTGTGGACAGGGGGGGGACTCAACCACCCTGACCGGGGACTCCCTTGACCGCTTGCGGGGTGGTGTCACAGTGGGGCTCAGGGACAGAGCGGCCATGAAGGAGTCCTTGCTGGATATGTGGCCAGGAGAGCTGAGGGGAGGGGATTTGGAGGGAGTGGATTGGGTGGAATGCAGACTCCCACTCTGGCTGCATGACTTACGTTTGCCCCTGACCCAGTGGGTGTGCCTACTTCACCCTGTGTGTGCGTGCCTGGAGGTGTGTGTATGACCTTCCCTGCTGGTGTGGTGCCTGTGTCTGTTGTGGTGGGTGCATGCTGACGTCTGGGTGTACGCGGGATAGGCATGGGAGTAGGAAGTGTGGATGGGGCAGGGGTAGTGGGTGGGACGTAGCGCTGCAGGAGACCCACTGCTGCAGTCAGTGTCGAGTCTATGGACCTCAGCAACTGGCGTTGGTCAGCCTGCGATGAAAAAATGCCCTCCAAGTATGCCTCCATGTTGTGCAGCACTTGGCTGTGGCCATGGAGGACATTAAGGATCGCAGCCTGACCAATCTGCAACTGCCGCTGGATGTCCACAGACTCTGCATTGGCGGCAGCAGTGGAGACAGGGGCAGGGGGTGTGGTGCCTGGCAGGAAGGAGACATGTGGTGACCGGGCACGCTGGGAAGGGACACAAACAAGTGGGAGGCGGCTGATGGCAATGGAGGGGGCGGGGTGCGATGTTGTGCCGCTGTCAGCTGGTGGTGCAGCCTCCGCCCACTCGGAGAGATCATCCTCGGACCCGTCAGCTTCATATTCAGTCGTGCCAGTGGACAGGTCCACGGCCTCACGCTCCTCCGCCTCCGTACCACTCAATGTGCCAGCCATGATGTCAATGCTGGCACTAGTGCTCGGTCCCTCCGCTCCGTCTGTGCTCATGTCTCCCTCCGTGTCCCCCGACGATGCTGTGGGCAAGGTGAAGAGACAGCAATTAATCACACACCTGTATACATATGTCACATGAGTCCAATCTACATAGGTTACAGTGCATAGCCTGAAAAGAAAGATCAGTAACATCTACAAAACAAGGTACAGATGTAGGGCATGCAACACACAGTTGGTTGACCCACCATGCCACTGAAAAACCATGGAGAGCATGACACAATAGCAAATGACATGAAATGGAGTTTGACAGAGGAGCCAGGCCCTGGGGACAATCCAGCACTGCATCTGCACCACACAGCGTTGCCCAAAATAGGGATGAGCAGGGACCATATCCATGAATTTGAGGCACATGCTGCATAGGTAATACTGAAAACATGCCCCTCATGACTGGCTCACTGCACCTTGAGTGTATGTCCAGACAAACATCACACACTGGCCAGACCTAGCAAGGAGACATCAGGTTTTGACATGTAGGCTTTGCCCGCACCAACCACCCCCTACATGAGACAATTTGTTGAGACACAGGAAGCACTTACATCTCTTAGTCTGGGTGAAATACACAGGGGCTGCATAAATGCAAGATTGGACGCCAAATTCCCAAGGTGCGCCTGTCCAAAGAATCATGTACTAATGGCCATCATCAGATGATTGTAACAAGACACACAGGCACTGGCCACTGTGACTATGAATAAGGGAAATCAGGTCAGGCTGTACAGTGGACACTTGTACTACATTTCACGTCAATATACATGGTGCCAGGGGACAATGGCACAGAGCACAACCTATGCTGTAGACACTGAGAGTGTCCACTTTTTGTGATGACACACATGACACCTAGGAAAATATGCCCCAGGGGACAGTAGTGGCCACACAACTCCATGGTCCTGAATGGGAATGACTGCAACACACGCCACCATCCCTGCACTATGCGTATCGCACAGTCATGCACATCATGTCACAGGCCACAACATAGGACATGTGCGCTGTAAGGCATGACACTTGAGAGACTAACTCCCATGTCTGGACTCGGCATCAGTGCCAACTGACATGGAACCCACATGTACTGAACTAGACAGGGCACAGGCAAGGTCCCAAAACCTGTTACACACCACCCCCACACATGATGCTACAGGCATAGTTCACGTGGAGAAAGTGCCAGCCTAGATAACCTTGTGAAGGAGTGACTACACACAGACCAGGGAACACATTGCAAGGAGGGGAAGGGAGGCAGGAGAGCACAGCTATACTGTGGGTAACTGGATCTGCACAGCACCTTTAAAACCTGGCAGTGAATCCATGCAACTGTGCACTTACAAATGCTGGTGACACACAACAAACACACATGTACCCACCCCCTTCCTGCTGCTGCTTCTCCTGTAAGCGCCTCTCCAAGTCTGGAAATACCACCGCCAGCACACGTTTGTGGATGTGGGTCAGACGGCGGCGCCCCCGGTTCTTATGGGTCTCAGGTGAGTCCCCCAGCAGGACCCGTGCGATCCTCCGCGTCTAGCACCGGATATCCTGCCAGCGTTTCCTCACCTGGGCCAGGCACCGCTTGCGACAATCCGCTCTCCTCACGGCACTGACGGCGGTCAGCCATATCTGCTTCTTGGCAGAGGCGCCCACCTGTGAGGATGAACAAGTGACACTACATCTGTTAAATGGTAGCGGCAGTTTCAGTCGATAACCTTTCAA
Source organism: Triturus cristatus (assembly GCF_964204655.1). Lineage (NCBI taxonomy): Eukaryota > Metazoa > Chordata > Amphibia > Caudata > Salamandridae > Triturus > Triturus cristatus. The sequence goes on along the minus strand of NC_140579.1, from coordinate 530,442,020 downwards.
GTATTGCCCGGCGGTAATCGCCTCCTATACCATTCGATGATTAACCAACAAAAGAGGCAGGCGCCGGAGACTGGAAGGCAGGTAACAAAGTTTTATTCCGTCGGAGCAGAACACGTCAGATCGGACAGCAAGGTATCGTCTCGAGGTGCTCTAACCACATCTCTGAGGCCTGGCCTCTTATACACAGGTTTATTGCTTTATTACACGTGATACATTCTTGTTGAGACTTTGATGTACAGAAAGACCTCCTTGGAATCCCCACTTCAAGCTTGTTCCCACACATATCTACAGTAGAAGTCCCCACCCCACCCACAGTAGGAGATGGCTATCACACAGCTGGACATTCCGCCAATTCCCGGGGGTGTGTGCAACTGGTCGGGTCTCAGGGGGGTGGGGGCCTTGATCTACTGTAATCCCTTTGATGTGAGGTGTTTCCCTTACGGTAGGGGCAATAAACTGCATCCGCAGGGCTAGGTGATGGCCTGGGATCAGTTCGGACAATCGGGGGCAGAGGAAGGGGGTTATCAAAAGGATGTATGACCATGTATGGGATGAAAGGAGGTGTTGGTCAGGCGCGGGATGTGGTTCCATGGCAGGGTCGCGCAGAAGGAGAGGGTTTATGGCCCATGTATGAGAGAGCGGGGGTGGCCGGCGCGCGGGGGATGTTTGCAGCACCTGAGGGACGCGCTGGCGATCGGCAATGAGACCATGGTGCCTAAAATGGCCGTCGCGCGTTTTCTGCGTGTGGCGCTTGGGGAGAGACAAGATGGCACAGATAATGTTCAGATACGAACTAAATTTCCACAGTCCTCCCTTTTAACATATCTCGCCAGCTTGTTTAGTTCGGATCTATCCCCATAATACCACGTACTTCTACTTCGCACAGGGCTTTCATTCGTTCTGCTTCAAAGTTCAGAGTCTTAGGACAGACAGGAATAATCTGACACAATTGTACATAATTTCATGTAGTTGATGTGATAGGCGGGGAGGTAGTGCATACAAAATTACATCAGCTGCGTCATATGTCAGACCCGGAGATAGGAGGAGGGAAGCTCGCTTGAACACAAACAGGATACCGTAAAAATGTTCTGGCAAAACAAGGAATATTACGTACATTACTTAAGGCCTAGACTTCGTGTGGATCAAACTAGACAGCATAGTCATGTGCACGGCTGATGTTATACAATTGTCATTATACAAAGTTAATGTTTCTTAACTATCAGTGTACAGTTGGGAGTGACCGATGTGATATCTTGAAAACTCGATTGGAAGATAGTCAATACAAAAGTGGTTGGGAGAGGAATTCAACTCAACATGAGTTACAGTCAGAGGGGGGGGTGGCAATGTCCGAAAGGGAGTTCTTCTTTCCAGTGTCCTATTACAGCGAGCCATCACTGGTAAGCTCTCGTTGTTCTTCTTCTTTCGTTGGCACTGTTGAGCACCGGCGGTGGAGCTAAGGTCCAGCTCAAATCCATGTTTTCACGTTGCAGGGTGTGACCATTCTTTGCTCTCGGATCACAGTCCTGTTTTGTCCTGTTCCCTAACTGATCTTATCATAGGTACCTTGAGACGGGGTACACGCATTTCGTTCTTCTTTTGTCAAGTCAAGTTCAAAATCCCATATGAAAAAGGGGGGGGGATAGGGGCGTGCTTTTGGGAGGCCGAGGGAAGAGGGGGTGGAGTGGGATCAGATCAAAAAGCGGACCAAGGAGAGCAGAATCTTTTAGCACTGAGCCCATCAATCGGGCTCGACAGGCTGGGACTTCAGGCACGAGCTGATCAGTGAGCAGGGGGGGGGCTTCGGGATAGCCCTTCTTTTTATCGCTTTCCATGCTGAGAATGGTGCCTCGTCCCGCATCTTTTTGCTCCGTGGCTCCGGCTTGGTCGAGGCCATGGATGTTCCATGATCCGCAGCCAGGCTGTGCGTCACGTCCGACTCCTCTCCTCCGATGACCGCATGTTATCTTTAAATGAGTACAAGAAACAAAATCTTAGAGAACTGGTAGGGAAGACGTTTACACACTTCATTCTCTCTCCCAACCCCAAGTAATCGGGGAAACGTTTATCGGTCACTCTATGGTGGATGTCTATTAACTCTTATGTCGGTGTATGCTACTAACTCATTAATCATTGCTGTGGTGCAGGTTTGCGAGTGTTCCTGCAAATTTCCATCATCAGGTCTGCTAGGTGTTGATTCCTGTACCTTATAAACGTGGCAAGATTCGAACCGGCTTCTCCGGTAGAGACTCGTCTTTCTAACACAAGCCCTGTTGATTCATATTTTTCTCCAGGGACTGCTAAGTTTATGAAAAAGTGCGAGGTGCTACTGTCATGGGCTCACAAATATCTGTTTCGGGGAGGAACACAAGCTAAACATTTTTCTTGCTGGAGACAATAGTTAACCTTTATCAGTTTTAGGCGATGTATCTTTAAAAACAAGGTCATCAGCTGTATTGCTTAAAATATCCGGGGACGGCTAGTATAGAACTGGGACTATTCTGGAAGGACGGGGTGCTTAGACGCTCTATTTCTGTGCAATGGGCGGGGCGATTCTGAGCGATGGAGGTGGAGTCGTTAGAGCCCTAAAACAACAAAAACCACTGACATATAGTTCCCGTTATAAGGGCCAGATTGGGAGACATCAGTCGTCTTACCTGTCCTTTCTTTCTCAGCCAATTAAGTTCCATCATTTTACAGAAAGGAGAGGTAGTAGTGTGGCAAAAATACGGTCGTTTTGCTTCTGTCAATTTGTTCGAACACTGTCGTGTTTAGGCCAATTATACATATACTGAGGAGGTACCGTGTCGTCATTTATTCAAAAAGAGGGCAAGGGAGCCTTCAGCGAGGGAGAGAGAGTGAGAGAGAGAGAGAGAGTGAGAGAGAGAGAGAGAGAGAGAGAGAGAGAGAGAGAGACGTGCGCATCAAGTAGGCTATTTGGTACACGTACGACATAAAACGAGAGAGAGAGAGAGAGACAAACGTGTACGATAATAGGATACTTGGTGTACACACAACATAGAGCAGCACGGGTCAGTTTTACGTACAAAAACACAAGCTGGGGGAAAACATAAATTCAACGTTCACGTACACACAAATACCGGGTAGGGTGTAACAGTACATACATCAAGCGCAGAAACCTAAGACGAAGACACCGAGCTATTTTGGGTCAGGGGACCTTTCCTTTCCTGTCCTTTTTCTATGCGTGCGGCGTATTTTCAGTATTTTCCATAATTCATTTTGGGGCGGGGGGGGGGTCGGACTTTTTACTCCCCTCCCTTTCTGGGCAATTTTGTTGGAGGCCTCATTTTTAAAAAACTTACTCCTCTTTTTCCGGTCGGACATTTGTCCGGTCGTGTTTATACTCACGGTGGAACCTTCCAATCCCTGGGCAGGCGGTGATCCAAACTGAGGCAGAGGAGGGGTATCGGTCGGACGTTCGATGGTACAACTCTTATTTTCTAAGTGGGTGGAAGAAGTGGTGAATCTAGAACATGCCAGTATCCCTAACTTCTGGGCTGAGGGGGGGGTTTTGGATGAACCCCGACCTGCGGTATTCTTAACCTCTCTCGTTCAGTCAGCACACGAATCGACTCACTGTTGGCACATTTGGGTTATCAGTTGGAGTCGGGTTCGTCGTACCGAAATGACCCTTCAAGTTTCTGGTGTAAGTCACCCTCCAATTTACTAGCTTCCGCGAGAGGGAGAGTCACTTCTTCAAACGAGGAGTTACCATATTCGGGCTTATTTTCCCATCCCCTTGATCGATAGACAAGCATTTCAGTCATACAAAGACGTTCTCTCCAGCGACCCAGGCATACGCAATACATACACATTCATACCGTTCAATCAGGGCACGTACCCACAGTCATACCATACAGTTTTTCACGTTCCCAGTAATGGTCTGCACTCCACACACCACCTCACAGCGCTTGTCTATGTCTTTCCCTACATGGAGCACGGTGCGGTCCATGTCCACTCCATTCTTCAGTCGGAACTCCGATGTAACCTACAGAGAAGAAAAGAAGGGGGGGGTGCAGCATTCAAAGCACATCAGCGCGCATAAACACGAAAAAGTTCTACTTACCACGTACCAGACTAGCTGCAGGAACATATAATACCACAGATCTGGACTATCCTTTTCGCATTTTTTTTTTTTCTGTGTACTATATCCTTCCTTTCTACCATACCAAAAATGCTTCATTTTATTTGTCCCCAAATTCGAGTTCCCTCTTCGTGCATTTGTTTCTCAATTAGTCGTATATTATGGGACAAAATACCATACCTTACATTCGGCAGATACCTTAAGCTACAGTCAACCATTTTCTAACAACTCTGGAAAAAGACAGGTGTGATGGATACAAATTTTCACCAATCCAAAATTCAGGAAAAGGGTCTGCATTATCTGTCTTCTATTGTTTGGGAATGACAGCCATTATTCAAAACCTTACCAACCTAGGCGATTGTTATGATGCTGATTCCATAATTCCTTTGAAAACCCTTTATTGTGAAAATGTCAGTATACAAATACGGGCCTACAACCGTATAGGCCGGCCACGGTGCAAGAGGCGTTGAGTATCATGAGCAACACTACCTTAACGCAAAAAATAAAAATAATCAATAATGAGGAGACCAGCATCAATAAGGTTGTTCGCATGCCCAGTCAGTACCCTCCCCATCCCCCGCCCGCCATGTGCAAAAAGATCGTATACATATCCCTTAACATCAATGCCAAGTAACCGGAACGCCATAAGGAGTTGTAGGTCCCTCCTACATCGGCGCCATTTTGGGGCGAGGTCGGGTGGGTCCAGGGTACAGTCTAAATGTTTCCACTAACTAGCGGCCGGACCAGAATCCCTTTCGGCAGTTCAAAAATTCTGAGTAACGCCAACAGAAAGAACAGACAGCATGAGCCGTGACTCGAAGGTGGGGAAAGCAAAGTTTTTCTTTTTCCTACCGGGTCATGCTGAGGTTCCACCGGAACTGATTCGAGTTGGTAGTCTACAGTGTCTCCTGGTAATTCAAACAGAAGCTGGCGTCAGCATGAGGGCACCACCATCTCGCAGCAACGCCGTGGTCCTTTCGGAGAGCGGGACAGCAGGCGTGTCTCTCTGCCGACGCCCTGAATCAGTCTCTCTCACGGCACCAAATGGGGACAATATGGCTGCCGCCCGGGGCAAGGACAAGTTAATGTGGAATGATCGAGCAATAGTGGCGGTTGCCCCCACCGGAAGTCCGCAGGAGTCGAAGGCTAATGACTCCCGTAGAATCTGCAAAGCTGAGAGGACGTCTTCAAGGGTGGGGCCCATGCCCGAGCAGGCAAGCTTCCGAGTTCCAAGGTAGCCCAGAGCCATCTTAGTGGACCAGGCCCGAATCCGAAGAGCCGGCCGCCATTTTGAGAGTCCTGTGGTAGCAGCAGTTCTCCACCACAACCACCGGAGTGGGTCCCCCGACCAACCAACTGCGGGGGCCCACTTCTTGGGTGGAACGCTAATGGAAACTTGGTGCAGAAAGGAACCTCCGCCTGGGTGGTCGTCCGGCAGGTGAAACGTTAATGGCTACCCTGCTGCAGCTGGCCGGCGAGTGAAACGCTAAGGGGCGCTCTCTCAGCTGGTCGGAGAGTGAAACGCTAAGGGGTGCTCTCTTCAGCTGGTCGGCGAGTGAAACGCTAAGGGGTGCTCTACTGCAACTGAAGAGCCTCCACCTGGGGAGGCCCGTTCGCGTCGCCTCCCCCCAGGGCACCCCACGCCGTCTTTCTATGCTGCATTTGTAGGATGGCCAGACCAGTGCAACAACTTGCTGGACACCACCTCAGTGCCGTCCGGATCTCGGCGCGCCGTGTTGCCTCCGGCCTATTCGCACAACAGTCCGCCACTGATGCCGCCTCACAGGCCGATGGATTTTGTGGGCGTGTTTATAGCCCAAAGCCGACTAAAAGACAGACCAATGCATCCCAGTGTTGCTACTCCGAGGAAGGAGGGGCATGGACTGTGTCAAGCGGACGGTGAATGCTTTGGGATGGATGTTGCGGCAGGCTGCCATGTAAATAGTTGTTGAAAAAGAATGTTTTAACGTGTTTACCCTGTTGGAGTGTTGCATATACCTACAAGTTTTTAAAGCGTTTTAATCATACTACTTTGTTGGAGTGTTGTGTTCTTGGGTTTGATTAGCTTCCTTTCTCTCCTTTATTTCTTCCTCTAACTTTCTGGCGACAAGGTGAGCTGCCTTTCGTAGTTCTTTTTCTGCCTTTATTTCTTCTCTCTTTTTCCGTTGCGTTGTTTCTTTGCGCCACATGCCGATACTGTCGAGCATAGGGGGCGTCGTTTATTGCTACGTAGAGCTATTTCTAGTGTTTCTATTTTATGGTCATCCAAGGATCCCATCAGTGGCCACTGACTTTCGGAGTCCTTCTTTGTATATTTATGCCATAGTTTGCTATAAGCTACAGCGACTAGTCCATATTTAGTAAACATGTCCTTATTAGGGGTGCCTTCCAGTGGAGCCGGATGGTTCATCTCTAATAAGCGGTCCGGGCAGAACCAACTACCAATCAGATAGGCATGACGGGTTACAACGGGGACAAAAGTCTGCACTACCTATCTTTTCACTGCTTGCAAAGACTAGACAGAATATCTCTATTCCACGTTATTTGTAAGCAGAGAATACCTCCAAAGAACCAATATCGAACAACCAGTGTTCGGACAATCAATCAATGGGGAGAAAAATAGGCACGACAGATTACCTACCCTTCACTATCTGCAAAGGGAGAGAGAGTATTTCTACTCTTCCCCGTTTGTAGGCAGTGAATATCTCAAAAAGAACAATCAAATAAGCAATACTAGTATTTTCAATCAATCAATAAATCGTTTCGCAATTTGTCGTGTTACACGACCTTACCCGGGCCGCATGGACAGTTTCTCGTCTTCCGCCTCCAGCGCCCGATCGTCCTCTACTCTCCGTATTTGCCGCGGCACTCCTGATGGTTCCCAGTCAGGACCGTAGATCACTCGAGAGAGGTCTGCTCGGAACCAGTGAAGTTCGAATTATCGGCTGCCAGACGAGGGTCTATCGGGCAGGAGCTCTTCCCGATCGTTGCAGTCGTTCACTCTGTCGTCGGGACCTCTCCCACTGGATCCACGTGTCGCTGATGGGCCCCACGTGGGGCGCCAATTGTTAAATGGTAGCGGCAGTTTCAGTCGATAACCTTTCAAGTATTGCCCGGCGGTAATCGCCTCTTATACCATTCGATGATTAACCAACAAAAGAGGCAGGTGCCGGAGACTGGAAGGCAGGAAACAAAGTTTTATTCCGTCGGAGCAGAACACGTCAGATCGGACAGCAAGGTATCGTCTCGAGGTGCTCTAACCACATCTCTGAGGCCTGGCCTCTTATACACAGGTTTATTGCTTTATTACACGTGATACATTCTTGTTGAGACTTTGATGTACAGAAAGACATCCTTGGAATCCCCACTTCAAGCTTGTTCCCACACATATCTACAGTAGAAGTCCCCACCCCACCCACAGTAGGAGATGGCTATCACACAGCTGGACATTCCGCCAATTCCCGGGGGTGTGTGCGACTGGTCGGGTCTCAGGGGGTGGGGGCCTTGATCTACTGTAATCCCTTTGATGTGAGGTGTTTCCCTTACAGTAGGGGCAATAAACTGCATCCGCATGGCTAGGTGATGGCCTGGGATCGGTTCGGACAATCGGGCGCAGAGGAAGGGGGTTATCAAAAGGATGTATGACCATGTATGAGATGAAAGGAGGTGTTGGTCAGGCGCGGGATGTGGTTCCATGGCAGGGTCGCGCAGAAGGAGAGGGTTTATGGCCCATGTATGAGAGAGCGGGGTGGCCGGCGCGCGGGGGATGTTTGCAGCGCCTGAGGGACGCGCTGGCGATCGGCAATGAGACCATGGTGCCTAAAATGGCCGTCGCGCGTTTACTGCGTGTGGCGCTTGGGGAGAGACAAGATGGCGCAGCTAATGTTCAGATACGAACTAAATTTCCACACATCAATACACCAGGCACATGTCACAGAGAGACATATTAGAACAAATGTGCTGTGTACAACAAGGCATAGTATGAATCCAACACATTGCACCTTTGTCATAGGGACATCATCCTCTGGGGAAGGGCAAAAGCAGTACGTGCCATTGAAAGTACACAGGTGGAATGAGGGCAACTACACAATCAATGATCCAGGCTCACACTGTGCATCACAAGGTACACCAGGATAATGTGCAGCACCTCTAAGCAGTCACATGCCACAGGCCACTGACGCAACCGCAGCAGAGTACACAGACACACACAGGCACAGGACATTCACCTGCCATTGCCAAATGCAGTAGGCCTGGGCGAAGCACTACGCTACGCTCGCGTAGTTTGCGAAGTTCGCGCTACTTCGCACTACGCGAACTGCACGTAGCACAGTGCGAACACGCGTAGCGTAGTGTTGCGTAGTGCTGCGGTCATTTTTTGCTTGCTCGCGGTCCTCAACGTCAAGTTGGCGACCGCGAGCAAGCAAAATGACATCCTGGCGAGACTTTTTCCTTGTTCGCGATCGCGAGCATGGAAAATAAACCTCCCGGCGAGATTCCCAACGCGAGGAGGTCAGGTTTCTCATTGCGAGGGGTCGCGTATGCTCGCGACCGCTCGCGATGAGAAACTACCAGTTCGCGTTGAGAAAGCTGCCGCTCGAGTAAAAATCTACTCGAGCAGCAGAAAACTACAGCTCGCACTGTGCAAGATGCCATTTTCAATGATTGCACAGTGCCGGTTGCTTGTCCGCACTGTGCAATCATTGAAAACAACATCTTGCACAGTGCGAACATGTTACTACGCAATTCGCGAAGTGCTACGCGTAGCTCGCGTAGTGCGAACTTCACTTTGCGTAGCTTCGCGAAGTGCTACTTCGCGAACTACGCCCACCCTTAAAATGCAGCGACAAACCTCACTCTGCACATGTGCCACTAGACGGGGGGGGCTCACAGGTGTGGGGCTGGCCCTGCATATCAGACACACAGCACTGCTCCCTGCTCACATCACATGGGCAGGGTATATCCATCCCTCATGCAGCCCGGGTGCCACACTCCACATATGCACCCACCCACATGACAGGGGACTTACACACACACCGATGTCCAGGGTACGAACACATCATGTGGACACTCTCAGCACAGGTACACAGAACTAATATACATCTGTGGGTACAGTCACCTGTCACACTGGGCTGATCACATAATAAAATGAGGACTGTAGAGGCTACATTCCCAGGAGGACAAGACAGGCAGAATGTGGCATGCACCATGCAGTGATTGTCACAGTAAACACAATGCAAGTGAGGACGGCAGACATGCACCACAGCATGCTCTGGCTGGGAGACATCAGGCATTCCCCCCCCGGGACCCTCCCTACAGTACATAGCATGTGTGCCACACCTGGACACAATGCCAGAAGTCACAGTCACAAAAAAGGGACACAGTCTGTGCCAGTGGACTCTGCACTCACCTGATACCCTGGTCGCCCATACAGCATGGGGTACTGTGGGAGGATCACATCCAGCAAAGCCAGGTTCTCCTCCAGGGCGAAAGGCTGTGACCTCTCCACAGACCTTGACATGGTTCCAGGGAATCAGTAGCAGCAGCTGGGTCGTGGAATACAGAGATGTGCAGGCAAGTGCTCCCTCATGGGACCTGGCTGCCTTATATCTGCCTTGCTGGCCTGTTTCATGCACAGGAGTACAGAGTGATTGGTCACTCACATTTGCATCCTATGTTTCCTCCAATCCCTTCAAACCTAGCACAGTCAGTGGGTTCTTATTGTGTTTTTTTCTTCAGCATGATGTCAACTCCACAAACACATTGCAACAAAGTAGATTCATTCCAACTGACTTCTGCTGTGCACCTTCCAGAACAAATTCAAACTTTAAACTTGGTCTCCATGACAACCAGCATGCATGTAGGCCTTTATACTTGTCCCTCATGTGTCCCCTATGTAATTTGGAGCTTCACACACAGGTACGGTGCGTTCCGGGGCCCTAGGGCACCCCAAATGCATATCAACGGCCCGTACAGGCGTGTGTACGGTCCGTACCACCATGAGTACGCATACGCGAGAACACCCGTAGTGGTACGGAGCGTACACACGCGTGTACGGCCCGTCTCACTATGGGTGTTCTCGCGTATGCGTACCCATAGTGATACAGACTGTACACACGCCTGTACGCTCACTATCACTATGGGTGTTCTCGCGTATGCGTACTCATGGTGGTACGGAGCGTACACACGCCTGTACGCTCACTATCACTATGGGTGTTCTCGCGTATGCGTACTCATAGTGATAGTGAGCGTACAGGCGTGTGTACGCTCCGTATCACTATGGGTACGCATACGCGCGAACACCCATAGTGATAGTGAGCGTACAGGCGTGTGTACGCTCCGTACCACCATGAGTACGCATACGCGAGAACACCCATAGTGATAGTGAGCGTACAGGCGTGTGTACGCTCCGTACCACTATGGGTGTTCTCGCGTATGCGTACCCATAGTGATACGGACCGTACACACGCCTGTACGCTCACTATCACTATGGGTGTTCTCGCGTATGCGTACCCATAGTGATACGGACCGTACACACGCCTGTACGCTCACTATCACTATGGGTGTTCTCGCGTATGTGTACCCATAGTGATACGAACCGTACACACGCCTGTACGCTCACTATCACTATGGGTACACATACGGCAGCACTCCCATAGTGATACGGGAACGTACACAGGCCCTCTTTGTGAAAGTACGGTGCTTTTCACACATCACAGTGGTGACAGGCAGCACACAGGAAGGAATAGGGCTGACATACTTGTCCATGGATGGACATCAAGGCATTGTCTGGGCAGTACTACATGTGTGGGGCACAGGTGTGAAAGGCTGTGATGTGGCACATTACTCCTGAGTCGAAAAGGCACCAGATGTATGATGAGATGTGTACACATGTAATGTGTGACGGTGCAATGTGTGCCAGGCATGCCCTTGACTCCTTTGACATGTGTGCATGTCGTACTGCACACTTGGGATGGGCGTCACTGGCATGGCACAGACAACAACACACGCAAGTGTCCCCTGAGGCCCGGTACAGGGGTCACCACACCTGACATGTCACTACCCACGGTGCACGATGTGACTATGTCATGTATGTGTGGGGGGTTCCCATTAGGTTGATGTTGGAGCTCCCTCAAAAGCAGCAGCTGTTACAGCAACCAACATGTGTCTGTGTGTAGATTGACATGGCACACTGTTCCGCACACCATGCCACATGTGGTATCGGATGTGAGGTGCGTATGTATGCATGGGACGTGGAGTAGCGTAACAAGGACATGTCTGCATCCTCTCTATGAATGTGTGGTGAGTCATCACATGTACACCTTCATGGCAAGGTGTGTGGGCTGTCCTAGTGTAATGTCATGTGACCTGTGGCTCTAGTGTTCCGCTACCAGTATCTCCAATCGACATCGTACTTCTGCTGATGTGTGGATGTATGTCACTCCTGTGTTGCGTCTGGCTGTTCACTTACACTGGGACACAGCTAATCCCATGCCATGGCATGTGGAGGTTCACAATCTCCGTGTGTAGCTGGGTCTTGGTAGGAGTGTCACCTGGCAGCCATACGTGTCCAGGGCATGTGGCACATACCTGACTCCGTATGTAGCATATGTGTATTGACAGATTAACATGTGCTCAGTACAAATAAATTGTTGTTGTGGTGCACTCACTCTTCCTTGTCACTTCCAAATTACTGCAGAGCGCCGCCTCTTCCCCGACCAATTCCGGACTTGGCTGCCATGCGGGAGAATGACTGTATCCCGTGCTACCGCTTCCCCCAACCGTTGATTCTGGAGTTGACGGCGAGACTGGCACCACACCTGCAACCGCTGCACAGGTATCCTACGGCACTGACACCCAAGCTGAAGATAATGGCAGCCCTACATTTTCTTGCCACGGGTACCTTTCAAAATACTATAGCTCATGTTGGTGGCATGTCCCAGAGCATGTTCTGCCGTGTGCTGCATGATTTCTTAGAGGCCATGTTGATTCACCTGGATGACTTCATCCATTTCCCAACCCCTGAAATGTTGACTGGGGTCAAGCGTGGATTCTATGCCCTGGGAGGGATGCCCCATGTCATTGGGTCCATAGATGGGACACATGTGGCTTTGGTACCACCACAGGCACAGGAGGTAGCGTACAGGAATCGCAAGCACTACCACTCCATCAATGCCCTTGTGGTGTGTCTGTCCAACATGGTGATTTCACATGTCTGTGCTCGTTTTTCAGGATCAGCACACGATGCCTACATCATGAGGCATAGCAGGATGCCTGAAATGATGACGCAGCTGCACAACGAACGAGCATGTGTTGTTGGTGGATACAGTCTGTCTGTCCTGTATTTTGCGTAGACTTCCAGCAGGACCGCTTCTCCTGTCCTACTTATGTCCATGTGCTTTCCATGTAGGGGACGCTGGCTATCCCAACATGCCATGGCTGATCACACCTCTCCGCAACCCCATCACGCCGGCCCAGCTCCGCTACAACACCGCCCATGGCCGGACAAGGCGAGTGATAGAGAGGACGTTTGGCCTCCTGAAGAGCCGATTCCGATGCCTCCACAAGACCGGCGGCGTGCTCCCATATGCCCCGGCGAAGGTCTGAAAAATCTTCATGGTCTGCTGCATGCTGCACAACATGGCAGTTGAGAAAGCTGTGCCACTCATCCTGGATCAAGATGATCAGGACCATCCACCCGTGGAGGACCAAGGTCTTGGCAATGGGGCTAGTGATGTGGAGGACGTGGTTCCGCAAGAGGACATCCGGACTCGGCTCATACGCGACTTCTTTGCTTAGTGGTGAGTACCAGTGTCTGTGTGTGCACGCATTGGTCACCGTGTGGCATGTGTTGCGATGTGTGTGTCCATCTGCATGTATGCCACGTGAGTCAGAGGTGTGTGTGGATGTGTCACTGGAGTGATGGTGGCAGTGATGTGTATTTCCCCAGTCATAATTGTGACCTGGCATGTTGTCATCCTTACATGTGTCGAGTACATGCACATGCAAGTGGCTGTGCTTTTTGTGGCTGACTTCTTGTGTGTCTCTCATCCCCAGGTACTTTGGCATGCCGTCTGCTGGTTGCATTTTTGTGGCACTGCTATTCCTCATGGACACGTCATCGTGTGCTGACTCAGCGTTACACGCACGGACAAGTTTGGAAGTCTCCTTAGGGTAAGGGATGCATCAGGGGTGTATTGGGTGTTGCAGTTGTTCACGATGTATGCACACTGCCCCTGTCGATGTTTGGTTCCTCTGCAGACATGTCGCATCACCATGGTACACATTACATGCAGCTGGGTACACCTGAATAGATGGTCAGACTTGTTGACAGTCATCAGTGATGGGATTGTGGAATGTGATGATGGCATCAATGTGTGTTACACTGCCCTCGGACACATACGGTTTGCCTTGGCTTGACATGCTGTGGGACTTCCACATCAGCGGATCAATGGTGTATGGCAGTCTCTCCGTGAGCAGCAGGGGGTGTTTAGCTGTTAGCCGACACTTGTGTGCCAGTTCCATGGCTATCACGCATTTGGGCTGCAGAAGGGGGGTTCCAGTGTTGGACCCACATGTTACTCCGCATGACCCGTTCATGTGTACTCCGAGTTGCCTCTGCAATCCCGAATACATGACTAATAAAGGTGTCCCTATGCCTCCAAGGTGCCTCTTCTCAGTCAATGCTGGTGTGTTGCCACGGTGCATCCGGCATGTCTTGCATGGTTTTCCGTGATAGTGGCTATGTGTCTATGTGTAGAGTAGCAAGATGCAAGCTGTTTGTGTGGGATTAGACTCTGTATTGTGCATGTAGTCAATGACTGTGTGGGTATTGTGACATGTGCCATCCCCATGCATCCAACGTTGGCCAGGCCACCATTCACTGCATCCACCTGACTCAAGCATGGTTCTGCCACCTGTCCACACATACCTGGGTGCCCCACAGGACACTCCACATGATCCCTGACCTCTGCGCATGGCTGTCGCTGTACTCAATATGTCTGTCGGCACGGTTGTGCGGCCACCCCCTCAGCTGGTTGGGCCCATCACGGGTGTGTATGGTGCTCCATGTCTGTCTTGCCTAATACAATGTGACCCATGTGTGTCCTGTGCCAGACTCAGGCCCCAGGGTGTGGATGGTTGCAGTCAAATGAGAACTCAGGCATAGTTTGACTTTACAAGACACATGTAAGGTAATAATGCAATCAGTAGGCATCTTCTCTTTATGGTGTGACTTTTTTATTTTGGTTGGGGTAGGGGGGGGGGGTTTGACATGAGGGGCTTTCCGGGTGTGTGGAATCCAAAGTTCACTAGGGGAGTTGGTGTCCTTGCCATTTGAAATCCTCAGAGTCCATGCCACAGTCTTTGTCAACATTGGTCAGACAGTGACCAGCAAGTCCATGTGGCAGAGACTGTCTTTTGATGCTGTGCTGCTGTTGCTCCAGTGGGCCAGGTGCCAGGCCAGGTGTCCTGGGAGATGGTGCTGTTGCGCCGACCCTCACGGTCTTTTCCGTGGACGACCCGCCCTCCTGCGGGGACCCTCAGAAGCAGGCCGTGACGATGTTTGGGATGCTCCGTCGGATGTCTCCTCCTCCTCCTCATCCCTCCCTGTGGGTGGTGATGTTCTACGCCTTCTGGCACAGGGAGGATTGCCCATGTTGTCGGCCATCCGACGGAGTGTACTGTGAATTCCCGTGAACACCGTCACAAGCTCAGCCTGTCTGTCCTCCATCCTCCGTTGGTGTTGCAGTAGACAGGCATGTTGCTCCGCATGTTGCTGGGCCTGCTGGGTCTTGATCTCATCGAGGGTCCCCTTCATATCGTTGAGGGTGGACACAACCTGGGCCATGCCCGTGGTGTCCTGCCGGTATGTGTCCAGGATGTTTCGGACATGGGAATATACCGGTTCCCCAGCCAACCGGTCAGGCTCGCGCCTCCGCTGTCCTCCACTCCCACCACCCCTGCCCACTTGCACCTGGCCTGCCCTTGTGGGCACATCGGGTCTCCTGGACCCCTGAGGGGTGGCATTTGCGTTGTCGCCTGCCTCCTCCTGGGTGCCCGGGACACTGTGTCCCTCCTGGCCAGCCTGGCTGCATTGTGGTAGTGGGGCAGGGATCCTGGGTGTCTCCTGGGATGTGGCAGGAGTCGGGGTGGTGGTTGGCCCAGTTGTACCTGACGCAGGTGCTGCAGGTCATTGGACACCAGAGGGGCCAGGTTGGTCGGGTCGGGTTCGTCCACAGAGTGGTGAGAGTCGTCGCTGCCGGTGGCTCCGTCATCCCGCCGAGCCGGGTCCTGTGAGTCTTCCCCCCCAGTGTTGGGGGATGATCCACGACGTTGACCTGTGTGTGAGAGAGACAATGTTAATTTTGTTCCATGCAACATCCATGTTTCATTGTTTTCAAAGTTGGCACATTTCCTCGGGGAATTTGGATATGTCTTGCATTCCACTGACAGTGCACTTGTGCATGGGTATGTCCCTTGGCCACAGCTTTTGAGACTTTACCTATGTGTGGCACAGTCTTACTTGCTGCGTCAATTGTGACAGCAGTCAGCAGTGGAGTGGGCAGGTGTGGCGAGCCATGCATTGGCGCCTTCCGTGTAGCACTGTACGTGTGCAAATGGAGTGGTTCCACACACTTATATGATGCAGGTAGCTGTCGTTGTGCTCGTGCACAGGTTGTGACATGGCCCTGTGTTTTGCCATGGAGAAGAGGGGGGGTTCTGGCACTGGCCACCCTTGTCTACATGCACGCAGTCCACCTGCTGAGGAGCAGACATCCCCACACCCCACAAGGCTGATTTGCTCTCCCTGTGTGTCCCTTTCTCGCTCCCTCTCTGTCCCCCTCTCCCTCACTCCGTGTGTCAGCCTCCTCTCTCTGTCCGTCTCCCTGTGTCTCCCTCCCTCTCTGTCCCCCTCTCCCTCCCTCCGTGTGTCAGCCTCCTCCCTCTGTCCGTCTCCCTGTGTCTCCCTCTCTGTCCCCCTCTCCCTCCCTCTGTGTGTCACCCTCTGTCACCTCAGCTCAGCTTCCTGGGCACAGACTGTTAGCAGATCTTTGGATGGCCCTTGGATTGTTGATGTGAGTTTGTTTCTGATCTCCAGGCACCCATTGGGTGTAGTGTGTGTGTCTGCACTGCTGCTGTGGTGGTGTGTGCTGCCACTCTTTCACAGTGTTGGCTGTTCATTAGCTGCTGTCATGTGCAAGAACGTGCCGTCACCCCCATGTGTTGATGCAAGGCGTCCGCCATTTGCTGGCGAGTCTTTCCTGTGTGGGGACACACTGTTTGTCTGGCTGTGACCTAGGCCATATGGGCAGAGGGCATTGTTGTCTGCTTCTGAGTAGCACTATGTGATTTTTGGGGCCCACACTCCCGCCATCCGGGTTACCGTGTCTTGTGTTGGTGTTTTCTGTGGCCTGTGACTTGACATTGTCCAGCTGGGTGCATGGGGCATGGTGGCGCTAGTGGCATGTGCGTGTTCATGGAGTGTGGTTGAGTCATGCGATAGCTTGGGGTGGTTGCGTGCCTGTTTGTGAGTTTGGTTGTGGATGACGTTCCCCCCATGTGAGGTGAGTTGTTTGTGTACTCACCCGGGTCTCGGAGTCCGTCTAATCCGTCCACTGCCACCACCGGCAGTATGGCCATCACCCTCTCCTCCCAGGGATGGTATTGTACGCGTCTGCGGGGCGGCCCTCCTCCAGTGACGTTGGCCTGGTTGTGTTCGTCCGTCATTTTGGCTCGGACCCTCCTCCGCAGATCGTACCACCTGGCTTGGCATTCATGCCTGGTCCTTCTGGTGTCCGCAACAGCATTCACAGCATCGACGATGGTCTGTCACATGGATGTTTTTTCAGAAATGGTGGTCTGTCTGACCAATGTTCCAAAGAGGTGTGGCTCAACTCTGAGGATTTCATCGACAAGGACCTCCAACTCTCGGCTAGTGAACTTTGGATTCTTGTTAGTGGGCATGGTGAGGGGTGTGGGTGTGGATGGTGGGTGGGGGGTGTGTGGATGGTTGTGGGTGTGTGGGTGTGGTTGTGCAGGTGTGTGTGAATGTGATGTGGGGGTGTTTGTGAAGGTGTGTGTGTGAAGGTGTGCAAGTGTAAGGTGTGGTAAAGCTTCTAGTATGGTGCTGTAGGTTGTCTGTGGGGTCTGGCAGCAGTGAGTCTGTTGCAAATGCTCATGGTTTGTGTGTGTGGGCCCTTTTTATTGGTCCATTGGTGGGTGTGGCTGTGTTTGAACTTTGGGTGGGTGTGTTATAAGGAGTGGTTGTGTTTTGGGCCTCTGTTTTGGATTTTGGCAGTTGCAGGTCAGTGATTGTGTTGTTTTTGCCCGGATGAGATTGGCATCTGTTTTTCCGCTGTGCTGCAAGGTCCCTCTGGCTGTGTGCCTAGTCTGGGGTGACCAGTGTGCACCTGTCCTGTGGCTGGTTGGTTGGTTGCCGTGGGTAATACTGCTGGGGGCTTGCCTTTCCTTCTAGTGGGTGTGTTGGATTGTTCGTGTCTCCCGGCTTTTCCTCCAAACTAGTTTGTAGTGCCTCCCTGCTTCCGTACCCTGGCAGGCCGCCTTGGTTCCGCCGGCTTTGGGTCAGGGGAGGGACATTTGCCGTTGGCACTTGGGTCTTCGTTCCTGCTTCTTTTTGCTGGTTACGTTCCTGCACGTCCCCGTTGGTCCATGTCTTCTGCGTTTTTTGGGGGTCCGCTGTGATCTCTGAGCCTTTCTGGTTCCTGCCGACCGGGCTATTTCCTGTGATCACCTGGGTGTGGGTTGCCCTAGGGGCTGTTCAGGCGCCTCTTTTACATGGTTTACCGCTTTGGTTTGTGGATGTGGAGGGTTGCTCTGCGGTTTCCTTGACCTGCGGGCCTCTTGGTGGCTTCTCTCTCTAGGACTTGTTCCAGCGTTCTGTTTCAGTGGGATGGGAGTCCGGTTTTCTGGTGCCTCCGGCCTGGCCTGTTCCTTTAGTCCCCCTGTTATGAACATAGGATGAGAATATTTTTGTAATCAATATGTTGGTTGCAATATTTATGTATCGCAATATTTTGTGGTCGATATTCTGTCAGCGAACCCTCACCAGGGCAGATATGACCAACCGGCTGATTAAACTTTGGTCCTGGTCCCTCAGCCATTTCAGGTACGAAATGGGTCCCACGGAAATGCATTACAAGTATCTGTATGCAGTAAATGTTATTAGTCTCATAGGAAAGCATTACACGTAAAGACGCAATGTATTTTATGTTTGACTTACCTGCTAAAATCAATAACACAAAGTACATACCTATATACGAAGTTTGTGGTATCTAAATTGATACAAATGCTTAGCAATACCCTCAGATAAGCCTAAACTTCCCACCCACACTGCCACAAAATAGAGCATGTAGTGGTCGTCATTTGAACCCTGTAAAGCAAGAAGGGTCATCTTCACTCTACACATTATACCTTACTTTGGTGCACTATATAGAGATCCGGGTCCCTACAATGCCAAATCAAAATAGGTTTAATATTTTCCTAATATTGACTTGTAGATTAATTAAGGCTCTTCACAAGGAGGAGGGAGCATGTCCGACTTCAAAAGCACCATAGGTAACACATCCAGAACCTTACGACGTCTGTGCGACATCCCTAAGTCAGCCAGAATAATCGCCCCGTCTTCAATAGTGATTTTCCATGTAATTTCCAAAGCACAATTCCTTGATTTAATGATGGCTACATTGTGACATTGTGGCCCTGACCTAATAGTAGTACAGAAATACTAGGTCTATTTGATTTTTAAATACATTTTTACAAAGTCTAAGGAACAGCCCTGGACACTGATCATGTCATCCTGTGGAGTGTGTTATTAACCCCCTAAGTAGTTATCCAGATGTCTTGGAACCCATCCTTGTTTGCCTGTACTTACACTGAAACCCTTTAAAACGTTTTTAACATCTGAACCCTTGGATGACCATAAAAAACATGCAAAGTATATTTGTAACATTATTATTACTATTGCTATACCACTAATCTACTTCAAGATGAAGTCCTTGAATGTGCTCCTTAATGAAAAAGAGAAAACTTTTACAAAAGGTAGAAAAATATAATGCGGTAGCACTGTACATCGGGTAATGAGTTTTACAATAAAGGGGCCGATTCCGATCCGGGTCGGACAGCACTCCGACCAAGCCAGATCCGGAGTGTTTTCCAAACGAGCCAGAGTCCTGCAGTCCGACCGAGCGAGCACGATGCGGCCGTATGCTGTCGGACTCGGTTCGGTCGAACTCCCATAGAAGTCAATGGGAGCCGGTCGTACGACGCGTACATGGGCTCCCATTGACTGAATGGGTACGTCGCGGACAAGTGCGCCCCCTACAGTGGGTACGCGTCGGTGCCATCCGCAACGTACATGCCTGTGTTGGGGAGACCCATGGATCTCTCCCTGTGTCCGAGTTGTAAGACTGCGGGTGACGGGGTGTCCGACGCGGACCCCCGAAGTCCAACTCCGGGAGCTATTGCGAGCCGGACGCTCAGACTCGATCCGGCTGTCCGAATCGAGCATCATACTAGCTCGGTCGTGTAACGTCTCCATTGCGCGCCACGGTTTGCTTGTGACCAAGTTGTACCGAGCGGTTCAGAACCGGAAAAGATTCGGACGGAGATTTCACGCTTGTTCGCATCGTACTTCGACATCCAGACCCGTGTACGACTCGGACGGAAAATAAGCCATTCGAATCGGATCTGCTAATGCCGTAACCTGATTCGGTGCCCTTCCGACCGAGATCAGAATCACCCCTACGTGGTATACCATATACAGAGCAAGCTTCTGCCAACATCCAACTTTTTAAATAGGACCACACTCTGCTCTGGAGATTTTTCTAAATATACACTAGCGAAAAGCAAAAATACTGCTGTTCAGTTTCATATTGTCATGGGAACCCTAGGTCGTTTGGGCAGGTCATATGGTGCAGAGCCAGAACATCGTGGTAAAAATATTGTTGGTCAAGAATATCAAAAGAAAAATATCGTGGTGCAGAATATCAATTTTGTGTATTTAATATAAATGTAAAACATATCGAAGTGTTTAATATAGTTTGCATAAATATAGATGTTAAAAATATCTTTTTGTTTTATTAATGTTATGTATTTTAGTATATATGTTATGTTTGTGATGCATGTATTTTTTGTATAAGAGTTGTTTGTATTTTTATTATGTGTGTTAAAATTTTAGTACTTATTTAATTATTTTTGGTTTGAATTTTGCATTTTTTGTTCCGTTGCTGGTTGTGGGTTTATAGGAGAATAGGGTGGGAAGTAATTCAATTAATTAAGATTTATTGATTATTTATAGTAGTCATTTTTTTCAATTCGAATTTTGCGTTTTGTAGTACTGTAGCAGGTTCTGGGTTTATAGGGGAATAGGGTAGGAAGTAATTTAATTATAGTAAATTTATTGTTTCACTCATTTGTTGAATTTAGATGTGTTAAATGTGTAAATTACTTTATTAATTATTTAATCATTAGTTAATTTTAATTAATTAATTGGCAATTTATATTAATTGTGTGAATATTTTGAGGTGTGTTGTGTTTATAGGTGAAAATGGTGAGAAGAGTGGGAAGTAGTTTAATTTTAATTGATAAATTAGTTAACTATTTTGAAATAATTAGTAATTAATTATGGTAATTGTGCAATTAATGTTAGGTGTGTTGTGGTGTGGTGTTTATAGGTGTAAATGATGGGAAGGGTGAAAAGTAATTTATTTTTAATTTATGAATCAATAATTAGTTAATAAAAATTAATAAGTAATTTTGGTAATTGTTTAATTTATTTTCGTTGTGTTGTGCATATTATAGTGTTAAAGAATGTGCATTCAACGAATGTTTATTAATCTTTTTTTATACTAATTAGTAAAATTATTAATTACGTTAAAATTTGAAAGACAAAAACACAATTAAAACATAAACGTATTTATTTTGTTCCCAACCATATAACACCACCACTTTCCCTATGGTTGCACTCACTGGAGTGAGAATAGTAATTTTTACCCTTCTGCTATCCAACATTTTCTCTACTGTTGCACTTGCTGGAGTTGGAATAGTCATTTTTTCCCTTCCACTATCCAACACTTTCCCTACTGTTGCACTCACTGGAGTGGGGATAGTAAGTTTTACCCCTGTGTTTTCAAACACTTTTCCTACTGTTGCAGTCACTGGAGTGGGAATAGTAATTTTTACCCCTACGCTATCCAACATTTTCCCCACGGTTGCAGTATTTGGAGATGGAATAGTAATTTTTACCCCTCCGCTATCCAACATTTTCCCTACTGTTGTATTTATTTTACTGTGAAATGTATGTTGTAATTATTTTTATAACAGTTAAATGTTAGAATTACTTATAAAATGGTATTTTTCAATTTTAAATTATTGATATAAGAATTAATTTTGTTTATGTAATTTAAAAAAGTTTACAAATTCAATAAAGATAATTGTTAAATTATTTTTAAGTAAATATATGTATAAATTGTTTGTGTGTTTATATTTTTTAAATTAAGTTTATTTGTAATATTTAGTTAAAATGTCAATTAAATTTAATTAGCTTGGTTAAAAATAATATTCATATTTAATACATTATATTTTATGTTATATATATTATAAAAAATCTATATTATTTACATCTATATTTTTGTACTTACCTGTTCAAGTTTTTGGTAGTCGATATTTTTGTATTCAATATTTTTACTGCGATATTTATCGATATGTTTTACATCGAATTTTTATCAGTGAACGGGTCATATTCTTCCTCCTTGGACCATTCTGTAGCTTTCAGCTCCCTATGCAACAGCTTAAACATTCCGACATATAATCCTTGCCAGATCTTTTCTGTGGTGGACAACAGATTGTGTGTCCCCATCTGTTTTGTCACCATGTATGACAACTTTTTTCAAATCCTTTCTTTCTTTGAACTCCGCTATTTTGACCGTACCTTTCTACCTCTCCTCACAATATGTTCCACAGCATCAGTTCCCGTGTTTGAACTTGCTCCCTCGTTGTTCTCCTGCTGACTTACCTGTCCGTGCACAAGATCCTCCATCTCTTTGTGCAGCCTCCTTTTTTTGTGTACCTTCTACTTTTGTATCAGACCTTCGCTCCTCCGTGCCTAACCCAGTGTCCTTAACATACCAGTACATCTGTAGACATGTTGTTTACTACTTTCCATTCCCAGCCTCCACCCCAATTGAAAACATAACAGTGGCAGAGAAAGTGGCACTTACATCCTTACCTGGCCTTAAAGTCAGTACCCGCTCCGTAGTCTGCTGCCTTGCTGCTGTTGCCTTGCCAGTAGAAGTCACCTGCCCGCCAACCTTGTGTCAGTGGATCTGACCAATACTGTGTCTTAAACCTGTAAAACACTAGGTGGACACTGATTAACAAATCCAGCCCCCACCACCCACTGACCTTCCTGCCCCTTGCTGCCACCACCTCTGACACGCCTTATCAACTACATCACTGCCCAAGACCTCGTCCTCCTCCAGGCGCTCCTTCTCATAGACAAAGTCCATACAACCTACCAATTCATCTGCCCTTTGCGTAATCAGCGTGTGGTGGTACCTCCACCAGATATTGCACATTATACACCACCTCGGGTCTACCCGCCCCCAAGTCACCTCCACTGGCCATTGTACATGCAGACCTTGCAGCAACTTTCAAGCCACTCTTGCATCCTCAGATGTACCCTCCAACCACTGATCTTCACATCCTACTTTTCTGATATGCCAATCCTCTTGGGAAGACCCTTCCACTACCACACATCTCTCATCTGACATCGCTACACTCAGTGCCTAAAACAGAGATCACCCTTTCCACTCCTGCTTGCTTCTGAATCACTATAAACCAAAGGAGGGACAAAGAGCAGATATAATTGGTCCAGCATTAGAGCTCCTAAATGGACATCTAGCACAAAAAGAAGGTGCAGTTCCTCAATGGGGGTGGGAGGGATGTGAAGGATGTCAGAAGGAACTGGCTGGTAGATAAGTGGGATTCTGGGGGAAGCGAGTGATCAGATCTGAATCCCCTCACACACCCAGAAGGGTCTCATGCTTCAGCATTGGTCTGCTCCGCGGCGGGCCGATCCAGCAATGCCTGACAGGCCCCTCAGTGGGGGCTCTTTAGCATCGATCTTTTGTTCTTAGCCATATTGATGAATTCAAGTGAGGGGCTGTAAGTGTATGGTGGTGTGTAGGTGACTAAGTCTAAAAAATTGCATCAATGCTTGGTACACCTTGGTTTAGGCTCTCATGAGGAGTTGGAGATAGAAGGCTAACCTTTGGATCAAAATTAGGGTGTCCCAAAAGTCTCATGGTGGGAGTGAGCAAAAGAAAGAGTTTGCTATTCCCTCAACTAGAAAGATGTGGAACGGTCTAAGAAAAAAAAAGTAAAGAGTCTTCTAAAGTTCCACAAAAAACCTGTTCCGGAGGGTGGGACCAGAGGCACGTCACAATCCCAGGGTGGGTACCATAGTAAGAACTGGGATTTCAAAAAGGCTGATGTTTCAAATCTAAAGACCAACGGACACCTAACTTGGGGCTGTTCATGTTCCACAAAGGCTTCCACTAGTGCACCCCCAATTACCACTGAGGGATTCAGATGGGATTCTTGGTGTGCACTGACCAGGTCAGAGAGCACACTGCAGCTACCTTAATCACAGAGGGCAGGGTTGAGGCAACTGCCCTGGCTGTCTGGCCCAGTAACATGGGGAAATGTAGACAACATCCACATGTCAATGGGGTTAGAGTAGAAGCCTTGAGGGATATAGGTAAAAGGGTCACCAAGGCGACTAAAAGAACTGCTATCCCCAGAGCAGTATTTGGCTGGACAAACTTAACCAGTCACCAATGCTGATAACTATACTAAAGTTCATGTCATGGCTATGGTGTCCTTAATGTGGGGAGGGGTTACTGGCCATAAAAAGGTAGTTGGGTCCTCTGCCATCCCATTACAGTGTCTGCTAGGGAATGACCTGGAGCCCACAGAATGGGCCGAAGTAGAGCCAAGATTCCAAGCAACTATGCTGGGAATACCTGAATGAGTGTGTGTAAAAACAAGGAGAACAGAGCAAAACCCAGGGCGTTGAAACAGGAGTTGTAGCCTGAAATAATGCCCCAACCGTCCAAGAGAAAAGGTAAAAATGTTTGGAAACCTAATTCAGAGCAGCCACAAGTTCAGTTCTCCTATCCTCTCCTCTGGGAGAAGACCTGTCAGCCCTAGAGGGAACTGAGCCCTGGGTACCCAGGCCTTCCTCTAGGGAAGAGCAGTGCCATAGACAAAGAACCCGAGACTGCACGCTGCCGAACAGGGAAAGGGATATGTCAGTAGCTCCCACAAAACCTATTGGGAGGAGGGGCTGCCCCTCAGTAATACAGATTTCTCACTCTCATTGGACCATGACATCCCCTTAGCTGGGCATCTTGGCCAGGCAAAGACTTGGAGTAGGAAAGTTGCCCACTTATACTGCCCAAACATGCCCCAGAAAGTGAAGGAGTTTTGCAACACTTGTCTTACCCGTGAAGCCAGTGGCAAAACAGGTACCCACCCAAAGAACCCCTTAATTCCACTTCCAGTGGTTGGGGTTCCCTTTGAAAAGGTAAATCATCAACAATCAGATTTATACTGTTGCTGGTGGATAATACCACCAGGTATCCTGAAGCAATTCCTTTTGGGACAGTTACTGCTCCTGCTGGTGACAGGTCCCTAATCAGTATCTTTACTGGAGTGGGCTTTCCTAAGGAGGTGGTGTCAGACAGAGGTAGTAACTAATCTGGCCACATAAAACCCATGTGGGCTGAGACTGGGTTGACATAAGTTTACAATCCCATGTCACACACAAACCAATGGTCTAGTTGAACAATTCAACAAGACCATGAAAGGTATGATAATGGGGGTGGGGAGGGGGAGGGTTTGCCTGGTCTCAAGATGGCCGCTTTCTAGGTGTGCTCTGTATGCCATTGTAACTATCCGGCAGGAATCGGGCAACATCCAAGCAACAAATTACATGCTCGCTGCCGCTCTGTAAAGCACTTGAGGTTCATTGCCCATCGGCGTGCTGATCGTGTCTGTCCGAGTTGCTGGTGGACGGGGCAGCGCTGCGGCCTCCAAGGGCCTAGTGAAGACGAGTGCTGCAGTCTATTACCGGCTGAGACGTGGGAGCACGGACACCAGTAGTCTCAGGGCCTGTGGCCTGTACTGACCTCCGCTGGTGAGCGGAGCACATACCTTGCTCTGATGGCATCCTTGGGGCTGGCGGCATCTGGCTCGTTGCTGACCGGTCTTGGCACGGACAAGCTGCTTGTGCGGCGAGGTGTGGCTTCCTCCTATTCATGGCTGCCCTGTAGCCCAAAACCGCAACCTTGTGCCCGCGTTGGACGTGAGCGATCTTTGTGCCAAACCGGTGGACGGCGGGTGGTGCTGGGTCCTGGTTGTCAGCGGCTGGGCAATATCCACGAGGGTGTGACGTTGCCCAGATCGAGCGCGCTCCTGCTGGCAGACAGGGAGTGCACTGCGAGTCGTCAGCGGACGGCCCCCAGCCGCCTCTCTGACAGCAATTGCAGCGATAGCAACTTGGACCCTGTTATACTTGTTCCGGATTGCTGATGAGGCCTGGTGAGACTGCTAGGGATCGGTGAGTGGGGACTTAAATTGCTGGCCAGCGGATGAGGGACATGTTTAGACGTTATCGCTGCACACAGAGGGCCTTGTTACTCTGTCCTGTCTGGCACCAGAAGATAGACTGGGGAGTTCCCATGCCCACTATCAACTGCTGTGATCTACTAACGACTCCGGGGTTGGTCTTTCCCCCTATGGTTTTCTCCTGTTGGTATCCCTGCTGTGCTACCCGTGTAGGCTTTTATTAAGCAGAGGACTCTTGCCTGGACCTGATTGATTTGTGGACCCTTGCTGACGTGGGCAGAGTACTACGAGACTGGAAGCCTTGTGGCAGCTGTGGTGGGGCTTGGACATTTAAAGACTATTGGCAAGATGGACAAATCACAGTCCAAGCTGCAGTTTGAGCAGCGCAAGTAGAAACAGAGGGATATAGGCGCTGACAAGTCTCCCGATGTGCAGAGTGGTAACACCAAGGAGTCTGAAGGTGATATCTGTCAAATTGTGAGGGCAAGGCAGAAAAGCTTGTCTACGATAAATGGCAAAAGTGACTCTCTGGCCTACAGGATGGACCGCATGTCTGGGCATAGTGAGCACCTAAATATGGTGGAGAGACTGGTGTTCGAAGCTGAAGACGCTGAGATGGAAACAATTAATGCCCAGAAACAGATGGGGAAGCTCATTACAGTCCTGCAGGACAAGGGAGAGGATTTGGAGGCTAGATCAAGGAGATGTAATATCCGCATCACAGGCCTTCCTGAATCTCCAGCAATGGGCAATATGGAGGTGTTAGTTGAGCAGCTCTTGGTGACACTCCTGGGTCGCGACACATTTTCAGCCATATTTGTCGTCGAGTGTGCCCAAGGCTCCCTGGGTCCTAGGAAACCACCTGGTGCTCCCCCACATCCTGTTATTGCTAAATTATTGAACTAAAGGGACAGGGATGCTGCGTTGAGGCAAGCTAGAGAGAGACTCGATATACAATTTGAGGGTTCCTCGATCTTGCTTTTCCCAGACTTCACCATGAGGGTGCATGAGGAAAGGCAACAGTTTGCTCCCTTGAAGAGTTGCCTATGGGAGCATAATTGAGGGTCATCGTGGATGGCGGATCAAAGATTTTCACTGACCCAAAGTCACTGCAGAAGGCCAACAAGGAGTACATCAAGACTGATGGGCGGAGAAGAGACACTGAGGAGCTGGCCGGGGCGTTTGGGTTGATCTGGAGGGGCAAGTATAACACGGTTGTCCTCTGGTTTTCTTACATTTCTCTGAACAGGTATGTAACATATGGACTGTTGTTTGAAGTGCACTGGAGGTGATTCATGGATGTCTCCTGCCCAGAGTTTGAGGGGATAACTTCATATGCTTGTTTGGGGATGCGGTCTGCGTTGATTGAGATCGACATTGAGACTTTATCTCTGCCGCAGCTTGCGGATGGTCCTCTCTGGCCTGGCAGGAAGGCGACTGAGTTGGCGGGAGTGAGACTACCTCAACTTTTAGGGGATCTAGTTAACTGTTGCTCGATGGATGTATAAACAGTGTTCAAATGGCCACGTCTTATTTCTGACTTTGTGGATTTCCAAGCGGTGAGCTGGTAACAGTGTGCATACAGTACTTACATAATTCTGGAGCAATGCACTATTATATGAGAGAGGGGTGGAGACGCATGGATCCTATAGATAGTGTAGATCCAGTTAATGTAGCTTGAAATGACGCAGAGCCAGGGCAATAGAGCTCGCTTCCTCACATGGAACATTTGGGGCCTTAATGATTTTAGAAAGACGCGAAAAGTGATAGCTCATCTTACTAGGCACGAGATTGACATCGCCTTATTACAGGAGACCCATTTACCCATAGATAGTAAAATGCTTACACTTAGGCGTTTACATGGTCCCTTTCATACGGCGGGGTTCACTACGCATGCCATGGGGGTGCTCACCTGGGTCAACCACAGATCAGGGATACATTTGGAGGCGCTTGAGGCAGACCCAAGGGGGCAGGTTTGTGATCTCTAACTGTTCAGGGCAGGAGGCTGACCTACTTATAGTTAAGATCAATGGACCTAACTACGATAATCAGCAATTCTATCACAACTTGTTTGGGGGGTCTGGAAGGGGAGTCCTCTCTACCGCAAATATGGGGTGGGGGATCTCAACTGCGTGCTGCACCCGGCATTGGGCCGATCCTGGGGACCTGCTCGTTGCCCTTCGGCTGCGGATAGTGATTACTGATGTGGGTTGAATATGCTGGATCAATCAATCATGGTATTTGTAAAGCGCGCTACTTACCTGTGAGGGTCTCAAGGCGTTGGGGGTGGGGGTGGGGGGGCGGGCGGTAGTAGCGCTACTGCTCGAAGAGCCAGGTCTTGAGGAGTCTTCTGATGGCGAGTAAGTCTTCGGTCTGCCATAGCTGGGTGGGTAGGGTGTTCCAGGTCTTGGCAGCGAGGTAGGAGAAGAATCTGCCGCCGGAGGTTGTTCGTTGGATGCGGGGGACGGCGGCGAGTGCGAGGCTGGCGGAGCGGAGCTGGCGGGTGGGGGTGTGGAAGCTGAGTCTGCTGTTCAGGTAGGCTGGTCCAGTGTCGTGGAGTGCTTTGTGTGCGTGGGTGAGGAGTTTGAAGGTGATACTCTTGTCGACGGGGAGCCAGTGTAGGTTTGTCAGGTGGGGGGTAATGTGGCTACGGCGGGGACGTTGACGATCAGTTGGGCGGAAGCATTTTGGATGTCTGGCAGACATTCTCACCGGCTGCCGGGGGCTTTATCCACTACTCAGCCCTGCATGACCTCCATACCAGAATGGATTATTGGTTGGTCGCTAGACCTTTGTATCCTCAGATTTGTGCCTGGTTGACTCACCCCCACTCCTTTTCAGATCTCTAGCAAATAATGCTGGACATAGAGAGACCTCAGAAGAGGCCTGCTCCCTTCACATGGCGGTTTCCGCCATACTCGTTGTTAGACAGTGTCTTCAAATCCGAGATGGCTGCGGACATAGAGAGCTTCTTTGAAACAAATATTGGCTCCGTTCGCCAGTTTTCTACAGTATGGGAGACTTTAAAATTCTATATACAGGGGATAGCCATGCCCAAGCATTCTGGGGTCCTCTGTTCTCTTAGAGGGAGACTGGCCGTGAGAAAGTGCCCTCTTTCTGCATGGTTGTCCCCACTTTTTCTGAATAGATGATGTGCTTTGACTGAGTGTGCCCTGGGCTCCTGCTAATCAGGTACCCAGGGACTATGTTCTTTCCCTAAAACTGCATTGAAGCCTAAACCCCATTGGCATCTCTGGCCAAAGGTCAGCCCCTGGTAAATGGTACCACAGGTACCCAGGGCACTGTGACCAGAGAAGGCCTCTAAAGGCTGCAGCACTTATTGTGCCACCCTTAGAGGTCCTGTACCATTTCACTCACACACTGCCTTTGCAGGCTGTGTGTTTTGGTGCAGAACAAAGTGAAGAGTCGACATGACACACTTCTCTTTGTGCCATGCCTGCAACCCACTGCCCTGGCATAGGTCAGCCTCCCCTCTAGCTGGGTGGACTATACCAGTGGTGAGGATACAGGTGCATGTGCCATGTACCCCTACAGTGTCCAAGTCCATTCTTAGACATTGTAAGTGCAGTGCTGCCATTAAGAGTATATGGTGCTGGGAGTTTGTCATTATGAACTCCAAAACGCCATAATGGCCTCACTGTAAACTGAAAAGTTTGGTATCAAACTTCTCAGCACATTAAGCACACACTGATGCCAGTGTGGGACTGAATGAAAAATGCATACAGAGGGCATCTTAAAGATGTCCACTGAAAACTAACCTACCACTGGTGTCCAGGCTGAGTGGCTGCTTTCAGCTGCCACCACCAGACATGTTTCTGGACCCCTGGGGCGAGAGCTTACTGCTCCCTGGGGCCTGAAACAATGCACATCCTGGGACGAGGTGCAAAGCCTTCTCCCCCAGGATTGGCAGGGTTCACGAAGAGGAAGCGTCAAAGGCTTGCCGCCTTTGTAAGCTTCCCTATGCCAATTGCTGCTCTCAGCAACTGGCCCCCACTGGTTTTGACCCCCACTTTGGGCGGGAAAACCGGCAGGAACAACAAGTGAGGAGAGAGGTGTGCCCACCTCTGCCAACTTCACCCCTCAGGTGGGGGAAGCGAGGTGAAGCACAAATCTCAGTCCCCGCCATCTTGCAGATGGGGGGACCCAGCTAACCAGGGATAGGCCTATGCCCCCTCCCACTGTAGGGTAGCATAATAGGGGGTGTAACCACCCCAGGGAAGGGAGCCATTGGTCCCAACCTTTTTACCAAACTGTAACGCCCCTGAATCTAGTATTTAGGGGCACTCCTGAACCTTGCTTCCTCAGACAAGATGAAACTACAAGAAGAAGAAGGACTGAACAGCCTTGCAGAACCTCACAAGAGGAAGACGCCCACTGATTTGGCCCCAGCCCTACTGGCCTGTCTCCCCCTCGAACCTGCTCCTGCAGCCAGTAACCTTGAAAACCCCGGAGGACCTACCTGCCTTCAACCCCAAAGACTTTGTCTCCCCTGAACTCCGGATTTGTTAACCTGCAATCTCTGGCCTCGGCCAAAAATTGTGAATTCGCACAAGTTTGCACCCGCCGTCCACGGCCGGAGCTCGAGTGGGCAAACAGCACGAGGTGGTCCCCCTGGTGATCCTGACCCGAGATCCAGTGATGCCCGACCTGCCTCAAGCCTCCAGCCGACACCTGCAACCTAAATCTAAAAGGACCCCTCAACCGCGACCAGGAGCTGGTAAGATGATCCAACCCCAAAAGTGACCCCAAAAGGCATCCCTGCAACCGACGCCGCGTGGCCTTGGGTGGCCCAACCAACGGTGCCTACCCAACCCCCAACTTACCTTTTGAAGCGGTGGTCGCACCCAGAAGACCTTCTTCCCTGCAGTGCCTTTTCAAACCGGAGGTTCCCCATAGCAAACAGGGTGCCTGACATCAAAACAGCACCCGGCGACCCCAGTGCCGCTGAGGGTGCACCTTTGTTTCCCTATTTGCCCTGAGCTAAAGTTCAGGAGCTTTGCTCACACAGCCAAGTGGCCTGCTAGCCAGTAGCCACCAACCGGAGAACCCCCATCCCCCATAGGATAATATTGTGCCTCAGCACTCTTAACCCGGCCGCCCTAGTGCCGCTGAGGGCGTAACGAGAGTAAATCCTTGACCCTGGGGGAACCCTTGTTCTAACCCAGAAGCTCAACTCCAAAGACCGATTACTTACCTGGTAACCATTAACTTAATTTCTCTCCATAGGAACCTATTTACTGTTTTCTCTGAAAAATGTTCCAAGTGTGGAGTTGATTTGTATGGAAACCTGAAAAATAACAATTGTGCAAAACTGACTGAACTTACTTTTTCTCTTGGAAATGTCCCAGTGTGATAGCTGGGCATATCACACTGAGTAGAAAAATTAATCTAAAAAGTAATCTCAAAGTAACGTAAAAGTAACTTACCTGTAATTTTAACTGCAAGATCGATACAAAGTATATGTACAGCAGTTTCCAGTATTGCATAACCATTAATTCAAACTGTAACCATTCCAAAGTACATTTGCAACGGCATTTCAAACTGTATATTTACTGCAAAGTAATTATCAACTTACCTGTGCCAGGCTTACTTGGTTCTAGGAAATAAAACAAAGAATATTTTTATACAAAACCAATTGGTCTGAGGTTCAGTCTTTGAGTGTGTGAATTAATTTGCTGACTGGGTGTGTGCAACAAATGCTTAACATTGTCCTATGATAATGCTTTCCTGCTTGACCACACTACCACAAATAGAGAGTGAGGTGCTATCTGACTTTACCTCTGCCTACCTTTGGGGTTCCACTGGACTGTGCACATTATACCTCACTTTGGTATAGTATATACAGAGCCAGTTTCCTACACTGGCTAGCCTTGAGAATCGTTTGGTTGATCGAGATGGAGCAAGAGGCTTTGGTGAGTTGGGATGCTCAGGTAGCGGAAGAATTAAATTCATTGGAGGAGTACCACGAAATCGCTGACATCGAGGTTAAACACATGG
The DNA here is from genome assembly GCF_964204655.1 of Triturus cristatus. Taxonomy (NCBI): domain Eukaryota; kingdom Metazoa; phylum Chordata; class Amphibia; order Caudata; family Salamandridae; genus Triturus; species Triturus cristatus. The sequence goes on along the minus strand of NC_140579.1, from coordinate 530,410,252 downwards.
GGAAACACGCAGTTGCCAAAACATATGGGGAGGGGAAAGGCCGGGCTCAGTGTAAGAAGCTGTGCTGAGAGATTGGTGGGAGTCGGGCTGTGTGTCTGAGTTGCGTGCAGAGAGTGGCGAGCTACTGAGAGACCCAACAGCAATAGCAGATAAGTTTGATCAGTACTGTTCCTATCTGTACCACTCTAGAGTGACTGCTGATGATGCAGCGATCAAAGAATACTTAGAACATATTTGGATGCCCTGATTGACTGATGAGCATAGGGAGCACCTAATGAAGCTGTTAGATACAGGTGAAGTGCTTGCTGCGCTAAATGCAATGCGTGCTGGAAGCACCCCAGGGCAAGATGGCCTTACTGTTGCTTTCTTTAAGGAGTTGCTTACTCCACACCGGATTACTCTTTTTGAGGAGATAGGGGGTGGGGGGAATGCCCCCTCAATGAGGGAAGCCTTAATAGTTACATTATTAAGGCCAGGCAAACTCCCTAATGAATGTTCATCCTTTAGGCCCCTGTCACTTTTTAATGTGGATACCAAGCTCTTCGCTAAAATCTTAGCTAACCAGCTGGCCCGCTGGTTGCTTTCTTTGTTGGTCCGGATCAATCAGGGTTTGTCCCAGGGCATAACTTGACATACAATCTACCGACTGAGTTTGGAACAAAACAGCATATTAAGCCGGAAACCAAAGCTGCTGCATATTAAGCCGGAAACCAAAGCTGCTGAGGTCTTTCTCGACGCTGAGAAATCCTTTCATGCAGGTAGTGTTGAGGCGGATGGGTGTGGGAGAAGTTTCCCTGCAGTTAGTGGTGGTTCTATACAACTCCCACACAGCCAGGGTAAGAGTCGGGGATACTGTCACTGCCCCTTTCAAGATATCACAGGCACTCTTCAGGGCTGCCCCTATCACCTTTGCTATACGCTCTGGTGGCAGAGCCCTTGGCACGTGCCTTAAGGGAATATCATGGGAACAGGGTGACCCGCTTCCCAAAATGTAATCTCTGTGTCGTCCTACGCGGATGATACTCTTCTGTATATTAGGGATCTGGTGTCTAATCTGTCCCCAGTGCTGGATAAGGTGGTAAGACAGTGAGCTATCATGCCTCAAGATTAATTGGGCTAAGTCAACTATTTTCCCATTGTCCCCAGCCATGGAGCCCATTGAATTAGTCTAACCACTAAAATGGACTACTGAGCCTGTGCGCTACTTGGGAGTAAAAGTTGATACAGACTCTGAGCTGGTTCTCAGCAAGGACTATGGCAAAGCGATTGCTAAATTAGAAGAGGTGGAATGCTGGATGCGCTTGCCTTGGTCTCTATTGGGTCGCATATATCTCATGAAGATGGTGGTGCTCCCAAGGTTTTTATTCCTGTTTTTGAATGTTCCGATGGTGCTCCCTGCACACATCTTCAGGATCATTTGTTCATTATTGGTGAAGTCACCCTGGGCCGGGAAACAGGCACGTGTCAAATGGGATATTCTCACACTACCCTACTCTGGTTGGGGGGAGGGGGGGGGGGCTTGGGCCCCAGACTTAGAATTAGATTATTGTGTGGCGCAAGGTTCACATGCGTACCACAGGGTACACCAGCAAGATGGCCTCCCACATGTACAGATTGAAAGGGTTGTGGCTGCGCCCCCTCCTCTCTCATTGTTGTTGTTTCAGGCGAGCTGGTATTTTGGACTCCGTTAATTTGGGTACTCATGCATGTAAAAATTTGTTAAAAAGGCAGGCGGGCACTATCTTGTATTTCCCTTCAACCCCACTGGAGTGATGCCATTGGCTGCTAGCATACCGTGAAAGAGAGGTGGTCCACGCACTGGTATCAATTAACATTGGTAAAATTGGGGAGCTACTTTCTGAAGGCACGGCTCGAGGATGAGCTGATATTGAGGCGGAAGGGCATGTTCACACACCGCTTGTGAAGTTTCACTTTCACAGGGTGAGGCATGCCCTTCGCAGAACACTTGGGGAGGACATGACGGAACTGCCCGAGATAGCCTCCTTTTCTTTCCTTCTGTGTACGGAATCTCCTAGTAAGATAGTCTCCAGTATTTAGAACATATCACAGGACTATCATAGGAATCACTTCACCAAGGCTAGCTGGAATGGCAAAATGATCTTGGGGAGGCTCTCCATGACATCACCTGGCCATATTGCTGTGAGGTCACGCAGAATGTCTCCTTGAATGGGATACACGGTGTCATACATTTTAAGTTCCTTAATACAGTTTATTATACGCCTGACAGGCTGCACAGATATGCCCTCCGTGACACTGCAGAATGTGAGCGGTGTAGAGTCCGGCCAGCTGTGTTCTTGCATATCGCTGGTCGTGCCCAGTGATTGCGAACCACTGGAGATTAATTTATCGCATGCTGAGCGAAATCACAGGGTTGCCACTGCCATTGGACCCACTATTGGCTTTGCCGGGTTGTACAAGGCGACTGCTGAAAGACACACGCCGATTAATAGACATGGGTCTACTGCTTGCAAAACGCAGGGTTGCGATGCGCTGGGCTCGAGGACCAGCTCCTACTGTCAAAGACTGATCAAAAGATATGGTTTAATGTACTACACAATCTGAATTGTATAGTGAATAACTATCGCCCTAGACTCACCCTAAACGTTTTTGGGGTCTGTATCAGCACTATAGAGCTGGAAAAGAGATGGATGTGACTGAAGGGGATGACCCTGCCTGATGGTGCAGACTGAGACAAGGGTTTCACCCTGTGGGATGATTTGACAACAACCCTGTTATTCACTGCATGTGTTGTAGCTCTGTGCGTACTAGATTCTGCTCGTCGTTGATCAAACATCGTGTCTATTTATGCACCTAATTGCATTGATGTATCTCCCTGTAACATATTGAGTAGATGCTTTGCATTCTTTATATTACTGCATCGTCTGCTCAACACTGATGTACTACTAGGATTGCTTTCTGTTATCGTATTCACGAAAATGTAAAAAAGGTATGATCACGAGACTCTCTGATGAACTCATAAGGTTACGGATGTCCTTTTGCCATGTCTATTTTTTACCTACAGAGAAGTGCCACAGAAAGCAGTGGTATTTAGTCCCTTTGAGCTTCTGTTTGGTCATCCTGTGAGGGGACCACCATGTCTAGCAAAGGCTGGGAGAGACCTCTCAAAGAGGCCCACCTAGCTATTGTGGACTATGTGCTCGGCCTACGCCAGGCCGATCCCACGTCACCCTTTTTGAAGCTATCTTGGTACATAATTACCCGTGACAGCTCCATTGTTTTTACTTTGTCAAGGGGACCACTTTAGTAAAAGTCCCCTCAGCACTCCTTAGGCTATTTTCGATCACCGAGACCACCCTTCTCTTACACCCCCTCACTTGAATTCATCAATACGGCTAAGATCAAAAGATCAAAGCTAAAGAACCCCACTGAGGAGCCGGTCAGGCACTGCAGCATCAGCCCAATGAGGAGCTGCTCAATGATGAAGCTGTACACCCTTCTGGGTGTTTGATGGCATTCAGATCTGATCACTTAGACCCCCCCCCCGCAACCGAATCCCAGTACACCCGCCCGTTCCTTCTTTCAGCCATATCACCCCCTCACCCTATATGAGGAACTGTAACCTTATTTTGTGCAACATTGCCTGTGAATTGCTTTAGCCTGCTTTCTTCTGTGGCTGCACCACAATGCATCAGTCTTTGTTTACTACCCTGGGCAAGACACCTCTGTGCCCGGGCTCGCTTGCCATGACTTTTGCCCGACCCCCACATGCGCTTCATTATGCTAGCTATCTCTGTTTCGCTGCGGGCCATGAGTCCAAGCGGGAAGCGTCTTGCACTGTAAGTGCATGGAGTTATGCCACTTGTCTACGATCCTGCCACCCTCACTTCACTCAGACATCTCCCTGCTTTCAGAGGCCCTCCCTGGACCCACAAGCGGCCCACCCAACTACCTAGGCTTCATAATGTCCACTGGCTCTGCCTTAGAGTGCATGCCAATACTGCGGCGGCTAGCCGGACGAACTGACACAGAGATGGCTCCCCTGTCCAACAGGGAATCAAGGCACCCTGCTTCTCGCAATAAGCATAGCAACTCCTGCACTCTGTCTTCTGCCATGAAGTCTGAAGAGGTCATGTGACAGACTGTAGTCAAAAAAGTCTAATAATAATCAACAGTAAATAACACTAAGTTCAGATGTCAATCAATAAATCTTAAAAATAGAAATGTGGATTGCTTTTCTCACACTGGAAGGGAAAACACTGGGTGAAGGGAGAGCAAGGGTCTGCCCTGCATTTCAAAAGGTAACCCTTTCATTCGTAAGGAATCACTGGTCAAAGGAGGCCTGAGCACATCTGTCGAAGACTATAGGACTGATAAGGGAATCACAACGAGTGGGACCAATGTCACGGGTAACCTTTTAAACCACATATCACTGATGAAAACATCAAGGTGGCCTGTGTTGGGAGCTCCCAAATTTGAAGACTGTTCTTAGTGATAGATGACTTACAGTGTCATAAGATGTGGGCATTTCCAAATAGGCCACCCGTTACAGGAACATGAAAAGCTGAGAGACAAAATCTAACAGTGTATATGGAAAATGTTTAAATAGGAGGCTTGAGATGAAGACTTGGTCAAATGAAGCTGATCATCAGCATGTAAGAACTCAAGAGTTCCGCTTGTTGCAACCAGGATTGTGACCCAGAGGGTCGTCCAATCTCCCATGCTTGCTGAGGAAACATCACCCAAGAGGATCAAAAATTCTCACCTAGTGCACAACCTTCTACCTAACCCAAGACCAGTGAACTCTGTGAGGTTCAGGACAGAGCTAGGCAGTAGCAAGATCTAGAAGTCATGGTGCAAGAATCTGAGTGGCAGAATGAAAGATTAGGGTGCATCGGACCACTGCACCGACCGGACTACCTGTCTGCATGCGAGACATGACCCCTGAATAAGAAAAGGGGGGACTGAAACTTTAGGTACATCGCGTTTTAACAATACATCAGAGACTATAGGGCTGCCATAAATGTGAGAGACAACCACTGCACAAGAGTGAGCAACAGGAACTTAGGATGTTGAAATAATAGGGCTACAGCTTTGACCCCAAGTGGCTTGCCTCCTTAGGTGAGTAACACAACCTCTGCATACCAGGAAAGGCTCATGGGGATTCAAGGGCCATCGCCATTGGTACACTGCTGCTGGAGAAGACCGGTTTGTCACCCTAGGCAGTGATGTGACCAGAATTGGGACGTCGTCTTGAGTGTGTTAAAGACACCTCAGATTTGCAAGAGGAGATCTTGAACACCAGCGTGGGTCGAGACTCACACAATAAGTGCATCTGCTCAATCAACTTTGTAAACACTGACGCACTCAAAATCTTTGTCAGAAACCAAAGGAACTTACTGTCAACTCTGAAGAGCAGCGTGAAGATCCATGTCCAGAGATGGTTGCAAATAGGCGGGTATTCTTTTCCAGCACCAGCCGCTGTAGATTTGTAAGCCAGACGATGTTTCTGGGCCTGCTGCTAGGTCTCCTGTGGTGCGGGAAAGATAAAACTTTGTGGTGCACAGCCCATGGGTGGCAGCTACTTTAACTTTAGCACTGCCGGCACTAGGACACATTGTCCTTATCCAGAAAACTGTGGGACTTTAAAGCATCATTCTTTTTTTGATACGCAAGTTCTCAGATTTCGTCATTTTCCACAAAATTCTACAAGACTACAAAACATGCATTAGAGATATAGACATAGTAAATACATTATCATCATCAACATCATTACCCATTCAGGCCATGATTTATCCACCACCCGCTCCACATCCTATAATTTCGGTGGCAAAATACGGCCTCGTACATCGGCTTCTCATGGCTTGCACACCAGTCCACCCCCCCCCCCTCTACCCCTCGAATGAGGCATGGTTCTAGCGACTTCCAGTTACGGGCGATATCTTGTTTGCCCAACAATGTGGCCATGCCGATAAAGGTTCTCTCCAGTCTCAGTCAACCAACTTCCTCCGAAAGGCACAACAGGGCTGTCCTCGAAGGATTGTGTGATGGAAGTTCACAATGACATACAAAAAGCGGGAGGCACATCTTCTTAAATAAAGCTACCCGCCCCATAGCGCTTAAAGGCAGGAGGCCCCATTTCTACAGGTCCCTAGTCAAGGTTTTAGTAAAGGGGCTGAAAATTAAGAGTCCAGGCCAGGGCTGTGAGGTGTAGAATATACAGACATCAAACTATTTGAAGGAGTAAGCATATCGGGATCGCAGGGCACCAAGAATGTCCTCCTGTGTCTTCAACTGGTACCAACAGTGACTTGTTCATGTTTATCTGCAGACCAGAGGCTTCACCATATAGGTGGAGGTTTCTGGGGCCGAAAGACTGCATGTAAACCAGAAGTAATAGGACGTTATCCACATACAGTGCTGTGCGCTCTTCAGGATCCTCCTCTTAAAGCCATCCAGAATTTGGGAGTCGCATCTGATAAGACGTGCCTAGAGTTCAATTACTAAGCCAAGAAATGAAGACAGAGGACAGCCCTGGTTGGAGCCTCTGACTACTGGGAAGGGCGGGTATAGGACTCAGTTTACCTGGACTTGGATGCAGGGGCATTGTATGGCAGGCTGATGAGCCCAAAGTAGTAAGTTTAAAAAACTGCATGCTTCAGCACAGCTTCCAAGAAGGTCCACAAAACAGTGTCAAAGCTCGTTTCAAATTAAATTCGGTAGGGGGGGGCTGCTCAAACGGCACGCCTGGGGCAGGGTGAGTTGTACCCTCCGTATGCAACAGCGGGTGCTCCTACCCGGCATGAACCAACATTTGGTCTGGGTAGACTAGGTAACTCAGTGTCGGACAATGTAGTCACTAGGACATTCGAAAAAATGTGATGTCTGCGTTTTTGAGAGAGATAGGCATATACGAGGAGCAATGTTCTGCGGCCTGGTTGGCCTTAGAAATCACCACAATAATGGCAGTGCCAGGTCTGGGGGTGAATGATCAATGCTCTGCCCCCTCAGTTTAGAGGGCCAGTAGGTGAGGGAGCGAACGGGTCGGGTAACTTTTAAGGAATTCCATGCTGAACTAGTCTGTGCCAGGGGTCTTTCCCAAATTGAGATCTGAAATGGCCATGTTTATCTCCTCAGTTGTGATCGTTTGGTCAAGTTTTTTGGCTAGAAAAGGCAGGGAATCGAGTGCATGGGAAATCTCCTTTAGCAGTGGGAATGCAGACTCCTGTGGGGGTACAGGGGTTGCACCATAGAAGTCTTTTTTACGCTGCAATGACATGAGCAACCTCGGGCATACTTTCATGAAGGGTCCCATGAAAATTGCGAATGGCCGGTACAGTTCTAGTCGAGGCAGCATAAGCTGCCAGCCAAAATAAGAGCTTGCTAGTTTTGCATCTATGCTCGTAGACCAGCTGGGCCAACCCTCTCCCACACTCCCTCTAGGAAGATCTGTTTCAGGGTGGGCAGTCCAGATCCTCAATCTAGAGTGGTGGACTTGCAGCTGTCGCTTAATGTCGCCGAGGTGCAGCCACAGGTCCACCGCTCCAAGGAGAGGATATGTGCTCCTAAATCCATTACCTGTACCAGTTGGCGTGTCTTCTTTCCCCCTACATGTCCCTTGGTCAGACCCCCTCAGGGTGGGTTTACTGGACGGCCATAGGGGTTCCAGCAGAGGGCACTGTATTACAGCTGACCTTAAAGAAGATCTTTAGTGCTCTATAAAGTCAATACAGTCTTGGTCTACTAGATGCCAGGCGTTGATGCGCTACATAGGTCATAAGGTGCACAAAAGGGTTTCCATTTTAAAGAGGAGGGGTGTGTGTTCTGAGATGCCTCAGGTCAGGATCTTTTTGCATTGTAATACAAGGGAGGTCACTGGCTGGGAGCCAAATCAGACGGATTAAATCAATCATGATTTGTAGAACACAGATGCTTCACCTCTGAGGGTCTCAAGGTCTTTGATCCAGTTTATGTGCTGCTGACACGCAAGTGTACAGCCCTTGTGAGGGGTTACAAAATCTCCAAGCAACGCATAGGCCAATTGAGTTGGCCTACAATGTAAGTTGTGATGAGCGCGCAATTCGGCCTGGGCGAAGGGCCTCGAAAATATCAAGACTGGGGTCTGGGACGGCATTAAAAATAACCCAAACCCCCAATCAGAGGGGGTTGGGAGGCACCACAAGGTCCTGGAGAGCCTGTAGTGTCCAGTGCAGCCTCTTTTGGAGAACGTAGGCCGATATGAAGTACTGGTGTCTAGCCTCTAGAGGGCCCTCCATCCCCATGTACCTCCCCTGCGGGTCAATGTATGAGGAGGACACCGCAACTAGGAAGGACATATGCAGCAGGATCACGACCCCTCGTGAACCTCTTAAGAAACCAACATGAAAAACTAAGTCATAGCCAAACATGATGCGAAGGGACAGTGGGAACTTAAAAGATGCGTTTCTTAAAGCAGGACCACATCGTTGCTAAACCGCTTTATATAGCAAAGTACTGCCGATCTCTTATAAACTGAGGACATGGTTTACATTCCAGGAAATTACCGTAGCCATTTGGGGGCTGTACTGGAAAGTGGTGAACTGGCCCCTCTCCTCATGAGAGGCCTCCTGGTCCAAAGGGGGATAGACTTAGTGGAGCCGTAGAGCATTTTGTATGCGAGTGCCCACAGTGGACGAAATTTGTTGTAAATGCCTGCAAAAGAAAGCCAGAATGAAAGGAAAACAGAACAATAACCCATCCAACCCAACAGCCCCACCTCCAACACATACTTACAACTATAAAGTATCTGTCGCCCAACATTTCAACATAAAGAAACTAGTAGGGTGGGTCAGGATCCATCGGAGGCCCCTGTTGCTCAATTGAAGGATCACACTGGCCGACAACAATTTCTAATTCATACAATAAAACAAAAGAACACAGGAAAACACTCCCTCCACCCCACATCCAAAACATTTTTATGCAATATAGCAATAGAATAGTTCACAGCGTCTGCAGCAATGGTTGGCTATCCATGACCGGGTCATTCTGCACCTCTCCACCTGCCAGGGTTCAACTGAGTGGCTCATGATCGCCATCTTAGTCTGAAAGAGAGTGGGGGTGCCTGAGAGCGACGCCTTTGGGTCCAGAGCTCCTGGTGGACTCCCAGCATGAGATGGGTTCAATAACCATAGTCACCTGTGCTGGTTCGGTCTGTCTCTCCTTGAGTGGGTTCTCTTTCCCCAGGGGGTACCTGAGAGAACTCACGGGGGACCCAGCTGTCCTAGAGTTTGCTGCCTCCCCAACTCTGGTGGGCCAGAGTACCCATTGCTCCATCGCCCACTTCCATGCTTGTTGGTGAATTTCAAAGAAATAGGTGGACGGGTTGAAAATAACTTTCAGATGGACCGAGAATAGGAGCATATATTGGATCTGAATAGCCACTAGTTTATGTTTAACGAATAAAGAAAGCATCTGCATTGCTGGGCTGCCCAGGTGTAGTCTGGGAAGACCATGAGCTTGGTGGTGAAGCGCAGATATTGGTGATTTGAGCCTCCTGGAAGATGACATACCGACAGTGGTGGTTGAAGGTGTGGCCCATCATGGGATGAGAAAACCCTTGGGGAAAGACACTTAGCCATGACCTGCTGCGCCCGCTGCGCCCTCTCCTCCACGAAACTAAGAGACAGCTTATCCAATGGGACACAAGAACCCAACGAGCCACAGGCTCTTTCTCAGGCATTGGTTTTCAGCACCCTCTGCTCGTTCTTCCAGTATATCCATTGTGGAGAGCAACTTGGAGGCCTGGAGTTTAAGGATCGTCACTTCATCTTCAACCGTTGAGACCCCGGCTTCAGCCTCAGTCAACCGGTCTGCTATTTTGTGAGTATATTGGCACAGGAGGCTGACATCCATCTAGACCTCATTCACTTTTGTCTCTACTGCTACCCGGCGCCTTGAATTGCTTTGAGAATGATGGGCATGTCTGTTTATTGTTATTGATGGGGAGGTGCTCTACGGTCCACCGGGTATCTACTGGTCCATTTGTCTTTGGGCCAGCTTCGGCTGTGGGAGCTAGTCACGCCCCTCTCCAACAGCATAGCCATATTCACCTTGGAAGGGTATAGGCACACCCCAACCGGCCCGCTTGACTCGAGCAGCCCGAAAAGGCATCCAAGAGGTGTTCCACAGAGAGCCATTGCTGCTGTGCAAGGCTCTGAGTAGGTACAGAGCAGGATTCAGGCTTCTGCAGTTCCCTACACTTATTCAGGTGCCACAGAGCAATTGAGGGGACAGTCTACGACCTCTTAATCAATCAAGGATTTATAAAGCAAGGCATCTCACCTGTGAGGGTCTCAAGGCACTGGAGTTGCTGAACTGCTTTGTGGTACTCTTTTCATTTTAACAGCCAGGACTTGAGCCATTTTCTGAATTGCCGGAACGGCCAGAAGGTGCAGGGGAAGGTCATTCCAAGCTTTGGCCACCAGGTGTGAGGAACGTCCTCGACTATTAACCATGGGTTATCAGAGGGCTTGTCTGCGAGGAAGAGGGAAGCCGATCGCAGGTGTCTGGTCTGTTAGTGGAAGGTTATGCTTTTGTTGATGTATACTGGTCTTTCGTTGTGCAGGACTTTGTACGAGTAGATCAGCATCTAGAACCGGAATCTCTTCCGAAACAGGAGCCAGTGTAGTTTCTTGATGTTGAGTGTAATGCTGGTCTGTCTGCGAGATGAGGAAGAGTCTTGCCGCTGAGTTTTGTATTGTCTATAGTCTCTTCAGAAGATGTGCGGTGACTCCTTTGTAGAGTGTGTTCCCGACTGCTGGTGACAAGGGCCTGCATGATGGTCCTTCTGGTGTTAAATGGGAGCCAACTGAAGACCTTGCCAAGCTGGGTAGGGTGTGGAAGCAGGTGGATGAGACTGCGTTTACCTTTTCCTTCATAGATGGTTTGCTGTTCAAGATAACGCAGAGGTTGCGGGCATGGTCTGTCGGGCGGGGCATGGGCCAAGTTAAGCACGCCACCATGCACTGTTTCATGGTGAGGTGTTGTCCACAAAGATGAAGACTTCAGTCTTATGCGTGCTGAGCTTGGGAGAGCTGCCATTCATCCAATCAGCGGAGTTTCTCATACATCTGTGGAAGTTGTCTCTGTGGGGGGAGAGGTCTTCGGACAGTGTGAAGATGATCTGGGTGTCAATGGCATAGGAGATGATGTGGAGTCTGGGCGATCTGACTGTGTTGGCCGGGGGGGGAGGGTCATATGCATGTTGAAGAGAGTGGGGCTGATGAACGATCCAAGTGGGATGCTGCATATCTTCTCCGGCTCAGAGGTGACTGGTGGGAGAAGGATTCTCTGAGTTCTTCTGTGAGAGGTGATTCATTTAAGAGCGTCTCACTGGATTCTGGTGTGGTGAAGTCTGTTGACCAAGATGTGATGGGTGACTGGGTTGAAGACAGCTGATACGCCCAAGAGAATGAGGGCCCAATGTCGTTGGTGGCTTCAATGAGGGCTGTCTCTGCTGTGTTTGATTCGGCATCCAGATTCAGAGGAGTCCAGGAGACTGTTGTGTTCTAGGTGTTTGGCGAGTAGCTGGTTGAATGTCTTTGAGATCCTTTGCTGGAAACGGGTGCAGAGAGATGGGCCGGTAGACCTTCAGTTCTGCTGGATCAACAGATGGTTTATTCTGGAGGGGCTGCACTTATTATTATTATTATATATGAATTTATTAAGCGCACAGCTACCCGTGGGTTTCCCGGCGCTGAAAGCACAGAAGTGATGCGAGCAAGCAGTAGTGCAAGGAGCGGGTTACAAGGAAAACAGCCAGGTTTTAACTCCTTTGCGGAACTTAAGATAGCATGTTTCAGACTGCAAAGGGATGGGAAGCGAATTCCAGAGCGAGGGCGCCAAGTAGGCAAAGGAGCGCCCACCAACTCTAGTACGCTTGAAACGGGGAACTGAGAATCTGCACTGAGAGGAGGATCTGAGAGTACGGGAGGGACAGTACTGATGGACTAAGGTGGATAAATAGTGAGGGGATTTGCCAGCTTTAATACGGTGCATAAAGCATAAAGCTTTGAATTTGGACCTCGATTCTATGCGCAGCCAATGCAGGCTGCGCAGAGATGAGGAGACAGACATGGTTCTAGGCAAATTACAAAGTAAACGGGCGGCCATGTTCTGGACCACTTGAAGTTTGCGGGAGACCTCCTTGCCGGCACCCAGGAGTAGAACATTGTCGTAATCCAGCCGCGAAGTCACTAAGGCGTGGACCACTGACTTCTGGATGTCGAGTGGAAGCATCCATGTGATCTTCCTCAGCCACCTGATGATGGTAGTACAAGTGGCTGCGACTTTCACCACATGTTGCCTCATAGATAGCTGATTATCAAAGAGGACCCCGAGATTACGTGCTGTAGTTACTGGGACCGGCAAAGGTCCCATTTGCTGAGGCCAGTGTTTCGGGCCCCAGAGAGCGGAGTCTGGCCCGAACAGGAGCAGCTCCGTTTTGTCGCCATTTAGCTTCAATTTGTGAGTCAGCATCCAATTGGCGATAGCAGTAAGCCCAGAACGCAGAGAGGAGGAGGGAGAATGCTGATTGGAAGAAAGAGAGAAGATGATTTGAGTATCATCTGCGTATGAAAAGATAGATAGTCCAGATTGTTCAGCAAGGAAAGAAAGAGGTCTGACGTGAAGATTAAAGAACAGCGGACTAAGAATAGAACCCTGGGGGACACCAAACGGGTCCTTGTGAACAGAGGACACCGAAGAAGGGGAAAAAACCTGAAAAGTGCGATCAGAAAGAAAATTGGAAATCCAGGCAAGTGCGGGACCACAGATCCCGACAGATCTCAAGGCAGACAGGAGTATGGTATGGGAGACGGTGTCAAAAGCAGCACTCAAATCCAAAAGGATGAGTGCCACCGTCTCCCCACTATCAACCTGTCGTCTGACTGTCTCCGTGACTCCCAGAAGGGTGGACTCAGTAGAAAAGCCCGCCCGAAAACCTGATTGGGAAGGGTGCAAAATATTTGCTGATTCTATGTGAGTAGTTAGGTGACGATTAACATGCTTCTCTAATACCTTCGAGAGGCAAGGAAGTAAGGAGATGGGTCGAAAATTTGCTGGGTTGCTGGGGTCAGCATTAGCTTTTTTCAAGAGTGGAACAACCATCGCATGCTTCCAAACATTGGGGACAGTTGCCTCGGTAAGAGAAGCATTCAGAAGAGTCAAAATATAGTCAAGAGGAATGGAGGCTAGAGTGCAGAAAATCTGCGGGGGCATGGGATCCAATGGAGAACCAGATTTGATCTCTGCCAGCAATTTCTGAAAGATGGGCATAGAAATGAGTTCCCACTTATCTAAAAGGGGCGATGGGGCTCGAACAGGATCATCCTGAGCGAGTGGTAGGTCATGATTCTGTATAAGAGGGCTAGATAAAGCCGATGATGCAACTCCGAAGCCTGCATAAATGTTGTCGATTTTCTGCGTGAAGAAGTCCGCCAAGGAATTACATTGAGTACTATCCAGACAGGGGGCTTTGGGAGCACATGACATACCCGATAATTCCTGAACAGCTTTAAAAAGAGCTTTAGGGCGATTCTGAGCTTTCAGTATCGTGTTGTTGACGTGATTGGCCCTGGCAATATTACATAGAGCGTGATATTCATGTAATGCACGTTTATAGTTTTCTTTTTCTGCAGGGGAGTAGCTTAACCTCCAGATACGCTCCAGTTTTTTGCAGCGGGACTTCTCTATTTTTAATTGTTCAGTAAACGAAGGGGCAGGGGGGTGAAGAAAATTATGCTTACATTTATGAGCTGGGAGGCAGAGATCAATTGCAGAGGTAAGCCAGGTGCTAATTGTCACAGCATCATCCGTAGGAATGTTAGAGAGGAGAGGCAAGGTCTTTTCAAGGCAATTATTAAGGCGCTCCACATTAAGTCTTTGCCAATTTCTTCGGATTCTAAGGGAGTAAGGGTTATCGACAGAGCAGGTAGCACCCACCATCTTAATGAGGAACTCTACAATGAAATGATCAGACCAAATAATTGGTCTGGGGGGTAGACAGGTTACAGTATCCAAATTAGTAAAAATTGGATCTAATAGATTGCCGCCTTTATGAGTTGGACCAGAGTTCCGAAGACTTAAATTAAGGGCGGCAAAATCCTGTATAAGATGGACGCTAGTAGAGCATAGGGTGTCATTGAGATGGATATTCAAATCACCTAGTAACAGGAAATTATTAGATTCCAACAGAAGAGGAGCAATAAGCTCAGGAAGAGCAGCTGCCCATGCGCCAGACGCACCAGGTGGGCGATATACAAGGGCACCGGACAAAGTAAAATTAGAGGATAGTAACAGTTTAAAGCTACCTGCTTCACAGTTAGGGATATTGAGATCTTCCCACTTGCAGGAGTAGCACCTCTTGTAGATAATAGCAATGCCACCTCCATCCCTGAGAGTTCTGTTTCGTCCCACAAATGTGTATTCATCAGGGAGGGCAGTGGCAATGTCAGGTCCAGAGCAGTCATTGAGCCAAGTCTCTGTTAAAAACAAGGCCGAAGGACTGGACGAAGTAAGGAGGTCAAATATATCCCTTTTGTGCTTAGGCAAGGATCTACAATTTAAGCTAATGAAACTAAGGTCAGGAAGAGGGTCAGAAGGGTGAACAATCACAGGGGAGGGGATATCATTCCAAAAAGAGGCGGAGGGGATGCACAGCTCTGAAGGGAAGGATGTAAGAACCAGAGCACATGAAGGGCAGGACACAGGGGCGTCATAGCAGCGCAAACGGGAACAGTGACTACCAGGTGGCGGTCGTAGGCTATATAAAAGAGAGCAGGAGTATATGAGTCTGGGGATCGTGGAGCCAGAGGCAGGGGGGTGGCCCTAGGTCCCGTCTGGGCGCGGACGGGCGCAGACGGGCTTGCCTTTGGCGCGCCGCCGGCGCGCCCGCTGCGCGCGTCCGCTGCGCGTTCGCACCATGCCCCTCTTTAGTAGCGTGAGGGAAGCAGAGACTAGACTGCTCCCTGCGCTACCACCAAAATGGCGGCCAAGCGGAAGGTAACGGGGAGCGAGGGACAGGATTCAGCAGGAGGTGAGTGCTAAAACAAACACCACAAGTGAATTAAAAGCTGCGTACAGATTATAAGATTTCTTGCAGGGTCACAATACAATTTAGAAACAGATAAAAGTCGATTCTTAAAAGCAAGTATAAAACATGTAACCACACTTGAAGACACTACCAGCTCAGTGGTGCCAAATAGCGCAAGACGACTGACTCCCGGCTCAAGCCTCAGGAGTATAAGCGTCTCTCCAGTCTTCAGGGAAGAATGCTGAGGTAATGAAGGTGTTCAGGACTTTCTTGAGCTTGTCGCCAATAGTCTTGCTCCTGAGGGTGAAGGCGGGGTGGTGACAGTGGTCTGTGGGTAAACCTTTTTACACAGAGTTCATAAGGGAGATTGTGGCTTGAATTGTGAAGGTCCCAATTGGTGATCAGGTGTTGGGGGTTTATGTTTGTGGGTGTGAGCAGGCTGATTATGTCGGCAGCTGGGGGTTAGGCTTTTGAAGTTTTCGTTGTTGACTGATCTGGTCATGGAAGTAGTTAGTCAGGGTGTCACATTTCTATGGAGGGGATGGTGTCATTTTTGGTGGCTGGGGAGTTAGAGAACTCATTCACGATGTCGAAGAGCTCCATGCTTCGTTTTGTACTGGCCTCTATGCGGTCAGCTAGAGCGTTCTTTTTTTTTCTATCAGGAGGGGGTCGTACTGGTTTAGAGCTGTCTTGAAGGTGGTGCGATTCCCCGTCTCTTTGCTGATGCGCCACTTCTTTCTACTTGCCAACAGTTGCATGTGGTGGATTTCAGCTCAGCGATTAACCAGCTAGCTCTTCTGACAAGTTATCTGGATCTGGCTTGCTTGGCAGTGGTAATTATGTAGACGGATTCTATGTACCACTGGGAGAAGTTTTTCACAGCTTATTGTGGGAGGTGAGAGTTGAGAGTATTGTTCCACTGTTCTGCTATATTTTTCCAGTTTCTGCGCATGGAGTTGGGGAGCATGGTGCCAGTGTTGGTAAGTCTTGAGATGGTGAAGTGGATGCTGTAGTGGTTGGCCCAGGAGAGCTGCAAGATGTGGTTGAACTTGACCAGGTCTATGGACGTGAAAATGGGGTCAGGCGTGTGTCCGGCTATGTGGGTAGTGTGAGAAGATGGCCTGGTATATGCTATCCACTAGTTCTAGTGGGCACCTTGCACCAGTCCAAACAACCCTTATTGATGATAGGTTAAAGACAACCTTTATTGAAAGCTATCCTAGTGGTAGCTATGGTGTGCAGCCTTCAAGCTAAGTTTTGAAGGAATGTAAAGCAGCTTGTTTTACCAGTCTATAATCTCTTAAATAACCAAATGAAAGGAGATCTACACCAGGTGTGTGAGATTATATATGTATTTATTTCTGAACACTCCCTACTAATCTCTTTATGAGATTAGAGGTCAAAGCACATCTTTTGTAATCAATACAACAAAGTAAATAAGCACAATATACTACAGGCCCCGGGGGGGGGGGGGGGGAGACCATATCATAATAAAGTGGTATAAGAACCACGACTTGGCTAGACACAGTGCCTAGAGCACGTAGATTTGCTGGGACCCCACAGAACCACCCAAGGTAGTGACACAGGAGACCCACAGGGGACGGGTGCAGTGTCTAAACACAGGTGCGAGCCCCGTACAATGCTATGGCAAAGTTGCGGTTGAGAAATTAGAGTTTAAGGACACTTAGAGGAGGACTAGGAACAAACCCTTTTGGACTTAGAAGGTTCTAATGTCAACACCCACGGGAGCACCGGAGTACTCGTGTTAACTAACCCAGGGAAGCCGGGTGCATGGGTGTCAAATGGTGTCGGAAGTCGTCCTCGTTTTCAATGGCGAGATGCTGTAAAGTGCTGTTGCCGTGAAGAGGAGAGGTGTCCGAGGAGATCCAAGCTTGGATCCGAGATGGGAAGAACCTGAAAGCAGAGGGGACAGAGTCTGGGTCACTAGCCAGTGACCAGGGGCAAGATAGGCGAATGCCCACCGATGTCATGTGCTTCAGTTGAAGACAGGTGAAGCTGGACTCTGCTGCCACGAGGACCAGGAGAAGTCGACGATGACCAGGATCCGCAGGCGACCTGTCCCACAAAGGATGTCCAGTGATGGGGTCTCAGTTACCAGATTGGAACAAACAAGCCTTGGCAGTGGCAACCCACGCGGTGAGAGAACAAAGGCTTTGGTGGGGACCAGCGAGGTCCAGGGGACTCCCCAAGCAATGGAGAGTCAGGGAACTTGTGGAGCAACCAGGAAAGCCTGCTAAAACTAAAATTGCCCTTCTCAAGGACCCACAAGTCGACGGACAAGAGATCTCGAAGGGGTGTTGAGAGAAAACACTTGGAACCAGTCCACGGAACACTCGGAGAGTGTAGGCCAGTGATCTTCAGTGCAATCGCTGCTCGGGGTCTGGACTACAAGTAGCCCAAAGCACAGCCTCGGGGAATGCCGGGAAGAGTGTGCAGCTGCAAATGGTCACAGTGTCCAGGGGTTCGGGTTGCACGGTCCCCACAAGGGCTACGGGTCTCAGGTTTGCTGAGGAATCATGTCAGCCTCATGGACGCTTGGAAACCCACCACCTGTGTGGCAACAGTATTCTGTTGGCATCTCTGAAGCTCCTGAGGACTCCGAACAGATGCGTCTTTTTGGTGCCTGACAAGCAGGGGAGTAACTCCTTTACTTCAAGGGAGATTCTTCAGTTATCTAGTCTTGTAGATCGTCGAAGATCCAAGATTCAGTGTCAGAGTTTCTTCCAGGAATATCTAAAGTCCTGTAGCCAGGGGTTCCTACTTTATACCCAAGGAAGGGATTGTACATACTCTGTGGACCCAGCTATGGGAGGGTCAGGAAAGAGGGGTGGCTACACCTATTTCATTTGTCCAGTTTTGCGCCAGAGCAGGGGCTGGTAGCCCCTTGGACCGGTTTGAACTGGACTATGCACAGGGGCACCAAACGTGCCCCAGTGCAGACATCAAAGCACTCTTGGAGTGCACCTGATAGAGATCAGGGTGTGTATAATATTCCCACTACCACGGATAAAGTAATCTCACAGTTACACGCACATGCATACATCATACGCTAGGGCCCATTTCACTAACATACGCTCAAATACTCTACCAGCAATAAACCTGTGGAAGGAAAAACTCCTAAACACCCTGCATCTATACCGAGGTCGATAAGACCTGGTTTTTGTGACTGTCCTTAAGCATAATTTATACAACATATACAACAATAATCAATAATGTAAACCCAATAATTGACAAGAAAGAATATCCAACACCATGTTTAAAATTATATTGCTTTATCTAAAATTAGTCAAAGAAAATCAATCAGAGTAAATCATTTCTCATAGTTACCTATTCTAGCTAAATGTCAGAACGGGTCAGGACAAGTCTCTCGGTAAATGTCTCTCAAGACGAAGTCCCTTCAGCATCAATCCTCAGCAACGCAGATTCGGTACGCGGCAAAGGCAAAATGGCAAGTGGCAAAAACCCTCTCTAGGCTAACATTTCTTATAGTTTCTAAACAATGGAAAGATACATTGGAAACATAGAAAAAACTGTAATGTCCGCCGGACTTGCTGAGCAGAGCGAGAAGGAAAGGATGTAACATCGCTACATTTGAGAATCTCCGCTCAGGAAAAGTTCACATAATGAAGATTACGGAACAGGAACCAAGAAAATAAAACATGTATCATATTAGTTCTACTTCTCCTCAGCAATCGAGCCACAGTTCAGAGTTTCTCTCTAAGGCTCCTTTGTTTCCCAAGGCTGCCAAGGACATTTTCATTTCACTTGGAGATCTCCCAAAACTGCTGCTGTCCTCATGGAAAGTTTTCAAACAAGCAAGCAAGGACCATGGTCAGTTAGCTTCAGGACCATTTCCAGCAGGGGTCTCCCTCGTCACAGTTTTCATATTATAAATCACAGCCAGGCTCACAAATCGGCCATCTTTCCCTAGGCCATCATAGGCCTCAATAGAGCATCTTAATTAAAAGAAACAAAAAACAACATTACCACAGCATAGTGATTAAACAGTGTTAACCCCACTAATACCCTTATGTGTATGCATCTATCTAGCACATGCAACATAGAAAAGCATTAATTCGAAAAGCATTTTGTGCTCAAAAATAAACAGCACATAGCAACGTTTAAACATGAAAACACGCACGTTATTTTTTAAACAGCACATTTATGCACACCCACGTGTAACTCTCTCTTGTTAGGACAAACGGATTGATTAATATAAACACACTCGCACAAGACAAATAATTAATTATTAATTATTAATAAATTAGTACAACGAATAGACATGCCAGAGCTTCAAAAGCCACTGAATTTTCAAACTGAAAACTCTGCTCCAGCAATCCCCCCTTTGGTGATTTTATCACCAAATAAACCCAAAAAAAAAAATTTGTGAAAATGTAGTCCCATTTTTAGGAGAAATCGGAAATGTCTTTTCCCCTTACACAACATTAGACTCCAGTCACTCTTTCATCATCCCTTTTTGTCTCTAAGTAAACACTCTCCCTCAATTCTTCTAATTCAATTTCTTGGGGTTCTCTTTTCAACCTCTTGTTTTTCTTTTCTTTATTCAATTTCTTCCTCCCTCCCCTGTTTTTACAACACACACACACCAATCTTATTATCAATAAAGCAACAATTATACAAGTTAAGGGAAACAATATTCTACCTATAATAGTACTACCTATTTTTGCAATAAAATCCTTAACAGCTATCATTTTATTAGCTATTTTAGTCCATAAATTCTCAGCTTCAAGTGGTACTAATTCTTCATGCAAATCAGTAATATTTTTGATATAGACCTTTAGGTCTTTGCTTTCGTCTGGAATGTAAGTGCAACAATGTTGAACTTTCAGCATTCCACAGACTCCACCCTCCTTGGCCAATAGAATATCAAGGGCAAGTCGATTTTGCATAGACATGGCACGTACGGCACTTAATTCCGTATTCACCAAAAGAAACCCTCCAGCGGTATTAGTCGATAAGCGATCAACCACTGTGGACAGTTTCCGAATTCCATAAGCATTCAAAGAAATTCCCACTGCTGGAATCAAAACCCCAAAAATATCACCCACTATTTCAGACCAAGTTTCTCTCTTAAAACGCATTAGTAAATTAATATGTTCTACATCTGTTATTTTATCTATATGAAAAATCTTTGGAAAAACCAGACCCACATAACACGTGCCATACCAATGGTCAGGCAACTTGTAATAAGCCTTATTCCCACAAACATAATATACTCCTGGAAAAATTGTATCTTCTCCACCTCTGAAACCCCAACCTGTTGCAATGAAGTATGTATCATGGCACTCACTAGTCCCGACAAAATATGTATCATATTGGGATTTCCTTCTTGTAATACAAAGTTTACCCTTCTGTGGTGCATCTAGAGCTAAAGTTGGACTAGCCCCATTCTTCAACTCTTTTCCCATCTCAATGTCCCAAATTGTCTCACTCACTTTATATTTTCCTGCTTTCTCATGCATGTTCAATCTCCTTTCTTCTACCATATCCAGGAAAGCTTTCTCCTCTCCTTTCAAACTGCAAGTTAAATTATTCTTAAAAATGTAATCTAATGTTAATCCTTTTTCTTCAATAAAAATCTCACCAAAAGTGTTAGCTTCTTTAGCTGGATTCAGCTCTTTGTTCATTGGCAAATGTCCAAAAATACTATCTCTGTTAGACATCTTATAATCTACTTTCCCTAACAAATAAAAAACACTACTTAAAATACTACAGGAAATACCATATGTAGCTGGTAAATGATGATAAGTAACACCCTCTGAAACGGATGCAGGTAATTGCATACAGACGTAGCAATCCCTTACTTCCATTGTTTTCACATATTCATATAACAATTTTGAAAAAACATTACTAGAAAAGTTATTAATTGACCTATCTTTGTGTATGTAAGTATTACTAATTCTAATTGGAACTACTTTTTGCGAATTCTTTTCTACATTTGTCACATTCTCTGTATGCATCTCAAACTCTACTTTAAAAGTAACTAATAAAACTAAAACACCCCATAGAAGCATTAATAATCCAGTACAGCAGCAGCACATCCTACACCACCTTTTAAAGAAGGCACATCTATTTCTATTATCTTCTATGTTAGCCATTTTACTACTTAGTTTAGCCTCTACTACTCCACTACTGTTGGAACTTCTTCAATTCTTCAGCAATTCTTCAGCTTTCAGTTTATCCAAATGATCTTTTCGTTCACTTAATCCAAGTGAATCCTTCTTTTATTCAGTTTGGATACTTGTCATTCTTCACTTCAATTTCTACAACATCAAATTGTATTAGATCTCCAACATCAAAATCCTCAGTACTCGACTCTTCTCCAATGTCAGTCAAGAGTACTTTCAGAATTTCACCAGTATCCTCCTCAACCACTTCTCTCAAGATCTCTTCCGGATTATCTCGAGTCACTGTTTCTTCTTTTCCTCCTTCAGACAGTGCCACATAAGACCATTCCGGTGATCTGTACTTTTGGTTGGGTCTTCTTACTCTTTTTATTTCCACTGGTTCTTTTGACTCCTTTGATTCTTCTCCTTCAGCTTTTGAACTTTGACTCGAAACTTCATTCACTTGTTCAGCTTTCGATGTACTTGCTCTTATTATTTTGTATCTCAGCCTCTTAACTCTGTTGTTAGGCCAACGATCTCCTCTTAACACCTTTTTCGGCTTTATCTCTTTATTACTTCTTTCTCCAATCCAAGTTCTCTTTCTCAGAACTCGACCCTCTGTTTGTTCATCCTCATCATCTGTTTCAAGTGCCTCTTGTTTCCGTTTTCCAGCAGCTCTCTTCTTTTCCACAGATTTTTTCACCACTGTGTGAGACTTCCCTACTCCTGTCCCTCCTCGGGTCTCCGACACGCAATCTTCTTGCTGTCTACTTGTCCATTCACCTGGCTCATCAAGAATGTTCCCTACACCTCCTCGGGGGTCTTCCGCAATCTGTCCCTCTCTATCTTCTTCTGACCCTACTTCTTCAAGTATAATCTCAAGTGGTTCTTCAATCTCCTCCTCTTCTGATTCAGGAGTAGTCTCTGTGTGATTTCTCTTTTCTTTTCTTTTTCCTTCACTGCTGTTTGAAACTTCAGGCTCTCTTACAGAATCTGATCTCTTCTCTGATACTCGCAGTGGTTCATTCGAAGCTCTTCCTACTTCTTTCCCCACTGATTCTGTATCTTCATCATCACTGGAATCTGACTCTTCAAAATACTCTTTACCAGTCCCTTCTTTTGGGTTTGGAACTCTCAGAGTATGACTTGCATGTACCCAGTGCTTCACTCCAGCACACTTTACTGCAGTCGTCGTAGTCAGAATAACTTGTCTTGGCCTTCCCCACCTTGGAATCAAGCAATTTCTTCTTCTGTGAACTTTTATCCTCACCCAGTCTCCTGGACTCAGATCATGGTCTTGCTTCTTCTCAAGTGTGGTAGCTTCTTCTCCAACCTGGTGAAACACAGAATGAACTGCGTCAGCCAGGCCTTTACAGTAATCCAAAATCATGTCATCAGTTATTGTCACCAACTTATTGACAGGCACGAATGCATGGCGCATTGCACGTCCCATTATTATTTCGTGCGGACTCAAACCAGTAGTTCTATCTGGAGTAGATCTCATAGTCATCAGAACTAAAGGTAAAACATCTGGCCATTTCATACCAGTGGCTAAGCACATTTTTCCAATCCTATTCTTGATTGTGCCATTAATTTGATCAACCACACCAGAAGCCTCTGGTCGGTATGCACAATGTAGCTTCTGCTGTATTTTCAATGCTTCACAAATCAAACCCATAAGCTCATTTTGAAAGTGTCCACCTCTATCAGACTCAACTGTTACTGGAAACCCGTACCTAGGAATCAACTCCCTTAACAGTAACTTTGCCACTGTTAATCCATCATTTCTTCTAGTCGGGTAAGCTTCCACCCACCTTGAAAATAAACAGACTACCACTAGAACATACCTCAGTCTGTTTACTTGGGGCATCTCAATGAAATCAATCTGCATTCTTGTAAAAGGACCTCCTTCTCTGCCTATTGTCCCCAGACTCACCACTGTCTTTTTCCCAGTGTTAAATTGCTGACAAACTAAACACCTCTGACAGATGCTTTCTGCAATTGTCCTGAACTTTGCATTGTACCAGGTTTGCTTGAAC
Source organism: Triturus cristatus (assembly GCF_964204655.1). Classification (NCBI taxonomy): domain Eukaryota; kingdom Metazoa; phylum Chordata; class Amphibia; order Caudata; family Salamandridae; genus Triturus; species Triturus cristatus. Next base: position 530,387,015 of record NC_140579.1, on the reverse strand, counting down.
GACCTAACCATCGCGTCCCTCCCCAAATGTCCCTGGCCATGATACATCCTTGCCATTGACGACAAGATGGAGTTGGGCATTACTGGTCTGCCATCTCTGTAGACCCAAACATGGTCTGTTTCTCTTGGAGCACATCCTGCCTTAATCCAATCTTTTTTCTCTTCCTCTCCTGCCTCATCTTGCAACTGTTTCACTTCATCCCAGGTTTCTAAGACATTAGTAAACATCACAGGGAGTAAAGACATTTCCCCTTCTCTGTCCCTGTTGACGGACTGATTTGTTTTGGCACAGTATTGCGCAACATCGTTTGCATAACGGTTTCCAACCGTTATAAAATCCTCCCCTAGTCCATGGGCAGCACATTTTACAACTGCTAACTCCTTAGGCAGCTGTATCGCCTCAAGCAATTTACCAATCATTTCAGCATTTTTTATCGGAGTTCCACTCGATGTCAAGAAACCTCTTTGTAGCCAAAGTTGGCCAAAATCATGCACCACTCCAAATCCATACTGACTATCAGTCATTACAGTTGTCCTCAAATCTTTCCCAATTTCGCAAGCTTTTGTCAATGCCACCAATTCAGCAACTTGCGCAGACTTCACTCCTTTCAATGGTGATGCTTCCATGACCTCTGAAACTTTGCATACCGCATATGCTGCACATAGCACACCATCATCATTTCTCAGGCATGATCCATCCACAAACAACACATGATCACTCTCATTCAAGGGTAGATCCCTTATGTCTGGTCTTGGTTTTGTACAGTACTCAAGCACATCCAAACAATCATGATCATCTTCCATCTTCACACCCACATTTTCAATATCTGGCAAAAGTGTCGCTGGATTCACATTTACACATCTCTCGAGAGTCACATTTGATGCTCCCAGAATCACTTTTTCATATTTAGTCAACCGACTATGTGACATGTACTGAGTTCTGCTTCTTGTCAAAAGAATTGCCACATTGTGAGGTACGAATACCCTTACAGGATATCCCATTATGATTCCCTCACTCTGTTCCAGACTCCTGCATGTTGCAGCCACAGATTTCAGACAACCTGGTAAACCCACAGCTACAGGGTCAAGTGTCGATGAGAAGTATGCAATAGGCCTTCTCAGTAATCCATGCTTCTGAATTAACACTGAAAGTGCACATCCATTTCTTTCACTGCAGTACAACTCAAATTCTTTTTCGTAGTCAGGCATACCCAAAGCTGGAGCCTCACACATTTTACTTTTGAGCTCTTCAAATGCTGCCATTTGTTCTGCATCTAGATCCAATGGATCTGTCATTCCACTTTTTGTCAGTTTAATCAGTGGCTTTGCTATCAAGGAAAAATTAATTATCCACTGACGACAATAACCCACCATAACCAGGAACATTCTCACTTCTCTCTGGGTTTTTGGAGCTTTCATTTCTCTGATTATTCTGATCCTGTCATTAGTCACCTTTCTCAGACCCTTTTCAATATTGTGTCCAAGATAATGCACCTCTTTCTTGCAAAATTGCAATTTGGCTGGAGATACCTTTAACCCTCCATCTGCCAGATGATTCAGTAAAGCATTGGTATCTACTTCACAAGCTTCACGTGTCTTTGATGCCACCAGTAGGTCATCAATATACTGCACTAGCACTGAACTCTCGGGCATGATCAAACTTTCCAACGATTTCTTCAATAACTGATTAAATATCGAAGGACTCTCCGTATACCCCTGTGGGATTCGACACCATGCTAAGATACGCTGGCCAAACCTAAATGCAAAAATCGGCTGGCTATCATGATGCAATGGAATTGAAAAGAACGCATGACACAAATCAATCACTGTATACCACTCAGCATCATGTGGAATTTGATACAGGATCACTGATGGATTTGGCACAATAGGACAACATGCCACCACAATTTGATTAACTTTTCTCAAATCCTGTACGATCCTAAATTTCCCATTGGGCTTTTTTAGTCCCATTATCGGTGAATTACACGGACTACTTAGTAGTTCTCTCAGGACTCCTTGCTGAATCATTTTCTCAATTATAGGAGTTATCCCTTCAATTATTTCTGGTGTCATTTTGTATTGAGGAATGTTAGGATATGTGATTCCCTCTTTCACTGCAATTTTCACTGGATCTACATTATTCATCAATCCCACATCCTCTCCAGTAAAATCCCAAACTGTCCTTTTCACTGTGTCTCTCAGCTCTCGAGGCAAATCCTCCGGATTAAACACAGCAAATGCACCAATTAACTCACTTTCTCTATTTTCTAGAGTCACTAGGTACAAAACATCTTCATCTGGTGTCTCAAAGGCTATTCCATCCGGTGTACAAAAAATTGTGCAGTTCATTTTGCACAACAAGTCCCTACCCAATAGGTTCACTGGACTCGTGTCACAGACAATAAATCTGTGCATGTCTGAAAATTTCCCTATCTGTACTCTTACAGGTTCAGTAAGACGTGTTTTGATTTGTGTATTGGCTACACCAACTACTTGGATTGCTTCATCCGAGAGAGGAAGATTTCTAACATCTGTTGACCTGACAGTTGATCTTGTCGCACCTGTGTCTACCAAAAAAGTAACACTCTCCTCATTTATTTTCCCATCCACAAATGGTCCTGCCTGGTCTATTTCTAGAGTTGCACCAAGTATGCACTCTTCTTCCTCTCCTCGGCACCGTCAATAATCACCCTCAGACTCACTCCCTTCACTCTTTAACAAGTACTGTTGTACTTTGTTAGAACGTCTTGGTTTGTTTACCTGCTCATCATTGTAGAATCCTGAATCCTGATTATACTTTTGTAACCCTCTATTCTGCGGCAAGGGCGGTTTTGGCTCTTGACTCTGCTGTCTCACAACTTTCTGTTGTTGCTGCTGTTGATTATTTCCTTCGTTCTGCACCTGTTGATTCAAGGATTTATTCTCATTACTCACTAATGGTGGATTAGGACACTCCGATCTCCAATGCCCCAATTGGCCACAGTTGTGACAAGGAAACTTTTTCTTCGCTTCCTCAAGACTTCCTTTTCCTTTCCCTGCATATCTAGGTCTATTCCCTGCATTATTTCCTGGATTATTTGCCTGTTCCACTAACTGTGCTTCCTGTCTTTCCGCAACTTTCACTTGTGCCCACATCGCTTTCTCTTTCAGCTTTCTTTGTTTTGCTTCAATTTCATCACTAAAGTATTTTGCATGTCTCAGGATCTCATCTACTTTCTTACTCTGCCAATCCACTGTGTGCTCACGAATTCTCTCACCAATTTCAGGTCTAAGGCCATATACAAATCTGTATACAAAATGACTCAAATCTTTGTCACCCAGGTGTTCATCTCCACTAAATTGTTTAAATGCCAGTATCAGCCTTTCGTAAAAAGCATGAACTGATTCTTTCGCTTCCTGTTGTGTTCGATCTATCTTTACCCAGTCTGTCTCTTTTGCAGGTACTTTACTCTTCAGGTATACCATCACCTGATCATACTTTCTCATTACCTCTGGATCTGGTGCCCCTGTTCTTGGGTCTCTTGGATATTCCTCAGTAGGCCAACTCACAACTATTTTACACTCAGTCCACAAGTCTGCTGGAACAATTATATCAAACAGACTATTCAGGTCAACCCACAGCACTTTCGACAATTTCACAAACCTATCTACCTGCCTATACCACTCGACGGGCTTTTCTCTCAATCGAGGGAAATCATTCGTGAATGATAAAATATCCTGTCTGGTCCATGGAACATGTACATATCCTCCTCCAGGTATTTCTCTCATAGGATAATTATCCACTGGTTTCTCCTTTTCTCTCACTGGAAATGCTGAATAAGTTGTTCTATCTTCAGCCTCATCTCTTTTCTTGTACCACCTATCCTTCCACTTTTCTACATCACCCCATCTTCGCAATAATGCTACCATTTCCTTAATCTGTCCTGTTCTACCAGTAGCATTCAAACTTTCAATATCCTTCTCTGTAAAATCCATCCTGTAAGTTCTTTGTAAAGCTTTCACTTTATCAATGTCAACTCCCTGTTCATTTGCTATTGCTCTCAGCCTGTCTTGTGTATTTCTTGCTCTCCAGGTAACACTCTTGCACATAAACATTAGTTCACCATCATGATGACTCTTCAGAATCTCTGTTGGAACTGTTCCTGTAACAAGCTCTTCTAGTTCCACACGTAACCTAGCTACATCAATTACTTGTGAATCTTTATCCTTTTTCTGTAGAACCTTCATCCAATCATTCAAATCATCAACTGTTATTTCAGCAGTTTTTCTCACTGGAACCACTCTTTTTTGCGGTTCTAAAATTGGCATCCCTGAACAACTAACTTCACTAGCATCCAATATTTCACTACATGTGTCATGTCTTGATTGTCTCAGGTCACTTCTTTCTGCTCTTTTGCCTGAATCTCCTGAAGGACCAATTGAATTTGTCAGATTATTCCCAACATATGGAATCACCAGTCCATTCTCACCTGTCCTCTGTTTGTCAAACACAGGCATAACCGGACCTATTGTTACAGGCACCGTAATAGCTTCTAGATTCTTCGTTAACTCCCTAATCTTCTCTGTCAACTCTGTTGTAGTTCTGGCTAATTGTCTGGCATTCTCATCAAGGTAATGATCACTTCTTACCTCAGGTGTCTCATTTTCTGTCTCACTAACACAAACTGTATCTCTTATCGGAGAAACAACTGGTGTACTTTTATCCGGTTCTGGTCTATATGGAGGTGGTCTCGTGTAAATCATGTCATTCAAGACCTCATCCTCATACTCATTAACTCCATATTTTCTCATTTCTGACTCAGGAACCCTTTCTGCTCCTCCTTCAACTGTTCTCATCGGATATAATCCCTCTGACATACTAACATCTCGCCACCTTTTCATTCGATCATGATGAGTCTCACGATCATGTCTCCTCCCAAACATATACCTATAATACCCTCCAGATCTCTGTTTTTCTCTCTCATGTACTTCCTCTTCCCATTCCACTAAAGCCTCGAACTGTGTAGGTCTCGGTTTCGGGTCAAGACATAGCATCTTTTCCCGTAAATTTCTCAACACGGCCAGATTAAATGAACCATGTTCTGGAAATGCTAGAACACCATCTTCTTTAGTACACCTAACCCAATTCTCCAACCATATACAGGTATGAAATCCATGTCTTGCAGCCATGAAGGATGCAGGTGTTTTCGGTGGAGGTAACAACTCACCCTCTCTTGTTATAACATCTTTATCCTTGCTAAACCACTTTTTAATTTTACCAAAAAATGTCTTCTTCTTTTTCTCTTCTTGGTAATACATTTTAGCGTTTACCAAAACTTTCTACTCTTTCCGTATTATAAATATACAATACGAATTTTCAACCAATTGCAGCGCGACTCACACTAAAGCACCAATCCTGGAATGTCTACGTCACTAAATAGCCCTTCCAATCCTTGCGCGGCTCACACTAACGCACCAATCCTAGCGCGAGCACTATTCTGATCTACCATCCAATCAGAGCGCGGTCTTTCTGACGTCAACAGTCGCTGACTGCAGCTTCTGCTCTGTCTTCTGTCACTCGTCTACCCCTCCTTTACAAAATCTTTTCAGTAGACTTCGTGTCAAAATTTCTACAAATTCTATTAGTTACAACATAAAAACATCTCCATTGTCTGCTTCGCTAACCACAGAATAGTAAAAGAGAGTCTATTTCATAAGAGACCTTTCATTGACACAGTAGCACTTCCTCTACTCTGCCCTACTAACATACATTCATTAACTGTTTCCTCTAGGACTTGTCCAAAGAGTCTTACAATCAATTAAATGTACAAACATTCATGCACATTCATACAAGGAAATATAGTACATACGCACAGAATCCTGCTTCCCGAGAACAGACAATCTGCTCCACTACAGAATTATAACATGCACCAACTAAGCAAGCTTTCTTTGCCCAGTTCTTCAAACAAGCTCAGAGAATACCTATTACTCCTCCTGCGATAAGCTTTAACGGAAATCCTTACGGATCCCTGGGACTTAAGACCAGAGTTTTCACAGATAACCTTCACTATCATACACACTCCTTATATACCAGAAATATCTAATAGTAACATACGACGATGTCACTGATTCCGAACCCAGACAATGTGACGCGCAACTTCAATTGTCACACGTTATTCCTCACAATTCCGTCTTTCCCGAGAGCAGCATATACTTCCCTCTGCCCTACTACGGAACTGCTACAGCTTCCAAGTTCCAGAAGCACTACATATAACTCAACATTACGACTCCAACATATAGTATTAGTACATATACCAACATGAACCAATAATCAATAAACTAATGTACAAGCAATCTTATCAGATCAAGACAATCATCAAAAACCATCCAACTCTGCTACCAGGAAATTGATAGAGATCAGGGTGTGTATAATATTCCCACTACCACGGATAAAGTAATCTCACAGTTACACGCACATGCATACATCATACGCTAGGGCCCATTTCACTAACATACGCTCAAATACTCTACCAGCAATAAACCTGTGGAAGGAAAAACTCCTAAACACCCTGCATCTATACCGAGGTCGATAAGACCTGGTTTTTGTGACTGTCCTTAAGCATAATTTATACAACATATACAACAATAATCAATAATGTAAACCCAATAATTGACAAGAAAGAATATCCAACACCATGTTTAAAATTATATTGCTTTATCTAAAATTAGTCAAAGAAAATCAATCAGAGTAAATCATTTCTCATAGTTACCTATTCTAGCTAAATGTCAGAACGGGTCAGGACAAGTCTCTAGGTAAATGTCTCTCAAGACGAAGTCCCTTCAGCATCAATCCTCAGCAACGCAGATTCGGTACGCGGCAAAGGCAAAATGGCAAGTGGCAAAAACCCTCTCTAGGCTAACATTTCTTATAGTTTCTAAACAATGGAAAGATACATTGGAAACATAGAAAAAACTGTAATGTCCGCCGGACTTGCTGAGCAGAGCGAGAAGGAAAGGATGTAACATCGCTACATTTGAGAATCTCCGCTCAGGAAAAGTTCACATAATGAAGATTACGGAACAGGAACCAAGAAAATAAAACATGTATCATATTAGTTCTACTTCTCCTCAGCAATCGAGCCACAGTTCAGAGTTTCTCTCTAAGGCTCCTTTGTTTCCCAAGGCTGCCAAGGACATTTTCATTTCACTTGGAGATCTCCCAAAACTGCTGCTGTCCTCATGGAAAGTTTTCAAACAAGCAAGCAAGGACCATGGTCAGTTAGCTTCAGGACCATTTCCAGCAGGGGTCTCCCTCGTCACAGTTTTCATATTATAAATCACAGCCAGGCTCACAAATCGGCCATCTTTCCCTAGGCCATCATAGGCCTCAATAGACCATCTTAATTAAAAGAAACAAAAAACAACATTACCACAGCATAGTGATTAAACAGTGTTAACCCCACTAATACCCTTATGTGTATGCATCTATCTAGCACTTGCAACATAGAAAAGCATTAATTCGAAAAGCATTTTGTGCTCAAAAATAAACAGCACATAGCAACGTTTAAACATGAAAACACGCACGTTATTTTTTAAACAGCACATTTATGCACACCCACGTGTAACTCTCTCTTGTTAGGACAAACGGATTGATTAATATAAACACACTCGCACAAGACAAATAATTAATTATTAATTATTAATAAATTAGTACAACGAATAGACATGCCAGAGCTTCAAAAGCCACTGAATTTTCAAACTGAAAACTCTGCTCCAGCACACCCACCCAGCCCCAATACAATAAAGCCTGTCGGGAGGTGGTCACACCTCCCTGTGACAGGGAACCGATCGTCAGGCCTTCCCCTGCCAGAGTTTCGTCCAGCAGCAGTAGGGCAGACTTGTATCTGCAGCATCCAGTTTGTGGTGCCCGGGTTCTGTTAAGCTGGTACCAGTGTAGTCATGTTTCTCCCTCGAGTAGGGTGGAATCATACCTCCCATGCCAGTTACTGGCAGGGAGGTATGATTCCAAAGTGTTTGACACCAAACACAACATGTTTCTGTGCAGCCATTCCAAAGTTAGCATTTACCGCGAGGTTATAATGCACTTAAGAGTATATGGTCTGGCTGCATCACATACAACCCCGGGGAATAGATTCCGAAGGCTGCAGAGGGGATCTGCTCATGCATGGGCACCCTCTCACATGAAAACCAAGCACCCTGCCTTCAGGATTGTTAAGACTTATAGGTTTATATGTGTGTGATCAAAAGTTATATAGGTAACCTACACTACAGTAAGGGGTGAATGCACCACCTTACCCAGGCTGCAGTAGCAGACCTGTGGTGTCATTTTGGAAGGCTGCTCAGGGGTGGCATAATATATCCTGGTAGACCTATGCCCTTGGTACATAGTGTACCATATACTAGGGACTCATAAGGGTACCCCAGTATCCAATCTGGAGCGTACCTAAAGTACCTGGAATCAATTTAGAGGGAAATCAGATAGTCTGACTGGGATCCTGCCAATCAGGGCCCCAGCATAAGTCAAAAAACAGTGAAACATTAGCAAAAAGTGGGGGTAACTATAAGAAGCAGATCTTACTCTCCTACAGGTAGAGTTGGTGATGAGGGAGGGAGGGGTGAGAGAGAGAGAGAAATAATGAGGAGACACAATCTACCAGATTTTTAACAAACACAGTCTAACAATAAGGAGTGGAGAGACCAAAGCACAATGAAGGGGTAAACAGTATTACCGTCAGGTCAGTAGGGAGACCACGGAACACTAGGATATCTAATAATCAGGCACGAGAGAACGCGGCACACTTGGGAGGTAACAGCAGTATAGCAAACGGGCAGAGGAAAGAGCGAGGCATAATGAGGATATGCGGTAGGGGGCAGCAGGAGCAGAACCTTGGCAAGGTAGCTGCGTTAGAGCTCAGAATAACTCCTAGAGGGAAGAAGAGACCTGGAGAAGAACAGGGATGGACGCACCACAGCCCTAGCAAGATGACAAGAAAAGTGTCCCAGGTCTTACAGGGCCCTCTCTGGACCCGAGGCAGAGGTCGCTCCGCGTAGCCTCAGTGGTGAATCGAAATCGGCAGCAACCGCCTACGCGTCCGTGCTGGCCTGTGTCTGTGGGCGAAGATGTGCCGATAGAGTGGACCTGCAGGAGCCCACCAGGCATGAATTGCTGATTCAGAGTGCTGCACTCACCCAAGTCATGGCAGGTCTAGGCCCATGACTGCTTAGCTGTCAGTAGTGGCCATCCACCAGTCGGGCCACAATGCGAGGCTTGCCAAAATACAACAGGCTGCTAGGGGTCAATTACTAGGGCTCATCTGTGAGGCTGCATAGACCTGGTGATATCACTATATCGGGGGGAACACAAAGCAGCAACACAATATAAAACAGGCAAGAGAAAAATCTAAAACTCTTCATGTGGAATGGGCAAGAGAAAATCTAATGTCAAAAGTTGAAAATACCCATGTTTAAAAAAAAAGTTGGAGGAATTTTGAAGATCAATCATCTGCTGCATGTGGATTCTGAACCGTCATGCTCAAACACAAATAAGGTGCAACCGTGAATGTACAACGTGTAGGAGAAAATCTAAGAATAAGGTGAAAATCTCCCGCATTTTAAAGAAATGCAGAGAGAAATACCAAAAAACACGAAATTGTTTTCCATGGAAAACAAAGCAACAAGAAGTGTGGTTATGTGAATTTTTAAGAGACTTCACCTGCTCCACATGGCTTCTGCCTGCCACACTCAAACCTCACAAAGCAGAATCCCTCAATGTTTAACAGGAGGATGGAAAGCCTGATGTAGAAAGCTAAAAATAATATACAGGTTTAGGCCGCATGTTTTAGTACACATATTTACATACATGTTTGAACATCAAAGTAGCATCCTTCAATGTAACACTGGGGTACTGGACTAAGGCCAACTCTAAGGCTGCGGAACTGATGGCCTCCAGCACATCAAGTGGAAAATGTGGGCTCTGGAGCGGGATCGGAAGTCTCAGTGGGCTTAATATCAAGGGGACATCTCAGACTAAATTGATATTTTGGAAGACACTGCAAAAGATCTTCAGTGATTCTTACTGAACTGTGATTGAGTCAGCAGTAGAGCCTTCTTGCCTTCCCTACCCAGAGCTGACAGTGACCAATGCGTTGATTCTGGTTTGAGGGTGGCCATCTGTGAAAGGTGGGGGATCAGTGGCCTCTGGCAGAGTCCCAGCCTCACATCAACCTTATGGAGTAGAGGGCCATCAATCAATCAAGGATGGTAAAGCGCAACTACTCATCCGAAGGGTCTCAAGGCGCTCGGGAGGGGCAGGGGGTACGTGCAGGTCCCGGATGTTCACTGAGTCGAAGAGACAGGTCTTGAGGTCCTGTGTGAACTTGGAGAGTGTTGGTGTCTGTTGGAGGTGAGGAGGGAGGATGTTCCATACCCTGGCTACATGGAAGGAGAAGGAACTGCCTCCTGTTCTAGTCTTCTTGATGAGCGGCACCATAGCAAGGGAGAGCTGGGCTGAGCGGAGGGATCTTTGGGGTGCGTAAAACAAGATGGGTAGGTCTGGTGTTGTGGAGGGCTTTGTGGGCGAAGCTTGAAGGGGATTCTATACTCAATGGGAAGCCAATGTAGTGTCCGCAGGTATTGGGTGATGTGGCGAGGTAGGTTGAGTAGTAGTCTAGCGCAGGCGTTCTGGACGTTTTGTTTGGGGCAAGATTCTTATTGATCTCAGCGTAGAGTGCGTTGCCGTAGTCCAGACTGCTGCTGAGGAGGGCGTGGATGACAGTTTTCCTGTGCTCAAGAGGAATCCAGTTGAAGGTTTTTCGTAGGAAACGGTGGGTGTGGAAACAGGAGGAGAAGGTGTTTATTTGGCGGTTTTGAGTCCAGGATGATTCAGAGGTGTGTGGTGGTGGGGGAGGGTTCCAGAAGGTGGGGGCCACAAGGAGTCATTACAGGCATCTGGGTGTGGGCTTATGAGGAGTACTTCGCTTTTGTCTGCGTTGAGTTGTAGGCAGCTGTTCTTCATCCACCTGGCGACAGCTTCCATTACTTCTTGGAAGTTGTGTTTGGAGATATTGGGTTTATTGGATAGTGAGTCCGTGGGATCCGACGATGGGTGCGAGCGGGGCCATGTAGATCTTGAACAGGGTGGGGCTGATGGAGGATACTTGGGAAACTCTGCAGGTGGTCGGTGTGGGATACGAGAGGAAGGATGGGAGTCTGACCTGCTGCATACTGACAGATGGGAATGAGCGGATCCAGTAAAGGGACTTGTTCTGGATTTCTGCATCGTGTAGTGTTTGGGCTAGGGAGTGATGAGATACAGTGTGGAAGGCTGCGGAGAGGTCCAGGAGGATGAGGGCCACAGTCTCTTCTCTGTCGAGGAGGGAGAAGATGTCATCTGTCACAGCGAGAAGGGCGGTTTCGGTGCTGTGATTTTACGTGAAGCCAGATTGGGAAGAGTCGAGGATGCTGTTTTCTTCTAGGAAGGAGGCAAGCTGGCTGTTGAAGACGTTTTCAATGACTTTTGCCAGGTAAGGGAGTAAGGAGATTGGTCTAAGCTTTTGAGGTTGATGGGGTCCGCTGAGGGTTTTTTTAAAAGGAGAGAGTTGATATTGGCGTGTTTCTAGTCACCGGGGAGGGAGGTCTCGAAGGAGCGGTTAATGATTCGTAGAAGCTCAGTGGGTCAATGATGTTAGCAGCTCTGATGGAGATGTGGTGGGGGCAAGGGTAGGTGGGGCCCCGGAGTGGACTGACTTCATAGTCTTCAGGGTGTCATTGATGGAGAGGGCGGTCCAGCTGTCGAGTGTAGGCCGCATGGGGTAGGGAATGGTGGGTGTAGGTTCCACATGTAGGTTGTCCTGGAGGTTGTCCTAATTTTGTGGTGGAAGAAGGCGTGGTTGGGTCGTCGTCCACGGTGGTGGGAGCAGAGCAGATGAGGGATGCGGTGAGCTGTTCATCGGGGATGTGGTTTCCAATTTCTGCATTGGAGATGGTGTGGACATTTGCAAGTGATGTTGGCTTTGAAGGTGAAGTGGACGCAATGATGGTCCATCCATGGGAGTTGAGTGGTGGGGCTGAAGGGGATGGAGTTTCCTGCTGTGAAAATGGGGTCGAGGGTGTGTCCTGCTGAGGGCGTGGGTTCTGGTACGATCTGTTTAAATCCGATGTTGATGAGGTTGTCCAGGAGGGAGGAGGAGTTGGGGTCTTGGAGGTTGTCAACGTGGAAGTTGAGGTGTCCCTGCAAGGTGTAGGTCGGTGGAGGCGATGTCATGCGGGGTGATGTTGGTGATGGAGTCGGAGAAAGGTGTGCGGGTCCTTAGAGGAGGGTGCCTCGGAAGATGGTGGTCAGGTTGGGCTGTATCTTTAAGTGAAGGTGTTCCATCATGTCTGTGGGCCTGTGGAAATATGGATTTTTATGGTCGGTTATGTCCCCTATCTTGGACCCCAACGGTTTCATGTATAAATCACAAGTACATGTATGTTCCCTCCAGTTCCAGTTATGAAGACGCAAACACATGTGCGTCCACCGTCAACATGTCCTCTTTCAGATCCGCCATGAATGGGCTGGATATTCTATTCCTAAATATGAAAGGCCACCGGCTTTATATGGTTCATTTATCCCATTTTACAGTCCAGGCGAGTAGGCCCTGATTCTGCCACCAAGCCTTTTCCTGCCTTCTGCCTCTGAAAGCTCCAGTCTGAGCCTGCATCTGTGACCATGAACTTTGTCCTACTCCCTGTGCGGCTAACGGTGCCTGATCCAGCCCGTAGCCTGCCAGAAAACTGTACTTCACCTTCAAGATTATCTCCTCCGCCCCTCATCCGATGCATTCCTGTCTCGTAGTTTAGGTAAACATTCCTCCAGCTACCGTGCAAAGGGGCCAGGCCTCGCTGTCCTCATGCAAGTAATTCATAAACCCTGTTACCATGGAATATTCCTACCCCCTCGCATCTAGTGTAGACACTTAGACGCTTGTACACGCACTAACAGTCAGTATAGTCAGTATAGAATAAGATTCTATCCTAAGAGACCTCTCTTTTGGATAACACAGTTCTTTAAACATAGGATATTAGATATGATTTGGGATTAGGTTGACATAACCCCAGACTTTTGTCTCCACATGTAGAGCTAAATGTCAAGTCCCATTCTCCCCCTAGTTGCACGTCAAATCACACGTCATGCTGCCGCGCGCGCATCTCTGCCAAGTATTTTTGCTGACATTGCGAAATTCTTTCATGGAACCACCCATTTGTGACATCATACCTAATGACGTTCTTTAGTTACGCCTAGTTACACCCATTTCAGTTACGCATGTATATCTTTATCTCTGTTATCAACTGTTACGCCTCCTGCATCTGTTTCACTGTAATGCCTCTTCTATAAAAATGATTACCTGTCAATAATGTATTGTCCTTCACTTCCTGAACCTCCGTGGTGATGGAATATGAAGCCAACAATTCGAATTGTTATTGGAATAAAGCCCGTTCCGAATCTCTAATACCACGGATTCTGCCTCTTATTTTACTGAGCTATTCTTATTAATTTTCTGCATCAAATTAAGTACCGGTAATTAAATTATTTACCACATATATGGCGCCCGAATAGGGACACTTTCTCATCTCACGCGCCGGAGGTGCGTTGCAGGCCCGGTCTCCTGCCACAGCTGGACGGACAACAACGCGTACCCACAGGATTTCCTGTATCTCTCTCCTGCCGAGCGGGGGTAACTGAGGCTGCGATCAACACCCAGACGAGGCGGTGAGAAGTGCGAAGTATCCCGACCAGAGCCTAGCTGAGAGAGCAAGATCCGAGGTATACAGAGGCCCACCAGGTTCCGAAGTTCCGAAGTTTCGAGTCGAGTCCAGTCCGGTCCAAGTCCAGTTCAGTTCAGTTCCGAGGCCTTCCGTTCCGAGCTACCCGGTGAGTACCATTGCCGGGGAGGCGTTCTGACGTGCACATAGGTTGTGCCGGTCAAGACGGGTTTGGGTACACAAATCCGGTCTGCACTGTTTCAGCAGTGTATCTGTACTGTTTAGCAGTATATCTAGTATGTCTAGTATATAATTCAGAATACCTAGTTAGTGCCGAGTATTATGCTTAGTGACTAGTTCCCTAAATGGCCATCATTGTTGTTCATTAAATATTAAATGTTAAATGTTTTAAATACGTTCTGCATATTGTGGTGTGAATGACTGTTCATTGTTGTGTTTTGTTGTATTAAACGTGTTCAAAACTAGGTCTCAGATCAGTTCTCAATATGCCGCTCTTTTCTAAATTAAGACAGATCAAAACTAGAAAAGGGGTACTCGAAGAAGCTGTTCCCATTCCTCCTAGGGACACTCCAGGGTACTTCATGTATCATAAACATGGCCTAGACGCCATATTATTTCTTGATTTATGGGTAGACTACACCAAGGAATTACCAGAAAGTCAGAGGTGGCCCGCAGCTGGGACCTGGGATGCAGATTGCATCATGAAAATAGAGGAAGAATTATGGAAAAAGAAAGCTAGACAATCACAGAAAGATGCCATTGAATTATGGCGTAAAGAATCGTATAGACGTACAGAAAAAGCACTCAGACAGGAAGAGAAAAGTAAGGAGAATTCAAATAAAGTCCGAGAAAATCTATTAATTGAAGAAGGTACCCGAGCAAAAGCAGAACAAGTAGACAGACAAAGAAATGCCCTTATGAATGGTATGTATCCTCTTCTGGCCGAAGGGTTACCTAAGGCTACTCCGGAGATACCAAAAGACTTGCCACCTCCATTGTTTCCGATAAAAGCACATCCCAAAGGGCATCCCAGAACCGCAGAAGATGTTTTCCTTTCCTCCTATTTAGACGACGCAGCTCCCGAGTATGCTAATACTGCACCACATAGACCGTCTGCCGAGGGGGTTCAATGCCAAGACCCTCCGTCTGTACCTCCGCAACAACAAACTCCGACACAAGTTCCGGCAAGCACATCTGTTTCTACAGCTGTACCCACACCTATGGTTGCTATATCAAGTTCAACGAATCCTTTCACATCCAGCACCCCAGGCGGTGCTACAGGAGGTACGACAAACATTTTTTCCACGCCACCCAGAGTAAATAAACTTCCCTTTCAAGAATTAGCCCACCAACGTACGCCCAAACTAGTAACTCCCGACATGCTTAAGGAACTTCTAGTAGATTGTAGATATGACCCTGTGCCCGGCAAAGAGGACGAAATGCTGCTGGCATCATTACGTATCCGACGAGCTGCAATATATTTAGGGAGGCTACCAGGAATGACTACACATTTAGAAAATATATATCACTTTGTCCAGTCAGGGCGAGATTCTGAAAGTATTAATAGAGCCATGGAGTACCAGAAAGTGGAGATACAGGGGGAACTGTTACGTTTCCTCATAAATTGTGTGATCAGAAATCAAGACCGACCAGGGGTAAATCCGGAGGAAATGCGAATTCTTACCACATGGAGTCGGAATATATCAGAGGGGAGACATGATAGATTATTAAGTATAGTAGCTATGTGCCGAAAGATCCGCAAAGAAGTAGAACGAATACACGAAGAAAGATTGGCGGTAGACCAGCCTGAACAAAACGAGGAGGAGGAAGAATTAGAACTGCCCACAGGACAGTTAGAAACCATGGCCTATGTAGGTAGAGGAAGATCTTGTAATAATACTAGAGGCTTTACTGATCCGATACCTCCGATACGTCCAGAAAATAACAGAAATTTCCAAACCCCTACAATAAATATAAGGTCCCCCGAACATTCGTTCCAAACCGCTGACAAATTACTCCGAGAACGAAGGGGTTATCATATACTCGATTCTATGGACGAACAAGAATTAGCCAGGTCAGCCGTTCACTGGGTTGACAGTCCCGGAAAATATAGTGATGATACACTAGCGCACACGTTTTTGAACCTCACCCCAGATGAACAGCGTTTAGCTGGTATCTACATGATTCAACAACTCCTTATATTATATAAAAGCCAACACTCCGATCCTAGTCCCTTACCTGATATATTGACTGAATTACTCACGAATAAATGGAGAGGTTCAGGTACTGAGTTAATTAGAGAAATACTAAATTCCAGAAAGCAGTACATTCTTTTTGTATGCCCCGAACATGTCTCACTGCCCATCAAGGAAAGAACGACGTATTATATGGATAGACAGAATCCCTTACGCGAAGTGCACCCGATAAAAGGTGATGACAATCAGTTTAAACGTGTGTTTGTATACACACCCATATCTAAAATGGAACTATTAGAAATGAAGAAAGTGGTACCCAGTCATGACAAAGACCCAGCGGGTTTCCACCGTGAAATTAAAGACATGCTGCTCATGGGAGAGTATACCTATCCCGACATTATGAAAATATTAAAGGTATTAATGCCTGCGGGCATTTATGAAAAACTCAAAGAAAAGGATTGGGAGGTGGGAGACCAAAAGATAGATTGGACAGCATTAGAAAACGAAGAAACAGCTCGAGGTCCAGGTTTAGGGCTTGGGGAAAAGACCAAAATACTACCAGGTTTATTAGTACAGGTACTGCCACGTTTATTAACTACGAAAAAGGAAGACTGGGGTGCAATATCAGCCTGTAAACAAAAGCAAGATGAAGACACTAGCGATTTTTATGCCCGATTCGAAAAATGTTTTGGTATAAATAGTGGAATAAAAGCAAGTAGCGAGTCGTATCCACATCTGTTTGTGACAAAATTAGTTGAAAATGCCTTGCCCCAAGTTAAGAATAGAGTATTGAAATTCGAGAGTACCTGGCAAGGTAACACTCCGTCACAAATGTTACAAATGCTACAGTACCATCACAATAGAATTAGAGAGGAACAAGAACATGAACAAAGACGCATGAAAGACACGAAAATGAAAATGCTAGTTTCCCAGACAGTTCCAGCTGACGGTCATAAAAAGGGTATGACACAGTCCAGTGTTTCAGCAGGTTCTGTAAAAGGGACATGCAACTATTGTAAACAGCCAGGTCATTATGTACACGATTGTCCAGTTTTAAAACATAATATCGCCATAGGTAATACAAAAGAAAGACCACGGCCACTTAGACAGGATCAGAACCAACAAGGAGCCCCGCAGCATGCACAGGCCATGCCAGCTCCGCAACAGTCTATGCCAGCTCCATCACCGCAGCCTATTGCTGCCACACCAACAACGACACGACAGATGTACCAGACCGCACAGTATGACTATCCTGATTATCAACGATACTCATGAAACAGCCTAGAGAGGGAAGTTGGCTTACCCCTTATCGAGGTCCCTGTAGATCAAGAAGGACCTTATGTACACAGTGAACTATTAGGCCAAGATAGAAAATTTTTACTTGATACAGGGGCAAGCCGAACAACCATAAAACGTAGTGAAGTTCCAGGGGCACCCCTCTCAGGCTCACAGAATATTTCCCTTGGTTTTTCAGGAAAACCTATCATTAACGAAGTATCACAGCCTCTTCCACTTACGATTGGTCCCTTGACACGAACTACAGATTTATTGCTTACAAAATCATGTCCAGAAAACCTGTTAGGTATAAAAACATTGAAAGCTCTAGGAGCTATAATATGTTGTTCTCCGGAAGGAGTAAGATTGTTTTTACGTGATTTCAAAGGGCACTATGTGTCCCGAGACATGGATCACCGACTACAGACTTTACCCACACATTTATGGGCACAATGCCCTACAGATGTTGGTTGCATGAACATTACACCATATCGAGTCACACTAAAGACAGGAGTGGTACTACCACGAATGCGACAATACAAGTTACCCCCAGATGCTGTAGTGGCTTTACTGCAAATCATTGACGAGCTTATTACCCAAGGAGTGGTTGTGGAAACCGACTCCAATGTATGTAATTCCCCGATAATTCCGATTCTTAAACGAACTGATCCAAAAGCCCCGCCAGTATATCGATTGGTTATTGATCTGCGCGAATTAAATAAATGTATCGTACCACAATACCCCGTAGTTCCAGACATTTCTTCATTACTGACAGCCATTGATTCTGAAGCAACATTCTTTACTGTAATTGATCTCAAGAATGCCTTTTTCAGCGTCCCAATAGATCCGGAAAGCCAATACTTGTTCGGATTTAGTTTAAATGGACGAAGCTTTAAATTCACACGCGCACCTCAAGGATTCACAGAAAGCCCCAGCATCTATAGCCAAGCACTGAAACGAGAACTTGACAGTATCCACATGCCAGTCAACACTGCCCTGCTTCAATATGTCGATGATCTGCTGATCACCGCTAGAAGCGAAACTGAATGTGAAAAAGCTTCACTGACGGTTTTACAATTTTTGGCCGAAAAGGGGCACAAGGTGTCCCCTTCTAAGCTGCAATTCTGTGTCCAGCGAGTTGTTTACCTTGGGCACTCGCTGTCCAAGGAGGGAAGGCAGCTTACGTCAGATCGCATCCAGTTAATTGCTAACATGCCAATACCCAAGACACAAAAGGAGGTACGGGCTTTTATAGGCCTCACTTCATATTGTAGGCAGTGGATCCCTCAGTATGCATGTCTAGCAAAACCACTCATTCAGTTGACAACACAGGAGGCGGCCACATCGACTGTCCTCCCTTGGACTCAGGAACATACACAAGCTTTTGAAAGCCTAAAGAAAGCTTTATGTCAAGCACCTGTCCTAGCAACACCATGTTACAGTAAACAGTTTACACTCTTTGTTACAGAACGCGAAGGTACTGCTTTGTCAGTACTCACACAGGAACAAGCAGGATCACACAAACCATGTGCTTATTTTTCTAGTACATTAGATCCCGTAGCTCAGGCTCTGCCTGCGTGCCTGAAATCAGTGGCAGCGACAGCTTTAGCAATCAGACAAAGCTATGCCATAGTGTTAGGACATCCATTGACAGTACAAGTACCACACGCAGTAGAGGTTCTTGTGAACCGAACGCAAACACAACACTTGACTATAGCAAGACTTACCGGTTACGAATTGACATTGTTTCAGCCACACATAGAAATCAGACGTTGTAGTACATTGAATCCTGCCACACTTTTGCCAGTAAACGGAACAGACCCACTAGCACATGATTGTATCGAAGTTATTACTATCACGACGAAACCCAGACAAGACTTGACAGATATCCCATTGTCAGATCCAGACCTGACGTTGTATGTAGATGGTTCATGTATGAGAACAAGTACAGGAGAGCTAGTGGCCGCGTATGCAGTCACAACAGACACTGAAGTCATTGAAACAAATTGCATAAACACCTTGTCAGCTCAAGCAGCAGAGCTCATCGCTCTGACACAAGCCTGTATTCAAGCCACAAATAAGAAAGTCAACATATACACTGATTCACGTTATGCATTCGGAGTTGTACATGACTTCGGCGTACTGTGGCGAGAGAGAGGTTATTTAACTTCTCACGGTGCCCACATTCAGCACGGACCCCTCATTCATGCCTTATTAGATGCAATACATCTACCCACTGCAATATCAATTATGAAATGTAAAGCTCATACGAAAGTTACTGATATCATTTCCCAAGGCAATAACCTAGCTGACAGAACAGCTAAACAGACTGCTCAGAATAAAACTCACACATCTGACATGACAAAGACAATAGTTCTGACACCAACACATTGCATGACGGTTAAGGATCCCGCTCTTGACGTAATTGACATACAGACACATGCTACACCAGATGAAATAAAGAAATGGACTGAATTAGGAGGGATCCAAACGAATCAAGGATGGATGACGAAGGAAAAATCTATATGGTTTCTTCCCGACTCTATGGTTCAAGTTATCATTAATACAATACATAGTCCAGCGCACCTAGGAGAAAAAGCTATGCTAGACAGCATTCAACACATTTGGTTCAACAAACATTTACGAGCAGCAGCTAAACAAAAAGTTCGTACCTGTATGATCTGTTGTCAGTTTAACCTAGGTAAAAGCATTCCCGTAGAACAGGGTGGATTTCAGCCTCCTGATCACCCTTTTGAAGTCCTCCAGATGGATTATATCCAGATGGAACGATGTCGAGGATTCAAATATGTTCTTGTAGTTGTCTGTGCTCTTTCCCGTTGGACAGAAGCCTACCCGGTCTCAGATTACACTGCCCCGACTACTGCCAAACAGTTGGTTCGAGAATTCTTCCCACGGTACGGTTTACCACGTGTTGTCTACTCAGATAACGGCCAGCCGTTCTCATCCGAACTAATGAAACACGTTTCACTTTTGTTAGGCTATCAATGGAGATTTCACTGTGTCCGACACCCCGAGGCAGCAGGTCTCGTGGAACGACATAATCAAACTCTGAAAATTAGATTGTCCAAAATATGTAGAGAGAAAGGTGTCGATTGGGTAGTAGCCTTACCAGTTGCACTCTTTTACATGAGAATGGTGGCGCACTCTCGAACAGGGCTATCCCCTTATGAGGTGATCTTTGGCAGACCACCAAATATGTGGGGGACGCCTATACCACGCAAAATAACTGATGTTGACTGTAATATGCTGACAGATTACCTGGCTTCCTTGATGTCTGCACTACAATCTTGTCGTTCACAGGTAGCTGCAGCCTTTCCCGACAACACCGAGGTGAAACCCCATGACGTAGTTCCCGGGGACCTGGTGTTAGTGCGTAATTTTGACCGGAAGACTCAGCTGGATCCTAGGTGGAAATCGCCTCAACTTGTACTACTCACCACGAGGACAGCCGTGAAGATCGAGGGTCGCAAAGGATGGTTACATTCAAGTCATATCAAGAAATTTCATGGACTACCGTCTGATGTAAACGTTACACCTCGCGTGTCTTCACCGATTGACTCAAAGCTCCCTTTGGTTGAACAAAGCGATAAGGAACTATACAAACTAAAATTACGGTCTAATAAGTCAGACAATTTGATTGTTTAAGTCCTCTCCAAGGTGAATCGGTCGAATTTGTCTCTGACATGTATCCCCTAGACCTGAATAGAGAAAGAAACCGAAAGATGCAGTTGAAAAAGCATGCGTACTGTAAATCACTGTGTAGTCATTGCACAGTGACGTTATTAATTTTGTTTTTCTTAAGTCTTTTAATAATCGCTGCAAGTATATTGTTGCACATATATTATCCTATTTCTAAACATGTTTACAATATTACTGCTGAACATTCTTTTAGTGAATTACCCCCGCACGAGTTGTCCTATAGATTTGCGCTGCGCAATAACACTTTCATTAATATGCTACATCATTCCCATCAAACCAGCAATGCCACAAATTGTTGGATATGTGGCCGACTCCCTCCCTATCAGAACTATAAGGGAGTTTTGCCCCTCTTTCCTTATCCGTTCACACACAATGGCTCCTGTGGAGCATGGTTTAGTTTGATTAATTCCCTAGATTCGAATTCCGCAGTCTATCAAGACAACTGGGTATGGGGAAACCTGAACTTAGTTTTGCTTAAAGTCTGCTACCCTAACAAGGAGGGACTTCCCAAAAGAACAGGAACTGATCTAGAAAATGAAGTATATGGATTAGGTAATTTTACACTTAACCTCATGATCCTGAACGTTGAATCTGAAGCTACACCAATCTTGCCCGCCATGTCCGTATTCCCAGTAAAAGGGGAACTATGTATAAGAAAGAATGGCTCCATACACATGGGCCATAGTAAATGCACCACTGTGATAAAATTCGGTGATCAAGGCAAGTCTACATTTAGAGCTTCTCGTCATTCCTACTTTATATGTGGCCAGACCGCATATATACGCCTACCTCTAGATTGGGATGGTACCTGTTACATCGCATTCCTCCTACCACCTGTTTTTCTAGCTCCTCCTGATTATCATAGAAATACTCATTTGGTACACAATAGACAGCAGAGAGATCTCCCAATCGTCGATTACACTGAAACAGCATGGGAAAAATACACAGATTTCAATAAAGGTTTCTTTCCCTATATAGGTACAGTCACTAATAGTAAATTGATACGTAGATTAACCAGAACCCTTGAAGCAGTAGTGAACGAAACTATTTCCGCCTTAGGCAATTTAACAGAAGAACAGTCTGCTATGCGGATTGTTGTGCTTCAGAATCGTCTTGTCCTTGACGTCATCCTGGCCGATAGGGGCGGAGCTTGTAGGGTCATCGGATCAAGTTGTTGCATTTTCATACCAGAAAATTCACCGTCAGTATATAAAGCCATAACCCGCCTTCATAAGATTGTAAGCCAGATACACCAGAGTCCAGGCACCTGGACTTGGTCCGGTTGGTTCTGGGGCGTGTTGTCAGCCTGGGGATGGAGAATGCTCTCCTTCCTAGGTATTGGCTTTCTCATACTATTCAGTTGCTGCTTATGTCTACAATGTGGGCCAGCGATTTGTGGTCTGTGTGCCACCTCGTGTATCCCACATCCAAGTTTTCGTTCGAGATCCCGGAAGAAGAAAGAAGAACAAATGATGTTATATGAACAGATCGATGGATTGATGAAGATTGATATCTCCTAAGGGCCAGTAGGGGACAAGGAGGGAATGTGGAAATATGGATTTTTATGGTCGGTTATGTCCCCTATCTTGGACCCCAACGGTTTCATGTATAAATCACAAGTACATGTATGTTCCCTCCAGTTCCAGTTATGAAGACGCAAACACATGTGCGTCCACCGTCAACATGTCCTCTTTCAGATCCGCCATGAATGGGCTGGATATTCTATTCCTAAATATGAAAGGCCACCGGCTTTATATGGTTCATTTATCCCATTTTACAGTCCAGGCGAGTAGGCCCTGATTCTGCCACCAAGCCTTTTCCTGCCTTCTGCCTCTGAAAGCTCCAGTCTGAGCCTGCATCTGTGACCATGAACTTTGTCCTACTCCCTGTGCGGCTAACGGTGCCTGATCCAGCCCGTAGCCTGCCAGAAAACTGTACTTCACCTTCAAGATTATCTCCTCCGCCCCTCATCCGATGCATTCCTGTCTCGTAGTTTAGGTAAACATTCCTCCAGCTACCGTGCAAAGGGGCCAGGCCTCGCTGTCCTCATGCAAGTAATTCATAAACCCTGTTACCATGGAATATTCCTACCCCCTCGCATCTAGTGTAGACACTTAGACGCTTGTACACGCACTAACAGTCAGTATAGTCAGTATAGAATAAGATTCTATCCTAAGAGACCTCTCTTTTGGATAACACAGTTCTTTAAACATAGGATATTAGATATGATTTGGGATTAGGTTGACATAACCCCAGACTTTTGTCTCCACATGTAGAGCTAAATGTCAAGTCCCATTCTCCCCCTAGTTGCACGTCAAATCACACGTCATGCTGCCGCGCGCGCATCTCTGCCAAGTATTTTTGCTGACATTGCGAAATTCTTTCATGGAACCACCCATTTGTGACATCATACCTAATGACGTTCTTTAGTTACGCCTAGTTACACCCATTTCAGTTACGCATGTATATCTTTATCTCTGTTATCAACTGTTACGCCTCCTGCATCTGTTTCACTGTAATGCCTCTTCTATAAAAATGATTACCTGTCAATAATGTATTGTCCTTCACTTCCTGAACCTCCGTGGTGATGGAATATGAAGCCAACAATTCGAAATTGTTATTGGAATAAAGCCCGTTCCGAATCTCTAATACCACGGATTCTGCCTCTTATTTTACTGAGCTATTCTTATTAATTTTCCGCATCAAATTAAGTACCGGTAATTAAATTATTTACCACAGGCCCGTCAGTGTAGGTGCTCAGTCGGAAGTTGGATTTGTAAGCGATGGCGATGCCTCCTCCGTGGCGGTCCTTCCGGGTGATCTTGGAGCCTTCAGGGATTGCGATCACGATGTCCGGTCCCAAGACGGCGCTCGTCCAGTTTTCTATGAGGAAGGCGACGTCAGTGGAAGTGCTGTCACGGAGGTCAACAATATGTTTGTGGAGGGAGCCGACGTTGAGGAGGATTCATTGCACGGTTTGGGGTGCGGTGGAGTTGTGGCGGGTGGGTTGAGGTGGGTCCTGGGTCTCAGTGAAGGCGAAGAAGTGTCGACAGTGGCAGCAGGTAAAAGGTCTGTGTGTGTCGATAAGTGAAGAATGCTTGTAGTTGTCTTGGCTGGCGTTGAGTGCGTAGAGGATAGGGGATCTGTAGTGCTGGTGGGTCGAAGGACCAGGGTCCCTGGCACTGGTCGGGACGCAGACCGGCTTGCCTTTGGTGCGCCCGCTGCTCCCATTAAGTATTGGGACGGTGGGACAGCTGAGAGGCGGGAGCGCCAACACGTGGGGGCAGCAGCCAAGAAAAATGTAGGAAAAAAAAAGAAGAAGGAATTGGGAAGAATAAAGAAAGGAACAAGAAAATGGCAAAAAAGAACATGAAAAGAAAAATTAAAAGACAATAATAAGGAGGAAAGAATCAAGCACAGAAGCGGAGACGAGCGGGAGGAGGCACAGAAGCCTCGAGCACCAACCTTGCAGCGCTGGGGGCAGGCACTCAACGGGGGTGCTGCATGAGGGGAAAAGCAGTATTCTGACCAGGAGGCCAGAGGTCTTGGCGGATTGGCTCAGCAGACAGTGCCTAGTGGATCACGAGCAGCAATTACACCTGGAGGCAACAGCAGGTTCTCTTCCACGAATGGGGAGAAACGTGGCTTGATCTATTTGCCACCATCAAGAACGAGCAATGTCAGCACTTCTGCAGAACAATGTTTCCAAGGCATCTCTCACTCAGATGTGCGTTCCGCCTTATGTGGGACTCCTGTTTGCCTTCCTGTTAATACCACTCCTGTCTCACGCTCAAGAATATTAAGACCAACTTGGATAACTTGGACCCAGAGGACCCCAATTGGGCACGGAAGGTATGATAATCAGAATTCCTGGGTTTAAGTATCTGTCCTCTGATGTGGCTGTGTCCACGGGAGAACCTGCTATTGCTTTAGCAGGGCTGGGTTCTCAGCCTAGGCATTTGCAAAATCCATGTCCATGCATGGAGATTGAGCGGCGACAGCTGAACACGTTTGATCTTACTCCAGAGGTGGTTGATATCCTCTTGGCAGCCAGGCATCCCTTAATTAAAATTAATAAAGCCAGTTGTTAGGACAAATGTGTCGCCTGGTGCAGTACTTGGAGCACAAGAGAGTGCGGACTTTCTATACAGATTGTACCAAAGACCATCAGGTGAGTCATCAGCTCTTTGTGGAGTTCACTGGAGTGAACAAGCATCAGCATAGCCAATAGGTTGCGCTTATGGGACCTTATAAGTGTTCAGTTGTGCAGCACATTATCCGGGGTGCTGTGCCGCCAGAGATTGAAGAGCTATACAATTATTACATACTGGGTCATGCAGTCTGATTCAGGAACTCATGCTTGCCTCAGGAAACAATTATGGACACATTGGAAGGCTTTTTAATGCAGAAAGGCAAGTGCATTGATGCAAGTCAACCACTCAATAGAATCCTGTGTGCGACTGAATCACAAGAGTATTGAAGAGTTAATGATAGACTTTCCAATGAGGGAAACGTCACATCCCTCCTTCCCCAGGCCCCTATTTATCAGTCGTCCTTCTCAAGAGTTTTCCATTTAAAAGAATGCACGCACCAGCCACTTACCAGCAGGCCACGCTCCCGCCCTGTGTCCCAATCCCCTCGGTACGGGAGCACTAAACATGGCAACAACATCAAAATGCTCCCATTTGTCAGGTACAGGACAAATAATAAATAAACAGGGGTGGCAATGGCTGGGAGTCCTAAACAATCCAAAAGGAAAAGGGGAAAATAAACAACAATGAGAAAAATGGCTTAAAATACCGGACAATCTACAAACATTGCAAAGACCAAGAATTTAGGGAAGTAATGAATCACATCAGCAGACCACATAACTAAAGGGCGGTCTATGTGATCCGTCCCACAGTGGCAGGACCAGTATTTGTAGTTTCACTGCACCCAGTACACACCAGACTGTTCTAGGTGAGTGTTCCCTATAAAATCTGGTTTCCTGGCCTACTATTCCCCTCACAAACAGGGAAGCTAATTAACTCTTTGGTAGTATCCACATTCCCACCAAGTGCAGGTGGTGTGAGATTAAACTAAAATGTGTGCAAGCCACTGAGAGCTTTGAGCCAGAGCCCAAATAATCTGAGCTTCGTTGTGGCTTTTGGATGTCACACATGCTGTAAACTAAAGCGACACAAATTAAAGAAAAACACATTATTAAAATTAACCTTTAATGTAAAGTATAAGAGGGCAAGACATGATAATCTGGTTGCTGAATGAGGAATGTAATAAACTGAAAACTCAGTATTTTTTCCTGGCTTCCCTGCTAGAACAATTAGTTAAAAGTGCTTGTGCCTGAAGCTTGCAAGCTTAGATTGGTGTGCGTGCAAATCCTGCATTGCCAATCCCTGGTGAGTTGCACTGCTGAAACAATGCCAATAGAGGTACCAAAGGGTGAGGCGGACTGGCATCAATGGTCCTGTGACCTCAGTGACAGTCACTGTTGCTCTAGGATGTGCTGCTTCGTAGGATTGCCCGGAAGACTGCAGGTCAACTGCAGTACGGATTTTAGTGGACAGGCCTTCAAGGTTAACCCGCAATTGCCACCGCTAGGGTCCACCTGTTGGTGCTATGAGACAGCAGCGCTTCTAAGGTGTAGTGGGGCCTTCTAAGGTCTAGCATAGGAATGTGCTCCCTGTGGGGAGTGGTCTGGTCATGAAGGCTGAACCATAATTCATCCGTTCCAAATTCAACAACTCTGGCCATAGTGCTACATCCTCTCCCCACTGAACACCATACTGCCCCACTGAGAGAAACTTGCAGTTCTTTTAGCTACAACCCTATTGTGCCCCGCTATAAACAACTAGATGAGACCCTATTCAAATTACGCACTAGACAAAAGTAATATGCTGCCTGAAAGAAAAAAAAAACAGCCTTCGAAAAAGTAAACACTTATAATGAATGCAAGTTTAAGTAATGCGAGTGAAATGTAAGCAGGAACAATGTGGTGAACTTTTTTTTACATTATTCCGAAATCAATGAGTATTCTTGCCTGAAAAGTTAACATGACAGCAGTATGGTTTAAAAAGACCACATCCCTGAACAGAGCAGCGGTACACATTTTATAAACTAAAGTACGAAAAACAGCTGACACAGATCATATTAAACAATTTCCACTCCACGCATCAACTAAGTATTTCAGTACCTCCAGGAATGGTGCGCTTCCCCATACGGGGAAAACAATACTGTTCAAACTAACATACCAAAAAACAAAAGTTGCACTTCACTTGCAAATCCGTAAAGTGGCACTAATGTGTTTGGGTGTGAATAATAACCAATCTGGCCAGTTTGCGACCACTCTAGCTTGCTTTACTTAATTATGTTGAACCTTTTTTTCTATCCGTCGCCACGCTGCACTTTGGAATTCAAAACTGTCATAAAAGGACAACATTTCCAACAAGTGTTTTTCTTTTTTGGGTCCATTTCATAGGGGAAAGAATAGAGAGAATTTTAGGGTAAGAGTCGGCGGTTTTCACTAAGTAAGGAGCGAGACAGAATTATGGAGAGGGATGGCCAGCGGCAGAAGTGGAGACTGTCCTTGTGTGATCTGGGAAAAAAGGAAGAGACAGACCTTTTTGTTCTCAGCCCTCCCCGCCCGTCCTCGAATGGCCACAGCTCACCTGGGTACTGTGATCATTAGGGTGACCGACAGGTAACGCTGCCACCACGCACCAACCTCCACAATCACTGGTAGCGGTTAGGTAACGCTGCCACCGGAGCTTCGAATGCATGACAAACTACGCAGTGCTCATGCGCACAATGACGCATGCGCAGTCGAAAGGCAGAAGACAGGGCAATGCTTCCGCGCATGCGCATTGACTTGTGCGCTGGGGAGCAGATACTGATAGCCTGATATAGCCTGAATGTTTTGTTGATGCATGCGCGCGTGCGCGAAGAAATACGCATGCGCGCATGCTTATTTTATTTTTTATTTTATTTATTTAATGCGTTTTTATATAGCGCGGGCTTTACCCGAAGGTGTCAGAGCGCTTCACAATAGGAGCAGTAATGATACATAAGGAGAAAAATTACAAGTGAGCATGTTACAAAATCAAACGTTACGTTCCATGAGGCAATAGTGGCATTTGTGCAAGTATCAGGAGCAAACAAAATACAAGAGGGAGCAAACGATACGTTACAAAAGGAAAAAAGTGACGTGTGCAGGTTACAAGAGCATACAAAGTACACAGAGGTCAATAAATGGCAGACACTCAAAACACTAAAATAAAAGTTACGTTACATGAGGCAGTGGTGGCCGTTGTGCAAGTATCAAAAGCAAACAAAATACAAGAGGTAGCAAACGATACGTAGCAAAGGAAAGGAGACGTCTGCATGTTATACAAGAGTACAAAGTACAAGTAGAGGTATACTACTGCACTGAATGGCAGACACTCAACACACAAAAACACACTGGGAAGGCACTTCTATAGGCATGGAGAACAGAATTTCCTATAACGGCAGGACTTCCTTCAGAAAATAGAGGGCGTAAATTAAATTTGAAAGTGTCTTTGAAGGAGGAGAGCTTTGAGGTCAGATTTGAAGGCCTGAGAAGAGGTGGTGGTCCGGAGATGAGGCGGAAGTGAGTTCCAGATTCTCACCGCATTGCCTGAAAAGGATTGGGCCATCGATCTTTCCTTCTTGAAAGTGGGAGGTTCAAGCAATACATTTTCTGCATTACGTGAAGGTCTGGAGCCTCCGGAGAGTTTCAGTTTATTCGCCAGGTAGCGAGGGGAGGAGGAGTGCAAGGCTTTGTGGGTGATACAGGCAGTCTTGTAGATAGATCTTGCCTCTATGGGAAGCTAACGGAGGGTGGATAAAATGGGTGTGATGTGGTCGCTTCTTTTGGCCCCATAAATGAAACGAGCTGCTGAATGGAGAACGGACTTTAGGGGAGACAGGTGGGTTTTGGGGAGGCCAGTAAGAAGAGAATTGCAGTAGTCCAATCTGGAGAGAACCAGCGATTGGACCAGGGTTTTAAGGTCGTGCTCCGGGAAGAAGCGACGAATCCCCCAAAGAAGTCGCAGTTGGTATCGAGCAGACTTTGCAATGGAATCGATGTGGGAGTGTAGATTGAGTTTTTTGTCGAGTATGACACCAAGGGATTTTGCGCTCTCGACAATGATGGGTTTATTGTTCAGTAGATTAGTCTGATCCATCCATGATTGCACTGGGGGAGGAGAAAGTGATGAGGAGAGGAGGAGGAATTCAGTTTTGGAGGGATTCAGGATCAGTTGATGAGTTAACATCCAGTTTTGAATGGAGTCGAGAGTAGAGCTTAGGAAGGAGAGATCGTGAGTGGAGGCCACCTTAAGATAGATTTGAGTGTCGTCCGCATATAGATGATAATGGATCCCGGATTTACTCAGGAGATTTCCCAAAGGTTCTAAATAGAGATTGAATAGTGTGGGTGCAAGTATAGAGCCTTGAGGGACACCTTGGCTGACCGCTAAAGGAGATGAAAGGCTGTTCGCTATTTTGATCATTTGGGATCTATCAGAGAGGAAGGAGGCAAACCATTTGAGCACAGTGCCCTCTATGCCCATTCTCTGTTGAAGAGTGTTAAGGAGAGTGTTGTGATTGACTGTGTCAAAGGCTGCAGAAAGGTCAAGAAGGGGAGGGGAGCACTGCCTTATGGAACACCTGAATGATACGCTGTCCCTGACATAATTTCTTACAGTTTTGTTTTCCCCCATTTCAGTTTCCCACGGGTGGTCCCTGCGGGATCACCTCCCATGGCCTCCTATACAAACATTATGCCGCCGTCGTGACCACACCAGTGGTGTGGGTCACATGCAGACATACTGCCTATCAGTTTGGACACTCCCCCAGCCTCTGTAGATCTCGAACCACTGCGATTTACTTATGAGTACACCAGCGGTGTGAGTCATACATCCTTGCACAGCCTCTTGAGCCTTATAGATTTCTTCTATTCTATTTTATTTCACTTTTAGAACTCTTGTGAGTTCTACCGACTTCCAGCAGGGCCACTTTGCCTGCGGAAGCCACCGTGAGCGTTCCTATGACTACGTTTCCCGGCAGGCTCTAGGTCAGGTGACAGGGAGCCTCAGCGTCCGCACATCTCGACCCGTATTTGAGTGGCTGGGGAGACTCTCGCTTGTCATCTCAAAGAGGGACGACTGCGGCATTCCTTGGTAAATGGACCCCCCTTCTCTCCCATACCTGTCACGAGGCGCCGTGCGCTATTCATGCGCCTGGGTACTAACCTTGTTTCAATGCTTTCCGGCCCAACGCACCCCCCTTGGCCTTTTATGCATACGTGATGCCGTCTTGACCACACCAGCGGTGTGGGTCACAGGCAGACACACTGCTTTGGAGTTTGGACGCTCCCCCAGCCCTGCATCTCTCGAACCCATGCGACATACGCATGACTACACCAGCGGTGTGAGTCATACATTTATGTACAGCCTCATGAGTCTTGATGATTCACTTTTATTTTATGTTTTACTTTTAGAACTCGTGTGAGTCTTGCCGACTTCCCGCAGGGTCACATTGCCTGCGGAAGCCACCGCGTCCATGAACGCACCTCGGACTACGATTCCCAGGAGGCTCCAGGTCAGTTGACCGGAAGCCTCTGGCGCTTCATCAACTGTTTCTCCCCCTCCCTCCTAGGGATGATTGGCCTGCGTGACCTCTTGGACACTTAGGAAATAGCCCATGATTTAGAGACTGGGCTGGGGTCGGGCTGATTCAGGAAGTAATTTTAGGCACTAAGCCTGTTAATTTTGGACACGGGGATTCAAAAGACCTCAAACAAGATTGACATTGGAAAGCCCCCCGTGACCACTTCCCCCCCACATCTAACTGTAATTGTAAATACTGCTTTGTCTACTATATCTGATTTTAAGTACTTTCATAAGTTGGACACAGGAGCTTCACTATACCTTATGTTATGTGCACTTTACAGCTGGGCTACAAGATAGTCAAAGAGCACGGAGAGTGCACGTGACGTTTATGCACTATAGGTAAGCACCTATAGAAATGATGATATGATACATGGGTGTTATATGGTGGTTTGTACTCTGTATTTTGTGCCAATGCATAACAGGCCTGATAACACTAACATGACCTTTTCCCAACAGTTTCACGTTACCCATTGAATAGAAGAGGGACATTGAACTTCAGGCTACACAGTTCCAGTTGTGGCTTGTATACCCTTTCTACTTTTCTATTTTTCACTTTTATCACTTGTTTTGCAGAGTGACTGGTAAAATTAGGTTCTGACGAATGCCTGGTGGCAGAAACTTGTTGACCTAACACAGTAGGGTATATCTATCGCAGCCACATCTTAACTCCTGCTCCCATTTTATGACACGCTGACAGATACTTTGATAACAACTTGGTTCAATCAATCAATCAGTGACATTTATAGGGCGCACTACATACCCGTAGGGTCTCAAGGCGCTGGGGGTGGGGGGGGTGCCGCTACTGCTCGAACAGCCATGTCTTCAGCTTCTTCCTGAAGGAGAGGTGGTCTTGGGTCAGGCGCAGGTCGGTCGGGAGGAAGTTCCAGGTCTTGGCGGCCAGGTAGGAGAAGGACCTTCCTCCTGTAGTCGCTCTTTGGATGCGGGGGACGGCGGCGAGGGCGAGGTTGGCTGATCGGAGGTGGCGTTTGGGAGCGTAGAAGTTGACTCGGCTGTTGAGGTAGCTCGGGCCTTGGTCGTGTAGGGCTTTGTGTGCGTGGGTGAGGAGGCGGAAGGTGATTCTTTTGTTGACGGGGAGCCAGTGAAGGTCTCTCAGATGTCCGGAGATGTGGCTGGTTCGTGGGATGTCGAGGATGAGTCTGGCTGAGGTGTTCTGGATCCGCTGGAGTCTCTTCTGGAGCTTGGCGGTGGTACCGGCGTAGAGGGCGTTGCCGTAGTCCAGTCGGCTGGTGACGAGGGCCTGGGTGACGGTCCTCCTGGTCTCGGTGGGGATCCACCAGAAGATCTTCCGTAGCATGCGTAGGATGTTGAAGCACGCCGAGGAGACGGCGTTGACTTGCCTGGTCATGGAGAGGGAGGAGTCCAGGATGAAGCCCAGGTTGCGTGCATGGTCTGTCGGTTTGAGTGCGGTGCCCAGGGCGGGAGGCCACCAGGAGTCGTCCCAGGCGGAGGGTGAGGAGCCCAGGATGAGGACCTCCGTCTTGTCCGAGTTCAGCTTCAGGCGGCTGGTCGTCATCCACTCGGCTACGTGGAAGCCATACTCTTGCCCACCTGTCATGTGGCCGGTGGCCAGGCAACATAGGTCAGCACCCAGTGACCCATATTTTCTCACCAACCATCCTACTGTGGAAATTCTTATTTTACAGGCCCGACCAATAAGTGATCCCCAGTTCATTTTCTTCCATTCACCTGAATAGAGAATCCACTTTAAAAACTACACCTTAGAGAATTAGTGCTTTATATCTATTCTAAGGTATGGAATCTGTGGTTAGAAGTATCCATCAGAAGAACACAATACTTACCTCTGTAACGCTCTTTATGGTGGATACTCTATCTGCAGATTCCTCACTGCCCTCCCATCTCCCGGCTTGTGGAGTGGTCTCTTTTCACCATCTAAAAAGTTTCAAAAATTTTACTCGGCACACCTTTACCAACAGCTGTTCATGCTCTTCGTTTGAGGGCAGGGATTCATGCTCCGCGTTTGAGGGCAGGGACATGCAAAAGACCAAAAATTAATGCCAGTGTGCAGGGTCGGTACTTAAATGCAGCTTGCTCTTTCACTTCCAGTGTGGGATGGAGTTAGCGTGGTGCTGAACATCTCCACCCGCGGCAAGTCGGAGCACTGCTGCAAAATTCTTTTGAAACATTCTAGAGCCTGGGCATATTTTAATGAGATAAATCTGTGGTTATCCACTGGTGAAAAAAAGCATTAATTAAGGTAGGTCACTTGTTTATTTTGACCATGCTACCACCTTGAATAATGTAAAATAAGATACTTGGCAATTCAGTTATCTCCTAGTAGTAGCTGGGCTCTGTTGGTCGAGAGACCACAGTAACCCTAATTATAAGGATTGCATAGTTGCATTTAAGGTACACAGGTCCTGGAAAACTGGCCCGACTCCCTCCCTTTCTTTTCCTTACATTTAGGCACAGGTAATATAAACAAGGTGTTGTATCTGGTTGGCACCTAGAAGGAGCAGTTCTTGTAGTAGACCTGTATGTAGCTCCCAAAATGACCCATTACTGGCTACTCAGTTTTCCATCTCTGGTGGATTGAGAGGCCTCCAAAGCTGCTGGATGGAGGATTTTCCCTTTGAATTTAGGGTCACAAATCTTTCTGTCACCTTTAAGAAGAATGTCAAAACACATGTTTTTCAGGAATTCCTAGCTTTCATCATGTTACTTCCAAACAGCTCATCTTCCTAGATGTTCTGCAATTTTTCTGTATCCCCTTTACAATGTTTGGTTCAGGCAGGAACATTTTGGAGTGGTATTTGTTGGTTAGGAGTATGGATTACATGTAGCAATATGGTTATTAACATGTAAGATGTCTGTGTACGTACCCGCCCCAATATTTCTTTTCCATGGGCCATCTGTGCATATTGTAAAAGGTGGTTTTCCCCTTGTTCAGTTCGAACTTGATAATCTATAATCTTCGGTACACTTTGTATCCCAAATGCTGGGCATCATGTCAGGTTAGGGATGAGCTTTGTGGCTTTTTGAGCACTATCTGTTTGACTGCTGGGTGAAGTGTAATTGTCCACCATCCTGGACTTGCCTCACAACACCTCTACCTTGCCCTAATCTCCGTGAGCATACGTGCAATAGTTGACTACTTCTTTGGTCATTCCTCTCCAAGTCTATTGCACCAGATATCTCATGGACTCCTCCAAACTGAATTAGTCGCTTGCTATGGACAGCTGTGCAAATGTCCTTTAGCTGAAGGTTATTTTTATTTTTAAGAATTTTGTACTTGTTCAATGTGGATGCCATGTGACCACTCTCTTAAACATAACGTTGGATCTTATGAATATGTGGTCTTGTAGAGAAAAGAACAGAGACAGGTGTTTGGGGTGTTATACTCCCTCTAAAAAATTATTTTGTAGTTAACAGTTGGGTACAAGGGCTTTCAGTTGTGTATGATTACATTTATTATTACAGATGTATATATATAGCAAATGGCTTCCCAGCACTGAGCTCCTCATGGTACCTTGTGTAAAACCAACACTGCAAACAGAGTCAAAATATCCAGGTTTTTAACAACATGTGAAAGTGTGTGCAAGCGATAAGATCTCATAAAGGATGGTAATGATTTCCACAGCTTAGGACCTAGATAGAAGAAGGCCTGCCCCCCCTTTACTGGATCTCTTTACTCTGGGAACTGCAGAAAGATTAGACCTGCTGGAATGCAGAGATCGATTTGGCTTGTAGGGTGACACCAAAGATCTGATATAGTGAGGACCAGTGTTTGACAAACATTTATGCATGTAACACAGTTGTTTTAAATTGTACTCCCCTCTCAATTGGTAACCAGTGCAGATCATGAAGAAGTCTGGCCGTAGATGTAAATTTAAGGGGATGCAGTTGAAGTCTTGCAACTGCATTTTGTACTATCTGAAGCAGCTTAAGTGAAACCTTAGGGTTGCCTATTTAAAGGATGTTGCCATAGTCCAGCCTGGAAATAATCAAGGCCTGTATCGCTGTTCTTTGAGCTGCGACAAGAAGGCATCTGAAAAGGTTCCAAAACAGGTGAAACCAGCCTTCGTGATCTGACGGTTCATGTAGAGCTTACTGTCAAACCAAAAACCGAGGTTCTTGACAACGGGTACCAGAGTTGGACCTGCACATAGAGCCTTAGACCACAAATGGTGTCCCCAAATATAAGGCGGTTGCCCCCCAACAAAGTATGTCTTATCCCCATTCAATTTGAGGGAGTTTGAGTTCATCAATGCTGATGCTTTCGTAAGGCAGGTGTTCCAAGGGTCATCACACCGATTCTCCTTAGGTGACAGGGGGACAGCAATCTGGGGGTCATCGGCATATGAGAAAATAGAAAGACTGCAGCTCTCTACAATATCCGCAAGTGGCCGAATAGATATTAAACAGGGTAGAACTGAGAGTAGACCCCCCAACGTGCACCAGATGATAGTGGGCAAGACTTTAAACAATGCTGTTGAGTATATACCTGAAAGGAGCGATCCTGCAAGAATGAACCAGGCAAAGGCCTTGCCATGCAATCCCATCTCCTGTAATCTTTGGAGGAGTGTGTTATAGTTTACTGTGTCAAAAGCGGCCCTAAGATCTAGAAGAATCCAAGCAGCAGTACCGCCTTTATTTAACTGGAGACTTGGATGTTCAGTGACGCTGAGAAGAGCTGTAGCCTTGCTCTGAAACCCAATTGAGAGGGGTGTAGAAGACCTCTTAGTTCAGTAAACACCGTATGTTGTTTATTTACTTGTTACCCAAGAATTTTGGCCAATGTAGGCAGGAGGGAAATTGGCCTATAATTGGATCAGTTAAAGTCAAGATTCAGCTTTTTTCAGCAGAGGCATTACCAGTGCGTATTTCCATACCTTAGGAATACTACCTTCTGAAAGTGAGGCATTCAGATGTTGAGTTAATATTTCAAGAGTTTGTGGACCAAATTTGCCAAAAAGCGAAGGTAGAGAAGGGTTTAATGGGGATTCTGATTTGGAGGCGTTAAGAAGCAAGGTAGTCGTATGCAGGTCCAAGGGCAGAAAAGTACTCCGAACAAGGCGGGGCAGGTCCAGGGGTGGGATCCTCTCTTATGCATAGTTCGTACAGACAGATGCAACACAGGTCTTATCTAACTCCAGATGTGATGGAAAAGAGGGTCAGGTGTACAAACCAATGAAGCCTGTTTGTCAGCAATTTGTTTATAGTGAAAAAACCCTCTAGTTTGTCACACTGAGGCTGTGAGAGTGGGACAGAGGGGGAGATACTAGTGGCATGTGATAACGTTTTTACCACTTTGAAAAGGGTATCTGCTAGAGACATCTAGCCATAGATTCTTTACCAGGCATCAGAATGACTCCGTAAGATTTTTCTGCTAACAATACCTTGGTACGGCAGTAGGTGGTGTTTGTCGGCTCCATGTGACGTCGTCGGCGTGGTATCCCCTGTTGTGACATCTGCGTTACCTATATAGGCACGCGCTGACGTCTGCACTTTTCTTACTGTGCCAGTTAGCGCATATCCGTGAAGAGAGCGACAGGCTTTTTTCAACTTTTGTTGACTAGGTTTTGGTGTGTAGAATGTACAAAAAGGCTTCTGGAGTCAAGCCGTGTGCGCCTGCCACCGCGCCTAGTCGGTAACTGATTTACACCTGGTATGCCTTTGGTGCCTGGAGCGTGAGTCCAGTTCAAAGTTGTGCTACGACTGCCACGCCATGGCTCCGAAAGCTTTGAGGAAGCGTTCTCTAAAGCTCCTTGTGACCTGGCACTCGGCACGGTCATACGCCCCAGAGGTTTCGTTCTTGTTCCAGGTCGAGAGGAAGGTCTGGGCATCGCTCCGGGATTCGTTAATCTTTGTCCTCCCATTCGAAGTCTTCGAGTCGGTCAGGTAAGAGGCACAATAAGTCAAAGCGCATGAGGCCCCCCCTCCTTGCAGCTTTAAAGCCCCGGGGACGCCATCTACCCAGGGCGTTTTCATTAAATTACAGAGGGTTTGCCCTAGGCAACCCCAGTGCCCTGGGGCCTGCCAACTCCCTAGAGCAAATGTTGATTGAATGCGGGGGGCCTGCGCAGCCCCCCTGCCACCCCACGGACCGCCACCTCCCTGGGGCTGATTAAGAGAAATGTGGGGGGCCGGCCGCCACCCTTGCAGTCGCGGGGACCACCTACTCCCCAGGGCTAAATAAAATACTACTGCGGGGGGAGGGGCTGCAGCCCCCTGTGGCCCCAGGGACCACTACCTCCCCGGGCTGTGTTCTGTAATGGAGCCATAGATGACCCTGTGGACCGTCACCCCCTCCCACCCTCAAGGCCGTCTCCTGCCTCTAGAGGTGCGCTCCTGCTAAGCCATAGCAAACTGTGCTCGCTTTCAGCATTGAAAATGCTTTCGCCTGCTGCTTTGACAGAGGGGGAGCTGCAAATTAGCAGCTCCCTCTCTGTCAAAACAATGCCTGCTCCTGCAGGAGGCGGTTAGCCAGCATTGACCACCGGGCCTTGAGGCCCCCCGTGGTCTACAACATTGTCAAGTGGGTGCCCTGGATGGGATCAGGGCACCCACACTAGATCCCAGGCTCTGGGGGATGGGGTCCCTAGGGCCTCAAACCACCCAGGAAAGGAAGGAAGGAAGGGGGGGGGATGGGGACACAGCCCTCTCCCTTAAATGTTTAAAAAAAAAAAAAGAGAAACCTCCAGCAAGTCACTGGAGGCCACGCCCTCTTCACCACCATTCTGCAAAATATGGAGGAGTCCTGGCACACTTCTGGATGGGAGATGAAGTCCCCTTGGCTCCAAAGGGTCCTTGGGGGCCAACAAGCCCTCCTGTTACCTCCAGTAAGTCCCATACAGCACAATTGCTAAGAGGACTTTGGAGGCCATGCCCCCTTGCTCCACCACTCAGCAGATGCATCTCCTGGCACACTTCTGGTTAGGGTATAGTCCTCTTAGCTCCAGAGGGTCCTTGGGGGTCCAACTAGCCCTCCTATTACCTCCAGTAAGTTCCACAGACCACAGTTGCTGAGAGGACTTCGGAGGCCACGCACCCTTAACTCCACCACTCTGCAAATGTGCCTTTTGGTGCACTGCTGGTTGGGGAATGAAGTCTCCTTGGCTCTAGATTGTCCTTGTGCGGCCAACAAGCCCTCCTCTTACCTCCAGTATATCCGACATAGCAAGATTCCCGAGAGCTGGTCAGAGGCCCCACCCTTTTTCTACACCACTCTTCAAATGCATCTGCTAGTTAAAAAACCTTAGAAATTCACTTAAAAGATCAAAGGTTACAGGGCTGTTAAATTTAGGAAATAGCATTTTAAAAACTATGGAAATTGACTGAAAAGGCCAAAGGTTACAGGAGAGTTCTAGTTAGGCTCAGATTACACTCGTATAAAACCAGTGAAATTCGGTAGTTATACATACCTGAGCTAACTATAACTCATGCCCCGGCAATGCACTGCTTATGACCTCGTATATTACATCACTCATGACCTGGTCAATGACTTCACTGATTACATCATCCACAGAACCACTCATAGAGGCACTCTCACACCCACCCACTCACTCACTCGTACAGCCACTCACACAACCATTCACTCCCCCATACATCCACTGATACAGCCAGTCACTCACCTGTACAGCCACTCACATAGCCACTTATTTACCTGTAGACACTCACATACCCACTCACTCACCCATACAGCTTCTCAACACAGCCAGTCACCCATACAAGCACCCACACACAGCCACTTACATACCCATTCATACATCCATATAAGCACTCACACATCCGCTCACTCACCCATACTGCCATTCACTCCACCTTACTTAACCGAACGCCCACTAAAGTAGCCACTCACTCTCCCATACAGCTACTTACACACCCACTCAACAATACGCCACTCACACAGCATCTTGTTCACCACACAGCTACTCACACACCTACTAATACACCCATACAACACTTACACACCCATACGCCGCTGGGGTGCAAGTTATAGTTCGCTGAGTGAAGAGTGGAGAAAAAAGTCCCTGTAACCTTTTGATTTTTTTTTTTAGGGGATATATGTATATCCCTTAAATTAGAAATTATTTATATATATATATATATATATATATAATCTACTTGCGGTCGCCAGTAGATAGTTATAGTTGGGACCTATTTTCCATAGGAAATCCGCAACATTCTATTGGGAATATCTTTGGCGCCGGTTGATGAATCTACGCGAAATTTTCTAAACTTTTGGCCAGCTCCGCTCCGCTCCAACCCTGAAAGTTTCGTGGTGATTCGTCAAGCGGGGGCCGAGAAAAAAGGGGGGTCCCAAAACGAGTTTTCCCCATGCAATTTCCCATAGGACCTGTTGTCGCAGCTACGGAATTACACCAAATTTGGCAAGGAGGTAGTCCTCAGTTCAGACTCGTGCCTTTTGCTTAAATGGTGTAAATCCGTTCAGTAGTTCCTGAGAAAATTAGAGTTAAATGTTAGTGATATCTATGGCCGGGGAGGATCCGCAGATCCTCCCCGCACCCTCCCCGAACCCTCCCGAGCACGAGCTGAATGCTAATTGGCTGCCAACACTCTGAATCAGGAAGCGTTGGCAGCCATCTTGTGCCTCAGTAGAACCGAGGCACAAGAAAGCACAAAAACAAAGGCGCAAAACACGACAAGGGGGCAGGGTAGAAACACCCTGACCCCCTAGGCCTGCTCAGGGGGTCCCAAAAGGACCTCCAGGGCCCAAAAAAGTATTTAAAAAAAAAAAAATCGGTGAGATTCGCGCACCCAGCGCGAATTTCGGCCGAAAATAAAAAAGCGCGGGGCTCCCGCGCTTCTGTGGTAATTGGCCCCCAGGGGGGGGGGGGGCAAATCCCGGGGGCAGAAATAAAAAAAGTGTGGGGGGTCCCAATCCCCCCACACTGCCCCGGGGACCGCCACCCCCCAGGGCTCAGAGATACTATATGGGCCCCCCTAGCCCCGGGGACCACCACCCCCGGTGCAACTTGTCCGTGTGGGAGGGGGGGCCACGCGGCCCCCCTCCTGGAGCCAATGAGGGCCCTGGGGACCGCCACCCCCCCAGGGCCGGCTCCTGCAGTGTCCCGGGGTGCCCACCCCCGGGACACTGCTGTTTGCAATGACAGAGCGGGAGCCTCACGGCTCCCACCCTGTCATTGCAAACTGCTTTGCTTCATTGAAGCGAGAGCAGGGAAACCTGCTCTCGCTTCAATGAAGCAAAGCTGATTGCTTTTCCACATGGGGAGCAGCATGTTAGCTGCTCCCCATGTCGAAAAGCAATGCCGGCAGAAAAGATCGGGATCGGGTCAGAGGCCACGTCCCCTCCTTACACCACTCGGCAAATGCGCCCCCTGGCGCGTTTGCAGAGGGGGAACTAATTCCCCTTGAATACTGGGGGTCCCTAGGGGCCAACTAGCCCACCAGGAACCTCCAGTATGCGCTAGGGGGCTGCGTTGCAGAGAGGTGTAATGAGGCCACACCCCTTTTTACACCTCTCTACAACGCCGCTCCGTGGCGCTTACTAGAGGTACCTGGTGGCCTAGTTGGCCGCTAGGGGACCTCAGGATTCAAGGGGACTTAATCCGCCAACTTAAAATGCGCCACGGGGCGCGTTTGCACAGTGGTGAAGGTAGGGGGCGGGGCCTGAGGTGATGCTGTGCAAACACGCCCTGTGGCGCGTTTTAAGTTGGGGAATTCATTCCTCTTCAATCGAGAGGTCCCCCAGGGGTCAACTAGCCCACCAGGTACCTCCAGTAAGCACCACGGAGCTGCGTTGCAGAGTGTTGTAAAAAGGGGCGTGGCCTCTGAACACCTCTCTGCAATGCAGCTCCCTGGAGCATACTGGAGGTATCTGGTGGGCAAGTTGGCCGCCAGGGGACCTCAGGATTCAAGGGAACTTAATCCCCCAACTTAAATCACGCCACAGGGCGCGTTTGCACAGTGGTGAAGGAAGGGGGCGGGGCCTGAGGTGATATGTGTGCAAACACGCCCTGTGGCGCGTTTTAATTTAGGGAATTAATTCCTCTTCAATCCAGAGGTCCCCTAGGGGCCAACTAGCCCACCAGGTACCTCCAGGAAGCGCCACGGAGCTGCGTTGCAGAGTGTTGTAAAAAGAGGCGT
Source organism: Triturus cristatus (assembly GCF_964204655.1). Classification (NCBI taxonomy): domain Eukaryota; kingdom Metazoa; phylum Chordata; class Amphibia; order Caudata; family Salamandridae; genus Triturus; species Triturus cristatus. Next base: position 530,346,263 of record NC_140579.1, on the reverse strand, counting down.
GGCCTCTGAACACCGCTCTGCAACGCAGCTCCCTGACGCATACTGGAGGTACCTGGTGGGCTAGTTGGCCCCCAGGGGACCGCAGGATTGACGAGAAATTAATTCCCCAACTTACAACGCGCCACAGGGCGTGTTTGCACACGTCACCTCAGGCCCCGCCCCCTTCCTTTACCATTGTACAAATATTCCTCTAAAATCAGCCGAACTACGAATTCCGATCTACTCACCTGTTATCAGGAGAGAACCCAGGGCTGCATCTTTTAGCCCAGCACTGACCCTGAAGAGTAATTCGAAGCGTACTTACCAGTAACTTGTATTTCCTTCCATAGAAATCCATAGTGTGGTTTTCACCAGAAAAGTTTGTCTATTTTCACAAACTAAAAATATTTCTAAAGAATCGTCTGTATGACTTAAACACATTCTTTCAACTGTTTACAGGAGGTTGGCCAGTGCTGGATCCAGGATCCACCACTGAGTAAGAAAAAGTAATGATAACACTACTTACCTGCTAAGTGAATTTTCTGCCATAGGATAACATTGGTGATTCTATGTGAAATAATTTCTAAGTGTCAACTTTTAAAATACAATAATATTCCTTAAAAATAACTACTGTAACCAAAGCGCTTTTACTCAACTGTTTACAGGAGATGTCCAAGGACTGAATCTAGGATCCAGTCCTGTGGTTAGAAAAGTAATCCATAAAGTAACTAATTGCATTTCACTAGAAATTCACATTGAGCTCAATGGTGCTTTGTGTTTGAAATTGTGTTGCCCATTGCAACAACTGTAACTACTGTACTTATGTCTGTTGCCTATTTGCCAAGTATTTAAACTAAAGTAATTCATTCCGAGAAAGTATATTTTGTATTGTAATTTATAATATAATTAAAAAAAATATATCTAAAAATAAATAGTTTAAAAAATATAGTAAATCAGTATAACAATTAATACATTCAAAATTGTCATTTACAAAACCTTTGAAATTCACTGAAAAAACCATAGGTTTCAGGCCTGATATAGTTAGGAATTAGCATTTAAAAAACCTTTGAAATTCACTGAAAAAAACCATAGGTTTCAGGGGGTTATAGTTGGGAATTGGCATTTAAAAACCTTTGAAATTCACTGAAAAAAACATAGGTTTCAGGGGCGTTATAGTTAGCTGGACATTTCCCTCGTACAAAACCCTAGAAATTCCCCCGTTATAGTTAGTTCAGCTAACTATAACTCGCGCCCCCGCAATGCACTGCTGATGACGTCACATATTACATCACTCATGACATGGTCAGTGACATCACTGATGACATCACTGATGACGTCATCCAGTGAGTGAGTGTTTCCATAAATTTTAAATATGTTTAATATATGTATATAGGGAAGAACCTATGGAAGAATGAGTGGGTGTATAAGTGTGTGAATGGATGATTTAGTAGGTGCGTGACTGACTCTATAAGTGAGTCATTAAACATATCTTACTGCAGACTAGTGACTAAACTGTGTGAATGTCTGTATCTTTCTGTCTGTTGGTGTATAAGTAGCTGCATGGTTTTGTGAATAGCTATATGAGTGTCTTTATGGGTTATTGATTGGTTGTCTGAGTATCTGTTTGGATGCCTGAGTGTTTGTGTGGGTGGGGTGTGTGTGACTCGGTGCATACATGTGTGAGTGGGTGATTTATGGGTGCATGGTTTTAAGAGTGCATCTGTGATGGACTGTATGGTTGGGTGAGTGTATGTATGGGTGTGTTAGTGATTGATTGTATATCTCAGTGGTACATGTGTGAGTAACTACATATGTGAAAGGCAGGGTATATGTGTGTAAGAGTATATAAGTGGGTATATGTGAGAGTGTGATTTTGAGAGTGCCTGTATGGATGAGTGTGTGCTTGTATCAGTGATTGTGTAAGAGCGTAACAATGTGGTACTATTTTTATGAGTAAATGAACTTGTGTGTGTATAACTGCATAGGTGAGTAAATGGGAGTGTGATTAATTATTTGCATGACTGACTAAGTGTGAGACTACCTCTATGAATGATTGGTGGTGTGTGAGTGTCTATGTAGGTGTATAAATGCATATGATAGTCCTGTACTGAGTGACTGTAAGTATGAGTGACTGTACAGGTGAGTGAGTGGATGTGTGTGTAGATCTAAGAGTCAATGAGTGGGTATGTAGTTATTGGTATTGGAGTATCTATAGTTTTGAGAATGGACGTCTGAAATTTTGATTGAGTATATCAAAGGGTGTGAGAAGGTGCACTAATTTATCACATGGATGATGTCATCAGTGATGTCATTTCAGATGTCATCAGTGATGTCACTGACCATGTCATGAGTGATGTAATATGTGACGTCATCAGCAGTGCATTGCAGGGGCGCGAGTTATAGTTAGCTGAACTAACTATAACGGGGGAATTTCTAGGGTTTTGCATGAGGGAAATGTCCAGCTAACTATAACGCCCCTGAAACCTATGGTTTTTTCAGTGACTATATATATATATATATATATATATATATATATATATATATATGTTCCACAAAGAAGCTCCATTTTACCGGGGGCCCCCGACCCTGCAGGGCGGACTCTGTAGACAGGAACGGAGAATCCTGTTAGTGCAGAATGTGCCAAGAAAAGATGCAGAGCCCAACTCCGACTTCTGTTCAAGCCTGACATTTTATTCGTCTGCATTGCAGCTTTTAAAACCACTCATTTTCCTTACGCGTTTCAGCGTTTGCCGCCTTGCTCACAGGTGAGTGTCATTAAGTCCTAGTGGTCACATGGCCTTGAGAACAACTACAGGCCCCATGATGCACCAACATCCAACTTCGATGAAGTGACAAGGTAAAATAATTTCATATTGCTGAATAGCGTTCTCTACTTGCCAAATGTCATGAACTGAAATGTCATTATTAAAGGTGCAAACATGAATTCGTTTTTGCAAAGTGCATATTGCTGCTGCCGTGCTTTTAATACTTGCTTGAATTGCGGTGTTGTCAAAGAGAGGGACTCCTCAGATACTTTCACATATTGCGGTGTTTTGGGATCTCTTCTCTTGTCTCCCTTTCTCACTCACGTTTACCCAGTAGCCGTGGCAATCCAATGGCAGGTACGCTCGTAAAGCGGGTCATGCCCCCTCAGTTTAATGTTCCACAAAGAAGCTCCATTTTACCGGGGGCCCCCGACCCTGCAGGGCAGACTCTGTAGACAGGAACGGAGAATCCTGTTAGTGCAGAATGTGCCAAGAAAAGTATATATATATATATATATATATATATATATATATATATATATATATATATATAATCTACTGGCGGTCGCCAGTAGATAGTTATAGTTAGGACCCTGTTTCCATAGGAAATCCGCAACATTCTATTTGGAATAACTTTGGCGCCGGTCGATGAATCCTCGCGAAATTTTCAAAATAGGTGGGGCGCTACGCTCCGCTCCTACCCTGAAAGTCTCGGGGGGATTCGTCAAGCGGGGGCTGAGAAAAAAGGGGGTCCCAAAACGCGTTTTTCCCATGCATTTTTCCATAGGACCTTTAGACACAGCTACAGCCCGAACGGCTGAACAGAGTTACTTGAAATTTGGCAGAGAGGTAGTCCTCAGGTCAAGGAAGTGCCTTTTGTAGGTCTGGTGTAAATCTGTTCAGTAGTTCCTGAGAAAATAGCATTTAAATCAATATATATATGTGGGCGGAGCCTAACCACACATCTCATCCTGAGATCTGATTGGCTGTCAGCACTTCATCCAAGAAGTGTTGGCAGCCATCTTGGGACCAATATACATGATAGCACCTCATTAAAAAGCATTGCAGTTAATAGAAGATTTTAAGACTTTAGTTACATTATAAATCATTTGTTGATGGTACCATACTCATTTTAGGAATTGTGGTATGTTCTAAGGTGATTTCACCATGTGAAAAAGCCTTCTGCTGGGATATCATGATTGAGAGAAAAATATTTTCTCATGCTTTTACCACAGAGGTTTGGAAGGTGATCTATAAGCTAAACTGAGAGCTTATTTTCTGTAAATTCACATTATCTTTCTCAGTCATGTGAGAATGAAGTCTGACATTCTCAGTAAAACATGTACATCCAACAAGGGCAGAGACTGTCAGTTGATTCCTTTGTGTTCTACTGCAGCTTTCCAGAGTGTTCCAAAGAACTACTAGAGCGCTAACCGTCCTACTTATGATAAATGTATGGCACACCTGAAGCCATCTTGCTTGGATTAAAGTGGTAACTCTTAAAACATTTAATTTAAAAAGGAACAAAATGAGGTGGTTCATTTTTCCATAAAAAGTATGATTAGTGCTGCATAAAGAAAAATTAGGGCACATTTTGAGTGACTTCTCAAATCCTGGCATGCAGACTGAAACATGCACTTTCAATACCAGCAGCAGTTTTCCCTGGTGAGCAGTAGCTTTACTACAGTGATCTAATGAGCAAAAAGAGTGCTAACATTCTGATTTTATGGCAAATGTGTGACACATCTGAATGCCTTCTTGATGGAATCAAAGTAAAAAACTGAAAGTATTTCCTACTGAGGAGACTGCAGTAAATGAGGAAATTAGGAAACTTCATAACAAATAAGTCTCCCAAGATGGCCACCAGAGACAAAAGAGCCCAAATGTAGCCCAAATATCACCCAGATGTAGCCCAAGTATAGCCCAATGACAGAATGTCCAAGAATGTTCTTAAAAACAACTAGAGCACTTACTGTCTTCATTATGACAAAAGTATGGCACACCTGAAGCCATCTTGATTGGAATAAACTGGTAACACTTAAAACATTTAATTTAAAAAGGAACACAATGAGGGGGTTCATTTTGCCATAGAAATTATGATTAATGCTGAAGAAAGAAAATGAGGGCACATTTTGAGTGACTTCTCAAATCCTCTTCTATTTCATTAAAAAATTCTGACATGCAGACTGAAACATGCACTTTTAATACCAGGAGCAGACTTCCATGGTGAGCAGTAGTTTTACTACAGTGATCTAATGAGCAACTAGAGTGCTAACATTCAGAATTCATGGCAAATGTGTGACATATCTGAATACCTTCATGATGGAATCCACGTTAAAAACTGAAAGCATTTCCGACTGAGGAGACTGCAGTACATGAGGAAATTAGGAAACTTCATAACAAATAAATCTCCCAAGATGGCCACCGGAGACAAAAGAGCCCAAATGTAGCCCAAAATCACCCAGATATAGCCCAAATATAGCCCAATGACAGAAGTGTGCAAAACACTTATTATTTTGTGTTTTTGCAGTGTTATATAGTGCAGACTTGTCAGGTATTGGAGTGCTTTACATGAGCATTGGTTACATCACACAAGAACAAATTCATTTTGGTTGTAGACATGGGGAGACTAAGTGATTTGACAAGAATCACAGAATGTCGAGCTGAAGCAGAAACTTCAACCTGGTTCCCCAGTTGCAAAGTCTGCAGTTCTGGAAGTAACACCACATCCTCTCCCCTAAGTGCAACATTTAATCAAGTTGTCAACTAGATAAAAAAACATAAAGATAACAAATAATTTAAAAGTGCTTTGTCGCTATTTGAAAACTCAGAAAATATGTCCTTATTTTAGTCTTTTAGAGCACTAACCATAATTTTGATGCCAATAAGACCCTCTCATATATGTAATTTCTAAAGGAATGCTCTAGGTATTACAGTTTTGATTACATCAAGATGATGTCAGGCGCTCCACACTTTTGTAATAAATATAGAATGTTAGCAATCTAGTTGTTCATTAGGATACTGTTGAGAGGCAGAGGCCAGGGGCACGGACTCTGAAAATTGAAGGCAGGTAGGAGGGTGCAAAGGCAACAATTTAACCACACTGAGCAGGCAGGAAGGGCCGTGGAAGCACAACAGACTATGGAGGGCAGTTGAAAGGGGGGCAGGGGCAACAAACCAACAATACAGGACTTGCAAGAGAGGCTGTTGGAGGGAAGATCTATTACGGGTCAAGGAAGCTAGGGGCGGTCCCCAGAGCCCCGGGAGCCACCACAGAACTGAGCAGGAGAGTGAGTCAGGGACAAAAGGGGCACCTTAATTTGAGCCGGGGTGCCTAGGAACGCTTGCTCCAAAAATGAAGAAAACAGACATATGAGACATGGAATTGGAGGCAGAATACAATGGCAGTTTAATGAGAAGATGCAACTTCAAAGAAACCGCAGAATAGAGACCTAAAGTACAAAATACAGAATCCAGATAATCATACAGCTGTCATGATATTCTCTGTATCTCAATTAATGGACTGACAGAGAGAGAGAGAGAAAACACATCTATAAATGCATCATGAGAAACAAGTTACACCAAGGAAAATGTTACCTAGGGACACTCACATTTACTCTTAGAGCAAGCATTCCTGCAATTACAATACAACATCTTTTAAATGCAAAAGTAAAGAGAACAATGGTTAAACATAACATGACGTTTCATATAGGTAAAATAGAATAAGATACTTCAAGCAAAGCCGAGCAAGACATTTTAAGCAAAGGAAGACAAGAGCTCCCAGTTCTTGGGGAAAACCTGCACAGCCTGTTAACCTACATACAGACGGCGAGGTTGTCCGTCGATATCTGTGGGTGCTCCCTTTTTATATCATTTTGTGGGCTCCTTTGCACGCTACATCTACCTACGTATGCTACCCAAAAGCTTCGTCTGCAGATTTTACCAGACATTTCGTCATTTACCCACTTAATGCTGACAATGGACTGGGTGAAAAGGTCAGTCTCTCAGGCCAATCGCTTATCGTAAGTTCCATAGAGCAAGCAGAAAATAATGGGTATTGTACAGGAATTCAATATATTCATGTATAAAATCTCCTCAGTTCTCCTAACTTGACGCTCTGCGGTTGCCACTTCCTTAAAAGCGGGAAACCTGCCCAGGAAGCAAGTACCAGTCCAGGATGCAGCCTACTGTATGTCGACAGCTTCAGGGGGATGTTGAACTTTGATACCGAGCACGGAGCACTCGGGTAGGGTGGGGGCTACTAGTTTGGAGCAGAAGGCCTCGCAGACCTGCCTTCAGACTGCTATACACTAAAATTGCAGAGCTATGGTCAATTTAACAAAGAGGCCTACATATTGAACAGAAGGGCCTACACAGGGGTTTTATGCTGGCTGAGTGGTAAGGATGTCTCAGGATAAATATATAGCAACACAGGACCCGCTGGTCAATTTAATACGGCCTACAAATGCGGCTGGCAGGGCAAGGACAAGGGTCTCATACTTCAGGTGTGGACAGAACGGGCCAGGGGCCCCCTGTGATACAAAATCTACCCTCCTTCAAGGCTGTGGCAATGTAATAGACCATTGTGGGCAGAAGGAAGAGGCAATGGTAGTACAACCATACATGCCAACAGACCCGATTCAGCCAGGAAACGTCCAATGTTTTTAAGCTCAAATGGGCTTTATTTGATCTGTCTCCTGTCTACAATATCCTCTTTTTCAATGTAACTCAAAGGGGAAAATCAATACCCCAGTTTTTTTTCAAAATCTCCCTCTTACCAAGTTCAAAATGTTCGCAAGTATGGTACATTGGATCATGGAAGGAAATGGGATAGGGACATGGACTTGGATAACAGAGGACAGGAGAGACATGGAGAGGTGCACCAAACTGACCCTGCAGGGCAGGCATCAGGGTTTGCAGCAGCACAATACACCACACAGGGCATGCAGGACGGGAGTGCAGCACAACAATCCATAGAAAGCAAGAGGGAGGGGACAGGACCATGCACATGGACAACAGAGAACAGAGGGGCAAGAGGCAATGGTAGCTAGCTGACCATAATGGACAGACAGGAGAGAAGGCTGCAGCATAACAGACCATAAAGGGCAGGAGGGACGGATCAGGGGCATTACAATGGAACAGACAAGCCAGGAGGGAGGGAGTAGGGGTCTGCACATGTAAACAGAGGGCTGGGGGCAAGGGGGCAGGGCAGGAGCAGCAAGATGGCCATGGAGGTCAGGCAGGATGGGCACTAGAAGCAAGACACAACATGAAGAGCAACAGTGAGACTGTGATGGCATACACACAGACCATGGAGGGAAGGTGGGAGGGGGTCAGGGGCAGCTAACTGACCACACAGGGAAGGTGGGAGGGGCCATGGCAGCACAGAAGACCATGCATGGCAAGTGGGAGGGTTAGTGGCAGCACAATGGCTATGATGGGCAAGAAGGAGGGTGCCGAGGCATGCACAAAGGACGATGGAGGATAGAAGGGAGGGTCAGGACCTGTGCACAGACAAGAAAGTTCAGGGGAAGGGGCCTCACAACAGACCACACGGGGCAGGCAGGAGGAGCAGTTGCAGCACAACAGACCAGGGAGGGCAGAAGGGTGTGGCGGTACAATGGACCATGTAGGACAGGAGGAAGAGGATAGAGGCATGGCATGTGGACAGGCAGGGTGGAGGTGGCAGGGACAGGTTACAGTCATCTGACAATGCTAGGCAGGTGGGAGGGGAGTGGCAGCTCAACAGAACACTCAGAGTAGATAGGAGTGGCAGGTCCATGGGACATGGTGGGCAAAAAGGATGGAGCAGGGGCATGCACAAAGACATCGGAGGGCAGGGGGAAGGAGAATAGGGGCAGCAAGCTAAGCACAGAGTTTAAGCAGGAGGTCAATGATGGGGCATAGAATTGGGCAATGGAGGGCAGGAGGAGTGGACTGGTACATCATACTAAATTGAGGGCAGTGGCAGCACATCAGACCATGCATGGCAGGAGGGAGGAGGCTAGTCCATGGATTCACACAACAGAGGATAGGGAGGAGGGGGATGGGGCAGCAAGCTAACTGTTCAGAGAAGGCGGGTATTAGAAACTTTATTGTTTTTAAAACATTTTGTCTGTGCAAACTACTTAAAATATGAACAAGTATGCAGCATAATCTCACTTTTATTCAGGAAGAAGAAGACGTTAGTGACTGTGACTCCGGGCTCACTTGGCAAAAACACCCCCTGACCCTCCACCCCCTATCGCAAAATGTAATGCCCGTGAAAAGGGTAGGTGAACACAGTGTTATATAGAACATAGTCCTGAGAGCACGATTGAAAATGAAAACTAGATATAGTGTATGGTATAAACTATGCACCAAAAAGTGTGATATAAGATGAACCAGGCGTGAAATATAATATGCAATACATTGTGCGCAGTGACAGATTCATTGGAGAGCGCGAGATAGCACAGGCACTAGCGTGTGCTATGCGATATGCGCCTTGGAGTGTAATATGCACAGGGCAGTGTTGTGTAACCTAACTAGTCTCTAAAGTTGTAATATAAAATATGTGCTGGGGAGTGTAACGTTGCATATGCACTGTGACAAAGATATGGATCCCAAATTGTAATATGTATGGCATAGCACTGTGCGTTATAACATAGGAATCGAGGAAGGCACGTTAGATGGGGCAATATAACCCGTGCGAAGACAAGTGTGGCATGACATTTTCACGGGGTGGTGTTTCAGTGCACATGGGCTAGAGAGTGTCATAGCATATGCACTAGCTAGTGGAATACAATACAGAGGTGTGTGGCACTCGGCAGGCAATGGTGGGTGTAACACAGCATTGGGCTCTGTCAGGAGCGCGCTGTGACTCGCAAGTGATGTTCGTCCCCTTTCCAGAGAGTAAAATAAAAAGTATTACACATCCGGCAGTGGATGTGTGTTTTATTAACTGTGAGGGGGGTTTCTTGCATAGTTTTGGTCGAATTTTTGTCGAATCCCCTTTGAATGGCTTGGTGTGCATGTGTATTAAATGTGCCCGTCAATAGCTACCCATGTTTGTATAAATAAACGACAAGGGTGTCTACCGGGATTAGGCACGGTAGAGCATCAGACATGTCAGAGCTTCACTAGTGGTGTAAATACATTCCACGTGGATTAATTGCATGCATAGTCGCCTTTTAATGAATATCACGCAAATCGTCATGGTGATAGGTACGTACGGTTTGTCCAGCATGTCCTAGGTGTGTCTATAAATATATATTTTTTAAAAATAATAAAAAACAGTGGCCGGCCCTGGGGATTGGGGTCAAAAAAATATAATTAGGAGACAGGCCCTGGGGGATGGGGTCATCAGGGCCAATAAATTAGAATAAGAAGGGGAACCACACAGCCCCCCTTCTTAAAAAAATAAAATAAATAAAAGACTGGCATCGTGCCGGAGGCCATGCCCCCTCCATGCAGCACTCTGCAAACGCGCCCCCAACAGGCATCTCCAGTATGCGCCAGGGAGCTGCGCTGCAGACAGGTGTTCTGAGGCCAAGCCCCTTTTTACACCTCTCTGCAACGCAGCTCTGTGGCGCTTACTGGAGGTACCTAGTGGTCTAGTGTGACCCTAGGGACCCTTAGGATTCAAGGGGACTTAATCTCTCAACTTAGAACAGCCACAGGGCGCGTTTACACAGTGGTGAAGGGAGGGGACGGGGCCTGAGGTGACGTGTGCAAACACGCACCATGGCACGTTTTAAATTGGGGATATAATTTCCCTTCAATACTGAGGGCCCCTGGGGGCTAACTAGCCCACCAAGTGCTTCCAGTAAGCGCCACTGAGCTGCATTGCAGAGAGGTGGTCCAGGCCGTGCCACTTTTTACACCTCTCTGCAACGCAGCTCTGTGGCACTTACTGGAGGTACCTAGTGGGCTAGTTGGACCCTAGGGACCCTCAGGACTCAAATGAACTTAATCTCCCAACTAAAAACGGACACAGGGCGTGTTTACACAATGGTGAAAGGAGGGGACGGGGCCTGAGTTAACGTGTGCAAAAACGCCCTGTGGCCTGTTTTAAGAGGTAGTTTTAATCCCCATGCCCTATTATATACTAGGGGCTTATAGAGGAGGTAAGGCTAATCACAGGGGGACCCCAACGCATAATGTTCCCTAGTGTATGTAGGTGTTTTCACTGTATTCTAAGTGTCTTTTAACATAGCACTGGCTCTAGGACTGGTTAGTCAGACTCAGTTACCACCAGTATCCGTCTGAAAAAGTTGAGGGTACAGGATGATTTTGCAACAAGGCTTCTTTCTGCTCTTCTTTTTGTTCTTTCTGCACGTTATCCTTCTTCCTGCACTTATCTTCGTATTTGAGGACTTCTGTTGCTTCTTTCTGCACTTCTTTTGTTTCTTTCTGTGCATTTTTTCTTCTTTCTTCACATGTCCTATCTCTGTAGGCATAGTTAGAAATTAGCATTTAAAAAACCTCAGAAATTCACTGAAAAAACCATAGGTTTCAGGGGTGTTATAGTTAGCTGGACTTTTCACTTGTACAAAACCATTGAAATTCCCCCGTTATAGTTAGTTCAGCTAACTATAACTCGCGCGCCCGCAATGCACTGCTGATGACGTCACATATTACATCACTCATGACATGGTCAGTGACATCACTCATGACATCACTGATGACATCTCAAATGACATCACTGATGACATCACTGATGACATCATCCTTGTGATAGAGTGGCAGACCTCCTCTCACCCTAATATAACCTTTGATACACACATTCAAAAATAGAGACTAAACTTTTCAAAACAATGGACATACCAATACCAGTTACAACAACCTCTTCAGTAATTCTAAGATCCACATACACATCCACTCATTCACCAACAGTCCAATACAGTCACTCATACATGTACTCACTCATCATATGTACTCATACACCTATACATCCTGTTACACAATGCCACTCATCCATAGTTACTCACACACATAGTCACTCATGCTAATAAAGAATCAAACATACATTTACTTGCATATACAGTTATACACACACCACCACACTTACTTCTACGGAAACTTACACATACTTAGTCTTTTAAACAATCACTTATAGAAACACATACTTATTCATACAGGAACTCTTTCAATCTCTCACTCTCACATATACTCACATATATACACCAATAGTCACATATACTAGTTTAAAACATATGTAGTTACTCATAAAGACACTATTGAGACAGTCATTCACTCACTAACACACCCATACACACACTCATCCACCCATACAGTCCTGCACACATACTGTGTTCAACACATACAAACAGTGAGTCACTCATTCATGCACCTATGCACTACGTAATACCCCCACCGAACCATGCAGACACTCAGACTGATACTCAAAAAACCAACTAATAACCTATATAGACACCCATGTAGCTACTCACCAATCCATGCAGCCACTTATACACAAAGTGAGAGACTGATACAGATATTTACATATTTAAACATTACTCACTAAGCCATGTATTCACTATGATACACTTAATCAGTCAGTTACACAATCAATTTTTCAAAAACAAATCATCCATTTAGACACTTATATACCCATTTATTCTTCCATCGACCTTGAGATATACATATATAAAACATATTTAATTTTCAGAATAACACACATTCACTGGATGATGTCATCAGTGATGTCATCAGTGATGTTATTTGAGATGTCATCAGTGATGTCATGAGTGATGTCACTGACCATGTCATGAGTGATGTAATATGTGACGTCATCAGCAGTGCATTGCGGGCGCGCGAGTTATAGTTAGCTGAACTAACTATAACGGGGGAATTTCAATGGTTTTGTACAAGTGAAAAGTCCAGCTAACTATAACACCCCTGAAACCTATGTTTTTTTCAGTGAATATATATATATATATATATATATATATATATATATAGATAGATATATAATTGTTTTGAAACCCTTGCAACCCAAACCTACCCTAACATAAAATTTGCCACCCAAAAACCCATGCCCACCCTGAACCCTAAAATTACCCTTGCTAACACAAAACACATGCCCACCCTAAAATTACCCTTGCTATTCCAAAACTCATACCCACCCTAATACCTAAAATTACCCTTACCCACCCTAAACCCTTAAAACCCATACACACCCTTATATAAAAGTAATGAATTCTTATATTTAAAATATATATGCCTTTATCATTCATGCCTTTACAATTAAATTTGTTGTAAAGGCATGCGTTGTAAAGGCATATGTGTGGTAAATGGTAATGCGTTGTAACAGTACTTGCGTAGTTACAACCGCATTGTAATGGTGGTTTCCCCCCGGCGGAGGCCCGGGCTATTCTCTCTTAAGCAGCATCAGACGTATCACCATTCATTGTGGGCTTGACATGACCGACTCATTGGGCAGAGTGATGTTATTGACGTTGGCTGTGCAACGCCAGGCCGGGCTGAGAATTTCTGGCTTTTTTGGGGATGTCCAGGCTTTTCTCATGGTCATGCCGTTTGATGATACCCTTCTCCTCGGAGACAAAGCAGACATGGCCCTAGAGCGCTTTAAGTACCCGCGTGTTACCGCCAAGTCCTTGGGCCTCTCATTGGCCACATGTCCCCATCTACATTTTGCCCCTTTCGTAGCTCTTGGAGGGGAGTTCAGCCATGCTAGCCATAACTCAGCCACAATACCATGCAAGTTCAGCAACCTCAGCGTGGCAGCGGCTCGGTCCAACCCTGTGGGTCGGTAGCCAGGGGTCGGGGTCAGTCCACTACCTCCCCTCCTCCTCAGCCTCCAAACCCTCCTAATCCGACCCTTAAAGATTATGTGCAGCCATTTGGTGGCAGGATCAGCCATCACCTCCACCAGTGGCAAAACATCACGTCGGACAGATGGTTTTTCAAATAGTCCGAAGGGGCTACTCCCTCTCCTTCAAGGCTACCCTTCCCTCCATTCCTTCACCTTACTACTGGCTGACAGAGGATCACATGACTTTGCTTCAGGAGGAAGCCATGGCTTTCTTGGCCAAGGGAGCCATAGAGAGGGTGGTTCAGAAGTAGGCTGTTGTTGTTATTCCCACTACTTTCTGGTCCCGAAAAAGGAAACTATCCTGCCTCCCCATCCTAGATCTTTGAGCTCTTGAATATTTCCTCAACAAGGAGGAGTTCAAGATGCTCACTCCGGCTTAGGTCTTGTCTGCCCTAGATACAAGAGCCTGGATGGTAGCGTTGTACTTGCATGACGCTAATTTTCACATTCCCATCCTGCCTGCCCACTGGCGCTATCTGTGGTTTATGGGAGGCCATGAGCACTTTCAGTTCACCGTGCTCTCCTTTGGCCTTACCAGCGCCCCTCAGCTGTTCACCAAGGTGATGGTGGTAGTCGCTGCCCATCTGTGCAGATCAGTGGTGCTAGTCTTCCCCTATCTTTATGACTGGCTGTTGAAGGTAAGCTCGCTCCAGGCTGTCGTTTCCCACCTCCTGACTACAAAGAACCTCTTGCATTCATTGGGGTTCACTATCAACGTGACATGGCATATCCCTGGGGGTTCCACACCTGGCAGGTTCTCTATACCGGGGTGGACGAGCAATGCCATCGATGCCTAGTGGATCACAAATGGCATCTCCATCCAGAGGTGGCACAAGGTCTCTTTCAGCAGTGGGAAAAGCCTTGGTTAGATCTGTTCGCTTCCGTCAAGAACACACAATGTCAGTTGTGTAACACGTTGGAGTTTCCAAGGCGGTACTTGCTCAGTGACGCTTTTCGTCTCTAGTGGAGCTCAGACCTCCTGTACACCTTTATGCCCATACCCCTCCTGCCCAGAGTGCTCAAGAAGATCAGGAGCAACAGGGCCCAAGTCATTCTTGTTTCTCAGGACTGGTCACAGAGAGTCTGGTATCCTTAGCTTCTCCAATTGAGCATCGATCCTACGATCAGGCTCCCCCTTGGGGAGGATCTTCAGTTAGAGCAACAGGGGGGGGGGTCAACTCTACGCCTTCTTGCGTGCAGATTGATCGGCGGCAGTTGATGGCATTCAACCTTCCTCCTGAAGTTTGCAATGTTATTTTGGTTGCCAGAAGGCCCTCCACCAAGACCGTGTATGCCCGCCGGTGGAACAAATTTGTAAAATATTGTGAGGAAAGATCTATTGATCCGCTTTCCTCTCTCAGGTCTTACTCTTTATTCTAACTCTTGCCCAGTAGGGCTCCACTGTGGGCATTCTCAAAGGGTAGCTTTTGGCCCTGTCTGCCTTTTTGAGGCTTCCAGACCAACCCTCTCTATTTAAATCCCCTATGTTAAATACATTTCTCAAGGGGCTTGTACATGTTTCCACTTGCCCCTTTCATCATTACTCAGTGGGACCTTAATTTGGTTCTCAGTTCCTCATGTGTGCTCCATTCTAACCCTTATACAGCTGCTGCCTCTGGCTGCTTACCATCAAAATAGCATTTTTCAGTGGTCATAACATCTGCCAGGAGGGTGAGCGAATTGCAGGCTCTGTCATCCAAGCCTCCTTACCTGACCATCTTCCCTGATAAGTTGGTGCTTTGCACTATGGCCTCTTTCTTACCAAAAGGGGCTACACCATTCCACGTTGGGCAATCTGTCACCCTGTGCACTTCCTACGCTCCTCCACATCCCTCTAAAGAAGAGGGGCGACTCCACCATCTGGACCCAAAGAGCATTGCCATTCTACCTTGACCGCACAAAAATCGTCCAGGTGGATGACTAACTCTTCGTGAGGTCTGTGGGAGCAAGGAAGGGTCATGCGGTGCATAAAAGGTCGATCTCTCGAGTTGTCCTTTGCATCAAAATCTGCTATGCTCCGCCCAAAAAGCAGCCTCCTAAAGGCTTAAGGGCTCACGCTACCAGAGCTAAAGCTGCTACCATGGCATTGCAACGTGGTGTCCCAGTCCTCGACATTTGTCAGACAGCAACGTGGGTGACTCTGTACAAGTTCACTAAGCACTAATGCCTGGACGGTCAACCCTTTCAGGGTCATAGTTGTTCAGAAACAAACCAATGTCAGTGTACTTCATGGCTCTGCCCTCCTGAGTAGAAATTCGTGAAAAGTAACTGACGTCAAGGTGACCCCTATATAGGTGATGCGGACATCACAGCAACAGAGCTCACACGGATGTCACACGGAGCTGACTGACCCCACCTACCGGCACGCAAGGGTATTGCTCGAAGAAAAATCTTCCGGATCCAGTCTGAGGCCTGGGAAATTCCAAGGTGAGGAATCTGCAGCTAGATCATGTCTCTACCAGATAAGGCATTACTGAAGGTTAGTAACTTGTCCTTTGGTCCAATTTAGCGCCATGGTTATCTTTTTTGACCAAGCTACCAAAGATGAGACCACTTGGCGTTCCCATTACATGTTTCTAGGTAAATTAGTTGCTTTGAAATGCCCCCACTGGTTGTTAATGGAAAAGAGTAAGAAACCTCTGTTGTCCGTACCTTTTCTTTTACCAAAACACATACTTCATCTTGTGCGCACTTCTGATTCCCCGACGAAAAGGAAATTGCGTAATAAAATTCCAAACAACCTTCTCTGCTGCTCTGATTGTAGGTGCTGTTTTTGTGATAAAGCTGCTTAAAACAGATTAACTATGTGGCACTCAACATAAGTACTATCTGCTTATTTACATCTGATGAGCAGGCACAGTATGAGAAATGATGAATTGGTATTTGAAAAACTGTAATACTTTTCATTGAGTTATGTAATATACTGAGTTGTAAATATTAGTAATCTAGCACGGACTTTGAATTTGAATGAAGGTAGTGTGTAAGCTGCGTTTGGTTGGACACAGTCTATAGGTTCTTAAGAAACTTAAATGACCTTTACTGACAAAGTTGCTGTTCGTTTAGGTTTTGAATTTGACAGGTGGTTGAATACACCTGGCTGGCCTCCCTATGTTCCAGACCTTTCTGCAGGAGACTCCCTCATGAAGCCAGCAGATGCTCTGGTCTGCATCCACTCTGAACATGGAGGCAATTAAATCAGTGGCCATACCCACTTGGAAAACCTATCAACTAGTCTACTTCCTGGACAGAGTACTGGAGAAATCTCCACTTCCTGCAGGTAAACACAATTTTTTGCATGCATACCTACGACTCTACCAAAACGCAATGCCTCCTTGCCCATTCCCAGCATTGCCAGAATAGCGAGACATATGAACGTGTTCTTGGCAGCAGAGACCCAACACTCAATTGCAACTGCCAAAAATAGAAAGCATTTACAAATCTTTTTTGTTTTTACTGCTTCTTGTAAGGACTATTTTGAACCAGGCTGATTTTTAGAACCAGGTTTTAAAGTATGGACCACTGACTGATTTTAAATATCTTGATTGAAAAATACTTCGGACACAAATCAGAGATGGGAAATTGTTTATTGCCTTTTAAGACCTTGCTGATGCCTTTGACTCCATCAATCATTGTTGTGGGTAAAGTTAATGAACATCAGTATGGGC
This sequence comes from Triturus cristatus, assembly GCF_964204655.1. Taxonomy (NCBI): domain Eukaryota; kingdom Metazoa; phylum Chordata; class Amphibia; order Caudata; family Salamandridae; genus Triturus; species Triturus cristatus. The sequence continues at coordinate 530,329,038 of NC_140579.1, read as the reverse complement.
AGAGAGCTCTTGACCTTGAATTAATACACAAAGACATTCCCTGCTGTGTTCGCCTGGGCTGGATGAGTACTACAAAAATACAATTTCAAACCAAGCGGAGGGTGAGCCAGTGATGCTTTTTTTTAGTCCCAGACTTATTTATTTTCGATATCTGTGTATTTGGGAAAAGGAAAATTGGTGTCCGATATCAGTAAGCCCAAACTTTCAGGGAGCTCCATTGAAGTCTCAAGCCCCTGCCCCCATTGCACATTAACACTTACGCCGAACTCCTGCTGTACAACAAATGCTTATTAAGCAGACAAGAGAGAAATTGGAAGTAAGGCTGCTCCTCCGACAACTACACTACTGAAATCTCTCAGTGCAACACACACAGTGTGTCCCATCACATCAACCATCCCTCTCAAGAGAAGATCGCTCACCCCCACTCCCCATCGAAACGTCTCCATCAATCAAGTCATGTTCCCAGAAGCTCTCCTGAAACCACAGTGTAACCCTCTCTTGAAGGAACCCACATTAGCCGCAAAAGAAATTGCCAACTACTGGATTGTTGCTCACCTGCCGATTCTCAGCAGTCTTATGTCTATGCAGAACTTCCAGATAACATCAGGACCAATCATGTCCTGCATGACTACCAATCCAGCTTCAGATCAGGCTGCAAGACGGCAATAGTATAATTCATGTTTATGCTTACCAACCGCAGCATCAAAATTCACCAATACACTGATTACAAACAATCCTGCTTAATAGTCTCCTCTGCTTTTGACACCTCATGTCTCAAAAAGTGCCTGAACTTCATCCAGACATTGAGGGCCCCCCTGAACATACCTGAAGCTCAGTCACACCAGGAAAGAAGTCTTACTGTTGTCCAAGAAGAGCAAGCAACAACTATTCCAGATCTGGGTCAGAGATATGTACCTGGACAGATTCGAACCCCAACGAGCACCAAATGAGTAGGCACTTGGATTCATTCTAGATGCTAATCTCGCCCTCAAGGAGCACATTGCCAAGAAAAAGACGGCTGTTGCCAGATCCTTCCATTGAAGACAGTGAAATCATTCCAGAAAGCGACTTTGGAATTGTTGTCCAATCTCTTGGACTCTTGCATGTGGATGGTCACAATGCGCTGCTTAACGGCTCAAAAACGCCTCTGCCCACCCCAGAGGGCATTTTACATTCAACAGCACGCTTCATCATAAGCCTGAAGAAATATGACCATCATCCTGAAACTTATGAAACTTCTCTGCCTCCTTTATCTGAAAGAGACTATTAGTTATAGATTCCTTACCTTAGAATTACCCCCAGGCATCAGACTGGATCCGGAGAATTTGTGTTTCTTAGCAGTACATCTGCGTGTCGGTAGATGACGTAGGTCGTCTCCACGTTTGTCATCGGCGTCGTGATCACTGGGATGACGTCGCGGTATCTACTTAGACGCCACCCTGCACGCTGACGTCAGTTCTTTCTTTTTCCGCGCCAGCCAGTGCAGATCCGGAGACAGCGGTAGCCTTTGTCAATTTTTGACTAGAACTTTTTTGACTTGTGTCGACATCTTTTTCGAGCCGTTCGACTCATGGTGTATGTAGGGATGTCCCATCGTCGGACTGGCTTCAAGTCTTGTGACTCCTGTCACAAGCTGATGTCTGTCACGGATCTGCACCTCGTGTGCCTCTGGTGCTTGGAGTGCGACCAGGACCCGAAGTCGTGCTCCGACTGTCGGGCCATGAACCCGAAGTCTTTGCAGGAGCAGTCCAGAAAGCTTCTGGAGGCCCGACAGTCAAAATTTTTTAAACGGATGTCCTCTGGGAGGATTAATTATCCACACCTTAGTTCTCACTTGCACTCTGAATCTCATTGATTCAGGTCCAATAAACCAAACCAACCCCCCTCTGAATTTGTAACGTATTGGCACAAATATTTGAAATAGTACAATAATAGTTGAAAATTCATAAACAATTTATTTCTCAAATTTAACACAATGAGATACAATTTTATCAAATAAACACAATGAAACAATTACAATATATTCAGTATTAAAACCAATTCATCAAAATTACTATCCACAACATATTATACACAAGAGTTTACTATCTAGACAATACCCTTTGTCATCATTTGCCACAACTGGTAATCCTATATGACCACATAAACCCCGATATCTCCTAAGTATTATACATCCAGGGAAATGTTCATACAACCAGGTTTGTGGCTACATAAAAAAGCGTGGACGCGTTTCGAAGGAATATTCGTATGGAACCTTCTTTATCAAGACAATGGATTTTGTTACTCCCATATTTCAAATCTACAAAAGTAAATAAATAAATTAAAAATACAACAACATTGTACCAATTTCAATACAAACCGACTTTATACTGTAGTCAACTATTTCAAAATTACATGTGTTTCTCTCCAAATGAGAGAAAAAGGAGAGATATTATATGCCAATACAACAAACCCATAGTGTGTCATCCCTTTGTTTGGACCAATGTAGAACAACAATCACACTTCATTTATCATACTTTAAGCCAAAGGAAACTAGGGTAATGTAAACCTCTTTAGTACCTTTTCCTTTTCTAAGGTTTATGAATGTCAATATTCCTTATTTAAAGCCATATATAGTATAAAAGTAACTCACTTGAGGCGAAGACAAATAAACGTGCCCTAGACTCCTAAATGGAAACGTTTCATATGAGAAAGGTCCCGAATAATCCTTTTCTCTTCTAAAAACATAAATGGAAAAATATTCCAAATGTATTATTTACTCTCTATTATCTCAGATTCCATTTCACTCAACTGCTCCTTACTAGGAAGCCTAGATTCAAGTATGACCTTCATCTCTTACCTTTTAAAGCTCTATGAAAATTGAGCCCCCCGGTGTACAGTTATGGACTAATCTCAGCAACCTTCCTTGCCTTGTCTTTAGCTACATGAATAAAACATATACATTTTTTTTTCCAGTTCACATTATCACAAAGTATTGGTTCATTATTTTAAAATTGGTTTAATTCTCTCTATCTCATGCATACCTTCGATCAATAATCGATGTCCTATTTGATATATTTTCTTTCGTTATAATATACAGGATCACAGCAATCGTCTCCACCTTGATGTGAACTGCATAAATAAAGTTTCAACCTTTAGTTGCATTTTTGTTATCCTCATAATTTCTTTTATTTATTTCAGAAACTTTTTTTAAAATTCCTAATTTCTCATGCATACCTTATATAAAACTTAATGTTCGTCGGTTCGATCAACAGATTTCCTTTTATTGTATTCCTGTTTCAATTATTCTCCAACGACCATACTTGCTTTGCTACTCCAATAGGGCTGTTCTTGGAGACCTCATCCGCTAAAATAAAACCAGGACCTCAGTAAATACTATGTTTCTAAGAAATCCGTATCCTCCAAAAGTGAAAACTATCAACTGGTAATCTAAACTCCTATTTGATTATATTATACTGATATAGCAAAGCCATTACTTGCTCGTTTCTTCCTAATGCGTGAATATTATCTTTTCGGAATGCGATGCTAATCGAGCATATTCAATCTAATTGTCATCCTACTCTTCCGAATATTCAAGCCTCGATTCCGTCCCTATATAAAAAAACAACTTTACCAAGTTCGAGGCGTTTCACCTTTCCTAATTCCATTATGTCCCCCTGTATAGAATTTATCAAGTGCAAAATTCTTTTGCCTCTCAATCGCATACAGCATCCTTACCCTTTTTAAATCGCGATGAGACCACCACCGGCGGCGTGTTCATATATCCGTCCTGGTGTTATGTTGTAACCTTTTAAGCTCCGTGCTGTTTGTTCTGTATTTTTAAAGACCCTTTCTTCCGGAGGGAACTCGTACACATATGTAACGTCTCTACGTACTTTACGCTGTTTTCAATTGGTTACTTGATACCGGAAATACTTAACCCAGCTTTCCTTTCGTTTCACTACCCGATATCATTGCAGTGTTTTTAGGTCTTGTCTGAGTTAGCGCTTTAGCGCTGCTCTCGCGAGAGCTTTTGTAAAAGGGGGATCTGGAAGTGCAAACTAGTGCTTTTCAGGCCTCCAAATACAGTGCATGTGCGCCGGGCGCGCGCACCATTTGTCAGCCTGAAAAGCACTGCCTGATCACTGTCGCGGCCGCTTTGATGTCCCCAGTGAGCCGCGCGGGCACTGAGGACATCAAAGCGGCCGCGACAGTGCACACCATTTGCCACCCCCTTCCTGCTTCACACGTTTTCACCGAGCTCCAGGTTGTTGGATTTTCAGAGCTTTACCCACACCCCACCTCTTCAGCCAACTTACTCGCCATGTCTGCTCTGGATTCTTGTGCCTGGCTGTTGCGGGCATCCTGAGAATGCGCTGCCAGGGTGCCCGTCTGGATCACCGGAAAATGCTGGACTCCTGCCCAAGTGTCCTGTAGACATCACAGTCCAAGCCATCGTGCCAATTCTGTCCTTGGGGGGGTTTATGGAAGAAATGTCACAGCAACTCTGGGTCCGTCTCCTGCGAAGGCGGTCTGTTTACGTCCTCCAGCTCGCCCTCTGTTGAGTTTGCTTCTGATTTAAATTAATCCATCCACTTTTTCCTTACTGAGTTTGGCAGTTTAACTTTTCATTAAGCGATATAGGCTGACAGGGCTGAAAACGCAAAATGTTATTTGCTAAAACCCCGCAAAGACTAGCGAGCCAGAGCGGCGACCTTGGAGCTGGGAGACCAGGATCGAGTGACCTGGCTTATCTAATATTCCTCTGAAGGGAGCATCATTTCAGAGCCTCAGAGAGGCCCTTCTCGTGGGAGTAACTCTGCACCAGAGACACAGATGCTCGCAGAAGCCGTCCTTTAATACTCTAGCTCAGTGGGTGGAGGCCCGGCAGCAGAGGTCTTTAGGCACTTGGCTCTCGAGCGACTGAACACTGCTTTCACTCTTCGAGGGATGATGAATCGACTAAGACTAAGACTACTGAAACAGAAGGCATTAAAGTGGGTGACAATGCAAAAGGACTCAGTGTCGGACTCCAGTGTGAACACTTGGTTGTTCCTGCCGGGATCAGAGCTCGTGACTTGAAGACCGCACTTGTTTATTGGATAATAACACTTAGTTTGCGGAGCCATTTGGCTGGTTATTGAGAGTAAAATATGCCACTGCATCCTTCACCCCAACTACACATTGCGGATTCCTCCGATCCAACCGCCTTTTATCCTGATGAAAGGCTCCAAGGGACGCAGTCTGGCGATCTTTAGAACTTCCTACAACGCGATGTGACTGAGCCTCCATGTCTTCGAACGGTCCTTAGCCCCCCCCCCCCTCTGTATTACCAAGATACTTCATGTTCACTATCCAAGTGTATATTTGACAGAATTTAGGAACCAGAACAGGAAAAGGTGGTTGGTTCCGCCTCAAAAATAAAAAGCTTGGACTACAATCACATGGCATGTGCTAGCGTCTAACACGTGAATGTGTCTCCACGAGGCGTAAGTGCTAGCTCAGGCTTTGCATCATGCCCACACACCATGTGAATCTGGACAAATGACATCATCTCACTGTTCCTCAGTGCCTGTATGTCAGCACTAGGAGTGCTTAGAAATGTGTCACATGCTGCTGTATACAGCGTTATGTAAATAACGGACTTGGCCTGCTGCACGCCACACCTTGCTGCACGCCACACCTTGCTGCACGCCACACCTTGCTGCACGCCACACCTTGCTGCACGCCACACCTTGCTGCACGCCACACCTTGCTGCACGCCACACCTTGCTGCACGCCACACCTTGCTGCACGCCACACACTGCTGCACGCCACACCTTGCTGCACGCCACACACTGCTGCACGCCACACACTGCTGCACGCCTCACACTGCTGCACGCCTCACACTACTGCACGCCGCACACTGCTGCACGCCTCACACTGCTGCACGCCTCACACTGCTGCACGCCACACACTGCTGCATGCCGCACACTGCTGCACTCCACACACTGCTTTTATGCGAGTTTATGCTACTGACATTGTAAATGACAATGCCTTTTATTTGTTTTAAAACCAAAACATAAATAAAAAGCATTGTAATTTTACATTGCCAATAGCTCAAACTCTTATAAATGCGAGACCTATTGCATTGCAAATGCTTGTTTTTGTTGTTAAAGCTAAAGTTAACTTTATTAGGCTAACTCCCATAGAGCAGTGCTTTTTATTCAGCATCAGTAACTCTTAGCCTCGGTTTTCATCCGCTTTATTTTAGGGACAGGATTTTCTCGAATAGTGCCTATATTTTTTATATATATGAAATAAAAATAACTATAAAAAATATAGGACACTCCTCAGTATATAGTTCTCATTATGTCATGAATATTAATCATTAATTAGTCGCTTTTTCATTGACTCCAAATCTCTAAACCAATTCCCAACCACCAATAGCCATATCTTTCCATATGCATCTTCTCTCGGAATATAAAGAGGAGCCCATGTCTATGATGTATGATGATTTAATCAAATTTGATGACACACGGACCTCTCTATTTATCAATTTATTTCTGTCCTATGGGCCGATTTGGAACAAGAATACAAATATAAACGCACTTACTATAAAGACATGAATATAGATGTGTATATATATCTCCTATTTATAAGAGACATATATACCAATAATTAAATTCGCGAAAAAATCTATTTTTATATATGTTGGATTTTAGGAAATTATTGACATCCAGTCAGCTCCGCGGCGCTCGAGGTCCCGGTCAAGAGGAAGGTCGTGGGACCGGTCGCGGAACCACCACCATCATTCCTCACCGAAGTGTTCGTCATCGGGTAAGTCGAAGCACAAGAAGGCGAAGAAGCATCAGCCCTCTTCGCCTTCTCCCCGTCCTTTGACCAACGTGGGACGCAGGGTCGTCGTCCTTCAGCTCTGCCCTCGTACCCTGCTGGGACAGCTCCAAGCTTCCCTCCCTTCCCGGGTGCTGGAGAGTCCCCTACCCAGCTTCATGCCTTTTACAAAGCCCTCCATTCCATCTTTGGGCAGCCCGACTCTGCCGGCTCGCCTTCGGGCCCGTGGCCTTGCTGGGGGCTCTGGGCCTTCGATGCCAGCTGCACTGGCCTCAGCGCTGCAGGGCCCCCAAGGGTCCAGGCCTGGATCCGGATCGGTGCTGGTCGACCTCATGGTACCTTCCCCGGCGCCGATCCCTCTCACAACGCCTCCGCCGACGCCAGTTGCGTCCCTGTCCGGCATCGACCCTGGCCTACCCTTCGAATTGGACATGGAGGTGCCGGAGGGTACTTTTTTACTGCTGTTCTTCCCTGGCATTCCATATCGCCCTGAGTGGCGGCCAGAGGTGGGTGAGGAGGACTGGGAGGGGTCTATTGACCCTCTGGCAGACTAGCTTGAAGATCTGGACTGGAGAGAGGAGTTGGGTGATGCCAGTGGTCTGGATACTTCCACAGACCTTGGTATGCTTTCTCTCCCTACTGTGGCTACAGAGGAAGGAGCCTCCTATGCTGTGGTGTTGCGTAGGGAGGCTGAGGCCTAGGGCCTTGAGCTTCCTATGGTGGCAGTCAGGACTAACCTCCTGACCTGAGGTGCTTCAGCCGGCAGCAGCCTCTTTGGAGCCCTTGCTGCCTTTCAATGAGGCCCTCACTGATGTCCTTCTGGGCTCCTGGTCCAAGCCCAGCACAGGGGCTCCTGTAGATAGGATGATCGCCTGACGCCACCGCCCGGCATCGGGCGACCCACTTTTCCTCTCTGAACACCATACCCCCGAGAGCTTGATGGTCCAAGCCTCATCTTCGGAAGGAAGTGTTTTCCCTACAACTCCTCGAGATAGGGTATTCAAGAAGCGTAACCATCTTGGGAAGATGATGTTTCGAGGCATATGAGCTGTAGATCACATGCTGTGCATAGCCTGCCATCTAGTGTTGGGTCCAGATGTTTGCACTTTGTTTTTGATCGAAGTCTTTTCCAGTCACAAGGTAGGTGACTCCTCCTTTTGGTGACAGTGCGCATGGGCATCGACTCCATTGTTAGATTGTTTTTTGCCGCCATCAGGTTCAGATGTGAATTGCTGCACTCCGGTTCGGCACTGTTTCTCGGGTTCCCTTCAACGCGCAATCCACTACCCTTGACGGTATTGTTTCTCGATCGCGTTTCCCATTCTCCGTGTATCATTTCAGCAAAGACCGATCGGAAGACTCGTGGACGGTCGTTGGGCCTACCCACGCCTGGCTTGCCAGCAGTCAATGGAACGGACTCCATTCAAGCTCTGTCCTGGGTGTCGCGTTAAGTTTCCGCGCACCGACGTGTACAAAGTGTGCAACCTCTGTCTATCCCCGGAACACAACGAAAAACACTGCAACACATGTCGATCGATCGTTTCGATCGAAAAAGACGCTTTGTGACCGTCTGGCTCAACATCACGAAATGCATCAACAAAACCGCTCCACACCGGATCTCTTCGGAGAGAACTCCAAACACGAGGAATCCCACGCACAGGAAGCCGAAGTAGAGGAAGAACACATCTCCGTCTCTGAAGCCGGCTCCGACGCGGAAGACCAAGTAACACCAGGTCAACGTATTGTGAGTACAGAGACTTCCTTCCCCCTACAATTTTGTTACACAAAAAGGCTCAGGTCCCTCCTCTGATCTCGGGCCAAGGTCGGCACCGACAAAGTTTTGAGCGCCCCGCCCTCTGGCCCAGCACCAAAGCACAAAGAAAAACCTTGCGGTTCTGGCTCAAGTTGACTCCATACCGGCGCGGAGCCGAAACCTTCGGCGCCGAAGCATGGCTTGGTAACCATTCCATCATTATCAAAGAGTAAGTCTTCAGATCCAAAGACTTTGGATCCAAAAATTTCGATGCCGAAAAAGGCGACCAAAGAAAAGACTTTGCCAAAAGAGCCTCGGTCCGACGTTCCACCTTCGGATCCAAAACAGAAAGAACTGGTAATAAATCCAGACACTGGGCATATCCATGCCAAATTGCCGGGAAAAAAAAGGCAAATGGGTCTGCTGGAGGATTACCACATTCCTGTGAAGAAGAAGTATGTGGGTATTAACCCTTCCCCCACCCTATATTCCATCTCCTTCGCCCACTGATCCAAATTTAATAACCACACCCACAAATTCACCACTATCACCTGACCCACAGGATGAAGGGGATGGGGATCAGTATAGGCCACAAGATACTGACCCATGGGACCATTATGACTGTTAGACCTGGCACCATTGACGTGGGTCACCCTTCCATTTTTGTCTGTGCCTCAATGTATTTTTGTGCTGGTGTTAGCTGCTCAGGGCCCTGTGCCACTGCCATCCAGTGCCACCGGGCAAGTGCTCCCTATGGGAAAATGTATTATGTGAATTGACTTCCATGTTTGGCTTATTTGGTTTACTATCCGTCCCTAGTGGAGTGCACCAGGGGTGCCAAGGGCTTGTATATCCAAATGCTGCTAGTGGGCTTGCAGCACTGGTTGTGCCACCCACAGAAGCAGCCTGGTAAAATGTGTCCAAGGTCTGCCATTGCAGAACCTGCATGCAGTCTGGTACGATCATGCTGACTGGGCAAGTGTCCCCACTTGCCAGTCCCTAAACCTTCCCTTACCTTCATGTTAGTCACCCCTAAGGTAGGCCCTAGGGCAGGGTGCATTGTAAGGATAAGGTAGGACATGCCCTGAAGTGTGTGACATGTCCTAATAGTGAATTTCAGCCATTTTCGTTTTTCACTATTGTAAGGCTACCTGCTCTCCATAGGCCAGAATGGGCTGCTTGATTATAACACTCTATAATCCTAGCAGGCTCAGGAAGCATGGTAGAAATTCATGTTTAGTATGCCTGAACTTAGAATAATAAAATACATCTTTTAGCAAAGGTTATGTTAATATCCTGGGTTTGCAAATGCTACTTTTAGAAAGTTTGCCTTTGCGTGCCTAACCATTTCAGTCCGCCTCTGGGGGGGGGGGGGGGGGGGGGGGGGCTGCTATCTTCTTTGTGTGTTGCTTGGGTGACAGGGCTGGGAAGTTCCAGGAGACAGGCTGGGGCTGCCAGGTGGTGAATAGAGAGATTACACCAGGATGGGTGGGAGAAGTGCACCTTGACTCTGAATAGGGCCGTGCTCTGCCACCTCAATGCTGGCTCCACCCCCTGGGGTGCGTCTGATGTCTCTGCCCTGCCATCTGAAAGAAGAAGCCAGAGTCCCAACAACAAAGTGCTCCTCACTGAAAAGAACTGGACTGGGATTAGGCAAAGGCCCCCCTGGCCTGTAAAGACAAAAGAAACTGGGTATAAATGTAGGAGCCCTGCTCCTAAGAAATCAGATCCTGATTGAACCACGAAGAAACTCTGCCTGACTAGAAGGACCTGGAAGAAGCTGAAGGAGGAGTAACTTTCCCTAACCTGGGGGATTGGCCTGCAGTTGGTGCCTTGCTGAGAAAGGAGAGGAAAGGACTAAAAGAGACTTTGCAACTTTGTTTCAACAATCTCCAAGGGCTTGGAAGAGAGCTTGCCCCCTGAACTGAGTCCCAGGACCATTGGACTCATCTGCCTTCCAAAATTGAGTTGCCTGGACAATTCTTGCTTGTTTCCCGCTGGATTTGGCCCCGGTACGACCCGTACCCCATCCGCCGCGAAGCCGTGTCTTTGCCGCCCGGCACCGTGTGTCTACGCTGATCTAAAAGCGTTAGTACGCACTGTATCCCTCCCGGCCGCATCGCACCTAACCTTCCCCGCCGATGTGAGCCGTACAACCCTGGCTGCCTAATCCTGTACGCCGGACCCAAGCTTCGTTGTCCCGCAGGTACGGTCCGTACGCTGCTAAGACGTCCTGCACCGTGCCGTACTCTGAGCCGAGAAGCCGCATCACACAGATCCTCCCCGTACGCTGTACGGCTCGCCGTGAAGTGTCGCCGCCTATCCGCACCGAAGGTACGGCTCGAACGCCGAACGCCACGGACTCTGCAAGCCGATCCGGGCCATCCGCAGTGTATCCCTGAAGGTTCCGTACCGACGCCGCGACCCGACCAGCATCCGAATACGCTGCCGAGCTACGACCCGGACCCATCGACTTGTCCCGCACTGTCCGTCGCGGACCCTACAAAACCAAGGTACTTTGTTCTGTTCGCACCGCAGCGTGCATGCCACGGACCCCGGAGTCCGCAACGATTGTTAGACTCGTACTTCCCTTGTTTTGAATACCAACGAGTCGCACATCCAGGTACGAACCGTACAGAGCCTTGAAAGAAGCGTACTTATGTGAAAGAAACGTGTTTTAACTAGCAGAAGCTTATTATTGTATTTTAAGCCTTCCTACAAGAACATTGAACCTTAAAATAATACTGTGGTCATTTTTACTCGTTACTCTGGTCTTGTGCTAAGCCTTATATAAAGAAACCTATTTTTATACAACCTTGACTGGTGTCCATTTGTGGTGTGTCATTGTACTACTGTATGCGTTCACAAATGCTTAACCTATGACGCCCTGAGAATAGTCTTGACTGCTTGCGCCACACTACCTAAAGGGTGAGCAGGGGTTATTTGAAAGGGTGATCCCCTTACTTTGACTTAGAAGTAAGAGTCCCTGCTTGTAACAAGTGCATACCTGTGCCAACCAGAGATTCCCAATTCTAACAATGACACTGACCCAGACACGAATAGTGGCCCTGATTTATATCCGTCCAGACCCTCACCACCCAAAGTCAACATAGGATACATTGAGCTACTTAACAGGGCTGCTCATTATCATAGGGTGGAGCTGCATAAGGAGGCTTTAGAAGAGGATTTCTTATTTGAAACCCTAAGTTCCTCTCAGTTACTCATACACTGCCAGCGCGTAAAGGGATGCTTAAGCATACAGATGAGACCTTTTAAGGATCCTGTGAGAGCAAGGATCATTACACCCAGGGTGGAGAAAAAATATAAACCTGCACCTACTGACTCCACCTCAAGGGTCAGCTGCCTTTAGACTCTCTGGTAGTTTTCAATGCACGTAAGAGAGCTAACCCACAGACCACAGGTGAGGCCCTCCTCCTGATAAAGAGTCCAAATTAATTGATGCCTCGGGCAAAAGGGTAGCGTCGCAAGCAACCAATAATTGGCGTATTGCTAATGCTCAAGCTTTGTTAGTTCGCTACGATAGGGCTCATTATGATGAGTTAGAGAAGCTAATGCAATTTCTGCCTGATGAGCATAAATCAAAGGCTACTGACCTTATTCAGGAGGGTAAATTAATCTCAAATAACTCCATCAGTTATGCCTTAGACGCAGCAGACACAGCTGCCCGCACAGTAAATACCAGCGTATTGCTATGCAGGCATGCTTGGTTGAGAATTTCAGGATTTAAACCTGAGGTGCAAGCCTCTATTCTCAACCATCCATTTGACAAGGAACACTACTTTGGCCCATCAGTTGACACTTCATTGGAAAAAATGAAAAAAGACACTGAGGTCACCAAATCCATGGGAGCTTTGCAGTTGCCTTCAAATAGGGGATCCTTTCATCGCTCCTTTTACAGGGGTGGCTCCAAGAATATATCCACAGAGACTCCCTCCTCCTCTTATAAGGACATTAACCAATCGCCCTCAAGAGGCTATTTTAGAGGTGGGTTTCGAGGAAACAACGGTAAGGGAAGAGGCAGAGGCAACTCAACACGCACTTCCCCCACAAACAACAAGCAGTGACTTCCTTCCGCTACCCCCCAATCATTCCACTCCTGTCGGGGGACGTCTCTCCCAATTTCTACCTGTCTGGAATACTATCACCTCAAGCAAATAGGTTCTACAAATTATTCAATATGGTTACTGACTGGAACTTACAGACAGTCCCCCAAACATTCTTCTAAGTTCACATGCAATGCCACCGGAACATTTTACCCTTTTAGAAAAAGAAGTTGTCTCCCTATTAGAAAAAGGAGCAATAGAACCAGTCCCATTAAAACATCAAGGGACCGTGGTATACTCCCTGTACTTCTTAATTCCCAAGAAGGACGGCTCTTTCAGGCCTATACTAGACCTCAGAGAACTAAATCTATACATTCAATCAGACCGTTTTCACATGGTCACTCTCCAACAAGTACTTCCGCTCCTTCAACAAGGCGACTTTCTGTCCACTCTGGACTTAAAGGATGTCTATTTCCATATCCCAATACATCCTGCTCATCGCAAATACCTAAGGTTCGTAGTAGCAGGACAGCATTTTTAGTTCAAGGTGCTCCCATTCGGAGTAACTACCGCACCCAGAGTTTTCACCAAGTGTTTAGCAGTAGTCACAGCTCATCTTTGAAGACAACACATTCATGCCTTCCCATATCTGGATGACTGGCTCATAAAAAGCCAGATGGCAAGAAAGTGGTCCACATCACACTCCTAAAACAGTGCAGTTGCTCCACGATCTGGGATTCACAGTGAACCTGTCCAAGTCTCATTTACAGCCATCCAAAACACAGGCGTATCTGGGAGCCACAATAGATACACAAAAGGCTTTGGCCTATCCCAATCCGGCTAGAATCTGCAACATGCAGACTCTACTCTGCCAGTTCCAGCCTCAACACTCATTGCCAGCTTGAGTGTTCATGCAGTTACTAGGGATGATGGCGTCTTGTATACTAATAGTACCTTATGCAAGACTTCACAAGCTCCCCCTTCAGGAGTGCTTAGCACGTCAGTGGAACCAGGCTCAGGGTCTGGTATCAGATCTAGTGTTGGTGGACAGCCACATCCATTGCTCTCTGCTGTGGTGGAATACCCAAAATCTTTCAAAAGGGCGGCCCTTCATCGAACAGCAGACGCATCGCTCACTGGTTGGGGAGCTCCTCTCCAGACGCCTACAGTTCAGGGCATGTGGAGCCTGCAGCAAAAGCAGCTTCACATAAATCATCTAGAGCTGCTAGCAATTTTTCTAGCGCTCAAAGCGTTCCAAGTTCATCTAATAGGCAAAGCTGTCCTGATACGTACAGACAACATTACATCAATGTACTACATACAAAAACAAGGGGGGCACACGCTCTCTCCAGCTGTCGTAGCTAGCCCAGAACATCTGGAAATGGGCCATACATCACAGAATGTTTCTCCTTGCAGAACACCTTCCTGGAGTAAACCATCAGATTGCAGATCTGCTCAGTCGTTCAAGACAACAGATCCACGAATGCGAACTCCACCCTCAAGTTCTCCTCCCATTTTTCCAAATGTGGGGAATTCCAGGCATAGATTTGTTTGCCACAAACCTAAACGCAAAATGCCCAAACTTTGCATCCAGACATCCACACCCATTGTCCAAAAGCAATGCACTATGAATGAATTGGTCAGGGGTATTTGCCTATGCTTTGCCGCCTCCCCCACTCATTCCATGAGTGGTTCGGAAGCTCAGACATGCGTCCCTGATGTTAATCCTAGTTGCTCCCTGTTGCAAAGTCATCCTGTGCCCTGGGCACCCCCCAACTTTTTGCTGAATGGTACTGGTGGTAACTGACTGACTGACCCTGGGCTCTACCTAACAAGGCCCAGGGCCAGTGCTATGCTGAAAGAAACACATTAGAATACAGTTAAAACACCTACATACACTAGGGTACACAATGGTATGGTGGGGTACCTCTGTGATTGGCATGACCTCCCCTACAGGCCCCTAGTATATAATAGGGCAGGGGGATTGAAACTACCTAGCAGTCCCCAGTACCCTGGAGCATGGCAGTTTAGAGGCCAGCAGCCCTTTACTGTACTTGCATGTGTGCATTGCTGAAGCCTGAGGTCAGTTTAAAAACAGCCCTGGGTGCCAGGACTGCTTTTAAAAGGTAAATTGTGCCCACACTCGACTTTGGTGTTTGGGGCACGTAAAAATGGATAACCTACAATGTTTTGACATATTAGGGACCCCCAGGGTCTCCCAGGGGTGGGGGGGGGGAGGCGGGGGTCAGGTATTTAGAAGGTACACCCTTAATAAAATGAGTTTTTATATGCCTGGATAAAGTGAAATTTCACATTTCACTCCCCACAGTAAAGTGCTGCTCAAATTCGACTTTGATGCTAGGAGCACTGTGGAAAGAGGATCTGCAATATTTCTACAGATTCAGAACACCTAAAGTCTCCCCTAGTTGTATAGGGGTTGGGGCTCTTGTAGATATAAGACAAGTACTTATAAAATAGGTTTTTGTAAGTCCTGGTGCTGGAAAAATGGCCCAAGTCATTTTTCCCATTGCAAATCCCCTGTTACATAAGTTAACATGGTAGGAAGTTATTGATTAATAACTCTTGATAGGAGAGGGCTAGAAATGCCATTCAAAGACTTCCCAGAATGGTATTAATAAATCCAACAATATCATATTGTTGGATTTCTCCTAAAGTGTACATACAAGACGTTATGAGACTTTCTTGTTTGTAACTCCAAATTCAGCCTTCCAGTGGTCTGCCCAGATTGGTCAGAGTTAAGTGGATTAGCCAGGCTTCCTTGAAGAGGTGATAAAGAGCCCCTGGGGTTAACCAGCATTGCTGGCAGGGCAGTGTGCTGTTCCATAGGAATGCCAGGCCAGGGGGAGGAGTCGTAAACTATGTTCTTCAAAGAGCAGCGCAGAGAACAGTGTCATTTACAACTTTGAACTTCTCACCTTAGGCAGATGATAGGATTAAGGAAGGTATGAGCAGATGCAGGGGGGTAGTCTAGCTAAATTAGCCATCCTAGGGGTGTGTTTAGAAACACTCTGGGACAAAATAATGCCCACTCTACAGGATGTGGTCATATCTTAGGAGTTACCCTGCTCCTATTGGTCAGAAGTGACCTGCTTGACCCAGAGAACTTAGAATAAGTATCTGAGAGGGGCAGAGCCTCTTAGATCTGCTGCTTGAAACTTACTGAAGCATGAAGTGCCCTGTTGAGAAGTTTTGCTGTGCAAATATTTCTAAGGCCTGACCTCTGAAGACTTCACCATCTGAAACTACAGCTCTGTGAATTATCTTGCTGAAAAAGAAAAGAACTAAAGAGTGGACTCCCTGAAAGCTGCAGGTTAAAAGAGCTCATCTGGAGCATTACCAAATAAATCTACACCTTGGAGAACCATCAGTGGATTTGTAAGGGTTTTATACCAGTAGATTGTGGGAACTGACGTCCTCAACTTTCAAGGACCATCTTGGAGCTTCCAGACCCTTGGAGTAAGTTTGAGACACTTTGGGACCCCTTGAAGAAGTTAAAGAAGTTTGGAGAACTTTGGAGCAACTTTGAGAAAAAGCTCCATAAAGGGACCAACTCAACCTGGCCAGCCAGGCTGCCTGCCTTCAACCGCAAGCCGGCCAAGCCAACCAGGTTCGTCCTGCTAAAAGTTCCATTGGTCCAACTTTCAGAGTTTGTCCAGGACTAGAAGAAAACTGAAGCCGGCGAACCCTCAAGGGATCCGGCTACATGAGGAGCATGGAGAGACCCCTCGAGGAAAAAGCTCCAGAAAATTACACTCCTAGAAAAAGTGACCGGGAGCAACCGCGAGAGCCAAGCCGTCTGCCTTCCATCGCGTGCAGGCCTGGATTCCTGGGTTGCCCCGCTGAAGCGATCTTGAGAAATTGTCTAAGTCCGCTCCAGGGAAGTTGACCGGGACGTCGTCACAAGTCAAGCCGGCGAACCTTCACCGGAAGGCAGAAACTGAGACCGGTACCTGCCACGAGCTGTAGCCGCTCAGGGCTGCAAAAGCAAAATGTAAATGTATGTGTCTTGTAAAGCGCACTGCTGCCCTGAGGCGTCGTGGCGCTGTAGACCGCTGGGGAACCCGTCCTGGCTATCCCTGTGAGATGGTCCCTCCTGGGTATCTCCAAGGTGAAACCAGGCATCCCCGGCGAATGTGGGGGGCCGTTGTGGAGATGAGGCAAGCTAATGCCCAGAGTTGCCGAGTGTGTTCCTGGTTAGAGTAGGTACCGAGGCGAGAATTATCGAGTCCGTTTTGACCCTGGTCCACGACCCTGCCGCGTCGGGAATTGAACCCTGGTCCCTGGCCGATTCTCTGCTTGCGGATCTGCCGCCTCTAACCAGTGAGCCACACCTCTCCACAGGTGTTAAAGAACTTTAACAATTCCTCCTAGACCGCACTCCACTCGCAAAGTAGGGGCTTCTATGGCATTTTTAGGAAACCTAACCATAGATGAAATCTGCAAAGCTGCAACATGGTCTACACCTCACACATTCACAAAACACTATTGTGTAGATGTGTTAGCAAGACAACAAGCTAGTGTGGGCCAAGCAGTTTTACATACTTTTCAAACCACTTCAACAGCTATAGGTTAGCCACCGCCTTGGGAGATAACTGCTTTTTAGTCTATGCACAGCATGTGATCTACAGCTCACATGCCTCGAACGGAAAAGACTTCTTACCCAATATGCATCTGTTCTTGGCATGTAGAGCTGTATACTCGCATGCGCCCACCCGCCTCCCGTTTACCTATATCTGTTACAGTTGCATCTTACTTAGATACATATATACATGAACATCTCTTACTACTCTTACTAACTCCATTATCACTCTCTGTGGCAAACAATCTAACAATGGAGTTGATGCCCATGCGCACTATCACCGAAAGGAGGAGTCACCTTCCTTGTGACTGGAAAAGACTTCTTTGAACAAAAACAAAGTGCAAACATCCGAACCCCACACTAGATGGCAGGCTATGCACAGCATGTGACTCTACAGCTCTACATGCCAAGAACAGATGCATACTGGGTAAGTTAGTTTCCTTTTCTTCTGCCAGATTAGGATGGAGGTCGGTAAACACCGCATGTCTCTTGGGCCGTTACACACATTCAGTGTGGGACACGGTTGCAGAAGTGCTGCCAAAGTGCCCGGAGGAGGCCCGGGTTGTGCTCTCCTGCGCTGTTGCCGAGTGTGGAGACGTTGCAAAGTTAACCATCAGTGAGGACTGGATACCGCTGACTCACCGGGTAGGACAGTTTCCACGTCGGGTGCCCTGAGACGCTACGCCTGGCTGAGACCCTCTGGCTTCTCTGTGGATGCCCAATCTACCCTTTTGGACATGCCCTTTGATGGCCGTTGCCTGTTTGGTAACAAGGCAGACAGCGCGCTTGAGCGCTTCAAGGACTCTAGAGCTACAGTCAGGTCCATGGGCCTTGCAGCGACTTCTCGCCCCATGCAGTCTGCCTTTCGTGGCCACGGAAAGGGTCCCTCCACACATGGCCGCACAAGCCACCCAGCCTCTGCGTGGCCGGGGACATGGGACCCAGCGTCGTGGGTCCAGGGGCCAGAGGGCAGGCCAGTCCACCAATGTCCCACCCTACCCCCCGCAGCTGCCTCCAAACCTCCTTAGTCCGACCTTTCAGGGCAGTAGGATCCCCTATCACCTTCCCCACTGGCACAACATCACATCGAACAGATGGGTTTTGCAGATAGCCCGAAGGGGCTACTCCTTCCCCTTCGAGACTACCCCTCCCTCCATGCCACCAACACCCCATCGCATGTTGGAGGATCACTTGGCCCTTCTAGATCAGGAAGGTATGGCTCTCTTGGCCATGGGAGCTATTGAGCGAGTCCCTGTGCCAGAAGTAGGTTGTGGTTGTTATTCCCACTACATCCTGGTACCCAAAAAGGACAAAGGCCTGCGTCGTATCTTGGATCTCAGGGACGTCAACTGCTTCCTCGGGAAGGAGAAGTTCAAAATGTTGACATTAGCTCAGGCCCTGTCTGCCCTCGACCCTGGAGACTGGATGGTAGCGTTGGAACTGCGGGATGCTTATTTCCACATCCCCGTCCTGCCAGCTCACAGGCATTATCTACGGTTCACCGACTGCCACTAGCATGTTCTTTTTACCGTGCTCCACTTTGGCTTTACAAGCGCCCCTCGGGTGTTCACGAAAGTGATGGCGTTGGTCGCAGCTTATCAGCGCAGATCAGAGGTTCCAGTCTTCCCCTATCTCAACGACTGGCTGTTGAAGGCGAGCTCATCCCACCTTCAGACTACGGCGGACCTCCTGCACTCGTTGGGGTTCACTATTAATGTGCCAAAGTCACACCTGATTCCCTCTCAGAAGCTCAGTTCTGGATACAGCGCAGTTTTGGACTTATCCGCCCGAGCAGCGAGTCCAGGATATTCGGGCTATGATACCGATGTTTCAGCCTTTATCCCGGATATTAGTGAGAATGACCCTGAGGCCGCTGGGCCTCATGGCCTCCTGCAACCTTCTGGTCGACCATACCAGGTGGCATATGCCGGCTCTGGAGTGGGACATGAAGTTCCTGTGGGTGCAACATCAGGGGAATCTTTCCGATGTCTTCCAAATCTCAGAGGGCACTGCACATCAATTGCAGTGGTGGCTAACGGGCCAGGATTGGGTCAACGGCAGATCCCTCTCCCTTTCCCTACCAGAGTTCACAGTGGTGACAGATGCGTCACTCCTGGGATGGGGCGGCTGTATGGGTGAAACGGAGATCAGAGGCCTCTGGTCTCCAGTGGAGTCCAGGTTCCACATCAACCTTTTGGAGCTCCGGGTGATTCGTCTTACACTAAAGGCATTCCTTCTTTCTGTCAGAGGAAGGGTAGTGGAGGTGTTCACGGACAACACCACCGCCATGTGGTACTGCAACAAACAGGGTCAACTACCCCACCCCGCCCTATGTCAAGAGGCTCTTCGCCTTTGGGCGTGGCTGGAACATCAGGGCATGTCCCTGGTGGTTCAACACCTCGCAGTTTCTCGGAATGCCAGGGCGGACGAACTCAGCCGCCGGTGCATGATGGATCACGAATGGCGTCTTCACTCGGAGGTGGTGCAAGGTCTCTTTCAGCAGTGGGGAGAGCCTTGGTTAAATCTGTTCGCCACCGAAAAGAAAGCGCAATGTCAACAGTTCTGCGTGTTGGAATTTCCAAGACGGTACTTGCTCGGTGACGCTTTTCGTCGCAAGTGGAATTGCGGTCTTCTATACGCCTTTCTGCGTATACCACTTCTGCCCAGAGTACTGAAGACGATCAAGCGTGACCGGGCCTAAGTCATTCTTGTGGCTCCGGACTGGGCACAAAGAGTCTGGTATCCTGAGCTCTTTAACATGGCCATCGATCCTCCGATCAGGCTGCCTCTTCGGGAAGATCTTCTGTCGCAGCAGCAGGGGACGGTCCTCCACCACACCTGTCCAGCCTCCACCTCCTTGCGTGGTGATTGAGCGGCGACACTTGACAGTTTTTGACCTTTCTCTCGAAGTCTGTAATCTCATCTTGGCAGCCAGGCGTCCCCTCCACTAAAACGGTATACGCCTGTAGTTGAAACAAATTTGTGGCATGCTGCACAGCAAAGGCTGTGGATCCCCTTTCTACCCCTCTTTCAAAGGTTCTCCTCTTCATTCTATCATTGGCCCAGCAGGGCTCTGCTCTGGGAACCCTTAAAGGCTATCTTTCAGCCATTTTGGCCTTTGTTCACCTTCCTGATCAGCCTTCTCTTTTCAAGTCCCCTATTGTAAATAGTTTTCGTATGTGCATTACTCACCTCTTTCCTCCTATTCCTTTCGTGATGCCCCAGTAGGACTTTAATCTGGTCCTAACTTACCTTATTTGTGCTCCTTTCGAGCCTCTACATAATTATCCTCTCAGTCTCTTGACCTTAAAGATTGCTTTTCTGGTTACCTTCACCTCTGCTCCTAGGGTGAGTGAGCTTCAGGCTCTATCTGCTAAACCTCCTTTCCTTGCTGTCCATCCGGACAAGGTTGTCCTTCGAACTAGACCTTCTTTTCTTCCCAAAGTGGTTTCCTCATTCCACATAGGACAGCCAATCACTTTGCCCACTTTCTTCCTGCCCCCGCATCCTTCCAAGAAGGAGGTGAGACTCCACCATCTGGATTCAAAATGTGCGTTATCAATTTATTTGGATCATACAAAATAATTTTGGGCGGACAATCTTTGTTGGTTATATGGGCGCCAAGAAAGGTAGGGCTGTGCAAAACCGGACCATCTCTCGATGGGTTGCCCTTTGCATTAAGATCTGTTACTCCTTTGTGAAAAAGGAGCCTCCGGTAGGACTGCGTGCCCATTCCACCAGGGCGACGGCAGCCACTACTGCTTTGGGACGTGGAGTTCTCCCTCTGTGATATGTCAGGCAGCTATGTGGGCATCTCTGCATAGGTTCACTAAACATTACTGCCTGAATAGTCAAGTCCGGAGAGACCGCTTCTTTGGCTGTTCAGTTCTCCATGACTTTCTGGTGGTGAACCTAGTTCGTAGACCCACTTCCGGGGTTGGTATTGCTGGGGTATCTATTCTAAGGTAAGGAATCTATAACTAATAGTCTCATTCAGATGAACAAGTTACTTACCTTCGGTAATGATATATCTGTAAGAGACATATATTAGTTATAGATTCCTTACCGCCCCAACTATCCTCCCCGTTCTGTAAACTGACTTCTAGAGTAAGGGACTTCCTTTTAGGGCCCTAGTTTTCTGCACCAGTGGTCAGTGTCTTGCATGTCTTGCATGGCTCTGCGCTTGAGGTGTGGAATGTCGTGTAAAAGAACTGACATCAGCACGCAGGGGCGGCGTTTAAGTAGATACTGCGACACCCACAACTAACGCAGAGTCAAGCGACGCCACCTACCGGGACGCAGAGGTATTGCTAAGAGAAAAAATTCTCCGGAAACAATCTGATGCCTGTGGGTAATTCTAAGGTAAGAAATCCATGACTAATATGTTTCTTACAGATAGAACAAGCTACTTACCTTCAGTAACAATATATGTGCTCTGATAAAGATCCTAGCTTAAATTGTCGCTCACTGATCAAACGCCATCAGGACATGTTTTATTTTTTTTATTGATCACAGCCTTGATGCCATATTCCTAACAGAAACCTGGCTGAATGACACTTCGGGCTTAGACACCATTGTTGCTCTCCCAGCTGGCTATTTATTCTCTCATGTGAATCATTCAGATAGAAAGGGTGGTGGCATTACAATAATTTTTAAAGATAAATTTGCATGTATGATTGAAAGCTTAACATCCCAGATTGCGAGGCAGTGTTTTTCTCCATATTTCTATCAAAGAGGTTTACCAGGTCTGGAGCTCTAATTTACAGTCCCCCGGTACTGTTGGTAATTGGTTTACTAGCATTATTGTCTTGCTCCAATTATTCCTAAATATGCTAATTTCACCATTCTCAGAGATCTCTTTATCCATCTGGAGGACAAATCTTGTAGTACTGCAATGTTTAGGACTTTCTGGCCTTGAACATCCAGCTGATCAATAATTCCCCCACTCACAAAGCTGGACATCTGCTGGATCCAGTATTCACAAATTTGAGAAATGCATAGAAAGAACTGCTTCTACTATTGGTATGGTCAGACCATTTTGCAGTTCCCGGTTCATTTTTAATAGACTCAAAGTTAAACATATTCTGTCTCCTCTAGTAGGAGTAGGGCAAACTTGGATGACCCTTTGTGGGATGCTACTCTAGAGGCTAATCCGTTTTGATGTGCAACTCAGTGGTGCTAGATACATCCACGATTGATAATTGGAATAGCTCCTCATTGGACACTGTAATACCTATTACCTCTAAAAAGCACCACAGAACCCTTCCCCCGGCTCCATGGTATAATGACTCTCTATATGAAAGGAAAAAGTCATGCAAACATCTAGAGAGGGTGTGGTGTAAGACATAACAATGAAGATAAAACCTCCTTAAAATCTTATCGTAAAAGCTGTTGTGAGGACAGAGCCGTGTTTTATGCAAGCAAAATTACTGCTACTCGAAACTGCCCCAGTACTCTTTTATGTTAGTGAGAGGCATTTCTGACCCTACCAGCATTGCAGCAGTTACCCTTCTTTCTCAAATACACTCTGAGGAAATTGCTCAATTTTTTTATTTAAAAAGTGGCAGATATTCTGACCGCCTTCTCCAGCACAGATTAGACTAATGTGCAAACAAGTGTCCCTAGGGTAGATGGTGTGCTCCATGGGTTCCAGCCCTTGGAAGCGCCAAGCGTTAGGGCAATCTTGTGTCTATTAAATCGGGATCCCCATTGGATCCCTGTCCTCCAGATGTACCTGGGAAGCTTTCCTACTCGGTTGTGGAGCAGACCACCCAACCAATAAATCGGTCATTGGAGGAGGATGTGGTTTCAAAAATCTGGAAAACTGCTTTGGTCAACCCTCGACTAAAAATACCTAACTTGGACTCCCTCGCATTGTCTAACTATAGGCTTATATCTTTGATGCCCTCTCTCGCCAAGGTGTTAGACAAACATGTAAATCAACAACTTACAAGACACATAGAACTTAAAGACTTACTCCAGCCTTCACAATCTGGGTTTCGGGCAGGTGATAGCACTGAATTGGCGCTCCTTGGTGCGATGGAGTTCTTGAGGCATCAATTGGATGAGCGCGGAGCTGCTAACTGATTTTGTTAGATCTCAGTGCAGCATTCAACACTATTCACAACACACTCTTATTGCACCTTTCTGGTGCAAACTAACCAACATAGGTCAAAACCTCATCTCTTAGCCTCTGGCGTGCCTCAGGTATCCACTTTGAGTCCTCTGCTCTTTAACCTATATGTCAGACCATTGACAGATGTAGTAGAAAATGTAGATTTTCCTGGTAAGCTATGAAGGAAAGTCTTCATTTTAGTATTATGCCTCGCTGATCTTCCGTCTTCTTCCACCTAAGGATTTTGCTACTGGCAATGGTTCTTCCATTCAAGATTCACCTGCCATGGATTTTCAGGATGTTCCTAGTTCTTCGCCTCCAACTCTCCCTTTCCTGGGAACCAGAGTTATAGACATTTGCCAATATCTGTTAACATTTATGTTGGCTCTTTCTATTGTAGTTTCCATTTTTCTGTTATTCAATGTTTACTATTAATTTCTTGCACAAGAGGACTGTTTGCAGTCAAGCTTAGTATTATGGTGGGTTTTGTACTGCCATTGGTTACTGTATTGCTACTTTTTGTTTTCCCATTGGCTGGTTGTCTCCAAGCCTTATGGGATTTGTAGTTCTTTTGTGTTTCTTGACTGCTGCTATTCATATAAAGCAAGATCAGTGAAGCATAATAGGAGCCTCCAATCTTGAAATAAAATTGTGGCCTCGCAATCTTTTCTTATGCAGATGATACACAAATTGTGGTATCTCGGTCATCCAAGGACAACCAGAATATGATGGCCTTGCATTTTTGTCTCACCCAAGTTTCAACATGAATGTTTGTTAACTGCCTAAAGTTAAAAGACGGAGGTCTTTTTGGTGGGTAACCCCCCCCACCCCCACCTCTTGGGGCTCCCACTTAGCCTGTGACTAAGGGTAATCCCTCTAACCCAGTGCCAGTGGTAAAGAACTTGGGAGTCTGGCTGCATTACAAACTCATGATGAGTCAGCAGATAAACAAGGTAGCAGCCACTTGCTTTGGCATTCTGAATTGGCTCAGGAAGATCCTTTACTGTCTCCCCACCTCTGCTCGGAGAACCATACTCCAGTCCCTAGTTATTTCTAGGCTGGACTATGGGAACGTCTTGTAACTGGGGGTGGCCAAATCACTACTCAAACGCCTCCAGATTGTGCAAAATGCTGCTGCACATCTCATTGCTTCAACACCCCCCTCCCCCAAGATTTCATCTACAGCCAATCTGTTAAGGACTCTTCACTGGCTACCCATTGATCAATGTGTGCAATTTAACACGTTGTTCTATTTGAACAAATGCCTATAAAATACCGGACCTCTTAATCTTATCTCATTGGTGTCGGTATGCTCCCGCACACCCGTTGTGCATGAGCATTTGAGGCTGGCCATAATTCCCAGAATTGGGAAATCCTGCCAAGGAGGCCGATCTTTCTCTTCTTACCTTGGACCAAGACTCTGGAACAACCTGCCTGCAACACTGAGAGAATGTGACTCACACCCTGTGTTTCGGAAACGTTTAAAAACCTGGTTGTTTCCATCTCCGAATTCTTTTTATTTGTTTCCCTTCTTACTCTGTACTCTAGAGTGGCCCATTCCACAATTGAGCTAGCGCTGGAAAACCTTTTTTTTAGGTAGCCATGCGCATTACACAATTTCACATAATTGCGGCGACCAAGCCCTACTAACACTGACCTCGACATAGCAAAGGAGTTCTGAACCTCCTCCTGAACATCGGAAGTTTCATTTGACAACACCAGAGAGGACAGCTCCATAACTATCAAACACATTTTCGATTGCTATATTCTGTGTTGGATGACCTTCACATGCCTATTTCAGAACACCTCAAATCTATGCCAACCAGTAAAGCTCAGGGAGAAGACCAAGTTCCCCTACGTTTTTATAAAATCATGGCTCCTGTCTCAATCCCCATACTTGGTATTCAGAGATGCAAGGGAGTTAGCTGGTCTGCCAACTGAGTTTAGCAGAGCAGTGAACTCCTTAATCACTAAATGGTTCAATATCCCCTAGAGAGCATGAATTCCCATTCTATATAACTTAATACATTGACGTGAAAATCTTGGTTAAGGCCCTCACATTGTGTCTCAAAGTAATTCCCATGCCGATTCACAAGAACCAAGTAGGCTTTGTGCATTGTCATTCCTTCTGCAGCAACCTGTGTACTTATAAGCCCTTACTATGGCATTGGAGGAATAATACAGGTGAGAACATGGCCCTCTCCCTTGATGCATAGAATGCCTTTAATCAAATGGAGGGAGTATTATTTTGGACTATATCCAGAATGGCCATCTGTCCTAAATACATAATGATGAAAAAGTGGCTTTACAAAAGCCCCACTGCCTTGAACTTATGTAATCACTTTCTGTCCAACAAAATAAATATCTACAGGGGAACCTCACCATTACTATTTTTAATTGGATTGAAACCGCTGGCCATAGCCATACGTTCAACACCTGAGATCCAAGTTATTGACACATTTGCAGGCCAACTGAAGCTGATGTTATATGAAGAACGCTATATCATAATTGAGGTCATTTACCCCTGTCCTCATGTCTAAGATGTCCTCCTTCTCCACTTTATCAGGTTATAAAACATACTGTAATAGCAAATGAGGCACTTCCAATGTCCAAATACACTATGTCGGTGTCAGTGGGAAATCACTCTTTCCGCTGGAAGTCCTCAAAACAGTAATATCTAGAACTGCTGGTAAACGGAAATATTCTATCAATGATAAAACAACCTCGAGCAGGTGGATCCAATGCAGAGACTTCCAGCGATGTGACAAGCTCTAACTTTGCCTTTGGGACAAAATACAAATCATCAAATTGGTAGTCACCCCAAGCTATAGCTGTATTGTGGTTATGCTCCCACTTTCCCCATCTACCTCTCTTGAGATCCATCGACCATAAAATCAAAACTTTCATCTAGACTCAATTCTTCTAGGCTAATGCCACCACCATGTTGGGAATATTT
Source organism: Triturus cristatus (assembly GCF_964204655.1). Classification (NCBI taxonomy): domain Eukaryota; kingdom Metazoa; phylum Chordata; class Amphibia; order Caudata; family Salamandridae; genus Triturus; species Triturus cristatus. The sequence continues at coordinate 530,302,737 of NC_140579.1, read as the reverse complement.
TGCTAACCAAAAATAGATGTCTATAGAATTGCTCAACACTTATCACAAGCGTGCTTATCACTTCTGCCCCAGACTGGAAACCCCTGACTGGGTCATAATGTAAAGATGCTTTCAGTTTGCTGTGAAAGCCCCTAAAAGACTATTTGCTAGCTGCACATCAGTAGATGGACAGCCTAGCCCAGTGACAACAGCTTCCATCAAATCTTGTATGCAGGGCCATAAGTATCTAGATCAACATGGCAAATGGAACCTTCAAACCCATATCTACTCCAACACAGGTTTGAAGATAGGCAGACACCCAGTAAGTTTGAGTAAATGTCAAAAATACGGGGTACATACTCTGGAGCATCTGGTAGAGAAAACCCCCCTAAAATAGTTCTTGACGATCCAGACATTAGGACCAGCAATGGTGTTTCATACAGTTGCATTCTCATCTGAACAAGGCTTCCGGCCTGTGAAACCTTTGTCTACAAGCATCTACTCTGAATTTATATCCCGACAAGTGGGGTAGCTACAAGAAGCTAATCTCTGGCCCATACGACACATTAATAGACAGCCTCTACTCTAAGTTCGCCACTAAAGCCCTGAGGTACAAAATGAACGGGAAACATACAAAGCAATATTCAGAAGAAGAATGGGTGGAGTTTCTATGTAACCACAACAATAGCCTCAGAGAATCTCCTCTGACGTTTATCCACTTCAAAGTCATATATGACTGGCAATGGTGGCCTGAGAAACTATACAGAGCAAACTTATCTCACACATCATAATGCATGAGGTGTTAAGACAATGACATGGCTCTTATTCTATGGGCCGGGTCATCACTACAGCCTTTCTCTGACTTTTTTGGGCTACGCTATGGTTATTGAGTGATTTACAATGTATTCCTTTCCCAGAACTGGCCCTCCTGCAAAATACTGGTGACCTAGTCGGGCGCACAAATCACAAAAAGCGTTGGCTAGATTCACCTTTGGAAGTGGGTAAAGTAGGTTTCTTTAGACTTTGCTAATCCTCTTCTATCCCGACTTTTAAGGAAGGGTCAGAAGCCATGAGGCAAATGGCACAATGGCCTGATCTACAAGTTGAACGACCAAGTATCGACCTTCAAGGATATATGGGGTCCTTATATCAAGACCTAGTTCCAGACCATCCTAGATTCCTCTCCCCCCTACCCCTTTATCTGTTGTCTACCACAGGATGAAATACTTTACTTTAGCGCAGTGTCGCAATCTAATCTATCACATGTTTTCGTCAACCCTACGTTTCTGCATATACCTTGTGAATAATTTGATAATTTACCTGTACTTAATAGCGATGCCTCCCTCAAACTTGGTGGTGGTCACTGAGGGCAGACGTGTGGAGCTGACTCTCCTATTTCTCCTGGTGCATTCTGGTGGAATGTGTGACATCCGCCCCTCCCACTACAGATGTAGTGCGGATGGTGTAAGCGGGCCGTACGTGGCACCAGAGGGGTTAAAGAAGATTGTATCAAAATGAAAGTGAATGAATGTAAACAAAACTGTTTTATGTTTTTAAAGGGAATATAGTGGAATTAGGTGAAGTTTACCCAAGGATTTCAAAAGCCAAAAATGCTGAACTTCGTCTTAGATGGTGCCAGCTTGTTCTGAAGAACTACGAGGCACATTTCAGCAAAGTGAATGACTTTCTGCACAGCCAGGTTTGTGTTTTTTGCACCTACTGGCAAATAGTAGAAAAGGATTCTGGTTGTGAGGGAATAAGAAAGTAGCTGAACCAACAACTTTAGTGTAGTCCTAGTCCCCTGAAACTATGAAAAATAAAACTGTTTTTGTCCATGTTGGACTCTGTTAGTGAGAGCATTACTTTGTCTGAACACAAGTCAACTTCCTTAGATTAATCCATTTTTATTCAACATCCATTCTGTCCATGTTCTGATTTTTTTTTTTTTTTTTTTTTTTTTTTACATCCATTTATTTCCTCCTCTTCAGTAATATTATTGACATTGTTTTAATTTGATTTTCTGGAATCATGGAAGAAACATTAAATGTTGTGGTGTTTTGTGGCATCAACCTGGAGATTATATGTTTTCCACTGTCTCCCATCTGTTGATATTACAGTAAAGCACTATGTAAAATTTCCTAGCTAGAGTGAAATAACTTTCCAATTCT